>NC_083367.1:56450000-57845000 GCF_030254825.1 Meriones unguiculatus
AGGGTGCCTGTCACCAGGTGGATGGACACCCCCCCCCCCAGAGGGTTGTGGTTTTAGCCATTAGTTAGTCATACTTACAACAGGTGGAAAACATAACAGATACATGAAATCACAACCACCGCTACACCCCTCCCCTCCACACACACATACAACCATGACACCCAACAGCGAGAAGATGTCAGCATAACTGAGAAAAGTACAGCCATATGGTGCAACAGCCTAGGCACCTGCGCTTCACTCACTGACCAGGAAACCTCAACACTGTAAGTGCACTGTGGCCATTCTGACATAGGCTTCCGGTATGACTGTATTTTGTGTCTTGTGCGCTTGGGGGCTGCATGGCAGATGTGTCTTTCCAACGTTCTGGCTGTTGCTTGTCTCTTCCTCGGGACACATACACCTTCATTCAGGCTCCTGGTTCTAGGCACAGCCCAGAGAGCCTCGGACAAAGCCTTTGTGTCAGTGCCTTTTATGTGGCCACATGTTGCTTGGAAGTGTTCTGGTTTGAAGGAACAATGGCCCCACCTTCTGCCCACACAGGGGCCTCCAGAAACCCATTGTCCTTCTAACCCCATCCTACAGATTGTTGTCACCTGGTCCGGGAGGCAGGAGGGTCAGAGCCTGAAAAAACAGTAACTATTAACTATCCTCTGGAGACCTGGCCTGTGCCCTCAGGTCCCCCATGCCTCTCTGAGGTCTGAGTCCTAAGTTTAGAGCTACGCTGTCTGCTCACGTGTGGTCACCAAAGCTTAATTGCCCTCAGACACTGCTGCGTGCAGATGTCTCATTTTTCTCCCAATGTCCCATTGTCTCGTAATTAGAAACACTTGTTTTTCCAGAAGGCAAAAAGTACCCTGAACTCACCTTCTTGAGAGAACCCTTCCCACTGCCCATGCATGTGCTCTCAACCTAAACCTAGGCCTCCCCAAGGCTGCCTGGCATCCTTCCAAGTGAATCGGGTCCTAGAATAGAGATGACAGGTGGAGGGAAAAGCCCCTTCTTTATGCCGGGCCATAGGAGAGGGGAAGGGGGGGGACAACCGCATGTGGCCTCACAGTACCCAGGACAGAGTTCTCATTTATACAGCTAGACTGACATTCCCAGGACTCATGAACAATGTGTAGGGTGCCAGGCTTTGGGATATGGCCCATGTAGAAGCAGAAGGCGAAATAGGTCTATTGGAAGCATGAAGACTATGGGTGAAGGAGAATGACCTTGAGAACTGAGAACCTGGGTTAGCGAGGACCAATACCTAACTATACCTGGGGCTCTGGGAAGCACCAGGATTAGGCCGCTCACACAAGTTGCCCACTAGACAGCTAAGAATACTCCCTTAGGGTTGTTCTAGCTTAAGAGAAACCAGACTTCCCCAGCACCCAGTCTGCATCGTGGCATTCGCCAAACCTCAGATGAATCTCCATTGTGTCTCTGTCTTGCCTGTCGTCGGACCCTCATTATCCTAGGCGCCACATCATCCTCATCCCAGACCACACCCTAGAAATAATGACCTAGTCCGGGGGTCGCAACTCAGGCAATGCCAGAGCTCAGTGACACTGATAATGCCTGGTGTGTGACAGTCCATTGCTCCCACAGGCAAGGAGGGTCCCAGATGTGTGCATGGAAGGGTGTCCAGCTTCTCCAGGATCCTGCTCCCCAAGGGGACACTCTTTTCAGAGGGCCCTGCATGATGAACGCCCTAGGCTTATAGGGAGCCTCAGCTTCGCCCCCTTCCCCATCAGTCTCTGAGGCACACTGCTTTCTGAGACCAGAATTGGCAGCTTGCAGTTTTGCACATCCTGCCCCCTCTGTCTCCTTTTGGCTGTTAGCTCTCAGGAGAGTCGTGCATCCAAAAGGTAAAGTAGAATAACCCAGGGCGCCTGGAGGGCCCGTATTCCTCATTTTGCGAGATGTGAATAAATTTCTTTCTTGCACTGGCTGCAGTGAGTGGCTTTCTTTAATTTTTGTAACGAGGGTCACAATTGCTTCAGCAAGGAGGATAGGAAGAGAGAAAAAGAGCATGCTCTGAGATCCCAGACCACATTTTTGAGGGAAGCTGCTGACCTCTCCATATCAACTATCACTGGCTTCCCATATCATACAGGACCAAAGCGTCTGGGGTGACTTCAAACAGCAGTAATGACCAAAGGCAACATTCTGGTGGCTTTTTTTGTTTGTTTGTTTGTTTGTTTTTAATTTCAAAAATGTATTACAGAGATTCACAGACTTGACTTCCCTACACTCTTAGAGGCAAGCAGACTGACAACTCTCAAGACTGTTCATACCTAGATGGGAGGCAGGAAGAAGATTTTGACCGCACAGGGCTTGTGCCTCAGGGCAGCAGCTCCCAGCAGACTGTGTGTGAGGACTTAGCAGGCTCATGTTTTCATACCCCTTAAATGTGCTCTAGGGGTCAGAACAGAAGGAAGGAAACAGGCTTTCTTGGAGGTAGCTCTCACACAGTATGGACTTTGGGAGCTACCTCTCTCCAGGCTTTCTGCTCTAACCATCACAGGTCCTGTTGCAAATGTAACACATGTCCCCAGCATGTGTGTGGCAGGGCTCAGACCTCAAGCTACCAACAATGTCGAGGCGGCTACACGGGAGGCCTCCAGACATTCTTAGGACCAGATGTCATGGTCCACCCTTCTGTCCAGCACAGCCTAAAAGGCATTGGCCACCCA
The DNA here is from genome assembly GCF_030254825.1 of Meriones unguiculatus. Taxonomy (NCBI): domain Eukaryota; kingdom Metazoa; phylum Chordata; class Mammalia; order Rodentia; family Muridae; genus Meriones; species Meriones unguiculatus. Next base: position 56,452,682 of record NC_083367.1, read on the forward strand.
TGCTCAGGGTTACAGAAACAACCTGGGGCAAGGCAGAATCGCCCGCTCTCCCAGACGTTGGGTGGAGGCTCTATAGTGGCGCAAGCCATGATCAGGGTGGATGGCAAGATTAACCTGCTTCAGGCTTGCAGATGCACGGGCTCACGGAGGAGCCTTTGCCCAAAGTACCCACTGAGCAGTAGCCAGGAACAGGCTCCTGTGAAGGATGAGTGGGGAGTGCCAGGCATTCCTTGTTAGGAGATGAAGACTAATGAGTTTCTTGTGGTCTGTGAGTTGATTTCAGGGAATACCCAGGAAGCTGGCAAAGCACTGTTTATTCACAGTCACTGCATTAATCACCTTCAATACTTTGGTTGGCACCGAGTTGGCTATGAAAGTGATCCTGGAAGATCCTTATGGTGATGGTGAATAAGTGGAGAAGAATCTGCCTCCAGTGTGGGCGGCTCCATCAGTTGATCGGGGACTAGGTGGAATGAAAAGGCAGAGGCAGGGGATTCTCTCTAGAACTGTCGAAACCTCCTTCCCTCTTCCTTATCGGACTCCATGCTGCCTGCCTCTGGAACCCTCTACTCCAGGGTTTCAAGATTGGTTCTGTGGCCTTTAGTCGTGGGTTGAGATATTCTTAACAGGAGCCCTGGCTTTACAGCTGGCAGACAGCTTAGAGTAGAGCTCAGCTTCCACACACATGAACCAAATGCCGCAGTAAGTCTTCCCGTCTCCACATTTACTATTGCTGCCATCTCTCTGGAGACCCCGATGAAGCAGGGATCCAGGATTGCTAGATGTTCCCGAGAGCCCAGCCATCCGAGGGAAAAGATGGAGTTGCTAGAGTATCCTCTAGAATCAAATGATTAGTGGTTCTTGCTGGAGAAATCAGGGTTTGCAGTATATATATATATTTTTTTTAGTCCAAATACTTCTTATTGGGTGATCCGGTGGCTTAAGGAACTGTCTCTTGCTGGGATCCAGGCTACTGGCAGCCAATCCTGGTTGGGTCAGAGCTGTTGAAAGAGGCTTTTTATTGGATGACTGGGGTTGTTTGCATGAGAACAGCCTCCATCGGCTCATGTGTTTGGATGCTTGATCCCCTTGGCAGAATTGTTTGGGAAGGATTCAGAGGTGTGACCTTGCTGGAGGAGGCGTATCAGAGAGCAGACTTTGATGCTTCAAAAGCCTCTCGTTGTTCCTAGTCCTATCTCTGTCTCCTACTTGTGGAACAAGCTGTGAGTTCTCAGCTGTTCCTGTCCCCGCGTCTTTGCTCAGTCATCACGGACTCTAACCCTTTGAAACTATGAACTCAATTAAACATTTTTTTTTTAAATTTAGGTTACTTTTGTTTTTCACTTCCTTTTATTTCATTGTTTATTTGTTTTTGTTGTTGTTGTTGTTGTTGTTGTTTATTCACTTGACATCCTGATCGGAGGCCCCTCCCTGCTTCCCACCCAGTTCCACGGAGGCCAGACAAGGCAGCCCTAGTAAGGGAAAGTGATCCATCAGCGGGTAACAAAATTCATGTCAGAGACAGCTTCCGCTCCACTTGCTAGGAGTTCTATGTGAAGACCAAGCTGCCCATCAGTTACTGATGTGTAGGGCTCTAGGTTCAGTCAGTGCCTACTCTTCTCTTTTATTGGTCTCTGTAAGCCCTCATGGCCCTAGGTTAGTTGACTCTGTTGGTCTTCTTGTGGAGTTCTTGTCTCCTCTGAGCTCCTCTATCCTTTCTCCCACTCTTCTACAAGATTCCTGGAGCTCCACCTAATGTTTAATGTGTTATTTTTGTGTTGGTCTTTCATCGCAGCAATAGAAAAGTAACTAGGACACTGATCTGGGAAGAATACAGGTATGCTTGGGGCGTGCAAACTGTATACCAGGAGTTTCCATTTTAGAGGCTGTGGGGTAATGGGGGCTGTTTCTTCTCGGGTGATCTAAGAGCTAACAGAAGTTTCTACTGAGGGCATAAGGCTGTGATTGGTGCTTCTATTGAGGACATAGGGCTGTCGCAGGTGTTTTCATTGAGGGGTCTTGTGGTATACTCGACATTTTCATTGTTAGTTCTGTTTTCGCTTTCTAAAAATCTTCTCATTAAAGACTGTAAGAAACTATGAATTGGGCGTTTCTCTTTCTGGTTGCAGGGGTGAAACATAAGCTGTAGGGGAGGCTGCTGTGTGCCCCAGAGCCACTTGCCCTATCTCAGCGTTTCTGTGTTTCATGCTCAGCAGGACCCTCATGCTGCTCAAAGTACAGTCGGCAGTGTTGCCTCAAGGCAGCGCACTCAAGGGATCGAGAACCAGGGCATTGCTTGTAGCACTTTCTGAAGTTGAGTAGGACTTCCTTCGTGGCTCCCACTTCCAATGAGAGCTAAATCATTTACAGAGAAAAGCTCATGGAGGATGTGAGGAAATGCATCCAGCAAGTCTCCCTGATCCCAGAGAAGTCCAGTTCCGCAGGAGAGATAGCTTCCTGGGTGGGATGAAGAGAATAACAGGGGCTGAGCCAAGGACCACTGGGATCCATTAATGATACTCACCAAGTGATATTCAGGGCTTGGAGACAGGCGTGTTTTGTCTAGGAATATCTCTCTGCCCCATTGGGGCAGCTTCTGTCTGGAGCCAGCTTATCCTGAGGACAGGACTCTAAAAACGACCTCCTCTCCATAGAACCAAACACATAAGAAGCCCTGGTTCGGGGTGGAAGAGACAAGTCCCAGCAGACCTGATGACAGCCACATCCCCTTGCTCAATGCTCAGTGCCTGTGTGTGGGAGTGGATTCCCAGGTGAGTCTCCTTCCAGGAGTAGGGCAGGGTCCTCACACAGCCATTGCTTGCTTGCTGTCAGAGGTGTGTAAAGGCTGCCCCAGGCAGGTGGCTGTAAATGCGTAGGGCTCAAGTCCTTGCACAGTAAAGCACTCAGGGTCTGTGCCCCAGAGCAGCCGTTAATCACATGCTGTAGCTCCCAAGAAGCAGGCAGATGGCTCTAACAAGAAAACCTCATTAACCAGCAAGGGCGGCTCTGTTCCCACAGAGGAGGGGCTGGGGCGGCTGGTGGGCCTCCCTTCAGTTCACAGGCTCAGGCACAGTATACGCAGAGCAGGGGGGGGGGGGGAACAGGCCACGCCCACCCAAGCTCTCCAGGTTAGCTTCTCCTAGTTAATCCGGGGCAAAGCACTATGAATAACACTAGCCAAAACCACCAGGTCTTAGGATGTGGAAACATCCTCTGTCCTGGAAGAGGAGGAAAAGGTAATCCTTCCAGCACAGGGCTTAGTCGCCCTGGGGTCAGAGGGCAGGAAACTGTGTGGAACATAGACCAGAAAAGGGCTTTATACCAAGCCAGAGTGCTGCAGACTCCAGAGTGCTGCAGAGTGCTGCTGTAGCATGCAGCAGGTTTGCATTTGTTTGCAAACAAGCTGTTCTCATTCATCTTAGAGAACCGCTGAAGCCTCCAGTGGGAGTATTTGCAAAACTCCATGTGGGGCCCTTTTCCTGACTGCGGTAAATCACCTGCATGCCCTTTGAACAACAAGAACTCCAACAGTCCCTGCCTCACTGCAAGGTACGCAAACCAATGCTGGCACCACGTGCCAGTTATACCAGGCTGCTGAGGAATCAAAGGATATGCCAGGATGATCCATAGCCAGAGAGAGGCCCAATTACCTTCCGTCTATCCAATGGCATCATCTCTAGTCACACAAGGAATGAGACAGGCTAATTGTCAAGTTTCCCGACTCTGAGACTTCATGAAGATCCCTTGCAAAGATTCTGATGGGTGCTGTGGGCAAAGACCACCACAACCTGTGCTGACACCTGCTTGCAGCACACCTGCCTGTGCCTTTCACTGACCACCCTTGCTGTCACATGCCTTTCAACCATACCTGCCTCTGCCCAGTGTCAGACTGTCTGGGAAGGGGAGCAAATAGGCGAATGTGGCAAGTGGTTGAGGCCAGATGAGGCCTCTAGGAGGAAACAGAAGGTTAGGGGAGGCTTACACAGTGGGATACAGGCAGAGCAGTGAGAGCCCATGGTGGTTAAGGGGTGATCTAACCCAATGGCATCTGGTAAGCCAGATGCTTCTGGCTGTGGACAGGAAGAAGGGCAGTCATGGCTTCTCCTGTCTACTAATAGATTTAGGAGAAATGCTTCCAGAGGCTAAAGATGGTGGTCAAATCTGTCTTTGGCAGGTTTGGCAGGTGAACAGAGCCCGGTGTAGGATGGAAATCAGTAACAGAAACATGGATTGAAATACATCCATCAAGTGTAGCACACTGCTTCTTTGTTTTCAAAAGAAAATGTAACAAATGTGAGGAACAAAGCCACCAGCTTTCTGCTCCACAAACTCCAGCAACTGCTGCTCTGGCATCCCTGTGCACATCTCTCTCTCTCTCTCTCTCTCTCTCTTTCTCTCTCTCTCTCTGTCTCTCTCTCTGAGAGACATACTGATCCAGACCTGCCCCACCTTCCCTTGTCCTGTGGCCTGCTCTGCTCATTCCTCCTGCAACCCAGTATCCTTTCGCAGACCATCACCTGCTTCTCCTTCACTTCCTGGTGCTCACACCTTAGTCCCAGGTGGAGAATGTCTGCTGGTGGTGGGCATGGACAGATTTGCAGCAGGAAGATGAACCTGTGGTCCCAGAGAGCCAGGATCCTAGCACCGAGAACTTGTATCCCAGCAGGTCTCCTGGGATCCACACTACATGGTGACAGTCAGGGATTGCTTCCTGTCATGTTACTCATTCAAGATTCAGCCTGGGTCATATGTTTCCCTCCACCTTAAGGGTGACAGTAGACCTCATGGATTCTATAAAGGAGGGTAACATTCAAAGCTGCTGCTCCTTGAGCTATAGCTTCCAAGGAAAGGCAGCATCTCACAGGAATCGACTGGCTACTGTATTCCTACATAGAAACATACTTGCTGCTTCTGTCTTCTTCTTTTCTGTGTATAAAACCCTTTGTCTTCCTATACCCTGAATTTAAAGGTTCAATAACCATCTCTCCATTAGTTGTAGTCTCTGGTCAGTGCCCTGTTTGTCTTTCTCTTGTGTCATCAAGAATTTAACCTATTTTTTTTTAAAAGAAAGATCTATTTCTCTTCAACATATGTATCTGTGTGGCAAAACACTTAAGAAAATCAGCTTACAGAGGGAAAGCTGACTTTGGCTTACAGTTTCAGAGGTTTTAGTCTACAGTCAGCCAGTTCCACTGATTTTGGGTCTGTGGCGAGGCAGAACATCATGGTGGATGAGCATGACAGAGCAGCCAGGAAGCAGGAGAGGAGACAAGTCTATGAGACAGGTGCTTGAAAGGCATATCTCCTGTGACTCGTGTCTACCAACTAGGCCCACCTTCTGGTTTCCACCACCTCCAAATTCTAGTAAATGGTAAAACCACTGATGAAGCCTAAGCATTCCTCACCCCATCACCTTCCAAGACTCCATCTGCTGGAAACCAAGCCTTTAACACAAATTGTGGGGAATATTTTATATTCAACCCATAACACTATCTTTCAAATTTTCATATACTCAAACTCACTTAAAGAAGAAACAATGTGTAGGGTGCTGGCGAGGGGGGCATTTCTTTAATTCCTGTTGGAAATTCCTTATCTACGATGACAAGTGATTTGCACAGGTGAGAGTTTCCCTCACAGCAGCATGTCACCATGCTGCCTCTGAAAATACCACCCAGCCCATGGGGTTGCCTGGAATCTCACAAAGGCGATCTCCCAGAAATCGGGCGACCCCTGCCCTCAGCGCCCTTCCTTCCTCCCTCTGGGGTCAGGACATAGTACATAAGAGATACTTTTTTGGTCCTTTGTATCTTTTAAGGATTATCAAGTGGCAACATAGTATGCAAGGGATACATTTTGGTACTTTGTATCTTTTAAGTATTATCAAGTGGCAACATATCATGCAAGAGATGCTTTTTTTTTCTTGGTCCTTTGCATCTTTTAAGGATTAACAAGTCGCATATTAGAAAGACATAGCATGCCTTAGCAACCTGTGTGGGAGAGCAGCATTGCACAAAGCCACAGAGAATTTCCAGAACTGCCCCGCTCTGTCCAGTAAGGGAGGGGAAAGGGCTGACATATGTGGTCCCATCCATAGGCTGGGCTCAAATCTGTCACTCCTCAGGAGAAACTGGGTTTGGTTTTAGGACCCTCATGAACACCAAAAATCCAAAGCTGCTCAGGGCCCATACATAGATGATATGGTATTTGCACAGAATCTGCCACATTCTTGGACATGCTTGAAATCATCTCCAAATGGAAGCTGCAACTCGCTGTACTGCATAGGGGAACAATGACAAAGAAAAGATGTATGTTTTCAGTAAGACAGCTTCTCCCGAAGTATTACTTAATCCACAATTGGTTGATATGGATGCCCCACCACGGTGTCTGAATGTACTGGATCCGCACAGGGATAGAATAAACCTGGGCTGTGCCCTGGGAACGTATGATCCCATAAAAGGGTACAGAGCTAAATACTGGCAAAGGCTAATGATACAAGAGTGAAGTGAAAGGAAGGAGGCTTGAGGTTGGAGAAGCCTGGAATGGAGGGAGTGAGTCCTCCTGAGTTGACCTGTATGGTGAAGCCTGAAGGGTGACAGGAGCCTCCACACCATGACATGGAGGCTAGCCTCCAGGAGAGAAGGCCAGTATGCGCAGACACAGACAGCAGAGGGAGCAGGCCATGTGAGGAGCTTACGTTTCGTCCCAAGTTCCAAAAGAAGTATTCATTGCAAAGGGAAGTCCTATAGACTGTGGCTCCAGCTCTATGAACTGACAGAGAATGGAGACAGGCTGGAGCTGACCTGGAAAGATCCTTTGCCCTCAGGGGACTTGGGGACATGTCCATTCAGCCCAGAGAAAAGGTGGAGGTCACAGGAAGAGATAAGAATATGCGCAGCGTATCTTGAAGGTAGAATTGACAGGACATAATAAGGGATAAGGTAGGGCTGATGGAAATATAAAACAGAGAAGACAGGTTTCATCTGAGTCCCAGGGTTGTGACTTAAAAAAAAAAAAAAGTGCAAGTAATTGCCACCTATAGAGATAGGAAGAACTCGTGTATAAATAATCTCATTCAATCCTCACAAAGCCCCGTGTAGACACATCTAAATGCAGAGAGTTCGGGAACGCAAGGGATCTGCCCAAATGGAACACAACAGGTGAATTGTAGAGCCCAGAGGCTGGATCAACTCTGCCCAGCTCCACCGGCTCTGACGCTTCCTGCCCAAATGTGCTTTTTGTTCCCTGTGAGACAGAGAGGTATTCATCCATCCCAGTGACCCTGGGCATCAGTGAAGCTGCCCAGTTCCCACATTCTCATGAATCCACAGATTTTGGACAGCCGCAGCCAGCTCACATTGGCTGCTGAGTGCCAGATGCCGCAGGCCGAGGGGTGGGAAGGTGAATTGAATTCAGCGCAGCCTCCAGAGCGTCTCTACGGATAGAAACGTCACGCCTTCTGCACAGATGTTTTTGAGTGCCAATCACTGCTGATCCTCACTCTCTTCCTGTGTGGGGAGGGCAACAAAGGGATTTTGATCATGTGTGCATCACTGTCCCAAAGCTGCCAAGGATAAGAGCTGAGCTAAGCTTCAGTCTTCTCAACAATGGAATTTTCCCTCTCCGCAGCCTGAGGGCTGAGGAAAAGCTGTCATCCACCTCGAATAATTCTATATGGCCAGGTTTTTCTGTAAGGGGTTTTAGATTACTTAAAAAGTAATTAAAGAAAAAACTGTTTATTTTAGTGACTTAATTCTTGCAGGGAGCTGAAATACTGCTCTCTGCTTGCCATCTTTGAATTCTAGTTGATGTGTTCATGCTTCAGTGCATGAACTGAAGTGTGGCTGTCAGAGCGGATGCCACACTCCACACAGGCTGCAATGGGAGGAAAGCGGAGCGCTGCTCACGGTTCACTGTCACTGGCCGTTTTTAGCACTGTTCGAAATGACTCTTCCGTGTGAGAGAGTGAACTTCACTTCACATGATGAGGTCTCTGGGAATCGATATGATTCCCCAAGAGCCGTAGAATTGCTGTATGATAAGAACAAGCAGAAGCGATAGGCCCAGCTTTAGTGAAGGCTCAGGAACAAAGGCTCTGAGCAGTGGTGTTCAACCTCCCGCTCAGGGCTGATTCTGAAGCTTTGGAGACAGGCCCTGGCCCTGGCAGGCTTTAGAGGCTGCTGTCCATGGTGACAACTCACTAGTCACAACTCACAGAACGATCAGGCTACCCCAGAGTGGATGGTACACACACACACACACACACACACACACACACACACACACACTGCTGTTTGCTTTCCCTCCCATGAGGCTCCAGAGAGAGCAGAAGGCTCTCCGCCTGCACCCGTCTCTGTGTTCCGAGTCTGAAATCTCTGACTTGGATCCCAGAATGCCTACTGTAAGCCTTGTCTCCAACCACCCACTTTTCTCTTCTCTCTGTTCACTGTGGGCTCCTGCCTACATCCAGGCCTTCCTATCCTCAGAGGCAAAGCTTCCTACTACCCCAAACCTGCTACCTTTAACCCTCTGCCCTCTTCTCTGCTCACTCTGGACTCAGGTTATGCAGACAGAGCTCTAATCCAAACAGGCAACAGAAAGAGTTTCTCCTCACCCCCACCCTGTCCTCTACAGGGCAGAGTAATGCACCTTGGCAAAAGCATGCAAGGTCCCCTCTTGCTCCTGTCCAGTGTCTTCACACTAGCTGCAGGGATTTCTCTGTTTCTGCAGCTGGGTCCGATGGCTGGGGTGTAATACTGGGTGTGCAGGACTCCACCGATCTTGGGCACACAACCTCGTGCCATCCACGGCAATGCCTCTTCAGTGCTGGAGCTAACACAGCATCTGGAAGCGTGGTGTGTGAAAGAAAGTGAGAGCATCTACAGTGAAGAAAATTAGTCTTTTTAAAACCCAGCTGAAGACATGACCCCTGGCGCCCTGTGCCTGTTTGTTGAAGAAAAGTAAGTCTTTAGCATAAGCACTCTAGAGAAGGAGAGATGGTGGGAGTGCAAGAGGCTTCCTCCTTGCCACCTGTGGCTCAGAGCCCTACCCATCACCCCCCTCCCCTTCCACCAGTCAGCAAGTTCTGTGAGTTCAAATCATTGACTAAGTTGTACAGGGTCAGTGTCTAGATCCTCCTTTCCTGTCCTTCTCCTCCATGCTCAGTTCAACAGCTGTGTGCCAACCTCGTCTCAACAGGAGAGAAGGTAGCATCTACAGAACTTTTATAGCAGAGGTCGAGGAGTAGGATGAGATCTCAGCTAACAGTTGAATTCTCTCATACCATAGGAAGTTTGGTGGACTGAATTACTGAAAATGAAGTGGAAGGCTATTTATAGCCAACTCACAGGGCCAGGTGAATGGGCACTGGGGTGGTTCACTCTGGCTGCTTCTTGGGACAACTGAGAGGGCTTACAAGAAAAAAAAAGGTGAAAGGGAGAAAAAGGATGGTTTCTATGGTACTTAAGGGAAGTGACATCTCACATCTTAGTGACAAGAGTCAGGAGTTGACACTTGTCCTTGAATCTGATATTATCTCTTTGATATAGTGTATCACTTTCAGGTTGGGTCTGACATTTGAACCAAGCCTTGGTCACTGATCTCACAGGTTGTGGCAAAGGCTATTAGGGCTGGGGAGAACAGTCCAGCACAGAACAAATCCGTAACTAGATTCCCCAAACAAGGACCGCAGCACAGCGTAGGACAACATTCAAAGTCCTGTCAGAATTGTGAGCCTTTTCTGCCATGTCTAGGCTTCCTTCGAACACTCTCATAGAAGTTCTGAAATTTGAGGACAAAACACCAAGGCTTCGGGTGGTGGCTCAGATTTCTAACGCAAGTGAAAAACCACAGAATTGGAACCCTGTTGTATCAATAATGAGCCTGTGTGAAGAGAGACAAAGATGGGTCTCCTCAGCATACGGAGAATGTACCTATTAAAGGAAGAACAGAAATGGGTTTCTTCTGGGTTGGGAGGACATGCCAGTGTGAAGAAGGGCAGAGATGGTCCTCATCTGCTTGCTCATGTTTAGGTGACATTGCAGTCTCTTTCAGAGTGCTGCTTTTCTGACCCACTGGTCCAGTTTCCAGGTCTGGCCACCCATGACTTCCCTATGCACACACTCACACCTTCATTTCTCCGCCTCAAGGCTCTTAGAGTCACCTAGGGTTCTGACTGAAGCCTAGTACCCTCTGTACCTACATAGAGTTAGATACAAAAGGCTCTCTTGGGTGTGGGCTGGGTGTGTGCTGTGTAGGAAGTCTGCTAGATCAGCTGTGTCCGTGTCCATGGCCTGCAGGACGTCCACAGGAACTTGGCTGTCATTTCTGTTTGGGCATCTGTGACTCTTGGCTTCCTGCTGCGTAAGAGGCTCCAAGGCTCAGTATTTCCACCGTAGGTCAATCTTCCTTCGTAAATGAGTCATTTGAAAAAAAAAGAAAAAAAAACCACCAATGAATTAAAGAAACTCATCATTCTTTCTGTCTGCTTCCAAGGTGTTGTTTTGACATGCGGTGGTGAGGACAGGAGGTAAGGTCAGAGGTTAAATGAAGTCCAGGGATTTCCTCAGGGAAACACATCCTCTGAAGGGCTACTTCAGGTCTACTGTGCCCAAGGTCATTATGGAGACACGGGAGCTCCTCCTACCTCGCACGTTTAGGAAACCACTTCCAGAGTCTTGTGGGGACCTGTCCTTAACCAGTACCTTGGGGAGGTACATGATGGAGAGGGTCCTATTTATAAATAAAAAATCACCCCCAGACTCACAGGTGATACATGGCTTGGAAGCTTAAACACAGCATGCACGGACCTCACATCCTGCCTCGTGTGGCTCCTCCGGGGGTTCCAGGCTTGTTGGACTCCACGGGGTTTGTTGAGCTCCAGTTCCCAGTTTCGTTGCTGGTCTATGTTTCTCTCTATGACCAGGGTGATCACTACTGTGATCACAGCTGAGAAAGAAAGGTTCAGGGACTCCTCACATCTCAGGCTCTTAGGATGAAGCAAGCAGCTGCCTTGCCAGTTAACACTCCCTTCAGCACAAGTCTTGTGATGGGAACCACACTTTGTCTTGGAACCAAAGATCTTAGACCATAGCCCACATTCTCACAGTGCGGTTATGAGATTAAAGGAGGAGGGTCCTCCAGATACCCTTCCCATCCCCTGCTTTTCCTCTAGTATCACACAAGGATTTCAGAAGAGTGTCTGGAGAGACATATTAAGTTGAGTGCCTTGAAGAATCTTCTAGAACTGTACCATCTAATATGACAAACTCTAGCCCTGGGTCTTTCTTTGCATCTAAATTAATGAAATGTGACCAGTGCCTGAACTCCTGCCCTCAGCTGCACCTGCTGGCTTCTAGGGTTTCTGTGACTTGTTGCTTGGTACTGTACCCTCAGCTCTGGGAAGTTTTCCATTACTTCAGCTAGTCCTGTAGGACAGCTCCTAGAAGCAGGAACTTGCATTACTCTCCCTGGCTGGAGGGCGCAGATGAGCTCACGGCCCCCTGGTACCTGTTTGTTAGATGCCTGCTGCTTCCCTCCCAGGGATTCTTCTGACTTCCTTGTAGGGGCTGCCTAACCAGTCCCACTGCCAGGAAAAGAGTGTGGTTTTTCCACTCCTCATGACACAGGTACATGTATTATTAACCGCTATCTTAGATCTGCGAAGCCACAGATAAAGCTATTAATTTTTTTAAACTAGTGTAAGTTAACTATACCTGGATTTCTTGTTATGGTTAATTATTTCTCCGTGTTTCCCACTTGCCAAATGACTCTGTTTTCCCTCAAATCCTAAATTAATTCTTATTCTTTAGATGTGTGATAACAGAATTTCTATTGCCCCTACTGCTAAAAACCATTCATTTCAAGTTCAAAAGCACATCCATGTTTGAAAAGCCATCCATCTCAGACTTTTCAGAACCTTATTTACAGTGGCCACTCAACAATTTTGGCCAAATTGATTTAAACCTTTGACTGAACTCTGCTAATAGCATTTTAGGACAGGCACAAGACATCGCCAATTAACTTCCGAGAAACGTCTGGCCTTTCAGCAGATGCTCTGGAGGTCCTTGGAAAGCCCCGAGGGGTGGAGAGCTAGCTTGTGTGTGTTGGGGGGGGGGGTGGACCAGTGGAGGCTGTCCATGGAATTCTCATGTCAGCACAAGGCTTTCCCTTCTTCTTTTGTGGCCCTTCCATAGAGAATGAAGAGCTGATCTCAGCAACTGAGGCTGCTATGTATGACCTCAGGTAATTTCAGAAACATCAAATGACAAGCTGGGAATGGTCTAAGGGTCAGGTTCCAGGAGTTGCACCCCAAATTTCCCCTCAAGATCAAAGGAGAGATAAAATAATAGGCATGGAGAGTAATTATGTGTCCTTTGTCCTCAAAGCAGCCTGTTCCTGTCTGCCTGACTCCGATTGTGGGGAGCTGTACCTTGGACTTCCCACCCCACGCCTCCAGTGCTGTGGCGTGCCCCAGACCCCAAAGCTGCTCTAGGCTATATGAGGCAGCTAGGTTCTGAGGAGGTACCCAATGTCTGGCTTTCATCTTTCCCCTCTGCAGGCCAATGCAGCCTCCTCTCTTTTCAAACTCTGCCACTCTATCAGCTTCTGCCTTCGAGACCTTCAGGAGAAATCTTCCTCCAAGGTTTAGCATTCCTGTTTCTCTTGTATCCCTTCCTGTCCTGTGATCATCTGGATTCCAAGGTCTTCCCAGCCTGAGGGCAGCCAGAGATGAGGTTTATTTTTTTCACCCCAGACTGCAGCTCATTAGACAGGACCAAATAGCACATTAACGTTCAGCCAAGCTCCAGCCTAGATCAGAGCACAGGATGGGAGGAAGTGCCAAAGGCTCAGACATAGGAAAGGAGAGCAGGAAGAGGCAGTGGAGGGAGAGGGAGGAAGTGCCAACATGGGGAAGCCTCCTTAATGCGCAATCTCAAGGCCCCACCTCTGTGGTTAGAAAGAGAAAACTCCCCGTTTGCATCCACCCGGAGAGGTCTTGGTCACTAGAGGAGGCTCTTTTGGGTAGCACACAGCCGACCTGTTGGGGACTCAAGGTAGACAGGTAACAGCCAGGCCGTGTCTCTCCTACCCTGAGTACTACACTGGCTCAGCTGTATTTCCTGTCTCTGTTCCACCCACTGTACTGAGCCACTCTCAGGAGCCCATTCCGACTGCAGATGAGCTCACCACCACCTCACTGATCTCGGCAAATGAACAGCTCCACTGTGAGTGAGCACAGATCCGAGGCTTGGCCCAGAACGTTTAAAAAAGAATAACAACTTGTTAAGGTGAGCTTTGTACATCCTGAAATAAGCCTGACTGAAGAACATGATTCGAAGAATAAAGGCCCCACCTCTGTCAAGTTCTGGAATATTTCCATCACAAGAAGTGACCTTGAGGTCCACTCGTGGGTTCTTCCCACTCCTACCCTTCCGGTCCTGTGAACACTGGCATCCACATCTCGATGGACACACCTCCCACGGACACATCACAGAAGCAGGACCTCCATACTGGTGACCGCTTTCACGAGCCTGATGTCTACTGTCACACACACACACACACACACACACACACACACACAGAACTTCCTCTTTTATGGCTGCTGCATCACCTTGCATGGAGCGGCCTCAGTTTCCTTTCCATTCATCTGTTGAGGAATATTTGGGTGTTCCCACTGTTTGGCTTCTGTGGACAATTCTGTGATGAGCGTCTATGTATATATTCTTGTTTCAGTCTCTGTTTTTTTGTCCTAGGAATGAAACTGCTAAATTGTATGGAAATCCTATTTTCCATGCTTAGCTTCTGGGAACCCGTGTGTATCCACAGTGGCTGTGCCGTTTCACATTCCCGCCGACTGTACTCAAGGGCTCCACATTTTTGACAGAACTTCTTCCTCTCTCACTTCTTTGTTCTGTCCTTCTTTTGGTTATGGCCTTCCTCTGGCAGCATGATTAACTAAAAGACCTTCTAAAATCACCTGTGTATGATGCTGTGCTTACATTTCAATGTAAAGGTGAGAGCCATCACCAACATCAGTCTACATATGAACGGTCCGAATAAAGTACGTGTATTGATTATTTAAAGTTCAAAGCACTGCTTATAATATATTTCCTCTCTGGACATCTCCCAACTCAGACAAAAATCTGAAGCCTTCCTCTATCCCCACATTCTAAGCAAAAAGGAAACAAACAACTTTTGACTCCTAAATTAAGGGTCACCGTTTAACGACATGAGGCTGTCAGCACTACTTATGGTCTCCAGGGAACATGGCTTTTTAATGTATATACTTATAAAGACTTCCAGACACCGTACAGGTCCGTGCCTCTGGGTTCCAGAGGTTTTTCTCCTTGCAAAAGACCCCTTGGAGTCTATTCATCCTTTGCAGCCTTGCTCCTCCCATTTTCCTGCCTGGGGCTTTACTGTTTAGCCAGTTTCTCCCTCCATTCTACTTTCTTTGGTGTTAAATGACAATTTTTTTCCTCAAAGGTGTCTCATAGTCAGTGTTTTTGTTCCTGAGGTCACTGTAAAAGATGACCGCTGTTGTTTCTAGAATGCTGGGCTCGTGGTGAGCTCTCCCAGGGGACAGGCAGGTGCTTACATTGCCTGTTTTGGAATCTATCTCATGAGTGTGACCACTAGGAGGACTGAGGGCTTAGGGAAGAACTCCCAGGGTCCAGAGAGCTTAGTGACTTGTCTGAAACACATACAATGCTCAGCTACCAATGTCCACACTGGCACACTGTGTACCGGTCAGTACAGGACACACAGGTACAGGATTCCCACACCTAGAACAAGGAAGAAAAAAAAAGTGTTTTTCAAAATATGTGCCCTTGGTGCTGGGTGTGTCAGCTGGAACTTCAGATGCTTCAAAGCCATTGTCAAAAGGGGCTGAGACTCCCAGGGACCTTCAGGGCAATGAGAGGACACTTCATTCTCCTCATGATGAGCCTGGCTGGAATTCAGGAGTCGCCTGTCCTCTCCCGCCTTGTCTGCCGTCATCCTCCACGTCTGTCGTTGGTTTCTGCAGGAGATGTAGAAGCCTCATACAGCCTGCACGCTCACAGTCAGCTATTTTCCCTTGTCCTCCTAAGTTCACATTGCTGTGCAAAACTGCCAAACCTCCTCTGGGAACAGGGCCACTGGATAGTGCGTGCACACACACACACAGCAGCACCACAAACACCCTTCTAACATTTCTCCAGCTCACTTGTACACAGCATTTTCCTTCCTTTTTGAGAAATATATATTCAATTGTATAGATGTACCACAGTTTCTTTATCCATTCTTCGGTTGAGGGACATCTGGGTTGTTTTCAGTTTCTGGCTATTAATGGATAAAGCCACTGTGAACATAGTTGAGCAAATGTCCTTATTGAATGGTGGAGCATCTTTTGGGTATATGCCAAGGAGTGGTATAGCTGGGTCTTGAGGTAGAGCTGTTCTGAATTTTCTGAGAAAGCACCAGATTGATTTCCAAAGTGGTTATACAAGTTTGCATTCCCACCAGCAATGGAGGAGGGTTTCCCTTTCTCCACAACTTCGCCAGCATAAAACAAAGACATCATGAAATTTGCAGGCAAATGAATGGTTCTGAAACAAACAAACAAACAAACAAACAAAAACCCCATTTTCATCATGAGTGAGGTAATCCAGACCCAGAAAGACATGCATGGTATATACTCACTTATAAACGGTTATTAGCCATGTAATATAGAATAACCACACTGCAATCCATAGACCTAAAGATGCTAAGTAACAAGGAGGTTTCTAGGGAGAATGCTTAATTCTCATTCAGAAGGGCAAATAGAATAGACACCAGAAGTGCTTGAAGACAGGGAACAAAATGGGAGCCTTCTGTCCTCTGAAAGACTCCGCTCAACAGGGGATCAAAGCAGATGCTGAAACTCACAGCCAAGCTTTGGGCCAAACACAGGAAGTCTTATGGAAGAGTGGAGGAATAGAAGGACACAGAGGGGACAAGAGCTCCACAAGAAGAACAGAGCCAACAAATCTGGGCCCAGGGGGCCTGCAGAAACTGATGCACCAACCAAGGACCATGCATTGAGAGGACCTAGGTCCCCTGCTCAGATGTTGCAGATAGGCAACTCAGTCTCCTTGTGGGTCACCTAGTAAGGGGACCAGAGGCTGTCTCTGACATAAACTCTGTTGCCTTATCTTCGATCACTTCCCCCCTGGAGAAATGGCCTTGCCAGGCCACAGAGGAAGAGAATGCAGGCAACCCTAAAGGGATTTGATAGTCTAGGGGTCAGATGGTAAGGGAGATCTCCCCTTTTTGAGGACTAGGGGATGGAGAAAAAAGGGAAGAGGGAGGGAGTGAGTGTGGGACTGGGAGGACATGAGGATGGGGGCTACAGTAGGGATGTCAAGTGACTAAATAAAATAAATAAATAAGTAGGAAACAAAAGAAAAGCATATATTAACATTTGGTAAAGCACTTGTACTCTCTGAAACACAGTTGTAGAAATTCCAGACTATAAATATTGTTGCATTAACAATTCAAGTGTCACTCAAAGAAGATTTCTAACAGATTTATTAAAGTGTAAATTTAAATGCCATAAAACTCACCCATTTTCAAATGTAGAATTCAATGATTTAGCATCCTTGCAGAGTTTCACAATCATTACCATAATTTAATGTTAGAACTTTTCTTTAGCCCTCAAAAGAAACCTGCTGTCATCAACACTCTTGTCCATTTTTCTCCTCCCTGCAGCCACAGGCAACCCTGATCTAAGCTGTGTCTCTGTCTCTGTCATCTGTCCTGTCTTGACAGTGGTTTACTCAATGCCTGATGGCTGTGACTCAGTACTTACACTTTGCCTCATGTGCTTATTGTTCATCCACATCTTAGTATGTGTTAGAATAGTTGTTCCTGTTTAATGGCTGAATAGCGCACGAGCGCGCGCGCACACGCACACACACACACACACACACACACACACACACACAAGAGTTGTTGCTTGGATTCCATGAGGGATTTTTTAAGATTCATCATGGATACCACAATCTGCAGATGCTCAAGTCCCCTACACAAGATGGGATACTGTAACTTGCACATACCCTCCTGTACACTTTAAGTCATCTCTAGATGGCTCATGAGATATAATATATTATAAATTATATCTGTAGATAGTGACCTGATGTTGTTCAGGGAACTATGGCAAGCAGGATGTATATGGTCAGTACAGATTCAGATTCAGTGTTTTAAAAATACATTTTTGAAGCTGCAGTTGTACTCCTTATGAGATTTATTTCAGTTCATCAGTTGATGAACATCTAGGTTGTTTCCATATTTTAGCTATTTTGAATAGTGTCTTATGGTATTCTTTGGGGGGGGTGTCAGGGCTCTCCAGAGAGATAGAACCAGCACAATGTATTTAAACACAGGTATATATAGGAGAAGAGATTTGGAGGTCTTGGAGCTCAGTAACCCTCTCATGGCATTCAGCAGCTGAAAAGTCTATGGAGGGCGACATATTTTGAACTGTGTGAAGGCTTAGGACATATGAAGCAGATGGTGTGACTCTTAAGCTATGGATGATAGCCCAGGAGCATGAACAGTCCTGAAATGATCCCAAGGAACCTGAAGGCCAGAGACCCTTGAGTTGAGACCCAAGAAGAGGGTAGCCCAGCTTTAAAAAGGGAGGGGTCTCAGGCTTTCCACCCTTTCATTCTATTGAGGCCTCAGCCTATTACATAGAGCTACCTACGCTGAGGTCAGACCTTCCCCGTTCTGTCCACTAACTCGCATGCAGATCTTCTGGAAATATTTCCAGCTAGCCCAATCAAGGGCTCAACTAATTGGCTTCTCTTTTTCAGTGGGAGACAGATGCCTTAGTGCTGACCAAAGCTTTGAGGGTAATCAATGCAACCATTTAAAATAAACAACGTCTTACCAGCATCCCGAACATTCCCAGTCAAGTCTAGCTGCATATTAGGGATTCCTATTGCAATGTGGAAACACCATGGCTAAAAGCAACTTTGAGCAAACATCTGGGTAGTATTTCTGTCACCGGCATGGGCTCCAGGTTGTCGGATCCTGAAGTGTTTCCGCCTACAGATACCAGACACCTAGTGGTGTCATCTGGGAGCAGCCATGGAGAGTGTTAAGAAGATCTGACTGCGGTGTGGTCCCTGAGGAGGCAATGCCAGCAATGGTGCTGGTGGAGGCGCAGTGGCTGGACAGCTTATCACTCAGCCCTAGGACCCTGTGACCACTGTGGGAAGATGGCAAGTCAGAGGTCAGAGGTGAATGGTGTCAGTCTTGTCGAGTTCCTAAACATCAGGTGATTTGGGAAATTCTACTGAGTTGATGAACTTTTCTTTTTTAAACTTATTTGTTCAGAAGTTCTATGAAATTTATATGTCACCTGCCAGTCATTTGAGCACAGAGATCTACCCTGAACCTGGCCTAAAAGTTGTCCCTAATTAATTCTGAAGAATCCAAAAGAAGCAAATGAGTTACAGAGGAGCTAGCAGCTAAGCTAAATTCCTATTAGCAATAACAAATTTAAATTTCTCGAGGTGTAATTCACATAAAAGAATATTCACTAAGTTCATGGGCAGCATTCAGAGATTTGACCAATATAGACTTATGGTCATGAAGGTACCACCACCAAATGCAGGCTATTTCCATCTCTGTGACGTTATTTTGTGTTATTGTAGGTTACAGTCAGGCTGGGCCCAACCCCTCACCACTGTGGCTTTGCCTTTCCAACGGTTTTATATGAATGGAATCATACAACGTGCAATCCCCTGCATCTGTTTCATTTTCTAAGGGAACTACAGCGTGTTTATTCTTTCACCAATTGAGGTCATTTCATGAATAAACTGCTGTGAAGATCTGAGCATGACATTGTGTGAACATAAACTTTCACTTCCCCATAAAAGACTTAGGAAGAGATTGCTGATTTGTGTTTTAATGTTAAAAAAAAATGCAAAGTGTTTTCCAAAGTGTCTGTGCTCTTTTTTTTTTTTTCATTTTCATTAGTAATGCTGGAGAATTCCACATTGCTGTTTTTACTAACATTTGATATTGCCAGAAGTTAAAAATATCCAGTCATTCCTAATGAGCCTGTTGTGACATCTCTGTGGCATTGATTTGAATTTTTCTAATCAATAGAAATGTTAGGTGTCCTGTGATTTGTTAATTTTATTATAGTTTCCTGAGTGAGTTATCTATTCAACTATTTTGCCTAATTTTTTTTACAAGTAGTGGTTTCCACCAAAATTAAACCAAGAAGTTAAAAAAAAAAACCTAAATAGACCCATGAAAAATGAGGAGATTGAAATAGTAACCCAAAAAAATAAAAATCCTTCCAACTAAAAAAATACTCCAGGGCCATATGGATTCACAGCAAAATTCTACCAGATTTGAATGAATATCTGAATCCTTCTGAAACTATTCAAAAAAGGAGGAGGAGGAAAATGAGAGGAGAAGGGCAGGAAGAGGAAGAAAAGAAAGAGAAAGAAAAATCTCTTTTGAACATAGTTTCCAAAATTCTCAATAAAATACTTACAAACAGAATATAGACATAGAATACATAAAAAGATTATCTACCATGACCAAGTTCATTTATCCCTGAAATGTAGGAAGAGTTTAACATACACATGTCAATAAATATAATAAACCACAAAAGGGGCTTAGAGGCAAAAATCGCATGGTCATTTCAATAAATGCAGAAGAGGCCTTGATATATCCAACTTGTCTTTATGATAAAAGTGCTAGAGAATGTAAGACTAGAGGAAAAATAACTCAACATAGTAAAAGCTATATATAAGAAACCCAATGTCATTCTGAATGGAGAAAAATCTGAAGCTAATCCCACTCAAGTGAGGGACAAGACAGAGCTCACTACTATCTTAATGCCTTTTCAATACTGGGCCCGAAGTGCTGGCACAGGAAGGCAAGAGAAGAAAATTAAAGGGATACAAATAGGAAAGAAATCAAGCTATCTCTATTTGTAGATGACATGGTAGTATACAGTAAGAGCCTCAAAATTCTACCAGAAATTTTCTAAAAATGATAAGCAAATTCAGCAATGTGGCAATATACAAAATCAATCGTGTTCTATATCACCACAATAAGAATGTGCAAAGTAAATTCATGGTCACATTCCCATTTACAATAGCCTCAAAGAAAATAAAGCATCTAGGAATAAACCTAACCAAGAAGGTGAGTACCTTTACAATGAAAACTTTAAGTCTCTGAAGAGATAAAGACACTAAGAAATGAAAAGACACCACCATGCTCATAGATTGGTAAAATTAACATTGTGAAAATGATCACTTTTACCAAAAGCTGTTTACAGATTTATTGAAATCCCAACAAACATTCCTGTATTATTATTCACAGAAATAGAGAAAAAAAGATCTTAAAATTCATATGTAACCACAAAAGACCTTAGACAGCTAAACTGTTCTCAGCAAAAAGAACAATGCTGGAAGGATTACCATCCCAGGTTTCAAAATACATCACAGAGCCATAGGAATAAAAACAATATGGTACTGGCTAAAGTAAAACAAAAACCAGACATGTAACCCGATAAAATAAAACAGAGGACCCTAGCATGAGTACAGCAACTTCCTCCACTTAATATTTAACAAAAAAGTCAAAACATACACTGGAGAAAAAACATTTTGTGTTGACATTTTGGTTTCTAAACATGTTTTTGTTATAATCCCAAGTGGGGGATTTTAGTGGTCCATACCTGTTAATTGTGGAGCATGGTCTTTGCCAGCTGGAATTAGTTGAAGTCTGAGGACTTTGAGGGGTATAAATAGGATAGCCTGGGGGGGGGTGAGCACAGTGGCTTGGAGGAGACAGAGGAGGACAGTTTGCTGTGCTTGCTGGTTTGCTGGTTACCTAGACTTCTGGATTTCCTGATGACAGATAATGGTATTGCCCCCAAAAGATTCCTACGACCCTACCCAGGCACAAGAAGTAAAGAGGGCTATGTGTCCTTTCTCTTACAACCTTCTTTTTCACCTGGAGTTAGGTGAGTGGAAGGGAGGTATAAGCTTTAAGGAACCCCCAAACAAAGCAGCATTTGAAAATCCAGTGCCTACATCATTCACTAGAAATGGTGCTGGGAAAACTGGATAGCCACATGTGGAAAGATTGAGTTGCACAAAAACGAACTTCAAATGTGTAAAAGACCCAAATGTGCAACACTGAAGCTGGCAGAAGAAAACATCAGCAGTACCCAATCTAATACATCACATTTTGAATAGGACTCATTTGGCCAATAATTAAGGCCACCAATTGACAAGCGGAACTTCAAAAAACTAAAAACCTTCTGCACAGCTAAAGTAATCAATCAGGTGAAGATGAAGCCTACAGAATGGAAAGGATCTTTGCCAGCTATGTATCTGACAGAGAATCGAATCTAGCACATATAAAAGAATTAAAACAGTTTTTTTAAAGACCCATTCAAAAAAAATGCCCAGTATCTGAACAGAGGGTTCGAAGAAGAAGAAGAAGAAGAAGAAGAAGAAGAAGAAGAAGAAGAAGAAGAAGAAGAAGAAGAAGAAAGGTCTAAGAAACATCTTTTAAAAATTCACCTTCCATAAAGATCAAAAACAACTTTGTGATTTTATCTTGTCTCAGGCAGAACAACAAAGACCAACGTAATAACCAACAGCAAATGCTGGAAGGGATGTGGGGAAAATGAAACTCATTCACTATTGGTGAGATTAAAAACTGTTCCAGCCACTTTGGAAATCAAGTGTGGAGAATTCTCAAAAAGCTAAGGTAAATCTACCATATGATCATCCATACCTCTCTTTATCATATACCAGAGAACTTAACATCGTACTTTGCAGATTTGCTTGCTCATGTTCATTGATGCTCTATTCACACTAGGTAAGACAAAGAAACCAATGTCTTTCAGCTGACAAACAGAAAATTTAAAAAAAAAAAAGTGGTTCATTTACACTATTCAGCTCTAGGGAAAAGATGAAATAATAAAATTTGAAGGTAAATGGATGGAGCTAGAAAAGATCATATTGAGTAAGATTACCCTGACCAAAAAGAAAAATGTCTCATGTTCCTCTCATATGAGGCTCCTACCTCCAAATATCAGTAAGGAGACACATCCTGGAGTAACCGCAAAAATGTGGGACAGTAAAAAGACAACCCTGTGGTGGGTGGGTGGGTGCAAAAGAGGAGAATCGCAGGATATAAACCATCAAATGGGGAAAAGTGGGGGTTCCCATCAGGGAGAAGAAGTGTTTGTTAGAAGTCAAAGGCCATAAAACAAAAACCTCAACACCAGGCATGAAAAACCATCTTTTGACTTTGAGAGACTCTAACAAGCGTGACAGGCCATTCCTATTGACCCTGATTGCCTCTCAGAGGTAGAAATTAAGTCCTTACTGCTGAAGACACCATGTGCTTAAGACACAGGATCCAGAGGCTGTGAGCTACAACTGACCTGAAATCCTTCTCCCTGAGGACTATCTCTCATGGTACCAGAACACATGAGGCGAGCTTTCAAAGAAGGAAAGCAACCAACAGTCCTACCCAGCCATGATGCCTGTGAGCCAGAACGATGACCAGCACCTTAAGGGTGCTATAGTGATCAACAGAGGAAATTAAGCCTAGTACTGAAAACCTAGCCAACCTCCCTACCCAGGGGCTAGTGAAGTCATGGGTCTTGGAGAACCTTATAAGTGCCACTTTACTAAACCAGCATAATCTTTAACTGCATTCTAGGTATTTGTCCTTCTACCCACAGAGAAGTGTAGCCCTCGCCCCTCATCAAGGAAACTTCTCTTTAAATAGAGGGAGATCATCACCATGAGCAATCAAAATGCAGAGTTGTGGAGTCTAGGCCTAGGATGGTCTGCAAAACAGTTCCTGCCCTGAAGCTCAGCGGTCATTGCTGAAGAGGTGGTGGAAGGATTGTAAGAGCCAGAGGATCAGGGAGTTTTCTGTGAGATTGGGTCTCCTAGGAACGATAAAAACTACACTCATAAAGTCTTAATGACATGACTGCTTAAACATGAGCTGAATAAGGACAACCACAATGGACATGCTAATATGGACATGGAAAACCCAGGAGACCTCAACCCTACACAAAGAACTACAGGTAACAAAGAAATTCCAAGTGTGGGAGAAATAATCCTTCCCAGGGAAGAGTGTCTCAGTTTGTTATCCAATACCAAACTATCATCTCCTCACATATATATGTATGTATAACATACGGATTGAGCAGGTTGTTACTTGTGTATTTAAGAATATATCTATATACATACATGAATATATCATATATACATACATGAATAAACCATTTAATGAGAAAATAGGCCATAAATTTTGAAAAGTAGCTAGGAGGGATACATAGGAGCATTTGAAAGGAGGAAAGGGAAGGGGAAGTGATAGAATCTCAAAAAATAAATAACTTAAAAACATTATATAGTGGTTGTCATTAATGAATAGCACGTCTTTACATACTATGGGCATAAATTTTATGTTTAAAATACGCATTTTAAAAATGTATTCCACCCATCTATAACTTACTTTTTCCTTTATTTTTTACAAAACACAGTATAGCAATATTTTGTTTCAGGAACTATGCTTCTGGAGGTGCAGCTAAGAAGTCTTGGCCTAAACCAAGGTCACAAATTGTTCTTCTAGATGTTTTGTACTTTCAACATTTAAAATCTTTACTTCATAGCATTTGGTCTTTATGTGCGATGTAAGATAAGGGTCTTGGTTTGTTTTTTCGTTATGTGAACCCAACTATCCCATTCTGTTTAGCTCATTGTCTTTGCAATCTAATGGATTTTTTTAAATCATTTTTTCATTCTCTGGTCAGTTGCATGGGTGTCACTGCCTAATCAAATGACAAGAATGTTGGAGCTCATGCCTGGCCGTCTATCCACCTTCTCACCAAGGCTAGCGTCTTAATTAGAGTTGCTTTACTGTGAGTTTTGGCATCAGGTGCCGTGTCCTCTTGCTATGTTCTTTTTTAGATTTGTTTGGTGGGCTACGTCGTTTTCATTTTCACACCAAATGTTAAGATTGTCTTATCAATTGACACCATAACAGCTGCAGTCCTAGACTTTGTGGGCACCTGGGTGCCAGCAGGGGTCTGTCGCTTACCAATTGTATAAAAGGGTTGCTGGTATTCTCGTGGGAATGGAGGCCCAATAGGATGAACTTCTGTCTTGATCACTTTGGTTCTCTCAGGCCATGAAGATCGAATCCCTTATCCTTAGATTGGCTTTCCTTTTGTTGGGTTTTGTGTGTGTGTGTGTGTAGGTGTGTATATATACATGTATGTGTATGCATACATACATTTCTTTTGTTAAAATTGTTTCTTCTATATGGTTTTTTATTGTTGATGCTTTTGTGAATGTGTTTTTTTGTAATGCTTTTTTCATTTTGCCATATTTGTCTATAGTTTCTTTTATATAGAGTATTTTTCATTTTCTTGGGAAGGGATTAAAAAAAATCCGTGTGACAGATGTGGCTTTTCACCTTGCCTTCTAAGAAGCTCATCAGGCCCCCAAGCCTGAATCACTTGCTCTTTGTTGCTTGCAGAGATCTCCACAATGCTCTCATGGTTACGGTACTTCTCTTCTGGCTTCAGAGTGGAGAAATGGTTCGATACCCTGGGATCTCAGGAGCCCTGGGCTGAGACCCTTCCTGTGCTGGTATTTAGCTGTTCCCAGACAGGCCTTTCCTGTAGAACAGAACAGAAAAGGCTTGTACTCACTCCACTGCCCTCCTGCTCCTCACAGGACAGGCAACAGTCATGCCCCCAGCCCATAGTGGCCACTGAGGCTGTAAATCACTTCCTGCTGGCAGATGGGGGCCCAGTTCCCCCATCACGCAGGGTGCTGATCTTAATGAGGCCCCTCTTGTCATCACAGGCTGTGATTTGCTGGCTTCCTGCAATGCTGGGATCACTTTACAGGAGCCGGGGCTGTAGGGTCAGGCCCATACTGCTACCAGCTTCCTCTGAGAAAACAAATCAGGTGGCAAGTCTGGAAAAGGCATCTGCAGGGTCCTGCAGACTCCCAGGAGCCGGGTTGGTTCCCCTCTCCACAGAGACAGAGCAGAGTCTCAGACCTGCAGACTACAGCAGTTGGGTCCCAGGAGGGAGCTGACACCAGAACAGCTGTGGTCCTGGGTGGACCTAGGGGGTCTCCACTGCAGCTGTGGGGGACCTTGTGGGCACCTGGGTGCCAGCAGGGTTCTGCCGCCTACCAATTGTATCTGTTAGGGCTTTGCCAGAGTTAAGCTCCTATGCAGCAGGGTATAGCCTTGCTTGGAGACAAGGTCACTACCAATGCCATTAGTCACAAAGAGGACACTCACCATGGCTGGTATTTTTGTGAGAAAATGATTTTTGCAGACATAAACAGATACATGAACCAAAGGGGACTCTGGTCATAGGACCATCATACTACAGCCTATTGATGGCCAAAATCTTTCCTTGCAAAGGAGGACTGGGCCCGGCCCTCTCCTAGCTTCCTCCCCCCGGAGCCTCAAGCTACAGACCCAGGGAAGGTCTGCTGCTGTTGTTCTGTGTAATTCCATGTTGGTGTGCCCCAATGGTCTGCTGGGTCTCACAGGACAGACGGCTTAGCAGAGGAGGCGGATGCTCTGGCCACAGCTGCTTCACAGAACCCAGGGCAAGTCTTAACCACTGCCGAGACGATCTTAGTTAGGATTTCCACTGCTGTGAAAAGACATCATGCCCTAGGCAACTCTTATAAAGGCTAACATTTAATTGGGGCTGGCTTGCAGGTTCAGAGGTTTAGTCTATTATCATCATGAAAGGAAGCATGGCAGCTTGCAGGTAGATGTGGTCCTGGAGGAGCCAAGAGTCTCCATCCCAAGGCAGACAGAAGGAGACTAGAATTTTTTTTTTAACACTGGGTGTGGCTTGAGCATTTAAGACCTCAAAGCCCCACCTCCCAATGACAAACTTCCTCCAACAAGGCCACGCCCCCTAAGAGTACCACCCCCTAAGGGCCGAGCATTGAAACACCTGAGTCTGTGGGGACCTTTCCTAGTCAAACCGCCACAGGGAGCTTTAGGTCCAAATATCAACGGCAAAGCCTGCATGACGTCAGTCTCCTAGTGGCACTCTCAGGAGCAAACAGGGCCTCAGAGTCCTCTGCCCTCCACCCCCTCCACAGACACAGAGAGGGTGGGTAGATCAGGCTCTCCATCACAGGCCCGAGGGTTCTGTGGGACCCAGAGCCAGGGAATGTCAACGACAGTCACACGATAAGGCTGCACGAGAGGGGGCTGCCTGTGCACAGAAGCAGGCAGCATAGCGTCGACACTGAAAGTATTACCCAAAGCGGAGCGGTCCTTCCAGCTTCCCTTAATGTCGAGTGTAGGGTGCATGACACATCCTTCAAGAGAAGCAGGGGGCAACATCATTCCTTTAGTTAGCCAGGATTTAGGATACTGGATCTAACCGTCTAATCTCAGCGTCCCTGCGCCTTCACTGACCGCTCCTTCACCGGAGTGTAACTAACATAGTCCTTGCTTCCACTAAGCTCAAAGAAAGCTTCTCCTCACTGCCCTGCAGAGTTGGCCTGTGGCCAGCCAAGGGAAGGCGAAGACACAGGGCATGAGGCTCCCCGGCACGCACTCCAGGTCACACAGTGCCGGAGTCTCTGAGACCTGGTGACACCCAGGTACAGACAAGAGTGGGGGCAGTGGCTTCTCTGTGAGTCATCTCAGTCCGTAAGGCTGCCCAGAACAAGGGTCTAAGACCTTGATTCCCGGGCAGGGGAGGGCCCTGGCACTGCGGTGAGACTTTTCTTTTGCGCATGTCTAGAAGGCGGTTCCTGAGTTAACTGAATGTGGGCGTGGCCACGCTGTGAACTGCAACCAACGGGGAAGCCAAGTAAAGAACCTGCGTCTTCCACCTCCTCTCCCTACTGTGGCTGCCGTGGGGCCAGCTGCCTCATACTCCACGCCTTCCCCTCTTGACATAGGGGACAGGCTTGTCCACTTGAACTGTGAGAAGAAAAAACAAACAAACAAACAAACCTTAACCAAGTTGCTTTTGTCAGGTATTCTTTTGCCTCAGCAAAGAGAAAAGGAACTAATTTAGATTCATTCCCGGGGAAAGCGTGAGCGGCCTGGCAGCGGTGTCAGGACGGACTGCCTGAGCTCAGTGTTGCTCTTCAGCCCTGTGGCTGCCCTTCCGCTAGGCCGGTTCTGCAGTTCTTGCGGTTGCCCATGTTCTCGGGTCTCTGAGCCTATGGAAGGAATCCAACTGGGCCTTCAGCTGCCTTGTGTGGAAAGCCATTACTAACCACACAGAGGCCCTCCCCGCCTGTTTCTCCTCAGTTGCAAGCTGGAGCTGGGAACTACTCCAGCCGCTAACGGTCCCGTAGGGAACAGGCTTGGCCGCTGTGCCAGGTCTTCACAACCATAGACTCATCCTCTGTATGATGTTATCCAAGGTCTTAATCTTTGAGAAGGCAGTCTGGGAGAAGCCTTATCAAGCGGAGATGTGGGGCTGGGGGAGTGGGGAGTGGGAGGGAGGCAACTCCTTCCAGATCCCAAAGAAGATGGTAGGGCCTAGTCTTGCTGTCCTCCTGTGTGCCGGGGTGGGCAACCACACCCTTACTGAGATCATCCACCTCGCTCCAACCTCCGTGTTCCCACAGCACAAGGTCCAGGTGTGCACTGGTTTAAGGTGTCCCTCCTCACTTGCCCAATCTCAGAGCAAAGATGCTTACTCACAGTGGTGGGAAGGGGTGTGTGTGAGTGAGACATATCTGGGCAGAGCCAGTGGGGACCTTGGAAAGGACATGTTTACTGAATCTAAACTTTCCATTCACACTCAGATACAAAAGTTCGTAAGGATCAGGGACACACTCCGCGTATAGGTGGACAACTGCAGGCATGGTCTTACTTATGTCCAAGAAGGACCCATCAGGATAGCCCGTTTCAAGATTGCCAGAGATGGGGGAGCTTTCGGGGCAGGTAGTTTTCTGAGCAGTGGCTGGGGAATTTTAACAAATGAGACACTTCTTTGAATTTGGGTGGGGAAAGGCCAGCCTTAGCAATGGGAAGTCCCGTCTCTGTAAGAGAGGTAGGTGCCCACCTCTGTCTAGTTCAGCTCATTCCCCCTGTCACAAACCTCTGTTCTGCGTGGCTCTACCCTTTCCTCTCCTAAGCCTGGGAGGCTCCTCTGAGCTAGGCACAGGCATTTTGTTTTTATAGGTTTTCTGGGGTTCTCTTAGAAGCCAAAGAATAGCACTTTAGTGCTGTCCCCATTCTCCTCCACATACATCTGAGGACCAGCTGTTGAGCAAAGCCACAGGCAAAGTGAGTGAAGTCTAAGGTAGCAAATTGTCCACTGGTACTTGCAGCCGAAATCCCCCATTTATGGACTAAGTCCTGTCACAGGGCTGGGACTGTTCGGGGGGGTAGAAATCCAACAAGCTGTGGACACAGGTGCTTACACAGGGGTGCACACCATCCCAATGCCTATAAGTCAGGTTCTTGGGATGTCAGTGATTGTCTAAGATTCACCAAGCCCTGCCAGCTGACTATTCTCACATTCTGTCCTTCCTTCCCAAATGATAAGCTCTTCATAGTCACCATGATTGGCAAAATTACCCCTAAGTTCAACCAGAAGGTCTGGGCTGCATAATAGAGCAAGACCTCTTGCCCAGATAGTATGACCTGTTTAGAGCACTTTGGCTCCCTCACTGGAGGAAGATTCCCCTGAGCTAGGCACAGAGGCTTCAGCTTCTTTGAAGTCCGTGTTTCTACTGTCACCAATAAACACCCGGACATGGTTCAGAGAGGAGCAACAAAGAAGCTACGTTGGGATATTTTAGCAGTTTGGATGTTGTCATCAAAGCTGAACCTGGAGAAAGGGACAGTCCCTCCTGTCCCTGGTATTTCCAGGACTTCACATGTTCAGAGAAAACAACTCTCAAAGGATTTCTCCTGAGAGGTTCGTGCCAGCTCAGGACGCATGAAGAATAAGCTGTGTTTGTGTCCAGCGGGTCTCAGGAAACAGAGAGGACACTGGCTCTGTGGTGCTATTTCCGGTGTTCAGGACAAGACATCGATTGCCATTGTTACTGCGTAGGAGGTGACCAGGCCATAAACGAAGCATCTGAATTTAGTTGTCCCCGAGGTCTGCAGCGTTCATGGAAGGCCACACTCCAGCAGGGCTGCCACCACAATGATTAGAAAAGTTCTTTCCAAAGGCCATGGCGAGGTGGCCAGCATGCCCTGAGGGATGTCCTCTAGCCAGGAAATGAGATTTCCCCTCCACCTAGAGTGCCATTGTCATGGCCGTATATCATAATGGTGCGGTGGCATCATGAGGCAACAGCAGGTTTCAGGAAAGAATAACCGTGGTCCTGAATAACAGCAATGGCCATAAAAACGCCTGCCAAGACAAACACCCCAAGACCCTCAGACTGTGTGCTGCACGGCTAGGCCTGATTGCCAGATGGGGCCAAAGGAAATGCCCCTTCCTGGTCTGGTCATTGTCCTTCCCCATGGTAGCGGGGAACTCGCTGCTTCCCACTGCAGCACTGCCCACCACCATATCAGTGCCACCACAGTGCATTGATACAAACCCAAACTGGGTGTTTCCTAAAACAGAAGCAGAGCTCAGCATGGGGGAGGGGGATGAGGCAGAGCACACAGGTGTGACTTTCTCGCTGTCTCTTGGGTCCTTGCCTTTCTCCAAGGGAGGCTGGGGCTGACCCATATTTTTACAGTTCCAGGCCAGCATCACCAGTACTTGAGCAGCAGACAAGGACATCTGTTGACATCATCACTCACAGTAGTCTATCCATCCTCATCACTGACTTTCCATTCTAATTTAAAAGATTTAAAATTTTATTTTTACTTAATGTTCATTAGTGTTTTGCCTGCATGTATATTTGTGCACTAAATGTATGCAATAGCCACAGAAACAGAACAAGGCACTGAAAACCCCAAAACAGGGGTTGCAGAAGCTCATGAGCCGCCAAATGGGTGCTGAGAAGACAACATGGGTGCTCTGAAAAAGCAGTAAGTGCTTCTAACTACAAAACTGTGTCTCCAATCCCATTTTGTCTTCTTTCTTTCTTCAGACAGAGTCTCACTATCAAGCCTGCAACACCTGGCTATGTAAACCAGGCTGGCTTTGAACTCTCTTGCCTCTGCCTCCTGAGCACTGGGATTAAAGGGATGTGCTACCATACATAGCTGACCTTCCATTCTTACACAAGGAGCGTGAAATGGAAAAAAATAAACAAGATTTTTGCTACCTTCTAGAGCTTCAGAAAGATGAAGTAAGATAGTGCAAGAAATGTGGTTAATATTAGAACCTAATATTAATTCCCCAAATTGCTAGATTTGATATTTGTGGTGATGGCGATAGCAGTGATGATAGTAATGGCAATGATGTAATGACTGTGATAAGAATGTAGTTTGTGCCAGGCGTGGTGGCGCAGACCTTTAAACCTAGCACTCAGGAGTCAGAGCCAGGCATATCTACCTGAGTTCAAGATCATCTTGGTCTACAAAGTGAGTTCCAGGATAGCCAGGGTTACACAGAGAAACCAAACCAAATCAAACCAAACCAAAACAAAACAAAACAAAAAGTGTAGATGGCGATCGTGTGGGGGGGATGGTACAATGATGGGGATGAGGATGATGTGATAGGGATGGTAGGGAATGGGGATGGGGAGGGAGCTGATGGTGGTGTGGATGACGATGATGAGAGGACTGGCGATGGCAATGGTAGCAGTAATGATGCTACCATACTGCGTATACATATACATCATACATACTGCATATATTATATGCCCATATATACTACATATATATACATATATTATATACTACTATATACTATATTTATATATATGCTACATGTATATACATCCATATATAATATATGCAGTATATGGTCATATATAATATATGTAGTATGTTACATTTATTCCTAGAGGCACGTTTCAGCTGATCTACACCTGCTGTAACGGTGTAGGCAACTATTAGGAATCACATATAACAGAGATACCAAATACTTTCATGAACAAATTACATAAAGCATTGCAAGGTGTGTACAAAGAGGAAGAGAATTGCTTGTGCGAGGGCCACTATGGGGGCTTTTGATAACACTAAGTACATCAAAAGAAACTAAAAAGACTTGCAGAATCGGGTGTGGTAAATGTTCCTACAGCCATCAGGCTTGGAACAGCTCTGAGCGTGTGCTGTCTCGTGGGCAGTCTGTGATCTCCACTCACAGAGAGAAAAGCAATGCTCCTTGTCAGGCTGCTGCTGTGGTAGTTTGTGCATAAAGCATGATGTGGATCGTAAGACGCAATAGAGATACTAAGCTTTCGTCAGGCACAGAAAAGTAGGTCCTCACGTTTTCAGAGCAATTAAAGAGCAATTAAAGCGTGTATGAGAGAGAGAGTGCCCTTCAAACCTCAACTGACTTTTTCATCCAGCAGAATAACTCAAGGTCTAACATGTCTAAACTATTTCCTTGCCCCGTATTAACTAACCAAAAATCAACGGGGCTGCCACAGTTGGCCGAGCCTCTTTCTGGGGAGCCGGTCTCAGCGTCATGATCATTTGCAGAAGAGCTAACACCATGGATGAGGCTAATTTCCGGACCTCCTGAGCTGTGCTGTGGGTGAACGCCCACGTGTCCTGGGAGCTGACCCGGGGGCCCTTGCACTTCAGGCTCGTGTCAACAGCACTTCCTCCCCACTGGGCCTCTGGAAAGTGTTCTCTTCCTCCTTCCCAGGCTGCTGTTGCTGGGAATGAGCCACAGCAGAGAAGCTTGACAAATGACCTGAGTGATAGATTAAACAAGCATGTGAAAATTAGCTACAAAATAAACTTCCTGGGCCCGATCCCTTCCTCTGCCTGTAGCCCCCACTTCTCATTACTGTCCTTGGGGAGCCCCACTGTCCTGCAAGGTGAGGGTCAGGATGGCTAAATGGCATCGCATGATGCTGTGCCTTGGAAGTTGCATGACCATGCTTTTCCTGGGTCCATCTCTGGCTCAAAGCGAAACCTGAACACTGCTAGGAGCTTTACCTGGGCTTATGCACCTTCCCTGAGACCTGCTTTCCTCACCTCCTAGGCCGCACTAGCTCACTGAGCCTGTGCTCTCTAAGCCTCAGTTTTTTTACCTGCAAATGAGAGCTTCGAGCCACTGTGCCTAACAGGCTCTTCTGGACTGGTTTTGGAATGTTGGAAGCAGAGCTGTGGGTCTGAGAGGCCACCCTCTGTTATATGTCCTTGCAAGCCCACATTCTGGAGACCCACGAAGGACCTGGGGATCCTGGGCCTGAGCTGTCCCTCCATGCAGTTCTTTTTAGAGGTAGCTGTGTGAATGTACCATCTGCTTCTCTTCCATCTGCTTATCTCTTGCCAAGTGGACCCTAAGCACTTCATGTAAATTTACCAATTTAACCTTGGATCAGACTTCCAGGAGGAAACAATAGAACCTCTATTTTCTCATAACCAAGAGCACATAACTGGAAGGTGGTAGATTTTGTGTCTCAACTCAAAATGCTGTTTCCGGAACCACCAGGAGCTGACAGACTGGGCTTCCCTGCCCCATTCTGAGGTGCAGATGAGCCTGCAGTGAACATCCACTGGAAGGGGCAACCTCAGCTCCCTCGCTGGGCTCTACCCCCAGGTCTCCTGGGTTTGCTTGGCTGAGCAGAGCTGGCCCCACACAGGGCCCAACCCACAGATGGCTGCCCTGTCACTGTTAATGACTGACCGTCCCCGCACTTCCAGGTGCTGTCCAAGCCTGGAGAGGCATCGCTCCCTTCCTCTTTGATAATGAATGACAGTTCCCAGGAAAAGGAGTCTTTAACGGGGCTATGAATTTGACACTGCAATAGAAAATCTTCACTAGAAAGCTAGTGACCCGTGAAATTAGAAGTTCCTTTTGAGTATCAGCCGGGAAGGGAAGACAGGCTGTGGATGAGGGGCTTTCTCATCCAGCTCTTCCCCTACCTGCGCCAATCACAAATAACGAGAGCACATCCCTGTGTGTGAATGAAGCTATACGAAAGCAAGAGGGCGTGCGGCCCAGACAAGCGCTGCACACTCTCCTGCTCCATGCGCCAGCACAAATGTGCCAAATCCCCCGTTTCCGCAGGAGGTTCCAGTGCCTGTGTGTCAAGAACAGCTCCTCTCCCACCGTGACTCCCGGAACACAGGCATGATGTTGCTGTCGAGGTGGATTGTGAGGCTGAGGACTACTCCTCTCTGCCAGGCAGTTGTAGTATGAAGCCTGTCAGGGAGAGCACATACTCCCACATTAAGTATAGTGTAACCCCCAGTGGTCCATCCGTTTCCTTTCTAACGAGGCTCCTAGGGAGCTTGTGCAGTGTATGTTTCTCTGTAACACACTGGACAGGACTGCTTGCAAAACAGCCAGCTTGCGCAAAAGCAAGGAAGCGTGCCCGGAAGGAGACGTTGGAAAGTGTCATCTGCTTTTTTTGCTTCAGGTAGAAATGTACGCGATTCTATAAAACAGAACGTCACACACCAGGTTCATCCAAACAAAGGGTCTTTTTTCCCCCAACATGCATTTATTTATTTATTTATTACAGTTTATTCACTTTGTATCCCAGCTGCAGCCCCCTCCCTCATCCCCCTCCGAATCCCATCCTCCCTCCCTCTTCTCCTCCCTTGCCCCTCCCCCAGCCCACTGATAGGGGAGGTCCTCCTCCCCTTCCTTCTGACCCTAGCCTATCAGGTCTCATCAGGATTGGCTGCATTGTCTTCCTCTGTGGCCTGGTACGGCTGCTCCTCCCTCAGAGGGAGGTGATCAAAGAGTCAGTCACTGAATTCTTGTCACTTGGACACTGAGCTGCCATGGACTCCATCTGTGCAGCGGTTCTAGGTTATCTCCATGCATGGTCCTTGGTTGGAGTATCAGTCTCAGAAAAGACCCGTGGGCCCAGATTTTTTTTTTTTTTTTTTGGCTCTGTTGCTCTCCTTGTGGAGCTCCTGTACTCTCCAGGTCTTTCTATCTCCCCTTTTCATAAGATCCCCTGCACTCTGCCCAAAGTTTGGCTATGACTCTCAGCATCTGCTTCGATACCCTGCTTGGTAGAGTCTTTCAGAGAGGCCCTCTGTGGTAGGCTTCTGTCCTATTCCCTGCCAAACAAAGGGTCTTGTGTGCTAGGACAAAGTCTTTAAATTTCAATTACTAACCTTGATAGGAAAGCTGTAAATAGAGGAGCCGGTAAAATAAATAAATGTTTTATTGAATCCATTCTAAGTTCTCTAAGGAGAGATAGGTTTTCGGAATTACCCACATAATGTGATATTCTAGCTGGACTTGGTATCAAAATAGTTTCTTTTCTGAATCTTATATAAAAAATTTTAAAGTCATTCATTTAAAAAGTTATTTTCTTGGCATTGCCTGCATCTGGATAACTGGGGAGTTCCAACAGCAAAGACAAAAAAGGTTACCTTTTATTCACTCAGTTACCAAAGCCAAAGCTGCAAACTTAAAGTCCTATGTCCATTCTGTCCTTGTACCAGAAGATAATGGATTTAGCTCATTACCACAGACTGCCTTTGCTCTCACTTCCACACTGGGCTTGTCTTTGGCAATTATCTGTGCTTATTGCAGGACACCAAGAATGTATAATTTATAAAGAGTAAAAGTTTATTTTGACTCACGGTTCATGGCAAACCCAGGATAGGGTGGCCGTCCCTGGTAAGGGCTTTGAGTACTTCAAAGCAAGGGAGGGATCAGCAGAGAGGGTAGGTGGAGGCAGGAGAGCAAAGGGGGCTGAACCCCAACAATGACTAACCCATCCCTGAGAGGAAGCACTGACTTAGTATAACCTAGACCCCTGCCCATGGACCTCTGTCACGTGGCTTTCCTGGGAAGATGTGAATCTGTCTATGTGCCACAGATGGGGTACCAACAGTAGATCAAAAGTACGATTCTACCCAAGTCTGGCTGATACCATCAGCATTTTAGAACTGTATTATCTAGACAGAATTCCAGACTGTCACTAACGGCCAGATCACTGAGCATACTTGTTGCACATGTTAAGCAGCTATGACAGAGTAAGCCCTAAAGGGAAGAAGCAGGTGAGAAGCAGTTCCCGTCTTGCAGTAGCCTTACTCTTTGCCACCATGTTCAAGAGACGCTTCCGCACAGCACACAGATCTAGAGGCACCAGGACATGCACATACGTCCACAGGCTCACAGATGCCATGTAGTTCCCAACCAGTCAGTGCCTATGTTTTCAGAACCTTCTCCAGTATGCCTCTTCATAGCTTTTGCTAATTCCATTTATCCTTAAGGCTTCCCTTAACTTATCTCCTTGAGGATTTCAATCAACCCTGCTGTTCCCCCTCTACTGCTTAGATGCTCTTTGGGTACCTGTGACACACTCTAGTACCATGTTGACTTTCCTTCTCTTGCTCCAAGGCATCTCCCATGACTGAGTAACAGTGCCTCTCTTTGCTTGGTGTATATGCTTGTGAATAACTAAGCCTTTGCTCTGGAATTTACTGGCACAATGGCTAGGTAGCTATTGTCTCAGAATCTTCCTGAATCCTCTCAGCCTGGTTACGTTAATGTCACCTTGTGAAAGAGAGCTAAGTCTCTGCACATGGTTCTCACCCAGATCAGCTCCTTTCAAAAGCCCATGTGTCTTCCTGTGGTCCTCAGGAGCCCATTAGTCCAGCCCCTGCTTTGCTAAGCTACCTCCCAATATGGACAACAGAGAAAGGCAAAGCATTCTATAAAAGGCAAATCAGAACTCGATTCTGCAGATTAACTTTTATTATCAGATATAAAACATTTTTTCCCATAATCTCTGATCATTCAGGCTTTATTTATATTCTACACTGTCTGATGCTGGCAAAGCTGTATATTGTAAAAGGAACTTTTATTCACTAGTTTCCATTGCTGTCTCAGAGGCTTACAGCCTCTGTCTGCTAATCTAGGCCTAGTCCTGGAAACTTCTAGCCTGTCTACAATCTAACCTGGGCCTAGAATGTTTTCAGCCTCTGAGACTTATTGCTTAATAAGCTCACCCTTTCTTGTTCTTATTGAGCTCTGGGCTGGCTGGCTCAGCTCAGCTGTTCTGGCTCAAACTTCTCTCCTAGCTGATTTATTTAATCTGGTTTCTCTCTCCACCACTGAATTGCTTTGCTTAGCCTCTAACTCCAACAATCTTTTCTAATCTTCTGGTTACTTCTCATTCTCTGGCTTATTCTATATTCACCTGTGTCTACCTCGTTCTCTCATTCAACTTCTCTTTGTAAAACTCTCCCAGCAAAGCTGTCTCTCTTTTCTCTCTCTCTCTGTGTTTCTCCCTTAAGGAGTTTCCCTTTCCTCTCTCTTCTCATGAGAATAGGGCATGTCCTATTCTGTCAAATCTTTCTGCCACTCAATTAGACATCATCACTTTCAAACATGGGTGCTTCCTTCTACAAACTAACTTTACCTCTGTTGTTTGGGATTAAAGGCATGTACCACCATGCCTGGACCTAAGCTTTTCTTTACCTGAAACTTGCTCTATGCCAGGCTGGCCTTGAACACAGACCTGCTTGCCTCTCCTGGATTAAAGGCATGTGTGTATTCCAGCCGGGTCACATTGTTGGCCAAGACTGTGAGATACTGTATGCATGACCCCACGTGGAGACACTGTCCTGTCAGTGAGGACTGTGAGAGACTTTAGGCAAGAGCTGGTGTGGAAACAGGGCCAGGTTAATCAGAAACTCAGAGGGCAATACCCATTTGCTGCAATTTCTGCTTGGGTTTCTTTCTAGGTCTTGTTCACAAGAGAGGTTGTTTTCTATTGTTATTGGTGCTTGGTTGGGTGTATACATTTGAGAACTGAACAGGGCTTGAAAGGAAGGAAGACCTTTTGAATTCCACAGCACCCATTTTTTCCTAAGGTCTACAGCATATAGACTAAGATAAGCACAAGTCAAAGTCCGTTATTAGTTATGTTAAACACCGTGTCCTATGGAAGGCCACAGGGTTCTTACCTAGAGCAGTTTCATGATTTTCATACTGGTTCTTACATATCTTCAGAGGTGCATTTAATGTCTCAGAACTGTTCCCTTGTGTAGCAGTGGAGTCCAGATGTATTTCAAGTGTTTAACCAGCAGTTTTGTTGAGGGCACCAAATGGGATCTTGTGCAAGGCTGGTCAGGTCCCCCACAAACGTGTTATTTGGAAAGCTAACCAGAACATAATCCTTTCAACATCATTTCTCTGGTTTTGTATTGTCCATTAAGCAGTAACACCTCAAAGTGATTACCTTTTTTTCTTATTCAATTGAACCCATTAGTGATGAAATAAATAAACAAGCATTTTTTTGGTCAACTAGATTAAAGAATCCTTAAGTTTATTTAGTTCTCTCTGGTTGCCTTCAACACTTCATCTCCTAAAGAAAATGAGATTTACAAAAAAAAAAAAAATTGGAACACGTAGAGATCTCAGTGATACAGCTGCAGCTTTACTTTGTGAAAGCCGGATTGCTGATCTCTAGAAACCTTAACACATGGCTAAATGAAACCAAAGCCACTTTCCAATAATAATAACAACAACAATAAATATAATAATACAGAAGAGCTCAGTCCCTCTGTGTAAGCCAGAAACAATGTACAAAAAAAGCAGAAGTGACATTCTGAAAGGAATGACCAGTTAATGAAAGCCACACAACCTCAGACTCACCTAAGTCATACTTGTTCCTAAATGATTAGAAATAAAGCTGTGAAGTGTTTTGGTCTCGATCCTGATAACTGCACACTATGCGGATCTGCCCCAGCATTCTGAGCTTTCTTGAATCCTGTCCAAAGGTGCTGAGCCTGCCAGCCTGCCCACCTCATCAGCTTTCTACCTGCTCATTATCCCCATCAAAGATGCAGGACAAGCTGGGCCAAGCACCTTGTGAACTCTGCATGTGTTTATGTTCTTATTGTTTTTCTTCCTGGTAGTTATGAAAACATATTTTCATGCAGGAGTTGTGGCCATGCTTTAATGTTCTAAAAAGGTCAGGGAAGTCACAGTTGGAGCTGGGCTTTCATGGTGGAGTGCTTGGGTTGCATGCTTAGTGCCTTTGTTTCAATCCCAGTCCTGACAAAGAAAATAAGGAAAAACCAGAGGTGCTCTAGCCCTCTGGTTACCACAGTTGATGTGTACAGAGACACAGATAGAGCATGAAAGTACCCGTGAGAGCCAGTCTTTTTCTAAATGAGCTTTTGTTTTGGGGAGGGGGCAGGGCAGGCTTCTCTCTGCTCCTAACCTCCCTGCTCCCATTTCAGCTTGTTAATACAATCTGTGTGGCACATTTTTCATGCTCTTCCTTGTTTCAGCGAAATCACATAGGCTTACGTGGAGGCATGTACAGGAAAGCCATAGAATTGTTTGAAAGAGAATCCATCATCACATCCTTGCTAATCTTTTCCACTTCCTTTCATTACCTCTCAGTGAAGAAAGTTTCCACGTCGACTGGTTTGCGTCACACCGTTTTTGTGATGCCTAAAAGCAGCCAAATATGAGCCTTGACCCGTCCACCCTTCTCTAGGCTTCTAGCAGACATTATAGAGGCTGTTAGCACCCCCATTTGTCAACCCCTGTAAACCCACGGGTGCCTGTCTATACTTACTGTTCAAGCATCCGTAAGTGCCTCACCATGCACCTAAGTTGCTGGAGGAGCTGCTGAGGCCAAGGGCAGCACATTTTACCCTCCATTAGTCAGTATCAACTCTTCTTTCACATGTCATGATACTCACATGACACCAAGGTGACAACCTTTTTAGAGATTACTACAAGGTAACCCGTGCTTAGACTGTAGCACAGGGTTGAAAAGAGATGTAGAAAAAAACTTCACATGATTTAGATGTAAAATGTACCGCCCTCATGTGTGTTTGGAAACATCATGGAAAAGTGGGTGTAAAGAATGCAAGAGCTGCAGGACTGTGGTGGAGGCGCTGTAAAACACCATCTTGTCAGCAGGACTCGGATATATCCTGGTTCCCACAAATTCACAGCAGCTGCGCATACCAGAAATGGGTCCGCGGAATTCAGGCTGCTCTGACGTTCAGATTGCACTACGTTAAAGCTGCATTGCAGTTCTAACAGAAAGGCAGAAAGGAAACGTGGGCCCTCCCACACACTAATGATCTGTTGGCAACCAGCAGATTCCAGGAGATGGGAGGCAGGGGGAGGGGAGGCATGGAGACGGGGAGGCATGCTACCCAGCTGTGTAGATACTGCTGACCTCACCAGGCTCTCATGATCAGTTCAAACTCGAACACACATAGATGCCTCTGATTAAACTCCACGGGACACTAGTAAGCAGCGGGTCAGAGGGAAGAGATTTAAGGAGGTAATGAGTACTAGTAGGGGCAGGAGGGAGATGGGTGAGGTTAAGTGGAAAGACAGACCAAAAATAAACGGTATACATGCATGAACGTGGGAAGAAATAAAACCTGCTAATAAATAAATGAATTTCACATGGAGACAGCCTGACTTTGAGAAGGTTCCAGACCTGTTACTTCCTACAAGTCCCTTTAAAAGACGTTAATCCTAAATGGATGAAGACACATGATCTAATTTCCTCCCTAGAACCTCACTTCCTAACTCCACTGAGTTTGGGGATTAAGTATCACATGGATTTTGAAGGGGCACCATCATTCAAACCGTAGCTATTTTATATGTGCTGGAAGCTGTCCTAATACAATGTCTAAGGCATAAATGAAGCCCGTGGGACACGTTCTGAAGAGGCCAAGCACTTAGGAGATCCCAGGGCCCCTTGAAAAATCTGGAATCTTCTCAAGTCATGCCATCTTGATATGAAATGTAAAGGCATGTCCTCCAGGGTGGGGTAATAGTATATGCTCATCATCATCACTTTTATTAAAAATTAGTGAGAAACCCAATCACTTTAAAATAAAACTCAAGAAGACAAATATTGAATGTTGGCTGTCATATGTGGAACCTTGCTTTTAATGTTTACATATATGTATACGTGTGGGTATGGGGGTGGTGTATAGGCTAAGAAACTAGAAAGGGAACCATGTGAGGGGGAAAAGAGGTGTTGATGAAGAGGGAATGGATACCTTAACACATGGCCTTACAGCAGGAAAGAGGCTGCTGAGGGGAGGGAGAGAGCAGGGGGATGGGAGAGAAGAGGAAAGGAGAATCAAAAAGAAATTTTGTTTGAAAATGTCATCGTGAAGCCTAATGTTCTTTGTGCTAGTTTTTTTTTTTTTTTTAAATAATGGAAAAAAAACGCATTATTTGTAGATAATACTGCATAGAAACAAAAAACTGTGGGCAAGTTGTTGGAAAGGGTTCTGGGCCATTGCAAAACTGACATAAAAAAAAAGCAAACTTTGTGTCTAAGGGGTGGCAATGGTTAGAAATTTAACTTTAAAAAGTTTTTATCTGTAAGATGGGCCTGAGAGCATAAAACTGTAACACCAGCTGACTTGTAGATTCAAGTTCAAGGCCTGTGTAAAAAGAAATGAGTAAGACAGTGTTTCAAAAATAACAAAACAAAAACAAAAAACAAAACAAAACAAAAACACAAAAAACGGAGGTGAAATGGGAATACAGTTCAGTGGTTCAGTTCTTGTTTTGCTTGGCACAAGTAAGGCCCTAAGTTCAATTCCCAGTAATGGGGTAAAAATAGTCATAAGGAAACATTATTAACTATCTAAGAGAAAAACCTATACTACACATAATTTTTATATAGATATACGTATGTAGTTGAAGTGAAATTTTCTCATTTAGGCTGATAATGCTCCCTTCAAAAGGCAGAGAGCATCTAACAAACCCCCATAACCAGCCATGAGAAGGTCTCATTTGAGTAGTTGGTCATGATTATCTGGGAGACTCAAACCATTACAGGCTATCGCTATTGCCCTTAGTTGCTCCTTTCAGAAGAGGGAGGCGAGTCCCTACTGCTGAAGACATTACATGCTTCAGACACAGGACCCAAAGGCCCCTGAGACAGAAACGCTCTGAAGTCCTCCTCCTGAAGGACTAGCTCCTTAAAGTACCAGAAGGTGTCATGTAAGCTTCCGAAGGAGGAATGTAACCAGCAGTCCTACCCAGCTATGGTGACTATGGTAATGACCAGCACCCCATGATAGCCCCACAGGTGCAGTAGTGGCATGCATACCTTGGCAGTAACCACCAGTTCTCTAGTTGAAATTAAGACCCACTCTTCAGCCTCTGTGACACCATCAATATCGCCTCCTCACTGGGACTCCTCCCAGTTATTCTGTTGTTGCCCTCTGTCATGGAGATCATCCAGGACTGTCTCTTTCCTGTGCCCCAGCAGCTCACAGAAGATGTAGATGTTGGGGTAGCCCTGGATCTGGGCCTGGGTGGTAGCTGAGCCCACCAGCTCTTCCTTATCCACACCAGCAGGGTGGCTCTCCAGTACTGCTCTAGCTAGGCCACCCAACGCTGCCATCATCAGGAGGCAGGGTCAGCTGTCCTGATCTCGTGCCCTCAAGGCTGGCTCACCCATACTCACTCCTCCAGAGCCAGCTCCACTATGCTGCCCAAGTCAAGGTACAGGACCCCCTCTCCCGAGTGCTGCAGCCAGCAAAGGGCTAGGACAGCTCTTCAGCTCTCATGCCCTTGGGCCAAGTTCTTTGGACAACCACAGGTGGAGAAGGGAGATGAAGGAGTGGCAGGACATCGCTTCTGTGTCATACCTCCTTAGGGCAGATGAGTGGCAAGGGCCAATGCTCTCATGGTCTTGCCCTTGGGGCCAGCTTATCCCCACCCCCTACCACCAGGGCCAGCTTCATTGTGCTACCCTGATGAGGCACAGGGCCTGCTCTCCCAAATGCTGCCGCTGGTGCTCGTGAGAGGTGGGGCCAGTTCTTCACAGCCTGATTCCAAGTGGCTGCCCAGTCCAGGGACATTCCCGTTGCCTCTAGTGGTAATATGAGCCACATATATAAACATGACCCCTGCTGCTGCATGGCCAGAGATCCAGACAAGGCCCTCAGTGACCACACAGGTCAGGACTTCAGCAGAGGACATGAATTTGAAAGAGAGCAAGGTGGGATGTACAAGAAGGATAGAAAGGGAGAAATGATGTGATTGTATCATAATCTTAAAAGAAAGAAAACACAAAAGAAAAGATATTTTTTTAGTAGTGGCAAAAACTTTGAAACATGGTGGGGTGGGGGGGATCGGGAAAAGGCTATAACATAAGATGCAGGAATTATAAAGTTCTGTTGAGCTGCATAGAAGGATTCTGAAAAAATGGGGAAAGGGGTGTGCAGGGGTGGGACTTGTGTCTATAAAAGCAAACTTCATCATCAGGATGACAGCGTCCTTAAATCAGTCTATGGGTTATGAAGTTCTGATCCAAGCATCCCTCAAGCCGCGGCCCTCGGCCTCAGCTCTGAGGCAGCCCCTCACTTAATTCCCACCATACAAGTGTCCACCACCCCTGCTTCTCAGTGTGGCTTTGCAGATGCAGGCAGCTCACGCACCCCCAGTGCCAGCCAGGCGCTTCCAAGGCCTGCTCTCCTCCCTTCCTGGTCCTGGCATGGTGTCAGCTCCCTGCTATTTCCTGCCTTCCTCCTGTTAGGAAACCAGTCTCACCCAAAGGCAGTGACCTCACCACCATCACCTTGGCAGAGAACCCTCTCCTATGGCATTGTCTTTATCACAGCAGGCAGAGGGGGAGGGACCCTCAATTCCCTTCCTTCCCCACTGCCCACCCTGTCCTCCCAGTCACCAGCCAGAATGTTGATGGCAGCAATAGCTCTGATCCTCTCTTGGTCCACTTGAACCTGCTCTCTTATTCCTACACCAGGCCCAATGACCCCAGTACTTATTCACTTTCCCATAGGGGAAAAAAATTATAACCTTAGTAACCTACAATCTAGTACAAGTGATATGTCTTTCATTTCACTAATTTTACTACAACCTTGTTCATACCCTA
Source organism: Meriones unguiculatus (assembly GCF_030254825.1). Taxonomy (NCBI): domain Eukaryota; kingdom Metazoa; phylum Chordata; class Mammalia; order Rodentia; family Muridae; genus Meriones; species Meriones unguiculatus. The sequence goes on from NC_083367.1 coordinate 56,495,641, forward strand.
TGGCTTGGCACACCCCACCCCCACACACAAACACACACACACACACAACACACACAAGGTTTATGGCCTCCACTCAGCTTTGTTCAGCAGGGCATCTAAACAAGTCAGAATCACAGAGGATACTGTCAGAGACCACAAAGGAAGAACACACAAAAAAAACAACGTCTCCTTTACGTGTGTGTGTGTGTGTGTGTGTGTGTGTGTGTTATGTGCCTACATATGTGAATGTGAGTATCTGCATGCATATGTGTGTAGTTTGTCTGTGTGAGGTATTTTCATAAGATTTCATGTATGCCTGTACGTGCAGGTATATGCACCGTGCCTGTATCTCTGTAAATATATGTCCAAGTGTAACCCTGCATGTACAAGTGACACATCTCTCCTAAGCACAGAGCAGCGGCCATTTTCTCCTTCTTGGCAGTAGGACTTACCACCAGTCCCTGGGGGCTTCTTGGGAAGGCAGCTACTCCAAGGATGAAGCCTTAGGGAGGTTGCAAGTTGCCTGCCTGAGCTGGGCTGTGAGCAGAATATTCAGTTCTTGGGCTTACCTTGGGCAAGGGCTGGATCACTGCTGCTTGTGATGAAAGACCTGGCAGCCATTTAGGCTACTGATGACAAGAGAACATGCCTCCAGGACCAGACCCTATTTCTAAGAGCTAGAAGAAAGTGAGCAAAGGAAGCTAGATCCAGAGCTTGGCACATGGTCTGGGATCAAAGAGGCAAATCCAAATGTCCCCGCTTAGACTCCCCAGGCCATGCACATCATCCCATGAATGTGGGAGCCCTGGGGACCTCTCTCAGAACAACTGGATCCTAAACTTATTTCGAGTCCAGGAACCTACATATGCCATCTCTCTCAGGAGGCTTTCATAGGAACTGGCATTTGCAAGCACAACAATAAGGAAAACTAGGACATATGACAACAGCTACAGCACTGAAGCCCAGTGACCCCCGAGATCCCAGCAGGGAAAAGTCTGCCTCTGACCAGAAGAAGCATCCTATGCTATTGGGGCATATCAGGAACAGACGAGGCTACCTGCCCATCAACCACTTCCTGTGACAGTATGCTGGCTCTTTACCTGGATTGGCATCTACACAGTACTGGCCAACTGAAGCTGTTGCTCCCGTGGTCATGAGGGCAATCAGACATCTATGCATGTGCCCGGGGACTTTTCGGGCAGCCTAGCATCCTGTTTTCTCCAAGATGTCAATCAAAATATATCTATCATCTATAAAAACAGCACTACCTCTCTGGAATCAAGGTTGTCTGCTGCTAAGCAGGCCCTTTCCACTTCTCTGTAAATAATAGAGCACCTTTGTAGTCTCTGGGACCCTCTCCTCTGTCAGCTTCCCATCTCTGCAGGACAGCTGACCCATTGGCTCCAGCCCGGACCTGAGGAGCTTCCCAAAGCATTTCTTCCTCACCCTGGATCTGCAGCAGGAAGATACCTTGGGCTAGGGGGACTGAGGTTCCTGCACCTTCTCAGGAAGGTGAGAAGGTGGTTCTCCTGCACCATCATAGCCTCCCGAGGTCTATTAACAAAATAGACCTTCCTGCAGCCATCTTTCACAGGGTCACCCTCCTCCAGGATGGAGGAACACTGAGGACCCAATGGGTAGGCCCTATCTCCCCAGAGCTCTTGAGTCTCTCACAGGCCTCATCATCTCTCCAGTTTCCATCCAGAAACACTCTCAACTCAGGCCAACTCTAATCCTCACCTGCCTTCTTTGGGGACTCAGTGAATTAACCATATAGAAATGGCTGGGTACAACCCACATCCATTCTTGTGGGATCAAATGATGCTAGATGCAAAACTGATTGACCCATGGATGCCCTCACTCAGAGCCATGGTGGAATGCTTCCAAGAGCCTACACATCTGCATAGCAGACAAAGATCCTGAAGGGTGCTCCACCTTATCCTCACGTAAAGCCTCTTTGCTCTTCTTTGCTGTTCTTTAAAGCACAGGAAGCTTGCAGAGACATTGCTTTGTAGAGCATATGCTGCTGCTCTGCCCTAAGCAGAGGGCCCATCCCAGACAGACACAGAGCGGGTTCTCTGTGTTTGTTTGGTTTCTTTTTGAGATAGGGTCTTACTATGTTGCCCAAACAAACTCTTGAGCTCAAGCCATTCCCCTGCCTCAGCTTCTGGAGTAGCTGGGGGTGTGGTTAGACAAGGGTCTAACACTTGCTTTTCTGTAGCCAGACATTTCTTTTTTCCTGAATGAGGCAAATGCAAAGCATTCATGTCTTTTATATTACTGTCTAACAAGCCAGGATGAATGATTCCTCAGGTTCTGCAACCTTACATGCACTAGTGTCTTATCTTTTATTCCTGGACACTTCCTTTAGAAATGAGGTTGTCCCCTGGCTGCAGCTGTATAATACCCAGGAAAGTGTCCAGCACACAGAAAGGCCCCAAAGGAGAGGCAGGAGTGACTGAGTGTGCACCCATGCTCTTGCACTTCCTGCTTAGGTATTTTGTTCCATGGGTCGGGGGGAACAACCACTTTCCCATCGAAATCCCCCACAGACACAATGCAGACAGAGACGCTCATCTCCCGAAGCAACAATTTTGTAGCATGAGACCAGAGGAGAGGAGATTCTCATGCATAGCACTAAAAACTTTCCCGCTGATAGCTCCGGGGACAAGCATCTAGTCCCCAAACGCCAAGCAGCAGGGAACCACTGGGTCACCCACCTAGAGAAGCAGAGGCCAGAGCCCAGCCTAATCACATGTGAAAATGGAAGACAGGTCACAAGTGAGGTCGGCCTCCCTCGGGAATCTTCTGCCCTCACGTTGGAAAGTGAATCAGATGTGGCTGGGGAGCATCTTGTCCCAAGTTGCTTCAGTGTGAATCTTGAGTGTCTAAGCTGTGGGAGCCAGCCGAGTGCTTAGTATTTCTCACTGGAAAAACAACAGTCACCTCACTATGGGCATCTGTGGAGAGCGGGGGAGGGAAGAGGACCACAGGCACCTGCCCTGTGACAGGCTCAGGCCATGGCTGCTGAGGTCCCTGCTCCCACTGTTGCCTTCCCTGCAGTTTTCCACTGGACACGTTCTGAGGTTTCTCTGCCCAGCAGCACAGGATGAACAAAAGGCAGCCCGAGTGAGAGGCAGATCACATCAAAGAGTGTTTGTCTTGGTCTGCGGCCTGTTTGGGTCAACACCAAGAGCAAGTATACTTTGGCCTGAGCTGCTAACAAACAGCTACATCTTAGTCACTTCTGCTGAGGGAAACAGTGTGTTCAGAGTGGGGTTTGTCTGCCTGCCCTTAACCAGTACATCCTTGACTGGGCCTTCATCCCACAATAACTGTGTCACCGGAGCTGTGATGATGGTTCAGTCTCATGTCGTGTGCACAGCATGGGCGGGATACTGCGTGCCAGGATCTGTGACTGTGACCCCATTATGCAGATGAGGACAACGAGACACTGAGAGCTCGTGTCTGGTAAGAGGCAGCGCCTGGAGCTTGAACATGATCTAACCCCTCAGGTAGCCTGTCATAGTGAGGTTCGTGACAAGGACAGCTCCAGGTCCATCAATCCATGCTCTGCCCTAACTGACACACACCACCCAGCACACGCCATCCTCCTGCAGCATGGCTGACTTTCGTCAATATAGTCTGACGAGGGACAGCTTCCCTAGTCTTCTGCAGGAAGCAGACATCCTAAGTAACGAAGTGAAGCCTTCCTCACACAGGGAAAGTGTTCTGGGAAAGACAGCATTGACCGGAAGTGACTAGAGGAAGAGCACCACACTGCTCACTGAAAGAAAAGAAAGGTAAAGCCTGCCAGTATATGCAAGCTGCTGTGACAAGGCCACTGGCCAAAGCCATCTCAGTGTACCCTTTCTGACACAGGAGGCCAAACTCAGAGCAGAGCAACCAGAGTCCATGTTAAAGAACTTTATATAACCGATTCACATTTACCCTGATTCCAAACAGTCAAGATTCACGAAGCTGGCCTTTTCTCCTTTCATGCAAGAACCAGCCTGGCCTAGAAGGGGCAGAGGGCACTCATAAGAATTCTTGTGCCTCACACCTGAGGCCTGAGACAGCGTGTCCAACTTTTCCTAACCTGTGCCACACTCAGTTTTAGTTTTCTGTTGCTACATAATGCTCTGACACAGATGACTCAGAAGCATGAAGCTACATGCTTTCATTACCCATACGCCTTCTATTGTGTAACAGTGTCCTCCCAGATTAAGATGGAAGTCAGAACACCTTCAGGAAGTCCCTGAAACTGACTAGATTCACCAGGCCCCTCCATACCAGAATAAGTAATAAAAGTTGACAATCCCTCTCAGACAGATGAAAGCCTAATTGCAAAGACTCTCAGACCAGATCAGTTGCCTCGACTATTGAGCTGCCTGCAGGCTTTGTAGTTTGCTCCCGGTTCCCAGCTTTGGGAGCTGTCACCCATATTGTGATGGACTTTGGTGACACATCTGTCTCTGAGTCATTTCTGCTCCTGTAAGTAACCCCTCGCTCATATTCCCATAAGTAATCCCAATACAACCCATCCATCGGTTCACACAGTTGAACTTTAGTGTTATCTGTAAAGTTGGTGTTGGTCTGTGTTAAGTTCTCTATCTGAGGTGAGTAGATGTATGTGTGTTGTGTCTCCCCATGAAAAGTGTTGTTCTATAACACCGTCTAAGCTAGAAGCCTTACCTCATCTCTTTAGGTGGTTTACCTGGTTAGAATAAGGGTTGGCTGTGGTCCTTGGGCTTCAGGCCTCTCTAAAGCCCCACTTACTGGCAGGACTGATGGTCCCACCTCATTTCCTGCTCTCAGCCTCCAGAGAATTCCCATCCATCCATCTGCCTACATGAACACCACTTTCTTCAGGAGTGGCCTCCCCTTCAGAACCCACAGGTATGTCTGTTCTCTATCTGTTCTGTGGCGAGGTCATGTTGTGATCTTCATTACACGGAAACCTCTTCCCACTAGCTCAAGCCTGTGCAGAACCATTGGAGGAATTGTGTGCTGCCCAAGACTCTGAAGTTGTAGCTGGCTCAGGATTTCATCTTCTACGCTATTCCAGAAATATCTTCACATGCTAACATAGCTGGATAGTTTCCCGGGAATGTTCCCCAAGAAAACCAAGACCCAGAAAGCAGGAGGAACGAATGGGATCTTACATCCAGCCAAAGGACATGGGATTTGCACAGCTGCATGCCTCTGCTTGCTAGTACATTCGGCTTAGGATGTGTGTCCCTTCATTTATTCACCAATGTATTCATTCAGTGATATGCTCTGAGCCCTCTACATGCCAGGGGCAGCTCGGGGCATAAGAAGAACTGTGGTTTAAGAATGTGTGGGAATCCTCTCCCTCACGGGGCTCTCATCCTTTCACAGACATGCCTTTGCACAGACACAAGGATACAGAATGAGGGTGGCAGGACTCAGAGGCTCAAGGCTCAGGCAGCCAGCCAGATGGACTGGTGCTGATGGTTCTTCCTCTCCTGTGCTCGGGCATCTTAGTCAGGGTCTTTATGCAGGCAGGCTTTGTGGCTAGAGTGTGACACATCGCTTCTTTCACCACTGTGAGCTGCCTGCTGTGTTCATGGCCCTACCACTTTAGAGGGCTGACAGAGGCCAGTGTCTTCAGAATGCCTTGTGGTGAGAGAGGACAACTGTTTACCTCATGTCCCACCCATTCTTATGAGTCTGGAAGCATCCAAGTTCAAGTTGCCAAACGTGTTGAACTGTGTCAACCCAGGATTGTATGTGTTGTGCATGGAGCTGGGACGTCAGTGTGAGAGAAGCACCCAGGTCACCGCTATTAAGGCTGAGTCTGTCCTGCTGCTCGGCAGCCTGCCGTGTCTTGTGTTCTATTTCAAAGGTGTGTCTGAAGGATGAGGAGGTCTTCTCACCGCCACGATCCCCCAAACACCAGACTAATGGACTTTCTCCGAGCAATTCACTCTGGAACCCCAGGAGTCCTGAGCGTTTTCCTGACACCTCTGTGGAGAAGCATTTTGCGGCCATGATGGAGCAAGGAGACATGTGCAATGGCAAGGTCAAGGGTGAACTGTAGAAGAAGGGCCCCGGGGGAGCTGCTCGGGGCTGAAACTCACATAATCAGGATGGCGCCGGTCTGTAGGCCCCCGTGCTTCTGGGGCCACAGTGGAAGCGAAGAGAGATCTCCGAGGCACTGTGGGCCTCAGCTGAGGCTGGTTTGATCTGAAGTACTGCTGAAATTCAAGCCGCCATGCCAGGGAGAGTCCTACAAAACAGGAAAGGCTGGCCAGCCGTGCAGACACTTGGTAACAAACAGCTTCAGGCACACCCGGCTTTGCTGCCCTGTGATCTAGGCCTCTTCTCCATCATGTTGACGCTAGACGTAGCTCAACCCAAGTATGGAGCACACTGCTGGCATTCCTCCTTGTGGGTGGTGGTGGGGTCCCAGCCCACTCCATCTGCTCTAATCAGAGGCTCATCAAGCCTACCTCACCTGAGCCTTCCCTCCACGGCATGCCCAGGCACCCTGGAGCCCTTTGGTTCTTTGTCTGCCCTGGAAAGGGGCTGTCCAGGTGCACAGAGCCAGGTTCCCAAGCTGCTCTCCACCCTTATTTGCATCTTCATCTCTTCCTTTCCCACCCTCCTCCTACTCATCACTCTTGTCACCTCTTACATACACTTATGGCCACGGACCAGCACAGCTGCGCATCCACCTGGTGCGAGGGAGTGGAATTCGGTGCACCTGACCCTGGGCTGAGAGAAAAGCCAACGCCAGGCTAGATGGATGGCTCTGGTAGCAGACCCAGAGCCTCTACATGGTAGACTTGAGAAAGCACTCAGAAAGGCAGGCAAAAGAACTGACTCAAGCTGAGGACATGACTGGCTGGGGGGGGGGGAGAGGTTGATCAGAAGTAGAGCCAAATGTCTGCATTGTCACTAGCTCTGGCCAGGCTGTTTGCATATCTTGCTGGGCTACAAGAGGATGGCCAGACAGGAGAACAAAAGATAAGATCTTCCTAGAGTCCAAAACCAAGCTCTCCACCCCCAACTTGGAGGTGAGTTTTTCTGCCCACAGTGCTAGGCCTCTAGGCCACAGAAGGAGCCCCAGCCCAGTCCTTGGTCTCACAGAAAAGCAGTCTGATCACAAGTTTTCCTCAGAGGGTTCCAGGCTCTCTGAGCTGGGCCAGGGCTGGAGGCCAGGTCCAAGTGTTTCCAGAGGAGCCAGAGTCCCCAGGCCTGCTTAGGTAGCAGCTTCCAGGGAGTTATTATTTTAGTGATAACTAGGAAAGAAATCAGGTCAGTAGCACTTCCCCCCATTGTTAGCTCTTTTTATCAGAGCCTGGAAAACCACAGCAGTCCCTGGGGCAGAATAGGGTTGAGGACCGGAAACACAGAAATGGTTTCAGCAGGTGAGAGAGCCCGTGTGTTGGGACCTGGAGCAGTGTGGTGTTGACACGCACACCAGTGTCCTAACTTTTTGAGGTTCTCTTTTCTGAGAAGCTCAGAGAAATTGACAGACAAGGCCTTTCTCCCCAGCTCTCAGGGAGGGGGAGCTCAGAGGAAGTTGCAAGCACTTCTGCAAGTGAAGGGACAGGGGCTTGGGGTGGGGGCAGGACTTGTTAGGCATCTGAGCTTCAAGCACACCACCATTGGGTCATCTTTGCCACCAGTAGCTTTTCTGTGCTCTGATCATCTTATTTGAAAGTTAAAGTGACATCACCCCCATTTCACCCCGGGACCTGCTGGAAGCTCTCGGAAGATCCTGCCGTTGCTGTTTACAGGCAGTAGAGAAGAATGTCCTTCTCTACACAACAACACTTTAGGTATCAGAAAGCCAGTGCCTATAGACTGAGCAGCTGTAGACAGGCAGCTGAATCTCTGGTTGAGGAACAAACAGGAATGCATCCCTTTGTCTCAAGGATACCTGGGAAAAGTGAGAACTTGTGGTTGTTGTGATGGTTGTGATTTGATGCAAAATGATGATTAGATACGTGATAATGATGGCTACAGAGACCGTTGTGTTTAGAGACATTGTCATGACAACATGTAAGTGTTAGATAGGCAATAGATACAGAGATGGGAGTGTACATTAGTGATTGATTTACATGACAATGACAAAGGATATGTAGATGAATTATAGATACAAAATTATATAAATTAATGATGGATAAAAGTAATGAGGACAAACGCTTAAATGATGGATAATAGATGACAGCTAGATAGATTGTATACACTAGATTGATACATAGATAGAGATATAGACCAATGAATAAGTAATTTTGTTTCAACATGGAGCTAGCAGTATGGAATATCCAGTCTGGTTGTAGAACACAAAGCTAATGAATATTCCTTCATAGGCTTTTCCTCTCAGAATCAAACCTGTTTTCCCCCTGCGATACAGATTAAATTCTAGCCACCTGTCTCTTATTAATGCATGTATTAGCTTAAGTTCAAAATATTTACTGATCACCTGGTATATGCCAAGCCCCAGGCACAGATACTGGGATGCAAGAGCTGAGGAGAGAGACCCACATAGTGCGTACAGCCCTGCTGTCTGCAGAGTACATAGCCAGGTTATGGTCAGCACTGGAGCACAATCCTTCAGTAGCAGTAACTATCAAGAGTCTGACGGTTTCTCACAACCCAAACTGGGAGCCACTCATGGTTCTGAGGAGGAAGCGGCCTGAGAAGGAAAGAGACCAGATGAAGAATGACCGCCATGTAAGCCAAATTCCGGGCAGCAAGTTTCCGTGGCAGAGGAGTGAGCAGTGAAGGAGGGTTAGGAGCTCTGGATGCAGATGTGAGTCACCATGAGCAGAGACCACACCGCACAGGGGCAGGAATTACTGAGAGAGCACGAGTGGCAATGTGAGATTGTTTTGGGTTTCTGTAGCAGAATCCCCAAACACTGGTTCACCTGTAAAGTAAAGGTTGTTTCGCAGTTGTGAAAGTTAGGAAGTCTAGGATAAGAGGCAAATTAGGCAATTCATTAGGCAAATGCCTCATTGCTGCATTTTCTCAAGTAAGTAAGCTGAGAGGGATCATCACAGGTCCACCATGGCTAACCACTTTACAAAATGTGGTCCAGTCATGAAGGCTCCATGGCATAATCCCATTATTAAACTCTACCTCCAAAACACTGTTGCACTGATGTTAAGTTTCCAGCAAAAACTTTAAGGGACACATTCAAACCGTAGCAGAGGCATGGAAAGGAGGCCACTCCAAGATGAGAGACCCTGAACTGAGCTGCAGGATGCAGAGACCTGGAAAGCGGAGGACCCTAGGACTTGTAGCTAACACGTATAGAGTCGACAAGGAGGAAGAGACAGGCCTGAGGCACAGTAAAAGATAAACAGCTCATATGAGATAAAGAAATGCCTCATACTTGAGCTGTTCAGAAAGAATTTGTTAATGCCTGGATGAAAACTCACAGTGAACAGTTGGTTGTCTCTGCATAAGCACCATGGAGGAAGACATGGGGAAGGGCTTCAGAGAGGCCCAGGGGGGGTTTCATGTTCTAGAAATGTCGCATCATCTGTCTCTGGATGATGCTGACATCCCAACTGTTCCTGGTGACACCTAGTCCATGCCTACCTGGAACACTTCCTCCAGGTCCTCACAGCGATTTAACCCTAGATAAGTCAGGAGCTGCTCAAACCCCTTAGATTTTGTCTGCTTTTCAGTCCTGTCTCTTCCTGTTTATCTTTCATGACAACCCACATTCAACCTTAGCCTTTAAAGATGCTCTCAACCCCTCCCTTGTAAGGCTTAGATTTTTCACCAAGCCAGCTTTGTTTAAGGTTCTTCAACACCTCTCTCTTCCACCCACTGACCAGGGGAGAAAGAAGGTTTTAGAAATAGTTCTTTGGAATGAGTCCACTCTTCATTGTCCAGATAACAACAGTCCAGTCCAAAGGCCAACACCAAGCAGCAACATAAATCAGCAAGATTCAGAAGATTCATGCCAGCAAAAGCTGCAAGACTCAGTTGGATTGCCCGGAGAAGTTTTCTGGAACGTTTCTCCCTGCAAAGTCAAATGTCAAAGCAGGAAGACCAGCACAGTGATATCGACCCAAAAAGCAATGTCTCATTGTCCATGGCTTCTACATATCTCCTCTCCTCTCTGTCCACCCACGGATGTTCTCAGCTGGCCAAAGTCACACCCTTCACACGAGAGAGCTCACAGCAAAACATCATGTGCCCTCTCACAAGCCAGACTCCAGCGAAACATCACATGACTCAACTGAGTCTTCAAAGAAACCAGAAACTCCCACTTCACATCCCAGTAGCAATGACATCTGCCTCTTGAGCACCTCCTCCTAGACATGTGTTGCAGCACACAGCCTCTGAAACCACGACCTTTTGTGGACTATCCTAACCAGGCAGATTCCTCTTCCAGTAGAAACTGTCTTCCCATCTCCAGAGCCACCATACAGACAACCAGACATTCTGGCCAACCTTGTCTTTCTTCCTTCATAGACATTCTCTCCTTCCATGTCCTCTTTCATAAGGAGCTCTCCACACATGGCCTCACATATCCCTACCACAGCAAGGCCCAAGGGGCGCGTCAGTGGGGTAGACTCCCAAGCAGCTGCCTGTGAGAGGCAGAGGAGAGGGGCACAGCCTTTTGTTTTCCAATTCATAAAGATCCTGCCTGCTTGATGATAAACATCTGGTGGACTTAGACTATTGGGTGGTTAACAGATGTGTACGTTGGCAGCTGTGTGTTATCCTAGAGACCAAGCATCCAGCTGTTTGGCCCGTGCAGCCCTTTAAACATCCGGCATGTGATGAGCCTTGTACATAAAGAAAAGATCCCTTTCAGACTTCTGTAGATCTTTCCAGTGGCATCTTAGCCAATAATCCAACCTGTAAAATTTCTTGTTTGAAAACTTGGAAAACTGTACTTTTTTTTCCCCCCTTCATTTTCCTGACATCAATTTGTAAGAATGTTCCATGTAAAGGCAAGGTTTTTGTCCATCTACAACATGAGATTAGGATCCAGGGTAACCGAGGACCACAAGGAACATCTGGGAACCCTTGAAATGGAGCTTAAAGTCTCACTTACAGTACATCAGAGGCCAGTGCAAGAGCGAGGTGCAGGGATCTCCACATGAGAGGAAGAACCTCACAGACGAGGTGTTCAGGTCACCCCCCTTCTGTCTCTCCTCCTACATTATACAAACACGTGAATAAAGCTGCCAGAATTAGCATTTAATAAGTCCTTGGCTTTGGAAATCTACCCAGGGGCCCTGCATGTTTGTGCCCCCACACAGCCAGAGGCAAGAACCTGCAGTCTCTTGTACCTAGTACTGATTTTTTTTTTCTAGTATCACAGTCTGGAACAACAGTGGAGACAACTCTTCCCTACCCTCACCCCCTCCATGAGGAGCAGAGTCTAGGTTGGCACGGCTCGGCTGTAGTTATAGTCTAGTGACACAGCTAATGTTTAAGAGAGGGAAGAAAGTTGTAGATGACACACATAGGAAAAATGGTAAGGTACCCAATGAGTATCTCCCTCAGGCCCCCGTGTCCTTTTCTATATCTCCCTCCCTTTCCCACATTTCACCCATGTTGCTTCCCTGGATCTCCTTCCATATCCCTGTTCGGTGTTCTCTTTCTTGTCTCTCCTTCCTTCCTTGTCCATGCCCTTCCTCCAATTCTCCCCTCTTCATACTTCATACCTAGTCTTGTACCACCTTCTTACGGCTGGATCCCTCTTCTGCATTTTGACTTGAATTAAACTCTACATCAGATTTTCCATCCATGCTCCAGATTCGCCTCCAACCCTACACGTGACTGTCTTTATTTATAAACTTGGTTGTAGAAGGTGTAAGAAAAAGTAGAAAGGCCATAAGGCACATGTTTTTCCTCTGATGTCTGCCTGTACCAAAATCTTGGAATTCTTACCTAGCCCTAAACCAGAAACAGTCATCTTCTTTTAGTTCTAAGATATTGTCATCTGACCACATGACAGTGAGACATGTGTATCCCAACATTCTAGATGGTAAAAGTTCTGAACTGATACACTGGGTGAAGAAAAAAAATCATAAAGTATCTACCATACATCTGAGACATGGATACCTAAATAGTGGTGAGCCCTTATCAATAGTCTCCAAGAAAACTGGCCATGGAAAGAGAAAAAGAATGCTTTCAAAGAAGATCCTAGAAAAGAAAGCAGAATTTATCGTTCCAATTTTAGTATGTATGCTGCCGAAGTGAGCACAGCAGAATTTAAATAGGCAAGCAGAATTCAGATGCAAAAGTTAACAGATAGACCAGTAAAGATATAAAATAGAATAACAGGGCATCAGATAATCGAGGATATGAGGTAGGTGAGCAAGACGTTAGGTATGTCATAATCAGATCAGCAGGACATCAGTTGGGACAACAGTACATCTGATATGTGAAGAGTCATCAAATAGGGCCAGTTAGATATCCAGTGAGCCAAGAAGATGGTCAATGGGAAAGAAGGGCTCCCATGGGCCAAGATAGTACTGTATGGGCAGATAAGATCTTATTCTGAAAATGAAAGGGACGATTTCAAAGAAGACTGATCATCGGGAACCTGCTTCCCCCATGTCCCTTTGGCCATCTACTTGTGCCTTCTTCCCTGGCCATAATGACCCATCCTAGCTAAATATGGTGCCCTATGAGTCTGCTTGACAGCCTTCCTGACAGATGCTTTAGCCTGTTCTCTGAAGAGTAGCTTCTGTGCACACTTCCCAGGCATTTGCTGCTGTTTGGAAACATGGAGGCATCCCTAGTGGCTGCCCCCCCCCCTCAGTAGGAAATGTGCGAAGGGTGTGTATCAACCTTTCCAGTGGAAGGATTTCCTGCAGCCAGCCAGGCTTCTAAGCTCTGAATGTGAACACTTTCGCTTCCCAAATACTCAATTTGAGAGAAGCTTTTTATTTTAGCTACCATCAGAATCATCCAGGCAGCACAGGTTTCTAGGGACTGCTATTGTTTCAGTTCTGTAAAGCCATCTTAATCTTTACCCCATGTCTTTCATGTTTCTCTCAGTTCACTGCCTCTTTCTGCTGACAACTGCCTACTGTGTTCTAAACAACACATGTGACTTCACACAGGACAGCCACATCAGGTGTTAGGAAACAGAGTGGAAAGAAAAACCATGAAGAACCCAAACCAAGGTACGTGCATCCTGGGGAGCATGCCCAGGGCCAAGTTTATACCTTGAGCTTTAATCAGTGCATTCATCCCACAGAATCACCTTCTTAAAAACTGGATTCAGGCATTTGCGCTCAGGTTTTGCCTTCATTTACTCATCGTGGTACATACTGGCCACATAATAAATGTCTGTTGACACGGTGAACAGAGACTTACTACGCTCATCTCAATATGGGGAAACAGGAGATATTGACAGTGTGTAGTAATCGTTGGCAGCTACAACAGGGCTCTTTTCTCATGTGTCAATAAACCCGTGTTTAACTAACCCAGAGAAAAAGGGAAAGCTGTTCCACCCTTGAAGCACAGCGCCATTCAGGTGCTCGCCCACTGCCTCAGAGAAGTGGGCATCCCCTGGTGTGTCAGGGTACTGTTCAGTACACATTTTCTCCAGGGCTCTCTGTGGTGAGATGGTATCTGCTTCATGAAGAAAAACAAAAAGGATCAGAAGAATGAGGTCCCCAGCCCAGAAAGCAACCAGTAGCAGTTACTAGGCACTAGAGGTCAAAGTCAGCAGGTCTTAGCCATTATGCCTTGACACACCTCCATAGATCTGCCTCCACAAGGCTCTGCAGCCCTGGGAGGAGCAAGAAATCCAGAAAAAGAAGCTTATTTAATGTCCGTAAAAACACTTTCTCAGGACCACATTCTGTCCATGTCCTTTCCATATCCTCTTCAAGCCCTTCTCCACATCTATGTTCCTTCCTGTTCTTGCTTCAAGTCCTTCTGTATGTCCTGCTCTGTGTTCTTATTCATGTCCTCCATCTCCTCTTCCATACCCTCCCCCATTTTCTCTTCCATATATTCCATGTCCTCCTGCATGCTCCCCTCTATGTCCTCCTCTACATCTCCATTCCACTCCCCATCTCCACCTCTGTGGCCCTCTTCCACTTTCTCTTCCCTATAGTCAGGTTTTGGAAGGTGAAGGAGTCTAATGGGCCAAAGTCTATTTCACCTCTAATAGGACATATTAGATTAGAATATGAAGTTGAAATTTGAGTTTCTATGACACGGAACCTTGTGGATTTGTTTTCTCAGACTTGCAAGGAGCTCATACTTAACTTTAAATTAAGCTTTCCCTAATTAATTGATAATGTACCATAATATTTTTTTCTAAACAAGCTCCACTTTCCTACTGGGCTATACAAACAAATTCAAAAGTAAGGACAGAGATTGTTTATTATTTGTTAAAGATCCCAGCATGCTCTGGGATCCTTAGCCACACTCAGCTGTGGAAGCTGGAATGGAAAAGGGTCCAGGAGCCCTGGTGTAGACAGAGCCATAGGTGCAGAGAGGGATCAAGGTGGAAATCCACAGCTATAGTCTCTAGTGGCTTCAGACTGAGAAAATTAGACGGAGAACGCTGCCTTCCTTCAGTCTCCTTTTGAATGAAAATTTTGATAATAATTAACTATAGTTTACTACAATTTGCATATGTCTTTCTTTTCAATATAGAGAGTGTTTTAGTAACAGTTTGTTAACGCTATATTTCCTGGTGTCTGAGTGAATAGTAAGTTTTGGAGACTTCTTTGGAAGGTCTTGCCAGAAGTCTAGTCATCACTTTTTCATCTCCTGGGATCCTTCATCCTAAGAGCCAAGAGCAACAGTTTTCTTACTCTCCTAGCTAGGTGCCCCACCACCTATCTGGGGAAGAAAAGGTTCCTTGGGTGACTGCCACTAAGAAAGACGAAATTAGGGAGAAGTGTGTCTTAAAGGGAAAGACTGCTGGTGGCAGCAAGTACTACAGCAAAGGAGATACAGAGAGTTCAGGAAATGACAAGTCATGTAGGCCTCTCTCCTGCCTGCCACTCTCAGGGCAGATAGCCATTACCTTCCCAGCATGGCTCTTCTACCTGATCTCTCATGCTCAGGAAGTAGGTTCATGGGCAGCAGCTCACATAGGGGTAACTCTGCACAGACGCATGCTTCCTTGAGCCCCAGCTACTGGGAAGGACATTTAATCACCGGCCATTTCCTTTTCTCTTGAAAGATCTCCTGGGGAGCAGATCTATCTGGGCCTGGCTTTGAAACTAACAAGACAGCACAAACCCTGTTGCTCAGAAACTCAGTGCCTGGAAACAGTAGGTGCTGTTGGTGGAGAGGCAAGAACTGGGAGGTATGAATGCAAGGATAGACAGATTTACCTGTCCTTCTATTGACTGAGACCCAGACAGCTTACACAAAAATGAAGGTGTCCCATCCATTTTGGGCAAATGCTGAGGATTTGGCTTCTATGGGATGACGCTACATCTCATTTTCCTTGCTTCCAGACAACACTGGCCTTGGAGAGGAGAGTACCATAGACAGAATAACCTCCCTGAGGTTGGGACTGGAGCAGAGGAGGGACAGAACACGAGCCCTTTTGCAAGAACAGTGAAGGAGACTCAAAAGGTTTATACTCGCCATATAGGACAGCCTAGTTGTGACCCTCTCTACAGAGGCCTTGGTTCCTAAAGCCCACCCATCCGAGCCCCAGATGAAGGGCACAGCATTCACTAGTCTTTGCTGTTGTGGAAGCCAAGTCCACAGCATGTTGTATATAAAAGCCTGATCTTGAGATCTTTGCCTTCAGATTTTAATCTACTATAATCAATAATTTGTTATACATAACGAAGACAAATGCTACATAATGGGCCTGTGTTTATTAAGTCAATATATGAGTCGTAGGGAATTCCTTGGCATTGTTTGTACGCGGTATAAATATTTTAAGATTCTGCCGGTAACAGGAGTTTCTGTGTATATTATACGGAGTTCTCTTTTATCCAGTTTGAAGTAGCTTGAAGGAGCGGATGCAAATTGTCCAAACAAATGCTTGTTTCTCCCTCCAGCTGGGCAGATTGTCATTATGGCCTTCCGGGAGCCCTGGTGGTCCCAGAATTTACTCATAGGTAGGTATCACTGGATTGAAAGCACGGTTGCAGAGGGCGGGAAAGAGCGCTAGGTGATGCGGGAGTTTATGGAGTAGTATTTTGTGGTGGTGTTTTGTAGTTTTGTATGGTGTGGGGCGGCGCGCTGTGGCCTATCCTGTCACGTTTTGTGGTGTGATATGATCTGGGCCGTGGTGTTTTATGAGCTAGCGGGCATGGGGTGGTATTTTGGCACTGAATTATGTTATATAATAAAATGTAACACATGTCATGTGGTGTGTTATTCTATACTGCAAGCAGTGTTACTTGATAGGGTGTTTAAAGGTGTGGTATTTTGTGATGTGGTTTGAAACGCTGTATTGTATGGGGCCTTGCTTGGTATTCTGGAACAGTACATCTGTGGTATGGTGGATGAGTGTTCGCTTGCAGTGAGGCACTTTTCTACTGCGGTTTTTCACAGTATCGTGTGGTATTCTGCCATTTGGTGTGGTGGATAGTTTGGGCATTCTTTTGTAGAGAGTGTTACAGTGTGGTGTAGTGTGGGTTGTTACATGCTGTTTAAAGCATTGAGTGACGTACTGTTTTGTGCTGTGGTGTACTATGACATCGTGTATTTTTTTTTTAGTGTTGTATGATGGCGTGTGTGGCCGTGGCAGGTGCAATATGTCGTGTAGTACGGTGGTATGTGCTGTGTGATAGTCTGAGGTGTGGTGCTGTGTGCACTGTTGTGTGGTATGGCGATATGTGCTGTACACAGTGTTATGTGGCATTGCGCCCTGCAGGGGAAGAGAATGGGATACGGTGTTGCGTTCAACTGTCCTTGTCACTAGGTAACTAAAGGAACATAAATGGCAGGGTGACATCGTGGAAGAAATCTAAAAAGAAGGTATCTATACACAAGGAGTCCTGACTGGGAGGATCACAGAGGTATAGGCATCCACTGGCCAGTGTCTCCCTCAGCCCAAGAACCCTGATCCATAGTATTGATCAGGAAAGGCTGGTCTTAGCTTTGTTTTTCTTCCCTTTGTTTCTGGATGACACAGAGGTGCCTCCTTATCACCTTCTCACTTCATAGTGGTTGGCTATCAGATGGCTGAAGGAAAGTGACGAGGAATTGACGGTTGAGGCCCAGAGCTTGTGGTGTCTTGTCATGACACATGTGTGGAAATGCTTGCTTTACCATAGCTGTTGACTGGATACACAGCAAGGGGAGGCTTCCCTTCCTCCATCCCCAGACAGATCTGTGCATGCAGCTGCTTGATGCCAGGATTCAGGTTTCGACTGGAATATGAGCAAAGATCAGTGAGGTCTAGAGCACTGTCCTTTTCTAGGATAGACGGAGGACTCGAGAGGGGACTACAGAATTATGGGAACATGGGATTGGACTGCAGAGCTGAAATGAACAGGTTCTGACACTTGGTTTGCACATGCCTCCATAAAACATACAGCACTGGTCAACATAGATTTTCAGCAGTGGCCAACATTCATTATATCAAGGAGGAGAGAAGACCATCCATGAACCATATCCTTGCATGTGAGAGACAGTGAGATTCTGAGTGTGCAGTGCAGCCCGTGGCCTTCCATGGGTCTCTGAGGTGTCAGCGGTTCAGGAACCTGGGAGAGGAATCACAGGTTCCTCCCAGTCTTGTTGGATCTTTCCAGTAGGACAAACCCTGGTGAATGGGACCCTTTGAGCATCTTGTTAGCCTTGTATTTTGTTCCCGTATTAGCCAGCCTCTTGTTTGGTAAGCAAAAGTAAAAAAAAAAAAAAAAGAAGAAGAAGCAGGCAAGATATCAGATGCCTTGTGGCCGCACCTTCCTCAATGACTGGACATGTTCTGAGGTGTGCTCTGTTAGCAATGCCATGGATCAGACAAGCATGGGAGTACTCGCAAAAATCCCTTGGCTGGTGTGTAGCCCCTGCTCCTGCTCCCACACAACCTGCCACACTGGACACCGTCAAAAACAAAAACACACTATTGTGTTTGTATATCCAGAGATACCACAGCAAGGATACACAGTGATGGGGATTTTTTAGCTCCATTATTCTCAGGGATCAATGTCACGTGTGCACTCTGCATGAACATCATTACTTACCACACAGATTTGTTTACTGGTTTTTAAGGACCTAATATCAGATTTGTACAGCTCCTGGGTAAAAGCCAGCAGGCGGGTTAGCTAAGGACTTGAAATCCGGGATGGGTAACTGGCTCCCAGTAGCCTGGATCTTCCAAGTCTTATAACCCTATTCCTGGGGAGTCTCAGGGGACAAGAGCTTGGCTGAGCAGTTTTCATTGCTACATAGGTTAAGTCCTCCCTGAACCTAAAACCTCACTGGAAGCTAGACCCAGACCAAGATTTTTTTTTTTTTTTTTTTTTTTTTATCTGTTGATACTGATCCCTGCGTACAGCAGCCTTGGGAAGGCATCCTGGGGTGTCCTTGGCTCCTTGGCTGTGGAAGTACCCAGCCCATGGTAATACACTCTGTGAATGCTCTGATTCTGCCCTACGCACAGCACAGGGACCAGAACCTCAATCCTCGCGCACTTAAATCT
The DNA here is from genome assembly GCF_030254825.1 of Meriones unguiculatus. Lineage (NCBI taxonomy): Eukaryota > Metazoa > Chordata > Mammalia > Rodentia > Muridae > Meriones > Meriones unguiculatus. The sequence continues at coordinate 56,514,218 of NC_083367.1, forward strand.
GAATACATCCCAGCAGCCATCTGCCAGGCTCTGTCCTCACTCACTCTCCGCTTGCACATCAGTGTGTCACCCATTCACTAAGCATTTCTCCCACGAACAGTTCTCAAGTTCTGAAAGCTAAGACTGCTTTAAAAGTAATAGAGAATTCTTTTCACTCTACCAGGAAAATACATGAATATTGTCTTCTGTAATGGTTGCCAGCACACTGATAGGCTTCTGAGAAAACAGTTTGAAAGGCCTTCATGGGAGGGGGTGACAAGGGGGCTATGAAAGGCCTTCATGGAGGTTGGAGGACAAGGGGAGTCCACTGTGGTGTGTCATCTGGGTAAGGGCCTGGAAAGATCTCCCTGTACTTAGTTTTCCCAACTGTAAGACGGGAAGCAAAGCCACCTCCTTAGTAGAGTTATTGCAGACAGCAAATGAATTAAAGCACACCATTCAGGAACCTTTCTGAATGCAGAATGCAAGGGCCAGCCACTGTCTCAGCTCACATTCAGCAGCGAACCTGAATGACAGTCGCATGGCATCGTGGAACAGGTAAACACTTATGACTAGAATTTCAATTAACAACGATAATCATTATGATTCTCCTTTAAAATTAAGCTCTCCGTGGCTCATGTGCAGATGAGGTCACATGACGTCCCTGTCTTGTGGGGCACACCACTTCATTAGCTAAGAGGGGAACCTGAGATTAAAGCTAAGCCTTCCAAACACAGAGAAAGGGGATTTATTTTCCAAAGGAAAATTAAAAGGAAAGGTGAGCTGGCCTTGGTAACAATATACTATTGTTCCCTGTGCCTAGTCCCTGCCTCAGGCTGAGCTCCTCCAGGAAGGAAAACTAGGCAAGGCCTTGCTGGCATGTCCAGCTGCTTGGAACAGGCTTCTGCTGCCTCTGGCCTCTTCAAGAAGTAGCTGGGATGCTCCTGTCCTGTTCCCTGTTTTCTCCATCTTCCGATGTCCATCCCGTTTGCTTTTCTGAATGAGGATTGAGCATCTTACCCAGGGTCCTTCTTCTTGCTTAGCTTCCTTAGGTGTACAGATTTTAGTGTGATTATCCTATGTTATATGTCTAATATCCTCTTATAAGTGAGTATATACCATGTGTGTCTTTTTGCTTCTGGGATACCTCACTCAGGATGATCTTTCCTAGTTCCCACCACTTTCCTGAAAATTTCATGATTTCCTTGTTTTTAATTAAGACAGGAGCCTACCACAGGGAGACTCTGCAAGACCACCCAGCAGTGTATCAAAGCAGAGGCTGAGGCTCATAGCTAAACTTTGGGCAGAGTTCAGGGAACATTATGAAGAAGGGGGAGATAGAAAGACCTGGAAGGGACAGGAGCTCCACAAGAAGAACAACAGAAGCAAAAAACCTGGGGCCAGTGGTATTTTCTGAGACTGAAACTCCAACCAAGGACCATTCATGGAGATAACCTAGAACACCTGCACAGATGCAGCCCATGGCAGCTCAGTCTCCAAATGGGTTCCCTAGGAAGGGGAACAGGGACTGTCTCTAACATGAACTCAGTGGCCAGTTCTTTGATCAGCCTGACCAGGACACAAAGGAAGACAATGCAGCCAGTCCTGATGAGACCTGATAGGCTAGTGTCAGATGAAAGGAAAGGAGGTCCTTCCCTATCAGTGGACTGGGGAAGGGGCATGGGAGGAGAAAAGGGAGGGAGGGCAGGATTAGGAGACGGAGGGTGAGGGTGGTGGCTACAGCTGGGATACAAAGTGAATAAATTCCAATAAATTTTAAAAATTGTATGAAAAATAATTCAAAATAAAATCTCAAAAAAATAAAAAATAAAAAGAAGAGCCTGGGAAATGCTTCCATAGCTCATAGCATCTTTCTATGAAGCAGAATGCATTTGCAAAGAAACCCTAAGGCCCTGAACAGACGGACATAGCTAGGGGAGTAACACATGATGCCCTTTGGGCAAATGTTTGTTACCTGCTTCTCAGGCCCTGGGAGGCAGTTGCAAGGATCCCTGGGCAGGGCTAGGGCCCAAGGAGACAGATTTGAAACCTCGAGATATTTGTTTGTTTGCTAGTTTTCTGTATTGTAATTTAATCACAACACTTCTTCCTTTCCTTTCCTCCACTCAAACACTTTGAGATATATATATATATTCTTCCCTACTCTCCTTCAAATTTATGACCTCTTTTTCATTCGTTGTTATTGCATGCATATATGTATTTGCATATAAATGTATAGTCATAAATATAACTTGTTCAGTTCATATAATGTTGCCTGTATTGTATGTTTTCAGGGCTAGACAACCAGTTGGTGTGGTCTTTCCTGAGGAGGAACATCTCTCCCATTCTTAGCTTTATTTAGTTTCTTGTAGGTCTGTGTGTAGAGCTGAGGCCTTGTAGGCTTTTCCCCATCCACTTTGGTGTGTTTGTTGATGCCATCCTCGTTCAGCTCACAGTCGGGTTGGACAGTCATGATGAACCTTGAGATTTTTATATACACAGAAATTATTGCTAGGGCTGGAGCTGAGGAAACAGGAGGTGAAACGGAATGGGCAGTCACCAGTTTCAGGAGTGAGTGGCTTGCAGCTAGAAGGACTAGAACTCACAGATGAGAAAAAGAGGAAAAGAGACAGTTCTCCGCCAACCATCAGACTTTAAGGAACGGAGGGGTTTCTTCCTGCAGCCATGGAAGACTTTGTCAGAGCTGCGTGGCATTTTGCTGTCGGGACTCCCACCCTCTAGAACTGTGAGCTAAATAATCTTTTCCTTGTAGTGCTTGAGCTTATCTCACATTGTAGTCACAGGAAACTCATTAATGCTAAATGAAGACGGTCTATTTGGAGATGGCACTAGGTTCTCAACATCCCTAATGCTGCGACCTATTAATACAGTTTCTCATGCCGTGGTGACTCCCAAACATAAAGTTATTTAATTGCCGCTTCATAATGGTAACTTTGCTACTGCTCTGAATTGTAGTGTAAGTTATCTGATAGGCAGGATATCTGACAGGTGACCCCTGTGAAAGAGTAGTTGAGGACCACTGCTCTAGAGGAACCTGGTGGGCAAGGAGAGAACCACCAGGTCTGAGCAAGGGTTGCTTGGGCTGGGAGCCCTAGGTGTCACACTCCATCTCCACAAATGCGCTCAGCTCCACATGAATGAATGAAAGCCTGACTTACTTCCTTATTCCAGTGATGCCATGTGGTCTCACAGGCCCTGGAAGTCTCTGTATCCACCAGTCTCACCTCAGGTCTCCATGATTTTAAATGAGGTGTGCTTTTTACCTTTCCATTGCCAATTTGGTAACCAAGAGTCAATGGAATCCGGCCTAGAAAACAGCGTGTGATAATGCCAAGCAATAGCGTTTGATGCTAGACATGAGCAGGGACTAAAAAAGACTAGGTTTCGTGGTCTGGTAATAAGCATCTCTCAAAGAACACTCTAAACCCATGCACTCTTAGCTCGCCTCATGGAGTAGACAATGTCTTCTGGGTAGCCTGTGTAATGCGGCTACCCTCACTAGATGCCACCCCAGTTGGCTTTTCTTGAGATCCTTCATCCTCTCTATACCCTGTCTCAGATGAACTGATTCATTTGTCATAGACTTGAGTGTCATTTGATGGGACGGACAGTGGGAGACCCAGGCTGTGAAGCAATGAAACCCAGCGTCACCCTCTGTGCGTGCACATCTACAGCAGGTGTGGCTGATCAATCCTGGCTCCTTTTCCATTGGATGTCCAGGAGATGCTAACAGTTTGTAGAAGGTGCGATGGAGAGGGTAGATTGATGCCTCCAAGGAGGAACTTAGAGCACCTGAATGAGTGAGACAGAAGAGATGGGCTGGCCCAACATGCTTTGAGCCCAGACTCTCATTTATCATATGAAAAAAAAAATTACCTAGCAGATGATATAAGAAAGACAAAAGGATTGTGCTTTTCTGTAGGATGGAGACTGGCATACCATGGCTAGAGGTGCATCATCTAGCCCAAGCAGCTCCTCTGTTGATATGTGGTCATGACTACATCATGACAAGAGCAGGACTGAGTAGTTGAAACAAGTCACGGCTCACACAAAAGTCCTAGAAGATTTCATACCTGGGTTCTTACAGAATAATGTATAAAATTCTATAGGCCATTTAGGGAAAGTCCCAAGCTGCAACGCTGCCTTTATATCTTCCTCTGAGAACAACAGGTATGAACACAAACATAGTTCCAGGGAGAGACCGCCACTACCCTCTCACACTGCCATACCATTACATCAAATCCCCAAGCAATCTGATTGCCAGTAGCTGGAATCAAAGGGCATCCAAAGTGGCCTTTGTCCGACAAGTCTGAGCCACTGGGCTGACAAGCCGCCACATCTACAGGGATGAGGACATTGCAGACTTCTACAAGTGACTTTAACTGGTGGAAGGAAGGTAGGTGTAACCCTTACTTTCTAAAAGTCACTTAAGAGACTGAAGGTCTTCTTTAGGATAAAAGTCCAGTAACTGGACTGAAACCATCTCCCAACTCAAGCTTCAGCTGATACTGTGTGCACTGCCACATAATCAACCACCTGGAGGAACTTGCCATGCACCAGGTACCACCAGCCTAAGCTCTTTGCAGGACGTCCTTGGGTCCGAGACGCTGGGGCTGTAATAATACAGATCCCAAGGCCAGGTGCAGAGTACCAATAGTGTCAGGCCAGAGTCTGCAGTTGGTTGTGGTGTGCTGAGGTTCCCAGGATGCCCTGTGAAGAGAGGCGCTGCCAAGCCTTGATCCAGCTAAACTTTCTAGACAGACCTGTGAGATGAAGGCCATGACAAAACCAACTGTAAAGTAAACATGGATCCCAGAGGTTCATGGCCATAACTCACACTTCCAGTCTCTGCCCTCGTTTCTGAACACATTTTCCCATTAGTGGGTACCCTTTCCACATGTCAAGACTCTCTCCGAGAACCTCTTCCTCTGGGCTCGTTGACTGTAGGCACAGGCAGATTCCAACGGCATGCCCAGAAACTATGCCCAGCTGGAGCAAACAGAAGCCCCATGTCAGGAGGCGCAGACAGAGAAGTGCATGGCCCTGAAGCTGTCCTGGGATGACAATGGGAAGGTGTAAGGAGCGCTTGGAATTTATGAACATTCTACCTTCACAATGGAGGACCCAGTGAGCAACATAACTGGAGCAGCAGTTTCCTGCATCCTACCATGATAAACACAAACCTTGCTGGTCTCTTCTCTCTCCTGTGATAGCCCCTTATGCCAGTTGTTCCCATTGACAAGGCACTTGGTATAGGTCCCTTGTCCAGTAACTATCATTCTCGTCAGAAGAGGCCAGATCAGATTTCAGAGCTGAGTGGCTTGCTCAAGGCGGTAGTATTAAGACCCTGGATCATTTCAACTTAAGCTCTTCTGTCTGAGGTGCTTATCTGGGGCCTGGCTACCTCCTGTCATCCTGTCACCAATGGAAGCTCCATTACAAGTCCTCTTGCTAGCTACACGTGTGTAAGAGGGCATGCAATTGAACATTGTGTTCATGTGTGAATATGCATATGTACGTGCATGCCTGCATGTGTGCGGTGTGTGCAGGCATGAATGAATAGGGTATGCGTGTGTGGATGATCAGAGCAAGCACGTTCATGCATGAATGAGGGAGTATACATGGGTGCTGGTGTTGGTGTTTTGGTCAATACAATTCCTCCCAACGTAAAACATAGGGCTGTTCTAGATCCGGTGTTGAGAAAAGGGAGTGCACCCAGGTGAGACTGTTTCAGCTGCTGAATAGCTAATTAAAGACCTAATCATAAAAGGTGACCTTGGGTTGTCATCTTCAGGGATGTGGCTTTGCTCCTTGGGTAAGGGGAAGCCTATACCCCCAACTGGAGGCCTACCCCGCAGAGAAGATGCTTGCTTGAGAGCAGGAGTTGGTAAGTGGAAAGGGGAGGGAAGGAGCCCTTGGCTGGAAGCTGGGCAGGACTCACGCTAGCCAAGCCAAATGCAGATTTGTGCCTGGATGTGAAAGGGGGTGTGGGAATGGGGACACCGGAAAGATGTACCTGAAGCTCAAATCCCGACCAGCTCAATTCCCTCAGAGCTCAGTCACTCCATCTTCAGCAGGCCCAGATGGGAGGAAGCTTCTCAGCAGAGCACATAGCCTGTGGGCATTGGTGCCTGCCTGCTTCGAGTCACACTCCTCACGCTAAGACATCCTGGACTAGCTCCCCATACTCTAACACTCAGATCCACAGTGTCCTCTCGCACGTACTCTCAGATTCGCTCACTCACACCTACACTTGCTCCTCTCACACTTGTACTGGGGCAAGCTCACATTCTTACAACTCCCTAATTAGATTACTAACTCACATTTAGATTCACTCTGACAGTTCTGATACACTCAGCTTCACACTCACCCTGATTTACTCATTCATACTAACGTCCTGATACATAATCACACTTGAATCCCCACACAGACACACTCACACTTAAATCCTCATTCAGTAGAAACACGCTCTTCTACCCACACTCACTATGCACTCCCAGATGGACTTGTGTTCTGATATTCAGACACATTTGCTCTCAACTCACACCTCTCAGACACACACAAAGACCAAGAAAACAGGCTAAGACTCTCTGTTGGCAGCCACAGCCATCCAGAACCAGGAATGTGGCCGCTTCAGGCCTGTGCACAATTGGCACACAGTAGTGTGCAAAGACAGAATCAACAGAGACAGACACGAGCCATGGATCTCCCATCCTTTAGTGGCTGCGTTCTGAAACTCTCCACAGGGCTTACCCTTTCAGGGTGGCCACATTGGTGTCTAGTTTGGAGGCAGCTGGGTGAATGGGTTTCCTTGTGGGCTGAGAGGATGCAGCCCTGAAGAGATAGCATATAGCATCTCCATGATGACGAGTCATAGACATAAGGGGCTCAGGGCTGTGTGTGCTAAAAATAAAGCAGCTAAACATAAAGAAGCAAAATCACTTCCTCGGGCCAACATGTCTGGATCTTAAGCTGCTTTTCCCATAACATTGTATTCTCTTTGTTAAATATTTAAAGCATAGACATGAGACAAATGTTGCTGAGTGTCCATGTGTGTGTGTGTGAAATGGCATGGCGATATATTAATGTGTGTAGCTCCAGTGGATTAATATTTATCCAAAGATAAACAGAAAAGCTTACAGAAGCACCAACAATCCATTCCCAATCATACAACATGCCATGACATGACCATCCCGATCATACAACATGCCTTGACAAGGCCAAAAAGCCTCAGTTTAGAAGAATTAGTTTTTGCAGGAAAAATGGAAAGTGGCCTTCTCCAGCAGCACCAGGCTGAAAGTTGCAGAGTAACTCCCGAGGATACCTACTGACCTTTCAGATTTTCTTCACAGCACACTGGGCTCTGCCCAGGCAGAGAGCTATGCCCATTAGTTGGTCCCTAAATGTGTGGCCCCTGTCCAGGGGACCTGACATCCAAGGTAACCAGCCAGTGTTAATCACACTGGAAGTAAATGAATTCCCTGACAACTTTGATCGCTGGCTAAGCATATGGCTTTCCTAGTCTGTTCTATCCAAGGGGGCTTGGTTTCCAAGAAAGCTTTGAGTTCTGAGTATGAGGTAGCACATGCTTGGGGCACCTCACTGTGACACTCTGCCTCCTTGTGCTGACCAGCTGTGGTCAGAGGATGGGCTAGCTGCCCAGGGTCTACCTCCTCCTTTTTCCTCTATTGAGGATCTGAGATTCCCAGCACTCAGAAGCCACCTGGTCTCTTAGGTGGATAATACAGTGTCAAGCTACTTTGCAGTGATAGAGCAAGGTCTTTCTCCTCTCTAGATATGCAGCAGCCAACGTACTTCCACAGAAAGTAGTTGACCAGATGTCAAACTGAAGGAATATACTTGAGCCATCATCTCTGAAGTAGAGCCAGCAGTCAGCAACACAGAGACCCTGGAGTCTGTGCTTTCAGAAACCCCTGGAATCCTTCTGCATAATAAAATGTGAAAACTGCCGTGTTAGAGAGGACTATCAGCTAGGGAAGCAGTGAGTGTGTCAAGAGTTCAATGTCACAATGTCCTTTTGAGACAGTTGTGAAAGCCACAGGCTCCCCAAACCTTTATCCAAGAGCTCAGACTTTAATTTATGCCTTTAGAAAATGTATTAATCACCACTGATTTTTAGTTAATGTGTGCCTATGTGTGCAAGATCGTGATGCACTCATGTTTGCACATGTGTATGTGTGTGTGTGCTCATGTGTAGAAGACAGAGGTCAATGTCTACTGTCTTCCTCTAGTTCCTTCCACCATTAATAAATTAATTACATTTATTTATTTATTTATTTATTTGTGGGCAGGAGGTATGGCAGCATACATGTGCAGGGCAGAGAACAACTTGCAGGAGTTGTTCTTTTACTACATGGATTAGGAAACTAAATTCAAGTTGTCAGGCTTGCAGGCACCTCTACCCAATGACCCATCTTGCCAGCCCTCCACCTGTCTTCGAGACAGAGTCTCCTCCTGAACCTGGAGACACCATTTTGTTTCAGCTGGATTGTCTGGCCAGCCAGCCCCCAGGATCTCCTCGTCTCTATCCCACAGTGCTAGAGTTAGAGATACACGCCACTCCACAGATGCTAGAGATGTAATCTCAGGACCTCATGACTGTACAACCAATATCTCATCTGCTGAGTATTCTCCTGGGTCTCCATATAACTATATGTTGATGTTTACAATATGATATTTGACTTGAAATTTTAAATGTCCCATAGAATTCAGAACCACAGCCTGGTCTAAGAGAGGGAGCTTCCATAAGTTAGGACTCTGAACCTTGAATTTAGAAGTCTTTTATGTCAGAGAAAGTCCCTGTCCCAATTACGATGGAACCCACTTGGATACTGAACTGCCATGGGTTACATCTGTGCAGGGGTTCCAGGTTATCTCCATGAGTGGTCCTTGGCTGGAGTATCAGTCTCAGAAAAGACCCCAGACTTTTTGGATTTGTTGATCTCCTTGTGGAGCTCCTGTCCTCTCCAGGTCTTACTATCTCCCACTTCTTTGTTAAGATTCCCTGCACTCTGCCCAAAGTTTGGCTATGAGTCTCAGCATCTGCTCTGATACCCCTCAGGGTAAGAGCCTTACAGAGGCCCTCTGTGGTAGGCTCCTGTCCTGTTCCCTGTTTTCTCCCTCTTCTGATGTCCATCATCTTTGCCTTTCTGAATGGGGATTGAACATCTTAGCCAGAGTCCTCCTTCTTGATTAGCTTCTTTATGTGTATAGATTTTAGTATGTTTATCCTATATTATATGACTAATATCCATTTATAAGTGAGTATATACCATGTGTGCCTTTCTGCTTCTGGGATACCTCACTCAGGATGATCTTTTCCAGTTCCCACCATTTACCTGCAAATTTCATGATTTCCTTGTTTTTTATTGCTGAGTAGTATTCCATTGTGTAAATGTACCACAATTTCTGTGTCCATTCCTCCTCTAACAGACATCTGGGTTGTTTCCAGCTTCTGGCTATTAAGAATAAAGCTGCCATGAATAATGGTTGAGCAAATATCCTGGTTGAATTCTCGAGCATCTTTTGGATATATGCCTAGGAGTAGTATAGCTGGATCTTGAGGTAGCGCTATTCCTAATTGCCCCCGCCCCCACCACCATCCAAAAGGAGCATTTTAGAATTCTAGAAGCTCTCCTAAGGCTGTGACTCAGGCCTGAGTTTCTCTATCCCATAGCTCCGTCAGGAGGAGACCTCTAAGGTCAGAGGAAAGGGAAGAACACCAAACAGGCATAGCATGCTACGTTCTTAGTCTCTGCTTCCATCATTCACAGCTCTCCCTGCCCAGGGCAATTGAAATGCTACCAGTGCTTTTCTGCATGATAGGAGGACACCCTGTCACACTCACATTCATTATTTGATCATATGGCCACACCTGGTTTCCGTGGGCAGTGTGTGACAGGAGAACTTAGTAACAGCTCCCCACCTGGACATCCACAGGTGGTGACAATGATGAGCTGTAGCTACTGAGCATTTGGTGACATTAAACACAGACGGCCATTGCTTCCATCCACAAGGGTGAGGACCCAGACAGAGGCTTGGGTGGGCCAGTGGCTGGACTCAAGTGTCAGAACTGGTATTTGAGGCTTTGCAGAATAACTCTTCACAGGCCTTGAATACAAGGACTTCCAGGAAGCCAACGGAACACCAGACTAGGGGTGATATGAACAAAGAATGACCCATAAAGATGGTCAAGCAGCCAGAGGAGAAGGGGGCTAGCAGAAGACAAGGAGAAAACTTGTCCAGAGGCCATGGCCAGCCTGACAGGCGGGATGATAGGAGATGTGCATAGATTAGAATGGCAGGAAGACCAAAGAATGAGAAGCCCAAGCCTGTGGCTGGCCAACAACCCTCTACACAGCCGTCCCAAACCAGCCTGCTAGATTTGGCTTCTGCATTCTGTGTACTCTGGGGGCCTCATAAAATAATACAACTCTCGAAGCCCCTCAGTCGAAAAGCTGGGTAAATGCAAGCATTATGATCTTACCGCAACAGATGGGAGCTGTTTGGGATCTTTTATTCCTTTTCCTCTCCCTCGCCCCCCTCCCCAGCAGCAATGGGGGAGAAGAATGCAAGCTGCAGCGTCAGATGATCCATCAGCCAGGAGCGTGGCTGTGGGAGGAGGCTGGCTGCTCCCAGAACGGCCCCCACCACAGACAGCAGTGAACAGCCCACCGAGGAAGCGGAGGGTCATGGGAAAGGTCCCCTCAGATGGGGAGAGGCACACACTAAACAAACGCAGCCACACGATGCACACATTCAAGCGCCACCCCAGGGAATATGTGCACATATGTTCTGTGCGGGTGAGGAGGAGGCTCCCCGCCTCCAGAAAGCAGCGCTTTAAAACATTCCATCAATCAGACTGCGGTCCTGTGAAGTATGAAGATGAAAACCGCAGAGGAGACACGTGCTCTGCTCTGTCACCAGCTGCCTGTCTGAGACAGCCTGGTCACTTTGCCTGGAGACACACTGCTGTCCTGTCTGGGCTGAGAGGAGCTAGGAGAAATGGGAGGGTGAGAAGCAGCGGACACTCTCGCTCCTGTTCACACACCCTCTGGAGGTCCAGCATGGCCTCATGGTCTGCCTTCCTCGCCACAGTCCTGGGCCAAGGGAGACACGTGAATCCATATGCTGAGCCTATTGCTGTGAGGAACTCGTTTGTGGGTCTGTGGGTCTCTATTATGACAGCACTTCCTTCATAAATGTGGAGGGACACCCAGCCCCCAGGTTCCACCTATGCATGAGCCTGTATCACCTGCCCATGGCTCCATACACACTAATTTCAGGAAACTGCTTCTGCATTTGGATAAGGACACCCTGCTGATGACACACTGGCATGGGAAGACTGACCCTAATCCCCAGTGCCCGAGACACAGGAGAATGGAAGAGGTGCTCAGGCTGCTCAGTCCCCTGCAGTGGATCGCAGATGACATTCCCCAGTCCCAACCATCTCACCCCAACGGGCTGTTTGTCACCTACATCAGCATCACTGGATGCCTGTGGGCAGGTGGGCACAGCACAGGACAGCATAGATATTCAGCTGCATCATCAGCTAGGTCCACAGGAAGGGAAGAACAGATTTCATCAATACAGGAAATTTGTGTGGCTGCCAGCTGGTGTCTTCAGCACTATTAAATGGGGTGTGTGGCCCATTTACAGATACACACTAGTGTCTGCTGTGGTGTGCTTGTATGTTTGGAAATTGAACTCCATAGGGCTACAAAAAGAAGCACAAAGTTGTTCCTTGCTCCCAGGGTGCAGGGGAAGGCAAGCCCAGAAGCACATGCTGGAAGTAATGGCTGAGCTGCCCCAGTGACTCAGGTCACCAACAGAGAAAGCCCAAACCCAGTTCTTGGCCAGCGCCTCACACCACAACTTTTAGTGTTTGCCAACCACTGCTGTAGGTTTCTGTAGCCCAAGCCCCACCTGGATGCTGCAACCCAGGGCTGTGACTGAGGGGATTTCCAAGCCTGAAGATAAGGTCTGTGGAACACAGGCATTCGTTTTCACTTACACAGCAAAACCACATGGAAGATGAAATCAATGTTCATGGTCTCCAAAATCACCTCACAACTCCGGCTGGCCCTATGTCAGCCTCCCACCACAGCCAGCCTGTGGTCACTGTCCTCAGATCTTGTCTCCTCTTTTGCAAATTGACAAATCACCTCAAAACCCTGGCCTGTGTGTCCCAAAGCCAGGCTACCACCAACCTCTAGCCTAACTGCCCATTCCATACCCCAGTGAGCAATAGGTATGGTGTCTCACATCTTCAATCCAAGCACTCAGGAGGAAGAATCAGGAGGATGGCTGAAAGTTCTAGGCTAGCCGAGGCTACACAGTGAAACCTTGTTTGATGAAGATAAATAACAAAACAACAACAAAAGACACGGGGTGGCATGACTGTTAGCAAGGAGGCAGGGAGACTCCTGTTCCCAGTGTGCACAGCTCACCTCTCCTGCGACCTCTATGACCAGGATGGAAAGAATTCTCATTCTTGAGACTTCGCAGTGGCCCTGGGATCTTGAGAAAGCTTTGCATATGGAATACCAGGTACATCATCCGGGCCCATAGCTATCTGTGAATAAAAGCTAAAAGTCTAATATCTGCCTTTAAAACACCCAGCATTCAAACAAAGCAGCAGCCTACAGGATAGAAAAATGTTTTTAGGAACTACACATCCACTAGCAGGCGAATATAAAAAATACATGCTTTAAAAAACTCAAAAAATGGATATAAAAAAAACAAATAAATCAATTTTAAAATGTGGTGCAATCCTAAATAGAGAATTATCAAAAGAGAAAACCCAAATGGCTGGGAAGCACTCAAAGAAATGTTCAACATCCTTAGTCATCAGGGAAATGCAAATCAAAACTACTTTGAGACTTCATTGTATACTTGTCAGAATAACCAAGATCAATAAAACAGATTATGCTGGTTGACGGATCATGCTGGAGAGGAGATGGAGTAAGAGAAACATCCATGCATTGCTGGTGGGAGTGTAAACTTGTGCAGCCACTATGGAAATCAGTGTGGTGGGTCCTCAGGAAGCTGGGAATAGAACTATCTTAAGATCGAGCTAAAAAAAAATATATATATATATTGAGCTATACCACTCTTCAGCATACACCCAAAGAATGCTTTATCCTACTATATAGATACCTGCTCAAACATGTTTATTGCCTTTATTCATAAAGCCAGAAAATGTAAACAACCTAGAAGACTGCATAAAGAAAAAGTGGTGCATTTACACAATGAAATATTATTCAGCCATTAAAAAATTAAACAATGAAATTTACAGGCAAATGGATGAAATTAGAAAACATTATTCTGAGTGAGGTCTGGGATTCCCCAGACCCAGAAAGACAAATGTGGTATATATTTGCTAATATATAGATATTAGCTGTTGTCAATGAAAACCAAACCACAATCCATAGAACCCAGGCTGTTGCCAGGACTATAGGTTGTTCTCACATACTGACGGCAAGGCCCTATTGCTGAAGATGACACCTACACAACTCATTGACCAAGGAGAAGTCAAGCTTGGGCCTACATAGAACATTTACCTCTGCATGTTAGTGTCCTTGGGACAGGAAAGCACCTGTAAGGAGGAGTGGGTACCCCTAACCATACCTAACTCAGAAGCTATCTCCTACTGATAACTACTTGCAAATGCAAAAGATTTGAAGGAAATCTCACAGGGGAAACACATTTTTCTTAGGGTAAGCCACATGCATAGCAGTAGATGGCGAACAGAAAACAAACCTAGCGTCTCCTGCCAGGGCTTTTTAATTTTTAATTTTTGTCTTTATCTTTATCCTCATTTTATTTATGTATCTTATTTCTCTCTCTCTCTCTCTCTTTTATCCTACATATATATTTGCATATATATTATTTGTATTATGGGATCCCTGAGTATGCAGTTTCAACATCTATATGCTCCTTGTGCCCTTTCTTGGGTTCTTTTCCTAATGTTTGTTTATATTATCCTATTCTAATGTGTTCGCTTTCGTTTTGTCATATTACATTATATTCCCTTAGAAGCCTGTTTGTCTTCTAACTAGGGACAGAAATGGGGTGGAGCTGGATGGGAGGAGCTGTGGGGAGGAACTGGAGGACTGAGGGAGAACCATAATCATGACGTAGTATATGAGAAAAAAAAATCATTTTTCAATTAAAGGAAAAATATCTGTACTTAAAATTGGAATCAAGGTGAGATCATTTTTCAGTATCTTAGAAGAGGGTATCATTTGCAGGGTCTGTGAGTCATGCAAGATTGCTTTTGTATGAGCAAATTTTAAAATAGATAAGACTTAGAGAACTGATTGAAGAGGTGTCACACACACAGACACACTTACTTGTGTACATGTGTCTACAGTCAGCTCTATCCATGCCTCTGTGCTCCATAAGAACCTCACCGGCCATTTCCAACATGGCACAATAACAAAAAGAGGCTCTGGCCTCCAACAAGCCAGCAAGAGAGCAGATTGCTGTTTCTAGGATCTCCTAAGTCCTTAGCTGGTGCCACATCCTGAGGAATCTGCAAGGTCAAGACAATGTGACCAGTCTGATGCAGAGCATGGCATCAGGGGGGAACAGCTCAAGGAGCCATAGGATGCGCTTGTTGCAGACCCACACTGACCAGCAGTGCTCTGCATGATGAGCTACCCCCTAATCTACACAATCTAGTATGGAGGCGGGGAGTGGAGGCTATGGCCTGCCTTGGCCAGTGACTTTGAGGCTTCATCCCATTTTTTAATTAATACAAATTGAATCTGTCACACACGGGTCAGGATAATGCATCCGATAATACTGCCAGGCTCTTGGGCCGTCATGTTACACCCAGATTTTCAGGTCAGCATGTGTATTTGTGGAGCCTAAAGAAGGGAAATGCACTGTCATGTCAACATGCTATGAATGTCAGAAAGAGTTAGCAAAGATGAGGGAGCATGCTGAGAGCTGTAGACCACATTCAATTGCAAATTTTGTATAGCCACTGGTTGGCCAGAACTCAGAAACCTGGGAATTTGTGAGGCATGTTAGTTTTGCCATCGTGGCAAGAGAGCTCTTGATGACACTCCTGAGCTGACTATCTGCTTCCCTCTTTCATAGCACCTCTTAGGTGATGGGTAGGATGTCTTCTTCCAGGTCAGACAAATGGCCTTAAACACCGGGATGCCAGAATCAGGAAGCTGAAAGAACACAACAAGTTCATTATTACATTATCATCAAAATCTGCTTTGAGCAAATGAAGGTCCAATATTAGTCTATAACGAATCGTGCTAGATTTTAATAGTTTAAACAACAAATACTGACTATCTCATGCAATTTCTAGAAGCCAATACTTTTCCAGATAGATTCTAGTCCAAGGAGCCTCAGTGGGACTGTAGAATCAAGAGGTGTCAAGAGAACTAGCCGGACTGTAGAATCAGATGAGCTCACTGCCATGCTGCCAGAAGGCTTTTCCCCAGGGATGAGAGGACATCATCCAGACATGGAGCTTGGCAAGAAATCTGAGTGACAGAGCAAGAGAGAAGCCATAATGTATCCAGAGCCTAACCTGGCAACCCCACAAACCCCTTCTGCCGTGTTCAGTGGCCACACAGACCAATCTTAACAGTCCAGGATGGGAGGTGATGGGTAGCAGGACCACCTGGGGTCACCTCAGGGACAAGGCTTCTCTGTTCTAAATTCATTCTGGTTACTGAGCTGAACCTCTCTCCACTTCAAACTTAGTCCAAGTTTAGTAGCACATCTCATGAAAATGCATGACTTCATGCCATTGGGGGGAGGGAATCCTTTCTAGCCAGTTCTCTAGATACCTCTTGAAGCTGTATCTCTCCAGTTTAGCTTTTTCTCAGCTGCTCCACCTGGCAAGTCCTCCTCTCAAGGTCTTGCTTATGTGTGTTTAAACATGGTGACCAGGAATGGAGAGGATGAGATAGGTCGCACATGCTGTCAAATGATGCACACCACAAGGGGCTAGGAGAACCAAGCCAGAGATCCCCATGTTTGAGGTTTGTGCTCATCTGGTTAGCACCTGTAGGCGGGTCTCATGGTATTGTCCACCCATTAAATGGTTGAACACAAGGTGTAGATCAAAAGCCCTGAGACATCTTGTGTTCCAAACACTGCAGGAGGCCAGCAAGAGTGGCTCCTAAAGAGTCATGGTTCTACCTTCAAGTTTCACTGGAGTTGAGATGTATTAAGATAGAGGAGGCTATTCCCTCCTGAGATTTGAGTCTTTTCTAAAACATGTGTCTTCTCACAGTCTCCTCACATTTGGAAACATGAGTCAATACTTTACCCATGTTTGGGCCATTTGCTCCAAAAGACCTTCAATACAAAAATTAGACACTGAAGGGGCTGATGGTGAGAACATTCATTTTCAGCATTAGCTGAAACCAAAGTCAGGACGGACTTCTGCTTGATAATCCACAGTCAGTATCCCAAAGTCAAAGATTTGAATTTTTCTACTGCTCTACAAATGTCTCCATTGTCCTCAAGAGCACTGATGGGTATGGGTTCTGGGTTTACAAATACGTGTTAGCAAGAAGGTGTTTTCATTAAAAAGGAACTAACAGATAATGATGTCAATTGCTCTCAGTGATTTGGTGCCACTGAAGGGAGGGTGGCTACATGTAGCTGATGAGTGCCACAGCTATGTTAAAGAAATGTTGACTGTAGTCTGAAAGCCCCAGGAATCCACTAGTAGTTTCACTGCATCCGTAATCAGAGCTGCCTTGAGACTGGCCAGCATCATGCTGTCCACAGGCATGGAGTATTCTGAATGGCCATTCAGCCCCTCGGATGGACCGTAGTATCAAGGAGGAATAGCCCAATTCCCAAACATGGGGATCCATGAAGAAAGACACCCGAAATCCACAGAGCTATCTCCAGAGCACAGCTTTCACAGGCCTTTTACACACTTACCACACCACGAAGAGTGGCACCTCTGCAGTGCTGAGAATATCCTCAGGGGTCAGAGACTTTGTCCCCTCCTTCCTTCTTACCCTGTGGCCGTGAAAGCACGCAGTGGTCCCCAGGGCATTCACCAGGCAGCCTTGCCTGCCTGCTGAGTGTGGTCTCACTGAAATGCATCTGCCCCCACCCTGTGCTCCTTCAGTGAGGGAGCCCGCTTGGGGATGCTCCTGCCAATGCCGCATGATGGCACAGACAATGTGGCAGAGGATGAGACCCATCAGAAGGCTGGCTCATCACAAGCCACGGCAGCAGGGAGGTCGGCCTCTTCCACAGCGAGGATAGCATTTGCCACGAAATGTCGAATTATAGCTACTGATCCCACAAAGCCCAACACTCGCACCTGTGGCATCCCATTACCAATTAGTAGGTTCCCAGCTGAGGATGACATACACCAATACCATGTACACAAGTTTGAGCGGATGTGGTCCCTGTGGAGCATGTCCAAAAGCCCAGTGCCAACCACCGTACACACTGGGTTGGGAGCACTATCATCCTGCCACAAGTCCGGGAGTCTTGGATTGCCAAGAAAATGTACAGTTTTCCAGTTACAAAGTCTTCTCCTGGGTGTGCTGCTAAATTAGGGCAGATGAAACAGAGCGGGAACGACTGGACCATTGGTAGTATTTGAAGAAAAAGAGGCTATCTACACAGAAATGGTAGAACAGAGAGCTGACTGCTGTGCCCCTGTACTGTCTGACCCCATGCGACACGCAGACACTGACCTCAGAAGTGAGGTACTTGCTAGCACACTGCTAGTGGAATGTGGGCTCCTGGTATTAAAATTTAGAGATTAATAATAGAGCTAGCCAATACTTGCTGGATACACACCTAAGGGAGATGAAGTCAGCCTCTGGGAGGGATACCTGAACTCTCATGTACAGTGTAGCACAGCCTAAGAGCCAAGATATGAGGCCAACCTGAATGCCCTCCAGTCAGTGAGCCAGTAAAGACAGTGTGATGCATTTATCCCGTGTCATATTAGTAAGCCACAAAAATGCAATCATGGCATTTGGAGTAGGATGGAGGGAACTGGAGCTCGTTATGGTAAGTGAAATAGGCCAGGTAAGAGAAAACCAGCTCACTCACTTGTGGGACATGGACACACACATGCCAAGACAGAGCCTGAGCAGTGGTTACCAGCTAGGAAGAAGGGACGGTTGATGAACAAGTCGAGATTTTGTGGACCACACAAGCACGCCAGGCCACTGTGTATGTGGCATTCGGCTTTACCACCATCACCATTTCACTGCCCGTATGCATCCCGCGACCCTATGTCGTGAGCCTCAGACACATGGGATAAACCCCATGCTTACAGAGCAAGAGTGGGTGCTTTCTTGAGCACAGAGAGCTGTGGAAGGAGCCATGTCAATGGGTAACATGCCAGGAAACCACAGAGCTCTTTGCAAGGGTGACCTTCACTGGAGGGAAGGCTGGCTGCGCCCTTCCACCTGACAAGAAAGCCACCTCAAAAGGAAAAAGGTTGTGCCAGCTCTGGAAGGGCTTGGAGCCACCCTTCCTGTATCCCGTTACCTCATGGCCTCTTATCTCATACCCATTATGAAAGATTCCGCAGCGCGTGCCAGAAGGAAGCAGTGGCCATATGTGCACCCTACTTATGCAGGATCCTCCTTGAAAGACCTGCACACCTCTTGGGGGCTTTCCTGCTTGCCTCAGTCCTTGTTGCTGCCTCCACACACTCCTCAGATTCCTTGGTGATATCTTGTATCAGGAAACAACTTGTTTGTTTTCTCATCTCCTCGAGTTCACCAGTACAATGGTCCCATGCCACAGGGTCCGCAGACCACCCGAAGATGGGTGAGTTTTCAGCCATTCTAGACATATCCTCCGTACTTAGCAGAGTGGTAGGCTACATTTTTCTCAACTTTTCAGCTCACACTCAGGCTTCTTGGTATGGTGGGCTTGATGCCCAATTCTGTTCCTTCTCAAAGTCCCATTTCACCATCTCCCTCCAGACAAAGAGAGATATCCAGGGCAAAGACAAAGCCATGATGTCAAAGTTCCGTGCAGATCTCACAAATTGTGGCTCTTCCTTCTGTGTGCCTTGAAGACCACACACACAGAAAGCCTGTTCTCCTGTACAACAATCTTTGCTCTGGGAATGAGTCTCATCACATACCCAGGTTTCCCAGAGTCAAGTTTGACCATTTTGCCCTCGAAGAGCAAGCTACCTCCATCCTAGTATCCCAGGATGCCTTTCTCACTCTGGCAGGTACAAGACACAGGCTGATTATCCCCAGCACTCTGACTTAGGGGAAACACTTGACTTTCCAGAAAACCCATCTTCATAGCTTTCTCAGAGCCAGGCTTATACAAACACAGTTCTCCTCCATGTCAGGGAGCAGCAGGCACAGTCTCCATCAGAGCTAAGATCTTGTGCTCATGGTCCCCCTAAGAGGCGACAGGGTACATGGATACAGCCCTCCTGAGAATCAGGGCCACATAGAAGGTAAGGTGAAATCAGAGGACACCATCTGTTGCCCAATATCTGATGCTCTCCCATCATCAGCCCCACATCATGGAAGTAGGGGACAAAGAAGGAGGGGCAAAAAATGATGTGTGTCGGACGGGATGGATCCCGCATGTGCCATGCTTAGAATAAGAAGGAAGTAGGTACGATCCACCAGCACTGGGCAGCTTCAGCTCTCTCCTTAGTGTGCATTTATCCCAGACAGAGGGAGGGAGCAGCTCCTGATGACTGGCGCTTTGGTGCCAGCCTTAGATTGAGTTTGGTAGGACTAGAGGACAGGGCACAGGGTTCTAGAAAGGAAAACAGAGTGGTGGGGATTAAGCGGTGCTGACTGCGGTTCTCTGTGACGTACCAGTCATGAAGAGCTCCTTGCAGCTGCCCGTTACCCACCCCGCCATGCTGATGCCTTTTTCCCTGTGCACCCGGGACTCAAACCTCCCGCACACATCGCTGCCCCACGTGTTTTATCTTACTCCGTCTTTTTTTTTTTTTTTTCATTCAAATTACGTTTGTTGAGCTCTTCTACACACTCATTCTATGCTAGAAGATGGTAAGACAGGTAAACTAAGAGTCACTGGCCCAGTCCATCAGCACTGGCTCTCTGGATTGACAGAGGAAATATGAGGCCCCTCTGGCGTTTACTTCCCAGCCACTAAGGACAACACCCATTCTCAGTGTTCCCAAGAATAAGAAGGTTTCTCTGTCACACATATCTCATGAGTTAATACACATTATTTCCTCTTGTCATCACGGGACTTTAGCACGGTAGCATTAGCAAAGCATTCCTTCTTTGCACCATGGTGCCTGGACTGTTCATCACATCCGAGTTGCTTCCTGTAGCTATGCGGCTCACCAGTCATAACCAAAAAGAGAAAAAAAATTACAGATACCTACTGTAAAGATGACGCTATGCTAGATAACTTGATGCCCACATAGTGATGGCGAGACCGGCCCTGGCATTGTAGAGTCTTATTGCTCATGGTACCCTGCTCTTTATCTACAAACTTCCATAAAACAGTCTTGGGCTTCCCCCTAGTCTCACTGAGCCAATCTTCAATCTAAGTAGGCACTAGGGGACTAGTTGCCATTAAAGTTTGAGAAGATCTGCCTGAGGGAGACCACAGGTACACACACAGGAAAAGATAATTTCCTATAGATGTCACTGATAGACTTGCAATGAGTGCTGCAGGTGGCATTTACACAATGCTACCTGTGCACTCACCTTTACCTCATGCAGTTGGGAGTTTCAGTATCCCCATTTCCAGACACGAAAAACCCGAGGTTTTCTGGGTGGTACGCTTTAGCTCCAGTTTAAGTAAGAAATGTAGACTCAACTAGGATGTGTCCTAATCCACTAAGCTGGAGCCTTTTGGGGGTGTCAAAGCCAGTGCTGCCACAATCTGTGGGGAGCTCTGCCAGCCAAACCTCACACCCTTAAATACCTGTCACTAGTGGGACTTAAGAACAAACCATTTACTGATCTCTGAGGCATTTCGCCAATGTGGCTCCTGATAAATAGGGCTACTTTCTACTCTTTTTCCCACAAATAGCCATCCTGATCACTTGAGTCCCCCAATAATTCAGATCAAGCATGTCCACAGGAAAGCTAGAGGTAGCTGAAGATCTAAAAGTGTAGAAAACCAAACCAAAATAATATTCTAAACAGGCAGCCATCAACCTCCCTTGCAATAGGAACTGTATTTTTTTTTAACCTCGTTGGTTCCCCTCAACCTCCTGCTTAGCTTCAGTACAGTACTCACTCTGCAAAGAAATGAATAATTAACCAATGAGGTGAGACCCCTGAAGGTGCAAAATTCCTAGTAGGAGAGAGAGAGAGAGAGAGAGAGAGAGAGAGAGAGAGAGAGAGAGAGGAACAGCAACAAGGCTTATCTCTAAAGAGAGCACCTGGGTACAGAGCCCCCGCAGGGCAGGTGTTCCCATATGAGGAGCAGGTGCAGCCAGATGGCCCAGGCCTGGCCGAGCCTCCAGCCAGATGGAGAGCTTGTTCAAGGAAAGGGAAGGGGGTGCTGAGCCCTCGGGGGATCCCTGCTGACCAGCCAGCCCCTCTTACAGGCTCACATCTGCATGGGTTTTAATGACTTGTGAAAAGAGGGAGAGGCTCAGAGCCCTAACTATTGGCAAGCATACTGGTGGATACCACCAGCTACGTAATTCAGCTGTTCAGCTGCAAGACACTGTTAATCCGGGGGGGGGGGGGGGCTTTGCAAGGCACAAACAAGTTCATTAGTTCACTACTGCAACCCAGAACCTATGGGGTTTTATCAAAACTGCGGATATTTTCCATACAAGAAGTTTTTATTTATACATTAAGCATCTGTGCTTGTGCTCTGTTGATAAGGAATTCTAAACTACACACTTGCACAGTACGCCATTCTGTGACATCTTCTACGTAGCTGGGGCTCTGTAACAGCCACGTCAGTCATACCATTGAGCATATGATAGCATACACCCTTGGCTTCTTTTTGCTCTTTAAAGATTTACTTATTTTTATTTTAGATGAATGGGTGCTTTGCCTGCATATATGTCTGGGCACTGTGTGTGTGTGCTGTAAGACTGAGGATTTTGGATCCCCTGGAACTAGAATTGCAGAGGGTTATTATCTGGTATGTGGGTGCTAGAAATCAAACCCGGGTCCTCTGGAGGAAGAGCTCTTAGTCACCGGGCCATCTCTTCAGCCTGTCTTCTTCTGATTTTATTGTTTTGCTTTGGTTTTTGGTTTTGTTGTTTTCTTCTGTTCTGTTTTTGTTCCTTTAGTAAATACAGACTTTGTTTAATCTTGTTTGCACTGCTATGATTGCTTTTGGTGGAAAACATCAGCCCAAATTGAAAGTCAAAGCACAAAAGCCTTTTTACACCTTTGTGTTTTCTCACCACAGCTAGTACACATGATCCTTACCCCACCACACGCGCCAGCTCTTTCAGAACATGGCAGGTGGACACTAGCATTAAAGACCGCCTGTATAGCCAGGTATGATAGCACATGCCTTTAGTCAAAAGTCAGCACTCAAAAGTCATATGCAGGAAGATCTCTGAGTTCAAGGCCAGCCTAGTCTACATAGAAAATTCAAGCCATCAGGGCTAATTAGGAAGACCCTGTCTCAGAACAAAACAAACAAAAAAGAACGCTGCTATTGTCTTCTGATTTTAAAGCAGGAATTAAGCCAATCACTAAGTAATCTTATCTCTCTGTTCAGAAATAAAATTACACAAGCAAGCTTTAGGTCCTCATGTCTGTTTCCATAGTGACTGCTACATGTTAAAGTAGTTCACTAGATTATAAGTTTGATTTTTTTCAGACTTCCTCAGACTTGGAGAAAAGTCTCCAAAAGTCATAAGTTAGGTAATAATTGCTGTTAATTTGTATCCATTTAAATAATCTTCTCATGAGTATGAATCATAGAAAAAGCCTAGCTGCACATCCCACTTGACTTGAATAGAAACAGCCCACAATCACAGGGAACGCTAATCCAAAGGCAGCTCAGCTAGGAAAGTCTTGTCCTCCAGGATCCGCAAGGTCCTTGTCTCCTGAAGTAGGAGGAAGGAACCCGGAAATTATCATCTGGTAGTGACCCCTGAATAACCTCAGACTGGCTGTGAAAGGAAAGCTGGGGAAAAGTCCTGAAAGAGTCCTGGTACCCTGTACCCCTTTCCTTCATGAGGAGATAGTGTGGTGTAGAAGAAAAATACCCTTCAGAGACAGTGCCTTCTGGTCCAACCCAGGCACAACTGTAGCCTGACCAATATTGCTCTTAGTAAACGAGATAACTGGTTTACCCCTGGCTGAACCTAGACAGGGACCTTCAGAGTAGAAGAGAAATGATTCAATACTCAGGTATCATTAATTAATAACTAATTATTAATAAATAATAATTAATTAAGTCCTTGGTTGATTTTCAAATATTTATTGAGACTCTTTGTGTTAGAAAAAAATAGCCTTCAAAGTTTAAGATTCAGTCCTTATTCTCAGTAGGTATTCTAGAAGATAGATTCCTGAGTGTAAGGGGGAGTGGTAAATACATTTTATTTTATGACATTTGGAACATTCAAGTTACAAAATTGGTGCTTTAAACTTGCCTGCAGAAACTGTTCAAAAGAGAAAATTCAACAGGGACCTCTGTCAGCAATAACTCTACAAAGACGAAAAGGATAGAGAGTACAAGAGGCCTTAACAAGAAGGAAAAGGGGCTGCAAAGATAGTTTAGTCAGTAAGATATTTGCCTTGCAAGCATGAGGACCTGAGTTCTAGTCCCTAGAACCCAGGTGAAATGCTGGCATAAGGGCTTATGCTTGTAACTCAGCACAAGGGAGGTAAAGACAGCACAAACACCTCCCTGGGGCTAACGGCCTAGACAGCCTAGCCCTATCAGGAAGCCCCGAGCCAATGAAAGATCATGTCTCAAAAAACAAGGTGGGCAGCACTGGAGGCTGGCCTTACCTACACCACCCCACCCCACCCCCACATGCGTGCGCATGTACACACATGGATGGGGAGGGTTAAACTCATCAGAGAAGAGTTTGTTTTCCCCTGAGTGGTCTCATCTGTCCAGAGTCCAGACGACACGGGATTCGCCCTTGGCTTTTAGTCCAGTGTGATGTTCTTCTATTAACCATCACTTCCCAGTCAGCCTCCTGAGACTCAATAATCTACAATGAAATGAAATAAAGGATTTAACCCGTCCCGGTTCCCTGAGCCCCAAGCTGTCACTCCTTCTATAGGCTGCTCATCAGGACAATAGGATACAGAAATAATGCCTTGTGCTGAACCAGGTGACCAGACATGCCTTCCCCTGGTCCCATTGACCTCCTGGTGTTACAGGCCTTAACAGAGAGTAACCTGCTATAAATTTTGAAGGTTCAGTGAACTCACATAATGAACTAATGCCACTCACAGATTACAGAAGTGTGTTTTGTATACCCAAAGATACAGGTTCTCCTTATCATCACTGGTCGTGAAAAATCCTGTCAAGTTGAAATTTAAGAATGGATTTTGGGCATCTGAAGTAAACAGACTGGCTGCCAAGAATGACGAACCTGTTACGGATCCAAATCTGGGTTCCTTTGTCCTCACTGTCAAGTTCAGGTTTTACATCTTCAGGTCTCTTTGAGAGGATAGCACCATCAATAAAATATATACTATAGTTTGGTGAGGCTGTTATTGTTTGCAAATGTCATACGGTTGATGTGGGAAACCCTAGAGGATCCTTTGAAAACAGCTCCAATTTGGAGAGTGCAGGAAAGGTGTGCCATGTGTGTCTGAAAGATAATTAGCACATGGCAAAAAGCAAGGGCTTAGCCCCTTAGTCTTGGGGTACTCAAAGGATAAAAGGAACATGGAGGGCAAACAAGAAAAGAACAGACAGACGGGGCGTGTGCTGAGAGACACCATAGAGGGCGGGCTGTAGTGCAAGCGTGCGGGGCCAATGAGGACTTGAGAGATAGTTTCAGATGGGAACAGCATGGCTTGCCATGTTACCTCAAGATCTTGTGGCTCCTGTGGAGAAATGAGGTAAGTGGGGCAGAAGGGGCAGGTAGAGGCCACCTTCACTGCCATTGCCCACTGAGAACTCTGGCTGGAGCCTGGGTGGTGGTGGTGGGGGCACTTCTGAGTTAGAAGGAGACGGTAGGCTTCCTATACACATGGAAATGGGGACCCAGTGGGGTGGGCTGGATAGGAAAGAAAGAGAGGCACGGATCCCGGAGATGTTTGATTGATAGGATTCATTATATAAATCTAACACTCAACAGTCTTGGGATAGGCAGAACCAGGAGGGGTATCTGGACTCATCTGGTTATCTCCCTTTGGTCTAAGGAATGCTCACACAAAATCCATTTTGTAGGGAGCTACACAACAGTGGTTCAGGATTTGTAAATGCCCTGTGCCTCGTACCCGCCCCATGAGCTTCTCTCATGGCACAATGTGTATTTTGACAACAGTGGGACCTCAGCAGACCTTGTTACATCTGCTCTTCTCTATCAGCTCCTTTGCCCCTGCCCCTCTCCCTCACCAGCTCTCCCCTTCACTCCTTATCCCTCATCATCCCTCCCTGCACTGTCCTTCAGCTGGACTCTCACTTGCAGGCTCTTCCAAGGGGCCACTTACTTCCTGTCTCACCCTCCTGCCTACTGCAGCCATGACCCCAGCATCTATGGGTGCCAACAGCCTTATGAATGCCTGTTTCTGTCTCTCCTTTTTGTTTCAGCAGCCTCAGACATGAAATTGCCCACCTCGTCCTTCCTCTGCCTTCCAGTGACCTTTTATGGGAAAAGGCCCCGCAGATTCCAGCATTTCCTGCTCCTGTCTGGAGCGGCCTGCATGGCAGCAACCCATGGGGCCATTCTGTCAGCCCAGGCGTTTAATTAACTAATTACAACCTGCTGACTTGCATGCCCAGATCGCTGTGCTCTGAGGGCAGCTTCTTCCAAATCATTATTACAAGCCCACATACATCTGATAGGTCTTCCCTGAGGGGATGGGGTGGTAATTGGTGCTTCCAACAGGAGGTTCTTGCAGATCATCAGAGCTGAGACCAAGTGTCACCATCTGCCAGTGTTTGTTTCTGGCCCCACCCCACATCTCACAGTGTGACAAGGCTGCAGCTGTAGTGCAGGGGACTGAAGGACACAGACGGAAGAAGAACTGCCCTGCCAGACCTGCCTGGAGTATAATTCTCTCTCCCCCGCTGTGCTCAACAACCAGGGCTGGGAAAATGAGCTGATGAGAGTCAGAACAACCTCACAAAGATGACCTGGCCAGAAGAAGGCTGGCTTTCTAATTAGGGCATAAGACAAAACCTGCCCAGGTCACGGCTTTCTGTTCCCTGAGAGGCACAAGACTGGAAAACCCCTGGGCCTCACCCAGATGTGGGGCCCAGACATGCAAGGTTGTCATGGTGGTGCCTGCCAGGGAGTGATGAGGACAGACGTTCGGGCCCTTGAACCTTGACACAGTGAGTCACAAAGAGGTTGTGAGTCAGCGTCGGCAACGCAAATAGAAGGCGCTCCGCTATGACACCTGTCCTAGCAACTGGCACTTTCCCTGCCCTGCAGCCTCAAAGTCCAGGAAGGTCTCTGTTCTATCGACCTGTTGACCTATTGACAGTTCAGGTGTCAACATGGCCATGGGAAGAATCAGGACTTTTGCTTTTGTTTCCAGCTTCCGGGGATACAAGCTCCTCTATCTCCTGAGTGCCCTAAACAGCAGGAGAGTGGGGGCTGAAACCCACCAATATCACCCTGTGACTGAAGCCTGTTGACTCATTAACCCAATTCCATTCTCCCAAGGGCTTCCTCTTTCTTAATAAATGTGCCCCTAGTCCAATTCATGAAATATCTAAGGACTTGTATACATGGCCCAGGACATCCAGGTGGCTTCCTTCTGGACGCAGATCTTGTCTGTGGATTTCAGTTTTGGCAGAGTGCAATTTACCAAACGCGTCTTTATGGCTTTGTGCTCCTGGTGGTGAATCCTGATGATTTTCTTACCTCACTGGGACCCTTTGTGCACCCCCCCAACACACTTCACGTTCTGTAACAGACAGAATGTCACAAACTTCGTTCTCATTCATCCTGCATATTTTTAAGAAATTAAAAGAAAGCAGCCTCTTTTATTTGCCATAATACCAGCATTTCTTTTGCTTTTCATTCAGTCCTACCTGAAGAATTTCCCTGATACTTTGTAAACCACAAATCTATTGGAGACAAGTTGCCTTTGCTTCTCTTAATCTGAGACTATGTGCATTTTGAGTTCCTTGCTATCGGATAAGATACTCTTGCTGCCAGTGTGCTCACCCAGTCTCTACCCCTCCCGGAACCCCTACCCTACTGCAGAACTCCAGGGAATTCCAAGCCTGCTGCACAACTTCAAGTGAATGCCAACCCCACTGCAATGCAGCTTAAAGTTTGTTTATCTTGTTGCAGAGAGGAAGAGGAAGGAAGGAAGGATGAATATATATAAAATGGATATGGGAAAGAGCCTAGTTAAGAGTTGAGAGTCTAGTTAATGGGCTAGGCTCCTGGAACTTTCCTCCTGTCTAGTCAGGAGTCAGGGTTGGCAGGGCTTTCTTCCCTGGGAAGTTGCCCACGCCAGACAGCATTTGCTTCCTGACCTGTCATCCTAGGAGACTGTCCAGCTCCATGAAAAGGTGCTGCCCACGAGTGAGGCCCATAGACTGCCCAGCCATGGGGTCTCTCTGCATCCCTGCTTCTGTATCCACTTGGGTGTGACTGGACACTGTGGTGAGAGTAGCCACATGTCCTTTATTTTGCTTATAGAGAGCTTGAGTGTCTGCACAGTTTTCCAGGCCAAACCATAGAGTCACCCTTGACTGTTTGTTTGTTTTGTTTGTTTGTTTGTTTTTCTTTGCCTTCGCCTTAACTTCTACCTCTGATCTAACATCTTTAATCCTAAATTACATCCTCACAGTCATGGTCACTTCTGTCCTGCCTAGCCTCCTCATCTGTGCCATCACCACCTTCAGATGCAACAGGCCTTTCAGATATAAAGAGGTTGGGTGTGGCTCTGCATGTAAGCTCTGAGTCAACACTGAGCACTGCCAAAACAAACAAACAAACAAACAAACAAACCACATGCATACAGTTGCAGATCAAATCTTCCATCGATGCTTTTCCTTGGCTTTCCTGTGCCATGCCTGTCCAGCTACTGTCTCTGTCTCCTCCTACTTTGGGAACTCCTTATTCCTCAGGATTATCCACCAAGAATTCCTGGAGCAACCCAAAACCAGAGCCGTTGTGTCTGGTCCTCAGATTCAGCTTGATTCTGACATATAGTGAGGGTGAGAGTAGGGATGAGTGAAGGGTAGATGAGAGTTGCAAGCTGTGGCCAATGAGGCCCACTGGTTTACAGGCATATTCTGCTCCCCCACCCCCAACACACACACACACACACACACACACACACACACACACACACACACACAGTGTTTAAAAAAAAAAACAACTCGTTAGATTCCATGCTAAGATCTGTTTCCAGCCCCCGTGGGTCCCTGCTTTTCACTTCTCTTCCTGGCATCTGAAACATGGCCTCAGCTTGTGTGGGATGTGAATATACTGCGAGAAAGCCTCTGCAGGACTCCTTCCTAAGGGCTACAGCATCCAAAGAAGTGTTCATGGGCACCGTGGTTGCTGGGAAAGACATCAGTGAAGGGGGAACCCAGACCATGCTAGCTGTGGTGCCTTGAATAAGAATATCCCCCATAGGCTCATCTATTTCGATACTCAATCACAGGAGAGCAGCACTATTTGAAAGGATTAGAAGAATGATGAGGTATGGAATGGTTGGAGGAAGTGTGTCACTATGGGTGGACTTTGAGGTTTCAAAAGCCCATACCAACCCCAGGCTCTCTTCTCTCTCTCTCTCATCCTGCAGATCAGGATATAGCTCTCAGCTATGGCTCCAATGCCCGCCTACATGCTGATGTGCTCTTTGTCATGATGATAATGAACTAAACCTCTGAAACCATGAGCAAGGGCCCAGTTAAATGCCTTTTTTTGTAATGGTTGCCTTGGTCATGGTATCTCTTCACATCCACAGCACAATGGCTAAACACAAGCCAAGCATGAGGGCTCAGGAAGGCTTCTGTGGTGGATGAGACAGGAATGGTGTGTGGTCCCTAGACTTGGGGCATCCTTCCCTCTGAGCCAAGACTGGAGTCAGATCCCTGAGCCCTGTAAAACCCTGCAGGGCCAGCTGGTGACTCAGGATGGCCATTCATCCACTGTCTCAACAGCTAAGACCCATGAACTCCAATCTCTACCTTCAGCAAGCCCTAACCCTGACCTTACTTTTGTCTCTGGAGTCTTTTAAGAACTGTGTGAGGCTTGAGACAGCTCAGGAGAGGCAAAGAGAAAACAGTGTGATTCAGCCAAACTGAGAAAAGCCACTGAGTGGGGAAAGCAGAATAAAGAAAGTGAGACCTTAGGGAAGCAACCCTTCACTGTGCCCTCCATACTACCACCTGGTGTTCTGTCCCAAGAAGAAACTAAAACTCTTGACTTTAGAATAGGGAACAGCCTAGGTGTATACTCTTAGCATCCTATACCTGTCTGGGGCACTACACAAAAGCCTACGGGCTGCCTACTCAAGATGAATGCCTGTTTATCCTCAGATCAGATCAGGGAGGCAAGAGCTAACACACCACACCAGCCTCTCCATCTCTTCCTAGGGAGCATGTCTTCAGGGTGCTTTCGGGGTGACAAAGTGTGCTTCATCCCTGCTGATACTGCGTTCATCTCTGAGACATGTCAGCCCAGTAGGCACCACAGTAAAGACACAAGGTGGCTGGCTTTAGCCAACAGAGCCACCTGGCTCTAACTTCAGGAGGTCATAATTCTGTCCCCCCACAGCACCTTTCTAGCAACACCAGCCACAACCCAAAAGTCCTTTTCCCAATGTTTCTTTTCTTCTCAGCTCAGGTCTGAAAGTCTGTTGCCCTGTTTGCAAGATGGAACCAACAGGATTCAGTTCGGGTCAGTGCAGTGAGGTCATTAGAAGTTCCTTGGATGGACCCACAGACCTAGAGGCCCCATACCTTCTCCCAGCAGGAGCACCTCAACTTGTACTTCCAGGTGGGTTTTGTGCTACGAGCGTTCATTCAGAACTTGGCTTCCCTAAGCTGGCAGAGTACACCCTGCTGCCTCACCTGCACAGCCAGGGAGCAGGGATCCTCAGAGGAAGGACTGCCAAGTCCAGCCCTGACCCTCCAGCCTGCTAGTGTTAGCTCAGGTGAAAAGCAACAAAGAAAGACAAGTGGATTTTGGCCACACATGGTTATCTTTGCTGTACACAGTGGGGAGCCACTGTGAACAGTAGAGGAACCCTACCTCATACTAATGGACTCTCTCTCTCTCTCTCTCTCTCTCTCTCTCTCTCTCTTCTGGTAGCAATTACAGCTCTTATCTACCACTTACAGCTGTGGCCATGTTGCAGCCTGCTCAGTCGCCACCAGCTCCCACCACGCTGGAGGTAATTCTGGCAGGCGGCAGGGAGTGTGTTCCCTGCACAGCTATGAGATGAAAATGGAGGCTTGCCAAAAAGTTAGGAGCAAACATTCTGGCGAGTTCTCGGGGAGCCAGACTAGCTCAGCCAAGCCAGCCCCTTCCTTCTCACATCCTTCCTTTCTCTATTGCTCATAGTTACCAGGGGACTTGGTTGAAGTAGGGAAGGAAGCCAGGGATGAAAGGCGGGGCCTATCAGTGAAAGCGCTTGGGAAAGTCAGGGCTGCAGATCTCTGCCAGGATTAGCATCTGAGGCTTAAATGATGAGGCATAGAAAATGAGACAAATGCTAGCCAGGTACACCTCTTCCTCCTCCCATGCTAATCAAGATCATTAGTGGGCCAACAATGTCCACATAAAATCAGTTTCAGAAATTCACCATTCACTAGCTGTCATGAGGCCAAAAAGAGAAAAACCCATCAGAGAAGGAAGAGGACTGGGAGAGCCGTACCCAGGGACCGTGGAGAAAGATTCTGAGGCAAATTTCCAGGAATGTAGAGACACTAGTGGAAGCACACAGGGTCCCAGGATGATCCAGTGTCCTGTCAGAGTGAGAAGGGGAAAGAGGGGAGCAGGAATCAAGGGTGCATCTGTGAGGTGCAGGCTCCAAAGCAGGGAGAGCTTGTGTGGCTGTGGGCTGAGGAGGGCTGAGGCTGAGAAGGAAGGAAGTAAAGGGGGCCTAGTAGCATACCCCCAAGACATCAGAACTGTCTGAAATATAAGTGCATTTGGAGATCATGGGAGTGAGGTTGATGAAGAATGAGAAGGATGTCCGAGGCCTCTTTTACAGCCAGAAGAGACAGCCCTGGGAAGACAGACAATTGACGCGGCTATCCACAGGTGAACCTCTGGACAGCTCTTTACCATTTCTTTGTCACCACTGGACTGTTTTCACCCAGGGCATTGCAGTGACACAGCCACTGTGTAGTGTCTTCCAGACCAGTGATCCAGGGACGGAAATGCCTGTCGTGACCACCATGCAAGGCACATTCCTGAAGAGCAACTGCATCTGTCTTCACAGCCAGTGTGAGGACAGGCCCTGGAGAGAAGAGGGTCCCAGCAGGGAGACTTGTCTCCTGTCACCTTAATATTGAGGGGCAGTGAAGGCATCAGCAGTGTCTAGACCACACAATGCTCTATGTTATTCTGTGTTGTATAAAACCGAGTTTTTCAGACTGGGCCTTGCCCTGAATGACTGTATTTTAAGTGCGGGGTGATTCTGCATCTTGGTGGACACGTGAGCAATGGCATCTGTCCTGCACCTCCCACAAGGCAGAGAGCAATGAATAACTTATTCCTGAAAGTAAAAAAAGGTGCCAGGTTATGCATTTATCAAAGTAGGTTGAGGCCATATGAGTACATAAGAAAATCCTGTCAGGAAAACCAGGCCCAAAGACTTATTGAACGCACAAACTGAGGAAGGGTGTAACACCTCACCTGGGCCCCGTGAAGAGGAGAGTGGCTAACACTGCAATGGTGGCACCCCCGCCAACCTGGCACTTGATTACTAGCGTGGAGCATAGAGAGAAAATCCCTGAACGTCCCAGGAACTTCCGCAAGGCCTGGCTCCCCCTGGCGACATGGCCTGCTCATTCTGCCATCACCAACCCACCCAGTGGTTTGTGAGAACCTGGTCGTGCACTCACCTCTACAGCTTCCACAGTCCTGCAGCTCACTTTAGCATCTTAACTAACTGTGGAGGCTCACACGAGCAACCCAGCCACCAGCGAAGGCAGTGCATCCCTGTGTCAGTCTTCTGCCGCCCCTCCAAAAGAGTCCCCTTTAACCTCCTGAACTCTTGTGTAGCCTCTCTGGCCCTTTTGTATCCCCTCTGTAAGCCACAGATACACAGATACATAGCTACTGTTTGGTATATAACAACAAACGGCCTGAAAGTTAATAGTTAAGACCAGGATGAAAGAACCTGTGCTTGGCTCAACTACCAAGGAATCAGGACTACTTGACAAATTTCAGCTGTAACCAATCCGGCAGGAACAAAGGTATTCTAAGGAGAGAAATTCCTCTCCTGTGTTAGTGTTCTCTAGGGGAACAGAATTCATAGAATGGATATATATTTAAAAGGCACTTAGCAGATTGCCTTTCACAATACAATCTGAGTAGTCGAGCAAGGGCTGCTCCAAAAAAGAAGAGGCTGAAAGTCTGATCTCTGCTCACTCATCAAGGCCCGATGCCTCCCATCTGGCATTGAAGAACTGAAAGGTTCCTGGAGAGGAATAGGTCTTCAATCCACAGTGAAAAGCTAATATTGACTGTAATATTGACTGTAATATTTGCAAAAGATGGCATCAACTGACCCTAACAATTCCAGTAACATAGCCAATGAAACCAACCCAGCTTGTGAATGTATTGTTACGCAATAAATTCTGACACTGTGAAAAACCACCACCATGTTCATGCTTTGCTGGGGCCTCGAAGCCGCTTGTGTCTGAGATGGCTGTTTTATACACGCAGGCAGAATCTGTTCTTGCCACAGGGTAGGGAAAGCAATCAGAGAAGGCAATTCCCAGTCAGCTTCAGTCGCTCTTGGGTGGTTCTGACTTTGAAGGGAAAGAGATTTCAGGGAGCATTTCCATGTCCAGCCTTCTCAGGCCTAGGCCTATACCCAGCTGCCATTGTTTTCCACATAAACACTACAGCCAGGGTGTCCACCCTTCCCTGCCTGAGCCCAGGATTTCATTCATTTGGCTCCTGACAAATCCCATTGTCCTAGGGTGGACACCAACTCAGCTGGCAGAGCTTTGTGCGAACACCCCTAAAGCCTGTCAAAGGCTCTGGGGCACAAAGCCCACCCCCGTGCCCCGCCCATCTCTAATAGCACCACATGCCAGGGACAAGTCCCAGACAATGCTACCTACGCCAGTGATTCCCCAGCCCTAACTACAGGCCTCGTGCTATTAAGATTAAGACGCTAATCCATGCTTCATCTCCGGTGCTTTGAGGCTACTTTTAAAGGTAATTCAGTGTGCCCATTTGAGGACTCAAGACACAAAAACTCGAGCAGGGGTGACCTTTGATTCCAGTGGAAGCTCTAACTAATGCTTCAACAGGTGAAGCCTTTAAAGTTAGCCTTTTTATTCCATCCTGACAACACTGATTGATAACACAGAGCTAATCTCCTGCTTTTGTTTCCAGGGGGCAAAGGTTCCAGCAGCCCCTTTAGAATGTGGCTCTTTTAACTATGAGGTGTGTGTAAGTCATAAGTGGACTCGGCCTGGGATTAATTCTCCCCCCACCCCCAGGAAATGCTACCCGAGGACCTCAAGTTCCTGAGGCCCTCCTGGACTGCACACACTGCCCCTGGAAACTAAGACTCCTGTCTGGTGGAAATGACCAATATGGAGAGTTGAATTATCTGCAGAATTCACACAAGTTGCCCCAAACCAGTGGTTCTCAACCTTCTGAATAACACAACCCTTTAATACAGTTTCTCATGGTATGGCGACCTCAACCGTAAAACTACCTCATTGCTACTTCATAACTATAATTTTGCTACTATTATGAATCGTACATTTCTGATATGTGGGATATCTGATCTACAACCTGCAAAGGGGTCGAGACCCACAGATTGAGACCCACTGATCTAAACAGAAGTTACCGAGAAGTCAGAGCAAATGCTTCAAGGGTTTAACTGTTTTCAGTGTGTTCTATGGCAAACTTTAACACTCTCCCAGTGGTCTCTAGGTTCCTGCAGGTGGCATCATTCTGAGGCAAGTAGGCCAGGGATATCTCCTTCCTTGCCTGCCTTCCGTACAACAGGGCCGAGGTAGCTCCGAGCTCCACTTGGCTTCATATCCATGCGTGTTTTCTTAAGACACCGTAAGCCCAGTTCTACTCGGGTGAGGTCTAAAAAGCCATAACGAAAAGTAAAAGAAAACAGGGAAATTCATTTTAACAAAATGTTAGTTAACTAATATATCTGACGTGTTTTCATATGAGCATGCGCGATATCTCGTGGTGGAGGGAGAAGCAGAGGGGACGGGAGAGAGCAGAAAAACCGAGAACCTGACTTGCACACTTCAAAATTCTGATAGTGATGGGGATGGTGGAGGGAGGAGTGTGCTGCTAAAAAGTAAAACGGAGACGACAGCAAAGCACAGAGCACAAAGAAAAAACCAGGTCATCTTTGTCAGGAGTCATCGAAAGTAATAATTACTCCAAACCAAAAGACAACCCATAGCAGATCATCAGGCAAGGAAGGTGTGGTTGCCACCTGGAGACGAAGAGGAAGCACCTTAGAACACACACCAACCAATTAAATCCAGGAGTGATTTCCAGAATAGTTCTTGGCCATCAAGCCCAGGGGCTCTGCAGAGCAGAGTAGATTTTTTTGTCAATTGCCTGGGCCTTACATTTCTGATTCTTTCCCAACATTTCTCACTTCAACTTTACAGTCTTAAGAGTAAGCAAGGGCATGAAATACTAAATCTTCTTTGTAGAAAAAGACAGGTGTGTTTGTGTACATATTGACGTTTTTAAGGGCTTACCTGTCCGTATAGGACATATTCAGAACAGGCCATTCAGATATCCCAACTGTATCTGAGATATAGTTGGGAACAGGACTCCAACTACATCTGAGATGCTCATTGGCCAAAGCAATCGCGGCCAAACAAGTGCTCAGGGATCTTTGTTTTATGCCCCCTACTTTTATCAGTTCTAAATGGGGGAAAAAACCCTAAATTTTCTTAAATATGTATCCACTCCTGGAATCTTGCAGTGTCTGGCTTAGAGACATTAACCACATAGACTCTTTTGTTGCTATTTTTCTAAAACAATAGCAACAAAAATACTTAATCTGGACATCAAAACCATTCTGCAATCATTTCACTGAATTAGATTGTGTTAAACAAGTTTTGAAATAATACAGATTAATTTTAAACCTTTTCCCATTAGTAAAAACAAATGGGGCTTAAATTTTAAATAGTCTATATTTTAATTCATGTTTGCTTCCATCAACACAGTTATTGATCCTGAAGCATTCTTAACTTTGCTATGACCTGCACACCTCAGACTCATACACTATCTAGTGCTCTCCTGCTAGAGCCCTTTCCCCGACACCCCACAGCTCTCTGTGAGACTATGTCTACCCATTGTCAAGAACTTGAAGCCAGGTCCATATGGGCTTTGAATGCTGCCTTCCATTGGGCCCTGGCTTTTGGGGTTGCAGAACTGGCACTCAGAGCCATTTGTCTAACACCAAGGCAGCATGAGAAATCTGGACGCCCAGAATTTGAGGTGGGCGTGCACCAGAACCAGAGCTCTCTGAAGCCTTCTGTGTCAGACTCAGGAAGGGACTCCAAGGCTACTCCACCATTCTCCTAATGCCACATTAAGTTGCTCCAAGTAGGAATCTGGATCCTCTTAGAAGCGACCTGTGGAAGTCATTGGACCCCAGCATTCGTATTGCAGCCAGGAACTTCTTAGCATTAGAGAGGCATGCTGTGGTTGCCCAGGTCATAACCCTCATTAGTGGGAACAGCAGGACTCTGGCTCCGATTAGGAAGGTGCCAAGGCTCTGAGGTCAGATAGACCTCAAAGGTTCACATTGTGATCCATCTAACAGATGGAAGGACCTGAGACACCGCTGGCTCCCTTCTACAATAAAATCAACAACATACAGTAGAGGTGACTGGCTACCCACCACAGACACACACCAGCCAGATGGCCTACCAGCGAGGATGGCAGGCCCTCAAGCAGATTACAACTGTAACCCTAGGCAGCCTCCGCTAACTTGTTTCCTAGAACCAGACACGCCCACCTGTTGGCACAGCCTCTAGCTGCGGCCTGATGGCAGATGGAGCAGAGCCCACAGGCTCCCAGCCCTAAACTCCCTTATTATCTGGCTGTTGGCTAAACCTGCCCTTGGGCAGAGATACAGAGGCTGCAGTGCCGGCAGGAGAAGAACTTTCTCCTCCCTTGTGATAACACCAAATCGTGGACAATTTTATTAAAGTGAGGAAATGGCTCCGCAGCAGAAACATCTGCTGCAAGGCTGCATGGGAAGCTGGCAGTGCCCGTAACCTCTTTGGCACATGTGACCTGGCTCGTTCCTTGCCCTGACCTGCACACTAGCTCCATGGAGAGAACAACAGATCTCAGGATAAGCCCCTTAAAGGGAAGGAGCTACTGCCAGGTGACCAGTGGGGCAAGCGCTTTTTGGGTAGCCCCCAAGGGGAGGCAGGGTCCTCTAACCTCACCGAGGAATGTCTAGAAGGAGTGAGTAAACCACCTCACACAGGAAAGGACTGGGAGCAGGCAGCACAATGGTCAGATGTTTTAAGCGGCTTGGGATGAGGCAGTGAGGCAGGGCAATGCTGCAGGTGTAGTAACAGGGATAAGGGCAGCCACCAGAAGGAAGCAAGCCCTAGGGAGTGCTCATCCCACCCCAGGAGGTACCTCTGGGCTCTCAGGAATGTGGCAAGGTCCAGATCTGCAGTACATTAGAAGTCGCCTTGGACTGGAGTTTTGCCAACAGCAAGCCCAACCACAAAAGTCCATCCTGGGTCCCCTGCAGCCACACAGGTTTCTCGGGGACCACTGAGCCTATTGTCACAAGTATAGAGTTGATGGTCTGGGTCAGATGGAGTGATGATCTTCCATCTGGCTGAGCAGCCAGCTCAGAGGCTAGACGGGAAGAAACTGAGTTGCTGGGGTCTAATTTCAAGGACAGGTTCACGGGTTCTAGTGGCTGTGGGAGCTCCACCCAAGCTTTGAGAAAATCTGTTTGGAAGTCAGGCAGTGAAAAGCAAAGCAAGTGCATCAGTGGCCAGCCTGCAGTCCACAACCCAGACAGACTTGTGTGTGTATATAGTGATGGTTCAGGGGGAGCCCAGAGAAGCCTTCCAAGGCCAACAGGAGCACTTAGTATGAACACAATATACTGAGCAAAGAACACGATCTTGTCCAGGATAACAACTATTATAGCCGGCATCCTCGGCTCTGCCCCTCTGGTGACTGCCACAAAGAGCAAGCTGAGCGATGCCTCCTATTCATTTGTCTGTCTGTTGTGAATGCACACCATCTTTCATGTTGCTATGGGAGAAAAGCACCCTGACCTCCAGCCTTCAAGGCTTGCCTTTGGCTCCTTTCCCTGGGGTAGGGACAAAGAGCTGGGGAACTCATAGGATGAACAACAAGAAAAGCCACTTCCCAACCCCAAGGCATCTACAAAACACCCCAGAGCTACATCTTATCTGTTGGTGGAACACTCTGGGGACCAATTCTTAGCCAAGTCACAGAAAGAAGATGAAGACATGTAAAATGATGTGAGAAGCACCAAGATGTTCATTGGCTGTGTCTGTGCCCTGAGCAGTCATCAGGCAGGAGATACATCCCTGATGGGGTGCACCCCTGCAGACCTCAGACATCATGGAAACACAGGTATCCGCAGACCATAGCTGCAGGACAGGTTGGTGGGGGGAGGGGGAGGGGATGTAGGATTCAAGTACAAATTAATGGTGTGTAATGACTGAGGCCACTCTTGCAGACGGCAGGTGAAAAGCCAAGCAGGCAGCCTTGCACACGGCGGGGTGGGGTGGGGTGGGGTGGTGTGGAGCAGGTAGACGGGCAGGGAGAAACATTAACCAAGTGGCAAGGTTGAGATGCTTGTCTGAAAGCTGCTTTAGGGCAAGTTGATCTTACAAACATGCCCACCTGTTCTCCTTGTAAAACTTTATTTGGGCTGTTGGGGAGCGTGTTATCAGTGCTTGTTTAAACATTCCACTAAAGATCAGGGCGGTGTGGGGAGGGGGGCCATTGCAGGCACAGGTCTCCAGTTCTCAGATTTGGAAGTCTGTTTCCATTTCTTGAGAGGGACTTTAAGGGGTGGGTGGCGTGCCTGTAGGACCTGGAGAGAGTTTTTCCTCTAGATTCACAGGGACTTCAGGTCAGGTCTGGCCGTGCCACCGCGGTCGTATTTGTGGGCATGCCATTTGGTTACTTTTCTCATCACTTTGACAGAATACCTGACAGAAGCAACTTAAGGAAGTGGGGGCTTGTGGGGACTCACAGTCTGAGAGCACTGGCCAGCATGGTGGCAGGAGCACGAGACGGCTGGTCACGTTTGATCTCCAGTCAGGATAGAGAGGGGTGAATGCTGAGGCTCAGCTGGCTTTCTCGTTTTCATTCTGTTAGGGAGGGACAGCCCCTGAAAGGATGCCGTCCATATTTACGGTGGGTCTTCCAATCTCAACCCAATCCAGAAACTCCTTGACAGATGTGCCCAGATGTGCCAGATGTTTTTCTCCTAAGTGGTTCTAGACCCCATCAATATTAACATTAACCATCATGGCACATATCTACCAAGGAAATTATTTCAATTTGCCACAAACGTTTCCAACCTCCTTTCTTTCATATAAAAGTGTTACCACCTCATATTGGCTTTTGTCAGAGTGAGTGGCAAGCATGACTAAGAGGAGTGCCCTGTTTCCTGGGGACAATTAATAGAAACCATGATCTTTACCGTCTCAGCCCAAACCAAAGCTCCTTTCTGCTGGGACAGCATTTGAGATGCTGGAGCCTGGTCCAGTGTGCGTGTGAGCTACTGTGGATTGCCTTGAAGAATCTCGGTGAAAGCACCTGAAATTTTGAACAGGACTTCTGCATCGTAGTGGGAATCGCCTCACCAGACTGCAAAGGGTAGCAGGGTGCTCTGGATTGCTGAATGAAGTGTTCTGCTTACCCAGTGCTTCTCAGTGCCCACAAAAGAATAAAGGACACCAGAAATCACCCTCACAGAGGACAGGATGCGTTACTCACCCCTGACATGGAATTAGGCTTCTCCATGGGGTGTCTAGTATTCCGAAGGATTCCTGATGCATGGGTGTGTGCATGCGTGTAAGTGCTGTGTGGCTCAGAAAAGCACGTTTCGCACTGCTCCCTATAGCCAAGCTTCACACAGTTGGTATAGGAAGGCAGGGAAGACCGTGTGTTCACCACTAGTATGACCAGGTGATCCTCTCTGGAAACATTTATTTATTAAGCTATTTTTTTAATTATCTTTTTTTTTTTTTTTTTGAGACAATGTCTTACTATGAACCCGGCCAGCCCCCAACTCACTATGCAGATCCGGATAGCTTCAGACTCAGTCATCTGCCTGCTTCCCAAGTGCTGAAACTAAAAGTGTGCAGCTCGGTAGAGAGCTATTCTTCTCATCTGCTGTGCTCCACTTCCTCAGCTGCCTTCCACCAGGAATGGTTCACCCTGGGCTTTGACCATGTGTTGCCCTGCCCACGGAGGCCTATACCTGGTCCTCTATTTCTTCTGCTCTTTCTGATGATCGCCTTTATGCAGGTAGATGGGACCGCCTTCAGGGAAACCAAACAATGATAATGAGCGGTGGATGTGCACAGAATTACAAACAGGGAAGCCACAGATGGCTGGCTGGGGAGCCCGGTTCCAGTGTTGCTAGGCTATGGAATCTGGAGCACTAGTGGTGGTTTTTAAAAGGTGAGAGTGTTGAAGCTTTACAAAGTCATGCACTGGTACCAACAAAATCACTCTTCCACCCGGAAGTCTGACAGCAAGGCTGCTGATGACACTCTGCCCCCAACTGCTGGAAACATGGGGGGGGGCGGGGGGAACAGTCCCTATTTCCTTGTTTCGTGGAGGCTGATTCAGAACAGCAGAGTGCCATCAATTCGATGATCTTCAGCTTGACAGCCTTTCCTTCCCCAGCCTTCTGGGAGATTCACTTAGTGCTGGGGAAACAGATAACTCAGCCAGACACTTGTGTCTCTGGACTCTTGAAAGGCACGTTTGTGACACAGTAGAAACACAGAAGCATCGTAAACCAGATATTGCAGGTCATGTTAGGCAATATAATGGCTGATCTTCTCTGCTCTGCTACTCTCCAGGAGACAAATACATGGTGAAAATCTAGATGATCCCTTTCAGCGATAGGAGCCTTGTTCAATACACAAATCGCAATGTGATTTCACAGAGGCAAATGAACAGAGGACACGCTACAGTGCTGTGTCAGGATCGGAATGACTTATGGTGGCATCACCTTGGCCCATTTCTCCTGAGCTCTACGGTTTCCATGGAAACCAGCATCAGGGGTCTGCCTCACAGAAGCCTATCTGTGCATCAGACCTCCTGTGCATTTCCCAGTTGTGATTTAAGAAAGGTTTCAGAAAATGTGTATTTCATTAATTTAAATGCTCCAACAATGTTTATCTGATCCGCATATCTATCAGTTATTTACTGCTCTCAGCTCCCTGGCCCATACTTGCCTGTTGTGCTCAAAACGAACTGAACATGAGCATTATGCAAATTAACTCTCATCCTTGAAGGAAGCATTTATTCTCTTCTCAAATTCAGGGAAGAATGCAAGCTATGCAATCATGGCACAATCATACTATAAGTTTTCTTCTGCTTAATATTTTGTCAAAAGAAATAGGATGAACTCAACAGAGCTCCAGATGCTTTAGAAAATAATACATTCTTATTGGGTTTTGAATGATGCATAGTAATGAGAGTAGATGAAGATGTCAAAATCAAATTCAAGAACTTTAAAAATGGATTTCAAAAGCTGGCTATAGGTAATTCTATCTTTTAACAGGTCCAAAAATAAAAATTAGTATTAGACTCACAGAATCTTAAAAAGCAATGAAATTCAGCATTAAAAATAGGATTAATAAATAGGATTCATATGGTAGCAGTTACAGTTCTCAGCCCTACCCTACCCCCTAAAAAAACAAAATCAAGCCTACAAACTAGAAAATCAATTAATTGACAAAGCAGAGTATAAAATGAACATATAGAAAACAACAACTTTGAAGATGTAAAAACATCCTGATACAGTCAGCCATAAAGATGTTTCTAGTAATAAGAATAATAAGACAGTGAAGATCTGTATTCAAACACCCTAAGATCTGTGTCCAAACACCCTAAAAATTTCATAGATGAGCATTTAAGTCAGCATAAGAAAAACAACTTCTTTAGACAAGTGGATTGTTTTCTGTAAAATGCCCATCTCATGGCATGTTTTATAGATTAATGTACCTGAAAAAAAGTGACTTGAGGGTTCTTATGATCTTTATATTTTTACATATGCTTTGACTGCTAGGAAACTGGTTCAAAGAAAGAAAGAAAGAAAGAAAGAAAGAAAGAAAGAAAGAAAGATCCTGAAACAAAGAGCCCAGAGAAGCGAGGCTGAAGCCCTGTCAACTCTTAAGTAGTAATGGTTTAACAATGGAAACTTTGTTGTATTAGATAAAAGTAAGTTTTGTTTTACATAAAATAAAACAAAAAGTAAGGAAAAAAATCGCATGAAATTGTAAATGAACACCAAAAGATGTGGGAAATTAAGTTACACCGCAAATTATTGTTGAAGAAATTACTATGTAGTAAACGGAATTGGGCAACTATGCAGCTGTTCATAAAAATAAGCAAGACAAACTTTCAGACTAGGGTCAGCAGTATATGCCAGTGTATATGCAGGAAGCTGAGAAAGGAAGGCTGTGATCAGCTCGGGAGAGGAAAAGTTCTGTAGCCATATCTATCACCCTACAATGTGTTTCAAAAGAAATCTAAATGTATGAAATATTGAAACATTAAAACAAAAAAAAAACAGCAATAGAAATGATCATGGGAATTTTTCTTTAAAACTTCAGAGCTAAAGGAAGAATTTCTAATTAAAATTGAAAATCCAAGCATTAAAAAAAGAGTATTTAATTTCAATTACACAAAATATTGACTTAGTTATGAAAATCAACCATGAGCACATTAAGATATCAAAACAGGCACTAGAAAAATAATAATCTCTTATTACAACCTATACCTTTAATATATAAAAAGATCCTAGAAGCCAGTAAGAAAGAATATTGAGGACTCAATAGGCAAATGGCTGAAAGCCTTGGGAGACCTTCCGATGAAAAGAAAAATAGATGCTATGCAACATTAATAATAGGAAAACCTTTGAGGTTGACGGGCTTGCAAAGCATCTTTATATTATAATACTCAGTAACTAAAGCTAGGGATAGATTAATTTCAGACACTGGGATGGTAATTTTGTAATCTGTATGGATAGCATATGCATCTTCTGACAGATTTATCACCTCTAGGAAATGACCATAAAGGCTGGCACCTCACGACATGATTGGTTTATTGTGACAAAAAATATGAAATAACTTGGCGTCCATTCATGTGTATATTTTCACTGAGTAATGTTAAAGTTCTATGCCGCTTCCGTCAACCAAGACAGAGGCAGATGGAGCTCTGTGAGTTCAAACCAGCCCGGGCTACAGAGAGTTCCAGATTAGCCAGAGCTACATCATGAGGCTCAATGTGGAAACGAAAACAAAACTCCCAAATTTTACGCAACCCTTCAAAAAATATGGAGATTCTCTCTGTATGGGAGACTCTCCAATACACATTGTTCATCGTAGCATTGTGACGTGCTATCGTTTGTATAGTGGGTTACCATTTGCATAAGACTTAGAGAGGATGTGTGTGAGCGTAAATAATCCGTCATGTGTTCACTGGAAAAGCAATCCTAATTCACATCCTTATTACATAAAGTCCCAGAAATCTATAAGAAATAATTTCTTACCTAGAGGGCTGTGGAAGTTATGAATGGAAAGAAGCTGTAACTTACATGTTCTGGTGTTTTTGGTTTCTGATTCATGTGAATTACACCGCATTCAACAATGTAGACTTAGAGTTCGAATTTTGGAGTGTACAATTATTTTTTTTTTTAAACTTTGAACACTTTCTGTGAAACTTTCAGCCTTAAATAACAAACATTTTCCAGACAGACACACTCACCTCCCTTTGACTTCGCAGACCATTCATTTTGGTGCTGTGAACAATAACCTCAATTTTATTTAGCATTTGCAGGAGTGAACTTCAGATGCTGTGGAGTGATTTTCCCCCCACTAAATGGCTTTCCATTTCCTCCTTTACTGTCTCCACCTTGCAACTCGTGATGATGAAAGCCACTTCCTAAGCAATTGCTAGGATCCCTGACTATGGCCACTTCCTGCAGCGCCTCCTCACTGGCTTTCTTACCAACCCTCCTCAGAACACCAGGAAGTCAGGCACTTCCAGATGCTGCCTGCTTAGCACACCCAGGCGTCATTCCACGGTTTGCAGGGTGTCGGACATGTGGAAATACTGTGGCTGAGATCAGCTTGCTTGCTCTGGAAGCAAGCCTAGTCAGGGCAGGTGGAATCTGCCTCTGCTGCTCTCTGCAGGATGGCAAAGCAGATATCTTATCCCCGCTGTCAGTCTCTGTTGCATCCTCCCCCTGGAAGAGCTGTTTCAACCGAGACATTTGCAATCTGCCCAGAGCTTTCCTGGAACCAGCCAGGAACCAGACGGGAAAAGATGAATGCTGACGAATCAAACCCTGTGGATTATGAAAACTTGCAATAATGCCTGATGGAGGATGGGGTTTCTGTGCTGACCTGGTGATATAATAATGCCCCTTGAGGTGACCCAGGTCCTTATGTTGACCACAGCCTGATACCCTCACCTGTTGCTCTGTCCTTCACTTTTACAGATAACATGTCTGGGTCGGAGGCATGCAGGGGGTGGGGTAATATGAGTAGAGCACTGTGGTGACTCACAGGTAACCCTGCTCACCTGTCGCCCCAGTCACAGTGACAGTGCTGCTACCTGTGGCCCTCCTGTGGCCCCTCTGACTTGCAGCTGATTATCTTACAGTTTCACTCTGGGGCTGGATTTCATCTTCCTTTTTGGGCTGGATGTACCCTGGCTCCGGAAGCTAGCGGCCTTCCAGGGCCCCATTTATTGGCTCCTGTACCCTGTTCACCCTTGCCTTATCCCTACCATCTCTTGCCTTGCCCCGTGGCTACCCATCCCTGCTGGGTGTCATAGTCTCACAGTGGTCTCCTGAATAGAGTTAAAATCCCTGCTTGGGAGTTTCTGGGATGAAGCATCGACCCCATCCTGCTTCCGCTGCCATCTTGAGCACCGACATCAACCTCTCAACTGAACTTGCAGACTTTGGTGAACTGTGACCTTGTGTGAGCTAAACTGTGACTCATCTGAGGTCAGTTTGCTCAGCCAGCAGCTGACTGT
Source organism: Meriones unguiculatus (assembly GCF_030254825.1). Lineage (NCBI taxonomy): Eukaryota > Metazoa > Chordata > Mammalia > Rodentia > Muridae > Meriones > Meriones unguiculatus. Next base: position 56,558,805 of record NC_083367.1, read on the forward strand.
GGTAACGTGAGTCAAATGGATATGGAAACGGTTCCTTCCTCTACATCCTTAAGGGACCGGAGCATATTATCCTGTGTGTTCCAGAACGGAGGAGCGGAAGTAGTGGAGGCAGAGATAAAAGCACAGACGCAGTAGTTGCAGACTCAGCAAGTCTGGTGTGCACAGTTCTGGCATGGGAGGACAGCCCCGCGCCTGTGCCTGTGGGTAGCCATGAACATTGTTCTTCCTGGCTGCTGTTTCATACCTGGGGTCCTTTGCAAAATAAAATAAAATAATAAAATAATATAAAATAATAAAATAAAATAAAAATCATAAAGTTGGGTGTGATGGCACAGGACTTGGGTGGACTGGCTGTTCTGGAGTGACGCACAGAATGTCACAGACATGAAAAGAACTGATTCCTGAATGGTCTTGAAATTCCAGGTCCCGAGTCTTAGAACTATTTCACTTGGAAAGCACTGGGAGGCTCAGGCCCAGGTGGGGTGGGGTGGGGTGAGTGAGGGGGGGTGGTGGGGGGGTGGGCCTCAGGCACAGGCCTTAAAAGGGGTGCAGAATTGCTGGTTGGAGGGATGCGAGTCGCACCGGATACTTAGCACCATCTGGACATGACCAACACTTAAGGGAAGCAATATCCCCACCATTTGTCAGCCTGTGAGTATCACACCTCATGGAGGACCCCTAAGGTGTGGCTTCACGCCTCCTGTTCCAACCACTGACTCACACAGCTCACAGCAGCTGAAGATCTATATAGAAACACAAAGCAGTGTTTTTATTGATCCCCTGGGCCCCTCAGCCATTAACTTAGCTCCAAACCTCATCCTGGAAGTGGATAGGATGGGCACAACTAAGGGAAAAAAAAAAAAATCAGCATTAGCTTCTCTACCATTTACAGGGAACACAGGAGACAAACAAAAAAACACCAGCCAAAGGTGTAGACTGCCCAGTCAGGATTCTGATCCCAGGAAGACTGGCAACTCACAGAGGCTCCTGAGAGTGGGTTAGCATGGGACCATGAAAACAGTGTCTCAGGTTGGAAGTGAGAGGCAGCAGCTTGTGGAAGAGGCTTATCTCTAATAAATTCAGTTACGGCCCAGAACTATGAGAACTTTACAGTGCGGAGACATGGGCAAGGTCCTCGGCTACTTTTATAGGCTTGTTAATTTAGGCTGAAACAGAGAGAATGGAGGTTTCTGTGTCCACTGTCCCTACAGCACCTGCAGGCCCAGCCCTCTGCTCTGACTGGGGTTTCCTGGAAACCACAGCTAAGGACTGGCGTTAGCACGGCCGCCCTGCATTCTCAGCCTGTGGACTGCACCGCTTTCTTGCTGACCCTGAATTCTGCTTCTAGGAGATGGGCCGATTCTGCCTCCCCGCCAAACTGCTGGGAAGGTTTTGAGATTATATTTTGAGATATTTGAGATTATAAATTTCATTTCTGGGATTTGAAAGAACTGTCAGAGGAGGGGAGAGGGAACGCTGCAGGGCCCGGCAGATTTCCACAAAGACAAGGCCTGCCAGTTGAAGATACTAGCTTTCCCCGTGGCTCCTTCACAGGGCCATAAGTTCCAGGGTTTCTGAGCTAAGTTTCCATCTTCTTAAATGGACTTAATAACAAAGTCCTGAGTAATTAAGGATTGCAAAGGGCTTTGAAAATACGTAAGCTTTCTGTAAAGGTGGTATTTAATATTTATAACGGCAAGTCTATGCTTATGGGCTCCATAAACTTTAACCGACAGTGCATGACTTAGCATTATGGCTGGCTTTTTTGAATTCAGCATATTTCATTTTCAATTAATTAACTGATGTGTTAAGGGGGCTTCCTGTATCTATCCAGGGGCTTATAAGTCCAATTAAGGACTTATCTTAAACAGTTCCAGTTAATTCACAAGGACATTCTACAATCCAGACAACACAGCCCACAGAACTGGTTCCAGGCCCTGTAAAGCCCAGACTTTGGAGGTAGCACAGTGATTTAATTTCATTAAAATTACTTAGTAGGACTATAAACCAAACCACAGACACTCCCTTTTACCCAGTGTAAAGAATTTTCTTTGTCAGCCCCAAAAGCCAATCCCAAGCAGGGCCCGTGCTTCGGCAGCAGTGTTGGCAGGCTGTGGTGTCAAGGTGTGAGTCCAGACTGCAGGTGGGGAGGGTGAGTGGTTAGAAACCAGCTTCCACTGCAAGTCTGCGACCCCCTCCTTCCCTGCAAAGCTCAATCCTGTTCCCTTAGACAAAGGGTTCCCCTCCCCCATCAGCAGGATGGTGATTGGTGGTTGCTTAATGGTGACCTTGGAACCTCCCTCATTCCCCTGTCACCACCACTGGCCTCGGCTGATGTCTTCCCCAAGGGATTAATTCACACAATACAGCTCCAATTTTCCCTCATGGAGATGGAAAAGGTTTTAGACTGCGATTGTTCCTATCTTTCATCAATACAGAATTAAACGAATGGGGGGCTGAGCCTTCAGGTGAACGCAGTGCTATACAGTCCCTGAGGCCAGGGGCAGGTGGTCACATCCCTCACCTCAGATCTACCTTTCTGTGGCCAGATGAAAAGGAAAGAATTCATTTTCCTGGAGTCACAAGAGTTCACAGAAGACGCCTTTCCACACAGCTGCCGGATTACTTAATGAAGACTGCCACCCTGTGTCTGACTAGAGAAACCGGAGTCAGGAGAAGGACCTAGGAAGTTCTACAATGGAATCCAGCATTACTGTACGTCAAGGGTGCTTCTCCTTAAGATGGGCTCTTCCTTAGATCCCTCAGGAAGTAAAGCTAGAAAGAGGCTTCACCAGCATCCCAGACTGCACACTTCCACTGATGATCCTGTTGGGATGCAAACCTTTGGCCCAGGAGGGTTAAGAAAAAGTACCCATAAAGTACTTTTCCACAGGTAAAGTACACATCCTGCAGAACCAAAAGTTACTCTCAGCTGGGACTTCCGGTGAGGACTTGAGGCCGTTTTCTCACCAGTTCATTTATGTAAGGCTGTGAACAGACGGAACGCCAGGCTCCGACTGTGAAGACGCACACACATCACACGTGCACAGCCTAATGACAGAGAGAACCCAAGTGATTTCCCATCATCGCCCTCGAGGAACAACAGAAGCTCCTATGTCCTGATATTGCAGGGTCAGAGCAGAGCCCCTGAAGCATTGCTTCTCCTTCCCTCCTGTCAGTCAAATGAAGTGTGCAACGGCAACATCAGCACCAACACTGCACAGTTGAAGACGAGCTGCCAGGGGTTAACGAGCTTGCCCACCAGCCAGGTAAAACACGGAGCCAGTATCTTCACCTGGCCACACCCACTTCTCCAGCATGGGGTCTACGCTGCCAACCCCTCTTCTGGCTGACCTTTGTGCTTCTGTTTCCATTTCTAGGGCGGCTCTTGAAATGACTGGTGTCTTCTAAAGGACACTGGCAGAAATCTACTCACAGGAGGAGTTGAGGTGTCACCTGACACAGGATCTAACTAGGTCATAGACAGGGAAGAGTCTGCTCTTGATGCAGCACACCATTGTGGGATGTCTCCTTGATATTCCCCACCAGTCTCCACAGCAGGACCACAGCTCTGCTTCTCTCTGCTCTCAGAACCCCAACCTAGAACTTACAGCTCATCTCTTCCAGTCGCTTCTAGCTGCTGGCCAAGCTGGAGCAAGGGTTCAGAGTGGTGTCCACACAGACAGGCTCATCCTGGTACAAGTCATAGGAGAGGCAGTGCCCAGGATTACATGCTGGAAAACACTCATTTTTTTTTTTCCATAATTATCATTTAGAACTTCGGTACATGCTTCTCCTGTCTTCTGTTTGTGATTTCCTTCATAGAGCTGGTCAGCCCTGAGCAGCCCTAAATGCACTGGAGGGCTTTGTTTGCAGGTACACATGGCAACAGCCACTGGACCGGATAGGCAGCACCTTCAACCAACAGTTGTTCACACTTGAATTTGTACATGTATCACCCAATTGCTTCCTTTTCTAATAACACGTAAGAAAATCAAGTCTCTAAACTTCTATCACCTGGCCTTACTCATGAACCACCATGATACATGTTTCTTATATGTACCAGATGCAAAAGCCTTTTCTCTTATGTGGAAACACACACACACTTTTATTTTACCTTGTTTTTTAAGGGTGTGTGTGTGTGTCTCATTACATAGACCAGACTGGTCACAATCATGTGATCCTTCTGTCTCTGACTCCCAGGTGCTGGAATTACAGGCATGGATCACCACAGCTAAGTGTTCTCTTTCTTTTGGAAAATGAAAAGAAACATGGAGCTCATGTAAAACAAACAAACAAACAAACAAACAAAAAAACAAACAAAAACATCATTTACTTAACAAAGCAGGTTCAGAGGCAAGAACTGGTAGTTTTTGCTGAGGTTTGGAGAGGGTTAGCTAATTTCAAAAGGCAGAGACACCACACAGTAAAGACTTCCGACCTTGCCCTTTTGGAAAGGTGATCAACTTCCACACCACAGTAATAGAACGACAGACACCAGGTGCCTCTTGCTGCAGTGCAGTAAGTGAAAACACAAAAAGGCAGACGTACCCTTCGAGTGACAGGCTGAGGAAAGGCATGTATGACTTTGTGTGTGTAGTGGGGGGGGGGGGCAGTAAAATTCAAAGGGACAGACAGAGTGTGCAGCTGCCACAAAGCACCCCAGGTCTCCTCTACAGCTCGGTAAGTGTCGCAACCAAAAGTAGCCTGACTCATGTTTTGTCAACTTTCGCCAACTTTATTTGTGGATTTTTTGGCTAAATGCATTAACATTTGTTTCCTCTCACTGAAAGTCCAAATTCTCAACAGAACTGCATGTGTAAGATTGATGGTTTCATTCCATTTGTTCTTCTCTTGGCTGGTATAGACGATTAGGTTCTCAGTGTACTGGAGGATCAATTTTAAGAACCTGTTAAAAAGACAGTAAGGAATGTTAGGTTTTTTTGTCTGTTCTATTATAGAATGCAGCAGTGTTACATATCTAGTCGCATCTTGGAATATTCCTAAAAATTGCTCAATTGGGTGTAGATTTAGGAAGAAATGTGTACAAAATGAAAATAAGAGAAACTGTTATAGAAAAGACAAAACTGCTGAAGCCAATGCTGTCAATACTGGGATGAGTTTTCTAAGACTCAAGATTATTTTCATACTCTCAGATCTTGACAAGATGATTCTAGGTGACAGAACATAATTTCAGACTCCAGGGCCATGTAGACTGACAGACGATAACCCACACTGAGAGAAGGTCCTGTCCACAAGCCCTCTGAGTACTGATGCTGCATCACTTGGCTTTCTTCTCTTTTGCTGCCATGCCTCTGTCTAGGGTATGACTATCCTCAGGGGCAGTTTTATTCCTCAGGGACACAGGCAGTGTGCTGCTAGCATGTGGCCACAGAGTACAGAGAAGCTAAAGAGCAAGCCCCACTGGTACCCCAATGTCGCCAACAGCCTTGCACACATCCGCCTCAGCCCTATTCAACCATCTGTGTCCTAGTTTTATTTCTGTTGCTGTGATAAAATTACCCAACAGAAAGCAACTTAGGGGAAAGAAGGGGCTTATTTGGCATAGAGTTCCAGGTTCCAGCCCATCACTTCAGGGAAGTCAGTGGCAGGAGACTGAGATAGCTCGCCTGCCATACAACATCCAAAGTCAATAGCAGAGAGAAACAAATGCATGCACGCTGCCTGCTAGCTATGTCCTCAGCTCGCCCTCTCTCTCCCCTTACACAGCCCAGGATCAAAGCCAGGGAATGGTGCTACCCACATGGGTTGGGCCTCCTACATTAGTCAACGGTCAAGACAGTTTCTACAGACATGTCCACAGGCCAACCTGATCTAGAAAACTCCTCTAGAAAACTGAAACTTGAGACTCCAGTCAAGCTGACAACTACAGCTAACCAGTACAAGGCAGGTGAGATGGTTCAGCAGGTACAGCACTCACCTGGTTACCTGCGCTCAATCCCTGGAACTCACGTGAAGCTGGAAGGAGAGACTGGACGGCACAGAGTTGTCCTCTAACTTTCACAGCTCCACACCTCACAGCCTCCCTCCCCTAGAGTAATTTTAAAATTCTCTTAAAAAGTATTTAAAAAGCTAGAAATTGTGGTTGGTACATGTGTTTCATATCAGCACTCAGAGAGCAGAGGCAGGCTGACCTCTGTGAATTTAAGGCCAGCCTGGTCTACACAGTAAGTTCAAGGCCAGTCAGGGCGACCTTATCTAAAATACACAGAAACACATGCACACAGACACACACACACAAACACCCCTCACACACACACACACACACTGCATACACACACATACACCACACACCCTGCTGCAATCCATAAGATGCTACAATACGCAAGGACTCCTACCCTCTGCCAAGTACTTAATAAAGTTAGCTAAGATATGAAAAACTTGTGGGCATGGATGGAGGCTACACCACAGCAGCTACAGCCAACTGACCACAACACACTACTTGTATAGCCCTGTCCAAGGGGCTTTGTGAGCACTGGAATTGCTTCATGTGGGGTGGGGTACATAAAAGTTTATCCTACTTTCAAATTCCCTAGGTCTGGATGCGACTGGAAAGTTGAATTCCTAAGTTTAAAACTATTAATTATATACAACTAATGTGACTGTCTGTGAGTCATTTGGATATGGTAGGATATGCCTCATGGCCCTGACTTTAGGACCCTCCTATAAGACCATCCCCAGTCTTAACTCAGCTTGCATATGGACACCAAACTGTAGCCTGGCAAGTTGAGAGGATTCACAAGTAAATTAGGTTCAATTTTGTGAAATGTGCCTATAAGAAAGTAGTTTCAAATGTCCACAAACTTAGTATCCAATTATACAAAGAAGACTAGCTAAGGATCAAGGAGATCCTGTGGGAGATGAAGACAGCATCACAATTTCTTAAATCACCTGAGCACTGTGCCCTTTCTTCTGAGCAGGCGCCTTACCTCAGATACTGCTGGCGTTCCTGGGTACTCTTACTATGAACAGTGTGAACACTGATCAACTCCAGTGCAAGGAGCAACAAAATCAGGAAGATCACAGGGGACAAAAGGCCAACACTGAAAAAGGATGAAAGCAGGTCAAGATTTTGACAAAGTTTCTTCTATTTTCATGAGGAAAAACAACACTTCACCTATTTTATTTTTTAAAATTCATATAATATATTTGGATCAAGCTTTTTCCCTTTTCCAATTGCTCCAAATTCTCCCTACACAACCAAATTTATGTTTGTAAATGTGCTTGCTCTTCTTCTCTTTCTTTAGTACACACACACATACATAAACACACACACACAAACCACAAAAAATGAAAATAAAAAAAAACCAGAAAGACAAAAGGGAAAAAAGCCCAAAACAAAACAAAAACCATGAAGTTTGTTTTGCCAACATCTTTTTCCCAAATATCTAGAAAGATAGTTTTCCAGTCTTTTATCTTTGCCTGCCTGCCCTGGTCCTGCCTGCCCCAATCCCTACCTCGCAAGCCTATAGGGGTATGCAGCCCAGCCCCTTCTGGTCCTTCATGTTCAGGTCAGAATGCTTCTACTCCCTGGCAGCAGCAACTGCTTTCAGGCTGGCTCATCCCATGTGCCTCCAATACCGTCCACCAGGTCAGCTGAGAGCCAGCTGTGAGGTCCGGTGCTTGAAGCCCACCACCAGCTTCTTACGGATTGCCCAGTAAAGGACTTTCACAAGAGGAGAAAGTGTGCTTAACTCTGCCACATTCCAAGAAATTCCAACTGAAGTTTAACCTTATTATTCCCACGAGACTAGCAAAGATGCTTTAAAATACTTTGCTCCAGGGCTGGAGAGATGGCTCAGAGGTTACAAGCACTGGCTGATCTTCCAGAGGTCCTGGATTACAATTCCCAGCAACCACATGGTGGCTCACAACCATCTATAAGATCTGATGCCCTCTTCTGATGTACAGGTGTACACGCAGACAGAACATCACATAAATAAATACATACACAAACAAATAAATAGCTTGGCTCCATTTTAGGAGGGATGTGACGGAACGGCACCCTGTATAGACTACAAGCGTGCTCACTGAGAAACTTCTGGAAGGCGGCCAACATGCGCATGCTCTGACAGGACTACGGAACACCAGGCCATTCAACTCAAAGTTCTAGAAATGTGTCCCACAGCTATTGCTTTCTTTTAGCTTTAATTTATTCATTTTACATCCTGGCCGAAGGCCCTTCCCTCCTTTCCTCCGGATCCCACCCTCCCTCCCCGTTTTCCCTATTCCCCAATCCCCTCCTCCTCGCAAGGGGAGCCACCCCCCAAACCCAGCATATCAAGCTGCATCAGGACTGAACACATCCTCTTCCCCCGTGGCCTGGCAAGGTGGCCCTGCCAGGAGAAAGTGATTGAAAAGCAGGCAACAAGGTCCATGTCAGAGTCGGCCCCCATTCCCCTTACAATGGAACCCATATGAGGGCTGAACTGCCCATCAGCTACATCAGTGTTGGGGGCCTAGGTCTAATCCATGCATGGTCCTTGACTGGTGCTTCAGTCTCCATAGGATCCCTTGGGCCCTGGTTAGTTGGCTCTGTTGGTCTTCTTGTGGAGCTCCTGTCCTTCTCTCCACTCTTCCATAAGACTCCATGCACTTCACCCAATGATTACAGAACTGTGAAGAAGCATAGTGCTGGCAAATGCAAATGAACATGCTCCAGGGATTAAAGCCAGACTGTCATTTTGGGTGGTGGGATCCACTCCTACAGGCCAAATTTGAAAGTTCTAGAAAACAGTATACACTTAACTGTTCTCTGGGAGGATCGGCACCCACCCAAGCCTGGGTAACAGCAGTGCTCAGGAGAGGAGCAGCCTACCTGCTGAGCATGCGCAGATAGTTCTGCCGCTGCCTTGAGCGCAGCCTACGCTCCACCCACTGCCTGTGTCTCAGCTGCAAAGAGGCAGTGACCTGGTCGGATGCACGCTGGCATTGGGAGCTGATGCCTCGAAGCACAACCAGAACCTCTAGAACGACTCTGGGGCAGAACAAGGTACGAATGCGTGTGCTACAGAGTTCACTGAGCAGCTGGGGCCACCTGCAAGTGACAGCACAGCAATCAGAGGACACAGCACCAGAGAATGCCACTGCTAGCTTTTCTGAATCTGCATTGTTTTGGAGTCTGCTGCGACAAATGCAATTGCAGTGAACAGAGAACACATGTGTAACTTCACTGGACATGTGGTTCTTGCACAGAAATCATCTAACCTGACCTAAAAACCCCTTTTGGGGCAAAATACCAGCTGCTAAAATTTAGGGTGGAAACATTAAACCTGTTATCATAAATTACTGAGCTATGTTTCTTGAGTACTCACTTCTCTTGGGAAAGACCATCCAAGTCATTTAAAGTGCAGGCACTCCCAGGCATGTGGTTGCAAAGCTCATTCAAAATCTTGCTAATTAAAGACTTGCAGGCACATGCTTCAGAATTACCCTCCAATCTAAAAAACACACAATATTTTAAAGGTATATTCCAATAATTAAAACTCCCACATTATTGCTAATACAAAATGATGTTTAACACACAGTAAACTTGATCTAAAATTTAGTTTCCTTAACATAAATTAAAGTAGGTACTATGGCAGGATAAAACAGATAATAAGTCGAAAGCTAGGAAGATGCAAACGGAAGGTGATCTATGCTTGCCCCAGAGCAGTCCTACTGCAAATGTGTCTGCTTTATTCTACATTCCCCAAATCTGTATCCCTATTCCTCTTCTTCTTGAGTCCAGATCTTCTTCATGTCTTCCGAGCCCTTGTTGAAGGGTGCCTTATCTTCCAGGCTGTGTTCAACTGGCAACAAACTGGGCACAGCAATTCCCTTTCCAAACACCTTCTAACAGAAAGAAGAGGAGCGCTCTTGGTTTAACTATAACTGCCAGCCACGGTACACATGACCCCAGTAACACATTCAACAATTCAGGTGCCATATACTCTAGTCCAAATGATACACACCTGTCTGCTTCCTGAAAAGGCTCTTCTGGCAAAGACAGAACAGGCCACATCCTGAGGCTTTTTTCACAGCTCAGCACCTGAGAGGGAATAGTTGACTGCTCTAACGTCTTACAGTATCCTAGGAAAAATGTTTTCAACTGTTACAGATACTTAATCACTTTCTAGAAAATATTTATAAAACTGTTACAGTCTCCACTTGGTGAGCTCAAGTATTTCACATGTTCAGTTGACTGTTCACTGTCCTTACTGTTGGGGTGATCATGAACATGCTCACCAATATGACACCCTCAATTGAGAGGTAGCTGACTTCCTTTCTTCTGCACTGTGACTAGCTTTGGCAACTGTTCTGTGAGAGCACACAGCACAGATGAGGAGAGGCATGTCAACACTGCCAACAACCTGTCAGCACCCACATGAAGCCACTCGACAAATCCTTCAGCAGGTTTTGACCCACGTTAAAATGAGCAAATGAAGTGGCAGCTGTGTAGACATCACTGAACGTGAGCAATCTTCTGTGGCAGCAATAACAGAGCAATGACCTTATAAAGCACAGGACACAGGACTGTTGCCAAGTAGTAGATGGATAACAGACGAGGGTGCACAATAGCCAGGGGGCCACTTGGATCCACAGCAGAGGACAGCAAAGGTCTCTGCAATCAGGTCACATGGCAGTCCACCAACCAGAAGCTTCCCTTCCTTCCAAAACCTTCCCTCCTGTCTCTTTAAAACACTGTTTCCTGTAGATAAGTTCTGATACCTTTACCTTTGTAATTCTGTCTTGGAAAGCAGACTCATGAGGGACAACATGTAAGCTCCTCCCCCAAACCAAAATCCACTGGTCACAGGATGGAGGCTGATTTGCTGACGTGCTCTTCTTATCCATACTGCTTTAGTTATTTCCTCCTAGCTGAAGCATCCCTCCTGGACAGAGCTTCTTAAGATTCGGGAAGCTCACAGAACTGACAAGATTATAAAAGCAGAAGACAATAGCTGGGACACTCTTGGCTCAGCTGAGCGCAAGCTGTATATGAGGAAGCTCTGAGTGCAGCCTTTGTGAGTCATAGAAATGCTGGGTTGGCAACACCAGATGCAGCTGCCTGAGGCATCTAGGATTCTGCACTCCTGAAAGCCCTGGTTTAGTAAGACAGACTCAGGTGGATGGTTTCTTTGATCTGTTGTCAGTGTCTATCTGGGAAGAACAGATGCTTGTTCATCTTTCCTCAGGAAAAGCCTCATAATGGATGCATTTGTCACAAGACAGCACTGGTCAAGTCTTGCTCTCCAGCATGGCTGCTTTGGACCTTTCCCTTCTTGTATATACCAATTTATAGCAGCCCGGTGATGATGTGCTTGCTTGCCAATGTCCATGCAAGAGCTATCTTGAGTGTGACATTCATGGGGATTGTTCTTATCCTGACTCCCTCAATATGTAGAATAAAATGTTTGAGGCTGGGGAGATGGCACAGTGGTTAACATCATGTACTACTCTTGCAGCGGACCTGAGTTCAATTCCCAGAACCTGTTGTGTGGGTCACAACTGCCTCTAACTCTAGCTCTAGGAGATTAGAAGCCTCCTCTAGCCTCAAAGGACACTTGCACTCAGGTACATACATAAAATCTTAAAAAAAAAAAAAGCATAAATCATTTGAGATAATCCTCAAATTGGAACTACATGGTGGAATGTTTGTTTACAAATTATAAGTTGACAAAAACTTATATGGTAGAAGAAAAAAATGACATTCCTCACTTGATAAAACTTGCCTCTCTCCCTGGGCAGTAACCAGTAACAGCAGCCAGCTAGGCTCCCTGCTAGATCCTCCACCTGTCATCCCTAAGACTAAAAACACCTTTCACCCTAAGACTAGAACCTGACCTGCAAGCTCAAAAGACAGCCACTTGACCAAGGCCATGCAGCAAGTGGCTATCTGGTCAAGAAATATAAAAGGACAAAGGCTTAGGACCCTTCCAATGCTTCTGAAGGCAGAGCAGTGTCACTTGTGTCCCCTCTCCCAAACACCCTGCATGTGGCATACCTGCTTTTGAAGCTGGAAGGCTGGGTGGCAGCGGGACGTGTAGCCTTCTGCAAGACTAACCCGCAACTGTATTGCTGCTTCCTCCTGGATTAGAAACACTGATGTCAGTCATTATGGGTCCACGTTGGACTCTGTGTCTTCTTCTGAATCATGTCATTTAGAGTCTTAACCTGCCACTATCTTCCTCAAAATAACCCTATTCATCTATAGCATGGCAAAGCTCTTCATTAAAGTAGGATGGACCAGGTAGTCAAGCATAACCAACAAACTGATAAAATGGAGCTGACTAACCACCGTAATTTAGAAAGATCGCATGTACCCTGTCTATTGCAAAACTACAAATATACAAGGAGGAAAAGATCCCAAAATGAATGGAAGACTTTTGAAGATTGAAAATTAATACTTCGAAGAGAATTACATGACCATAAACAGTTAATTGCTAGACACAGAAATATTAAAGAAGCAAAGATAACATATTAAAGTATAGTCTAACTGATATAAATATATAACTGATGGAAATGTGTCACTGCTATAAACGTGTAACTGAAAAGCCCAAGTCAACCACTGGAAACTACAAAATTGAAAACTCAGGGAGCCAAAGGCTGGCACAAGTCAGAAGCAGAAACTGCCACATTCTCAATGGCCCGGAGCAAATGGCTGAAATAACAACAGATCAAAGTGCTGGGGACATGTGCCAACCCCTCATTCACTGACAACGGGGGGGGGGGGGGGCTGAGTCACAGCTATGTTGTGGGCAGCATCCTTGTGGCTGCTGTGTACGCAGTCTGGGGCTGAGTGCTGGGATAGGCACCAGGAGGGAGTACCCACTTCTGCTCTAAGATGAAGTCACAGGTGGCCTCTGCAGAGAGGGACATAATGGTTGACATGGATCTGGCTTCTATGTTGAGGAAAGGGAAGAAGGAGGGCTGACAGAGCAGGTGTCTCTCCAGCAAGTGATGTTGATTTGGCCAAGTAATGGAATAATACTGAGTAACAGGTCCAAGGCATGTTTTAAGATAGAAAACTGAGTATAGAATGTGAAAACAGGAAGGGAGGCTGTGAGCCTCGGAAGCCACTTTGGGGACGTGCTACTTACATTCACCATAGTCCTGAAGTCAGGTCACACTTGCTATTGATAACTTCTTTTCTCTGTGAGACAGGGTCTTATATATCTCAAGCTAGTCTCCAACTCTATGTGGCTGAGGATGACCTCCAGATTATTTCTGTCTTTACCTTCTTAGTGAGGACTGGGGTTACAGGTATGTGCCACAATACCTGGTGCATGCAGTGCTGGAGATCAAACCCAGGTATTCATGCGTGCTAGGTAAATACTCTACCAACTGAGATATATCCTCAGCTTCTAGTAGTGTTCAATATAGTAAAAGATGTCAGTTTCCCTGTATGCTTGTACTAGGCTATTATTTTTCAGTTTGTTTTCTGGGCCTGGGTTTACTTTAATGAAATAGCTAACATAGAATATAAATGGTGAGAACAGACAAGACATTTCTGAAGAGATAGGAATGGGAGTTGTCTTTAATATCCAGAAAGCTCTAAACTGAAGAGTCAGCAGAGAACAGAGTTTCTAGTTGGACAGTCCAGGGCTGGAGCCTGGTGCACACTGAATTAGTCAATTCTTCACATGGCATTTAGACAAACTGCTAGCAATTTCAAAAAGAAAACACATAAAGGTGGGTTCTCTACCTCACTTCCAAGAGGGACTAAATTCTACTTGAAGCAAAAGATAAAAAACACTAAGAAAATTATAGATATGTTTATAATTTTTGGAATGCAAAGAATCTTTCAAGAATGACAACAAAGGCAGAAGCCAAAGGAAAAAAGAATCCAGAATTAAAGACAAATAACAGGTGGTACGTCACTGAAAGCAACAGCAAGGCTAATGCACACATGTGGGCAAGATGACAAAGGAATGACAGCCACCAGTGGGAAAAACAAACACTGTCCTTACTGCTATATTAGCTACAGGGCTTTACCTTTGCAGACTTACTAACTCTGGTACCCAGATGAACACAGCCCTTCGGTTTACCATTGCAATCACAGCGTCTCATCAGTCAAAGGTACAGCACATAATCAGTGGAGACCACTTCAATAAATGATGGACTGCTGGTGCAAGGGAATGACCAACAACGAACAAAAAGAGCAGCCACATCAAAGATCCCAAAATATGTGAAATGAAAAATAGTGCTTAGAAGACAAAGCATTTCTCCCTATGAGCCCATCTGCGGATACCCATGGAAAGAAGCAAGGTCATCCAACTGTTAGGAGCTTTCATTTCTGGAAAAGGGGATTCCTGATGGCCTTTACATCCTATAATAATTTTTCAGTTTTGCTTGGACTTTTAAATCGTTTAAAAAATAACTGTCATGTATATAATCTGAAAACAGAAGTACCACCTACAATATTATAACTGAAATTATTTATTTTAAAATAATATAATCATTTGTTTCAGAAGTGCAAGTATCCTGTTTCATCAATTTAAAAGACCTTTCTGTGAGTTTCCTACATTTAGCTAATCATGTTTTATAACATGTTCTTTGGTTTTTGACAACAACACTGCTATAAAGAACAAAGGCCAATATGCATTTAGAAGACAAATTATTTCAGATTCACAACACTGATTTTGAGAGAATGCATACATGTATATTGTTAATTTACAGTTATTCTGATATAGTACTGTAACTCAAATTAAAATGAAAGATGATAAATAGGTAATCACATTTGAGAACTAAGACATATTCTTTCACTGCTGGTGGTAGCTGCTAGCCACCTTCCTCCCTCTGTAGTACCTTCAGCTCTGACAGTGTGTCTTCCTCAGTGAATCTGAGCAAAAGCACCAGGGAGAATGTAAGTAGCTGGCTTGCTGCTTCTTCTGGAAATTCACATAAGTTGATTTCCCCATGGCTTAATCGATCTCGGATACGAGGACCCTCTTGATAGTTCAGGAAATCCCACAAGAATTCCTTTCAGAATTGACAGAGATGTGTTCTGTTAGTGTTGCAGGCAGAGGGAAGAGCAAAAGGCAGGGTTTCCAGGCAGCTCTTGGCTTGTTTACAGGCTGATGGGAAATGGAGTTTCAAAGAGGGCATTCAGTCTGTCCTGCAGCTGGAACTGTAGTGAGGAGCCCATGCTGTGTACAGCCTGCCTGTGGGGGCTGAGCACCAACCATTGAGGCTTGAAGGAGGTCCTGCTAAGTCACTCCTGTCTTTGTTATTCTTACCTTCCTACATGGAAGGGAAACAAATTTGCCTAAAGAAACATAAATCACTGCTCCTGCTTGAATGAGTATAATCAAGCAGGTGTCCCTTGGCCTATCCCTTCCCCTGCATTCACCATGGACAACTCCTGCACCTTAAGCCAACAAAGATAGCTGCTCTCTCCTCTAATGGTGCCTACTAGTCTAGAGAAGTCACTGTAGTTTTCTTATTGAAAAACTGGTCAAAACATTAATTCTGTTTCATCAAACACTTAATCTTAGAGACATCTGACTGTTGCTATTTACAAATATATAGTTCTTTCTTTAGTAAAAATACAGAGAAACAATAAGTAAAAAGTGTTAGAAAGAGGGCAGCCAAGTCACCAGGCATTTGAAAGGCATGGTAGTAACCAGAATATGCAAAGCACAATGCCCAATGTCATTCCTGATGGTGTCTGTGACAGGACAAGTTGACAGCCCAGAAGCAGGTCAGCTCCTGAGCACATCACAAATAATGTTTACTCTACTTTAGATGCTAGCATGTTCCTAAGCAGAATGACATGAGACTGGAGACACAGAATACTTTACCATGGTAGGCTCTCCAAGGAAATGAGGAAGCTGGTTGATGCTGCCATCATTCAAGTATTTTGCTAGTATCTAAAACACCAAAAATAATTAATCAGTAAGCTGATACACACACAGATACTACAGAGTCATGTACCTACACATACACAGACACTGATCTGTATATATACAATTAGAATATTTGTATTTTTAAAGTTGTTACTGATTAAAAATAGTTGTTTCAACAGTGGTTATAACCAATGGTGTTTGCATTTCCCAACTTTGTGTTTTGTACAACTACAAGGATAAGATTAATAATATTGGGCTTCAAAATTAACCTGAAAGCTTTATTTATATTTATTTATTTAAAACAGAGTTTCATGTATTATAGGCTGGCCTCAAATCCAGCCTCTTTATCACAAGTGTTAGGACTAGATATGTGCCATCTTGCTGGGTATATATATTCAGTGCTGCAGACTAAACCTAAGGCTTCATGAATGCCAAGAAAGCGTTCAGTTACCTAAAGCACAGCCTCAGAGGTCTACTGAAATCTCGTATAAGCTTCTTCTTGCCTTTTACTATCAACATGTTCCTGTAAGCATGCTATTTATACTTAACCTTGGTGGGTTTTATTAGTGGTATTATTTTCAATTTACTTATTCTGTGTGCATGAGTATTTTTGCCTGCATGTTCGTAGTGCACCATGTGCATGCCTACGCATCGTTGTGAGCCCCCACATGGGTGCTTACAACCAAACCAGGTTCTCTGCAAGAGCAGCAAGTGCCCTAACTTCTGAGCTACCTCTCCAGCCCTAGTCATTGTGTTTTAATTTGTATCTTAAAAGAAGATAACGGGGCTGGAGAGATGATGGCTCAGAGGTTAAGAACACTGGCTGTTCTTCCAAAGGTCCTGAGTTTAATTCCCAGCCAGCACATGGTGGCTCATAGGCATCTATAGTGAGATCTGGTGCCCTCTTCTGGTGGCGGGCGGAATGCTGTATAAATAATAAATACATCTTAAAAAAAAAAAACAAAGATGATGATGGTTTTTAAGATTTTTTGCAAGTTTGACTACTTACTTCAT
Organism: Meriones unguiculatus; assembly: GCF_030254825.1. Taxonomy (NCBI): domain Eukaryota; kingdom Metazoa; phylum Chordata; class Mammalia; order Rodentia; family Muridae; genus Meriones; species Meriones unguiculatus. The sequence goes on from NC_083367.1 coordinate 56,575,670, forward strand.
CAAATGTGGTGTATAGAATTGTTGACTGAAGAAAAGAAAAAAGATAAAAAAGAAGAATTAAAACAAAACAGTAATATCATTCAAAGTCAAAAAACAATTCTGGCCCTCCAAAGGTGCTATGACTTTCATGTCATCATGATGTTTAAATTTGGAAAAAGATTTGTCTTACATAATCACAGTTAAAATAAATATGTGCTTTAACAACAAATAAAATATGGTATGTGTGAGCGTGTATGTGTGTGTTGTAGAAGACTAAATGCGGGATGGGAAGCCAGTTAGCTACATCTCCAGCCCTTAAAACCTTTTTTTTTGTTTTGTTTTGGTTTGTCATTTTTTGAGACAGCGTTTTTCCGTGTAGCCTTGGCTATCCAGGACTTGCTTTGTAGATCAGGCTAGCCTTGAACTCACAGAGATCCACCTGCCTCTGCCTCCCTGAGTGCTGGGATTGCAGGCATGCAATCCCACACCCAGTTTATTTTATTTTTTAAATGTGCGTATGTTGTACATGCATGCATATATGTGGACCACATGCCCCAGTCTCCTGAAACTGGAGTTACAGATAGTTGTGAGCTACATGTGGGTGTTGGGAATAAAACATGGGTTCTCTGGAAGAACAGCAAGTGTTCTTAACCACCGAGTCATCTTTCCAGCCCTGTTAAAGCCTTTAAATAGCCACAGAAAATTGTCAATATAGTGGACATAGCCACAGTAACAGAAATACACGTACCTCAGCCGTGAGCAATCTATCCGGACATTTGTTAACTGCAGCAAAAACTCTCCTGAGCCCAGCTTCTAGCTGTGACAGCAACAACATGGAGCAGTCGGCAAACCTATGGGACCCAAGGACACCAGGAGGTGTTGCAATAACTGCACCCCAGACTTGACAAAACTACTGTGGCATTGAGAGCAAAAATATACAACCTGCTAACATGAGAAACAACATAATAGAATCCAATTCTAATTGGACTATTGACTTTAAAACATTTGTGTGTGTGTGTGTGTGTGTGTGTGTGTGTGTATGTGTATGTGTTTTCATGCTTGGTGAAACATATGTAGTAGTTTCAGTTGAACAAAATGTTATCAAAGAACCATATATGTCACATTTTACTTCTAAGGCCAGCCAGAACAGCAAAGCTGCAGAGGACCAGTTCACATAAAAAGTGAACCCAGGAATGAGTTTGCCTGAGGATAAATAATGACCAGCTCATAGGTTTTCCAATCTCTACCTGTCTGGACACATGCTGTGCCTGGCTTTCACACAGGGTTTTTCTTTGAGGGAATATCATAGCCAGGTTTTCCTGTATTTTTTTTTTTTCATGGTTCTACAATGCTAGGTTCAATGTTTTACTTATAGTAAGAACTCAGGAAATACTAAGAAGTTTATTCTAAAAAACAAAAAGTTCTATCAACTGCACGAAGAAGATGACACAGAACACTTGAAGCAGCCACAGCTTGTCTACATCATGAAAGGAAGACGCTGCTCTCAGCCCACTCTAAGTCAGTTTCTACTCGCTTGCCAGGACAGTAAACAACCTTCAGATGTTGAAGGGCATCGAGCAGGCCTGGCATCTAAGCACCAAAAGTTCCATGCCACCCTTGTTACCTGTGCAGTTTGAATTTGGTCACTGCCATTTCCCAATATGGTAACATGATTTTTAATAAAAAGGTGGATTTCATCATCACTGTCTCTAATGCTGAGAGCACCTCAGAAGTAACACCTGTAAAAGAGCAAGTATCTTTATAACTCAACCACAGCAGCCAACCAAAAGAAGTCAGGAACACATGTGGACATATGTGCCAATGAGCCAACACCCTGAGACAGATGAACTGTAACCTGGAGCAGAACAGCACTAAATAGGAAAAGCACTTAGACTCTAGCTACAGTGGAATGGCTTCATTCCACTGTACAGTGGAATACAGTGGAAGCTTGCCAAGGGATAAATGGGCAACTGAATCTCTTCAGGAACCTGTGCAGCAAATGAGAGTAGGGCTCAGGGTACCCTAGTTGAGTACACTGACCAAGAGGAGTAACAAGTATGCTCAGAAGACATAGGCAACCCTTTCTACTGTTGGCAAGGCTGATATAATAGCCACAAGCACAGAAGCAGACAAGGTGAGGTGAGAGAAAAGCAAACACCATGAATGGCCCCAAGGTGTTCTGAATGACAGCTCAAATGAGGAAGAGACCTTCTCTAGCTCTGACTCTCAGGGTCCCCAGTGACTCCAGAGCAGTGGGAAAGAGTGAAATTTAAAAGGTCCTTCCAATAACTCACAAAGCCATATTGGCAATCGTAAGTAAGTACTTCAGCAAGCATTCGAGTCAGATGCTACTAAAATCTGTTCAACGAAGACATAGTAAGGGGATAGTGTGAAACACAGAACTTGCCAGGAAAAACAGTCACATCCTCCAAGTTTGTGAGAGCCACAAAAGGCCGATGTGCCAGTGTGACGTTTGCTTGATGAAGGTAACTCTTCAGTAACTGACCCAGTCCTGCTGTCAACAACAACATGGCTGAACAGTATCTAAGGAAGAAGACCAGAGAACTTATGGAAAAATGAAAGCAGCCATACACAGAAAGAACTTTGCTTACAGAAAGTGTTAAAACTATACAAGGAGGAGGGCTCAGATGGATCAGTAGGTAAAGACACATGCAGTCAAACTGAATGGCCTGAGTTCAATCCCTAGGTCTGCATTTGGAGACAGAGAACACAACTGTCCTTTGACTTCCACACAAATGCTGTGGCATATGTGTGCATGAATAAAATGTTAAAAAAAGAAGATAATAAGAAATAAAAAAAAATCGTTAAAGAAACCACCAAATTTCAGAACTTTCCATAGATGGAATAAAGCTGTGCAATAACTAGGGAGTCCATTGTTATATCAAAACACCTGGGCTTTCTACCTGTCCAGGCTTTTGGGGTACACGGCATTGAAATACATACCATCACCATACTATACTAGTTTCTCTGATGTTGATGTGCAATGTGACCACCCATGTCTCAAATTCTCTCATCTTTCTCTCATAATTCTTTTTCATGTGAAGTACAAGATACAACAAATTCTTAAGCAGATTAAGGAGGAAAGTTACTTAAACAGGAACTTACTTTGGAGGGATGTCTTGAGGGGAAGCAAAGCCATGCCACAAGACATTTCTCAGGTTGAGTCCTTGGGGAGATCCCATGAAGACTTTCAGTACGTCCATCTAATCCATTAAGAGAGTAGATTACTAAATTGTGGAGTAAATCAATTCAATCCTAAAATGTTTGTTTTTTCCATTAGAACCAAGCATTGTATAAGTAGTAACAATAATAAAACATTAAAATTTTATTACATTTTTATTTAGTGTGCCAATAGCAGATGTCAGAGGACAACCTGAGAGAGTTGATTCATTGCTTCCACCATGTGGGTGTTAGGGTCTGAATTATAGTCATCAGCCTTGGTAGCAGGCACCTTTCCTCAGTAAGCCATTTCACTGGCCCCAAACCAACATTTACTGAATATTTAACACATGCTAGACACAGTTTTGAATGATTCATCCATTCCTTTATCCCTAGAACCATCTCTGAGGAAGGCACTATTATTTCCCACTGTGCCTATAAAAGTAACACAAGTGAAGAAGATGAAGCCAGGGTTTCAGAGACTAGGAACACCAAGGCAGTCCTAGGGCTGGGAGCTATGCACTCAGAATGCACAGCTTTAACAGCTATCCATCAGAGGTGCCCAGGATCTGGACACAACAAAATGAGATACAAATGCCACATCAGGCAGCTTGGCTGGGAACAGCAGCCACAGCTAGGTGGTATCCAGCTCCAGCGCTTCCCCCTCCCTGGACAGACTCATGAGAGAGAGTGGGGACCAGTCAGCCCTCAGAAAAGAAATGAAAGCAGTCTTGGTTTATGTTGGGCTGTTGCAGAGCAAGGCAGAGAGGTGCTTGCTGAGCCTCTCAAGCATAAACAGCAGGTGGGAAGCTCAGAGGGGTTTAACCCAACATCTGTGTTCAACAGCCCTATCTCTGAAGCAACCTCTGAAGTCTCTGTTTCCCTCTCCCATTTTATATACCAAATATCATCTGTCAATGGCTAAGAAAAAAATAATCTAGAGGCTAAAAGAGGCCATTTGGAGGAAAATAGCTGATGGCAGGCAGGCAGAAACAGCATGTGTTTAATGACTCAGTATAACAACAAGAGGCCACACTCCAGCCTTATCCTAGGCTCTCCACCAGAAAGTCATTTTCAAGCTGGCAAGGAAGTAGGCAGTGAGAGGTTCACTGAAGATGGTTTCTGAGCCCTAAATGTGAATTTGATGACTTCTGGTCCAGCTAGGATGGCTGTCCTGGTATTATGCCTCACTGAGCTGCCTACCCTTTAAAGCTGTCACTCTTTAGTTTGAAGTCTCTAGTTCCTCTAGAATTGTGATCTAAAGGCGTCTATAATTTCTTACCAAATTCTATTTTTTTTTTTTTGCTACTGTAACTCTGAATGACTGCAAAAATAAATAAATAAAATAAATTCCTATCTGTTAAAGAAGCAGGACAACAATGTAATTCTACCATTGCAAAGTGTTGAATGTATTCTATAGCGACTTAGTAATATCATTAAGAATACTTAACTGAACAAAGTGATATGCTTCTATCTGTCTCTCTGGCTGGACCTATGTGTTTATGCTATCACCATCAAATTTGGGAATATGTGGAAGAGTGACAATTCCGGAAGGAAGAGAGAATACACTTAAGTTAGTGAAACAGTTAATGTTTTCCAAGAGTACTACAGTTTTGGAAGATCAAAAGTACAGCTTATACCAGCACTCTATGCTTTATGTATTATTTGCACACTTACCACAGCATGCCCAAAGACTTGTGCAAGTTCTGCAGATGCAATAAGATCTCTTAGAAGAAAGGGGCACTCTCTCCCAATCAGTAAAAATACCTAAAATTCCAATAGGAATCATATAATAACTATGATGAGGCAGTAATACTTTTTAAGCAGATAACATACAAAGCATTGTACAAATGAACAAAGAAAAGTGCTTAGACACAGATTTCCTTTTCTGTATATATGTGTGTTTGCGTGTGTGAGGATGCGTGTGTGTGCTTGTGTGTAATGGCTGCACATACTTAAAGGCGAGAGGAGAACATTGTCTTGTTCTATCACTCTTCACCTTATTTCCCTGAGGTAGGGTCTTTTACTGAAACTGGAGCTAGAATGGAGGTCAGAAAGTCCCAGTAATGCTCCTGTCCCATCCCCCCAGCCCCAGTGTGGTGTTGCAGGAGGTGCAGAAGCAACCATACATAACTTTTCATTTTTTAAACACGGGCGCTATAATCTAAATTCAGGTACTGATGTTTATGTGGCAAGTACTTTTCTGTACTGAGCCACCTCTCAGCTCAAAGGTACTAGGATTTTTAATCATGGAAAAAGAGAATCATTGTGTTGTACAGGAAAACAATAATAAAAACCAAGAAATCTGAAGTTTTTGTGTTAATCCAGGTAATCTAGCGAACAATGAAGATTCTCACACTCACATCGCCTAAGGCTCGTTCCAGACAGGAAGCCAGTTTCATCACACTGAGGGAGATGGCAGCAGACTGCAAGCTTTCCAAGGCATCAAATATTTCAAGAAACAACTATTTAGAGAAAGATACACATTTGAGCTCAATGAAAACATTTCTCAGAACAACAATAATTTTTACTGAATTCCTATTATTGATTTCAAGCCTCTTAAAATTTCTACTACATTCAAATTGTTGATAAAAAACATAGTTTCTACTGAAATACTATAAAAAAGTAAATTATTTAATACTTAAGGGGTTTTTAAAATGCTTGTTCAAAGCACAAATTTGGCATGAACTGAAACCAAATATTTTGACCTACTTACTTCCCATAATGATTTAGTTTAGCTCTTCTATGAGGCAGCTCACCTCACCAGACTCTGTCTTAGTAATCAGACAAGTTACAGGTATCATTTTATTATAGCCCTTTACTATGTCAAATTAGGAAAAGGAAAAAAAAAGAAAAAGGCAAACCATTCAAGATTCGCACTAGGATCCATATTACTATCTCCTTTTCAAGTCACTGGTAGGAAACTTACTCTCTGATTCCCTAGCCTTGTCATCTCCCTGGGAAGTCCATCCTATTAAGGCAAAATGGACTGCATCTTCTAATGCCTACTTGAGCCCAAAAGTTGTTAAAACTGGTCTTCATAAATAAACTACTTAGACCTCTCTTGCAATCCCCAGGACCTTCTCAAAGTTGAAAGGTGTAATAAGCCTATTACATGCCTTTTAGACATATATAACTAGCTTGGTCAGGGTACACACTATACCCAAGGTACCTGATAACCAGAACTTGGTGACCTCACTCTCTCAAGATAGCCAGACACAGTCCTAAAGCCCTATGATACCCACTAGATGGTACATAATCAGAGAGCAAAAGCAATGCTCTGCTCTGCACATGTAGACACCACCTTGATCTGACCTGCGGCTGCACAGTCTCCCCAAGGAGGCAGATTCTCAGATCAGAGACTTCTGTTATAGACTAGACCTGACCTTTAGCTAAGATATGTGGCACGGGTGAACAACCTTGGGAAGATGGGAATTAGAGTGTGAACCTTTGTGATGACCCTCAGCACAATAAAACATAACTTTTGTTATACTAACTACATGTATGAACCTTCTTGTTCAAGACAGTAGGCTAAAGATGGAAAAGATACCCTTAACTTGGCAAGAAATGAAGATTACCAATTTGCAAAGTCTTTCATCTTTAAAGATATGTAAATGTCAAACCTCCAGATTAGTTGTCCACTGGAACCATGATGAATACTGAATTTCAAACTGTACCCTGGTCAGAGATAAGATATGTAGATGGATAGCCTCACACACAGGACCCAACTGCTGCACACTAGTTCTGTAGTCCAGGCTCTGCCCTTATAGGAGGAGAAAGTTCGTTTTAGCTCCATAGTTCTGTATCACAGGATGAAAAACATCGAAATCAAAGAAAAGCTTTATGAAATGTTCACAAAAACCAAGCAGTTTATAAATAGACACATGATAGAGTGTCTTTGCAGCTCAGTAGAAATGAATTGTAAAAAGTTTTTACTGCTGGTAGGGAATGTGTAGCTGTAGTTTTAGTTACTTGTAATCAAGTACAAAAACTCGGAATTCCAGAAATAACTCATATTGTCAGTTAGGTGCTGTCCTGAGTACCATGAGAGGCACGACCCCATTCTGTCTTGTCCTTTATCCATGCCATATACACACACCCTGGAATCCAATCTAGTATCTCACAGACCCAACCTGCCTCCTGGCCCTCCTACTCTACAGTTTTCTTAACTAAGCATCTCTTGACTTTTGGATATTTCTCCAACTGATCTTTTTCTCCTGAGTTATGACTGCTTTATAAAACCCTTCAAGAGAAAGAATCAAGGAGGGTTTTGCAGGCCAACACATTTTCAACGTAACAGTACTAACTTAAGCTTGTTTTATGTACAAAGAGACTACAAACCTGACTCTGCATAGCTCACACAGTCCGTAATTGCTTTCCAGCATACTTCACCATTTTGAGTTACAATGCTATTGATATCACAAATTTCTCTGAGTTCAAACCCAACGTTACAAATCATGTCATGCACCAAAGGAGAAAGGCATGTGGTAATGGGATCCCCTGTTAAAATCTGAAATATAAAACATAAAGGTTACATCCAAGTCAAAAGAAAACGAATCTTAAGAACAGACTGAACTAGGAAGGTATGGCAACCGGATAACATAAGAGCTCTATGTGTAAAACATGCTTAGACACTAAGGATATCTCAGTGTCTGTCTTAATGTTCATGTTGCAAAACTTGAATCGTCTCATTGATCACACTTGCTGACACTGGAGTCCAGAGGCTCGGTGGGTTTACTGAACGATGCATCATTCCTTTTGTCACGCCTTTATTATACCGCAGTTATAATAAACAGTGATGCTTTACAGGAAGCGTGAGAACAGAAAATCGAGCATCACTGACTTTGGTACGAAACACAACTTCCAGCCCGTAAGCACTAAGTAGGTGTGGAATGATGGATTCCCGCCCTGAGGTGACTTAACCCCTTTCGGTTTCTACAACTCCCACCCTCCCCCCTCAAACAGTGTTCCGTAATTTGACTGTGGCCTCTAAGTCCACGCACGCTGGCGCCTGACAACATCTCTGCGGGCCTGCCGCGGCGCGTTCCCGCCACGCTCCGCAGGCGGCGCCTGCCCTACCTCCATCTTTTCCGGCGCGAACCGCGGCGCTCGCTGATGACTCACGCGCGTCGCTTCCCGTTTCCGGGTCGCGCCTGCGAGCCTCGCGTGCGCGAGAGCGGAGCTCGCTGTGGCTCTGCAGCGGAGGCGTTGGGCGACCGGGCGGCTGGGCGGCGCTGGTAGGCCCCGCTAGGGAGAACGGGTCAGGATGGAGCGACGGGGCCGACAGCCGAAGACCACCTCCAGCGCAGCGCCGCATCAGTCCCCGGCTAAGAGGGATAGGAGGCTTAGCATGTTCGAGAAGGAGTCAGTGAGTGGAGACCGGGAGGCCTGAGGCAGCTTGCCCTCCCCTTACCAAGGCTCTGTTAGCTGTCAGTGCCGGGAGCCCCGGAAAGCCGGCTGCCCCTTCCTCCCGCTTTTGTTTTTGTTTTTAACCCCGGGGGAACGGAGTTTAGGCGGAACAACGTCGTTTAGATGTTGAAGGCTCAGGATTTTTCGTTGTGAAATCCGAGGAGCTGTACGTTAACTACTAGAAAGTTTTTACAGAGTTTTCAGAGTTGCAAACGTCCAGAGTTGTGCAAAATATAATTTGAACGGTTGTATTACGCCCTATAAAAGCAATTTTAGTATACACAAAGTTTACCAACCCCAAGTGAGTTTATACCATATAGATGGACATTAATGTACACACCCACATGTATACATGGAAAAAGCTGACACGCAAAGATCAATGAAGGGCTTTTAAAGAATATTCTGTTGTTTTAAGAATAAGGAAAAATTGAAAATATTCTAGTTATTTCTCTGATATCAATGGGAAAAATCATCATTTCAGTAGAACACTGGCATATCTATATGGTTGTCCTTTGGAAACCATTAATGTAATCAGGACCCCATCGTCTTTTGAGGCAATAAGGGAAAACAGTTTGCTCAAGGATGCAAAACTACTAATGCTGAGCTTAGAACCTAGAACACCTGGTGGCTTCTTTCCATACCACTTCATACGGCTCATGAATGATTGGTAGAAGGAAGCTAGATACAACAGAAGAAGGCACAAATTTTTGGAAACTGAATTACTTCAGGATCACCTGCAGTGATGACATTTCAGGTTTTAATGTCTCTTTAGTGACAGTGTTTTACAGAAAAAAGAACAAACAGGAAAAAAAACAGGTATGCACCGTTTAAACACCTAGGAAAAACCCAGAACGATGAGCTATGCCTATTTCCCAAACATTGCACTATATTAAAGCTTGGGTTACCAACGGTCAATGAAGGTTTCTATACTTTGAGACAGACAAGAGTGGCTTCTGTGAGTCTACTGCCTATTTTGAAAGTTAAGCGAGCCCAGATTGAACATGAAGATACATTTTTAGTAAAACCTAGAAGCAAGGGTGCATGGGCTAAGTCGTCTTATTTGAAACATATTTAGTGTTCTTAAAATCTTAGTCTTCTGAAGGCAAAAACTTTGAATAAGTCAGTAATTTAAAAATTAAAGCAGAAACCCTTCATGTTTGCTAACCCTAACACTGAATGTTATTTTCATCGTTCAAGTGTTCAGTGGTTTCTGTGTTTTTGAGAATTTGAAAAACTCAGGACACACTTGAATCAATGTGAGCAGTACTGTATTTGAACTGTCCTGTGTCCATTTATAAAAAGTTATTTTTGTTTTATGTATATGTGAGTGTGCCTGGGTGAATGTATAGACATCATGTGAGGAGAGTGACTGCTTTAGTTGGGAGCCACCATGTGGTTGCCGGGAGCCACAGGGTCTTCTGCAAGAGCAGGAAGTGCTCTTAACTGCCAAGCTCCGTGTCCGTATCTTTTTTCTAGTGGCATCTCATTTCTGACTGGGTAGGATTTTAGTGGTTTAGGTATCTACTTAAACTTTGTACGAGGATGAGACCAAATAAGATTAATTTACTGAACTTAAAAAAAGAGGGTTAAGATAATGGCAGATGCAAACTGGAGAGTCCTTCACTTCATGTGTCTTTGTCAGTCTAGTTATGTAGCTTTTTCTTCTGTCTGTGAATTACTCCATCTTTCCAATCAGTTACATTTTTGCTTAGTAGGAGTTAGGTCATTGTAACCAGAGGTTACAAAATCTTAAAAAGATTACTAAAAAGTTAGCAATTAGAGATTTATCAATCTCACTCAAGCATTTGAAAACCATAAACATAAGCAAATAGTATTTTTGTTCAATAATTGAGTATCTCATTGGAAAAATGATATAACTAATCTCAGTTTATTCTAAGTTTGTAAATAGGCTCCATGTGCCTATCAGCAGCTTGCTTTGATAACAAATTTGATGTTATTTTAAATTACAAGGGTCTCATATCAACTGAAAGAATAAAATAATTTTAATAAGTGTATAATAAATCATGTGTCCGGTATTATAACTGAAGAAATACCAGAAGTGCAATTTTTAAAGTAGTTGGTTCACCAAGGGTTAATTTGAGGCTCCACATGACCTATTCCCAGAAGAATCATGCAATCTTGAAAACACAGTAGTTAGTTGTATCCCTTGAGTATATTGAAGTGCAAGAGAAGTCACTTCTTAAGAGAGAGGTTGAATTATCCTTCCATAAATAAAAGCAGTGTCAGATAATGTACAGTGAATGGAATTAAGAGATTCAACATCACAGAAAGACTAGTAAACTTAGAGGCATGAGGGGAAAGTTCTCTGTATTCTATGTCAGTGAAGTACCTTAATCTTGTTATTTGAATCCCTGAAGAAAAAATGGAAGGGTAACAAATACTGTTCTAAATAATAGATGAAAAGTCACAGATATGAAAACTAAACCTTTAAACCAAAGAATAGCAGGGAATTCCAGGCATAAGAAACAAGGAATCTTGACGAGGCCTACTTGAAACCAGTGATACGAACATTTTTAAGGAAACTAAATGGGAAAAAGAAAATAGCAGGCTTCTCAGAAACAGTCTGTATCAGGAAACACTGAAGCATCATCTTTACTGAAAGAAAGCTAGATCTAGAATACTATATCCAAGTAAAATAAATGCACACTATATCTAGAATATCTCACACAGCTAAAATAAAGCTAGACCTAGAATACCACATTCAGCTAAAATATATTTCAAAAACAGAATTCCAAGCTCTTGATGTAAAGAAGTTGAAGTCCCTACATCTTAAATAACAAGTAAAAAATGGCAAACCAAAAGTCAGGTCTTAGAAAACTGATTCTTGGACAGATTGCTACCATAAAAGTTTGTGACAGTTGGTACAGAGACTTAACATACCAAAGCTCAAACTCTTAGTGATTAGGTTCTGAAAATGTGAATTGTAGCTGACGAGTTACTAAATTCACCCCTCCTTGTGTGTGTGTTTATGTGGTGTATGTGTATAATTCATAAATATGCACACACATATATAAATGTAAAATTCCAGAGAGGCTTAGTTATTGAGCAGTTTTGCTTTTAGCAAGAGATGGTAGTAATGTGTGTGTGTGTGTTTGTGTAAATGTGCATGTATTTATGTTCTTCACAAAATATGCCCTCTTGAGAAATTACTAAACTACGCCTAACCTATTGAGATTTGCAAAATGTAGGTGACTTATTGAAAGGGAATCAACTCCAGCCCTTTCCAGATTTTCTGTTCTTAAGGAAAAGAGAAGGTGGCAGAGGGGTGGTCAGAATACTTGAGAGACATTTGTGAAATTCACAGCTCAGAGGCCCAGGCTCTGTAAAGACATAAGACCCATCCACAGGATTTGGACTCCGTTCTTTTTCCCTGCATTACAACCACATGACTGGCCTTTTACAGAAGTTCTGACTCTGAATTCAGTCTGACTACCAAGAAAAAAAAAATGATAAGGCATACTGAATGGTAAATATCCCAAAAGAGAGCAGCATTAGACCCACACACTACAGGAATAAAAGCATCAGTAGAAATGTCTAAAACAAATGATAAAAGAACACAGGCTGAAAAAGAAGAGAATGTTTGAAATTTTTCAGGCAGTTATAGAAGTTGTAAATTATTTATAATGGAAATCTCAGAGTGGAATATAAGACAAATGAATTAAAATAATATCATAGGCCATGCCTACAGTCTCAGGAAGGTCAGAAAAACATGCCAAAACAAAATCTATATGTAGGCACATATTCTCAAACTACAGAAATTGAAGATGAAGAAAGTCCAAAAGGAAGCCAAAAGACGAAAATGCTACCTACAAGAGAAAACTATTCATATTCTCAGAAATAATACAAATGAAGCGAAAGTATTCAAAGAAAAGGGACAACCTAGGATTTTATACCCTGCAAAACTACTCTCAAGAGGGAAAAAAATGATGGTTTTAGACAATAGTGAAAGAAATTTATCTCCAATAAATTATCTTACAAAAATTGTTAACAAAAAATTGTTAACGACAGAAATTTGAATCTACATAAAAGAGCATCAAAGAAAGACTAAAGGTTAATTAAAAAACCTTTATGTTCTTCTATCCACTCTAACAGCTGTTGTCAACTTGTGTGTCATGACTCCTGCAGGGGTTGCATATCAGATGTTCTGCATATCATATTTACATTACCATTCGTAACAGCAAAATTATGGTTAACGAAGTAACAACAAAATAATTTTATGGTTGGGGTCACCACAACATGAAAAACTGTATTAAAGAGTTGAAGCAGTAGGAAGGTTGAGAAACACTGCTTTAACAGATAATGGTTTGTTAAAAATAACAGGAAATATATGTATGTATGTATATATATATACATATATATATACGCACACATATAAAATGTTTGCATACAAATACATGTTAAATGTGTATATATTAATGTACACTTGGTGAGATGAATGGCAGTGTAACAGAGCATGGGAGGGGAGAATTTGCATTATTTTCATCCATACTATTAGTGTTAGCCGAAAGTGGGTTTGGATTAGCTGCAAATGCATATTTCCAAATAGTAAGATTAAGAGAGAAAGTAGAGGAGGTGAAGAAAGAGTAAGTAACATGCTAAGCAGTTAGAGAAGAGGAATAATGTTCAATGCTTAGTTTAAAACACAACAGAAAAGCATCAAAGGCAAGAAAACAGAACAAGGGCATCAAATAGAGTAGCAAATATGATAGACAGTAGTCAGTTGTACTAACAATCATTTTGAATGGGGCGTAAGTAAAGCAATTTATAAACAGTTGTCAGAGTGGATTAAAATGAGAATGAACTATGTTTACATTAAGGTCACTTAAAATATACATAAAAGGAAATGGGTGGAGAAAGATACACTAATATGAATTGGGAGTAGCTATAGACTTCAGACAAAGCAAAAATTAAAGCAAGCAATCAGCAATGAAGTGGGCCATTGCATAATAACATTGGGGCCAGTTGCCTGGGAAACATTAATTCTTGCAAAAAATGCAAGTAGCGATACAGCATCGAAACACGGGAGGAAAATGCATAGGTTTAAAGGAGAAATACACTAATCTACCATTATCGTGGAAAGTTTCAGTAATAAGTCTGTGAGAAAAATGAAGAATGCTGGATCTGGTTCTTGTAGAGCATCTGACTACTATGTGTGAGGCCTGAGGTTTGATCTTCAGCCCTGGAATTTTTTAAGTTTTTAATTTTATTATAAAAACTTTAAAAATGTGCTCTGAAATTAACTAAATCCCAAGTCTAAACACCTCAGTGAACTGCTAGGCAGTTAGAATAACACACAAATACATACACACATGAATACACACACAAATTTCTACATGTATATGTATGCCTTAATTACTTTTCCACATGAATTCCATAGCATACACCACAAACTGCTGGCAAATAAATACACCCAAAAACCCCTTAATTGTCCTTATGAATACTGATTAAAAAAACTAAACACCCTATTAAAAATTAGCATGCAGTATTCAATTCTAAAAATTACATACCTGCTGAGCATGGTGATGCATGCCTTTAATCTCAGTACTCAGAGAGGCAGGCAGATTGCTGTGAGTTCAAGGCTAGTCTGGGCTACAAAGTGAGTCCAGGACAGCCAAGGCTACACAGAGAAACCTTGTATCAAAAAATATATATACACTATGTCTAAGTTTCCCAGAATGCAAAGATAGGTCATTATAAAAGTCTCCCAATGTAGTACAGTACATAAAATGAAGCAGTAAGTTATATCAATTTATTAAGAAAACTCATTTTTGTTAAAATTTATCCTTTATACTGAACAAACAATAAAGATATTGTCATAACATTTAAAAAGCTGCATACTAAAGGCCAATAACTAGCATAATATTTAGTGATAGAATTTGGCCTCTAATAAATAATATTTAATCAATAATAAATAAAATTTATCCTGTAAGGACTAGGGCAAACATCTCTATTCACCACTTCTTTTTTAAAAACTTCTTTTCTTTTATGTGCATTGGTGTGAGGGTGTCAGACCACCTGGAACTGGAGTTACAGACAGTTGTGAGCTGTCCTGTGGTTGCTCGGAGTTTAACTCGGATCCTTTGGAAAAGCAGACAGTGCTCTTAACCACTGAGCCATCTCTCCAGCCCTGTTCACCACTTCTAATCAACAGGAAACTGGAAGTTTTAGCCAAGCAATTAGGCGTGGAAAAGAGATGCCTGGTTATTATGAAAATGAAGCTTGCCACTTTAAATAAGAAACTGGAATATTAACACTGGGACTACTGTAGTGGTGTCCAACTTTTTGAAACTGCTACATATTGTTACTTAGAGTGTGCTGAGTTATATTCATAGCCTGGGGTGCTTGCAGCCCACCAGTCAGGCACAGGTTGGGCACACCTGTAGGGCTCTAAATAATTATTTTGGATACTTCAGAAGAAAGCATCATGTAAAATAAAAATAATCAAGTTAAAAAATCATAGACTGATATATTACATGCCAAAAATGGACTGATAGATATGTATGAGATATATATATATATATATATATATATATATATATATATACATGCACAAATACATATGCTTTTTATTGTTTCAAGATTTAAAATGTATAACACAAATATAATGATAACAAAATGTAAAACAGGTTTATGGATATTATTTTCATAATTACAGGTAGGAAGGAAGCATAAAAAGTTGTTTTGTCTTTATCCCTCAGCCACTCTCTGGAGTCTACTTTTGTTTCTGGTCCTTTTGGACATTTTGTGGGTATTCTAAATATATGCACACAAATTTGTATAGTGTATATCTGAGTTACTTTTCCTGTTGCTGTGATAAAATACCATTACAAAAGTAACTCAATAGAGAAAGTTTGTTTTAGGCTCATGGTCCCAGGTTCCAGTCCAGCAAGATAGAGAATTCCTGCAACAGGAGTCTGAGATGTCTGATGGCTTGAACCCACCTGCAAGAGGCAGAGAGCAGGGGTTAATTATTTAGCCCGACTCACTGTCTCCTTCTAGGAAATGGTACCCCCGAAGCAGGTAGTTCTTCTCATTTTAGCTGCCTAAATCAAGGTAATCAATCCTCCAGAAGCAAGCCTGTCTCTCAGTTCGTCATTTAGTCTCAACTTGACAATAGAAACTATTACACTTGGTAACATAAAGCATAGACTCCTTCCTCTTTCACCAAGTTGGCAGCTAATAGTGTAAGAATTAGTGACTGCAAAGAAGTCTGCCCGAAAGATTTCAGGTTTGTTAGCTCTACCTCCACTAATGCTGACTCTTAAATCTGAAATATAATCTTTCTCCTTCCTCTTTCAGTATGCGCAGATCTTAAAAGAAAGACTGAGAGAATCTTTTCATGATGTTCAGTATGTGGAACCTCCATTTGATGACTCGATCGCTGATATAGGCAAAGAATGGAAGAGTGCCCTGGCAAAATTAAAGTTTGCTAATTCATATAGAATGGAGCCATTGAAGAAATTCCAAGCACATTCAGTAGAAACTAAAATCCAGCAGATATTAAAGGTAATCAGGGACCAGATGTATAAACACTTGTCTAGCCGGTGTGAGACCGTCCTAGGCCAAAATAAGCCATGTGATCATATCTATTGAGAAAGAGAGAGAGAGAGAGAGAGAGAGAGAATATGTGTGTGTGTGTGTGTTTGTGTGTGTGTGTTCACTATAGGGACTGCCTGTGAAAATATAGAGGCTAAATTCTGAGTGTTTGTTGAACTCAGTCTGAATCTAAAAGGAAAACAACCAAGTTCTCTGTAAGCTAAATTCTGATATGGGTGCATTGCTGGCTTTGCTGGTTGAAAGCAAACTGGTTTTATGGATAGGTATGGAGAAAAAGGCATTGTTTTTTCAGGTCAGTAACTTCATAGGTGATACCAAAAAATGTTGTGTAATGAAACCATTTCCTGTACAGCAACTGCAGCTGTAGGTGCTGCCTGGCTAAGCTTAAGTTCTTTATCTATATCTGTCTCCTCTGAACAGACAAAATAGATGCATTGAAGGAAGCTGTGGTAATACTCACAGTGGCAGTGATTTGTAGAATCCCTTCATAGGGATTACACTATTGTTGAATAAGGTAGAGGCAATTCTAAATGCTTCCATTACGGGTTTTCTTCAATAAAAATACCTACTCCACAGGTCAAGGAATCAGTGTGGATATGCTGCCAGCTTTAGTAGCTACCTAGTGCAGCTACTCAAACCTTTATAGCTGGCTCAGGATGGGTTTGGAGAACCTGGTGTGTGACATGCGAAATGTCACTTGCACTCACTTGCACTCACACCCCACTGATCAACTGATGGGTACCATTCTCAACCTGTATGAGCAGGAGCTCAGCTTGCGTGTGTGTGCTGAGGTCAGCATTTGACTTCCAGCAGCTTCAGCACCTCAGATGTAAAAGGAGTTCTATCTCCTTTTAGGTTTCCACTTCGCCTATAACATAAACTGGTATAAGCCAAATCTGGAGAAAAACACACTTTAGTAACCTCTACCTATACATGGAAGACTTAGGAAGAAAAACACACTTTAGTAACCTCTACCTATACGTGGAAGACTTAGGAAGAAAAACAAAAGCGAGAGGCAGAGTCGAGCTCCCGTGTACTAGTTGGGGCACACGTTAGGAAGTCTGAAGGTCTGAAGGAAGGTGTCTCAGCCATGGCAGGCAGTCCTAGAAAGGTGCCTAGGGAAGCAAGGCCTCGAAGAAGTGCTGTACTCTGCCTTCCCTTCCATTCCTACTGGAGAGGAACTCCAGTTCTATCTCCTGCTTTCAGGAAGCATAAGGAAGGCCAGGCTACTGCACCCACAATTTTTTCAAGTGTTTTTGGGTCATAATATGAGAAAACAGCATATTTTAAGGTGGCGTATTCTCTACCACCTTCCATCTCTCCTCCTTTTATTATTTCAAAATAATTGATATTTGACAAAAATATTATAGCTTCCAGTTTGGGGAGAAGTTTTGATCAACACTAATAGTATGTGTGATCTAAGAGTGTATACTTTTGGTCTCTCACTTGACCCTGTCATATGAAGAAATTAAACAAAATTGAATAGATGTCCTGGGGATGAGCCTCACTTACAGAAGCCACCCCAGGGTCCTAAGGGCAAAGTTACAGTTAGTATATGGAGTTGGAGAGACTCCTAGACAGATAAGCAATGGGCTGGGCTTACTCTTAGAGAAGATTGACTGTGAATTCTATTAGATTCAGAAGAAAGCAGATGATATTGAATATTGGGAAAGATAGACCCAAGACCAAATACAGGCCTTAAACCAGCTACATACTTGGAAGGAACCTATCAGGGAGCCAATAGGAGAAGTTGGGAAGGAGAAGAGAAGAAAGGGGTAGAACCAACAGGGAGCAGGAGGATGGAGGGAGGACATTTGCTTGCTTTTACATGCCCATGAGACTGACTGATAGGAGTTTACTTGTTAGCACCGGAACTCAGTCTATGGTCCTGGATGCACTCCAGAAAGCCAGTTAATCAAAGGCTTTGTTAGCGGCCAGCTCCTTCATCGGCCTAGCTTTGCCTACATAATGTAAGAAAAGCTCCTGGGATGAAGAGATGGCTCAGCAGTAGAAAACACTGCCTGCTTTTCCAAGGACCCACATGGTGGCTCAACCATTTACAACCAGTTCTGGGAGATCCAACGCCCTCTCCTGGCCTCCACTGGTACTAGGCACACGTGTTGCACAGACATATGCAAGTGAAACATTCATACATTTAAGTGAATCTGATTTTTATTTTTTTAAGAAAGGCTTCTGAATAAATAAAAAATAAAAATAAAAAAAGAAAGGCTTCTGCTTCATGGTCTGTGAGCCATGTCTCTCTCAGATGTGTTAGTGTGTTAGTAAATATGATGAGTCATTGTTGTCATGAGGAGTAAGAGAGAGAGAAGTAAGCTTTGATTCAAGGGCCCAGAGAAGATAATGGCGACATAAAGCCAGTTCTGGGCCCAGATGTAACAGACATTTGGGAAACTCAACACAGATTTTAGCATAGACATAAACACAAAAGGTTTCCTTCTTTTACTGTGAATTTCCAGAAACGTTTTGAAATTCTCTTGTGTCTCTAGTGAGAAACGGAAACTGGGTTCTTTACAGCAGGTTGACAGGGTAGCCTCAACAGCAGACGCTTATGGCTCAAGTGTTGATAATGAAGGGCAATTGAACCAAGCTTTTCTGAAACTGGGTCTCAAATATTTTGGCTTTGGTTGGCCCAGAACTCAAGTATAGGCCAGGCTTGCCTAGAACTACAGGGAGCCATTTGCTTCTTGTGTTCTGGAATAAAAGGCATGTGCTACCAAATGTGGCTTTTGATAGTTGAACATAATTTTGAAAACAATTTTTCCAAAATTGTTATTGAAAATAAATTGATAAGTGTAAATGTATGATAGTTTCAGGAAAATGTATATTTTTAAAACAGTTGTGTATTATTTAGATACATGCTTTCTACTTACAAAAAACATTTAGTTTGAAAATTGAAACATTTTTCTTAATTTTTTTTAAAGGAAAGTCTTAAAGATGTCAAATATGATGATAAAGCCTTCTCTCATTTGTCACTTGAATTGGCAGATCGAGTATTGTCAGCAGTCAAAGAATTTGGGTTCCATCGTTATAAATTCATTATAAAAGTATTATTTATTCAAAAGACGGGTCAAGCAATAAATGTAAGTGCCCTGATGACGACATAACATCTGTTCCCTTGAGCTTTCAGGTGTCCCCAGGGACTTAGAGATTCTGAAGGGCCTCTTGAATGCAAAGATCATTTTGCTAAAAATTTGTTGTTTTTTTTTTCATTGCAAATTATTTGAAAAGTAATGGCCTAGGAATACAATTTTTAATAATTTACTAGATTATGTAGCCTGTACTTGGTCATACTAATTTTGAAATTTTAAATATCATTTAAGTTAATCAGTAAGCCCTGTGTAGTGGCACATACCTTTATTCCCAGCAGTTGGGAAGTCGAGGCAGGTGGATCTCTGTGAGTTCAAGGCCATCTTTCTCCACATAGCGATTTCCAGAGCTATATAGTGAGACTGTCTCAAAAACATCAAAATAATAAATAATAAATAAATATTAATTAATTACCCAGTACATTTTATCTCGGCATGCTAGGTAATGAAGAATTGTGATGTTGGTATTAATGTATGATTTTTAAGAGATGAACGAGAAAGGAAAGGTTATGGCTCAACAATAATCTGTTTATGTGTCAAGTAGACAAGGGTCAATTGTGCTGGCTAGTTTTATGTCAACTTGACAAAAGCTGTAGTCATCTGAGAGGAAGGAACATCAGTTGGAAAACTGCCCCCATAAGTTTGGACTATAGGCAATCCTGTAGGGCATTTTCTTAGTGACTGATGTGGGAGACTCCAGCATTGTGGATGGGGCCAGCCCTGGAATGGTGGTTCTGGGTGCTAAGCAAGCTGTTAAGCAGCTCCTTCAAGTGTTGCACTATGACTGACTAGCAGGGTTCATGATGCCTGCTGCTACAAAGGACAACAAGAAGAGACTGGAATTGAATCTTTAAGTTGTACTTTATTCAGAGAGGACACCTAAGGGCCACCTTCCATCTCAGACATCAGATTACATATGGAAAAGGGCAGGGGCAAAGGCACTCCAGAATTCAGTCTTTCCTCAAGCCACATTTCTGACACTTGTAATGACAATGTCTCTGGTATTAACCTTGCATACCTGTGAGGGCTTCTAAGCTGGGTTGGAGACTAGTTACCCGACAATAAGCCAACAGTGTATATATACATTTGAAACCTAATAAGCATAGATTTCTTTTTACAGTATGGAGCAAAATGTGGCTTTATAATACAGAATATAACAATGTTCTAATGTGTCTCTCCTATTTGCTATCACTAAGTTCTCTATAGAAAAAAATTGGGTAGGGGTGATGTCCCAGAGCAGCTGTTGGGACTTTGTAGACAAGGGGAGGCTGATTGCAGGTGAAAGAAACCAGCTGTGCCGCGTCAGAGGGAATGTTTCAGCAGAGACATAACAGCAAGGATGAGCAGATGGGGAACAGACATGTGTCACACTGGCAGTGTGACTCAACACCAAATTATCTGGTTAGGATCTTAAACAACATCTAAGGGGCTGGAGAGATGGCTCAGTGGCTTAGAGCACTGACTGCTCTTCCAGAAGAGCTGGGTTCAATTCTCAGCACCCACATGGCAGCTCACAACTGTCTATAACTCCAAGATCTGACACCCACAGACTCAAACGCAGGCAAAAACACCAATGCATATAAAATAAAAATACTTCTCTGTCACCATTCTGTGAGGCTGCTCGGCCTGTAACCAGCTGTGTACTCTAAGTCTTATGTGCTATAACTACTGGTGGCTCAGCTGTACCTAAAGATCCCAGATGACCTCGCCCTTGCCTGACAGCAATGCTGGCTCCATATGGGTACTGGGTTTCCCTACCATCCTCCTTCTGTGTACCAATCTTCCCCATATAGGAATATCAGCACAGCATTCCACAAAAGTGAGGCCAGAAACTACAAGACCTCTTATGCTTTGCATAAACTGTACAATGTCACATTCTGTTACTCAGTGCAAGTCAGAAGAGCACTTCTTTTGAGGGGTGCGGCAGTATTCTTCCAGGAGGACCTACAAGGAATCTCTGGCCATTTTGGATCCATCACAAATAGTACAGCTTGTCATTGCAGGCATCACAAAGAAGTCATGGCCTTTGCATAGTCAGCACCACTGCTGCCAGACAAGACCCTAACATGGCTTTTGGCTAGAGGTTTTTAAATGTGGCAAGAAGGATTCCTTACCATGGTCTGGTTCTATAGGCAGAGCTACTAGGCCTCATCCTGCCTGGGACTCACCATAAGGCAACTACCAGCCTCCAGTAAAGAAGGCAGCTGAGCAGTATCACTCCTGAGTCATTTCATAAAAGTGAAAATTGGACAGATCTTTTAAAAAATATTCTTTTTATCATGTTTGTGTGTGTGTTTTTAAGTGTGGGAGAGTTGTGTGCATGAGTTCAGGTACCTGAGTTGGCCAGAGGTGACAGGTAGTTGTAAGCCATATGATGTGGGTGCTGTGAACTGTGTCTTCTGGAAACACAATACATGCTGTTAATTGATGAGCCATCTCTCCACCCTCTTAACTTTTCTTGTAGTGCTAGGATAGATCCCAGGGCTTTGAGAGGTATATTATCACTTAAGTTATCCCACTTAGTCTAACAAATTATTTCTTAAACACAACTTTCTGAGACACTGACATACTATTTGAAAGACCAAACTATTGTAATTTAAAAGTTATTTAACACATTCCATCTGAGTCTTTTAAATTTTCTCTCACAGATTGCCAGCAGATGGATCTGGGATGTGGCATGGGACAGCTGGGTAGAAGCTAAACATGAAACAGAGTCTTACGTGGCATTGGTTTTGGTATTTGCTCTCTATTGTGAATAGCTCAGGACAAAAACAGTTTCACATACACCCCCCCTTCAAAATAAATGACATAAACAGATTTGTGAGCCTCATGTGTTATCTTAACAACAAACAAGCAAAAAAAAAAAAAAAAACCAGTTATATTAATAACAGTATGTTTTCTCAAAGTAGTAGAAAAGGTAGGTATGAATTCTTACAGATTCCAATATTGAGGGATACTCATTCTTTTTAGGTTTAAGAAAATTAGGATAGCCAGGGGTGAATTTCTGTGCTTTCCACTCCAGCCTGCTCTACATACTGAGTTCTGAGGCAGCCTGTTCTACAGAGTACTGGAACAGCTAAGTCTGAGAGTTTGTCTCAGAAAATAAAATTAGGACTTGCTGTAGGAAATTAAGCTGAAGTCTCAAAAAATGTAGATGCAAGTTACATTTTGGAAAAAGTATAAGAGCAGATGCACTTTAGATGGTGTTTTAATATTTTGTATTTGTTCTTTTGAATCCCTAAGCTTAAAGTTAGTGTCTTCTTATCTAAAGTCCTCATTCTCCAAAGCTGGGGTTTAAACTGAAGTCTGAACTCTAAATCCTTGTCTTTTCCATGACATTATGTCAGTGTCTCCTTTGTCTTTAACCCCTCCCTTTTTATTTGCCCTGTTCTCAAGCCAAATGAGAATAAAGGATGAACCTGAACATATTTCCTGTTTTCAAAATCGTTATCTTGAAACATGTGGTACTTAATCTCAGTACTTGAGAATCTAGAATCGTCTAGAACACCTGTGAGGGATTGTCTAGGTTTAGTTGGTAAACATGCTGTGGAACAGCTTGATTAGACTGAGGTGGGAACAGGGTCACTGTGGGTAGCACCGTTGTCTGGGAGAGGATACTGGACCACACAGGAAGGGAAAAGTGAGCTGAGTGCCTTTGTCATCACTCTCTAACCTGATTGGGTGTGAGGTGACTACTGGTTCTGCGCCCTTGAGCCAAGCCAAAGAAACCCTCTTTCCTTATCACAACCGGAAAAGAAATAGACACAATTTCCAGGTGACAACTACCTGTATTTGACCTTGTCTCTTAAATTCAAGTGTTATAACATTAAAATCTTGTGGGATTTTTTCCCCCTCTTTTTTTAGTTGCAAGTGGGTTCTCTCCCACCTAAGCTGCCCTTAAATTTAATTCTTTGTGTATTGCGTTAGCTTGAAGCTGCATACAGACATCCTGCTGTATGGCACTCCCTGCACTTCAGCCTTACGGAGAGCTAGCTATATGGTCTTTCAAACTCTTGCATGCTTGAATCACTCTGGTGCTGAAAAGGGAACTCGAATACTAAGATCCAAGAGACTTCTACTAAATCACCACCACCATTCCTGCTCTGGTCCTGTACATTCTTGAAGTTGTGGGGAGTGGAGGGGATGGGGACGCAGGGGGTGCCTCTCTGGCCCCACTTTTGTCCATTGGACCTGTTGTTCTCCGGATGCACCTTTCAAAGGCTGGGGTCCGGACTTTGAAATGGCGGAGTCTAAGAACTACTATCAATATAAATCCTCTCCAAACATCCTGGCTCCCGTTTCAAGGCCTTCCCAATCCCTGTCCTGCAGGTGATTGTGGGCTCTTCAGACTCATCGTATGGTCTTGGGGACCTTCATGCTCTCCTTGACTGGGTCTCGCTCAGCTGGAGAGCAGTTCTGACTTTCCCGTGGCCATCAGGGCCACCATCCCAAAGTCCCAGAAGAGGCAGATATAGAACAAAGGAGCCAAGGGTGCCTTGGGGACCCCGGGGAGTGAAGAGGGAGGGGTGGGCTAGAGGCGGGGAAAGGGCACTACAGGAGAGAGGGTCCCAGGCTGAGGAGGAGAGGGGGAAACCTCAAAGGGAGAGGAGGCGGGCCTCCTGGGGAGGTAGGCCCTCAGGGCTGAGGAGAGATGAGGTGACTGGCGAGAGTCGTCCTTCGTTTGCAGGCGGGAGCGCAGACCCTGGTGAAGAAGGGAAGGGCCCAGCGGTTAAGGGGACCCCCGGCTAAGGGGAGGAGCTTGGAACCTAGGTGAGGAAGGGGAAGGCACCTTGGGCTTGGGGACCCCGGGAAGAGGGGAGGGCTGGCGACCGGAAGGACGCCACGTGGTGGGGACCCCTCTTTGAGGGGAGGAGCTGGGGACCCAGGTGGGGAAGAGGAGTGTGCGGCCGACCGGGGACCCCCGGCTGACGCGCGGCGGAGGAGGGGAGGGGGCGGGACCGCGGCGGGGCGGGGCGGCGCGGAGCCGCGGCTGACGCGGAGGGCCGGGCTGGGGGCGCAAGGAAGGGGCGGCGGCGAGCTCGCCAGGCGGCCGGGAACCCGGGCGGGGCCGGGGCCGGGGCCGGGGCGTCGGCGGGCCAGCGGAGCTCGGGCCGGGCGCGGCGCGCCGGGGGGAGGCGGCGAGGCGGCGGGCCCCGGCCCAGGCCAGCGGAGCAGCGCAGCCGCGGCCGGCTGACGCGGGCGGCGCGCGGGTCCCGGCCGGCGGCGCGCTGGCGGCCATGGCGGTGGCGCTGGCGGGCCGCGGGGCGCGCGGCGGCAGGGGCCGGCCCCCGGGCGGGCGGGCGGAGGGGGCGGGGCCGGGGCGCCGGGCGGCCCGCGCGACGGCGGCGGCGGCTGCGGCGGCGGCGGCGGCGGCCGGGACCAAGCGACGGCGGCGGCGGCGGCGGCGGCGCGGGGCGCTGGGGCTGATGGCCGCGTCCGGGCCCGGGGCGGCGCTGTCCCCGCGGCGGTGCGACAGCGACCCGGCCTCACCCGGAGCGCAGTCCCCGAAGGTGAGCTGACCGGGCTCCCAACGGCTGCCGCGGGCCGGGCCGTGCGCGGGCGGGGGACGGGGCGGCCGGTCGCGAGCAACAAGTGCGGCCGACGGTGGGCACAGCCCTCGGGGCGACCTGCGCGGCGGCGTGGGAACTTGTCCGGGAACCGCGGGGACGGGGAAGCCGAAGAGCGGCTCAGGCGGGTCGCCTGGGCGACTCGCCCTCAGCCTGGGAAAGTCGGAAAAGTTGCGGCCTTTAGGGGTCTGGGTCGCGAAGACGCCGGGCGGGACGCAGGTTCAAACCCACAAACCTGGCCGGCCGAGGTGTCCCGGCCACGTGCCGTCCCTGCCCGGGGGCCTCCCGCTGCGTGTTTGCGGACCCAGTGGCCCTGCCTGGGTCTCGAAGGGCGCGCGGTGCCCGAAGGTGCCTGCTCGGGTCGGCCTGAGGACCGGGCCTGTCACTGGAATGTAGACCTCCGGAGTCTACCTTTTTGAGCTTGAAAACTTAGTATCGACTTCCGTTTTTGTTTGTTCTTACTGTTTTTTTTAACTAAAAGAAAGTGTTGCCGTACAAACATTGCTAAACGTCCACAAATTAATAAAATCGACACTTCAGTGCTTAAAATGAACTGTGTGAAGTATGGGATATAAATACAACTTCCACTTGATCGTTAGTCTTAAAAGTGTTGTTAAGGCTTTCTGTCGACTTCATTTTTGATGACTGAAAGAATGATTTCTGTGTTTTTCTATTCGTAAAAGAATTTTAGTAAATTCTTAGGTGCTAGAGACATAATGAAAAGTACAAACTTACAACTAATCATGACTTTATTATCTGTCAGACAGTTATGCGCTAGCCCTTGCTCTTAATGCTCTCCGTGCGTTACTTCACTTAATCCGTGTCTCAGCACCTAGGTTTCCAGACAAGGAGAAGCTTGCAGCATTACCACACAGCTGGTGGAGGGCAGTGCCCAGTAAGACTCCAGGCAGCCAAGCACTGGCATGCTGACCTGTGCTGCCTCTTTATTATGTTAATATATAGTAAGAGTAGTAATGTTAGGAGCCACATTGTCTTGATTAAGAAATATGACTTAGGCCTTGGGAATATGTAAATAAATTGTTTTTAAAACATTTGATTGCTCATTTCCTTAATGGAATGGCTGATATATCTCTGATGAGCTTATCACTTTCTGCAGTGGAGAAAAATAATGTAGTTATACTTTGGTAGCCAGTGTTCAATCTTTCTCTATCTCCGAAGTACCTAATTAGAATGCACTCCTATGGGCCAGTTGTAAGTGGAAGGGTGCTGTAAGATTTGCTAATATTTATTTCCCAGCTTAAATAGGAAGGCTTGCTTTAATTTTAGAGTGGTGTGGCTATTCAAAGCAGAAGACATTTCAACTCACCCTAGTAAGAAAGTGAAAGTAGAGTACATTTTATAAATTGTAGTTGAAATTTTTATTTCGTTTGGATTGGAGGTCAGTTTGTAGCTTTGTTTCACTTATAACAAAGTCTTTGTCCTCTTAATTTTTCTAGGTAATTAAGTTTTCTAAGGACACTAGTTAGAAATATACTTTTTCTTGTTAATACTTAGACTGGAAAGATACATAATCATTCTTTGTTTTTAAATTCATTCTTTTGTTCTGTATTATTATGTTTTAATCGTTTAAATATACAGGATGATAATGAAGATAACTCAAACGATGGAACCCATCCATCTAAAAGGAGGCGAATGGGCTCAGGAGACAGCTCAAGAAGTTGTGAGACTTCAAGTCAAGATCTTAGGTACTGCTACTTTAAGGTTTACCAGTAACTTTTGTAGACTGTTTCGCCTCTTCTTGTTCCCCTGTGCATCCCAGGCAGCAGAAACAGTTATCAAAATTTTGGGGCTGTAGAGATGTCTCAGAAGTTAAAAGTGCTTGCTGCTCTTTCACAGGACTGGAGTTTGGTTCCCAACACCCACATCTCACAAATCTCCTGTAAGCGCCACAGAATCTGACGTCCCACTCTGGCCTCCACAGAAAAAAAGTCACATTATATAATATAACACCAAAGTGGGTCTTGCTTCTGAGAACTTCTAAAAAATTATGGTAAAATAGGTACCTAAAAGTCACCATTGTAAGAGTTTCTCAGTGTCTAGTTCAGTGGTATTAATTGCATTCACAATATTGTGCAGCTGTCGTGTCATTCCTTTCCAAAACTTTACTAACTCCAGCTGCATGGACCTGTGGCACCTCCTGTTCCTCCCGCCTCTAGCTGCCAGCTACCGCAGGTCTACTTCCTGCCCCTAGTGTGAACCATATAGTACTTGCCTGTGGGATCTGGCTTCATGGTTCATCTGTGTTGGAGTTCATGTCAGAATTTCCTTAAGTCTAAACAATATTCCATTGTATGTGTGGCTACATTTTGTTTATTCAGCTATAGGCTGGGGTAATTAATGTTAAAGTGAACATAGGCATTTAGAACCCCTGTTTTAATACCTTGGTATATAACTAGAAGCAGAAAGTTCTATCATATACTAATTCTATATTTAGCTTTTTGAGGACCTTCCATACATTTTCCATAGCAGTTGTACCATTTTGTAGTCCCACCAACAATACACAAGACTTCTAATTCCCTTATAACCTTGCAACATTATTATTGTTGTTGCTTTTTTTTTTTTTTTTGATAGCAATACTGAAAGATAAAGTCATTCCTACTGTGATTTTGATTTCAATACCATGGCTAATCACTTATTTTTGACTATTTGATTTTTATTTTTGGAGAAATACCTGTTTACTTCTTTGTCTTCTCCCCAGCCCCCCAACCCCCTGCCTTTGTTTTTGCCTTTTTTTTTTTCCTAGACAGTCTTACTATGTTGCTCTGGTGGTTCTGGAATTCACTATGTAGATGAGGCTGGTGCAAACTCAAGAGTGCTGGGATTAAAGGCTTGCAGCATTATGCCCAGCTGTTCATTTCTTTTTTATTTTTATTTTTTGCTGATGAGTTATGGGACTTCTTTATGTATTCTGCATATTAATTCCTTTATCAGATATGTGGTTTGTAAATATTTTCTAGCACTTTCTGGCCCTTTTTCCCCTATGGTTGATAGTGTCACCTTTGTTTTTGTTTTTGTTTTTGAAATTCTGATGCTGTCTATTTTGTAACTTTGGTTTTTGGTGTTAATGTCTAATAATCTCTTGCTAACTCAGGTTTTCTAGACACTTTCGATATTTAGGATTTTGACCCATTCTGAGCTACTTTTTACATGTGATATGACAGGAGGAAGGTTCCTTTCTGGAGCTTTGCGTGCTTATGTTGTTTTCTAGCAATAGGTTTGAGAGTGATATTTCATGAGTTATTTTTTATTTCTTTATTTTTTTTCATGAGTTATTTTTTAAATGAACACATGCACTAAAACACTGGCACACTCCTGCCTCTAATTTAGAAGTTAGATGGTCTAGATTGACACATTCATTGTACCCTTTGCTATTCAGGATTGCAGTTGAATGCAGTACACCAGAACTTCCAAAATCGGTCTGTTCTTTTGCTTCTGGGTTTGTAGAGAATAATATAGCCTATTGTCCAGTTCACAGAGAAAGAGGTCCTTGGAAATGTGCTTTTTCGGTTGTTTGGGACTTACCGAGCAATAGATAAGGATCAGAAGTTGTGTAAGTTGTATCTGAAGTAGTTATAGTGAATATTAAATCAAAAATATGTTAAGAGTTGTTACTACCGTGCTTTGGTCTGGTTAGTTTTGGGCATTTGCTTGCTTGCTTGCTTATTTATTTATTTAGGCAGGATCTGTAGCCTTGGCTATCCTAGACTCGTTTTGTAGAGCAGGCTGCTCTCAGACTCACAGAGATCTGCCTGTGTTTGTCTCCCCGAGTGCTGGAATTACATATATACCTGGCTGGGTTTTAAAATTTTACTCGTCTGTCTTGATGTGTGTGTACAGGTGGCTGTGGGTACTTGCAGAGGCCAGAAGATCAGGTAGATCTGGACATGTGGTTGTGAGCTGCCTGCTGTGGTGCTGGGACCTGAGTGCGCATCCTCTGCGAGAGCTGCAAGCGCTCCAGCCACCGAGCCATCTTTCCAATCTTAGATTCTCTGCATGTATAGGAATTGCTACTTTTAATGAATTTTTTATGTGAAATTTTGTATCATTATTCTATCCATTTTGTAATTTTCTTGAAAATCATAGCAGTACTAAAAAAGAATCTCAATTCTTAAAATTGTTTTGAAAATAAGTTGAAATATAAATATGATTAAAATTTAATAAATTCACAAATAAGGCATAATGTGTGTTTATGTCTTAGCTTTAGTTACTACCCAGCAGAAAACTTAATAGAATACAAATGGCCACCTGATGAAACAGGAGAATACTATATGCTTCAGGAACAAGTCAGTGAATATCTGGGTGTGACCTCCTTCAAGCGGAAATATCCAGGTACTTAAGGCTCAGTGTGTATAATAGATGACATCTGACTTCTAACAAAGACAGGGTGTTTACTCCAAGGCTTGGTTATGAATGATTTCTGTTTTATATATTTACAAAGCAAGTAGCTTTGCTGAATTTAATTTACTATTATCATTCAGTATCCTACTCTGCAGTTAGCATGTTTTTATGTTGCCAGGTTATCTAAGGGCAGAATAAGTCCTGAGATTATAGGCGTATACCACCATGCCTAACTATTTAAGGTTAATTTTGGGAAAAAAAAAATCACTTTATAGCCAATGTTTTTTAATTTTAACTGTTGCTCCATAACCTCAGGGATAGAGTTAGCTTCTAAGCCATGTATGAATTGTACAAAGCCATTCGTGATTAACTGCCCTAATGTAGTTTTTAGTTTTCCAATGTTTACTTCTCGAACTCATAAGACTTTTTGAGTAGCTACCTCAATAATACTTATAATGTGCAATAAGAGATGTGTTTAAAATAGTTTTTTTTTTTAAAGTTTTTTAAAAGTTTTTAAATGTATAGTTTCAGTTGTTAAAAGTCCTTTTATTCTGCTTTTGGAGATTTAGAGAGACGAGATTTATCTCACAAGGAGAAACTGTACCTGAGAGAACTAAACGTCATCACAGAAACGCAGTGCACACTAGGTAATCAGCGCCTGGAGTGTCTTTAGAGCTGTACATTTGTAGGTGACATATGGAAAATGGATAAATACCACACTTCCTAAGACAGTTTACAAAATCAACAAATTATTTAAACGATACATTGTTTACTTCATTTTTAAGTATTGTTAAAAAGTAAAGGACATGAATAAAATTTTTTATAATACCATATAATTTTCTAAGTATAAGTTTAACAGAGTTGTCAAATTTGCATTTGGGTGTGGAATTTGTACCTAAGTGTAGATCTTTATCTCTGTGTAGTGCTGGGGATTGAACCTATAGATTCTTATCTTTTAAAGGGCAAATACTGTCAAATTTTTAGTTCCTTATAGCATATACTTCATTCATAATATATCTTTAGTGAGTGTGTTAATGTCAACAGGTACTTTCCAGTGTAAATCCATCACAGCCGTAGGAAAATCTGATAGTGAAATTGTGAAAGTTACACAGCATGTGTAGATGGGTGAATGTTTTGAGATGTGAATTGATAATATTTCTGATATATAGATT
Organism: Meriones unguiculatus; assembly: GCF_030254825.1. Classification (NCBI taxonomy): domain Eukaryota; kingdom Metazoa; phylum Chordata; class Mammalia; order Rodentia; family Muridae; genus Meriones; species Meriones unguiculatus. The sequence goes on from NC_083367.1 coordinate 56,606,021, forward strand.
TAGAGACTAAGAAATATGTATTGGGAAATAACTTTTATATATCCTGTATTAATTATTAATGGCTAGTATATAACATTCACAAATATTTCTAAGTATTCTTACAATTTACATAAAATGGAAAAGACACACATTTGGTTGAATAATTGATTTTTTTAAAACAATAACCTTCAGTTTTGATTGCTTGACTTTATTAGGAAGAGTAAGTAACTTTTAATATTTTTAAATGTATTAATGTTGCTTTATTATATGAGTTGCTTTTGTTTTGTTTTGTTTTGTTAGTAGAATTGTTTGAAAGAAAAACTAGTTTTGAAAAAGCAACTGTGTTTACTTGGTCTTAAGATATTTTCTTTACTTACTTTTGGGGGCATCTGAAATAGGTTTAACAGCATTGCGCAGTGATGAAGTGATTGATTTAATGATAAAAGAATATCCAGCTAAACACGCTGAATATTCTGTTATTCTACAAGAAAAGGAACGTCAGAGAATTACAGATCACTATAAGGAATACTCTGTAAGTGATTTGAAGTGATTATGTCTGTCATGGGAGTTGGGGAAACTTTTTATAAAATGATGATTTCTAACTGTATTATTTTTTCTTTCAGCAAATGCAACAACAGAATACTCAGAAAGTTGAAGCCAGCAAAGTTCCTGAGTACATTAAGAAAGCTGCCAAGAAAGCCGCCGAATTCAATAGCAATTTAAACCGGGAACGCATGGAAGAGAGAAGAGCGTATTTTGACTTACAGACACATGTAGGGTGACTTAGTTCAGCAGTATCTGGGTCTTCTTTGTTGTTATTACAGAATCGCTACCAGTCCATTATTATTATTATTTTTGTTGTTATTATTATTGTGCTGTGTGTTCTTACAGAAATAGGATACCATTTTTAATGCTGTATTGGATAATGCCATTTGCCTGCCCTCCCACGCTCATTCCTTTCCTTCTTTCTGAAACCTCTTTGCTTTGTGGTTGAGAGTTTACTGAGTGAGACTAATAGTAGCTGTGTATCATAATTCCCATGTCCCAAGAGTGGTGTGAGAGTAGCATACTATGCTTGTCTCTTTGGGCTTGGGGAAGCCTTGTGAGCTTAGACAAGTGTCCCCTACATTTCATAGAAGGAGCAGGTGAGCTACAGAGAGGCTGTGGTGTGCCAGAGACTTTATGCTGCCTTTCCTCAGGGTCGGTGCATGGTTATAACAGGCACAAAACTTAAGCGTGCAGTTGGAAAGCACCAACTGCCCCTCAGGTTATTGCGGCCGTCATTTAGATTGCTAGCTTTCTTACAGGGCAGGGACACAGATGTAGTTTATACATGGGAATTCTTTTCTTGAAGCCTTGCTTCCCAGATTGGAATCAGTTTTCACGTCTCTTGATCTTAACACAGGTTATCCAAGTGCCTCAAGGAAAGTACAAAGTGTTGCCAACAGAGAGAACCAAGGTCAGTTCCTACCCAGTGGCTCTCATCCCCGGACAGTTCCAGGAGTACTATAAGAGGTATTTGGTATTTTAGTTATCATTCCTTTCAGAGCCTCCTAAAAGTTTGTGTTTACCAGTGACACCAAGAGATGTGCAGGCTTGTGTCTACATATTTCCTGTTGGGTTCTATATAAAGGACACCGTTCTGTCAGAATTTGAAGGCCTGGTGGAGTGTGGAGTACCAATGCCTCTGTCTGGGTGGCTCGTTGGTGCTTACAGGACGGCACATGGCCCAGTAGTTTGCATTACTGGGAAGCTTTTTTGAAATCAGCATCTCAGGTTGGTTCAGCTTCAACTCCCTCGCCAGAGGCTTCATTTATGCGGGGCTCACCACGTGCAGTGCAGAGTGGAGGGTGTGACTTGTTGGCAAGAGATGAGGGAGAAAGAGGAGCAGAGTAAATGCAGGGCAGGCATGCCCCCCCCCCGCCATGAGTGTATTTACTTCCTTTTTCCATCTTAAGTATAACCAAAGGCCTTTTAAGCCAGGACTAATGGGTTCCTTTTGTTTCAAAAATCTCAGCTTTTCTTCCAGTAGCAGGCTTCATTCTGCAAACCTGTTCTCAGAATAGGTATTGTTCAGAAGACATGATTTACCCCAGAGCATGGAAGTGTACTTTCTGTTTGATAGTCTAATTTAAATTGTGCAAATTTTTAACTTTTTAAAATGTTTTAAATCTGGAAATTACTAAAAGTTTGGTGGTGTTCTGCCAACCCGTGTTTCTGATGTGGTGTTTTAGTGAGGTAGGTCTTGAACAATAGCCTCTTGAGACCAGGAGGACTGTGTGCAGCCTGAACTAGGAGAGACTTCAGTGTTGCAAAACATGCTTCACACAAAGTAACTGCTACTAAAAACATCCCTAATTTTGATCCTAATTATTATATTCCACGCACTTGATGATACCGCTTAGTCGTCTGTTAGTTTCCTGAGGTTTACTCTCCGCTGAGCCGATTTTATGAGTGTATGTATGTGATGTAGAAGTTGCCACAACTTGGGTGTGGGACTGACATGCGCATGAGGGGCCCTGGGCCCAATGTTCATGTGCTGTTCGGGGCTGCTTACGTCTCCCTCCTGTCTGCTGACACATTATTATCTTTCTCTTGGTTTGATAGTAAAGGGAAAAACAGACATTATGTTTAGATAGGATCAAATGCAGTCTGCATGGTCAGCTGGTAGGAAAATATGTTCAGATTGGTAAAAATTTATTACTTATCTCCACCTGATGACCAAAATGAAATTCTCCCTACCCAGTTTTTGTGAAGTACATGTGCGTGGGAAGCTTAAGGCAAATTTCACAGTTTTTCCATTTTTAATATTCAAGGAAGAATGAAAACAACCTTTCTGACCTTAGGTACTCACCAGATGAGCTGCGGTACTTGCCATTGAACACAGCCCTGTATGAGCCGCCCCTGGACCCAGAGCTCCCAGCACTGGACAGTGATGGTGATTCAGATGATGGTGAAGATGGCCGAGGGGATGAGAAGCGAAAAAATAAAGGCACTTCGGTAGGACTGCGTACCTTAACAGGAAACGTCCTTTGCTTATTTGCTGATTGCTTTCCTGGAATGTTCAATTGAACTCTATTATCATACTCTTTGAACAGGACTGTCGCATATATTTATAGAAAAAATTCACCAAGAATATTTATTGTGTTAATATAAACGGGTTGAGTATTGCTTTTTTGGGGGGCAAGTTTTATATTTAAAATCTTCTATTTTGAGCAAGAGAGGCAATTGTATTGAACATTAATACTCTTTTACCCAACTTGCTCTTTATGCAGATTAAAATACTGAACAAAATAAACCGATCTGTGCCACAGAGAAATGTGATTTGTGCTTGGGCAGCAAGTTACTTTGTGCTCCTTTTACGTAACCTGAGGCTTCTGTAGGAAAGTGTTAGCTTAATAATGTGTTGTACTATATTTAGTTTTTCTGGGTGCCTTTTTTCATACAAAAAATTTAACTGCTAAAAAAGCAGGATGTCTGTCCTTGGGGGAATAAAGTATCTCTTAAGGTGACTTAAGGTTGTGACTTTCTTCAAAAATATACATTAAGCTACATCCATCTTATACCTTACATTGTAGCAAACCCAAATACCTGCAATCACTGAGTGGCATTGTATTTCCTTATCTACAACTTGTAACATAACAATCTTACATGTTACATGAAACAAGGTTCTATCCATGCCCTACTGCAGTGATGCCTCCTGTCAGTCAGCAGAAAGGAGCTATGGAAGTTAGTAATGGTGAATGCAACTTTATCAGACAGTTCTGCAGAATAAAAATTAATGTAAATTTGAGGAAACCATTTTGACAACATACCCAGAATTTTTTCACAGATTTTGACCTGGCAAATTTGCTAACAGAATTAATTCTAAGCACTTAATCAGATGTTAGCAAAATTTAAATAAAGAAAAACATGTTGATTGTAGTGTTGTAGATTTAGAAATAAAACTTTATCCACAGTGGTGATACATTAACACAAAAGAAATGTAGTTCAAATAACATGAGGAAATGTATATAGTACTTTACCAAGATGACAAAGCACATTTGTGCACATATGCTGTGTGATGCATGTGCATTAAGTGTGTGTGTGATTGTGTATGCATAGAGATAATGTGTTCACTGATGTATCACAGTGTGCACACACATGCAGTATAATCCAAGTTTTTGAATTATGCTGACAGAATGAAACCACATTTTCAGGATATGGGGGATGTCTGAGAGAGTCTGGGCCTTTGCAGAGTACAAACATACTGAGAAACCAGAATACCATTGCAGGTGGTTAGGGATAGCTTATTTTTTTTTCATTCAGTTTTCATAATTTATGTGACTATAAAGTTGTTACAAAGCTTTAAATTATAAAATGAATTAAATGGTTAGATACTGAGATCTTGTCTCTTGAACAAATAAAATGTTTCATACTGTTGTAGGCAGTTAGGGTTATGACATTGCGTTTTTTACAGTTTTGAACATGGTTATATATTTGAAGGACTTTCATAATGACTTCTAGTCAGAGGAAAAAATAAGTATTTTTTAAAATAGAAAACTCTGTATCCCTATGGCATGAAAAATATTGAAGCTGTATAATATAATAGTTGAGTTGTTAATTCCATTTTTCTGCTCAGTTACATCAGAAAACATAGTTGACTAGGAACTTGCTAACAGAAATTAGAAGGGTAAATAACTTTTAACATGGCTTTTTTTTACTCTATTAGAAATACCTTTCTTAGAATCATCTTTATATTTTTCATTGGCTAAAACTTTAAAAAAAATGTTTTCTGTCATTTAAACAACTGAGACACAACTTGGTCCTAATTCCAAGGAACCTTTGTTTTTACTTCTTTGCTACAGGACAGCTCCTCAGGCAATGTGTCTGAAGGAGACAGCCCCCCTGACAGCCAGGAGGACACCTTCCAGGGAAGACAGAAATCAAAAGACAAAGTGGCCACTCCAAGAAAAGACGGCTCCAAACGTTCTGTACTGTCCAAATCAGTTCCTGGGTACAAGGTAGAAGAGAAAAGCCCCTGACTCAGCCTCTCCCTGAGACCGTTAACTCTGAGCCTGAGGAGCTGAGCTGCTGTGCTCACTCTGTCCCTGTGCTGTGCACCTGTCCACTGCTTTCTTCCTCTGGTGGCTTTCTTATTACTTTTGGTCATGGTATAGCTTCTATTTCCTGTATATAACAATTTATGGGTGTTCATTCCCTTTTAATTAATAACCAGAAAAATAGTTTTTAAAACATTGTTTCAAGGCAGAACTTGATTTTTTTTCTTTTTTTTAAGTACAGGGCATAATTGTCTAGCATTTTGAATATCTGAACAGTTGGTAAAGCTAAACTTGGTGAGCTGTGAAGTAGGAATGGACTTACAACCACATGAGGTGGTATTTTTGTAGTGCCTTTCACTGAGAATATCTGGGCTTGTTCTAAGGATTGTTGGATCCTATTGCCAAATTCTGCCATGTTTGGGATCGAAAAATAGTAAAAGCTATTACTTGCATCATGGCTTTTTGTAATATTTGGCAGATAGCTGGTGTACCATTCTGTGACAAGGACTAAAACTTAGTTTGTGGATCTGATTATTCGAAGAGTAAGGTCATAGATTATCAGAAACTCTGTTTATTATTTTTAATATTTGTTTTCTGTATGCCTCTCCCCTCCAGAAGGTTAGATGAGGGGAGAGTAGCTGTTGTGGTGCGAAGGGATGTAAGGGTATCACAGAAGGAGTGGACTTCGTGTTCAGCTTTGTGACATGGATGGTAATGTTACAGCATATAGTTCTCCTGGTCTTGGCTGGGTTAGAGTATGGAGCCGGTTTCTCTATGGAGGTGTGCTAAAGGAAGGCTGCAAGAGTCTCGCGAGGTTGAGTTGTTAAACACCTGTGTGTTAGCATCGGAACAATGGCATGTAAGCACAGAAAACAAGCAGAAGTGAGCTGTGAGTCATTGTCTTTCAGTCTCACTTAAGACACTTTCTGACAGGGCCCATGTATGAACCATTTGGAACATGCTTTTGTGGCACGGCCAAGCAGATTGAAGGCTTACTCAGCAAGGAATCCTTCCAAGGACAGAGTCAGTGGGCTGCTTCTGTGGGATTTTGTACTTGGGTATTTTTGTTTTTTTACATGTATAGCTTATCTATGCTTTGTAAACTAAAGATTATTTCAGTTACTGCTTAATAATTGAAACCAAACAAATTCCAAAGATTACATTTTAGAAACAGCTTGCAGGAGCCAGTATGTGTCACTGTCTTAGAGGGGCCAGTGTGGCGGCAGCTGTCCAGGGCTGAGGACACTTAAACAGGGAGAACCTGTTTCATCGTTCATTATAATAGAGAATATACAGGCTAGAAATGAAGAACAATCCATATTATCACCGATCTAGTGAGTAAATCATATAGATTAATCTTAGTTCATAGTACTCAAGGGAGCCTCATGCAAAATAAACATTTTATAATCTGTAAACATTTTTAGTAATGTTTTTAGTTACTAAAAATGTTTCAGGTATTTCAAAAATGGGTTCAGCCAATATATAGATATATATTGTGAGCATGATTATTGAAAGTTAACCTAGAGAAAGTATTAATGAGCCAAGATGTGCCTAAATATAAGGGTACTTCAAGCTGACATTCAGACACACACACACACACACACACACACTTTAAAATATGGGAGTTAAACATGATAATGTATGTAATTTAGTAAGATGGACTAGTACTTGCCCTTAACTTGTAGGACGGTATTGTTTAGGTTATATTAACCTGAAATTAAAATGTAATTGTTAGGCTTCAGGCCTACACATATATAATTAAAATCTATTCTGTGTTAGTGTTACTATGAAAGTTTCAACTTATTTTGCTATTTTTTCAACAAGAGAAGTATATGTGAGCCTTTTATTTAAGATGTTAAGGGCTGTTGTCTGAAGAAAACTAAAAGGCTGCTGCAGTGTGGGAAGGAGATCAGAGGGTCCCCGTGAAGCATGGGGCCTTCTCCATGGTCTTCCAGGGACTTCTGCATATCTCCCTCCTTCAGTGCTGGTCTTTGGTTTGTCTGTGAGGGTCTGGATGAGGCTCTGTAGCCTGGTGAGTCTTTATGTACAGGAACAATGCTTCTGTGTGTTGAACTGCAGCAGCCATGCAGAAGACTCCACAGTGCTGTCTCTCTCTCCCTCTTCCACTGCTGTGTCTCCCCCATCTATCACCTTTCTTTCTTCCCCTCTCTCATTCTCTTTGTCTTTCCTCAAATTTTTCTTTTCAAGATGAAGATTATTGGGTAAGAAAAAATTTTAAGTGGTTTATCAGAACATTATGTGTAATTTTAAAGGTAAACCCTGAAGATTCTTAGTGTCTCCTTTTACTGTAGGCATTATGTGTATTTTAGTGATTGTAGAACTTGAATTGCTCTAGAATGTGAATTAGATTTGTCTTTTACTCCTTGAGTTGCTTTGTAAAGAGTCTCCTATGAGGAATTCTCTTTTCAAAATTTAGTATTGTGTGGTTTATTTCCTGACTTTAGTAAAAGATATTAGAATACTTACTATGCTAGTATCTAACTTAAACTCTTAAGTATTATCTAAGTTTATCTTTTACCTTTAGTACAGGTTTTTGAAAGTTCTGCTGCATATTATGGCAGTTAAGATTCAATCTTAGAAGTGAACTTACTAGTTATTTTTTACTGATGTCCAGGACACAGTGAAAGCATGTGCTTAGGTTCAGCAGGATAGCAGAATAACAAACTGCTGTCATGTTCTGGGGGAGCAGGGTATAAAGTACAGAGAGGAGATGGAGAGTAGTCAATGGGACATTTTAATATGCTTGTTTAACTCCATGATATTTATTATTTTGTAGAGACATTTGTGATTGTTTAGTTGTTTTTTTTATCATATTTATGTATAAGGTTGACTTTTTAAAAAAATAAATAAGCCAAAAATTGTTTTTGAATGCCTCTGTCATCTTTTGCAAAGAAAATATTTTAAAAAATTAAAAACCAATTATTTAGGTCTGACAAGGTATAAAAGTGGCATTGAGATATTTAAAGTGAGTTTAGATCTCTCAGTGGTGAAATAATTTAGAAAAGAGACACAATGCATTTGACTGTGTTAGACTATTACTCTGTAAATCATCTTTGTCCTCCAACCCTTTTTTTTTTTTTAACCATTTCTTCATGCATACCCTATAGTACAACTGAGCACTGTTTGAGGGTCAAGATTATGATGCTTAGATATCCCTTTCCTGCCCTTTTATTTTATTTCAGGTGTAGGAAACCCTTTATACTCTGTCTTATTCCATGTTTAAAGCCCTAATACTGTGTGTTTTTAATCTGAAGGATGATACTCAAAATATACTTTGTATATTTCATACTTGATTACAATTTTTTATTGTCCAAAAGTTTTTATGTTTTACATGTCACAGTGAATACTTCTCTCCTTTGCCATAGTTCTCTTAATGTTTAGACAGGAAACAAGAATATGCATACAACTCAGATTTCTACAGATATTTATGCATGACTGTATGAATGGGACATCTTTCAATTAAAATGTTAAAATAGTGGGTTTGGTTTTTTTTTAAATTTTATTTTATAGGTTCAGCTTTATATCTCTGGGAAAATACCAGTTTTAAAATAAAGTGAATATGTATGTTGTTTAAAACTTAGCTTTAGCTTTTATGTATGGTCATTTCATACTTGGATTTTCTTTCCCGATTATTAGTGGCATTTGACATCCTATTTCATTTTTCGTTTTTGGTCTTTATATGGAAAGTGCTGTGTGTAGGGAGCACAGAGTGATGAACTTAGGCAACACAAGGTTATGTTTTTATGGAGTGTAGTCTAGGCTTTCATCATAGAGGGGGTTTTATGTTCTGATCCATCTGATATCCAGTTATGTTTGACAAAAAGGTTCTCATTAGCAGATTACCAAAAGTAAAGATAAGGTAATAACAGAATCCCATTTTGAACCCATAGTGAGTACTTCTGGCATGAATTTATAGCCCTCTTCTACCCTTCCAGCCAAAGGTCATTCCAAATGCTCTATGTGGAATTTGTCTGAAGGGTAAGGAGTCCAACAAGAAAGGAAAGGCTGAATCTCTTATACACTGCTCCCAGTGTGATAACAGTGGTAAGTAGAGATGTCTCCTTAAGATTTTAACCTTACCCTGTGTGTTGCCTCAAAAGTTAGGGCTTATAGTTGTCAGCTAGGTGTCCATCAAATAATCCACAAATGGATATGACTTGTTAGACATACATAAAGCCCATGTAGCCTCTACATTGTGTTTTGATGTTTCAATGGTAATATTAAGCATGACAGCCATTCTTGGGAACTAATATTGTGTATGCCGTAAGTTAAAAGTTCTATTGTGAAATGCTATTCATGTTGGTTTTGATTTAGGCCACCCTTCTTGCTTGGATATGACCATGGAGCTTGTTTCTATGATTAAGACCTACCCATGGCAATGTATGGAATGTAAGACATGCATTATATGTGGACAGCCCCACCATGAAGAAGAAATGATGTTCTGTGATGTGTGTGACAGAGGTTATCATACTTTTTGTGTGGGCCTTGGTGCTATTCCATCAGGTAAAGATGAAAAACAAAACAAAACACATTCTCTTGTGTGATGAAGATCTCCCAGCATTTTTTAAGGCTGCATAAATGCCATAAACATGTTCCAATTATGACCAAGCTGTTACTGTCTGTGTCACAGCTACTTGATTTTCATTTTTGGAACCAAAGAACAAATGAGATGGCAGGATGCCTAGGTTAGATTTTGGAAGTTCAATTTGAGATGCAGAATGAGCTGGTGTTTTTCTAGGAAAATTACTACAGTAACAGCACCAGTCTGTTTGGATGCTTTTATTTCTAAAGGTTATCTATTAACAAAGTGACTGCTGTCTTTATATATGCTAAGACATCTTTCTATAAAGTGAGGCAGCATGACAATTCCAGATAATTTTAGAATGGACACAGAATCAAATAGTAAATCACAGCAATTCTATTAAAACATTATACAGGTAATTGTGCAATTTTAAGAACTTAGTTGCATAGTTAACACTGTATAGTACTCTATAAAACTTACATTTCATGGAAATCCTTTAAAAGTAAGCAACTTGAATACAGCACTTAAGGTTCTGTAGTAATTCATATCAAGTATGTGGTATAGGTTTTTAAAGTGCCACAGAGAGGGTGCTGTTAGAATAGTGGAGAAAAAGGCCATAAAAAGCCAGATTCATTAAAAAGTTCTACATTAGGAACTGTGTTGTTGAGGTTTTAAAAACATGATGGTATTTTAATTTTAAGAAGGATAATGGTAATTTTTTTAAAGGTACAAATGATTGTTACAGTGCCTTTCCTTATCTTGGCCATGCAATAGTCCACACTTTACTCTTTACACCATGCAATAGTTCACACTGCATTGGGTTACACGATTAAGGGTTGTTTATATTATCTTCCTTGGCTTAAGGAAGTCAGTACTCCCTCCCCACTGAAAAATCCCCCCAGGAGTTATCACTACAGATAGCTCAGGAGTGAGTTTAGATGGTTTGTGCTCAATCCTATAAAATTAAAATTCCACTCCATATTAACTAACAATTTTTCTCCTAGGTCGCTGGATTTGTGACTGTTGTCAGCGAGCTCCCCCAACACCCAGGAAAGTGGGCAGAAGGGGGAAAAACAGCAAAGAGGGATAAAATAGTTTTTTGACCCTCATGTTTGGGATATTTGGTGCCAATTTATTTACAATACTTTCCTTTTTATGCCAATAAAGAACTTTTTTGAAATTAACTATGACCTTAAACATCTTCAAGTTGATTTATTTCATTATTACCAACTCCCACCCTTGAAAGAAAGTCACAGAGAAATGGCTCATTTCCCCAGATTTTAATTTCTTAGTGTCACCTTTTCCCACAGATTAGCAGAAAGAGGTAGCAACTTAATTTGAAATATTTCTTCTTGAATCTGAAAAGTTAGTTACCATTTGTTATGACTCTGTCCTGACCTGCTTAGGTAGTACCACAGTTACCAGATAACCAGAGAGCTCCAATCAGCACAAGCAGAGGAAAGAGCAAATGGCCTAAGATCTCGTCAACAGCACATCAATAGTTTGTAAATACTTGCCTGTCAGGAAAGCTTGCTTAGGTTTCAGGTACCATATTCCTACTGTGCAGAGGCTCTGGGAAGAGTGAAGCTGTCATTGCATTTCTGACCTGGCTTTAGTACCTCTTTAAAACTCTAAGTGCTATACTTCATTTAGAATGTCTATAGAATAAATTCTATTCATCAGCCTTTTAACTTCATCTGCACCAGCACTCAAGTTTAATCTGTTTTATACAGTCTGTTACTGCGATCTTTTTGCTCACCTAACGAAAAATGTATTTAAACACTTTCTTGAGCAGACTCCCTTTTTATAGGAACTTTAATCTCTAAAATACTGTGCTTGCTGCTTTTCCTGCTTGGGGAGTAAACTGAGGTAACAAAACTATGGCTTTATTTTTCCATCCTAGTCTAGAAAAAAGTAACCAGAATTCCACCAGGTCAAGTAGCAAGGTTCACAGCAAACTGTAATCGCTCTGTGCAGATAAGGGTTTGTGCTGCAGCACAAGTTCAAAGGATCAGAAGAGAATTTCAAGCACCAATTTCAAAATGCTAATCAATATCGTCCAGAGGACTGACTCCTCTTGGGCTGTCTCCTCTGGAGCATAAGCTTGGTTCTGACTTGCTTCTGTTGGGTCAGCGGCATAGGCAGCCTCTCCAAATGGGTACTGATCCACAGTTCTGTCATAATATACTCTCATCTCAAAGTCACTCTCATGGTGAGACGGGTGTCCATAAATTCCTATCCCGACCGGGCGCTGGAAGTGCGCCGGTATAAAGACCACGTCCTGGCCGCAAGTGACTGACTGTAGCTCGTACTCGTCGAAGCTTGGGTGCGGGGTACTGTCGGACACGTACAGGTCCGCATCCCCTCTCAGGCTCTGCATCCTGAGAATGATTTTGCCCTCGTGGTTTAACCGCAAGTAGCTGTAATTCCCGGCTCCTATTTGGCCCTGGACCACGTGCAGAAGGAGCCACTCCTCCGGGACGTCGTCCTCTTCCAAGCATTTTACCAGGGCCACCACCTGGGACGCCAGGATCATCAACAAGGCGCACCTCCAGGGAGCAGCCATCGCTGGGACTCTCAACTCGGGTACTCCTTCATCTGCAGTCGGTGTGCTGAGAAGGCACGGGTGACAGGCTCGACCGGAGGTGCTCGTCCACGCAGGCCAAGAGAGGCGTGCACCTGGGTCCCAGGAACCGACGGTGGGGCAGGGGAGCGAGAGATGGGGTGAAGAGCAGAGGACAGCGGAAAGGAACCGAGGAGGCGGGTGGAAAGAGAAGCGGTGAGGCGGGCGGCAGCGCAGGCCCCTAGGGGCGTAGGTGTCTGAAGAACAGCTAGGTCGCCGACCCCGGACTCACCGCCACGCCCCGCAGACCACGCAGCACCCGCAGCATCCGGGCTCAACCTGGAACTCACCCCAGCAGGCGGAAGAGAACCCGGGCCCGGAAGTGTGGTACTCCGGAAGCAAGGGCTTTCGGGAAACGACTCAGGTCTATACAGCCGGAAGTGAAGCAACGCCCGGCTCTCGCGAGTGTAAAGAAGCGCGGCATTAAGGGTCGGCTTCCCCGTAACCATAGTGACGCGGCAGGCGTCAGAGGCGAGTTCCGGAGAAGTCGGGCTGGACTGCAGGTGAGGGCGTCTGGGATTGCGACTTCGCGTTAGCGCCGGTGTCCGGGGCGACGTCTGGCGACAAGCTCCCGTGCGGAGGTGGCCGGGAAGCTCTAGACGTAGGCTCGAGCGGCGCGTGCGAGTGGTGCGGCCCCTGATGGTGCCTCCCAACCTTCTTGCAGACAGGACCGCGCCTTGGGGCGAGGGTGCGCGTCAGCTGCGGCTGTGCTCTCGCCGAGCTGTGGGCGGGTCTGCACGGCCAAGAGCGGCCCTCCTGAGCCCTTGTCCCCTCACCCCGCAGCCCGTGCTCCTGAGTGCAGACAGCATCGGGAGGGATACTTTTGGATTTGTCTTAAACCACGACAGAAGGAAAATTTAAATTTTAGCATGAGAACTATTAACAAGTGATTTCCCCCCTCCAAGTCCATTCCAGTTTCTATAACACACCACAGACTTAACAGAGTGTCAGAAACAATTGCTCCCCTTTTCCATCGCGCACAAAGTGAGTCCAGGAGCCAGGGCTACACAGACAAACCTTGTCTCAAAAAACCAAACCAAACCAGCCAACCAAAGACAACGTCTAAGGATAAAGATAGGATCTTTTGGCACATTTAATATTTTGCTGCATTCTGGTACCTGTGGTATCTATAGCTATTTGTTAGTGTTAGCCTCGGTATCTAGGTCTTTAGAGTATCTGAATTGGAGAACTTTCCAAGTTAATGTGAAGAACTTTATCTTTTGCTCTAAGTAAAGATTCAAAGGCATTTTGTGATGCTTCCATTTTCTGTGGGAGCCCATCAGTTATTGATTTGCCTAATATTTTTTTCCAAATTCAAGAATCAGGTAACATGATTCTACATGTGTAGCTGAGAAACATTTTTAATATTTTATAATCAGAAGGAAACTTTTTTCCCCCCTTAAGAATACACCTATATTTTAAACAATGATGCTTTTTGGATAACAGAATAATCATATGTATTTTTTCTGTATAATGTACATTTTTTAGTATATCTGAGATGGCTGCTTTTTTTTTTTTCTGACTTAGCTTTAGAACCATAGTGTCTTTATCATTCACTCATCATGGTATTTCTTGAATTGCTCCCTTGGTTTCACATATACTGTAATCTCACTAGAAAAATAAACTTAGTCTTTCTTATTTTTACTTGTCTGATGCTCATGTGTGTAGCATGTCTCTGGGATGTGCTATTCCATTTTATTGCTGAGGAAGCACAATAGGACAATGGCTTGGGATGGAAGACAACATTATTGGTGTGGTACCTTCACAATTAAATGTTTAATTCTGTGCATAGTTTTGTCACTTAAAAGTTAGTTCACGATGGGTTCAGTGCTATCTCAAACACCTGCTATAGTAACAGTCCCTTTTGTCTGCATAGGACCTTGTGTGGCTGTTGGCAGTTAGATCCTCTTCTCGGTCAGCTTGCAGGCCACCATACCCCTTCCATCCTGTACAGCCACCTTTTATGTCCCCCTTCCCCCACATACACACTAGGCTTTCCATTTAAGAACTGTTGGAGAGTTATGTAGGCTTATAAAGGACCAGGCTTATAAAGTGAAATATGTTACTCATGCCCACATGCTTCTCCCTGTTTCCCTGGCTAGAACACAGCCATGTGGTTGTACATGACTACTGGGGAACCGAGTAATGATTGATGGCTTTGTGTCTAAAAGCTAAGTTCTCAACCTTCCTAATGATGCACCAGTTAACGCTGTTCATCATGTTGTGCAGACCCCTAAACCAGAGTTATTTTGTTGCTACTTCATAATTGTAATTTTGCTGTTACAAATGGTAATGTGAATATCTGTGTTTTCCAATAGTCTTAGGCAACCCCTGTGAAGGTGTCGTGACCCACAAGCTGAGAACCACTGGTCTAGAAAGACAGAGCAGTGGTTTGGTGGTGAAAAATAAGTAGTCTCCCTGCCAGTGGTAAACATCTGTTTCTTTGTAGATCCCGCTTGGGAAACAGTCATACTTTCTCAGAGGGTCTTGTTTGGTCAAGGAACCTAGCATGGTGGGGCATATCTACCCTCCTCACACAGTTCTGTTTATGGGTCCTGAGTGAGGCTTCTGGGTTCCAGAGACCTATGAGCTAAGAAGATGCACTGTTGACTCCCTGCTAGGGTACAGTGGCTGAGTGTGGTCTGCTGCTCACAGCAGTTATAAGGGTCTGCTGGTTGGAGTTGGTGCTTCTCTGGTTGCATGGTGCTCTGTTTTTTTGTTTGTTTGTTTGTTTGTTATTGTTCTACTTTGGTCACATCAGATATGGGTACTAAGGCTGTGCCCTCCTAGAGTGCATGGCCCATCCCTTAGGGGAACTGCACCCATGCACTCTGTGATGCTTTTATGTTTTTTGTTTGTTTGTTTGTTTTGGCCTCATGGCTCTCTGGTAAACAGTAGGCTTTGGCCAGTGTGATTCCCCTTTGTTCCAGGTGCAGCCACCTCTACCATTATCCTTCCTGGTTTTCTCGTTAAGTCTGTTTTCTTTTTATATAGTTGCTCTTCTGGTAATTCATGCTCTAAAGTTACACGAACTAAAGGCAACCATCCTTGAATTGCTTTTGGCTAAAAGGCCAAGTTTTGACTACACTTTGTGCCTGATTTGGGCACGTTGAGGGGCTCGAGCCTAGCCTGGGAGCTTCCATGCTTCTGCACTCTTTCTGCTTGTATTTGATCTCATATTGCCTCACCAAGTTTATGTGTAGGCTGCCAACCCTCTTTATGACCATTTCCTGTAGGGCCCTATGGTCAGTACATGTGTGGTCAGACTTTCAGGCTATTATTAGAAAGTCCTGGCTTGTGCTTTTGGTCAGGTCATTGAGCAGTGTCCCACAGTGTCACTGAAAATCCTTTCAAGGTGCCTGGTTATGTTAGCATTGGAAGCTGTGGGAAAGTAATCTCACAATGTCAGTAGCTTAACACAAACACAGCAAAGTGTTTGCACACAACAGACAGGCCATGTTGCCCTCCTGATGAGGAAGGTGCCTGTTCTGGGTACTCCACTTTCTTCATCCATTAGGGAGAAAAGAGGATGTCATCATAGCTCAAGCCTGTGCACCACTGGGGTAATTGTTTGGAGGTGCACTTGCTAGACCTTGTCTCACAGCTGCCCCTGATTTCTAGAGAGCCAGGGAGAAAGCTGAAAGTACTGGGTGAAAAACTAATGGGTGACTGGCAGGGTATTGATTAGAAAAACAAATGTATTCACAGATAAAAATAGTTTTGTGATGACCATCAGTTTTACGGGGTTATCTGGGCTCTAATTTAAGGGAGGACCGGGTATCAGCTAATCCAGGGCTCGAACTGCAAGTGTGTGTTTGTGTGTGTCAGTTTTCCAGATACCCCCACACCTCTGACTGTTGCACATTGCTGCTGTCGGACAGGCAGTTGCTGCAGCTGAGAATGTCAAGTATTGGCAGCCAGGGGAGGCTGCTACAGCAATGTGGGTTGTCCCAGGCTGGGCCCATGGCCTGGACCTTAGGCTCAGTGCTTCTCATGAAGATGGCATGTGTCTTCAGTCAGACTCTCCTTCCCTTGATGTTCAAGGCAGCCTCCTGTGACTGTTTGCCACCAAGAGCCTTTGTGAGTGCACTGCTTCAGCTCTCATAAACACCTCAGCGTATGAAGGCATGCTCACACTCACTCCTGTTTGGAAACAGTTCCAGTCACGTCAGATGCTGAGCTGTTTTGTTTGCTTTCTGTTTTTACTTTTAAGATTTGTGACAGTACAAGACTTCTGTAAGACCAAGCCAGTCAAAATGAGACCTCACCTCTACTTGAAGAAATCTTGGTCACTGATGGCTTCTCGGGGAGAGAGAGTAGAGAGTCCTTTTTCTCTGGGGTATGGCCACTGGTAGGTTGTGCATGCCCTGCTGAATAGCCCCAACCTGTGCACACACTGGCTGCACTAACTGACCCTGTGGGTTATTTCAAAGGACGAAAGAGAGGAGGACAGGAAGATGGAAAGGGATTTGTTTGTGGCAGAGTCCAAAAGGAGTTGGAGGAGGGGAGACAGGAATGGATATGATCCAAATATGGTGTTTAAGTGTCTGGAATTCTCAAGGAATAAATTAAAAATACTATACTAAAAAAAGATGTGGTGGTGTGTCTGTGACATTTATTCTTGGTTGTCAGCTTGACCACATCTCGACTTTACTAAACCCCAAGTGGCTGGACACACCTGTGAGGGATTTTTCTTAATCATGTGACGTGGGAAGACCCACACATAATCTGGGCCACACCTGCTGGCAGCCTATATTAAGGATGCGGGAGAAGGAAGTTCTTTGCTCTTCTCCTGCTTGTCCTCTCTGGCTAGCAACTTCATTCCTTCACGGGCATAAGTGTCTGTTGCTTCGGGATTCCAGCATATACTGAAGACCATCTGAGGCATCCCAACCTCATTGACTGAACAGTACTGGATTTTGGACTTTGCATTGGCAGGCAACCATTGTTGGATTAACTAGGCTACAGCCTGTAAGTACTTAAATAAGTTTTCTTTTTACATAGATTTATCCTCTCAGTTCTGTTGCACTAGAGATCCTCACTAATACAGTGTCCTTGAGTTGTCACTATATTCCTTCACCATTGGTCCTATTTGCATCAAATTTTGTGTGTATTGGGTATGTGCTTAAGTGTGGTTGAGTATGAGCATCTGTACAGAAAGATATGTGTGCATATCTGTTCGATCTCTTACTATAGGGTTGCCTACACTTAATGTCTTCCTCGGAGGCTTGTCTTTGTTGCTCCTGAGATGTGGTATCTTGGTGAGTGTTACTGTCATGTCTTCTTTCATACTTCAGTGTATTTAGACTAATCCATTCTGTTAGTTCCTGAATGGTAACATGAGATGCTCCAATTGCTACCCTCCAAATTTACACAATATGATATAGGAAAGTGGGTCCTGTGTCTTCCCATGCAATAACAAGAAAGTTGGATTCAGAGTCTAGAGAATGTCACAATGGAAGCTTTGCATCTAACACCACATTTACAAGTTAATTTATGATACTCCAAACTGTTATGTCTCAGAAAGAGTAGCTCTAGTTGCTCAGACCAAGCTAGGGGACATGTTTGCCTCCACTAGCCCCTAGCACCCACTGGAGAACAAGGCCCATCAGTGCGGCAGGGCTTCGTTGCCATCTCACCTGCTATGGTTCTAAGCTTGGACATGCCAGGAGCTGCCTCTACCAGAGCCACAGAATCACCCCATACTGTTGCTGAGATAAAGCCCCAAGAGTTTGCTTGCTCTTAAAATCCATAGTTTAGGATCTGCGGATCCATCTTTCTTTTTTTTTAAATTAAATTTATATGTTTATTTATTACAATTTATTCACTTTGTATCCCTACTGCAGCCTCCTTCCTCGTCTCCTCTCAGTCTCAACCACCCTCTCTCTTCTCCCCCTATGCCCCTTCCCTAGTTCCCTGATAGGGGAGGACCTCCTCCCCTTCTCTCTGACCCTAGCTTATCAGGTCTCATCAAGGCTGGCTGAATCATCTTCCTCTGTGGCCTGGCAAGGCTGCACCCACCCCCAGGGGGTCTCAGTCCTCTCCATGCATGGTCCTTAGTTGGAGTAACTGTCTCTGCAGGTCCCATTGGGCCCAGGTATTTTGGCTCTGTTGTTCTCCTTGTGAAGTTCCAGTTCCCTCCAGGCTTTCTATCTCCCTCTTCTTCAATAAGGATTCTGGCACTCTGCCCAATGTTTGGCTGTGTATCTCAGTATCTCCTGATGGGTAGAGTCTTTCAGAGGTCCTCTGTGGAAGGCTCCTGTCCTGTTCCTTGTCTTCTACTACTTTTGATGTCTATCCATGTCTGTCAGCAAAATACCTGTTTCCATAGCTAGTGAGGCCTTACAGATTTCTGCCCTCAGTGGTACTGATCTACACCCCTTCAGTCAGACAAGTGTTGTCCTTTTCAAGCAAGATTCTGCGCATGGAAGACTCTAGCACCAAACCAAGAAACAAAAGCACCAGCTAGAAAGAACCTTCCAAGCCACGGTGGCTGGGGTGTGGGGAAATAGGAGAATTTATGTTCTGGTTTATATCACACTGTTAGTTCACAAAGCAACAGAAGGATTCTTCCAACGTTTGAGCAGTAGGAAAGATGCAGGTGTCCTGAAGGTGAGGGCCAGTTCAGGGCCCCTGGTGCATGGTGGCCATGCAGGCCCCTCACGGCTATGCACACGTGTCTGCCATTGTCAAGCCTGTCCCGCGTTGGCTGCCTGCATGTGTCAGGTATGGCCTGTGCTGCTCTTGTGTTGCATTTTGATAGGCATTTGTTCTTCAGTAGACCAGCGGTAGTTTGAGCTGTACAACTGAGCTCTTTGAAACTCTGAAACTACTAGTTCAGCATTAATGTCATATAAGGGCATAGGGAAGATTTTCACCCATGCAAGCCTTATGTTTGACAGGATTATTATGTGGAATGTACAAAGAACTAAACAAGAAAACTACCCCATTAAAAATGGGCCATGGAGGTGCACAGTTCACAAAAGAACTTCACTTGTTTATACATGTCTAATAAAGTGTTGGTGTTCTTAGCTACCTAGGAAGTACAGATTAAAACTGTTTTAAGATGCCACCTCACCCCAGTCACAGTGGCCTTTATCAAGAATACACATGACAACAATGCTGGTGTGGATGTGGAAATTGGGAATGCTTAATCCAGGTTGGTGGAAGTGCAAATTTGTGCAACTGCTATGGAAATCAGTCTGGCAGTTTCTTTGTATGTATGTATGTAATGTATGTATCTAACTATCTATCTATCTGGATTTATATCCTACTGCAGAGATACTGGAACATCTATGTTCATTGCTGTTATAGTCATAATAGGTAGTAAATGAAATCAGCCTAGATGTCCCTTAACCAATGAATGGATAAAAATCATGTATGCAAAATAGATTATTCAATTGTAAAGAAAAATAAAATAATGAATTTTACAGAGTAATGGAACTGGAAAACACATTAGGACAACCCAGGCCCAGAAGGTCAAACATTGCGTGTCTTCTGATACGGATTATGGTTTTGGTTTCTTAGATTTGTTTAACTTTGAAGGCTATAGAGATGTGAAAACTAGAGTTGGGCCATGGGGATGGGAGAAGAGGCATCAAGGGAGGAGGAGATGGTTGAACATGTGTGGTATGAAAATGGAATTCTGGGCCTGGCAGAAATGTGAGGTAGCTGGTCAGATTGCATTGATGGTCAGGAAGCTGACAGGTGACTGATGCTCAGCTCTCTCCCATTTTAAAAATGTTTTCATTTGCATGTATTAACCAGACATAGTGATGACTTTTATTATGACATTTTCACACATGCATATATGTTTTGATCATATTCACCTCCCCACCCTGAGTAATCCCATTCCTTTTCTCAGTTAATACTACCATTTTTCATATTATTTGTTTCTTTTTTTTTTTTTGTGACCCAATGAGTGTTTGTAGGAGTGTGATTGAAGGACTATTTATTACCAGTGATATAGCCACTGAAGAAAATGTCTCTTTTCCCCCCAGCAACCATTAACTACTGATAAATCCTGAGGGAGAGGTGGGAACTCATGACCCCACCCCCTCATGTTCCCCCCATGAAAGAATATTGACAGGATCGGTTTTATGTAGGTAATCACAGATGCTGTGGATTCAAGAGGGCACTGGCCATGTCCTGGCCAGAAGATTGTGTTCCACCACTTTCTACTCCTTTCTCTATCTCTTACCATCTTTCCTCCTCTTCAGTGAATTTTCCTGAGCCACGGAGGGAGTAATATAGATTCCCCATTTATGGCTGGTCAATAGTCACTTATTTTTAGTCTCTACAGTTACTGCTGTAGCCCGCAGAAGGAAGCTTCTGTGAGCAGAGCTGAGAGCAGTACTAGCTCCTGAACATGGACAAGGACTTAGAAGGTAGTTTGACAGTCCACAAGACCAACAGCGGCAGCCATTTCTATAAATTATGCTCATCTGTAACGGACACTGAAGGAACAGGGCACACGCTTTCATCAAGCATGGCTACTCACTCAGCACACTTGATAGAGCATCTAGGGCCCAGTTTTAAGCAGATCCTTTATTTTGTATTTTCTTTAAATCCCACTGTTTTTAGTTTTCAGTAATGAGGTTTGTGTTTTTCCTTCTGATAATAAAATTTTAAAGGATGGACTGGGGCATGATCAGCTGTTTGTAGGAAGGTATAGGCATGATGAGCACCAGAAACCGCATGACTAAAAATCTGTTGGCTGTGCCTTTAAGTACGTCTGTGCCCACAGTGGGATGTGGGGGTGAATGGCATCAAGGATTCCTCTAGCCTCCTGCCACACAGGTCTACGGTGGTCATGTTCACTAAACTATTTAATAAAGTAAATAAAATATCAAAACATGTTTGTCAATTTATGCTTGGTGAGACTTAGCCGTGACTCGCTGATTACGTAATCCATGGTAACTTTACTTCCATCACAGAGGTTGAATACATCCAGAGCCATAGGGACACTTGAATGCTGCTCCAGGGGTTCCTGGTTTCTATTGCAGTTTGTTACCAACTCTACTTATGCAGGGGTCCTTCTTCAGGCCAGGTCACTAGGAGGGGGCTGTTCACCTTCACAGTCGGCCCAGAAGATGGAGGAGGGCCTGTGAAGTGGGGGTCAGGGAGAGAAGTAGAGGACATTGTTTTTCCCTGGTACCTTTTCCTTTTGGGGGGTGGTGGTGAGTGGTTACGTATTATATGTGTGTGCATGCTAATAGTGATGAGTCAACTAGACTTTCACGTGAATCACATGCTGTGCCTCCCTCATCTTGCTCATGCTTTGTATTTTCAGGCTGATAACGGAAACACTTCCAGAGATGCCCTCCAACACCTCCAGAGATGGCCACACAAGTGATATAGTTGTGGAGAGATACCTGGTTGAGTCTCAGAAGTCTGCAGCTCACGCTCCACTTGCCTGCAGCGCACAGCACTGTGCTTTTCCTTTAGATGGGAACCGTCTCTGTGTGTGGAGCCCTTCTCACCAGGCAGGTCACAAACCAAGCATGCTCTTGTTAGGTCTAGGGTCGCAGAGACCTTGCCCTGCCCATTTGTTTCTCCCATGTTCTGGAAACATTGGCTTTCATGGAGACAACTATGAGCTATGGCAGAACGATGTTGACAAGAAAAACCATTATGTTAAGTTGTTATTTTTAAAATGCAGATGGTCTGTAATTAACTTTCTTTAAAAGTCTTTATAAGAGTATGAACAAGAAAAAGGCCCATCTTACTCATTTATATTTGAGTTTGAGCTTTCTTACTTTGCAATGAAGAATAAGATGTTAAGTGTCCCATGCAAGAGTGTACACCTGGGAAACTATGGTCAGGCCCCCTGTCTTCGTTAAACGCAATGCCATTTTGACCTCTGGACAGAGGCACATTTACCTCCTGTTTAAACTTTGTGTGAGTGGAATTTCAGGTTGTGCGTTCTTCTGCAGCAGCTTCTTTCGTTCACATGTATTTAGGAGAGTCCTGTGCTGCATCCTTTTCGTTGCTTCACAGTATTTTATTCACAGCATTGTGCTGTTGCTGGAAAGTGGCTTCATTTGTTGGTTTGTTCATTTGCTATTTTCTGGTGCACCCATATGGAAAAGGCTGAGTTACAGGAGAAGCACATACTTAGTAGATAATATCCAGGAGAGTCTTAAGTGGCTGTGCCAAGCTCTGTGAAGGTCGGAGCTGTGGCTGACCACACCTTCTCTGCACTGGGTCCTTTCAGACTATCGCTGGAGAGTGTAGCAGTCTCCTGTTGCACACTTTCATATTTATGATGTCCCTAGGAATGGGAATAGGGACTGTCTTTGAAATGAACTTAGTGGCCTGCTCTTTGATCACCTTTCCCTGAGAGGGGTGCAGCCTTACCAGGATTTTTTAATTGCTGGGTAGTATTCCATTGTGTAAATATACCACAAATTCTGTATCCATTCCTCCATTGAGGGACATCTAGGTTGTTTCCAGATTTTGGCTATCACGAATAGAGCTGCTACAAACATGGTTGAGCAAATGTCCTTGTTGTATACTTGAGCATAGTTTGGATATATGTCTACGAGTGGTATAGCTGGATCTTGAGGTATCACTACTCCCAATTTTCTGAGAAAGCGCCAGAATGATTTCCAAAGTGGTTGTACAAGTTTACATTCTTGAGTGAATGACACATATGGTATATACTCACTTATAAGCGGATATTAGACATATAATATAGGATAAACATACTAAAATCTGTACACCTGAAGAAGTTAAGCAAGAAGGGAGACCCTGGTTAAGATCTTAATCCTCATTCATAAAGGCAAATGGGATGGACATAGGAAGAGGGAGAAAACAGAGAACAGGTCAGGAGCCTACCACAGGGGGCCTCCAAGAGTCTCTACCCAGCAGGGTATCAAAGCAGATGCTGAGACTCATAACAAAACTTTGGGAAGATGCAGGGAGTCTTATGAAAGAAGGGGGAGATAGAAAGACCTGCAGGGGACAGAAGCTCCACAAGGAGAGCAACAGAACTAAAAAATCTGGGCAAAGTGTCTTTTCTGAGACTGATACTCCAACCAAGGACCATGCATGGAGATACCCTAGAACCCCTGCACAGATGTAGCCTATGGCAGCTCAGTGTCCAAGTGGGTTCCCTAAGTTCTATCTCTGACATGAACTTACTGCACGCTGATTGGCCACTTAGATATTCACTTTGCAGGTGTATGTGTTTAAGGACCACCCCTTTTGTTTGCTGGACTCTCTTGATTTTTTTTTTCTGTTAGATTATCTGTATTTTTCATGTTGATATGAAGGTCAACAGTGCATTCAGGAATTTTAATGAATTAATTAAAAGTCAACATGTAATAAATACATTTGAAAAGCTTAGGCTTGAAATTATATTGTTTTTCTGTATACTTTTTGATGTTATAAGTAACTTATTTGTTTTTCAAGCTTCTCATCCTACAAGGACACCATCAGTTGATTACTGCTGTGGTTTTTGGAAATCAAGCAGATCCACTTCAACTCTGCTCTGCATCACAGGATTATATTATACTGTGGAATGTGGTTGAATGCAGAGAAAAGACACTAGAAGGTAAGCAGACATAAGCCAATTTAACAGCCTTCGTGTTTTGAATGAAGAGGTGCTGAGGAGGCGTCTGTGGTAGATTTAGTGGTAGGTAGAGGGCTTGCCTGCTGTAATAACTTTCATCTTCACACAGGCAAGGTCAACTGAGAGAGCCTCAGGTGAGGAAAAGCCTCCATAATCTTGGCTTCTAGACAAACAAACAGGACATTTTCTTGACGGATGATTGGTCGAGAAGGGCCCAGCCCACAGTGATGGCTCCTTCTTGAACAGGTGGTTCTGAAGTATATAAGCAAGCAAACTGATCAAGCCACAAGAAGCAAATCAGTAAGCAGTGTCCATTCATGGATTCAGCATTAGTTCCTATTTTGAATTATTGTCCCGACTTCCCTGGATGGTGAACGACAAGCTATAAGCTGAAATAAGCCTTTCCTCCTAAGTTGCTTCTGGCCATCACATTTTATCACAGCAGTAGAAACCGTAATTAAGACACCTACCAAGGAGGAGATCATGGGTTTAATCCTAGTACCATGTAGGGAGTGACTCATCTATAGTTTGTAGCAAGGAGTTGGACCTTTTAAGTCCCTTCAGTGCTGCAGGTGTCTAGTTGGACCTTGTCATTAGCTCCACTGATCTCTGCTGTGTGATATGCTGATACAGAGGCTTGCTGGCTTTATTCTGTATTTCTTATTTTAAATATTCATATTGCAGACCTCTGAGGATCTGTGGACAGTCTGAATGGAGTACCTTACCTCATGCATAGGTATCCTAGGGGCTTTTTGTGTTTCATGCTGCAAACATAGTGGTGAAGGATCTAGGTCCTCTCTGTTGGAAGGAGCTGCATTCCTGAGGCTGTAGGTAGATGGTTCTCTGTGTTGGAAGGAGTTCTACTCTTGTGGCTGTAAGTAGATGGTTTTAGAGCAACTGTACTCCTGAGGCCTTGGAGCCACAGCTGTCTGTATTGTAGAGTGTTCTCTGAGGTTTTTCCATGTTCATGGTTAACATTGTTTTCGGTTCCTCACATGGGTGGTCTGGTTCTGAAATAGCATCAGTGTTCACTTTGGCATCTGACATGGCACCCTTATAAATTGTTCCCATGTCTAATCTAGTATTCTGAAGCTCCTGTGGGTGAGGATAGCTTGCATTATGGGTCTGAAGGGAGAGTACCTCCTGAAAGCTATAAGCTCTCAGTGTAGCTCTCTTGTATCATGCAGGATTTGGAGCCTAATTGTATTTGGTTTCTGGTGCATTGTGGGTAGCTCTGTTCATACCATTTTTAGGTCTGCTGCTTGAATTGTGATTTTACTCAACCATTTGTGTGCAGATGGCTCATGCCTTTCTTTCTGTGTGGACCTTCTCCTAATTTAGTCTTCAGATACTTACTGCTGGAAATTCCTTGTCATGTCTAAGACCATTGTAGACCACCGCCACTCCTGCCACACAGATCCTCCTCTTGCTGTCTTTCTGTCTGGGCTCTCAGGGCCCAATCTTTCAGTTGCTCGGGTTAGACCATCAGCTCACTCTATTTCCAATCCATGAATGAGTTCCATTTATTTTATCTTTAAACTCGGACTCACCTTGGGTATCTCTCTCATATCTATAAGTACTTAAGACACAAGCTCCAGTCAAGAAAATCTTTTACAAATGTGCCGAGCTGCTTGGGTTTTAGTTGATTACAGATGTAGTCAAGTGAAGACTAAGATTAGCCACCACACAGGGTCTTTTGGTTGACGGTGACATATCTGTGCTGTATAACAGTGGCTTCCAAGGCTCAGGGAAGATGGCAGGTACCAGATTATCTTCTCTTACAATTCTGGCCTGGCTAGTGTGGCTGCACTTGAATCTTCTCTGCAAGTTTTGCATCGTTGCCCAGGTACCCGCAGGCTGTATGGAAATGTTGTCTTTGTGGTAAGAGCTTCAGAGGCCAGGGTTGTGGCACACTGTCTCCTGCTCCCCACACTGGTCAGCGTGTGTCACTGCCAGAGCAGGGATGGTAATGGACACAGAAGTGCTGGGTGACAAGCTTGCTCTGTGCAGCAATTCTGGGTACTCATGGCCCCCTGGAGACTAGTTTCCTTATGACCTTGGTCCTGTACTGAGAGGCCTCAGGAAAAAGACCGTGTTCCGTTATCATATACCAGATCATTGTTCCTCTGCCTGTACCTCTAGAGCAGAGAACTGCACAGGACACATTCTTCTGACGCTAATATCTGAAATTTTCTCTAGGACTGACTCCTCGAGGGACTATTCTGGGATCCCTTCTACAAAAAGTGTTGTGTTTGAGATTTAGTCTGGATGATCGTGCTGTTGCAGTGTGTGTTGGAAATAAAATCTCTGTGCTGGATGTAGAGGTAAGAATGACACACTGTGGAGGTACTGAGCGTACATTTGGGGGTGTATTTCAGGTGGGCTTCCCTTTTAAAATGGCAGTTTTATTCAGTGTATTTTGTAAAGATGTAGTAGGGAAACCAAGAAAAACATCTTAATCTTATAATTGATAACCCGCCGGAAATGCTGTTTGCACGAATGTGTCAGGGCTAACTTTCAGCAGACACATTTGCCGAAATAGTTCTTTCTTGAGCAGGGTCCTGTGTTAGGAGTGCCCAAAGAATCTTCATAACACAGTGCTTCAGCTGCCTGTGTGTCAAACATCCCTTTTCCACTGTGGCTCAGATCTTTCTCTTGCTTCTCGCTGCAGTTTAGACAAAAGTAAATGTCTCCTAGGTTGGGGACTTCCAAACCAACGTTTGTTGGGCACTGGTGCTTGAGCTGTGGTAAGGCAGTGCTGGGGGTTATAAATCTCTCTGGAGAGAGGGAGGAGCCTCCGCTTCCCCGCTTCATGGGAGAGTGTCCAATGCCTGGAATAGCTGTGTTTCTCATTTTCCAGGTCAGTACAGGTAATGAAGTACTTTGCCTTCTATGGCTTTCTTTGCTATCTACTTTAAAACTTTTAGGTAAGGAAAGATGTTAGCCAAGAATCATCAGGTGGTTATCCTAGGCCCTAGGATATGTGAAACATTTGGGGATACAGCATGTCTTAGTCACTGTTCTATTGCTATAAAGGGACACCGTGACCAAGGCGACTCCGATATAAGAAAGCATTTGGTTGCAAACTTGCTCTTACAGTTTCAGAGCTTAGTTCATTATCATTATGGCAGGGAACATGGAGGCACACAAGGTGCTAGAGCAGTAGCTGGGGCCTACATCCTGGTCCTCAGACAGAGACGGAAAGACTCTTGGTGTGGATTGGCTTTTGAAACCTTAAAGCCCATTCATTCATTCCCAGTGACACACTTCCTACAATGAGGCCACACCTTCTAATCCTTTCAAATAGTGCTGTTGCCATGCTGTCTTGTTATGTTTTAGTTACTCTTTGCTAGAGAATAGCTTCAAAGGGAGGTAGAGGATAGGATAAGTACATTCAGATAGTGGTAGAGGAAAGAGAAAGACAGGCAGGCAGAGACAGACGTATGTGGTAGAGGGAAGACTGATAAGAGGCATACAATGACAGAAAAACAGCTGAAAGACACAGACATAAAGGAACAATAGATAGTAAAAGGCTGAGCATCTTACCGTCACCCTGAGCTGTACGGGCTGTTGAGTGTCTTGTTAAGAGAGAGCCACAGATGACAGGAAATCTAGAAGATGTCAGCTTCCTGTTTTGTATCAGATCAGATGTGGCTGGTTCTTAACTTTTACTTACAGACGATGTACTTCTGTCAGAGCTTGCGCATCAGATTTTTAGCTTTTAAGTTGATATAGGTAGGGCAGGTTCAAATTTCGAAGTAACAATGTGTAAAATAGAATTTATTCTTTAAATTAAAAACATTCTGTGGTGTGTGTGTGTTTGTGTGCACATGCATGTGAGCACGCGTGCCACAGCACATGTGTGGAGGTCAGAGGACAACTCTGGAGTTGGTTCTCTCCTTCCCCTAGTAAGTTCCAGGGTCTGAACTTTCTGTCTTCAGGCTTGGTGGCAAGGGCCTTTACCCACTACGCCCTTTGCCCAGCCTTGTAGGATTTATTTCAACAAGCTTGCTTTTTTATGGTGGACTATGATTTCTTGATGTTGGTCATTCTAGAAAATTCTATGAATAACGTTTTTTTGTTTTTTTGCTTTTTCTCAAATCCTAGAAGCAGTCTGTGCTGGTGGAGCTGCAGGGCCATCAAGGCTCAGTGACAGCAGTGGAGTTCTGTCCCTGGCAAGCACACACCCTCATCTCTGTATCTGAAGACAGAAGCTTTAAGGTGGGCAGCAATGGCTTGGGATGTTAGGGATGTTGTGGAAATTGCTGCTGCTGTTTGATTGCTACTGCCTCACGGGTTTTTCTTGTAATAAAACATGACAAAACTGGAAAGAAGATGGCCCAGTGGTTAAGAGCACCAGTGTTCCTGCAGAGCACCAGGATTCTGGTCACAGAACCCATACAGTTGTTCAAAACTCTGTGGAATTCTAGTTCCAGGAGATCCAATGCCCTATTCTGGCCTCCATGGTCACTGCACATCTATGGTATACATTTATGCATGCAAGAAAAGCACTCGTACACATAAAATAAATATAAATACGGTTTAAAGGATGTACCTGAGGAGGCTATTTTCCTCACCTATAGAGAAGTGGAGTTTTGATGTTTTATTGGGACTGGATACTCCTTTTTGCATTTTTTGAGTCTCCAGCATTGAACAACTGTGAGGACTTTTTAAAAATCTAAATCGAGAGGGAGCAACGTGTATCTGCAATGTTTCCTCATGACCCGTGGCTGAGGACCTAGTGACCACAGTGAGAGGACAGAGCAAAATGCAGGTTCACTTCTGAGCAGCCCCAAGTTAGCTAGTGTTGCTACGATTTTACTAGCAAACCTTGGACATTTATCATTGTCCTGAAGGAAAAGCTGAAACTCACAACTGTGTATTAAACCACAGAAGTTGTGAGAATACAGTCTATGGTCATTTTGAAATATTTGATGACACTGGGTGGGTCTGGACTTCCTCTCTGAGTCAGCAGCTGTTGGAGCAGAAATTCAAGTTGTTCTACTTGGATAAGCAATGTTGCTCTTCAATTGTCTTACATTTCAAATTGACAGCAGGCCTCTTGTATCACTGGTAGTCATGAGAATGAAGAGAGTTGACATTTTGAATTGTCCTTGAAGCTGTGTCTACCATAGAAAGGATGGTGGATACATCAAATAAATGTGACTGTCATGGTTGGAATGCTATTCTGTGGGTGAACACCATCTATGTTTGGGGCACACACCCAGGGACATGCAGGCACTTCTTCACTAAGCTGCTCATTGGAGTATTAATTGTATACCCAGGAATTGCTTTCTCTCTCAGGTGTGTCTGCAATCCTCCTAAATCCATCCTTTGTAAGAATCAGGATGTTTTCATCATTATTCTTAATTCTTGGGTTTTAATAGAGTAGTGATTCAGTATGCAAATTTTAAATCTTTTCTTTTTTCTTTGATTTTCTAAGACAGGCTTTCTCTGTGTAGCCTTGGCTGTCTAGACTTGTTTCCTAGACCAGGCTGGCCTGGAACTCAGAACTCACAGAGATCCGCCTGCCTCTGCCTCCTGAGTGCTAGGATTACAGGTGTGTGCCACCACACTCAGCTTTTCATTGTTATTTATATAGATTAACTTTTATTGCTTAAAATTTTAGTTCATGGCTTAGCAATAATAGCAACATTTTATGTCTCTTAAAGAAATGTCTTTCATTTAAAGGTCTGGGACTATTGTGAGGGATCCTTGATATACAGCTCATCCATCTTAACAGGTAAATCAAAGATTGTTTTACATTCCAGCTGAGTAGGCTGTGCAAACTCTCCTGGTGTGGCTGTTACCCAGAGACAGAGGTGTAACAAACAGTAGTTAGAATCAGCAGTATCATCTGTGAGGAGCCATTCAGAAATGTGTGTATAATGAACCAGACAGAATTGATTTTCTTCTGTCTACTGAGTGGGTGAATTTCAGTTTGGTTTCTGAGCTGGTGTTTCAGGTAAGTATGTAGAGTAGGTTGGCTCTCACATAAAGTGCCCAACACAGGAGAGTGCCCTCTTCCACCCTGGAGAGGGGCCCAGAGCTGGTAAAGTTTGGAGGGACACCTTCTTCACCAGTGAGTGGGGGACTGGGCAGCATAAGATCCATTGATTAGGCTGGAAGCATTTGTCACCTTATGAATTCTAGGATAATTGTTGATTTTGTCAGTCTTTGGTGGGAAATGGAACCGATACCTGATTATTGAGATGTGTGACCAATTTCTATGGCCTGGCAGTCCTGGAGCCTGGGGGTGTTGTGTGTGACTTCTGGGGAACATTTCACCTGGGGTACTGTGTTTCTTTCCTGCATGTCATGCTTCTGGAGTCCCTCCCATGTTCCATATACATCCACCAGTGTTCTGGGAGAGCAGGAAGACCAATGCTAGCTGCTCTTTACTTTCCTCTGAGAGGCTTCTTGTAAGTGGCATAAAAAAAATGTAACTTAGGGAAAACACAGATGCCTTGGTGTCCTGCTGGAGTTACTGTTGTGTTTTTCTAAGAGGAAACATTTTGAGGTCAGTTACCCACATGCAGACTATTGTATTCTGACAGCCTGGAGTTGTGACCAAGCTTGGGCACATTTTTTCTAGAAGTTCGTTCGATTTTCTGAAGACAATCTTATGGAAGAATTTTGATTGGAGAACAAAATTGTAGACTGCTGTGGACTCAGCATGATGCCATTTACAGCTTAGTTAGGGCATACAGTGCTTCCCAGCCTCTGTTTATCTAATTTCTTCCAAATTCTTGATTGTTTCAGGCTACAGTTTAAATAAAATTAAATTTTGGAGAGTTCTTTTTATTTAAAGTTAAGATAGCCACTTAACTGCTCTTTTTATTACTAAGCTCATCATTTCATTGTTGTTAGCCTACAGGAACTGCTCTGCCTGGTTAGAAGAGCTAGCTGAACTGTGCTCTCTTCCTCTAGGCTGTTGACAGTTGCTCTGGATCTGCTTAGGGTGGGCCTATGGGATGGAACTCACCAGGATCCACCAGAAGCTGTACAACTCATAGCTACCATTCTTCTGATTTGGGACAACATTCCTTTTTTTCTTTCTCTTGCTCATAAATGTTTCCAAATTTACTTGTAAATTTGCCTCCTGGTATGAAGATCAGAATAGTGCTAAGTGGAGTAGAAGAAGCTCCTTCCATCCTGATGTCCTATGTTCCCTCCACAGCTTACCCTCTCCTGAACTTGCTTATCAATGAAGAAAACCGACAGCTGGTCACTGGCAGTGCTGATGGTCAGGTGAGAGCCCTGTGCGAGGTGTCTGTTTCATGTTGTCACCTGCAGTGTGCCAGGCTTTGTCCCACCGTGCATCTCAGTGGTGGGGCTTGAGGGCCTTTCATCAGCAAAGGGGACCTTGATCTGCATGTTTAAAAATGCTGTGCAGTATTCGAATGTAGCAAAAGTTAGAATTACTTGCTCAGCCATTAGCATCCTCTTTGTATGATTTTAAAACATGACATTTATTTCAATTTTTTAAAAATGTAAACACTTTAGGTTTATATTACAAAGGTGCTGCTGATATAAATATGATGAAGATATACTTTGGGAAGTTATGATAGTTTATTTTCTTTTTCATAAATTCAACTGCCATTATTGTGTGTGCCAGGGCTCAGGAGCATGGTAGAAGTGCTCGCAGCTCAAAGGCTGTGGCATGTGCTGTATAGGCAACAGTGACCTTGGGACCCCATAGGTGGCTCTGTATGACAGTTAATCACAGCTGTGTCTGACCTAAGGTTCTGGACAAACTTCCCCATAACCACCTACTTGGAAGCTGTGCAGCTTTCAAGGAGGGACTAAATGCAACATTCAGGACAGTCCAAGTGTCTGAGAGAGCCCAAGAGCATATCTGAGGCTGTTATCTGCCCTGCTCACTCTCCTTTGGCTTTTATAGTAACTATTACTTCTTGAAAGAGACTTGTATTGACATATTTTGCTTTTGTAGCTGTGGATCTTCAGTTTGATGGAGACGTATCACTACCACTGTGTGGCACATGTAAACCTAAGGAAGAAAAATGAGACTTTCTTCACCAGAAGAATGACAGCTGGGCAGTGCAGCCTGCCAGGTGTGCTTCTTGTGCCCTATAGGTCTCCTGCATGGACACAAGACTCAAGGGCACACACCAGGATCTCTGTTGTCAGAGTGGGAAAGAATTCAAGGGAAGTTTCATTTTTTTGGGAAAGGGTGAGGGTCCTGACCTCTGACATCACTGAGGTTCTGTGGCCCGGGCTGGAGGCTGGCTCACAGACAGAGACTATGAGAATGGGAGCACAAAGACCCCTGGGTTGTCATGAATGCAGGAGAAGAGCAGGCCCCACAGCCATTAGGAGTGGTGCGTCTGAGCAAACTGGTCCCTTGTCCCTCAGGGTGTTGCCTCTGTTTTAGTTTCAAATGCTGACCCATCTCCCCGTCAGGTCTCAGATCCTGCCTTGACTCCTGCTCCTTTCTCACAAACCCACACCCTGCACATCACAGCATCCTTAGCTACTCCCCTCAGCTCCTCAACAGCTCTGCTGTCCACAATTGCTCCCACTTGTCCATATAAGCCTCCTCCACATCTCACTCACCTGCTGCAGGTCACTGAAGGATCTGTACTCACTGGGGATCTGGCCCTCACTCAGTGAGGCCAGATGTTACTTTCCTGCCCTAAATGGTTCATCTTATGGATATTCATTCTTTCTTTAGTTTGTTTTTTGTGTGGCTTTAAATGGTTTTTTAAAAATAGGTCAGAAATTACTGTCCTTACCAGTATATCTCTTTTTCCTCAAATGTATTAAGCCATGATTTCAGTTATTTCTTTTATAGTCACTCATTTTTTTCCTGCATCTTAGGTCCATTTTAGGAGTGGTAACACTAACCTCTTTGCATTGACAGTCTCTCTCCCCATTTGCATTCTGTATCCCATAAAGACTCAATCTAGGGGCAGTTTTGATTTTCAGCCTTATTTTTTTTAGTCTTCAAAGTCCAACGTTTTTTATTTATGATTCATGTTATCAACATGTATTTCTGAGACATCCTGCATTTGCTTTTTTTGAAATATTTTTATTTATTTTTATGTATATGTATCTATCTTCAGTATATCAGAAGAGGGAGTCAGACGTCATTACAGATGGTTGTGAGCCACCATGTAGTTGCTGAGAATTGAACTCAGGACCTCTGGAAGAGCAGCCTGTGCTCTTAACCACTGAGCCATCTCTCAAGCTCCTGTTCTTTTTTATTAGTTGATTGCTGAGCAACATTGTTTCTTAGGTAATCAATAACTCTGTTCCCTAGAAGACAGTCACTACCACTCCGGACATGAGGAAGATAAGAGCGGAGAAGCTGAAGCAACATTCCCTGTCCTGAGCCTGGCACACTGTGATCTCTGCCTGCCAGGTTCCCCGTGTGGAGTGTACGTATGATGACAGGGCCAAAGCCATAGGCAGAAAGCCTTCTAACTGTCTCAAGTGAGCATTAAAGTCAGTTTTATGAATGGTTGAAGTAAATGCCTAGTTTTGTATCTGTCTTATTATTATTTACTGTTGTAAGTATTCCTTAAAATGAATATTTTAAGTCTTAGATTTAGTAAATTTTGTCAGTTTTATTCAAGCCTTGTTAGCAAAAGGAATTAGATAACTTTTCTAACCAAATATGGGCAGATGGAACCTCTGTATTAGGACTTTTTCTTGGATTGTGACATGACAGTCTTAACTCACTCTTTTCTCTGCTGTTAAAATCAATCCCATAAAGTCAGGGGACGGACAGTGCAGCTGAGAGAGGACTGCGTAGTGCAAACCTAGCTGGAATGAGGCTTATTAGGAGAAATAGACTCATGTTTGCTTTCTGATGAGCTCTGCCATGTGGACAAGGTAGCTCCTCTCTGAGCTTACCTTTATTTTCATAAAGTGACTGGCAGCACCTTCAGACATAGGGATCATGGTGACATTGATCTGAGCACATGCCCAGATCTTCCCATGATCTGGTCGGCTTCTGAATGACTTAGCACCAACTGCTTTTGTGAACTCAGAAGAAAGTACAAACCACATAGGTCAGAATTGAGCAGTGGCCATGCTACAACCATTGGTGATAATTGTTTCCAATAGATAGGAGTGGCTAACTTGAAACTCAGCACCCGGTTCTAGAATTAAACCAAGGGAGAAGAGGTGACTAGCTGAAGTGCCAGTGGAGACAGCTTCTGGCTTATTCACACAAGAGTGTGTCTTTCCTCACTGTATGGAGGAGCGGGAATGCTGGGGAGATGCTGGGAGCTAACTTGAAGAATATTTGTTTTTCTGTTTCTTTCTTTTTAAGATTAGTTTTTCTTCTGACTATACCAAATGCCTGTGGATTGGAAGCTCAACAGCTTTATTCATACTAAACTTGGCAAGCTTTGAACTGGAGGCCACTTTACATTTCAAGGGTGAGATCATGAATTCAATGATGTTTTATATTTGTCTCTTCTAACTTGGTGGTTTTCTTAAAAAGCTGGATGGGAGTAAACGGTTGGGGTAGAAAGCCTGGCAATTAAATTTGAGGATAAGTTTATCAGTAACCACGCATGGCACCTGCTCAGACCATCAGTGACCCCTGTGCTATGGGATGTGAAGGACGCAGCCTTAGTTCTGCTCTTCAAGGACATTCAACACCTCCATCTCTCAAGAATATCTCTCAGGGTCCTGTGAGGCTCCCGCTGTCCTTGTGTATCAGGATCCTGTGACACCCTCCTTCCATCTTTGTGGGGCTCCTGTGAGGCTGTCCTTTCCCCATACGTGTCAGGCATGTAGACACATGGATCAGCATGTAGGCATAGGCTCTCACAGGCCTATGAGAGACCTGACACGTTTCTGTCAGTGCTGATGGCAGTTCTCTCTAAACGCTTGGCATGGGTCTAGACAACCTACAGGGAGTTCCCCGCCCCAGCACTGTGTTCTTAGTCTCTCCCTCCTGCCCAGAAGCCCCATGCTCTTGTGTGTCTTGGTTCTGTTCTTTCTGTGTGGAAGACAGGGAGTTCTCCTAAGTGTGAAGTTTTCACCCTCTCTGTAGATTCTGAGGCTTGCCTACTGTTCATGGTGAGTGGGAACCCTGCTTGATCCTTTCCCACAGTGCTGTTCTCTGTAACACTGTGTTCTTGTCAGGTGCTCTGAAAACATCATTATTCTGCCGTTTCCGGCTTCTCCAGACCTCAGCAGGGTAAATATACGTTTCAGCACAAAAGTCTCCTTCCCCTGGCCTGTCTTTGCTGCTTGTCCCAGAGGTTCTTTGTCACTGTCAACCATGCTTCCTCTCAGCTGTGGATTCTGGCTGCAGTCCCTGCCAGCATTCACAGCCTTTCTCCCCCTGCATGCTTGTGTTCTGGCCCATGGCTAGATTCCTCACAAGCTGACTATGTATCCCCAACTGTGGGTTCTAATAGCACAATTAGTACCGAACAAATGACTCAGGCTGAACAAATGAGCCGACTACTTATTTCCATTTATCAAACTTTCAAATATTTATCTTCAACAATTAAGAATTTCAGAGCCTGAGTGTCCACATTGCTGGGTCCTGTGCAGTGATGAGGGAGGCCATCAGCCCCAAGGTGAGTGCTGCATTCGTTTGTGCTCGAATGTGTACCTCTTCGTTGTAATAACATTCTAATAACAATCTTGGTGATATTTTGTATGTGAGATTATGGCTTGTTGTTCACGTGAAGCCGATCCGACTGTTAAAGCTATGTTCATGACTGGAGAGATGGGCTACATGTACAAGGCTCTGGTCCAGGCATGCGGCTAATCTTTTAAGTGTCTCTTAGGCATTTTGCATACTTTCATCTATGTTTGGGAACAAGATTGCCGTGTTGGAAATCAACCTGGCTGCTCTGCTGAGCTCTCAGCAGTACCCTGGTACAGGAAGGACGCTTCAGGTGCTGGCAAGGTACAGTCTTTTTGCATATTGCATTGCACGTGAGTGCTTACCATGTAGCAGCATTTTAGGCCTTTTTCATATAAAGAAATAAAGGTAAAAATTGGAAACTTTCAACCATACTAATGCTAAATGAACTATTTTTTATGCTATGATTTTATTTTACTCAAACCTAAATGGTTCATAGTTTATTAATACTAGTTTATTTCAAAGTAGAATATAAATTATAAAATAGCACTTTCATAATAGTGTGTCAATATTTTTCTCATGAAGATAACAACCTTGGTATTTTAATTTCCAAATATTGTACATGTATACTTACGTGAGTTAATTTTACAATGTCCTTAAAAAATGTGTTTCATTGGAACAGTTCTATAATGTCATTGTTTTCTCTCACCATGTGCTTATTTTTATTTTAGCGGCCATGTCCTACCAACTTCTCCACTGTATTTTGGAATAATTAAGAAAAAAAATTCTAAGCCTGCTAATACCAAACGGCATGGTTAGTATAACACATTCTGAAACACATGCCGAGGGAGCCAGCTCCCCTCACAGTCAGCATGGCTGAATCACTTTGTGAATTCCCATGTGCCAAAAGAGAAACCTGCCGCTGCCGCTGCCCCTCAGGTTTATTGCACGTCGTCTCTGGTGGGGAGTATGCTCCACTCTTATCCACCTGAGTGAGGCATAATTCACAGGAGCTCAAGGCATGTCTCAGTGCTGCTGTGATTTCCTGGGGACTTGCAGTGGTTCCTGTGGTGGGCCCTGAATGTTCGCACAGAATGGTGCCACATCATGCACGTTTCGGTGTATGTTTCTTAATATCTAGCCACAATAACAGTCTGTCACAACTAGAAGTGATTTCTTGTATTAGCCAGTCTGTTTTAAATTATTTTTGATGATCTAAAAATAGGTTCTGAATGGTTTGTTGTAAATTGTAAAAAGAACCTTTATTTGCCTGTTTCCATTGTTGTCTCAGAGGCTTTCTTTTGGCCTCTGTCTAACCTAGGCCCAGTCCTGGAAGCTTCTAGCCTCCATACAATCTAATCTAGGCCTAGAATGTTTTCAGCCTCTGAGACTTACTGCTGAATAAGCTCACCCTTTCTAGTTCTTTCTGAGCTCAAAGCTGGCTGAGCTCAGCTGTTCTGGCTCAAACTCCTCTCCCAGCTGACTTATTCATTCTGGCTTCTCTTTCCCAAATTGCTCTGCTTTGCCTCAGACTAACTCTAATCTCCTGGCTCCTCCTCAATCTCTGGCTCATTCAGTCTTCATGTGAGTTTTTTCTCTACAACTCGTCTCTTTATTACTGTTCTGGTAAAACTGCCTCCTCTCTCTATGTTACCCCTTAAGAAACTTTCCTTTCCTCTCTTTTCTTTCCAGAGTTGGGCATATCCTATTCTGTCAAGTCTTTCTCTGATTCGTCACTGTTTCTGCCACTTAATTAGATATCACTCAAACATGGGTGCTTCCTTCTACAAACTAACTTTACCTTCATTGTTTGAGATAAAGGTATGTACCACCAAGCCTGGACTTAAGCTTTTCTTTACATAATACTTGTTCTATAGCAGGCAGGCCTTGAACTCAGATCTGCTTGCCTCTGTATCCTGAATTAAAGATGTGTTTGTATTCCAGCCGATTACACAGACCTAGAAGGTCTTTGGATGTGATTTTTTTTTTTTTTTTTTTTTTTTTTGCCAGAGCAGCCATATTCCAAGTTAAAATTTCTCTACAACTTCTTCCTTTCTGTTTAAGCTAAAAATTGCATACAGTTTAACATTTACAATAAAAGCAAATCATAAATCACACAAACTTAACAGTCCAAATGGCCTTATGGAGATCCACTCAGCCATTGATGCGATGATCCTCCATAGATGCAGTCCTGATCATCAACAACAGTCCATTTCAGCGTCAAGGTTTTCCAGTCTGCTAGTCTGATGAACTATCTGTCCCTCTTCAATTTGTTAAGCTGTCTCCATGCAGGAGGATCTGCTTTCTGTGTCATCTGCATTGCTGTTTTTCTGCATCTGTTCCTTGAGTTGTGCCTTTCATTTGGATCAGATCTTTATCAATTTTGATGCAACCCCTAGTTAAGAGAGAGAGAGAGAAAGAAAACAAGCAAACTCAGGTAAAGACTGAATAAGACAGAAAATGAGAAGGAGCCAGGAGATCTGAGCAGATTGTCAGAGTTAGTTTGAGACCAAGCAGAGGAATTCAGAGGCTGAGAGAAAAGTGAGATTGAATATGTTAGCTGGGAGTGGAATTTGAGCCAGAAGAGCTGAATTGAACCAGCCATCCCAGAGCTCAGAACAAGAAAGGGTGAGCTTATTAAGCAGTAATTCTCAGAGGCTGAAAACATTCTAGGCCTAGGTTAGATTGTTCAGAGGCTAGAAGACTCCAGGACCAGGCCTAGATTAGCAGATGGAGGCAATAAACCTCTGAGAGAGCAATTGAAACAGAGAATAAAAGTTCCTTTTATAGGCAAATAGTCCTCATATTGATTTTTCCACTATATATTTTAAAGTTAACTTCCATGTTAAGATGGCAGAATTCACTATATCCCAGTTATTTATATTATGTAGGCATCATTGATGATTTATGCTTCCTTGTTTTCCCTTCAATGACCAGTATAAACTCGGTCTTGTAAAATCTCTTGAATGACTTAAGAAGATGAAGGCCCCAGTCAGTTTCACTGATGCATTCTGTATACACACACCTCATCTACATGTATTCTTGCCTTTTACCTCTAGCTACTGGATTGGCCTCCTTCAGTTCTCTAGCCTGGCTTAGATGAGGCACTGAACCTCCTTTGTGTTTTTAGGGCCCCAATCATCCAGAGCCCCAATTCTGAGGTATAGAAAGTCATAAAACCCTTGAATTTGCTCTGTGGGGCAGGTGGCCTGCCCCTGTTTGCACCATGGCTCTTTTTGTTTATCTCCCTGCTCTCTCTCCTGCCCCAGTGGAATTCCTGTCAGGTTGAGTCTTTGTGCTGTGGTCCATTCCTGAGTTCTTCCAACAGGACCCTGTACTAGACTGTAGTCCAAATGCATTTGTATCACATGCTATTATCCAGGCATGATGCCACAGGCCTTTACTTCCAACACTGAGGAGGCAGAGACAGTTGGACCTCTGTGAGTTCAAAGCCAGCCTGGTGTATACAGTGAGTTCCAGAACAGATGGGACTGTTATGCAGAGAAAACCTGTCCCCCACCTCCCCACCAAAAGAAAGAAAGAAAGAAAGAAAGAAAGAAGCAAGCCACAAACAACCAAAACAACAACAAAAATAGAGAGAGTGAGAAAGAAAAGAAATACATGGTGTTACACCACAGTATGGCTTAGTATAGTTTGTATTATTTTCTATACCTTTAATTTCCTTGATGAATTTTTGGCTTAACTTCTGTGTGGAGCCTCTTTACTTCATGGGCCAGAAGGTCATTTTGTTTTGAATGTTTTGGGAGACTGTTTTTCTGGGACAGTGAAATTATAATCTTAAACACATGCTGCTTCTTTTACTTCATGTACAGCCGTGAAGAGTGTCATGGAGGACCGGCCCCTGGTTTTCCATACTAAAATTAGGTCATCTGGCTATACATCAGCACCACAGTAAGTACCAGCCATCATGTCTCTTGTGTCAGTGTCAGAATAGACCTGCAAGCATACTACTGGGATGGGGTTTAATGTGGATACTAATGTGTCTTGGGGTGGTCAGGGACCTATTGTAACGTAGGCTAGACCTCAGAATGCCACAGTCACCATAAGGGTAGCAGCTATACAGCTGCTACTTGTTAAATACCTGCTGGCTGCTGACCTCTCTCAGCTCCTTGTGTTTGTGTCAAATCGTAAGGTTGGGTGTGGTGAGTGAGAATATGGTGGCATTTTCATCTGTGAGGTCTGGAGAAAGGTATTACATCATTTGGATGTAGCCCACTAAGGCCTGACTAAACACCTTACATTTTTTTGAGCCTATTCACTCTCAAATTTCTCTCTCTCTCTCTCTCTCTCTCTCTCTCTCTCTCTCTCTCTCTGTGTGTGTGTGTGTGTGTCAGGGTGTTAAAACTAAGGACATTTAAGATCTGAAGTAGCAAGTCTGATGATGAGGCTAGCTATAGACCATGAAGCACAAAGCATCATGGTATAGAAGAAACTGCCTCAAAGTCTTCAAGAGCCTCAGGTCCTTCAAAGGCAAATCTATTTTTCTGTATAGTGAGTCACGCCATCCTTTAACTGCGGAGTCCCAGCTACCCACTGGCTCCCTTCACTTAGAGCATGTGGCAGGGTTTTGGTGGCATGTATGTTTTCTCCCATTTGATGTTCTTACCTAACCTTTCCTCTTACCCACCCACTCTATCCTCAGCTTTGAGACCCTGTGCAGGCCTTTTTTTTTTTTTTCTGGGCCTCTGACCTAGGCCATCCTGTGTGCAACTGTAGCTCTACCATCCTTACCTACCTCGCTCTTTGTCTTTCCCCAGTGGCAATGAGTATGGATGCTGTTTCACTTCTTGTCTGTTCTGTGCACAGGGGCAGCACTTGGCTTCTCAAATCCTCAAGACAATCAGGAGCAGATGGCAGGTGGATAAAAGGAGGGATGGATAGGTAGAGAGATGGGTAGATGGGGAGAGAGAGCACTAGATGGAAAGAAAGATGAATAGATAGAAAGATGAAGCCACACATGTGTCCCAGCAGTGGCCTACTGGTCACATAAACTCCAGGATAGCTATGACCACAGTCAATACAAAACCTTAAATCTACTGAAAACAACAGGAAATTTTTGTATGTTGATTTTAAATTTGATTGCATAGTACAGTTTTGAGCATGAACTTCACAGATGATAATGCGGCCAGAGAAGACACTTCCTGAGTGGATGATGGTTGATGGATGGATTGCGAATTCATGCCTTAGAAAAACAACGCAGCATTTTCATCTGTGAGGTCGGGTGTGGGTTCTGAGGATCCACACCGGATGGTGGTAGTCCCGATGCTGCCCTGGGACTCTTAGTTGAGAAGCATTAGATAGGGTCACCAAGGAGGAGGTGTGTAGCACTGTGACACATGTGAGTCAGGGTGAGTGACTGTTCTTGCTCTCCAGCTGAAAAAATTATATAAGTTTGTATATGTTCAATTTTCCTTATAAAATGTAAATGTATTAAGAAATTTAGAATTCTAATTGTTGAGAGTGATAAATACATATGTGTATATGTGTTTTCCTTCCAGTGGAACTATGTTTTCTCCAAAGACTAACATCAAGCATAATAGTAAAAGATCTTCAAAATGCAAGAACAATTACAAATGGTAAGTAATTGAGTGCATGTATTAGGTAAAACTGAAGTGACTTAGAAGTACTCTTAAAGTGCTTTCATAATTTTTAAACAGATATAAGACTATAGACACATAAATATTAATACAAATATGTCATTGACATGCATCCTTTAAATCATAGATGGTTGTCTTGTTTTAGAAAAATTTTGGACAGTCTGCCTTTTTATTAGGTAGTTAGTTTTGAAATAGTGAATTTTTGCTAAAATGCAATTGTAGGAAAATACTGTGTCTGAGAGCTGCCCACCTCTGAGAAGCATTTCAGGTCACAGTGACGGCAGAGCAGGCAGCCACAGAGTTGATGCTGCTTCTGGTGGCCATTGCTGGTTTATTGACCCAGACATGCTGCAAACATAGCCTGAATGTCTGTGCAAAGAGAGTCTGGGCCTTGAGCTTGTCTCAGGCTGAACTTAAGATATATAATGAAAAGAGAGATTATGGGCTTCCTCACTTAACACTCATTTTTATGTACCCCACACCCACTGACTATTTTTACAGAAATGTTTACTGGAACATTGAGTGTTTGTGATTGACTTTTGTCAGTTGGACCTATTACAGGGGCTTAATGTGGTGGTTTAACACATATACACAGCGATCCCTGATGAAACTGACCTGCTTTTATCTACTGCTCTCACTATATCATCTCTAGAGTCATCACTATTCTAATCCAGGTCAACATTTTCTATTTTTTTTTTCAGACTTGTACATGAGAAAGAACATATAGTATTTGAGGTTCTGCATCTGGCATATTTTGCTTAATATTCATTGGTTATCACTCAGTTTGCTACAAATGGCAGAATGTATTTACTTTAAGTCTAGATTTCCTTTTAAGTGCACGTGTGTGTGAGTGCATTTGAGTGTCCACATATATGAGCATCTGAATACACAGTACACAAACTATCCCTCAACATGGCTCTCCCTTGCTCTGTCCTTGGGGCTGGCTCACCTACACCCCCTCAACCAGGGCCAGCTTTACTGTGCTGCCCAGGTGGGGTACAGGGCCTGCTCGCCTGAGTCCTGCAGCTGGTGACTGCCAGAGGTGACAGGGGTTGGGGTGGGGGATCACCTCTGTGACCGTGCCACCCATCGGCACACTAGTTGCGGGGTCGGCTTTCCCGAAGTCACGCCCACACTCCTGCCACTAGGGCCAGCTCCACTGGGCTGCCTGGGTGACAGTCAGGATCCTCTCTCCTGAGTGCTGTTGTTGGTGAAAGATGATGCCAGCTTTCCAGAGTGTCACTGCTTGTTATGAACAGGCTTTGTATTAGGTCTTTGTGCCTGCAGTGGGCTTATGGGAGTGTCTGGGCAGGTTCATAGAAGGTTAAATTGAGTCCTGTTGATCTCTAGTTAGGTGTGCAAAGTGCATTTTTAACTTAAGGTATTTTCAGCTTATGATGGTTTAACATCATCTAGCCATGACTCTACTGTAAGTTGAAGAGTACCTGTAACTAGTTTTATAATACCAACCCATAGTCTATGAAACGGGCTTGGAAGTTGGCTTAGTGCCTAAGAGTGCTTGTTGTGCAAATAAGAGGGCCTGAATTAGAATCCTTAACACCCACATAAAAGCTTGCATGTATGCCTATAAGCGTGATATTGAGGGAAGGAAACAGGAGGATTCACTGAAGAATGACGCCTGCGGGTGACTTCTGGCCTCCTTGTAAATGCACACGTGTACTTGCCCCACACATGTGTACCTGCACATGCTTATCCTACACACAAACCTAGAAAGATACCTGTCTTTGACAATATAGGATACAGATTTGTTTTAAAGAGTTATCCATGATTGTGATATAAGAGTTTTCGTAGATTTTTCAGTTTTAACCATATAAAATGGTGTATCTAAGTAGAGGGAAATATACTTAAATTTTGGTTTATTTCTAATCTCTCTTGAAATTATTTCTTGGCTTTTACCATCACTTTCCTTAAAGTAGGGAGTACCCTTTGGAGAGTTTCCTACCCAGAAATCTCATCAGGCAAGTTGCTGTGGCCCAGGAGCCTGTGGCTGTGAGCTGTCTGCAGTTCTCAGGTAAAGTTGCTGGAGTCACTTTGTCTTACCTGCAGCTGGATTCTGTCCACTCTCCAGGTATGAATCTTGGCTGTATTAGTCAGGATTATCGAGAGGAACAGAACTGACAGAATGGAAATATCTGAGTGGCTTACAGACTAATCCAGCTAGTCCATCAATGTCTTATCTCCTGACTGAAAGGCCAAGAATCCAGTAGTTGTTCAGGCTATAAAGCTGGATTTGGTGAAGATCCCCGTCTTTGACCACTGTGAAAGTGCTTTTACTGACAGAAGCCCTGCAGCCTGGGGCTGAGCTTAGTCCCTTTTGTTTTTCTTCTGTGAACAGAAGGCTGGAACATTCCAGTTTCAGCTACTCTGTGAGATTTGGGGAGGGTAGTGTGAGGGTCCTGGTGAGGTATTGGTTCAGGGTCTGACACTTCCCTGGGGAAGGTGGCATGTGAAAGGCCAGTGAGCCTTGCCCGGTGTTGTTCTCAGCTGATCTACTCAGTTGTGTTGAAATTCCAAAGAAGTGGGTAGTAATACCAGGAAAGCCTCAGCAGCGGGATAGATGACCTTTCCAGTGAGGGACTAGTATGCAAAAAGCAAATGCTTCCTTCTTTCATGTCCTTTTATGTGGGTTGCCAACAGGTGTGACCTAGATTTAGGGTGGGTCTTTCTCCCTCACATGATCCAATCCAGAAAACCCCAGAGGTGTGCCCAGCTACTTGGGTTTTGGTTGATTCCAGATGTAGTCAAGTGGATAACAAAATAAGTTACCATGTTGGTCCTGGTGCTCCATAGTATGGGGTGGGTCTGGAGTGATGTGCAGCTGCAGTTGTACTTGCTGAGGCCATCACAGGACACCCCAGCCCCGCAGCACAGGAAGGGTGGCACAGACATACTTTTCTCCCTTCATGCAGGAGCCTGGAAAGATGGCTTTCCTTGGACAGATGCTAGAGATGTGAGCACAGGGGCATCCCAAGGTGGGCTTGGCACCGGCCCGGGAACTGTGTCCCTTCCTCAGGAGGACCATGTCTCATAGGGAAGAGCAGCTCTTGCCCCCCTTCCCCCCCAGGTGCTGCCGTGTTCTCAAATGTACCTTCCTTCCCAGAGCTCTTCTGTGGTCTCTCACATTTTTCTTGGTAGTGTCTGAAGGGAGTGGAGTGGCTGCTTGTGGGTACCCGTGGCTTTGTGCAGGCAGTTTCAGATCACCAGACTGCCCTTTCCTTCTTAAGTGTTTTTGGTGGGTCATCTAAAAGTTACAATGTATCACTCTATCTTAATGAATTTTAATTTTCAGGTAGTTATACACAAATGCCTTTTGAAGAATCTAATGTGCAGTGCTGTCAGTGGGTGTCTTTTGACATTTTCTGTATTTGCTTCTATGAAGTTGCACATTTGGTGAAGATCCCCGTCTTTGACCACTGTGAAAGTGCTTTTACTGACAGAAGCCCTGCAGCCTGGGGCTGAGCTTAGTCCCTTTTGTTTTTCTTCTGTGAACAGAAGGCTGGAACATTCCAGTTTCAGCTACTCTGTGAGATTTGGAGAGGGTAGTGTGAGGGTCCTGGTGAG
Organism: Meriones unguiculatus; assembly: GCF_030254825.1. Lineage (NCBI taxonomy): Eukaryota > Metazoa > Chordata > Mammalia > Rodentia > Muridae > Meriones > Meriones unguiculatus. The sequence continues at coordinate 56,650,561 of NC_083367.1, forward strand.
GTATTGGTTCAGGGTCTGACACTTCCCTGGGGAAGGTGGCATGTGAAAGGCCAGTGAGCCTTGCCCGGTGTTGTTTCAGACTCTTCACTGCCCGAGAAAATGACTATTTATCTGAATGGTCGGTCTCCACTTTGTCAGTTGATCTGTGGGATTCCCATGTTACAATTGTACAGAACTGTTTATTTTTTTTTTTTAAACAGGGGATGGACAGCGGCTGGCTTGTGGCTTAGCTAACCATCTGTCCCTGGTCTTCAATGCCAGCCTTTCTGGAATACCTGCTGCCTTTTCAGGTATCCTTAATCTTGAGGGATGGGAAGTGTGTGTGTGTGTGGGGGGGGTGTTGTGAATCTTGTGGGCTGTGCTTGTCAGCAGCAGATGAAGCCAGTTTCCTTTACACAGGCTCAGTGGCGGGCTCGGGCTTCTGGAACAGGTCAGGCAGAGCCTGTGACCTGCCCAGTGCACATGCTCAGTAAGACAAAGCAGCCAGCTATTGCCAGGGCTTTCATGGACAAAAGCCAAAGCATTCAAACAGTTTTGGGCAAGTGAAAGACATCCATTCCTACAGGGGTGAAATATGTTTAAGTTAATAGAAAGTCTTATTGACGTGTACTTTGAAATGTAGTAGAGTCTGTGATGGATGTTTTAATACATTAAGCAGGGCAATAGCTTTTAAAAATGAGAGTAGCCATGTTAGGTTCTCAGTGTGCTAACTTCCTAACTGATATATAATTTCCCCTAGCTTTACAGTCAGGAATTTTAAGCTCTTCATTAGGATCCTGGAGCTGCTTATTTAGAAACTTATCTTGCTAGGTATTTTTACTGAATACAAATATACACAAAAACAATTTGTCTTTGTCTTAAGTTCATCTGCCTTATATAATCACTTGGGTAGCAGTGGGCACTCTTGAGTTGTGTCTTGATAGAGGCACAGACCTGGGTGTGAGCTAAAGTACTAGGAAGTTGATGGGGTCAGGAGCAGGTAAGTGCCTGCCTACAATCAGAGATGCTCATGGCCCGTGTATATTGGGCCCCTGGCTTATCTTCAGCTGTCTAGTCTGCATCAGGGTCCTTCAGTATTCAGGGTGGCTTGAAAGAGAAGGGAATGCTCTTCGTAGGTCTCTAGTTATCCATGCTGGTCTTGTCCCAGGAGTAGGAGTGGGAATGCCAGTGCCCAACCTTCGGTGATGTGTTGAAGAACCAGGCTGGGGCTCTTTCTGTAGAGCATCTCTATATGACCCTGCCCTGTCCATTGCTTATGCTGGCTTTCAGATCAAGTGGGTGCAGTCTAGGTAGACAGCTGATGCTGTGGCTAGTGACGATGGAGGATGAGGACAGCATTCCAGCACTGAGGGCTTCATCAGTGGGAAACCTGCGCTCTGGAAGAATTGCCCCACCTGCTGCTCCTTTGTGTGATCCCATGCAGTGCCTGCACCTGTGGTTAGGGAGAGACATGGATCTAAGCATCCTTGTTTGGTATCTGAGGCTTGTGAGGGTGTTATTCCACAGCTGATAAAAGAGGTGCTTCAGAGGTCAGGAGGTAGGATTGTGTAGGACAGCTATTAAGCATGTGTGTTGTCAGGTAAGAGTGCTCACAGGTGCCCTCCTCCAGGCACATGTGAGCCAGAGCTGATTTTGGGCCCTGTGTCTGTCAGGTGTGGTTTGTACTCAGTGACAGTACCACTGTGCTCTCTGCAGCACAGTCACAGCATCCTTTCCCCATTGCTTTTGATTGTTCTCAGGCCTGGGGAGTGCTTGAGACTTTGTTGTTTGTTTGATTTTAATTAGTCCTTTAAGAATTTTGTAAAATGTATTTGATCATATTCACCCCCCTCTTCCAACTCTTCACAGATCTACCCCTTCCCTAACCACCCAACTCTGTGTTGTTGGTTTTTTTTAACCCATCAATTCCAATTTGTGTTGTCCATAAACTTCTATAAGTCTAGCTTTGACATACTTTTGTATGGTTTTGCTTGACCCATTAGGGCCAGATCCTTAAGGAAAACTGACTCTCCCTCTCCCAGCATCTGTCAGTTGCCAGTAGCGTGTCATGCCTACCTCTCCTCTCCAAAATGGGATTTTGTCTGGTTTGGGCTTGCGCAGATCTTCTTCATGCTGTCAGAACTGCTGTGAGTTAATATGGCAACTGCCCTGCTCTAGCTGGAAAACACTGTATCCTTGCAATCTTCTGCAATCTTTGGCCCTTACAGCCTTTCTGTTCCTTCTTCTAATGAAATGACTCCCCTCCCTTGGGAAGGGTGTGATAAAACTGGGCAACACAAATGGCCTGTAATGTGTGTGTGTGTGGGGGATCTGTGGGACCCCAGTGGCCAACAACTTCAAAAGTGGTAACCATTCTGGACACTGGGCTTTTGATTTGTTAGTGTATGGTATCTAGTAGGAGTTTGTCACATTATTACAGAGTAGCCCCGTTTAAACCCTTCTGTATGTGTATGTATATTTTTCAAGAAGCTTTCCCAGCTGTTGGCTTCCATGTGCTTTTCTCAAAGGTCTTTAGTGTTGGTTATCCCTCATAATCTATTATCTAATCTGCTTTCCCAGGCCCCCTCCCTTCCCCTTTTGATTACTTCCTTTTACTTTTTTATGTGATTCCATTCTGTCTTTGCTCCATTGAAAGCACCACCTGTGGCCCCTTATTAATTTTCGACTTCCATAGGAATTCCAGATGAAACACACATATATGAAAGGTCAAAGATAACATTCAAAAATTAGAGAAAACATGGAACATTTGTTTTTCTGGATCTGGATGTTTGTTTCCATTCCTTTCCATTTACCTTTGTATTCCATAATTTTGTTTTTCTTAAGAGATGAATATGCATAATATTCATAAACATACTACATTTTCATTATACATAGATCAGATTGTAGACACCGAGGCTGTTTCCTTTTTTTTTTTTTTTGCTATTATGAATAGAGCAGTAGTGAGCACGAATGAGTAAGTGTATCTGTAGTAGGGTATAGAGTCCTTTGGGTATAGAATGCTATAGCTAGGTTATGTGTTACAGTTGTTTTCAGCTTTTTGAGCAACTTCCATGCAGATTTTCATAGTGCCCCACCTTGCATTCACATAAGCAATGAATAAATGTTCTTTGGGCATTTTTTTAAACTTTTATTAGTTACACTTTATTCACTTGTATCGCCCCATAAACCCCTCCCCCTCCCCTCCTAATCTCACCTTCCCTCCCCCTTCTTCACGCTTGCCCCTCCCCAAGTCCACTGATAGGGGAGGTCCCCCTCTCCTTCCTTCTGATCTTAGTCTATCAAATCTCATCAGAAGTGGCTACATTATCATCTTCTGTGGCCTGGTAAGGCTGCTCCCCCCTCAGGGGGAGGTGATCAAAGAGCATGCCAATCAGATTATGTCAGAGGCAGTTCCTCTTCCTAATACTATGGAACCAACTTGTACACTGACCTGCCAAGGGCTACATCTGTGCAGGGGTTCTAGGTTATCTCTATGCATGGTACTTGGTTGGAGTATGAGTCACTGGAAAGACCCCTGTGTTCAAATTTTTTGGTTCTGTTGCTCTCCTTGTGGAGTTACTGTCCTCTCTAGATCTTACTATTTCCCACTTCTTTCATAAGATTCCATGCGCTCTGCCCAACAGTTGGCCATTTTTACAAAAGGGATCTTTGCACTTTTGTGAAAAATACCAGAAGTCTACACAAGAGGGCAGCAAAGCCATTTGACATAATTTTTCTGCTTTGTAACTTTGGCTCTGTTTTGAGGTCCTGTTTCAGAGCAGCCTCCTGCTTACAACTTTCCTGGCTTTCCATTTCTGTTTCGGTGGCTCTGCCGGTACTGATTCACTGACTGCCCTTCCAGTTGCAGTGTGCAGATCCCCCACTGTGACCAGGCAGGGTGGGAGGATCCTGTTAGCTAGATTCCTGTCGAAGTTGTGGTTCCTTGCTTGGCAGTTTTCACCACACAGCACCCTGGGGTGGATGAAATGCGATGGTTCAGCACGCCGAGGTCACTGATGTCCTGTGCATGTGTGACACTGTGCAGCCTCCAGCTTCCTCGTCTGCCTGTGTCTACTGCTTCTCCCAGGGAAGCTCATGATGCCGCCTCCAAGTCTCTGCTTCTATGAACCCTCAGGCTCTTGTGTCTCTCAGAGACTCAGATAGCTGTGATTTCAGGTTTGCTTTGTAGAGACTATAAGGGCAAAGATGGGGTTAGGAGACAATCTCTTATAAGAAAGAGATTGAAGGGTAGGGACTGCATAGCTGAAAGATTGGGTAAGCACTGTCCCATCTGCCCATGGGTTCCCCAGCAGATGTTGCTCAGAGGTGTGCTGGCACCTGTATAGGCCAGCATCCAGAGCAGCCATTGGCCAGAGCAAACCAGGAGAGAACGTCCAAGCTTCCTCAGTGAATTCTTCTATTTTCTTCCTCTAAAAGAAAAGGCTCGTTTAAATAGCACAGACTACCACAGGGTCTAGCTCTCTGCACTTGCTGCTAGAGCACCACTTCTTACGCTGTTGTATTAGAACTTCCCCCAGCCTGGGCACATGAAATCAGAACTTTATCTTTAAGAAAGGTGAGATTTTAGAAAGGCCTTTCCTGTAGGGCTATTTGACACTGGGCCTGCTCTTTTAGCTCCACAGCAAGAAACAGCCTTCCTTACTCCCTGGTCTGTTCTGGTGCAGGCAGACATTCTCCTTGGTTCTCCATTTTTCCTGAATAGGTCATGATGGAGCTGTGAACACTGTCTGCTGGAGCCATGACATGAGGTGGCTGCTGTCTACAGGCCGAGACCAGACCCTGAGGGTGTGGTCAGCTCACAGGACAGAACTCGTGCTGCTTTTGGTAATGTGTACATGAGCACACATATCACAGTGGTTAGCAGTCAGACAAACTGCTTAGTGATCCTGAGCTGTGGGCAGTCACAGCTATTTGCCTCTCTTTAGGGGAAACCAGCAATAGATACAATGAGGAGCTGTTTCACTACAGTGGAAACATGATGGTGGGACAGTTTCATACATTCATGCACACATGAAATGCATGCATATGTAACACATGTTAACACATTCTTGGTGTGTGATATATACATTGACAAATACATTCAAGATGTATTTATATTTGTTATGGTATGAAAATGAGAAAAATACCCTTGATAAAACATGGATAACTTTACATGCTAGTTCACATTATATCATAGAGGTAGTAATAATGGCAAAGAGGCTGTTGTGTGAAGGAGCGCAATGACTGGCTTAAATGAATGTATGTAAGGTTATTTGGAAAGAGAATGAGAAAGGAGAGGCAGACAGAGTACACAAATCTTACTATTAGGTGGAAAGAAGAGAGGATGCTAAGAGACCCTGCTTCTCCTCATGAATTATGACCTGATGAACTGTGAACATAACCCAGAAGTGGTGAGCCTTTCAGAAGAGCCAAAGACAGACTGAGTCTGGATATTTTGACTTTTAATATTTAAACATAACAGCTTATGAAAGCAATAGAAATTGTACTTTGAAGTTTGGCCTTTTCCTGGGCTAGTGACAATGCTCTCGCTGGTGAGCTGCACATGCTCAGTTGGTCTTCTGGCCCACAAACTACAGGCTCTGGACACTAAGCTGTGATGCTGGGTGATTGGCTAGGCATAGAGAGCATTGCCAACTGCCACAGGCAGATGTCCTCTCACGGGTCATACCTCTGGTAAGGGCAAGAACAGATGGGCTCGCAGGGTCAGTACCCATCCGAGGTTCTCAGCAGACCTGAGGAAAGAATGCCCTGCAGCAGGCTCTCTGTAGGGTCTCTGGCTGGGCCAGATTGTCGTGAGACACAAAGTTGCTCTTCCTTTAAAATTAAAGAAAAGGCTCTTTAAAACACTGGTAATTATCATAGGGTCCTGAGATCTCTGTACTCTCCCTTAGAGCACTGCTTCTTGGAATTGTGTTTCAAATCGTGTTCTCAACTTCAACACTACTGATATCCTTGATAGGCAGTGTTTCATTTACCCCCATTTTCCAATTTTCTGAACTGTGTAGCACAAGACTGTAACTCCTGCTTATGGAGGCCGAGGGAGTATGAGTCTCAGAGTGATTTTGAGGCCAGCATGTAGTAAGATCCTGTCTCAAAATTCCCTTACCACCAAATTTTTAATATTTTTTTCAAATAAGCTTTGACAATGGCTAGTAAGCAAAATCAGCATGGCAAGTTGGCTGTGACAAGACATATGGTCAAGATGAGGACAGCATGTGAGGGGGTGCTGGGGAGAGACTGTGCTAGGTGCTGAGGAATTCTCACAGCTGCTCTGCTTCACAGGCTCCAGAGTCTTTGCCTAAGCCAGTAACAGCTGCACAGTTCTACTACCTGGATTCTTTCATACTGTTGTCTTCGGGCCCTGAATTTTGTCTACTAAAGTACCACATTGACCTCTGCAGGGATGACATACGAAGGTAGGTGGCCTCCCCCATCTTCTAGCCTTTATTGCTCCTACCCCAAAGAGCCAACCTCATTTCTCACTTCATTTCTAGAGACATGAGCTTTAAAATCTTAACTTAAAAAAAAAAAAGTTTGGAAACAGGTAGTATTAGTTGTTAGCTTTTCAGTTTCCTGGCCTTGGCATACATTTTTTTTCCTTTTCTCCGCTCTCTCTCTCTTGAGATTTAAAACTCATCTCTCTTTGCTCTTACCGTCTTGTTCATTTATTTCGCCCTTAGCCCACCATTTTGCCACTCCACAAGCAGTAGTTAGTGTAGTCTTGCAAGAAGAGTTCTGAGAGCATGTCTGCCTTTGCCTCTGTATTCCTCTCTTCTTTAATTATCTTAAGGAAATAGTCATGGACAAATGGAAAGATGAATAATAGGTACATGTTAAGTAGCTGTTATAATGTAGAAACACTGAGAAATTTAATTTTGGATAGTTAAACAGCGGTATTCACATTCTGTAATTCAATGTAAACATTGATATGTTACTTAGAAGACTATAATAAAAATGAGATGTTTTTGGTACTTAAAATAAGGTTGTATATTAAAATGTCTGGCAGAATATGCATCATAATGTTTACTTAAGTAATTGTGTTTTGTTTTCCTTCTGTATTTACCACCTTACACAATAAAACATATTTTACTTTTGTTATCAACAGAAAGTTGTTAAAAGCATAGGTAAAAAAATGCATCTTGGTGAGTGATTTACATCTGCATGTTGGATTTCATCAAATTTCTTGCATGTCAGCAACTGTACTTTTGCTTACCCTGTTAGTCATTGTAGACAAGACACATCATCTCATCATAGTAGGGTGAAATGACCCAAGTTAAAGTGAGGACCTACTAATTGCCTGCTGTATACCTTGAACTCATCTGGTGGGCCAGACTTGCAATGTGAGAACCATTTTGCATTGTCCGGGTCCAGTGTGGAGCCTAACCCAACCTACTTCTTTCACCCCACTCACCATCAGTCTACCCATCCCACCCACCATATCCCACTTTATCCTATTCTATCCTTCCCATTCCATCCTGCCCATCTCATCCCAACCCAACCCTGTCTCACTAATCTCCCTTTCTCCCTCCCTCCCAACCTTCCTCATCCCATTCACTCCAACCCATCCCATCCCCAAACAGAAAGCACTAGCTGCTGCGATTGGCAGCTCCTGTCAGGAACCTCAGATGTTAATATAGGTGAAGAGGGTCCCAACAAGGACTTCCAGTCATTGGTGAGCTGCTCTGTGCAACACATCTTTGAAGTCACCAGTGCTTATTTTTTTCTGTGATTACCTCTGTAGGCTCTAGTCTAGCCAGAATTTTACTCATGGTCTGAATTGACTTTTTTCCCCTCACCAGTGTTTACCTAGGTGAGGGTAGGTGTTTACCTAGGTTTAGGGTAGACATAGACTTATAATAAATAATTCTACAGATTAGTTGGTGGCAATGAAAAGTAGGGGACAGAGTTTCTACAAGCCATGTTTGTACTTGTGGAGGATGATCGAGGATGATGACTGTGCTTATGCTGGGTCACCTGCTTGGTCTTCTGTCAGGTTCTTTTTTCTTCTCTACACCTCTGCCTACCTAGCTTTCTGGAAAGTCTTCCCTCATTCTTTTGTTTTCTAGTTTTAACACATTTTCTAGATAAAATGACTTCTCTCTCAGCCATCCTTCTGTGTAGTTCTAAGCCAGCAATTTTCAACCTCTGGGTTGTGACCCCTTTGGCAAACCTCTATCTCCAAAACATTTACTTCATGATTCATCACAGTAGCAAAATTACAGTTATGAGTAGCAACAAAAATAATCTTATGGCTGGGGTCACCACAACATGAGGAACTGTATTAAAAGGTCACAGCATTAGGAAGGTTGAAAACCACTGCTTCAAGCAGTTCCTCAGGGCCACCTGTGTGACTACCATCCTGTCTTTGAACATTTATTCTCAAGATTCCCTTTCTCAAGATTCCCTTGAGACTCGAGTGCACTCTGTTCCTTTCTCTCTTGGCTTCTTCTCTCACATCTCTTCAGGTCTGGGGCCCGTGTCTAGATTCTGTTGCTCTGAGACCCATTCAGAGTTCCACAGCCTCAGATACAGTGCTCTTCCAGGCAGCAACGCTACCACCTGCTGAGAACACACCTGTCCTCATCCTGGGCAGTCCAACTTTTGCCCCGGGCCTGGCTTTTCTCTTCCACCAGCCTGCCTATTCTGACATTGTTTCTGCCTTTTCCTCTCCGAGCTGTGCTCCAGCTGGGCTGAGACTCCTTCCGGGGCTAGCCAACCCATTACTTTCCCTTAGGGATTATGTCTGTGATTAAGATTTACACGTCCACTAAAGTAATGCCCAGTGCTCTGAAATAATAAGGACAATCTGTAGGATTAGATATCAACACTATATAACTGGCTGAATGCCTATGAGGGAATATATAGTTATTTTAGAATTAAAGGACGAACTTGCTATCTCATAGGAATGAGTTATTTTATAGTTATATAGAATATACTGTTGTTTTCAGAAGACATTCCTAAGAAAAAAACAACCCTAGAATTTCTGATAGAAAATTAAATTAATTTCCCAAAGGAAGATTAAGGTGGCCTGTCAGTCATTCCCTTAGTATTATAACATGATTGAACAATACAAAGCCTTTATTCTCATTTTTATGATTATAAATGTAGAATGTTTAGTTGTAGTCAGAAGAAAAAACATTGGTCATCTCCTCACCCCTTTCTTCTAGGTATAAACCAAAAAGCAGGTATAAGCCTATTTTCAGGCTCGCATTGACCGGTGGTGCGGACGTGAGCAGCCTGTCAGCAGTGAACGACTTTTATTCCCGTATCCTTCCTCCGAGCCCGTTGACGTGCACTGCACTGACCATTGCTCTCTAGAAGAGCCCTTCTGGGCATCTGAGAAGCCCCAGGCATTCTGCTGGGCATAAAGGTCAGAATGAATAGTTCTGCTGTGGAACATGAGCTCTTTCGGAGTAATTGTAGGTGGAGTAATCTTGTCTTAATAGCAAGAAGTCCCTCCGAGGAAGAACAGTCTGGGCTATGACATAGCAGGACGAGTTCACTGGACTCATCTGTATTTACTGATGATGCATAGTCAGTTAGTGCATTTTCTCAGCACACTGTCACACTTGCACTGGACTGGCAAAACTCATAGCAGTTGCCGTTTGACAGAGCATGATGCTGGCTCCACAAGAGGCTGTGTCCGCCTCATGCAGCGGGGCACTCATCTTTGGCTCACACTGTGATTCCATTCGCTGGCGGTGTCTCTGCTACCCCTTGTACCCCGTGCTCTCCTGCTCACTGTGAACCTGCTGCCTCTTCTGCTGCCCAGCTGGGACCTATTTCCTTTGGAACTTTAGAATTATCCACTCCTGAGTCTTATGGGGTTCCTTTTATTTTTGTTTTGTTTTTTTGAATAAAGTGGGTAGAATGGTGTGCTCACAGGTGAGGCTGCTGAGACGCTCCCTTGACTGACTTGCTGCAGACATCATCCTCACAGCTGGCCGGGACCGGACTGTGGAAGTTTTTGACCTGAATGCCGGCTGCAGCGCTGCAGTGATAGCTGAAGTCCATTCACGGCCCGTCCACCAGATTTGTCAAAATAAAGTGAGCTTGCAGATAATATGATTAAAAACTCTTCCCTTAAAGTGTTGAACAATTATAAATGTATTATGATGCAACTTTGTAAGTCCTACCACACCCAATATTAGCTTTTTCCGATCATCCAACAATGCTAAAGGTTTGTCTGTGGCTATAGATCTCTCAAAGACTTAGTTTTTTTTAGTATCTTAAAATTATGTCTGTCTGTATCTGTGTACAGACGCTAGTGTCCTTGGAGGCCAAAGGCATTGAATTTTCCTGGATCTAGAGTTAAAGGAGCTTGGTTATTCTGTGTGGGTGATTGGAACCAAGCTTGGGTTCTCTAAAGGGCAGTGCATGGGCCTTACCTTCAGCCGCTGCAGATGTCTTAATAACATTGGCTTTGACCATTTGTTCTTTGTCTTGATTAATTGTGGATCCACGTGACTGTCTGTGACACATCCTCACTACAGCCGGGCTAGCTCCAGTCGCACATGCACTGGTGGGAATGAATGGCAGTCCCTGAGTCACAGCTTCTCCCCGAGCTGGCGGACACAGTTGTCCTCTTTGATATGCTGTGGTCTTTAAAGATGTTCTCCTCTACATTGAAGTCTGGGGTTGACAGTAAATGGGCTAAGTCCTCTCTTAGTTAGGTTTCTACTGCTTTTGTAAAATACCTGAGCCAAAAGCAACTTGGAGATAAAAGGTTTATTTCAGCTTGTAGTTTATAGTCCCATCATGGAGGAAAGCCAGGGCAGGTACTCAAGACAGGATCCCAGTGGCAGAAACTGATGCATATGCCATGGAGGAGAGCTGCTTACTGGTTTGCTTCCTCTCGCTCAGCGGTCTTATACAACTCAGGACCACCTGCCCAATGTGGCACCACCCACAGGCCTACCCTTTTTACCCCCACCCCCCAAGCCTGCCTCCTACCAGCTAAGAGGGTCCAGCAGGAGCTGAGTAGGCCCTTCCTCAAGTCCCCCAAGCCATGCTCAGTCTGGTGCTTGTGCCTCCTGTTTACGGTTCCACCATGGTTCTTGTGACAGGGCTAAGGTAGGGACAGCAGGCTGTGGGTGGGGGACCAGTGTTAGGGAAACCTACTGCTGCTCTACAGGCAGATCCAGTGCTGGCCCAGGCAGGCAGTGTACTCTCCATTCAGTGTGTCATCAGAGAGTAGAGAAAGCCTGAAGATGACGTTCTTTCTTAAGCACACCGGGACAGCAGCAGGTTCTCTAAAATAACATGTGTTGACATCAGTGTCAAAGTGTTTCTGAGGAGGTCTGGTGATTCTGCCCCATTTCACAGGGCAAACCTGAAAGCCACCAAGGTTATGGCTTGAGGCATTTCTTTCTCTTAGGAATCTTCCCATTGAGAGTGTCTGCCTGAGGCATGAAGTGCAATTGCATGGTCTCTGTGCAGTGACTGCAGTGTGCTCAAGTACTTGCCCATGTGGTTTTGTGGGCTGTCAGTTCTTTGAGAGCCACTGTGGTATGCTCATAGATGTGTTAGGAAAAGCAGTCCTTTTTTTAAATGGGGAAACAACTGGCTTAACTTCCCCAAAACAAACATCTGATGGCTATGGGATGGAATGTGAGGAAAGAGTATGAGATCACAGAGGCTCGCCCATGCTTAGTGGCTTGTTTTCTGAAGATGCCTCTTATATTTTTGTGCATGGATAGAGAACATGTCAGAGGAGTGAGACTCACCACAGCCACGTGGGTGTTGTGGCTTGTGCTGTCCTTCAAGGCCAAGCACGGAAGCATCTAGGGTATACTTGACCCAAATATCACATTCCAGTAAATATAAAGTAGGTCACTTCTCACTTTGTGAAGCTTAGGACCCAAAGTGGCGCTCCAGTAAGTGCCAGTGAGGCCTCTCTTGAGTGTTCTGAGAATGTCCTCCAGCTGTTAAGCTGGACGGGCAGGGTCTAATCCATTGCTCTGTATTTACAAGAATGCCTTGAACCCAGTTGATGGCCAACTTTTCAATTTCTATGTACTATCTCAATTTTTAGATTGAAAATATTGTCTTAAGGTTTATTGATATCTTTAAAATCACATCAGATATTTCTTCTTTATTAAAAAATCCTTAAGTGTTCTGTTTCTTTAATGTTCCTATGGATAAAATACTGGCAATAGCAACTTAGGGGAAGAAAATATTTATTTGTTGAGAGACCTCAGGGCAGGAATTCATGTGTGAACCTGAAGGCAGGCCTGTTTATTACACACAGCCTTAACCCTTGGCCAGGGAACTCAGTCACTTAGCCAGGAAAGTCAGTAGGAGCTTTGATGGAGTAATTCTTGATGGATGCTAAGGAGTCTTATGTTTATGCCAGGACAACATGCCCAGTGAGTGGTACTGTCTAGAGCAAGCTGGGCTGTCCTGTACCAATTAACAGTCAGGGCATGGCACAGACAGTCTGTTCTGGGCAATCCTTCAGTTGTGGGCTTGCTGTCAGATAACTGTAGGTTGACCTAAAGTGAGCTTCACAGATATGAGGCAGGGAATAGACCACTATGTGTCAGATTTCTTGACTATAAATGGGGGCTGAGTAGTTGTTTGCTAAAAGGATGAATAGCTAAAGAAGTGTGTGGAATTCTGTCTGGCACAATTAATCCTTAGAGTACAGCTTCTTATCACTGACTTAATGCAAGTCTTTATTTCCTGTTTGAAAATGAAGAGTAACTTCCATCTTACATTGAGTCTGTTATAATATTTCAGGTAATCCTGATATAGCAAGAGAATGGAAGTCTTATGAATTATAGCATGCTTAGGGAATGTTTTGAGCTTAATGGTTTCTCTGATGGTATTCAGTTGTTTTACACAGCTATTCTTCTTCTGGGGATCACAGATATGACATGTGGGGTTCAGAGGTACAGAGCCATACATTCCATGACCAAGGCTCTCTTTCAGTGTATCTTAGCATGTTAACTGGCAAATAACTCTCAGTGCTCACTAAGGAGAGCATTGCAGTCCAGATCATTTATTGAATAAAGATTATGATCAATACTGAAAAAAACAATGCTTGTGTGTAAACATCTTAGTCTTTTTTTCTCTGTTGATGTTTTCTATTTCTGTGGCTCTCAGTGGCTTGAGTGTGGAGAAATCACACATTAATAATTAAGGTTAGTGTACTTGGTTAGTTACCCTACTAGATAGTGTTGAGCCTGGGGTTATGTTCTAAGAATGACATCATTAGTCACAGAGCACACTTACATAGGCTGAGGTGATTCAGCATCACCAGGCCATAGTCTTGGGAGGCCTGTGGCACGTGTACTCACTTACCTACATGGGTTGCTCTGCTGTTCATGGCTGCATGGAGGTTTAGAGTCCTATTCCAAAGCTATCCACTTAAGAAAGGTTATGTTGCCTTCAGGCTTTAGATTCCAGTATTGTTAGGTATTATTAGTCTTTACAAGTTTTTCTTGGGGTCCGTAAGATGGCTAAGCAGGTAAAGGCATTTGAGGTGAAGCCTGAGGATGACGTGAGTCTGATCCCAAGACCCCACATGATGGAAAGAGAACACCAACTGCAAGTTGTCAGAGGTCTGTCTCCACATGCACCGCAGGGCAGGCCCCCTCCCAAATTAAACAAGTGAAATGTTTTTTAACAGCTCATCTTGATTTTTCGTTTTTCCCATCTGACGACAGGGATCATCCTTTACCACCCAGCAGTCCCTAGCATACAATCTTTTCCTGACCACAGCTGTTGGTGATGGGGTCCGACTGTGGGACTTGAGGACCCTGAGGTAAGGCCATCCTCCATCACAGTGCTGCTGCCTGAGGGAAGTTGGAGCTGAGCTGGGAATGTGACCTAGTCCTCCTTACAAATGATACAAAGCTGTGGATAGTGTAGGTAGGCTCTGGAGAAGACCGGCTTATTCACAGAATCAGTGCGGTGACCTTGGGATGATGGAACCATGAGTGCCAGGCTGTTCTCTGAGGGCCAATCACACATGGCTTCTGAGAGTCAGAGATGTGAGAAGCGGCAGGTCCACTATAGGTGCAGCCATCCGAGACACACTGTCGTGCTCGCACCGAACACCAGCCCTGGGCTCTCGCAGCTCCACTTGCACTGACGGTACTTCACCTTGGCTGCTTGATCTCCCTCTCCTGAGGAAATTTCTATTGAAGCTTAACCTTTATCTTCTGAAAGTTACATTACAAGTCATCACTATACATTGCATAGGTAGTGCAATACAACTGACAGATGTTAACGTATGTTCATAGTACACAGATATTCACAAGAAAACAACTAGCAGCGTGCTTGCTTTTTTCTTGGTCAGTAGTAGAAATATAAAAGTCCCACCCTACCTCGATTATATGGCGTATGTGATACCTTGGCCTTGACATGCTCCGTGGTACCCACTAGGTATTGGCTATGCTTTTTGATGCCTTTCTAAGGAAGACCCTGGCTACTCCTAAAAGGGGTTGGAGGTTCACCCTTAAGAAAAGTGCATAAATTCATTAACTTTTTTCCCTGAGGAAGTTTTATAGAGCACTGGATAAGTGGTTGTAAAACTCAGTCCTCTTACTAGAATTCTGCACCTTCCCAAAAGCTGTGAGTTGTTTCTTTACATAATTTATGATTTTAGAAGATTTGTTTGAAAACTTATAATAATCTATAGAAATGCTTATTTAATATTTCCCATATATGAAGGTTCACTTGCTCTTATTTGTCATCTTTGAGGATTTATGATTTTTGAGGATTTATGATTTTTGAGGATTTATGATTGTTTTAAAGGTATTCTTATTTACCATTTAATAGTCTTCAATTTGAAGTTTTTTTCAAGGATGTAGTTCAGTGGTGGAGTGTTTTCCTAGCATATGAAAAAGCCATGGGTTTGATTCTCAACATCAGAGATACCAAGTTTTTTTTTTTTTTCTTGTGGCTATTAGCTGGTTCATTTTATAAAGGAAAACGTGTTGATATCTTCTCATTTGTTTTAAGCTGTAGCAACCATTTTCTGCTCAGATGTTTCTTTATTCCCTCCCAGGTGTGTGCGCCGCTTTGAAGGGCATCCAAACCGCTGTTATCCTTGTGGAGTTGCTTTCAGCCCTTGTGGAAGGCTCATGGCTTGTGGTGCAGAGGACAGACATGTATGTATGTGCGCTTGCTCCAACGTAGGATTTCTAGGCAGCGTTATCAAATAGACCTTCAGCACCATTAAGTCCTGGGATAAAGATCTATTTCAAGCCTGATAGTATTTTAAGAGAATTACCCAGCATTAGAATTCCCTACTAACAAGCTGTGGCCATGAAAGGCTCCTTTTTATTGAACCAAATACACACTTGTCATTCATCATTCATTTCTTCCTTTATTAGTTATCAGAGACGCTGGGTACCTACTCCACAGACGACTGTAATGTGTGGTGTGGTATGACAATGTGATGGCGTTAGTCCATACCGTGCAGCTCATGTGTAACAGTGTCCCGTATCCATAGTGGGTTGCTTAGAGAACTGCGTGTTTCTCCCAGGGCAGTTGCTCCCCTTCCTCACGACCATTTGCTCCTTGCCAGAGCTGCATCTCCTGCAGGCTTGGAACACAGAGATCTTATACTGTGCCAGGGCTGTGTCACACATTGCCACATGGCTGGAGGCTAAGTCCACAGAAGAGGCCGGCTCCCTCGTGAGGTCTTGGTGCTCCTTGGCTGCAGACTGTGCTGCCCCTTCCTCCTTCTCCCCTTGCACCTCTAATTGCTCTGTCCTCTGAGACGGCACTTGTCGGGTTGAGTGGTTCTCTCCTATAAAGTGTCCTCATAAAAAACAAAAACAACAAAAAAAAAAAACCCCACTATATTGAGAGTTACTTGAGGTAAAAAAATATGGTGGTACCCAAACAAAAGTCTGGCTGTGACCTGCGGGATGCTTCTGTGGTGCAGGTGGGGGATAGTGAAGGTCTCCAGCACTCCTTGTTACACCCCAGCCCTCAACACCATTTCCAAAATGAGCTCAGGCTTCCCTGGGAGAAGACCACTGTCAACAAGCAGGGCGTCAAGACAGCAAAATGCATGCATGATTAGCTGATTCCTTGTCAAGGAGATGCAGATTAAGACCAGTGGTCACCAAAAGCATAGGAAAAAAAAGAATCGCCTAGAAAAGAAAAGACTTTCAGTTATATGGCCCTTTCTTCATTGGAACTTTATTCATTTTTCATTTGTTTCTCCGGAATACTGCCAAACTATTTTCAAAAACAATTGAAAGGTTTACTAGGAAGGTCGGAAGGCTGATACATCGTTGACCACACTGCCATTCTTGTCTGCCATCACTTCTTACAAGCTCTTTGTAACCGACACTTTGCATCCAGGCAACATAAGCTAAGAGAATGTGTTCTGAGGAGTTCACTAGTTGGCTTTGTATGTGGAGTTTTACATCACACTGCTTTGGCTTTTTTTAAATTTTTTTTTTTTTTTTTTTACAAAAATGGATGTTTGGCATTTAAGTATCATACTGTCCTACCACCAATGAAAGGCAGAGATTCAGTGCTTTGGTTACCCCTTTGTCAAATTGGAATGAAAGTGATGGGCATTCCTCCACTTTTCCAGTGATAGCATTTACAGCACTATCCGCAATCTGTGGGTCGCTCCTCCTTTGGGGATCACTTAACAGATATCCTGCTTATTTGGATATTTATGTCACAGTTCATAACAGCAACATCACAGTTATGAAGTAGCAACAAAATAAATTTATAGTTGGGGGGTTCCACAACAGGAGGAACTGTATTAAACGGTCGCAGTATTAGGAAGGTTGAGAACTTTTTTCCCATAAGTCACTTTTTGTCGTGGTATTTTATGACATCAACAGAGGAGTCACTGACACACATGGTAAGTGCAGCTGATTCTGGTAGAGACACTTCAGAGTCAATGACAGAAAACCACAAATAACTCATGTTCTACATTGAATGTACCCAGTTCTCTCAGGCTCATGGGAAGGACAATGTGGCATCTCCTCCTTTATCATGGAACTTTAAAGTAAGGATGACATGCAAAGACTGAGCACCTTCCTCAAGTGTCAGTCATCCAATATGAATATTCATTCACACTGTTCAGAAGGAGTCACAGGGCCATGACAGGAGGCAGAGTATGTGTGCATGTAGAGGTGAGATGGGAGGGGCTATGACAGGAAATAGAAAGTATGCCTGCATTTAGGGGCGAGAGGTACTTTGAAAATCAGTCCTTGACTTGGTTGGCACCATGTAAGGCTCATTATCTGTCACTGTGTTCTGGGTCAGCCATAGACCATACTTGAGCCATGGTTTAGAGCTGGTCACCAACTCTGTCAGCCTAGAACATCCATTTGTCTTGCCTCCTAGGCTTACGTGTATGAAATGGGTTCGAGCAGCTTTCTGTACCGCCTTGCAGGACACACAGATACAATTGCTGAAGTGGCCTTCAACCCAGCAGCTCCTCAGGTACAGTCTCCTGTGTGATCGGGGCCTTTCCAGTTTACACCATCTCCCAGTGTGATCAGGGCCTCTCAGTTCACACTGCCTCCTAGTGTGATCAAGCTCTCTCCAGTTCACAGTCTCCAGTGTGATGGGGGCCTCTCCAATTCATACCGTCTTATATAGCATGATTTAAAGATGATCAGAGTTTATCTGGAAGTCTTAAGGTATTTAAGAGTTCGTGCAGCTCGGCACAGTACCTGCAATCCCAGCACTCCAGACACTGCTGCAGGAGGGTCATACTGAGCTATATAGCTGGCTCAGGGCCAGCCTGGGCAGTATGAGAACCTGTCGAGAGAAAGAGAGAGAGAGAGAGAGAGAGAGAGAGAGAAAGAGAGAGAGAGAGAGCACGCACAATATTACATGATAGTTTTGAGTACCAACAAAGGAAACTAAGTAGCAAATTTACTGAGAGAGAGAGAAATCTAGAATTTTTTAATTGAAGTATTTGTAATTCAGCATGGAGTTGCAGTATAGAATGCTGCATGTGCTCACAGACAAGGTTCCGTGTAATCCAAATGTAAACGCTGTAGACACACTCAGAATGCAAGCAGGAGGCGAGTTTGAAAAGAAGTTCCACTCAGGGGGAGTACTGTAGAACGTAAAGACACTGTCTTAACGAGAAGAAGCCACGAGGAAATCAGAGTTGCAAACCAGCTGTGTAGACAAATGAATGTTCTGAAACATGCAGAAGACCTAAAGGTATTCAGTTCTGCTAAATTTGAGGATTTGGGAACTTCAGTTTCATCTTGTCTCCTTATGACCAAAGCTTTGATTCAGAGAAAGAATCACGTCGCTATGTGATTTTGTGCTTCGGCCTGCCCTGCATAACAGCATTTTGTTAATCCTTGCTTGTGGCTGACATGGTATTTCTGTGATCCAGGGCATGCTGCAGTGTCTGACACATTGTTGTCTTTAGATGTTGTCTCTACATGTCCTGTCTAATGATGTAAGTCAGTAAAGCTTTCCCTGTGGATGCCAGAGGTCTGCAGCACTAAGATACTGGCGCTGCTGCCCAGTCACACCCAGTTTCTTCCCAGGCCCTGACTGATTTTATGGTCTAGCATGGGGGTATAGGTTAGCCACCTCCTTTTCTTTTGCTGTCATATTCACTTGAGCATTTGTCACTTTCTGATATGCTCATAAATGTCCCTCTTTTTCCTGTTTCCTATGATTCTATTATTTCTTGTGTTTCAAGCTACACCACTCTATTTGATTTAGAGTTGCTGTGTCCTCTTAATGAGTTGAGGCTTTGTTATTATGAAGCATGTGCTTTTTAGCCATGATATGCATACATACTAAGGCAGTCATGCATGTTTTTGTTAGTGTTGGGGTGATCTGCCCTTTGTATTGGCTTTTGTCATATACTGTATTTTGATCATTTTCTTTCTCCTCTGCCATCTCTTTCCAGCTCCTCTCTACCTGCACACCCTCCCAATGTTATGTACATTCTCTCTCTAAGGAAAAAAAGCCTCTAAAATCAAAACAAACAAAACTTTAAAAAATTATTGAAAACAAAACACACACACACACACACACACACACAAACACACACACACACCATGGAGTTTGTTTTGTATGGCCAACTACTCCTAAGCCTGCCCTAAAGTGTGGTTGATAATGCCCACTGCCACTCAACTGGGAGAACAGGTTTTTCTTTCTCCAGCAAGTATCAATTGCAAAAATCAATTGCAAATAGCTTCTTGGTTAGGGGTGAGAGTTTGTGCCCACTGCTACTCCATGCTGGGACTTTGGTTAGCAAGAAACTGCAAGGGCCTTGTTTATACTGTTACCATCTTTGTGAGTGTGTATGTGTGTCAGCTCTGTTGTGTCTGAAAGATGTTATTTCCTTGGAGTCATTCACCTCCTCTGCCTCTTACAACCTTTCTGTCTCTCGGCATAGGTCCCATTTAGGTTTGAGTGTTCCAAATTCTTTCACTTTCTTCACATTGTCCAGTTGAGGGTCTCTGTTCATGACCATTGTTTGCAAGAAGAACTTCTCTGATAAGTGATACACATGGGCTGGGCACCTGTCAACACTGCATCTGCATCTGATTGACTAAGCTCCTCAGCTCTGCAACTAGAGAGCCACAGGAGAGCGACCTTGGTACCACCACAGCTTCCATGAGAACCAACCATCACCCAGCTTTCATGATATGCAGGCTTTACATTTATGTTTGACCCTACAAATTCCAGATTATGTGGGAGATATGGTGACATGATTTATTCAATATTCTTAAGGTTATTTAGCATCTGTTTTCCATTCTTGGGGATCCCATAGAAACTCACTGTGAGCCTTCTGTGTCACCATTTGTGTGGATGTGTGTCTTCCTGAGTGTGCATGCTTGTTCAGCCTCAGGGTATAGTGCAGTCAGCTTGAACAAAATGGCCATATAACTTGTTACCCATTGGTACTGGTGAGGTTTCAACCTCCATACTCTTGGCTGTATTTAATTTTGTTAGTCTTTTAAACTTTAGCCATAGGGTTGTTTTTAATTTGCACTTATTTCACAGTGATACTGAATACTTATTTTTTATATATTCATAGATTGATTTTTAATTTTTATTATAGAATTGTAGAACTTTGAAAATGTCTTTTATGTTCTGATCATATGTTATATGTATACATACGTATATATAATATATTTTATATATATATATATACACACACACACATTTATATGTATTGCAATGTTTTCATCAGTCTGTGGCTTGCATGTTTAGATTATAATGGTATTTAGTAAACAGAGTTTTTAATTTTTAGGAAAATCAACTTTTACATTAATGGCTAGTATTTTCTACAGATTGTTTAAGAAGTCTTTGCTGGTCCAAAGGCTGCAAAGATCATCTCTGATTTTCTTCCAGAAAATTCAGATTTCTAACTCATATTTTCATCTGTGATATAATAATCAAGTGTATTGGTATGTCTTCCTACATAATGATGTTGTAGAAACCTAATTGCTTGTGACACCTAACATCCACCTCTGTTATCCCTCTATCATGGGTCAGGTTTCTGGGTGAGGCTCTGCTGGTTCTTAAATCTGAGACTCACTAGGTCTGAGCAGGAATATTAGCAGGGCTGTCTGTGTACTCCTTTAAGCTTTACTGGCTTCTGCCTGAAAGGATAACCTTGCTTTCTCCTGATCTTGATGGGAAGGGTCCCAAGTTGAGTGTAAGTTTTTTGTAGATGCTGTTATGAAGTTAAAGAAGGTTCCTTAAATTTTTTTTCACTAGTTCCCTATTTATTTTTGAGACGAAATATTTCAGTATGTAAATAACAAGCTCTAAGTGGCCAGTTGGAAGATCACAAGTTATATCTGTTTTTCTTTTATTTTATATTTAATATAAATTAATTTTTTATAATTTATTCACTTTATATCCTGACTGTAGGCCCGTCCCTTGTCTCCTCCCAGTCTCACTCTCCCTCCTTCTTCTTCCCTATCCCTGTAGCCTAGTCCACAGGAAGTGGGGAAGCCCTCTTCCCTTACCATATGACCCTAGCCTATCAAGTCTCATCAAGTCTTATCAGAAGTCTCATCTCTTCCTCTATGGCCTGGCAAGGCTGCCCCACCAGGGGGACGTGATCAAAGAGCTGGCAACAGAGACATGTCAGAGACAGCCACTGCTCCCCTGAGCTGCCTATTGGCGACACCTGAGCAGGGTGTCTAGGTCTTCTCTATGCATGGTCCTTGGTTGCTGCATAAGTCTCTGAAGAACTCCCTGGGCCTAGATTTGTTGGCTTTTTTGATCTCCTTGTGGAGCTCCTCTGGGTTCTTCTATCTCCCCAGCTCTTCCATAAGATTCCCTGCATTCTGCCCAAAGTTTGATTGTGAGTCTCAGCATCTGCTTTGATCTCCTGCTGGGTGGAGTCTTTCAGAGGACATCTGTGGTAGGCTCCTGGCCTGTTCCCTCTCTTCAACTGCTTCTGGTGTCTATTATATTTACCAAGAAGTTTCCTTTTATTCCTGTTTTCTGAGTTGTTTTTTGTTTGTTTGTTTGTTTTGTTTTATTGAGTTGGTATTGGATTTTGTCAAATGATTGTTGTTTCAGTCATTGATGAGATCATACAACCTATTTGTGTGTGTGTGTGTGTGTGTTCATTGACATGATGGATTGCATTGGTTTTCAAATGTTGAACTAGCATTGCATAGCTACAAAGAACCCTACTTGGTCATAACATATTATGCTTTTGTACAATGTTATATTGGACTTACTAGTGTTTGCTGAGGACTTTTATATCCATGTTCATGACAGATATTGCTCTGTATTCTCTTTCTTTGTGACATCTCTGTTTATGATGGCCTTTGGCTTTGAATACTAACCTCATAGGATGAAGCATTTTCTATGTTGCTAGTCCAGCAAATAAATCGTAAAGAATTAATATAAGTTCTTTCTTGGATGTTTACTAGAACTTTCTAGCATCTATATGAACCTTGGTGCTTTATGTTTTATATTATTAATTACAGATTCAATTTTTAAAAAGAGATATAAGCCTAGTTACATTTCCTGCTTCTTTCTCTGTGACCCTGAGTATTGATCACAGAGTTGATTGTAGTATTCTTTCATTATTCTCATAATATTCACAGGATCTGTGGTGATGCCACCTCTTAATATCTTATATTAATTGTAATCTCTTTTATGTATATTTTTCTTATCTTAGTTAATAGCTTCTCAATTTTACTCAGCGCTTCAAATTAGTTTCACTGTTTTTCTTCATTGAGCTTATGCCTTTGAATTTGTTGATTTCTGTCTTCTTGTCTACTCACTCACACTGGATTTAATTTTATCTCACTTTTCAGGACTTTAGGTCTTTGTTATTTTATAATATTTGCATTCACTACTATTAATTTCCCTCTGTGCATTGTTTGCATGGCATTGTATAACTTTTAATAAGTAGCATTTTAATTTTCATGTAGTTCAAGATATTTTAAATTTTCTTAGTAGTTTTTTCTGTGGAGTGTATTGTATTTGTTATTGTTATTGTAAGTGTATTATGTTTGTTATTGATTTTTAGTTTAATTTCATTGTGGTATATGAGTAACCATTGTATATTTTTCTTCTTCTAAACAGGTTGAAGAATGTTTTATAGCTCTGAATATTGTCTTTCTTGGTCAGTGTTCCGTGCAAGCTAGAGAACAATGTGTGTCATCCTGTGGTTACATGAGGCCGCCTATAAATGTCAACTCTATCTCGTTGATTAATGGCATTATTAGTTCAGCCAAGTCCTTACTGATGCTCTGCCTGCTGGATGTGCCCATTTCTGGTAGTGTCATGTTGAAGGGCCCAGCTATAATGGTAACTTATCTTTTTTTCTCTGTGGTTTTCTCATTTTTTCTGTCTCGTGTAGTTTGAGGCTTTGTGAGGCACACACAGTTAAAGCTATTATTTGTTCTTAGAAAACCGATGAACTGTCTTTTTTTAAATCTCTAATAATGTCCCTTGCTTTGAAATTTGTTAAGTCTGAAAGGCATAGAGCTGGTCCTGGGCTCTGTTAGTGCTAGCTTCACATATATTTTACAGTCCATTTACTTTTCACGCGTATGTGTACATATTTTAAGTGTGGATTCTTATAGGCAGTATACATTTAGTTTTATTTGTGACTTGTTATTTGTTCCAAGTTTTGTTTTTTTTTTTTCTCTTTCTGCCTTTTGTAGCTTTAATTGAACATGATTCCATTTTCTCTCCTTTCTTAGCATATCAGCTTTAACTTTTAATTTTTAAGTCTTCACTCCTTTTGGCCTTTTGATGCTTATCCTAAAGTTTGCATTATACAGTTATAACTAACAGACATTTGTGACTAATTTTACATAATAGTAAACTAACTTATGGACACTGTGTGTACATAGTAGCAAATCCTCATCCTTCCTCCATCCATTATATTTTCAGTCATTTCACTGACATGTTTATTTAGATATATTCAAATGTATTGTTGCTCTTATTTTCAATAAAGCTGGTTTTTGTTTGTTTGCTTGCTTGTTTTTGCCAGGGAGAGAGGTTAGCTCAGTCAATGATTGGAGCTTTTATTTTTGTCTCCAGTGTCTCTCTCTGATGCTCATCTTTACTTGGATTTGAATTTCCAAACCATTTTCTTTTTGCTAAAAGAAAAGGACTTTAGAGAGAAAGGTTTGCTGGAAGCAAACTCCTTCTGTTTTTCATCTGAGAATGTTTTACTTTTTCTTAGAGAATTTTACAAGGTACTGAATGAGGTACCTGCCCCCCTTTAATACCTGAAATGTTTCACTTCACTGTCTCCTTGCTTATCCACTTTCTGAGAATTGACTCTAATTTTTATGTTATTTCCTTTGTAGGTGATATACATTTTCTTTCTGTTTTTTTTTTTTTGTGGGGGGGGGAGCAGGGAGAACTTTTCTTTCTTTCTTTCTTTCTTTTTTTTTTTTTTGACTTTTCTTCATTTACTAAGTGCTGTTCCTAGCTGCAGTTTTGTTGGTGTTTATCCTGCATGAGTTCTCTGAGCTTTCTGACATGCTTTAGGGAAATTCTCAGTCCCTCTACTCGAAACACACCCTCTATTTCCTTCTCTCTTTATTCTACGTGTTCCTACAACATATTTAGATTCACAGAGCTTATGTTTCCCTACATTTATTGGATCTTCTGTTCTAAATGTTTTTATTTCCAGCATTTATTTCTGGTTATTCCTTGATTTTATAGCCCTGCTTTAACTGCACATCTCTTCTTGTATGCTGCCTGTCTTACTCACTGGGGCTCCTAGCATGTTAATTTAGTTTTTATTAAAATTTATTTATTTTAATTCCAGTACTCCTGCCATGTGGAATATGCTTTTGGTGTTGCTAAATTTGTTAAAAAATATTTTTGAATTTTTGTATATGTTGTAATTTTGTTTTTGTTAAAATTTACATAAGTAATGTTTAAGTTGAAGGAACCAGAATGAAAGTCCTCTTGTGGTGCACTGAGCCCCCTCTCCCCCCTTGTTCCTGTGATCCAGTTTTCGTCTTATGAGCCTAGGCTCTGGGCTCAGCTTTGCAGTATCTCTCATCACCTACATCTAGATGAGACAGGCTGGGGTTGCAGTTTTCCTTTCCTGATCACTTAAGCTCTAATACAGAAGGTGGGGTTGTGGCAGGCTAGCTCCCTTGCAACAGGCCTGCTGTGGAAAACGCTCTTCAGTGGGTTTGTTTGTTTGTTTGGTTGGTTTTTTGTTTGTTTTGAGGCAGGGTTTCTCTGTGTAATAGAGCCCTGACTGTCCTGGACTCACTTCATAGACCAGGCTTGCCTGGGACTCACAGAGAATTCCTTGTCTCTGCCTCTGGAGTGCTGGGATTAAAGATGTGTGCTACCACACCTGGCCACCCTTCAGTGTTTTAAGAACAGATCATTTTTACCCCTGCCTGAAGCATGAGAACTTTTCCTTTCCAGTGGTTACCATGGAAGTGGAGGTAAATCTCACAGAACTGTGGGGCTTGTCCCCTGGAGGTTTGAACCTGTGACATGTCCATGCTGGGCCTTGAAGGGGCAGTGCGGGTGTCCCTACAGGGCTCTAGTCACTCTGTCTGGGCAGCAGGGTTTCCTGCATTTGCATTCCTTCCTCCAGCTGGAGTCAGTGCTTTGTCTCACGTCTTCTCTCACGGAGAGGGAAGAGACACCAGGTTTGAGTCTGTCCAGCTGCTTATTAGGACAGAGTAGAATTTCCACATTCTTACTTATGGAATCAGAGCTTCAGGGTTCCAGAAGCTTACATAAGTCTCAGGTACATTTCCACAGAGATATGTCTCTCTGTTCAGAAAGCTACTAACCTGGTTGAAAACCTTTTCTTCTCTGGTTTTAGAAAATGCTCCTATTGTTCCCAATACAAGTATTGCTAAAATTTAGAGGTTTGCCCTAGTAAGAAGGGAAGCAGAGCTTCTGACTTGAGATGTAAGCTGAGGCACATTTTCCAGATTGTTAGTACAGATAACATGGATCCTCACAGTCAGAGCATCAAGAGTTCCATGCAGCAGGTCAGGTGTCTAGGCCTAAACTGTGCTCCGAGGAAACCATTAGGGCAGGGGAGGGAGCAGAAAAGACCTCAAGTTCAAAATAGGTCTCTCTTGTTTTTATAGGTTGTGTTTGAACTCAGGGACTAAGAAACATAACATAAAGTCCCTCCCAAAAGATGTTTAGTAGTGGGATCTGCTTTACTAGGAAACTAGAGAAGGTTTTTGTTCTCTTGGTACATACTAGAAATAAAATCATTGGAAAGTATCCCTCTGAGGTTAATGACAGAGCATCATATGGGGGAATTGCATAGCTAAAGAAAAGGTAAGAGTCACTGGAGGTCACTGGAACACCTGCCTGTGGACTCCAGGTGTGTTTCTTCTGTCCCAGACTCTGGGTTTGTATAGTAGCGACACTGTTTGCATCGTCTCTTTCTCTCAGAGGCCTTCTTGGCCTTTTAGCACTCCTGTTCTGTGTTATCATCATGTCACTCTTTCTCCCTCAGTGCTCAGACACCTCCACTCATCTCACCATTGTTCTGCTTCTCATCCACTCTCCCTTGTCATGAAGAGCTCCGCTGCTGCAAGTGTTGGGACACGCGTAGTGCGAGCCAAGCCCCCCCCCCCCCATCGTCTGCCTTTCCCGGCAAGTCCTCACGCCTGCATGTTCACCATCTATTGTTTTTTCTTTTTCAAGTCTGCATCTTTTCCTCACATACTCAGAGAGGGGAGTGCAAGATAGTTCATTACCCAAGAAACAAATACCAAAACTTTGGCTTTGTTTTGATTCGTTGGATGACGAAGACATCCCTTTTTGTAGGTAATTTCCAGCTCGACACTGGTTCCCCTGCTGTGTCTAGGGATGTGGGTGCTTCACCCTGTGGCATATGCAGGCTTCAGAAACGTTTTCAGCCGAGCAAGCCAGTAGGCATGCTTTCATGTGCTGTAATATGTAGGTGCGCCTTGTACATATTCCCTGCTATGTCGCTCATGTGTTATCCCGTTTGGATCAGTTAATTATCACAAAATGAACACAGTAGTTACCAGATACCTATAGCTTTGTTATCCTTAGCTTCACTTACCCCATTGATGATCCAAAAATATTAGATAAAAATGTTCAGGAAGAAATAATGTATAGGTTGAACATTCTTTGTCATTCTGAGTATTCTGTACTGACTGTCTTACTCTGTTTTACCCAGGACATCTGGTGAACCCTTGCCCTGTTCACTACCCACTCACTGGATGCTTAAGCTATATAGTTTGTCAGCTACGTGGGGGTTCCACCATGCTTGTTTTCAAGTGACCCTTGTTTGACTTCACAGTGGCCTAAAGTCTACGCCAGCAAGAAGAAATTCTTTTGAAAGAGTGTAAATTCTTGACTTAAGGAGACAAAAGGCAAAGTGTATGCTGACATTGCTAAGATTTATATAAGAACAGATTGTCTATCCATCAGACTGTGAAGAAGGAAAAAGAAATTTGTACTGGTTTTGTTTTTGTACCTCAGAGAGCAGAATTTGTGGCCAAATGCTTAGTTAAGATGGAAAATGCACCAAATTATAGGTCTTTGTGCTATCTGTGGCTTTAGGCAGCCCCTAGAGGTCTTGGAACAGAGTCTGTGTAGATGGGGGGACTCTGGCACTTGGTTTCCAGGGATCTTGGCCAGCAGCAGCTCTGTGGAGATAATATTAGTGAAAAAAACAGGCTGGGGACAGACCGCATGGAGCCAGCCCCTCAGCTGCTGTTTTTACAGTGCCTGGAAGGAAGTGATGTGTTGATTTCTTCCTATGTAAAGTTGTCTTTAGAAAGCACCATGTAGGCATTTTTGTTGCCTTGAATGTAAACAGTGGTGCTTTTGAACTTTAGAGCAACCACCATTATCTTTCTTTTTCTTTTTGATAATTTAGCTTTTATTTCCTAATTCATATTTAATTTTATTCACTTGGAGTAGGATCCTGGAAATATGCAGGAAGTGAGTATGTAGAGGATAGTGTGTGCTCCACACACCTTCAGTGAGGGCTGTCTCTTCAACCTCAGGAAAAGTATGTGCAGTACAGAAAAGGGTTTTATGTCTTCTGTTCTTAGAACTAAATGTGTCAGCAGCTCATAGGTCCCTAAGCTTGCCATCTAGCCAACACCTCCAGGCATGCATCACATACTAGGACTCTGTGTGTTTGTGTGTGTGTGTGTGCTTGTGTGTGTGTGTTATTTGCCAGGTACCTTGAGGAGTTCCTTCTGAGATGGTTACCTTGGCATTGTACCCAGCATGTTATTGGGAATAACTTCCATCCAGACCTTCATCCCAAAGAAAACATGGTCTCTGTGCACTGCCATAGCTTAGGATCTGACCAGAATTCAGATGCAAACCCATGCAGTGCCTGACGCGCCCACTGTAGACTAAGGCTTGCATCAGTGCTAGTATCCTAGAACCTGGCTGCTTTCAGTTTCAGCCTGCAAGGAGTTCGCTTTAAGGGAACCAGTTATTCCACTTATAACATCAGGAGGTCCAGGAGCTTGTTTAGCAAAGCACATATTTTGCCTGTTAAATCTAGAGCATTGCAGCTTTTATTAGACATGTGGCAAGAGAGGTAGAGATCTTTAACAGAGTTTTCTTTTGTTTTAGATTCCTATTGGATACATGGTAAGCTTTGCTTGTGGTATGGAACCTTCATGATAAGGTCCAGGGTCTGAATGCAGGGATATATGCCCTAGTTCCTCTGCTTGTTGTGAAACTCTCATTTAGGTGAGTCTAGATCAGCAGCTCTCAATCTGTGGGTCGTGACCCCTTTGGATATCACATAACAGAGATCCTGCATATTAGATATTTACATTATGATTCGTCTAAGTAGCAAAATTACCATTACGAAGTAGCAACAAGATAATTTTGTGGTTGGGGGTCACCACAACGTGAGAGAACCATGTTAAAGGGTCACAGCATTAGGACGGTTGAGAACCACTGGTCTGAAGGTTAGATCCTTCAGTCCTTTCCTCAGCGATCTGTCTCCCTAGTTTCCGAGAATTCAGGAAGAATACCAAAAGAAACGGGGATAGCTGCCAGATGAGCCATCTGCAGCAGTCTGTCATTTTCTCAGGAGTGATCACAGAGTCGCTCTCTGCAGAGTTACTGCTAGTACACAGAAACAAGACTGAGTCTTCTGGGATGCTATATGTCTTCAGACTTTGATGATTTATTTACTAGCTCTATTCAGCCTTTTTCTTCTTGCCTTACTTCCTTGAGACTTCTTGGAGGAATTCCTGTATAATTAGGTACATGTAGGGGTGGAATCTTTCCTTTCTAATCAGTATATTTCTTAGATTTGTCTGTCACTAGAAGTTGCACCATCCAGCATGATACTGTTTGTGGATGTTTTGTTGAGGCTTTTTCTAAAGTCGAAGGAACTGTTTATTCTTCTGAAATTGCTGAAACTGTTCATCACAATCACTCCTTGCTTTTGCTAAATACTCTTTCTGCACCAATTGATAGCATATTTTTTCTTGTTGATATAACTAACTGTGGTATTTTGACATTTTAATATAAGGTAGTGAGATTTTTTTTTTTACAAATATGCACAACCCATTGAGCTTCCTAAGTTTTATACATTATGAAAGAACTCTAAATGGAGTCACCAAATAATGGAAGACAGTATGCCCCAAATAGATGTCTTTTGTGACCCAGTGAAACCTCCAGTGTAAGGATTACATCTAGTTGAGCCAATAGCCAGTGGGGACCCATGGAAACCCCCAAATGTTCCAGGCCATTGGTTGCTCTCCCCAAAATGATGGCAAGTCCTATTACTGATGACAGCACCTAACGTCTCACAGAACATAGGAGAAATGGAGCTGT
This sequence comes from Meriones unguiculatus, assembly GCF_030254825.1. Lineage (NCBI taxonomy): Eukaryota > Metazoa > Chordata > Mammalia > Rodentia > Muridae > Meriones > Meriones unguiculatus. The sequence continues at coordinate 56,679,817 of NC_083367.1, forward strand.
TGCCTGACGAGAGCCTTCACGCCACTGACTGAGCTGCTTGGAACATGCTTTTGTGTTTGGGTGAAGTGTTCAGAGCTCAACTGTAGGTCCATTTGATTTGCTGCATCATGTAACTCGAGCATTTCTCTGTTTAGTTTTTGTCTGCATGATCCGTCCATTAGCGAAAGTAGGGTATTGGAGACATCCACAAATCATTGTGTGAGAGTCGTTGTGTGATTTTATTGGAATAGTGTTTATTTTTTTTGAACATGGGTATCCCTATGCTTGTGCATACATATTAATTGCAATATCCTCTTGGTGGATTTTTTTCTTCGATGAGTATGTAGTGCCCTTCTTTATCTCTTCTGGTTAGTTTTGGTTTGAAGCCTATTTTGTCAGATATTAAAATAGCTTCACAAGCTTGCTTCTTGGGTTCATTTGCTTTGATACCTTTTTCTATCCTTTTCCCTGAGGGGATCTTGATTCTTGATGATGATGTATGTTTCTTTGGAAGAAGCAGAAAGATGGGTCTTGTTTTCTAATCTAATCTATTAATCTATATCTTTTCATTGGATAATTGGAGCCATTAATATCAAGTGTTATCAATGAGCAGTGTTTACTGATTTTTGTTATTTTGTCATTATATTGTGGCTCCCCCTCAAACTTTTCGAGACCTGTGTTCAACTGTGTCAATTCATATCTTGTTTTATATTTATCTTCTTTTATCTCACACCTATAAATGCTATATATTTTGAAGAAAATTCTGATTATATCATCATGTTTATAAATAATTCAGCAATACTGAGAACTGACAAGACGAGGACCTATTTTAAAATAACTTTAACTGGACAGTTTATATTCTCCAGTTAGTACAGAGTCCAGGTTCCTTTCTGTCTTCTAACTTTTCTAGGTCACCACTACCCAACTCTGGGCTTCTTGGCACACCTCTGCCTGCTCTCTCCCTCTTGTGTTTTTCTTCCTCCCCTTTTCTCCCTAATATCTGCGAATAGTTTACTGCAAATAGAATCCTTGTCTGTATGATAGGTTTGGCATCATGTCTCTGGCTCAGGATTGCATGGTGAATAAGTCTGTAGTTTATGGATCTACAAGTCATGAGTCCACAGAAATCATGCAAATTGTATGGCTATATGACAGATTCAGTGGGGATTTTCCATGATCTAAGGCCATGTACACTAAACCTGCCGTGTACCTGCCGTAGTCACTAAACCATGCACACTGCTTAATTCAGTGATATAAAGGGAAACAAAGGGTCTCTATTGCTACATCCTTGACCCTTGGTGGGATCACTGTCTTTGATTTGACTAAGAGACCACTATTTGTGGCCCAAGTGCCAAATTATAGAGCTTAGACTACTGTTTGCCTTAAGAGGACTTCAGGATATACTTTTTGTGTGAATGAGCTTGATATTTATGGTAGGGTCATGAGGTCCATGTTTTCTAGCATACTCGTTCATGTTCTAAGTAGTTTGTATCATAACAAGCCTAATTTCATTATTAGTTTATCCCATTAATCAGTTAGATACAAGGTTCGTAAAAACAACTGATGTAGTTGGAATATATTTTTGCAAATATTTGATGACCAATGCTTTCCAGCCCTTAGAGTGAAAGCAGAAATCTGGACTAACAGGGACTTAAATGGTTGAGAAAAGTGGTATGCTAAATGCAGGAGGTGTTGCACAGTTTGCATGGTAGATATGGCCTTAGCACAACACAGCAATTGCATTCCTAGAACATTCCCTTTAGAGAAGCCCAACAAGGCATGTTTTATAGTTAGAAACCACAGAAGGTTTTTCTTTATGTGAACCGTTGCCTAGATTTTCAATTTTATTCTCTTTGAGGCTTTTTTTCTTATTGGCACAAAAAGGAAAACACCATTTTCCAGGGCTGAAATCTAACAAGGACACTACAGCTTCTGGGCATGCTTCTGTAGAGGGATCCCTTAGTCATGTGTGTAGTTCCTGGTCTTAATTCCTCTAAATTAAAGAATGTGGGAAGGGCTTTATTGGGCTTGATGGAGCAGGGGCTCAGGACTGGCATTTCCCACTATGATATGCCAGGTATTTGCTTTCATTGTTTACCTGTAACCCACATAAATCTGCGCTTTGGCATTGACCCCTCTAATGTTACTTTTCACCTCCTTGTGGCTTTTCCTAACCTTCCAGGCTTTGCAGGATGCTCCTCTCAAAGAATGCTGGACAGTTCTCTAGTGTGGGTGGTCAGGAACCCAGCAAACATCAGATGATCTAGTCATTGAACTAAGCTTTAAAGCTACATTTGGGTTAAACTCTATTAAGTTCATCTGGGCAACAGTGTGGCCCCATTTCTTTGGATAAGGTAGCTACTGGACATTCCTTATTGCTTTTTAATTTTGTCTTTGGTTTTCTGTTATTCATAATAAAAGAAGAGGGGAGGAAAATGTATGGTAGCTGAGCTTATTTTTCTCCCATTGCTGAACTTAAGAAAGCTTTTTAACTGTTAGGCCAAAGAAAATGCAGCAATAGACCTTGTCACAGAAAACTGTGACAAGGAAGGTGAGCCCTAAAATGGATAGTACTACCTTCCACTTGGCTCATAATCATTTCATTGTCCTGGAGACTGTTCATCTCAGGCCCGAGACCACAGAGGTCCCTGCAGACCTGAGCTAGTGCTGCTTTTGCCATGTCACAACAACCATAGCTCGGCTTTTTTTAAAAAATCAATATTATTCATTTGTACCTGTGAATAATTATTTACTTCTGGGTAAGCCATTTTAAAAAAAATATGCTTTGAATAGTTCAGAGAAGAGATGAACAGATGTTGAGGCTAATATATCACTATAATATAAATAATTCATAGTTTACCTCTCTGACATCTGGATATCTGGATATCCAGATGTTAAGATATATGAAATTCACAAAAAAGAAAGAGAAAGCTTAAAATTATCAACAAATAAATGAAGAGGGGGCATCACTAACATCCTTAAAGAAATGAGGAAATTAAGGTAAACATGTGTACTACATGTGACAGCAAGTTAAATTACTTAAATAGATGCATTTCCAGAAAGAATCAAGTCACTAAAATAACTCAAGAATAAATAGAAACTTTAATAGATTTCTAGTACCCAAAAAGATCAAACTAATAATCTAGAATCTTCTCTCAAGAAAGTTTAGCTAGATTATTTTCTCTGACTGACACTGATCCTTCCCACGCTTCCCAGCCTACCACAGAGGAGGACCATATTGTCATTCCGTGAGGCTGGGATTACTGTGATCCCAAATCACACAACACCCAAAGACCAGAATACCAAGACTGCTATCTTTTATGACTATGGGTGCAAAACCCCTCAAGCAATTATAATAAGTCAGATCCAGCAGTGTATGAAAACAATTATTGTTATGTGTTACTATAATTTATCATAGGAATGCAGGGTTGATATAACAGAGAAAATTAATCCATATAAAGTACCACATCAATCAAACACAGCCAAAAATTATTGTGTCAATAGACACAGAGAAGTTATTTGATAAAATTTAAAACTGACCCCTGATACCTTCAACAGCAACAACAGACTAGAACAGGCCTTCGGCTAATGAAAGGTCATCTGTGCAAAATCCGCAGCTAACATCACAGTTGACAGTGAGAGGCAGATGAAAACAAGATGAGGATGTCCACTCTTCCCTACTCCCCTCCTGTCATCAGTGTTCTGTAGTCTGCAATCAGGGCAGTTAGGTAGCGTGCGCACACACACACACACACACACACACACACACACACACAGAAACATGCACATACAGGCACACACACATATAAACACACACAGAGACACACACACAGAGACACACAAAGAAACAGATACACACACAGAAACACAAATACATATAGACACACACAGAAAGACACATACACAGAAACGCAAACACACATAGACACACACAGAAAGACACACATAAACACATACACAGAGAAAGACACACATAGACACATGCACACACAGATACACACACAGAGAGTGAGAGAGTGAGAACAAGAGAGAGAGCAAGAGATAGGAGAGAGAGAAAGAGTGAGAGATAGGAGAGAGAAATTGTTGGTTTTGAGAAGGAGATTTGTGGTTGCTTTGGGAGTCACCATTGTCTTGATGATTTGGGCTTAGCACATTGTCTCAGCTAGGGTTTCTATTGCTGCAACAAAACACCGTGGCCAAAAAGCAAGTTGGGGAGGAAAGGGTTTATTTTTTTTAATAATTTATTTAATTTTATTTTACGTACATTAGTATGAAAGTGTCAGATCCCTTGGAACTGGAGTTACTTACAGACAGTTGTGAGCTCCCATGTGGCTGCTGGGATGTGGGTGCTGGGAATTGAACCTGGGTCCTTTGGAGGGGCAGACAGTGCTCTTAACCACTGAGCCATCTATCCAGCCCCAAGGAAAGGATTTATTTGTCTCACACTTCCATATTGCTGATCACCATCAAAGAAAGTCAGGACAGGAACTCAAACAGGACAGGAACCTGGAGACAGGAGCTATTGCAGAAGCCATGGAGGGGTGCTGCTTACTAGCTTGCTTCCTGTGACTTGCTCAGCCTTAAGAACTCAGGACCGCCATCCCAGGGATGCAGCTACCCACAATCGGCTGGGCTTTTCTACATTAATCACTAATTAAGAAAATGCCCTGGGCTGGGTCTTGCATTTTCTCAGTTAGGTTTCATGTAACTCTAGTTTGTGTGTTCAATTGACAGAAGACTAGCTAACACTAGTCTTCCAGATGCTGTGCTGCAGGAGTTTGGGAGGTTTCTTTTGAGGCTCTTTGCTCTGTGTACCGTTCTTCAGGGTCACTCTGAATTTATAATACCATGTCTACCATGTCAGTGGTAGGATCTCATGTAGCTGGTTTTTTTTTTTTTTTTTTTCAAAGAAATACTATTTTTGGCTATTACAAATAAGGCTGCTACAAACATGGTTGAGCAAATGTCCTTATTGTGTACTTGAGAATCTTTTGGTTACATGCCTAGCAGTGGTATAGCTGGATCTTGAGGAAGTGCCAGATTGCTTTCCAGAGTGGTTGTACAAGTTTACATTCCCACCAGCAGTGGAGGAGGGTTCCCCTTTCTCCACAACCTCTCCAGCATGTGTTGTCACTTGAGATTTTGATCTTAGCCATTCTGATGGGTGTAAGGTGAAATCTTAGGTTCGTTTTGATTTGCATTTCCCTGATGGCTAATGAGGTTGAGCATTTCTTTATGTGTTTCTCTGCCATTCGTTATTCCTCTGCAGAGAATTCTCTGTTTAGCTCTGTAAAAAATGGGGTACATTTTTTAATTGGATTACTTGATTTTTTGCTGTTTAACTTCTTTAGTTCTTCCACCATGTTTGTAGCAGCCTTATTTGTAATAGCCAGAAGCTGGAAACAGCCCAGATGCCCCTCAGTGGAGAAATGGATGCACAAATTGTGGTATATCTACACAATGGAATATTACTCAGCAATAAAAAACAAGGAAATCATGAAATTTGCAGGTAAATGGTGGGATCTGGAAAAGATCATCCTGAGTGAGCTGTCCCAGAAGCAGAGGGATGCACATGGTATATACTCACTCATATAGACATATAATATAGGATAAACCTACTAAAATCTGTATATCTAAAGAAACCAATCAAGAGGGAGGACTCTTGCTAAAATGCTCAATTCCTATCCATAAAGTCAAAGAGGCTGGATATCAGAAGAAGGAGAAAAGAGGGGACAAGTCAGGAGCCTGACACAGAGGACCTCTGAAAAGCTCTGCCCTGCAGACTATCAATGTAGATACTGAGACTTATGAGCAACCTTTGGGCAGAGTTCAGGGTATCTTAGGAAAGAAGTGGGAAACAGTAAGATCTGGAGAGGACAGGAACTCCATAAGGAGAGCAACAAAACCAAAAAATCTGAGCACAGGGGTCTTTAATGAGACTGCTATTCCAACCAAGGACTATGCATGGAGATAACCTAAGACCCCTGCACAGATGTAGCCCGTGGCAGTTCAGTATCCAAGTGGGTTCCATTGTGATAGGAACAGGGACTGTCTCTGACATGAACTGATTGGCCTGCTCTTTAATTACCTCCCCCTGAGGGGGAAGCAGCATTACCAGGCCACAGAAGAGGACAAGGCAGCCACTCCTGATGAGACCTAATTGACTAGGATCAGAAGGAAGGAAAAGAAGTCCTCCCCTATCAGTGGACTTGGGGAGGGGCATGCATGCAGAGGGTGGAGGAAGGGAGGGATTGGGACAGGAAGAGGGAGGGAACCACGGGAGGGATACAAAGTGAGTGAAGTGTAATTAATAAAGAAAAAAAATACTATTTTTTAAAAATTCATTTTACATCCTTGCTGCAGCCCCATCCCTTCTCCCCCCCCCCGAGTCCCACCCTCCCTCCCTCCCTTTCTCTCCCTTAGGTTACCTTCTCCCCCTCCCTTTTTCCTTAGAAAATGGGAGCTTCCTTTCCCATCCACCCCAGCTCATCAAGTTGCATCAGGACTGAGCTTGTCCTCTTCCCTGTGGCCTGGCAAAGCAGTACCGCCAGGGGAAAGTGAACAAAAAGCTGGCAAGTGAGTCCATGTCCGATATAGTCCTTACTTCCCATACTAGAGGACCCACGTGAAGCCTAAGCTGCCTATCTGCTGGATCTTTGTAAGGGACCTAGGTCCAGTTCCTTCATGGTCCTTGGTTGATGCTTCAATTTCAGCCAGCCTTTTTGGGCCCTGGCTAGTCGGCTCCATTGGTCTTCTTGTGGAGCTCCTGTCACCTCCAGGTCCTCTTCTCTTTCCTCCTACCTTTCCACAAGATTCTCTACGCATCGCCCAATGTTTGTTTGGCTGTGAGTCTTGGAATTTATTTTGAGGTGCTTTTGGCGAGCACCTCTCAGAGGACAAATTTGTCAGGTTCCTGTCTGCATGATTAACAGAATATCATTCATAGTGTCAAGGGTTGGCACTCTCCGATAGGGTGGGTCTTTGGTTGGGCCAGGCATTGGTTGGTCATTCCCTCAATCTCTGCTCTAGCTGCTCAACCTTTATCCCTGTCCATCTTGTAGGCAGGGTAAATTTTGGGTCAAAGTTTTTGTGGGTAAGTTGGTGTTCCCCTCTCTCTGCCAGGAGTTTAGTCTAGTTAGAGGGTGTCTTCTTCAGTCTCTATGGCCTCTGCTACTAGGAGTCTTTGCTTGACTCCTCCTTATATCCTCCCAGACACCAACTCTGACTTAGGTCTCCAGCTTGACATAGAGATGTCCCCACCCTCAGTTTCTCTTTTCTCTACAGGCCTCTTGTCCTCCTGCCCTTGCTCTCCTCAGGTCTGATCTCCACCCTCTTAACTCTCTGTGCCCCCTCTCCTACCTTGTCCCCTTTCTTCAGCCATTTCCTCTGTCTAAGCTATCTCCCCTTCTGAGTGAGATTTATGCATCCTCCCTTGGATCCTCTATGTTACTTATCTTCTTTGGGTCTGTGCCTCATAGTATGTTTATCCTGTACTATATGGCTAAAATCCACTCAGAAGTAAGTACATACCATGTGTATCTGGGTTACCTCATTCAGTATGATCTTTTCTAGTTCTTTCCATTTGCTTGAAAATTTCATGAGTTCTTTGTTTTTAATAGCTGAGTAGTATTCCATTGTGTAAATGTGTCACAGTTACGTTATCTGTTCTTCAGTTGAGGGACATTTAGATTCTAGATTTTGGCTATTATGAATAAAGCTGCTATGAAAATAGCTGAGGAAAGTGTTCTTGTATGGTGGAGCATCTTTTGGATCATCTATACCCAGGAGAGGTATAGCTGGGTCTTGAGGTAGTTTTCTGAGAAAGCACCAGATTGATTTCCAAAGTGGTTGTACAAGTTTACACTCATACCAGCAATGGAGGAGTGTTCCTCTTTCTCCACACCCTCATTAGCATGTGCTGTCACTTGAGTTATTGATCTTAGTCATTCTGAGTAGTATGAGATGGAATCCCAGAGTTGTTTTGATTTGCTTTTCCCTGATGACTAAGGAAGTTCTGGCATAGAAATTGACTGATTGATCAATGGAATCAAATTGAAGACCCAGAAATAAACCCACACACCTATAGTCACTTGATTTTTGACAAAGGAGCCAAAACCATACAAACGAAAAAAGACAGCATCTTCAACAACTGGTACTGGTCTAACTGTATGCCTACATGTAGAAAAATACAGAACCGTATTTATCTCCCTTCACAAAACTCAAATCCAAGTGAATCAAAGATCTCAATATAATATGAGATACACTAAATCTATTAGAAGAGAAAGTGGGGAAGAGCCTTGAACTCTTTGGCATAGGAGACAACTTTCTGAACAGAACACAGCAGCTTAGGCTCTGAGATCAACAATTAATAAATAGGACCTCTTGAAACTGAAGTTTCTATAAGGCAAAGGACACTGTCAATAGAGCAAAATGACAGCCTACAGACTGGGAGAGATCTTCACCAATCCTACATGTGACAAATGGCTAATATCCAAAATATATACTGAACTCAAGAAATCAGACACCAATAAACAAAATAACTCAATTTTAACAAACAGGCCACAGAACTAAACAGAGAACTATCAAATGACCGAGAAGCAATGCTCAACTTCCCTAGATTTCAGGGAATGCAAATCATGTGGCTCTTTTGCTTCTTTTTGACTTCTGAATCTGGGCTCTCTGACCTAATAGAGTAGGGTGCTATAAACTGATCTCCTAAAGTCCCCAGGAAACTTCTGAGTTTCTGGTTAGGACTGTCTTTCTTCTGATCTCTCATGAAATGGACTCAGTTGCCTCCTTCCTGCTCAGTCACACCTATTACTCCCATACCAGGAAAATGTCAGCAATCCCAGTGACTCTGGGCCTGGGGTGGAGACTCATTTCCCATCTTTTCCTCACCATGTACAACATCTTCTAGTGTCACACAAAATCATGTTAGTGGCTCCGCGTCCTGCATGCTAAGTCATCTGCATATGACTGTAGTGCCTGCATTCCAGACTTTCCTCTTCTTGCTGTGGTCTCCCAGCTTCTGCTGCCTTCCCGAGTCTTTGATACCCATGTGTGTGCTGGCTCCCCGAGTCTTCAGTTTCCATGTCTATCCTCTCTGAAGGGCTCACCTTCTTAGAACAGTGTAGTGGGCCTGGACCAGCTTCTTCATACACTTCTGTTTTTTCCTGTCCCCTTCAAACTTGCCAGCTGTGCTGTGCTTAGACCTCAGCTTGGAGGTTCTGTCACAGTGCTGACCCCGCCCTCCTATGTAGCTTCTTCTGCAAACCTGCGGTATGTCCATCTGCCATTGGCATCATTAGAGTAAGGGCTGTCATTCTCACACCAACTAACAAGTTATGAAAGGAGACACTTTTATCCATGGTTTCACTAAACACACCTGTATCGCATCAAGTTGGAGAAAAACGCACAGTCACGTTTTGTGAGACTTGAGCAAACAGATCCAAATGGTGTAAACTCTCCATGTGTTGGGGGTGGTGATAGGCTGGCCCCTTAGCAGGGCTCCTTTTAAAGGGTTGTGCATGGGGCAGGCCCCTTCAGTCTACTTAGAGCCATCAGGACACTTCTTGTGCAACGCTGAGTTCACGAGTGAGGCCTCATGGTGTTGCTGGTGATGCTGTGTCCGCGTGGTCTCGGAACAGACAAGCTGTGCACGACACTTCCTATGTCAGTGTGTGTCCCTGTGGAGTTCCGCTTTACCCACTCTTGGTGTTTTTTTCTCCCCTCACATTTCATCTTCATTCTCTGTCACGCAAAGCTTTCACAAATAACGGATAATTATATAAAACAAAACCACAGAAAGACAAATTTTCAAGAGTTAAAATTATTTAAAAATGAAGTTCATATGATTTCAACAGTTATTTAGAGGTTCTCACATTAATTAAAATTAAAGGTGTATAATTTCCGTTTGATTTATCGTGTTCTAGCTTCAGATAAAGATGGCATGGCTCAATTTTCTTAAGACTAAAGAAATTGTATTAAATATTTTCCTAGGGAAGAAAAACAGTTTGCAATCCAGTGTCCAGTATCTGCATACCAATATTAAGATCAGTCATTACAGGTCATGCATGCTGTGTCTAGACACACAGCTGCACACAGAGGGACATAAGGGTCAGTTATGTGCTCATCAGTCCCTGATGCCACGTGGACCTGTTGTGATTTCCTGCCAGCTCATTTCATGTCAACTCTAGACCATAGCAGAAAAGCAAAACCCAGTGTGTGTACTGCTGACCTCAGCAATGAAGGGAGTGTGTGTGTATGTGTGTGTGTGTGTGTGTGTGTGTGTGTGTGTGTGTGTGCGTGCGCACACGCGCGTAAGTGGATGAGTCCAGTCATGTGCTCCTTAAAGAAACCTGTAATATTGTTCAGAGATGTAATTTTTAAATCATAGGATGCTCCTGACATGGAAAATTTGGTGACAGAAGCATTTATTTTCCTGAATTTGCTGCATAGAGCAGAGAGATGGAATACCTTGGGAAAGAGAAAGAGAAGGATGGGGGAGGGAGGGAAAGCAGTCCCCAGAACTCTGACCCCCATCTTAGACTAATCCTCTTGGACCAACAGTGAACTCTAGCAGTCTCGCACACAGAGGAGCCAACCGTGCAACACAAATGATCCAGGAAGCTGTGAGTCAGATTGTGCACAGCCCAGGTCCTGCGTGTTCTTGGTAAATCCACATTGTGTGATGTGTTTAGGTGCAGAGCAGTAGGGGACACTGGAGAGGCTCTTTCTGAGCAAACAGCTTTGCAAATTACATGGGAAAGAGGGTTGAAAGCTGGGCAAGTCTCTGATGTCAGTCACTGGGCTCTGTCCCCTGCATAGCCCTGGAGTTTCTCTAGGGGTCTCCAGGGGCTCACACAGCACGTGGACACTCAGCGGCAGGGCGACTGTTTGGATTCTAGCTCTTGAGCCTTGGCCATGGAAGATGGTTCAGATTATGTTTAATGGTTGTTGATCTAACATCTGGCTGGCAAGGATATTTGTCCCTGATGGTCTGGCAAAGCTCTCAGGCCTGCAAACACTCATAGCTGTGGCCTCCGGCCTGAGCACACTGTGGTCACACTGTAGGAATGTGGCCGTTGGACCATAATGTTAGTTCTGCTCAATTTCTCAGTAAGTGATTTATAAACCCATCTTGAAAAACTATCTCAAGTAAGTTGCAGCATTTTTGTTCTTCTCAGCACATAGGATTCCAATTACACATCTAGTTCTATTATTGAACTTTGTTAATGAAGTTTGTGAATTGTAAGAATGACCAGTATGTTTTACTCAAGGACAAGCAGATTAAAGAGAGCAACAGAATTTGATGGGAGAAGATATAATAACAATGTCCCACAGAGAACCACTCACTGTACAGACTTGTACAAGTGTGGGTATCTCTGTGCTAATCGTGGTCAAGAACAGGTTAAGAAGACAATGCAGTCAGTCCTGAATGAGACCTGACAGGCTAGGGTCAAATAGAAGGGTAGGAGGTCCTCCCCTATTTGTGGTCTAAAGGAGGGGTATATGGGGAAAAGAGGGAGGGTGGGTGGGGTTGGGAGGAGATGAGGGAGGGGGCCACAGCTTGGATACAAAGTGAATAAATTATAATAAATAATAAATTAAAAATTAAAAAAGAAAAGGACTTAACTGATACAGTTTTGCTTTAGCAACGCAGTCTATAATAGAAATTACACATAATATACAGTTATTTATGGAAATGTAAGCTGCAATTACAAAAATATATTAATGGGGTCACTGTTTCATAACTTACTTCAGAGACATTATCTTTTAACTTGTCGCTTTTCATTTTTTTTCAACTTTTAAAAAAGAAATAGTGCATATTATTTTGGGAAATAGAGTAAACAAGCCGGGTGTGGTCATCATGTCTGTAATTCCAAATGCTCAGTGGCTGAAGCAGGAGTTGAAGCTAGCCTGAGTTAGCAAGATCCTACTTCAAACACCGGGGGCTGCAGCTCAGTGGCAGAGAGGTTCTGGGTTTGATTCCATCACAATAAACAAATACAGGGAGGGGTGAAAGGAGGGAGGAGAGAGACAGAGAGACTAGAGAAAGGGAGGGGAGGGGGCAAGCAAACAAGGAAAAACATGCTAGCTCTTAGTCACTGAGCACTCCCTAGTGACCATCATGGAGGCTCTCCAGTATTTCTTCCTATGTGCAGGTGTGAATGTGTGTACACTTGGATACATCCACAGGCGAAGAAAATAGATTCAGTTACAAATACCATTTATTGCTCTCATTTTGCACCAATTATATTTTAAATTGAATTTGAGAACGACCAGTGGTGTAATCATGCAGAAATGAAGTTAATTTTTGTATATTGATCTTTGTGCACCTGCTGGACTTGTTTATTAGGTACGATAGTTTTTAGATGGTCCTCACTTTATGTGCATATGAGTCTATCATCTGAAAAGTAAGTTTCAAGATCTACTCCAGAAGAACAATGTTTCTCTTCATTAACTTCCCCAATTATAGGAGCAGCTGCCTCTGCCGTGTTCCTGATTTTAGTGTACACTTTCAGGACCCTGTCATTAAGGATGATGTCAGTTGTAAGTTTTGCATGTCTGGCCCCATAAAGTGCAGGGAGGCACTCCTTATTACTAGTCTATTTGGTGTTTTTATAATCATGAAAAGATTTAATTTTTATGTATTTTTTTCTGTTGAGATGACCATGTTGTTTGTATTTTACTCAGTTTCTGCAGTACATCAAATTATCTCTCTCTCTCTCTCTTTTTTTTTTTTGTCACACAACAATTCCTAAATATAACCTGTTTAGTCTGTGTAATGCTACTTGTATTTATGTTTTCAGGGCTGGCCATTTGGCACTGGGTGTTTTCCCTAGGGAACACCACCTTTTCTATCCCCAGTCTTCTTTGGTTATCTATAGTTCTTTGTGTAGGGCTGAGGCCTCATGGACTTTTCTCCATTTAGTTTGGAATGACAATGCGCATCATCTTATTTCAGCTTATATTTGGATAGTCTTGTTGGTGAGACTTTATAAGTGTAGCACAGCTGAGTGGGTCTTAAGTCCAGCTAGAGAGCTGTTTGTTATTGCCACGATGAACGTGCAATTACTGCACCATTAGCATTATGCACCGTGCTGGTTGTCAGTGTGATTCATAGGTCATAGCTGGGGAGGACTGTTGGTTGGCTGCCTGCTTTGAAGCTTCATGGTGCTTTCAGGGGGAAAACAGTAAGAGAAGGAACAGGATGCAAGAGTGAATAAGGGAGGTGTATATAATTAAATATGTTAAATATGTGTATAAAAGGGTTTGAAGGAAACACATTTCATACAATTAAATATGACCTAAAATTAGGCAAAAGAAAAGCCACCATGTGTGGTATGTGTCTGTTTAAACCTCTTGAGGCATTTTGTGACTAAACATATGGTCTTTCTGACCAGCAGATCATCAAACACTGACAAACACTGGTTATTAGGTTTTCTATCTTACAGTGAGATTGCCTTGGGTCTGGGAACAGGAGCTTGTGCCTACCGCCGGAAGTAGTTTTTGTGGATAAACCTTTCTCCTCCAGGAGGAGGTTTCGTAATTGCATCCTTAATCCATTTTTTTATTCCGTATCCACTAAATGAAAAACAGGCATAGCAAAGGGCAATCGTGGTGACTTGTATACATTTTCTCTGTTGGTGTTTCTACGCGTCTGTGTCGCTCCCTAGTGACTTGGTCCTGGGGCTCTTTTATTTCTTTTCAGCCAGATGTCACCAGGACCTCCCACTTAAAAGGATAATAATACTCTCCTCTAACCCTGTAATGGTGCTGTGGAAAAGGAACAATAGCCACAGCTGAGCCAAACAAGGGATTCAGAAAGTGGGGGAGTTTGCCCAAGATACCCCTGGAGCAGTGACACAAAGATAGCTTTACTGTTAATTTTCAGTTCCAAGAAACATACTTACAACAACATGGTCACCGTGAAGACTAACCTAACACTAACCTAACCTTTCAGAGCATGGTTAGCACTAAATGAGCAGCGAGCGAAGTTTAGGAAATGGCTCCCAGACTCAGATCAGCTCCTGGTATGGACACCAAACCTTCCTCAGGTTTGAATTAGGAGGCCACAGACATAATAGAGCTGATGGCTTTCCTTTTACTTTGATTCCCTTCTTTCTCTCTCTTTCCTCTGCATGCTCTTTGATAATTTTATAGAATGCATTTTGATTCTTGTTAGGTGGTCTTTGAGTATTGACAAGAGCTCTGTCAGCCCAATTTTAGGCATTAGAAGCCCTTTTTTGAGTTTTTGGTAAGGGTTTTCCAAGAGATTCTCAAAATATTATAGACTAGTGTTGCCCTTGGTTGCTCTCAGAAGTCAAGGAAAGTCCCTATTGCTAAAGACACCATGTACTTCAGACACAGAGCACAGAGGCCCTGCGCTGTAAATGACCTGAAAGCCTCTTCCCTGAGGACTACCTTTCATGGTACCAGAAGGTGCCATTCACACTTTTGAAGGAGGAAAGCAACCAAAGGATCCAAAAGCTATACCAGGCTTTGGTGCCTATGAACCACCACAACAATCAGTATGACAAGATGGCCCAAAGGGCATAGTAGTGGCACACATACCTTGGTGGCCACCGGAAGTTCTTCAGCTGGCCTTAAGACCCATCAGGTGAGAAGTTGTACCTAGTACTGGAAACCTAGGCAAACCGGGGGAGTGAAGTCATGGATCTTGGAGGAGAGTGTACACACACCATGATCCGTAACTATATTCTAAATATTCACCGTAATACCAACAGACATGTGTAGTCACTCCTCATTAAGGAAACTTCTGTTTGCACAGAGACCATTACAGAAAACCACAACCAATCAAAACTCAGAGCTGTGGAGCCCCCTCCCAACAGATAGATCTACAAAACTCCCATACCTCAAGTTCAGAGCTCATTTCAGAAGACCTGAAAACAATTGCTAAGACCCAGAGGATCTGGGAGTTTTCTGTGAGACTGTTTGCTAGGACTGTCAGAAGTTGCACCCGTGAAATCTCATCAATATGGCTGCTTAACCATGAGCATAACACGAGCTTAAACATAACAGGAACAGTAGGCATGCCACAGTGGACAGGGGAAAGCTCAAGAAACTCAATCCTGCGCGAAGAGCTACAGGCCACTAAGGAATTCAGAGAGTGGGAGAAACAGTCTTTCCCGGGGAAGAGCACGCTGACTGGTTCTCCAACAACTAATGAAAAGGGAGGTTATGAATTTGAAATAATGCAAGGAAGTGTGTGTATGTGGGAGAGATTGGAGGGAGATAAGGGAGAGGGGGAAATTATATGATTATATTACATCAAAAATTAAAAATTCTAAAAAAATGGAAAAAATTCACTGGTGAAATCATCAGGGCTAGATTTTCTTTGTTAATAAAAAAGATGGTTTTAGAGATATGGTTTTACTATATATTCCATGTTGGCCTTCAACTTGTGATCCTCATGTCTCAGATTCCAGTGTGTTGGAATTACAAATGTGTGCTCCCACACAGGATTCATTGAAAGACAGATGTTTTGTTCATCATTCATTCTTATTAGCTACAGGCATCTTCAGGGTTTTTTTTTTAACATGTGTATAGTATGTTTGGGGGTTGGTATGTGAATATCTATGTGGTATGTCTGTGTGCCATGTGAATGAGTCTATGGTATATATGTATGTATGTGGTATGTATGTATGTATGTATGTGGTGTTAATGTGTGTGTGGTCAGTATGTGTGTGGTGTGTGAATGTTCATGTCGTATGTGTGTTCATGTTTGTGTAATATGTGGTATGTGAATGTGGTATATGTGTTTGTGTGGCATGTATATGTATGTGATGTGTGTGTGATACATATATGTATGTGGTATGTGAATGTATGTGAATGGTATGCATGTGTATTTGAATGTGTGTGATATTTATGTGTTATATATGTGTGTGTGTATGGCATGTATGTATTTGTATGTGCTATGCAAATGTATATGTGGTGTGTATGTATGTTGTATATTTGTGTGGGGTGGGGTAACAATGTGTGTTGTGTGTGGTATATGTGTGTGCTATATATGTGTGGTGTGCTATGTATGTAGGTGTGTGTTTGTGGTGTGTGTGGTATGTATATGTCTGTGTAACTGTATATGCGCTTATGTGTAAGATATTCAAATTGTTAGTATAAAATTGTTCATAGTAATTTTTACAATGGCTTTATTTCTGTGGTATCAGTGAGAATGGCACCCAGTTTCAAATTAAGAAATTTTGATATTCTTTGTTTTTCTTAGTTCATTTAGCCAGACTTGATCTTTTCAAAGAATCAACTTCTGGTTTCATTGATTTCCCCTATCTTTTTTTAATGTTAAGTAGTTTTATTTCACAGTGTATATATATTAAAATGTCATGTTGTAAACTGTATATATTTCTATGCAATCTTTATCATATTTTAAAAAGTAAATCAGTGTGTGTGTGTGTGTGTGTGTGTGTGTGTGTATGTTAAAACAAAACAAAAACAGAATGAATGAGTTTAATGAACCAGTGAGATTTTTACTTGATCATGGTGGATGATGTGTTTGGTGTGTTCTTGTTTTCAGTTTGCGAGTATTTTATTGAGTATTTTTGCCTCAATGTTCATAAAGGAAATGGGTATGAAATTCTTTCTTTGTTGGGTCTTTTTGTAGTTTGGGTATTGGGGTTACTGTGGCCTCATAGAATTAATTTGACAATGTTCCTTCTGTTTCTATTTTGTGGAGTAGTTTGAGGAGTATTGGTATTAGTTCTTTGAAAGTTTGGTAGAATTCTGCATAGAAAGTATCTGGCCCTGGGCTTTCTTTGATTGGTAGACTGTAATGACTGCTTCTATTTCTTTAGTGGTTATAGGTATATTTAGGTTGTTTACCTGATCTAGATTTGACATTGGCAAGTGTCCTAGGTATTGACATTACCTATCAAGAAGATTGTCCATTTCATTTAGATATTCCAGTTTGTTGAGTGCAAGCTTTGAAATATGACCAAGTGATCTTTGGGTTTCCTCAGTGTTTGTTGTTATCTCCCCCTTTCTATTTCTGATTTTGTTTATTTGGATACTGTATCTCTGCATTTTGGTTAGTTTGGCTAAGGGCTTGCTATTTTGTTGATTTTCTCAAAGAACCAGCTCTTGGTTTTGTTGATTTTTTGTATTGTTCTCTTTGTTTCTAAGTTATTGATTTCAGCCCTGAGTTTGATTATATCTTGCCATCTTGGGCGTGTTTGCTTCTTTTTCCTTTAGAGCTTTCAGATGAGCTGTGAAGTTGCTAGCGTGGGATCTTCCCAGTTTCATTATAAAGACACTTAGTGCTATGGACTCTTAGCACTGCTTTCATTGGGTCCCATAGATTTGGGTATGTTGTGCTTTCATTTTCATTGAATTCTAGGAAATCTTTAATTTCTTTATTTTCTCCCTGACCCAGTGGTCATTGAGTAGGAAGTTGTTCTGTTTCCATGAGTTTGTAGGCTTTCTGTTGTTTCTGTTGTTGTTGAAGTCCATCTTTAATCCATGGTGGTCTCATAGAATGCAAGGTGTTATTTCAGTTTTCTTGTTTCTGTTGAGGCTTGCTTTGTGACCAAGTATATGGTCAGTTTTGGAGAAGCTTCTGTGATGTGCTAAGAAGAAGGTATATTCTTTTGTGTTTGGATGGAATGTTCTGTAGATGTCTGTTAGGTTCATTTGATTCATCACATCGATTAGTTTTATTATTTCTCTGTCTAGTTTCTGTCTCGATGACCTGTCTATTTGTGAAAGTGGGGTATTGAGGTCTCCCACTATTGATTTGTAAGGGATCAATGTGTGGCTTAAGCTTTATTATTGTTCCTTTAACAAATGTGGGTGCCCTTGCATTTGGAGCATATGATCAGAATTGAGATGTCATTTTGGTAGTTTTTTCCTTTGATAACTATGAAATGTCCTTCCCAATCTTTTTTGATTAATTTTGGTTGAAAGTCTTATTAGATATTAGAATGGCTACTTCAGATTGCTCCTTGGGTACATTTGCTTGGAAAACCTTTTTCAAACCCTTTACTCTGAGGTAATGTCTATCTTTGTATCTTGTGTGCCTGAGATTCTGTCTTCCATCTCTTCAATTCTATTGGTAATGCTTGCATCTGTTGTTCCTGTCCTCTTCCCTAGGTTTTCCATCTCCAGGATTTCCTCAATTTGTATTTTCCTTATTGTGTCTACTTCCATTTTCAGGTCTTGAACTGTTTATTCATTTTCATCACCTGTTTAATTGTGTTTTCCTGTGTTTATTTAAGGTATTTATTTATTTCCACTTTAAAGGCCTCTATCTGTTTGATTGTATTTTCCTGTATTTCTTTAAGGGGTTTATTAATTTCCTCTTTAAAAGCCTCTATAATCTCATAAAGTTGGATTTAAGGTCATCTTCTGTGCTTCAGCTATGTTGGGATAACCAGGGCTTGTTGTAGAAGGATAGCTGGGCCCTGGTGGATTATGTTCTTACACTGGCTTTTAGCCATCTGGCTGTCCTTGATGGTGGTGTTTCTGATGCAGGACTCCTCAGGGAATCAGGCAGAGACTTGGGTCTGACTGGAGCTCAGGGAAGAGCTGTTGATGACCTCTGGTAGCTGTGCCTCAGGTGGTATTTTGATTATATTCATTTCCCATTGCCCTCTCAAATGCTCAGTGAGAGTGAGCGTGTGTGTGTGTGTGTGTGTGTGTGTGTGTGTGTGTGTGTCTGAGTGAGAGAGAGACCCAACAAACTTAACTAAATTTATTATGTGATCATGGATAAGGGGTTGTTTATAGGATCATGATCAACTTTCAGTGGCTATGTCACTGAAAAAAAAGTTCCCTCTCTCCACAAATTAGTAACTTCCCATTTTGTTTGCATATTGTTTATATTTGTTTTTACTATTTATTTCCTTTCCTCTCACAGCTATGAGATTTGTTGTTCCTAAGAGAGTTACTTTTAGTTCTTTAGATTGTAAAGTTGGGTTATTGATATAAGATCTTTTTAAATATAAACATTGATAACTATTTTCTAAACCTACTCCTTTGCTCATTTTTTTTCATGTTATGTTTTCATCTTTAGTCATATCATAAAGGCTTTTCCTTTGATCCATTATTTCCTTCGAGGGCTTGAATAGCATGTGTGAGCCCTGGGTTCCATCCCCAGTGCTGTATCACTCAGTACTCTGTATATGCTTGTAATTCCTACAGTTGGGACGTAGAGGCAAGGAAAATCAGAAGTTCAGGGTCATCCTCTGCCACATAGTGAGTTTGAGACTACTTGAGATCCTGTCTCAAAAAAGAATAGAATTCAATTTTTACAGTTGTTAGATTTTGTCATCATTTAATTTAGACAGAAAGGATTCTTTGTATGATATCTGATTTGTTCAATATACTGAAATGCAGTTTAACAAATGGTCTATTCTAGAAATACACCTGGGTAGTTTAGAAAAACTCATATCATCTTTTTTGGCATTTTCTGTGTTTTCTAGATCTAGTTGGATTATTACATTGCTTAAGTCCTTTGTATAATTACCATTTTTTTTCCCAGTGGAGATGAGAGAAGACAGAAGAGAGAAGAAACCCCTGTTATTGTCAATAATATTTTTCTTACTTCTCTCTATTTCTCTTTTATATATTTGGGTGGTCTCTGTAATATACATGAATGCTTGTTTTGTGTCTTCTGCCATTGAAATGTCAATCAATATACAATATCCTTTTTCATATAACCTTTTTATTTAAAAATAATTTTTCTGAGTCATCCCACTCACTTTTGTTTTTTTTATTTGCATGGAATATCCTCTTTCCATTTCAATTTATTTGTGGTTTTGTATATAAATGAGTTTCTTGTAGATAGCATGTAGGTGGGTCATTTGTTGTGTTACATCTTCCAATCTCTACTGGTTTTTTGTTGAGTTCAAACTACTTGTATTTAAAGTAATTAAAGATAATTACTATCAATAATAATAATAATATAGAGCTTATTTATATACTTACCCACATAGTTTTTAAATTCCCCCTCTCCTTTCTTACATTATGCTCTTCCGTTGTCTTTAATCAATTCTTGTAATAAAATGGTTCAAAGTATTTCCTTTTTATTTTGTGTATACTGTCCTTATGGAGAGATTACATTTAACCTATTAAAGTTGAAACATTTGAATTTTATTTATGCTAGATTAATTTCAATAACTTACAAAACTATGCTTTTTCCATCACTCTTACTCTTATCCTTTTCAGCTTGTTTTCTCCTTCCACCTTTATGTGAATTCTTGAGGTTGAGCTCAAGTTGCCAAGCTTGGGCAGAAAACACTTTAAACACTGAGATGTCTCACTGGCCTTCTTTCAGTTATTAAAATTAAAGATTTCACTCTTATGTATGTGATGTGTTCAAGAAAATATAAGCCAACAATAACCTTAAAATGCACTTGCTTCTTAAATTATGTTTGAATATGTAGTCATAAATCTTAGTTGCAATATTAATTTTTGACATTAATAATTATTTTAGTAAAGTATTTGCTTCTTAAAAATAGTAACTGGGGGAAATGGCTCAGTGATTATGAATTATGATTATACTTTCAGAGGGCCTGGACTCATTTCCCAGCACCCACATAAACCATCTGTATCTGCAGTCCCAGGAAATCCAGCGCCCTCTGCTGGCCTCCATGGCAGTGCACACAAATGTTGCACAGGCACACATGCAGGCAAACACCCATACACATGAAATAAAAATAGTCTCAAATGTTACAGAGTTTTAGTACAATGAAATTAATAGTTACTCATCTATTTCCTTTTTATTGAGACCTTTCTCCTCGAGTCACTTTAAGCTCTTGTTTAAAGTCCTTTCACTTTGTTTGTGGGCCTCCCTCCAGCATTTTTTACAGGGCAGAGGTGTCCAATGTAATGAACTCCCTTGTCCTTTGCTTACCTGTGAGGTCTCAATCATGACTCATGTGTATTCACTGCCTACAGGGAAGTTGGTTGACAGAGACCTTTCTTTCAATCTCTTTAGTCTGTCAACCACTGAGACTATCTCTGGGAGGTGAGCCACTTTTTTCTGCTGTCTCTGTGGTCCAGACTTGGTTTTGGCTTTTGAGAAATTGACTACATTATGGAGGAGTGAGGATCTCTTTCAGTTCATCTTGGCAGGTTGTTGAGCACAGTTGTTTATTTTCATATCTTTTGTCAATTTGGTGATCATTTGCCATTATTTCTTTAAATATTCTCTCCGATTCTCTTCTTTCTTGTCCTGAGACTGCTGCAGGTACATGTTGCTCTGCTAGACAATGTCCCATTGGTCCTTTAATCTCCAACCCCCCACTCCTTGGAGATAAGATCTTGTCACCCAGGCTACCCTAAAGTCAAAGCATTTCAGATAATAAAGCATCAGTAGAGCATATGATGAACTAACGAGTTATTCCACATGCCACACTGTTGCAGAAGACTTTACTAACTTAGTGTATTTATTTGCTCTTTGGCTTGAAACATTAAAAATAATGTAGAAACTGTGTTGCTACTTTTCCCATTGGTTACTCAATGCATGCGAAATGGTTAAGTCATAGTGCTGTACTTTTTGTTACAGCTTACTACAGCCACCTTGGATGGGAAACTTCAGCTGTTTGTGGCTGAGTGACTGCTGACCTGCTGGTAAGAATACAAGAAGAAATGAGAGATAGAATTCATGGCATACCTATTGAGGTGGACGGGGCAGTTTTCATAGGAGACCCTTGCTGGATTCTCATTCTGTAGGACTCACTCCCACCTGAGATTCCCTCCTCTTTGGAAAACCTTCGTAGGAATAGTGGAGATGGTAGTCCGTTTGTGCAGAGTATTCTTCAATAAAGATGAGGAGTCTTATTGAAGAACTCAGTGTCTGTTCCCTGAGTGTACCTTGAGGGGAGGTAGAGACGGAGAGGAGCAAGAGTAGGACACAAAGCCGCACTGACGCTAGTAGCTCATCTTATTCTCTACTCTGTAGCTTTTTGCTTAATTCCTGCCACAGTAGCAGCCACACTTGAGGGTACAAGGTGCCAAGGCTACAGTGGCCCTATGCTGTTCACCTTGATGTCCTACATTGGTCTCTCCAGGATGAGCACAGCCGAGGGGCAGAAGACGGACAAGCCATGTTCAGTCTAGTCTTCTCAGTCCCTGATGAGATGGTTCTTGTGATTCCTTCTTGGTATTTGAAAGATAAAATGATTCATATTCTGGGGAATATGTCATGGGTTTGCTCAACATTGGCACATCCATGTGTTTGAAGACATCAAAGCAAGAATGTAGTCGTGGTCCCAAGCCTGGCCACAGAGGGATTTGGCCCAGACCTTCTGGAATAAGCAATTTTGGTTCATTTTTCCCTTTCCCTTGAAAGGCTTTCTTTGCAGATGTGGGCTTCATTCTTTTCACTAAGTTTAAAAAGACTGTGAAGTGCATTCCAAGCCTGTTCTGGGAGGAGCTGGCCTTTCCTTCGTATTGTGGCCATTTTCTGATGCATGTGACAGGTGGCTGGAGGAGGAAAGATAGTGTGCATACAGGTATAGGCACTTGTGGGTCGCAAGGGCACACAGACAACAAGAGACAGGCCCTCTAGAAGCTCATTCCCAGCATTATGATGAAACTGAACTATTTGGAAATTAAGCTTTTTGCCTGACCACATTTTGACCCACAGAAATGCCTTATTTGACTGTTCTTAAAAAAAAAAAAGTGACCCTAAAATGGTGTCTTCATAACTTTTATTCTTTTCTCTTTCATTTTTATTCCCTTTTTATTACCAACCATAGTTTATCCATATTCTAATCAGAAACAACTTGCTTTGGTTTGTTTCTTGTGTGTAACTTCCCTCCTTATTCCTGACACTGCTGTGGCATTGGCTTTTTGATGCTCTGTGCTCTGAGCACCAGAGAGGCTGAGGAAGCTCCATATGACACAGAAGTTTTTCTTTTTGGTAGAAACCCTTCTCAGATGAGCAGGTGGCATTTTTCAGGGGCTGCTGAAGCTCATAGTCCCTCAGGGTGTGAGGTCTCAAGTTATCTCCGGCATGTTTACAAGAGGGACTTCAGCACAGCAGCAACAGAGACTCCACTTCCCTCGTAGATTAGTGTGCCCAAGATTCGGCCCACCCCTAGCCAGTGAGAGCTTGATTTTTCCGAGGGCCCACCACTTCAGACTGGTGTCAAGGAGCACTGCTCTTATTTTCTCTATTAGTACAAAAGAAGAGATGCTGATGAGTGTAAGTTCTGCACGAGCGGTGTTAAGAGAAAATAAAATGTATTGATGCAAATTTAAAGTATTGATTTAGTGCCTACCCCAAACACTCAAGCACCATTTCAGCCTTGAGTTAGGTGGTGCCACCCATTTCTCAGCCTCCTTTCTTTAAACACCAGTATAGTTTCGTGGAGGTAATCTCATGGTTTGAATCTGAGTGTCGACAAGATAGTGTTTTAAATACTTGTCCCCAGGTGGAAGCACTATTTGGGAGGATTTGGAACCTTGGGAGATAGGACTTGGCTCTTTGGTTACTAGGGTCGGTGTGCTGGCTAGGTTTTTTCAGCTTGACACAAGCTAGAGTTATCCTAAAGGAGGAAACCACAAAAAAAAAAAAAAAAAAAAAAAAAAAAAAAGCTTCCATTAGATCCCAGCAAGCGTCCTTTTATTTCTATTAAGAAACAATTAGGTTAGACTAAGATCAGAAGGAAGGAGAGGAGTAGGGAGGGGCTTATGGGGGGATACAAAGTGAATAAAGTGTAATTAATAAAATTAAATCAAATTAAAAAAAATAAAAAAGAAACAATTAGGAAAGTGCCCCTACAAAATGCAGGTGTCTTTTTTTTTTTTTTTTTTTGCATGCAGCACCATGCCTAGCCTGCTACAAATTTCTTTTTCTTCGTTTTTTGTTTCTTGTTTGTTTTTGTTTTCTTTTTCTTTTTTTTTTTTTTTTTTGTGGCAGAAACTCTGGGAAGCCTTGACTGTCCTGGACTCGCTTTGTAGACCAGGCTGGCCATCAACTCACATCGATCTGCTTGCCCCTGCCTCCCTGAGTGCTGGGAATCACAGGTGTGCACCACCACCCCTGACAAGCATCTTCTTTTTTGACAAGAACCAATTTGCACACAATTCAAACATGACAAACGTGTAAGTTTTAAGCAAAATTCCAACTCTAGAAGTTTGTTTTCCTTTACATGTAGAATTATGCTGAGTCCTGATGAAGACAGGAGTAAAACACTGTCTGAGAGTTCTTCTTTCTATTGTTTTTAATGACTAAGTTATTCACTTTTCATCCTAATTGCAGCTTCCCCTTTATCCTCTCCTCCTGGTCCCTTCCTCTCTCTCCCTTTCTTCCCTTCCCCATTTTCTTAATTAGTGATTGATGGGGGAGGGCCCAGCCCATTGCAGGTGGCACCACCTCTGGGCTGGTGGTCCTGATGACCAAGCCAATAAGCAGCACCTGCCATGACCTCTACATCAGTTCCTGCCTCCAGGTTCCTGCCCTGCATGAGTTCCTGCCCTCACTGCTTTTGATGATGAACTGTGAGCAAAATAAATCCTTTCTTCCCCAAAGTCCTTTTGGTCATGGTGTTTCATCAAAACAGTAGTAACCTTAACTAAGACAGTCAGGCTTTTAGAGCCCAGGCTGAACACTTTTGCTGCTGAGGCTGTGTGACTGAGAAACCATTGTTCCCACATTTTCTGAATGTCCACTCACTGGGTTGCATTTAAAACAAACAAACAAACAAACAGAAAAACACTATTTTTTGCAGACTTTTTTTTTTTTTTTGTCTCAACAAATTCAAATGTGAGCTTTCTCAGAAATTCTCTGGACTGTGTCCAGAACCTTTGAATGCATTATCCTTTGTGTTGGGCAACAAGTATGATTGGAAAGAGGATATATAAAAATACGTGGCTTTTATAGAAGACATGAGTGAACTTCAGAGTACAATAAACTGTGCACAAGCTGCTTCCTAAATATCTTGTCTGTACAAGCTATGTGTTTTATATCCATGGTTCTACAAACTGGCAGTTTCCAGTACCAAACAGTAAGCACCAACTGCCATGATGCCAACTCTCTTACAAGGAGAAGCCTTTGAAACAATACAAGTTGTAGGCAAACTAGTCAACTAATCTGACCAGAAATATGCAGCCATGTTTTCACAGCTGCCATCCGAAGCTAGTGGTGATATTTGGTGTGGGTTGTGAAATCACAAGAAAATAGACGTATGTTTGGAGGAAGGGATCTAGAGCTTTCCTGATCCTTTCTCATGCTGTAGGCACTAAAGGAGGGCCCCATCGCCCCACCTACCTTAGGTAAACTCTGCCATGGACTAATTAGGGCAGTCCTGTCAGACCCTGGCTGTTCTGACTTCTCCTTTGTAAGCTGAGTCTGGCTGAAATGCTAGTGAGGGTTGGCCCAGGCTTACACTGCTCACTTCGCAGTGGCTGCAGTAAAATCATCGGTACCATTTGTAACAGGCACCCAGGGATGCCCTCAAGCACACTGCACCAATGAAGTGAAAATCCATGCTCACCCCCTTTTTCCCTGCTGCCCATCAGAATCCCAGTGCTGGACTTTTGTGACACCTCCTGAAGAGTGTTCAGTCTGTGACAGGGGATACCTCTAACCCTGCAGAATGAACAGTGAACACACTCCAGCAAGAAGCAGCATATTTCACTGATATATTTAAGGACCGTGTTTGTGAACTTGACACCAACCTGGTCATAATCTGAGAAGAGGGGACCTTAGCCTGATGCCTCTATCAGACTGTCATCTTCTTGACTTATGATTTATATGGAAGGGCCCAGCCTATAATTGGCCAGTGCTATACCCCTGGGCATGTGGGCATGGCTTTCCTGAGGAAAAAAGCGGAGCAAGCCTTAAGGAGCGAGCCAGTTACCAGACTTCCTCCATGGCTCCTGAGTCTGTTTCTGCTTGAGCTCCTCCTCTGACTTCCCCAAATGATGGACTGTGTCAAGAAGTAGAAACCAAATAATCCCTTTCCTCCCCAACATTCTTTTGGTCAGTATTTTATCACAGCAACAGCGAAGCAAACTATGACAAGAACCAATTTGCACACAATTCAAACATGACAAACGTGTAAGTTTTAAGCAAAATTCCAACTCTAGAAGTTTATTTGTTTTTCTTTATGCTGAGTCCTGAGGAAGACAGGAGTAAAAGACTGTCTGAGAGTTCTTCTGGAAGTTTCTTTGTTGTTTTGAAATAGGGTTTTTTAAAATTCTATTGTAATAAAAATCCTTTTGCACCATTACAGAATTGTTAACAGTCCGTGTCCATGACCAGAAAGAAGTTGACTTTATCGGCCTGCACACCCAATCTCTTGTAAGGAGATAATTTCTGCAGTGTTCTTTCATGGTAGGACAGGGTACCAGGCCATCAGAGGACAATCTAGCAACTCCTTTGCAGTCTGCAGTAATGGCTCACACAGACAGCTTCTTAGCCAGTGCAGGTCAATAGCAGGTCCACTAAAAATCCAGAGTTGGGAAATTTTGGCAGCCAATTATGTATGAAGCATACTGTTGAATTATTTAGTCTGCGGGAACAGGCTAAAGCCTTTTTTCAAAACCTAAAAAGACCCTTCCTTGACATCTTGAGATCTTCCCAGTGGTTTATTTTCTTCCACAATGATGGAATATAAACAAGCTTCCTCCTTGCACATATAGACAGTTCCAGTTCTCTCACGCTACACAGAAGTGTCTTCTGCACTCAGGTTGTGCCACACCACAGGGACCAGTTTGATCTAACCCACCTGAAAAACACCACTCTCCCCAGGAGGCCTGGTCCAGAGCCCTAAGATTCTTCCTACCCTCTGCTCTCAATCCTGAGCCCCAGGGCTCTCTCTACTCCCTGACCATGGTCTTAAGTGACAATACTCCTTTCTGCTCCCTGAACAAGCAGGCCCTTCTGTAGTTTGGTGGCTCATGTTCTTCCACTTCCCAGGATGAAATACACACACACACACACACACACACACACACACACACACACACACACACACCTTCCTGCAAGATTGCCATACTGTCTGTCCAGGCAGATTCAAGTGCCTTTTACACAGTACCCAGCAGCTCCCTTACAGTTTGTGACAGAATTTTCTCAGCTTCCCACAAGCCTGTGAACCTGGGAAGGGTGCCCAAGGTCATGACTCCCTGTGTCCCCAGCTCCCTGCTGGGCTGGAGTATGCCAGCTGGAGCTCATACTGTGTTCCCCACAGTGCCCCTTCATACACAGGGAGAGGCCAGAGCCTCATCTATTTCATCTTCTAACAGAGCCAGTTCCCCAAGGATCACATCTCACTGTGAGGCTGGGTTACTGCCCACCTACTGAGCACTTCCTTGCTTCCACCCACAGGCTCTAGCCATGGTACTCAGCTGCCTGAGTCTGTGGGACCACCTGCAGCTGAAGCTGCCTGAACCCTGCAGTCAGGGACCCCCAGAAGTGAGCAGGTGCTGCCATTGACCCATAGCCCCTCCACACATTTCACAATTATGTCTTACCCTGGAGTCCAGACTAGGCCACTGTCAGAATTCCGTAGCAATGACTGCTCTTGTTTTTGGTTTTCCTTTTGTGATAACAGCATCCAGGATTTATATTTTCCTTGCCTTGGTGGGCACTGTTTGTAGCCTGTTGTTGTCTGCTTGCTACCCATTCAGTTCTCACCAAACCC
The DNA here is from genome assembly GCF_030254825.1 of Meriones unguiculatus. Classification (NCBI taxonomy): domain Eukaryota; kingdom Metazoa; phylum Chordata; class Mammalia; order Rodentia; family Muridae; genus Meriones; species Meriones unguiculatus. Next base: position 56,707,425 of record NC_083367.1, read on the forward strand.
TAACTTAGCAATTATTAATCATATTTCACAGTTAGAGAAACTGAAGCTTTTGCTTATGGTCTGGTTGCTAGTGCTGGACCAGAATTACCCTTCAGAAGTGCAGCCAAGGCCTCAGGTTCAGGATCACTGCTTAGCAGAGAAGGCCTAGGGAAGCTTCCCAGGCATTGATGGACTCTGCAGGAGAGACAGGCTGAAGCCCAGAAGAGACCTTTCTTCTTCAAGAAAGATGCAAGCAACCAAGTTAGAAGACTTAGGAATAGATCTACAGCAGTCATCTACATGCCTTCACTTCTGCAACCAGGTCACACCCTTTTGTGGCAAGCTTGGTAAAGTTTCCCCTCACACAAGACTGGGTGGGTGTGTGGGCATGCCTCTGTCAGCATTTGCTTTTGAATAAGACAATACTACAACACAAAGCAGGCTTGGGGGTGGGGTGGGGGAGTACTGTTTGGAGATGGGTGGGTCTGCAGCCTGGGTGCTGTTCAGAGCTTGGGTGCTCTGAGGTCTGGGATACAGGAGTCTGCAACACCAGTGCCCTTGTCAACACTCCCGCTTACACAAAGAGACATGCTCTGGAAGCTAGAACCGCTGTGTTCTTAAGGGAATTTGTCTTAGTCACTGTTCTGTTGCTGTGAAGAAACACCATGACCAAGCCAACTTTTTTTTTTTTTTCCGCCTTGAGACAGAATTTCTCTGTGTAGCCTTGGCTGCCCTGGAGCTTACTCTGTAGACCAGGCTGGCCTTGAACTCACAGAAATCTACCTGCCTCTGTCTCCTGAGTGCTGAGATTGAAGGTGTGTGCACTACTGCCCCGCTCTAAGCCAATTCTTATAAAAGAAAGTGTTTAACTGGGGCTTGCTTATAGTTTCAGAGGTTTAGTCCATGAGCATCAGGGTGTCCGCAAGGCGGCACACAGGCAGGTGCCAGAGCAGAAGGTGTGTTACTTCCTGATACGCAAGCAGAGGGAGAGAGTCCAGGCCTGGTGTGAGCTTTGGATCCCTCAATGCTCACTCCCACTGACACGCCTCCTCCAACCAGGACAGACCTCCTGACCTTCTAATCTTTTGAAATGTGGCCACTCCCTGGCAACTGAACATTTAAATATATGAGCCTCTGGGGGCCATTCTCATTCAGACCACCACACCTCATCATGAGCTGATGCATGAGGCTGAGGAGGCAGCAAGAAGGCAGCCAGTGGACGCAGAGGCTGGCAGCCTATAAGGTCTGTTGTCCATTTAAACATTTAACAAACATGTCTGCTTCGTTGTGGGCATCACTCATTGCAGCTGCAAGCCCAGCAGGAGCCAGGGTTGGTGGATGAGCAGTATATGCGTATAGTGCCATGCACCTGTCTGGGTGTGACCATTTGAGAATCTCTACTCATTCCACACCGCTATCATTCCTTACTGGTAATGAAGTTGGGCCTCGGAGTCATGTGTAACCCCACAGGTGGCATTACCGGGCTAGAAGACCCCGAGGCTATCTGCCCTCTGGGCCATTTCTGCTGTGGATCCCTGAGGCTCAATGAGCTATCCTCCCAGCATATGTCTTCAGGATGTTCTGATTCAGTGGCTGTGGACACTGATGCAGTGTGTGCACCTGCTTGATGGGGGGGAGAGCACCCAGCTCTCCTGAAGGCTGAGGAGCAGAGGCTCAGTAGCACAGTTACACTCTTAAATACCAGGAGGAAGCATTGCTGGCATAACTTATATTCTGAAAATGCATAGCATGGGAAGGAATAATACCACCAGCTCACAATGATCAGTTAAGCTGAGAGACTCTTTTGCATGAAGCTGTATGCTGGCCTGTGATAGAGGCAATGTATATCGCTGTGGCCAGTGCAGCAGCGGTGCCTTGCTGATACTTAGGGAGGACTAGTCTCAGAGATGTTCCAGATGGCCAAACCCCAGCCCCATCCTCAGCTGTCTTTAAAAGGGATCTTTAAGCATGGCTCTAATGAAGATACCTTGTTCCATGAGAGAGCAACACTGAACCAGAGTCACTGAAGAGGTCCCCAGACACCAACGTGAGGAGTTCCAGGACAGCCATATGGTATGAAGTGGGATCCAGGCACCTTCCTGAATTAAGCAAGCTGGTTTCTGAATGAGCCCCTAAAGGTCATTGCACATGGTGAGCACCAAGAGCTGTTACAGACAATGCTGACAGTGGACACAGAGGCTGGCATCAGAGCACCTGTGTTAGAAAGACACTGATTGGCATGCTGCAGAGAATCGAGCCTGTACAAGGAAAAGGATGGTCTTGGCCAAAGGAACAGTGTGGCACACGTAAGGACCACATGGAACAGAGGAGAACATTGGGCACATAGAGCTATCATACATGCAGACATGGCAAGAGTGAAGGAAAGAGGTTGGCAGAGCAAGACAGGATGGAGGAGGGAGGGGTGTTCTGGTTTGGATTCTAAGTGTCTGCCGTATGTTCTTGGGTTGAAGGCTTGCACTCAAGGGCAGCATTGCTCAGGGGTGAGACCTTTGAGAAAATGACTGGCTTAGAAGAGCTCTGACCTCATCAATGGATTAATTCCAGCTTCATGAGGTGTTGGAAAGAAGTAGGTCATTAGGGATGTGAATGTTAAAGTGATAGTTTGATATTAGGGCATGATCTCTCTCCTGACCCCCTGCCATCCCTTTCTTCCTCTCCCCTTTCCTCACCCTCTCCTCCTCCTGTGTCTCTTCTTTCTTTCCTGGACATTATGAGGGTGAGCATCTGTGCTCCACCACACACTTCCCCCCATAATGTCTGCCTTACCTCAGGCCCTTAAACAATGGAGCCAAGGGTCCACGTACTGACACCTCTGAAAATGTGAGCCAGATGAACCTTTCCTCTTAAGTTGCCTTCCCCAGGTGTTTTGTCGAAGGGATGGAAAGTTCACTGGCATAAGGAGAAACTCAAGAGGAAAAGAGGATGTAGGGAAGGAGGCTCCGAACTGTAGTTATCCAGCCTGCAGCAGACATAGCCCTGCAGCAGGGATGCCCATTCATGTGGCATTTATGTGTAATACAGCTGGAAAATGACAAGTAATATGCAAGAGGGAAAGCCTGGAACACATCTGCCCTATTGTGTCATCTCTGCAGAAGAACACCAGAATCAGTGTTTGTGTGTGTGTGTGTGCATGTATGCACGCACGTGTGGGTGCATGTGTGTGGTGGAGGGGTAGGATGGTCCTTATGAGTGCAGGGCAGGAAGATGGGCACTCCCAAAGAACCCACTATGCATTTTGTGGTATGCACTTACAACACGCTTTTGAACATGAGTATTCAGTGGGGTTCCAAAATGCCCTGACTCTGGGCTCCTCCCTTGATGGTGTCAGCCTATCATTTCTCCGACTGAATCTGCCATTCGGATCTTTGCTGGAGTCATATCAGTGCTCCACTGCTCCAGGCAGTCAGTCCTCATCACTGGCTTACAGCTGCACACAGCCTGGCTCTGGGGTGTTGTCTGGCATCAGCTATGTAGGGAAGATCAACAAAATCCACTTTTATTCCAGAGGGTTACTGTTGGATAGCCCTTGAGGGAGGGTGTGTTGTTCCCACCTGCCAGAGGAGGTCCAGTCACCAGAGTAATGGCCTTACTCTTATAACAAAAAGTGGCAGTGTGGGCTTCTCAGTGTGACTCTATGGATGGATTGGAGGGCATGGGGACAGTTCTGCGCCAATCACACTGCAGTGCTGGTCTGTTCAGAGTCTCAGGAGAATGGGGGAGCCGTGTTTCCATAGTCACAGCTATGCACGTTGTTTGGGCTGTGAGACACTGGGGGGCTCCTATTTGTGTGAGGATGGTGGTCTGGAAGCTCACAGAAAAGGAGGACTAAGGTCAACACTTATCTTCTCCTATGCATTTTGCCAGAAAAATATTAATTATGAGAGATGCATTGCTTCGTCTTTCTTGCCCTAAGGGATTTTTATTTTAAGATGAAGTGAGCAGTGAAACTGACTAGTTCACATGGTTTCAGGAGTAAAACCTTGAAAAAAAAAAGTCATTTTTAACTTAAAATGTTTTTCTTTTATTTTTACATTTTTAAAAAGATGTATTTATTATTTATACAGTGTTCTGCCTGTATGCCAGAAGAGGGCACCAGATCTCATTATAGATAGTTATGAGCCACCATGTGGTTACTGGGAATTGAACTCAGGACCTTTGGAAGAACAGCCAGTACTTTTAACCTCTGAATCATCTCTCCAACACCTTGAATTTTTTTTTTGAGATTGTAACACAATTACATCATTTTCCCACTCCTTTTCCTCCCTTCAAACTCTCCCATGTACTCTTCCTTTCCTTACAATTCATGCTTCTGTTGTTTTAGTAGCACACACACACACACAAACAAACATTCCTAATTACATAGGTACAACTTACTTGGTCTGTATAAAGTTTGTATATATGTTTTCAGGACTGACCATATAGTATTGGATAACCAGTTGGTGCTCTCTTCCCTGAAGAGACTGTTTCTCCCACACTCAGCATTTCTTAAGTTTCCTGTAGTTATTTTGGGTAGGACTGAGGCCTCATAATCTTTATCTGTCTACATTAGCATGGCCATTATTGTCTTTGTTTAGCTAATGTTTAGGCAGCCATGTTGGTGAGATTTTATAGGTGTATTTCTGATATTACTGGGAGATACAACCTTACAGAAAACTCTCCAATGCTCTGTCTCTTACTGTTTTTCCACCACCACCACCACCACCACCACCACCACCACCCTTCTGCAATGATCCCTGAGCCTTAGGTGTGGGAGATGTTTTATAGATGTATCTGTTGAGACTAGGCTCAACAACTCTCCATTTTGATTGGTTATGGTTATCCATATAGTCTTTGTTGCTAAGAAAAGTTACCTGGGGGACTACACTTATCTGTAGGTATGAAGAATAATATTTAGAATATAGTGAAGGATTGTGCTAGTTTAGTTAAATTGCAGTCATAGATTCTCCAAGATCCATGAATTCAATAGCTCCAAGTAGTTGGCTAGGTTTCTGGTATTAGGCATAATTTCTCTCTTGTTGAACGGGTCTTTTATTGGTTACTGCCAATGTAAGCATGGCACTACTGCAGTCTTTGGGCTATTGTGCCGTGATGATCATTGTTGTGGTTCATAACTATTATAGCTGGGTAGGACTGATAGTTGCTTCTCTTCTTTGGAAGTTTGCATAGTGTTTTCTGGTACTACAGAAGCTAGTCCTCAAGGAGGAGGCATTCATATCAGTTCTAGACCAAGGACTTCTAGTCATTTGTCTGAAATGTATGCTGTCTTCAGTAGTACAGACTTATCTTCTACCCCTGGCACAGTCAAGGGCAATAGTAACAGCCTGCAGTGTTTTGAATCTCTTAGACAAGGCTTCTTATGCTTGGGTGTTGGGGTTAGATTGTTAGTTTGTTAGATTTGTTAGATTGTCTTTGGGTCTTGGATTTAACATTATCAGCTTAGATGGGACTTTTTTTTTTCCAGATGGCAAGCCTTTCTGCATTATATTCAGTCATGCTTGATATTGGACATGTCTGTGTCTCTGATCAACATGGTCTCATAGGCATAGGACAAAGCACTGCTTTTGAGGCATGTCCATGCTCCTGGTAAAGACCTGGCTGACGATAGCATTTCCCTTGAAGTGAGGTTTCATTTGTTTCCTGATAGTTGACATTTGGTCTCCCCCTCAGAAACTGTTCACAGGACATTTTATGTATGAGGAGGTGACATTCCTTCTTCAGGCAGCACCTGCTCCAGTCCAAAAAGAGTTCTTGGATATGACAAAATAGTGTTTTGATCCATCATAATCTGGTGTATAATATCAAGAAGCTTGCCTTGTAATTGTTTACTTTCCCAGCTGTTCTGTATGTTTTACAGATGATGGTAAAATAATATGTTAGTGATTTAGGGCTGCAAGCTGTGGGAGTTTATTAGAGTTGGCATCAACAAAATAATTTTTTTCTAACCACAGTGGCACTCAGAGGTCCACCTGCTCTTCCTGTCTACAGACTCTTGACAGTGATGTTTCTGTGTCTAACTGTGTGTGTGTGTGTGTGTGTGTGTGTGTGTGCATGTATGTACAGCCTACACAGTGGGACCTCACATCCCCTCTGGGAGGTGAGAGAACTGGGGTTATGCCTGGAATTTTTTTAAAAAGAACCCCAAGGCAAATTTACAAAAGCTTCAGTATGTGGGCGCCATGGAGAACCCTGGGTGCTCCCTTGGCTTTCTCTCACTGCTCTGACAGTGTTGCATTGCCACCAGTAGGTGACAGTTGTTTCTGAGCTTCTGCAGCTGTGCTGTCAGGAGACTATGTTCTGATCACCACCAGCAAGCGTAGGTGCTTCACAGGCTCAGCCAGCTGAATCTGGAGAGAGAACTCTCAACTGAAGGGGCGGAGTATGAAGGCCAGTGCTGCGTAGAAATGAGACTCACAGAGTGGTGGTTTCAGATTTAGTCCACAGACCTTCTCACAGCCTGTGGAGTCCCCATTCTGCTCAGCCTCCTCCTGCTTGGCTTCAGTGATGCCTTGCCTCCCCCTGACCCTGCCGTCAGTGCCCATCCTCACACACATACATGAGAGCACACATGACAAGAAACTCAAGAACTTGGTGAGCCTGTGTTAGGAAGTCACGTAGAAAAGAGAATATGTGGCTATGAGAATTCCTGGTGTTGCCCTGCTCTCCCATATCCACACTGGGTTAGAAGTAGGATAGCCATATCATGACCATCACAGCTTGCCAAGCCTAGGGAACAGTATCAGCCAGCTGCGGGAGGGGGCCAGCAACACAAGAATAAGACTATTCCCCCTGTCATCGAGGATAGAGAGTCAGGGAGCCATGACCTGCACCCTGCACACTGCCACTGCTAACATGGAGGTCAGGGTGCCCTGGCATGCTCACCATTCTTGGGACCTGTGTCTTTCCAGTGACTCAAAGCACATGTGGCTGAAAGAATGTGGGTTCCACATGTCCATGTGTCTGCCAGACATTTAAATACTAAATGAAATCATAAATTCAAAGGGCATGAGGCTGGTTAATTCTACGTATTCCTTTTGTGTGGTGTTTGTAAATATTTCATAGTCCTGTGCATACTTTAAAGTGTTGCTTTTCTAGGCATTTCTCCATTAAGGACCAGGTCTGGGTCAAGGGGTGTTCCAGACAGGAACGTTCACTCCAGACTTGTTGTGAAAGTGTGTGTGCCAGATGTGAGAGAAGGGTGGAATTTGTCCGTAACCACAAGGGCACAGATTCCAGAAATAACTGCTTCTGGTAGACAGGTAAGGAAGAAAGTTCTTCCTCTCCTCAAATGAGTGTGTCACAAAGACACTGCAGACGCTGCTCACCATGCTCTACATGTTAGCCACCGTTTGTCCGGGCCCAGCCTGTGCACAGCAGTGGACACATCTGTGCTTCTTTCACAGGTTATTCTCCCTTGGCCCGTTGCTCCCCCAGCTCCCACATGCAGCTCTGAGATACCCTCTTGGTATTGGTGAGTGTAGGGAGGAGGCAGTCTCAGTGAGAGCTGGGGAAAGGGCTGTGTGTTAACCAGAGACCAGGTTGTGGTTCTTGAAGTGAAGGAAGCTTAGCCAGTACTTCCTGTTGGGACAGAAGGAGCTCAAAGCCCCCTGTAGTAAGGGATAAGTCAGGACTCCAGATCCCACATTTTCTTTACTCTCCAGAAACAATTTGTAAGTTAAGACTAAAGGAAGGAAAAACAAAACAAAACGAACAAACAAACAAAACCCTCACCTACTTTATATGGACATACTATGCTCTTAAAGATAAGGGAATGCATATATAGACCCTAGGGTTCTAACTAATACATAGTTTTTAAAATAACTGTCAAGAAGACTTCATTTACTTAAATGTAGATCTGGCCTTCCTCCCGTGCCATTGGTGAACACTGAGTCCCACCCAAGTCCTCCGAAATCTGGCCTCAGTCATTCAAATCAGCTCTTAAATCTTTGGGGTTTGTTTATGTCACATTCCTAAGCAAAGCAGCTGCGGTAGAAGGTGGCTAGTAGTCTGGACTTTCCTACTAGAGCCAGAAAAAGTCACTTGCTGAGGTGAGGATACTCGCCAGGAAGGCGTTTCTTTTAAAAATAGAATATGGTAGGAAAGTGGTTCACAAACCGGGATATGCCTCGATTAGTCCTTTAAATATATTACATTTAAATAAGCTGGGATTCAAAATCACAGATCATCAAAAGCCAAAGTCCTCAATAAAACACAGAACTGGAGAGGGTGATGGGAAGTCTGTTGCAACTAGTGAGTTGGCTTTGTACCATTCAGTACCATAGATACTGCGGAGGAGGAGGAGGAGGAGGAGGAGGAGGAGGAGGAGGAGGAGGAGGAGGAGGAGGGAGGAGGGAGGAGGGAGGAGGGAGGAGGGAGGAAGGAGAAAGGAGGAAGGAGGAAGGAGGAAGGAGGGAGCTAGAAATTACATCCCTTTAGCACACAGTTCCTTGACAGACAGACAACTGCTCTCCATTTGTTCTTCTCTCCATCCAAGCACATTGCTAGCAACAAGCACACCTGAGTGTTTCTGCTCAGCATGGATGAGCCAGTAAGTTGTGACTAGTTTTTCAGTAACTAAAGTTTCAGGCAAAGTTGCTACACAGGAAACTGTACCCACAATGATGAATAAATCACAGAGGGGGCACTGATATGTCTGCAGCCTGTCCTCTGAAGTTTGTTAGTGCTGAGAGTCTTCCCTCTGCAGGGTCGCCAGAGCAGCTTCCTCTCACAGGAGAGGTTGCATGGTGGGCACAAGGAATTAAGAGGAACAGCAGGTGTGTGTCTAGGGAGGGCACCTGAGCTACGATGGCAATAGCTGCACATCACACAGATGTCGCTAAAATCACTAAACTGTGCATGTAAAGATTATATTTTATTTGTATTTTAAGCATAGTAAAAATTGAAAAACAAACAAACAAACAAAAAAAAAAACAGGAATGCCACAACATTGAAAAGCCTCAACAAGGCTATGAAAGAAGCCAGATACCAACACACACACACACACACACACACACACACACACACACACAAACAAACACACAGACACATATAGCCTCACTTTATTTATAGGACATGCCCACAAGAGGCAGACACAGAGACAGAGGTCTTCAGACTAGGGTTTACAGGGGATTACTGTTAAAGAGACAGGACATGGGGTTTCCTTTGTGCGTGTGAAAAAAAAAAAAAAATCCCTGCCCTAGATAGCAATCACACATTCTTTGTCATGAACTCTTCTTTGTAGTGGACCTGGATGGATGGATGGATGGATGGATGGATGGATGGAAGGATAGATGGAAGGAGTGAGTGAGACACAGTGCTGCTCTGTAGACTATGATGGCCTTGAGTTTGAAGTTATCTTTGTGTCTTAGCCTCCCCTGTGCGAGGATTACAGGCATAAGCCATCATGATAGGCTTATGGGTGTTTTTAAATGGATATAATTAAGAATTTTATGTGATACAGACATTTCACTTTAAAAAGTAAAGTAATTTTAAAAAATGTAAAAAATCTCTAATTCTTACTCAGTAGCAAATTATTGAAGTCCCATTTCCCATCTGTTAAGGGAATGACAAGGACTTCCTAACAGCTTCAATGGAATCCCAGCTTTTTGCAGAGACCAAAGACACTAATGGCTTAATAACTAAGTGTGGGAAATGGGGGTTGAGTTGGGGAATGCAGGCCAAGGCACTCAATTTTAGGGCTGCACTGTGCCCAGTGTTATCTGCCCACCTCTCATGGAAAGGTGATAATTTTAATTCTGCTTGTTATATGGACTAGGTACAAGTGCTCTTGCCAGAATGAATTTTGAGAAATAATCCTTATGCAAAATGTCATAAGGTTGGGTGGGTGGAAATATAAGTTTCTAAGTTCTTTGCTACTCATTATTCAACCTAGCTCAAAAGCATCTTGGAAAATAAATTCTAAGCCTGAAGCTTGTCTCCTGAAGACCTGTATTTTGTAGCGACTCTCTCCCTACCTCTTTACATGTGCCAGCTCTGCTGCAGCGAATGGTCATCTGGCAAAGTACTTGTGGAGAACCATTTCTCAGATCAGAGCTTTTGAAAAATCAGTGTCCTACTCAAAGTAGACTAGTCACAATAAAAGTAAATCAAAGCCTGAATTAATATAGCCTGTCTTCTTTCTTTTCGGCATCTCGATATATCACTGAGTTCTTCCATGTCAGATGGGCTCAGCCAGTGTGTGAGTAGCTCCTGGGAAAATAAGTTATACTTTTAATAGCTAAAAGGAAAAGTAAAGAAAACAAAATATAAAGTGCTAAAATGAAGTTTTTAAAGACAGTTGTATCAGTACTGACTTATAGTGGTTGGGAAAATATGTAAATGATGAGAATCTCATTTCAATTTAAAGCTTTTTAATAGGTCATTAGTTAGGAATATCTAATCCAACATTTTATTAAGAATTTTTCAAACATGCTTTTAAACTTGAGGTAACAATTGACACATCAGTGTTCAGAGGCCTGATTTGGTTTTGGTGTAGGCTGTGATCAAGTACTCAGAGTGTGCTCAGGCTGCACCCAAGAACTGCCAAATGCAGCTACCCCTTGTCTTAGCACCCTGAGTCTTTTTGGTCTTTCTATTCCTCAGGAGGGATAAACATTAACTCAAATGCTGTCTTCTACTGCAAAGAAATGGATGTAATTTCCAGCAGGTGAAGAAAGAGATGCTAGTATTACAAAAACATGAAGAGACCCTACTTAGGATGTTAACACATACATATTTCTAGTTTTGCAAGGTTCAGTTGCAAATCTGAAACCCTTTTAGTCCACTTGGACTTAAGAGATTACCAGACGTGGAAAAATGAATGTACAGCCCAAACACAAGACAGTCTTCCATTTTCTGCAGTTTGCAAAATATTTTCCACTTTGTAAAATATTTAAGGCCGCTAGGGGAGAAGTGCTGGCTTCTCCTCTGGAACAGAGAAGCTCTGCTCACCACATGGAAAATGCATCCAGAGACCGATTTTTCCAGAAGTAACTCAGCGGGCGCTGGGCTCTGGCCTCTGGCTGCTAACATCAGCAGTCTCAGGAGTGCCTGGCCATCTCTCAGCCTGCCAAAGCCCCTGAAACTGTATAAGGACGATGGAGGAGGCCATCTCTGCTCACGGAGACCCATTTACAGTAATGACTATGCTTTTCCCATTACCCGCCCCCCCTTAAGCTGGCACTCGAATGTTTTGGGTTGATGAGAAAAATAACACAAAATATCCATTCATGTAGGTCAGAATCCTGGGAAGGGAAGAGGTGATCCACAGTTTGCGTAAAGTTTTGTTTAAAAATCTGATTCATGTGTTTGCTCAAATATTTGTGGATTTGTTGACCCAGTCACAATCCTGACCCTGCCACATATGTCATAGTGACCTGTAGGTTCCTGAGGAATTTCTTGGTTTTGATCTGAGCTCCACAGGTTCCTTACTGGGGCATCTCTAAAAAACCTTTCAGCTTCTCTCTGCTTCCACCTATTCTCTATATCATGGGGACCACAACAAGATCTTTTTCTACATTGCTGGACCAGCAACGCAACCATCCACAGCATGCTTGCTGCTATGCCTGGCTCTGGTAGATTGTGGCAAAGGCTCTTCTTACTTAGAGTCATTACTAAATCAAACAGGGAGTTTACTCAGTTCTGTAAAATACTATTGTCATTTTTTTTTTTGCATTCTTACCAACAATAGCATTTTATTCTGGCTAATAAAAAACTTTAAATGTACTTGTCTTGTATTTTAAACCTTGCAAAATGTTTGAGGGGCATAAGTTCCTGTATTTGACCTTATAGTAAAATGAAATAGCCCTCCATAAAATTTGGGATTGTTCCATATTTAAGATTTTATATGGAAAGTGAATGGAAACTTACATATAACATTATGTTAGTCACAGAACTAGTGAGGGTTTCTAGAGGGATAAACCAGCATGAACAAAAGCAGTCTAAGGAGGCCAGGGTTCATTTTTTTCTTAGAGCTTTCAGGCACTCCACTACTGAGGGATACTCAAGGGAGTATCTTGGAGGCAGGAAGTGAAGCAGAGGTCATGGAGGAACACTGTTCACTGCCTTGCTTGCCCTGATTTGTTCAGTTTGCTTTCTTATACACCCCAGGGCCAGCTTCCTAGGGATGGCACCCCCATAGTGGGTTGGACCCTTCCACATCAATCCTTAATCAGGAAAATGCCCTACATTCTTGCCTAGAGGAAATCTGGATGGAGGGCTTTTCCTCTCCACAGATAACTCCTAACTTGTGTCAAGTTCACAAAACTCCAACCAGGACAGTTAGCATCTCTAGGTGGGTATTAGTCAGCATCTTATTGTGACTACAAGTCAGCGCCACGAAGTGGGCTACGTGAGCTTTCTGGGTGTCAGTCATCATTATCTATGTACCCGTCAGCATTGATATGAAGGTACAAGCTGCCTCTCATGGAGGATCCCAGTCAGTGCCACATGTGGGTGTGACTACTAAGTCAGCGTCGCTCTGTGTGTACAAGTTGGCCTAACTGTACGGGTAATAGTGTCAGTGGGTGGGTAGCAGCACCACCATATCATGTGAGTGTCAACCCATCAGAAGTTTTAGCTCATCCTGGAATTAGCATGTAGTTTTGTGCATTCAATTCCAATTTTAGTTACTCTGCAGAAAAATTGCCTTGTTCAAGAGCAAAACCCCTAAGATAGCATCTATCTAGCAAGTTTCAATAAAACTACCACAGGCACCACCCCACCAAATGCAAATGGGGTCAGAGGAATTCCCAATGTTAGAGATTCAGACTGACAGACACTCTAATAAACCAAAGCTTTCACATGTAGATATGAATGGTCATGAAAATGGACTGAGAAAAGTAAAGACAGGCTCTGGCCTTAATCAGAAGGCCCTGGTTTCTTTCTCAAGAGTCTGAATGCAACAACAGTAGATCACAGCTCCCTATGTCTGATGTCATGCACAGCCTGTGAGAGTAGGAATTCCCCCTTTGGGTCTTCTTTGCTATGCTCTCTCATTCTCAAGACTTTTGTAGTTGCAGAAGCAAATTACAATGTTGTGAGCATGATGTTAATTACTTCTGATTTTCAGTGACTCCAATACCCAACACATGATGTAAGGAAAGAGTTACTTATTTTGTCTCACACTTGTGCGCACATACTTGAGAGCATCATGGAAGCAGGAGCTTACATCAGAGAATAATAGTTCAAGCCACAGTGGACCAGGAAGCAGAGAGGGAGTGGCCAGGGAGAATATATCCCTAAGAACCTACCCAGCTAGGTATTTCTTCCCAGCGTTTCTAGAGTATCCCAAAATGGTGCCTAGGAATCAAGTATTCAAAACATGAAACTGTGAGGGACACAATGCAAAATACATTTAGCCCGATTTCGAGACTAATAATGGCAGTGTCCACAAGTCTAAACCCGTTCTCTCTGAGGATTGAGGCAATCAATCTCCTGGCTGTCAGTGCTGGTAAAAATCAAAAGGGATATTACATACCTCAAACATGAAATGTCACTGAGTAAATATTTTCATTCCAAATGGGAAAAATGGAAGGATGTCAAGGAAAGATTCAATTGAAGTCAAGACCAATACCCAACAGGCCAAACAGTACAACCCATAGCTCCATGTCTGCTATCCAGGAATGTATTGAACCAGTTTGAGTTCCAACATGTTTAGGCAGTCATATTGCCATGTGAATCTTACCTTGTCTGTCTTCTGAGATGACTCCACTTAGTGCCTATAGCTTTCCTTGAAAGATATTCCATGTTTCTGGTGTTTACAAAATGCAAGGGCCTCCACTACAACTTAAGTTTCACCTACACAACTTCATATACACCTTTTCAGGCACTGCCTGCAGAAAATCCAAACCTGCTATGCAGAGCTGTTGTCACGGGAGTCCCTTTAGAGCATGGTGGAAGCTTACATGACCCTGAAGCTCTTGCATTCTGCATGCCTTTAAACCGAACACTGCGAAGGTGACACCAAGCTCTGCCAGCCCCAGCAGTGTTGGGTCTTCATTTACGGCAATGGTGGCTTCTTAGTACCTTGGTGTTGAACCTGCTGACTATCTCCTTAAGCAACCCTGTGTGAGAATGGTATCATGGAGTTGTTCTTTTTCAAAGGGACATTTGTTGAATGAGTTTGTAGTTTAACGCAACGGAGGCTGTGATGTACAGAGTCTTACTAATTTCTAAAATGCCCTGAAGGTTCTTCTCTTGCTGTTCCAGTGCAGTGTTCTCACTTTTTAAAATTAAATGTTTTTAAGATTACATTTCTATTTTGGGGTGTGTGTGTGTGTGTGTGTGTGTGTGTGTGTGAGTTGCTGATCAGAGGACAATTTATAGGTGTCATTTTTCTCCTTTCATGTCCATGTCTCGTAGATCCAACTCAGGGTGTGAGGCTTCTCTTTAATGGCACTAATATTTTAACAACTTTTTGTCCACAACTTTGAAAGTGCTTTGATTCCTCTTTTTGGCCAAACTATTTACATTTCACATTTTGCTGCTCTGCTTTTTGCTCCTGATTCTTACTGTCAACTTGTCTTAAAGGAACCAGTAATAACTGTGTCACAGCCTGAATGCTAACCACTGTTGTGAAATTTCCAGTGTTAAATTGACTAGCACATTACTTTTGAATTCAGCTTTACAGAACTTTTTGTTCTTGAGTAAAATGTAGACACGTTATTTGCCAGAATGTGACATGTACGGCTCCCAGCACAATCTTCATTTCTGTCTGAAGCTTCGTATGCTCAGTTCTTTATTTTTCACCTCTGTGTCCACACCCTGGTCTCCTGAGCTCCCAAAGAACCCACATAAGCTGTCCCTATGACATTTCAGGACTTCACTAGTCCATATCTCCACACTCCTCCTTGTACAAAGGCATAAGTACCAGATAGGTTTAGTTACAGAAGTTTCTCCACTGTTGCACTATTTGTTACTTGTGCATTGCTGTGACCATAATACCTGCCAGGACAAAGTTGAGGGAATAATTCTTTATCTTGGATCACAAGTTCACAGGGTTTAGTCCATACATGTTTGGCCCCATGTTCTTGAGAGTAACATCATGGCGGCATAAGTATGTGGAAATAGCCATTCATATCATGGCAGCCAGGAAACAGATAGCAGTAGGAGGTAACCAAGGATTTTTAGTTATCCTCAGGAAACCACCCCCAGTAAATTAATTATGCTAGCTAGATTCCACCTCCTTAGGTTTCTAGAATCTCTAAAAATAGTGCTTCCAGTTGAGGCAAGAATACGAAACACGAGTTTGTTGGTGGATATTGCAGATTCAGAGCACAATAGCACTGCCAAGGAGACATACAGCACAGATGTGGTGACAGCCCTCACTCCAACAGCTCACAAAGGAATGAGTCTGTCACCCTAACAAGACACAGGGAATTGGAGACCTTAGTGCAGTAGCTGGTTGGGACTGAAGCCCTCAGTCTAAAGACATTTTAGTGGACTTACTGTATAGCCCCTTTTGGGCCATCTTCGAAAGAGAACACAACCAAATCATGAAGCTCACCTGCTATCCTCAGGGAAAAAAAACCTAGCCACACGCCTAGCAGATAACACTCATGTTTTCTTTGCCATAGATTTTTCCGAGACAGTAAATGTTTCTGGTTATAAGCTGAGTTTAAGTTAACTAATTGCATAACAGTCGATAGCTGTGCACATATTGAGTTCCTCTGAAACTGCAGTGAGGGAGAATTCAGAAGGGTGGATGACCTTTCCTCTTTTCCTCAATGATACACTACTACAGGTATTAGGGAATACGCTGACATTAATTGTAGGAAGGCCAGTGATGAGCCAGTGTATTCTGGGAGATGAAGTTTTGAAGGTGAGTTGTTGGGAGATATCTAGCCCCAGCCTGGGTTATGTTTTCATTTTTAAGATTTTCTAAGGAGTGTGGAGTCAGCCTTCAGATTGTGGGCCTCACTTTTGTCCTGTTATGGTTGAGAGAAGGTTATGACTATCACACTACTGTAGAGAAGGAGAGTGCTTCTAAGAGAAAGCCCTGCAGTCTTGCTGTGACAACATGACCTCTATCAAAGTTATCGTTTTCATAAATGTGTAAAGAGGGACAGAATGTAGCCTACTGCTTGCCTAAAATGCACCATGTCCTGGTTTGATCCCCAGGACCCCATAAACTGGGTGTGGTGACGCATGCTTATAATTCTAGCAGATAGGAGAAGGCAAAAGGATCAGCCTTGCTACACGATAAGTTTGAGGTCAGCCTGGGATGCACAGGGCCATACCTCAAACAAACAAACAAGCAAAACCCAAAACTAACAAAACAAAAAATGGCAGAAACAGAAAACAAATGTGCAAAAAGGAAAAGAAGTATCGTTTAAAGTCTAAAAAGTTTAAACTCAAATGTAAAACACTTTCACAACTAAAATATGTGAGGTGTAGAGGAGGAAGACGGGTGTTCTCCAAAATTCAGGAAATCATTTCCAGAAATGATTTCACATTACTAAGTGTGAAATGATATATCAACAAAGAAACATCCTGAAGGAGAAACAGAGATAAATAGTAAAACGAAGGATTAAAATAAGACAGATACTGACTGTGAGAATTGTAAAATGTACCAGACTGGGCATACTGGCTGGTGACATGGAGAACACACATAAGTGGGTCTCTATAATCAGAAGGGCAACAAAGTGAGGTGTTAGACAGATGTGAGATAGGGTAGATGTGAGATGGTTTCTGTTGAGCCAAACCCACAGCGCCACAAAGGATGACCGTGTGTGTGTGTGTGTGTGTGTGTGTGTGTGTGTGTGTGTGTAGGTGTGTATGTTTTCACAGACTTGCAAATCTGAGGTCCTAGATAGAGAGGATAAAATCACTAGGAGAATATTTGGACAGAAATACATTCTACCAAAAATTATCTTTAAAAAAAAAAAAAGAGGAAAATATTTTCAACATTTGACCGAAAACAAACAACATAATTAAAAACAGATCAACTATAAAAATCTGGCTATCTTTTCTCAATGCAACAGTGAATCCTGAAGCTAAAGAAGCAACATGGCCAGACTCTCAGAAAAACAACCTAACAATAGAGCTGCCCTCATCGGGCCAGACAGGATGCTCAGGTGTAAATTTTTGGAAAGGCCAAATGAACCCTGTTGACACAGAACACAAAGTGTCAATCTATTGCTGAATGAGAGTGTCTCAAAGCGATGCTTCAATAAGGTTTTAGGGAACGGTCGGTATCCTTATGCCGAATAGAAGGGATCCCTTTGGATGAACAGTCACAGTCCCAACATCCAGTAAAAACCATCAATCAAGTTGACCAATAAAAAGCACAATCAGTATGAAGTTTTGTTTTTGTACATACTGGAAAACATCAGTTTGCTTTTCTTTTAAATAACTATAAAACAAGACAAGTATGAGTTATTAACATAGACTATTAGTAAAAATACCTTGAAAAACTTGGGCTTAGAAAAAAAAAGCAATAAAACTACAACTGTAGTAATAAAACTTCCCACAAAAATGACATTAGACTCAGATGGTTTTGTGGGTCTAGACTATAATGGTTTTTAAAAATAGAAAAGTTATAAATTCACACATGTCTAGAGCCTCAAGAATGTGGGAGAACACAGTGACCAGCTTTGTGAAGCAGGTGTGAGTCAGTTAAATTCTGGTAAGAGCAAACTCCAATGACAACTTCAAACAAAACTCTGAAATGGGATGGGAAAGAGTTGCCACACCATGGGTAAAGGTATTCAGCATTAGCAAGCACAGGACAACAGTTTACTATAACCTGAGGTCACCTTGACAGTGTCTGAGGAAGTGTTAACAAATAACATTTACCATCTTGGCCTATCAGAGTGGCAGGGGCCTTCCTGAGTCCAGTTCAGGGTTATCCTGAGATCTGGAGACACTACTGACACCAAGCGAGTACAAGGCCACTCAAATCGGTGGCTGGAGAACATGGGAGGGCTCGGGGGAAATAAGGAAACTGAGGCAGTCAGCATTTTAAAAAGACACAACTTTTTGGGAAACTGGAGTCCTTACTCGGATATTACTGGAACCTTTACATGAAACTAGAAAGTCTTCCAGGTACTAGTAACAGCATGCTACACAGCACTCCTCTAATCACGATCATGCTCCAAAGCTCCTACAAAAAACGGCAACAGGAAAGAGAAGGGTCTGTTGTGGATAAAATGAGAGATTTTTTGATGGTGAAGATGACATCATGCTGCCAGGATATCCTGCTCTTCAGAGGAACCAGCAAGCTTTCTTATATGCTTCAAGTAAAGGTCCAGATGGGCTCCCAGGAGCTGAGAGTGGAACTGATCTGGGGAAATAATAAAGCTCACATTGAAACCAACCTGAAGTAGAAGAATGAGGGTCTGTTCAGTCAAGGGATGTGTTAAACAGCCACACAGAGTATGCAGGAATGGAAACGTCTAGAAACACCCTTGGGGATTGACAGGAACTGACTGGAGAATTTGGATGATTCCAGGTCAGCAGAGGGGTTGACCTGGAAGGGTGACCAGGCCACCAACGGAGTTGGGTATTCATCAGCTTGCCAGAAAATCCTTAACAGTTATATCTGAAATGTGCCTGCCCTCCCAGCATTGGTGCAGTGTCAGCCACTACGTTAGGTTTCAGAAGGTAGGGAAAATGGATGCTAAGTGTTGTCTTGGTTTGTTCCTGCTGTTATAACAAGTTGCTTCATATGCAATCATAAGCATCTTTGACCTATCAGTGCTAAATGCCCTGAGCCATGACCTGGTTCTTTAGAACTAACTCAGGCTGAGAGATGCTGCCACCTTCCTTCCTTGAGGGTCAGTTGGGCGCCCACAGGTTCTTCTCTATGAGGGGATAGAACAAGAGGTACTGATGCTTCCTGCTGGCTGCAAGCTAAGAGCCAGCCCAGCACTGAGGGCTGGTCCTGGCTTTTAGCTGCACAGCCAGCAAGGTGGCCAGGCCCTTGTTGCACTCTCTGCTTTGATCATGTGATCTGCTGCGTGCACCTGGGTCTTCCCAGGCAACAACCGATCTCAGTCAAGTGATCAGTACCCTTAATTCCATCTTCAACAATTCTCTTTTTAAGTCTAAGGCAAACATTTTTGTGGACTACAGGGAAAGGGATGTGGACTTTGGCAACATTATTATGAGAACTTTATTATGTCAACCACTACAGGAACAGGTATCGCTTAAGGCCTCAGTCAGGAAGCTTGCCTGGTAGGAGAACAGACACTTGCCAGTCCTGGTGTTGGGAGGTGGGGTTAGAGCCATCTTCCCTTCTCCCTGGGCAGGCACCATGACTCAGAATAAAAGAAATGACACTGAGTTTGGACCCAGGGGCTTCCAAGTGAGAAGCCAGGGGTGAGTCCATGGGAGGTGGCATGGAAGACTCTAGCTGAGCTTCTCACAAAAGCCATGACCAACCAACTCCATACCAAGAAACAGCCTTGCATTTTCTCCCATCTGGGTATTTGAATGAACTCTGAGGAGTAGCATTTGCTTCTTGGTTGGTCCCAGGTGCCCCTCTGAACCCCTCTGAGATCCCTGACATATAGACTCCGACCAGTGTGTTCTTTCCAAGATCTGTTTCTGAGCTGCCCCCAAGCATCATCCTCACGCAGCTGGATGAAGTGTCTGACCACCTGCTGTATGAGGCTGTGACCTCACAGTGCCCAGTTGGGTCTGTTGTCAATGGCAGACAGAATCTAGAGAGTCTGGTGTGCTACTGCATGGCAGGTCACTAGGATCTAGAAGCATTGAAGGAACAAGGCTTAGGGCATTTCTATGAGGGCTTGGCTAGGCTAGTTCAATTTTGGTAGAAAGGATTAATTTAGGGTGGAAAGACCCATCCTAAATGCAGATGGCCCCACTCCATGGATTGGTGTCCTAGACTGAAAAAGAAGGAGAAGCCAAGCTACCAGTTTTCATCTCTCTGGGTTTCTCGACAGTGGGTGCAGGGTGGCCAGCGGCTGCAATTCCTGCTGCCATGACTTCTATGCCAGAAGAGGGGCCATCCCTGTGATCTGTGAGCCAAAGCAGACACTGCCGTGTTCAAGCGGTTTTAGTCAGGCATTTTGTAACAATAGGAAAAGAAATGAATACAGTGCTCATTTCAAGAAGCTGCAAGAAAAAAAAATTCTTAATGTTTGTATCTTAACAAATGATGAAAGTTGGAGAAAACACTGCGCTTTACCCGATTTAAGTATCGCATGATGTGTGCATGTATGGAGACATCACACGGTACTTAGTAAACAGTTAACATTTTAATGTTCTTTTGTGTGAGTTAAAATTAGTTTAGCTAGCCCCCTCCTTCAGCCCCTCCCAGTCCTGTCCTCCCTCCCTCCCTCGTCTCCTCCAGCCGGGATACAATGTGCATAACTTGGTAATAAATAAGAAAATAAATAAAAATGTGATTGTATTTGTAATAGAAGCCTCACATATATATGCACATGTCTCACACTGATAATTATTCAAGAAAAAGGTAATAGTATTTTGTATTTGTCTGCACTGTTTTGGGGCAATTTCTTTTTTTCCCTCATAAATTATTTGTACGCATTATTTTTGTAGCTTAATCAGGAAATAATATACATTTTTAATAAAGTTTACAGACCTTGCACAGTGGCTTATGAATGCTGGCCCAATTCCCAGTAAGTGGTATTTAGTTTTTGTGTTCATCATAGAATACATTTCTGTAATAACAAAAAAAGAAAAAATTAATTTAACTAAAAAAAGTCCTCCATCCTGCTCCCCCTTTCTGAGGACTAGGGGAGGGACGTAAGGGGGAAGAGATAGAGAGGGTGGGGCTGGGAGGAGACAAGGGAGGGGGCTACAATTGGGATTGTAAAATTGATTTACAATCAATTATTAAAGATTAATTTAAATTAAAAAATATCTCTTCATAAAAGGTCAGTTATCCTAACCTAACCTGATGGGTAGAAAATCTTTTTTTTTTTTTTTTTTTTTTTTTTGCTTTGAAAGAGCTTGTATCAGTATCTCACCTATGGCCAAGGGCTGGTTCTGTGGTAAGTGTCTCACCTGTGGCCTAGGGATGGTTCTGTGGTCAGGGTCTATGGACAGGCAGATTCTGTGGGTAGTGTCTCACCCGTGGTCAGGACTGCTTTCGGCGTTCTCTTGCACATTCTTTTATACGTCTATATCTCAGCATCTATAGTCTAGCACCTGGGGAAGGGCTCAGTATGAGTACTTGCTGTGAATAAGAGAAACTGAGTTCAAATCACTGGTGCCCTCAAAAATGTTCGGCACGAGCTTGCATGCTTTTAACCCAAACACTGGGAGGGATGGAGACAGGAAGATCTTGGGAGCTTGGCCAAATGGTATGCTTCACATTCAGTGAGAGAGCCTGTCACAAAAACTAAGGTGGGAGCAGTAGAGGCCAACTAGATGTCTACTTCTGAAGTCCAATATGCACCTTCATGCCCCTGCACACTCCCCCAACATGCACACACATGTACACACATACACAGACACACACACAAAGTTTTAGTCTAAAAGAAGCTGTGTGACGTCCCTGTTCTCGGCAGCCCCTCTTCACCATGCTCAGCTGCTGTTGGACCCAGGGTCCTTTTCAAGGACATGCAAGTTTTGATCTTGGTTGGACGGTGTGAGACTGTGTTTCAGAAGTTTCTGTTCAACATTAAATACCACAAATTCAAGGGATTTCTGACAGCACCGGCTATGTTGAATCCCATGGCCTTCCTTGGTTCGGCACACGCCTCGCTCTGCAAATGCATCGCTTCATAAAATGCCAGCAAACACTACTCAGCTTTGAGACTTCCGTGTTATGAAATTCAGTGTTTCCCCCTCTATATAAACCGCTCTTACAGAAACACGATGGTTTAATTGCGAAAAACAAGGGCTTTTTACTGTTTTGTCATCATCATTTCTCGGCATGTACGTATTAAACCAGCATGTCCATAGATATTTTTGGTTGTGTTGGGATGTTGAACTTAGGAATTTACTGTTTGAGTTGATGACTTGGTTTTCAGAAGAAACCATCCAATTAATTTTTAACTTTGGTTAGGACAACATTTCCAGCAATTTCTGGAATGGCCCTCAGCTCATTTCTTCCACGTTGTACTACATATTTATGCAAATCAGCTGAGAATTATAAAATCAGAATAAAGATCAGCTCTGAGAAATGAAGATGTCCTGTGTCTTATGGAATCAACAATTCAGCCAAGATTTGGTTCCTTATGTACAAGTAACAAGCAAAACTTATTAGTTTGCAAATTTGCTTTTGTCTTTAATACATGCCAAAGTTACATATACAAATAATTGCTTTAAAGCACATTTATTACCACTCGACATTTGTTTTTTTTTATGCCTGTTTTATATGCCTATATACTTAAGGCCTTGTAAAATTTCTTGGGGGAAAGTAGAGTGTCAATAGGAAAGTTCAGGAGAGTCATAGGACATGGTGTCATGCATTTCTTCCCAGCACAGAGGGAGCTTGAGTCTTTCTAGGTGGCATGGTGGTCTCTGACTCCCCAGGGCATATCAAGGAAGGCAACTATACAATTATGTCAAGCTTCTGGGGTCTGCAGAGCCTGGAGCAAGCATCCAGCCTGCCAGGATGCCAGACGCGACAGGGGAAAATACAGCAGAGATGCAACAGCAAGCAGAGTGGAAGACTTTGTGTGGAAGATCTGACTGGAGAATTAGCACCCCTGGTGGCCCACGGTGTGGACACACTGCTCTGAGTTCCCTGTGACAGCTCCACACCCGCCGATGGTGTGGAAGGTTGAATTGTACAGTAAGGAGAAGGTAATGAAGTGCCCATTGCTGCTTCGACGTCAGATGAGGGATAACCTGGGGTGCTAGCCATCCACAGGCTGTACTTATTGAATGGACTGTTTATTCCCCGGAGTCCTCAGCTACAGCCAAATGACTGCTCCTTAAATTTCCTTTTTGTTTGGTTTCTTGATGCTATAATCAAGCAGAATAAATTGTTCCAGAAGGGAACACTGGTCTGACTACATGAAGCTGGGTCTGACTTGAGCAAAGCATAATGGGAAAGAAATTAGGAGTTCAAACTTGCAGCCAGCCACTCACTAGGCTACTTCCTAGGGAAACACGAGCACTAATAAAAGTTTCTAGGTCCTGCTACCAAGGAATTTGTGGGCCAGTGGGGACATGGAGATACAGTTGTGAACAATACAGAAAAGGAAGCTGTACAACAATGACCACTAGGAAAATTGGGTTCCTCAGCATCTCTGAGAGGTACAGTTCCATGCCCTAGCTTGAGGGTGGCCTGAGGTGGCTATCTAGTATATGATGATCCACCACAGCTCCAGGTCAGTCTTCAGAGCTCAGAGTGCGTGCAGAGTGTACAGAGAGCTGTGCTGGACTGGATTCCATCTAAGAGTTCTGAACACCCCACAGCTATGGCTCATTTCAAAAGAATTGATCTTTTCTATCATAGGCCTTCCTTCTGAGTTAACTCTTACAGGGACCTGACATATTCCTCTCTGCCTGTCCTGTGCTTCCATGTCTCTCTCTCTCTCTCACACACACACACCTGTACTGGCCATACTCTGCTGGTAAGCTTCAGGACTCCAGCTGTGATCTGAAATCCTCTATCCAGGCCCCCATCTTGGTTTCAGAGGCTTTGTAAAAGCTCCCGGATCCTCTGCCCTACAGGAAAGAAACCACCAATTCTGCTTTGCTCAGTTTGGGATCACAGGTGCCAGTGATACTCATCATATGTTTGGGATCCATTCATAGTTATCATGCTGGGCTGCAAGGCTGGAGGCTCAGGTGGAGGACAGAACTGTCCTTGTAGAACACAGTTCTTACTGCAAGGAGGACAAGAGCGTATTCTGAGTCAAATGGAAACATGAGTTCAGGTGGCCCCATGTTTCAGCGTGGAAGCGATCACATGAACTTTTTTTTTTTTTTTTTTTCAATGCAGTTTATTCAGGAACATTGAACAATCCTAAGACCCCGGGGAAAGCCAGCCCACAGCTTAAATAGCCTCTGGGTAGCCAACCCAGGCGTGCCACGGGGGCAATGCAGATAGGTCCACATACATGGAAGCAAGCCAGATCCTCGGCCTTAGCCAAATGTGGAGTTGTTCGTGACAGAGAGCACTCACCATCGGGAAGGTGGAAGGCGGAAACCAGCTCCATCTTTAAGGCATAGCATTCCGCAGCTCTCTACAGTTCCCCCTTTTTGTTTTAGACGCATCAGGCAAGAGTAGAGGTCTGATCTCTGATATTAGAAATAAATTGGGACTTTGTACAGATGTTCATTTAGGTGTCATCCACCCAAAGAGCATGAACTTTTATGGACTCAGAATAAAAGAAAGCCTAAGGGCATTTTTTTTTCAAATACATTGGCGTGAACGTGCAGCAGACAGGCTAGGAGAAGCAGGGAATATCTGCTATAGGCCTCAGATGCTCTCTGATGACATGTGCATCTTGTTAGTTGGTGGAAATTAGTGGTGTGCTAAGTTAATATATTGCTTAATCTGGCAATTAAAAAGATTTTAGACACAGACATTGGCAATTAACAGCTCAAGGAGACTGAGGATAGCCCAACACAGTTTGGCTCTGGATCTGTTAACATTCCAACTTTCTACAATCTCGAAGTCCTAATTAGCCAATCAGCTTTGTATCGTCTTCTACACAGGGTAACTTTTCTCCCTGGGAGGCTCAATTTGCCAGCCTCAGCCGCCTCCTGGCCACCAACACAACACCCTTCACTTTGGAGCTTAACATGGAATTGCTTAATATAGGCTGAGCATAAAGCAAGAATGGAAAACACATTTTAACAGCAGATAGCCTGTTGTGAAGCAGCCACTTTAGGCATTTTGGGTGGCAGTTTGCATGCAGGACTACTTGTAGACAATTGTTTTTCTATTTATCATCTGATATCCTGGAAGAAAGAAAAAAAATAATAAGGAAAGAATGGCAAGAGTAGAGTCATTCCAAAATCTCCCAATTACCAATGTTGCCTCTCCCTTGGGTGTAATGGCCCCTTCTAGCTGGCTCCTGGCTCTCATGTCTCTTGTAACATAGGGGAGAAGCCCACAAACTCAGCCTAGCATACCTCCCACTAGGTGTGGTGGTAGTCTTATGTCACCTTGAAACAAGGTAGGGTTGTCTGAAAAAAAGGGAACCTCAATTGAGAAAATACTTCCATGGGGTCCTGCTGTAAGGTGTTATCTTAATTAGTGATTGATGGGGTGGACAGCTCATTGTGGGTGGTGCCCATCCCTGGGCTGGTGGTCCTGGGTTCTACAAGAAAGCAGCCCTGGGGAGCAAGCCAGTAAGCAGCACCCTGTCGTGGCCTCTGTAAGCAGCTCCTGCCACCAGGTTCCTGCCCTGTTTGAGTTCCTGTCCTGACTTCCTTTTATGATGAACAGTGAGATATTCCAAATCAACCTTTTCCTCCCCAACTTGTGTTTTGGTTATGGTGTTCCTCACAGCAGTAGAAACCCTAACTGAGACACTCAGGCTAAGCAGAAGCGGCATGGACATCTGGCCAAAGGACATCTTCCAGAGAAATCCTCTGAGGGTCTGGAACCAAGGTTCGCAGCTAACAGATGGCCTTGGGGGTCATGTGTCAGTTGCAGCCCACTTCACAGACCAGAGAACAACAATGCAGCCACGCTAGCCTTCAGGTCAGTGTGGGCTGGTCATGAGTGCAGGAAGATACCGTAGAGGCAGACGCTTCATGCTTCCTGGAAGCACGCCAAGGAGGAACTAACTCTTATACTTAATGTAATGCACACCTCTGCTGTGTTAATGTCAGTGGAACAGCCAGTGGCCCTATCTGAAAATGTCCCAAGATAATCAGAAGTGGACAATCATAGATGAATTTTGTAGGTGGGCTTGGCTCCCGTTTGAAAACTCCAGAGCCCTGCAGTTTGTTCTGCTCTTCCAGGGAGAGCTAGGGTTGCTGGAGGAGGTTTGCTCTGGGTTTCATGGCATTGTGTGCCAGTATTGGTGGCTGAGACTTCTTAAACTCCATTATTTTGGGGGTGAAGTCCGGGTGATTCTCACCTCACCTTATCTTTCTTAAAAGTTAAAAATAAAAAGCATCGAGTAATTTCTTTCTTTGCTTCAGATTACCCTGGTTTTGAATGAGAGATAGACTATGCAAATAGCCCTGGCTCCCTTCACTCTCATTGTGGTCCTCTTGTTTCCGTACGTATGTGGGAGTTTCAGATTCTGAACCTCCTTGTCAACAGTGGACTGCTACCTCTTTAAACGGGCTTTTGAGGTCAGCGAGGCATGTGGCATTCAGATTGTATACATTAATGTCTGCATATCCCAGGAAGATCCAAGGCTATGCAAGGATCAGCAGATCTCCAACTTACACGACTAATTAGGAGCAGATTCCGGGATTGAAACCCAACTTGTCTGACAACTGGACAGTCCCAACGATCCATGGCTTGGTCTTCAGAGGATGAATGACTGAAGGAATGGTATTTGAGAACGTTCTGTTCGGATGCAGTTGGAAAATCATCTCTCTAGTGTGCCAGACTCATTTCCAGATGTACTGAGAGTTGTATGCAAAGTTGTACTTGGAAGAAAACTTGCAACACCTGGATTCAACGGGAGTGACAAACTCAAAGACACTTTGCCTCCCAGCATGGGCCCACCAGGATGATGGGTGCAGGTGAGATGAACCAGCAGGAGAGAACTGGAGGCCAGCAGGAGCTGCACTCACGAACGACCCCTGAGCTGTCAGCAGCACCAGCCACTGACTGGCTAGCGAGCTAGACAGAAGGAATTGGGGAACGATGATTATTAAAAGGCGTTCTTGGATGTTTGGTTCCTCCCGGTAGTCCTCCATTCCTGTCAGATGCAGTGTCCTTCTTTAGCAGGGCCTGTTTGGTGGAAGGGATCTCAGCTTTGCTGGGTCCAGATAATTTTCAGCTGTCAAAATTCGTAGCCCATGTTGGTCCTCTTGTCCCGCCCTGGATATCTGTTTCCAGTGGGATTAAGGAACCCAGCCTATGAGGGAGGGGTTTAAAACATACAGCATTCTCCCCACCAATGGCCTCATCCCCACCTTCCAGTAAGTGAGAGTACCTTGGTTTTAATTATGGCTAGATAATCGGGGTGGAATGAGCACCCAAGAGAAGACTTACAGTGGAAAACAAAACCCCATACAGAAGGAAACAGGACAGAAAGTCCCGAGGCTGATGGTAAAAGAACCAATGGTGTCCCTGGCGAAATAAGAAGATACTGCACTCATGAACCAAGAACAGTATACCAGAGGAAAGAAAGAGTCACAGGAAAGAACTACTCAGAAAACACTCAGAAGCCCTTGACGAAAGGTGCTGTGGTCCCAGTGGGCACAGCTTGATTGTGCCACACGTGCAGAGCCTCGTAAGTGCCTCGGCTGAGAACACCATGTGTGGATGCTGTAGACACGCACGCTAGCGTGTACAGACCCATGCACGTACTTGGTAAGTCTCCGTGGAAGAGTGTCACCACAGTCAAGCATAAAGGGTGACCATGGAGTAAGATGCCATCTCTCTCATTCACTGTATGCTGATGGTCCTTGAATTCAAAATGCAAATTTATTTTCTGGAATGAAATGGCTTTTGAAGTGCACGTGCTGGCTGCTGAAACTCACTGGGATGCTCTGTTTGGAAGTGAGGGTTCTGGGTTAGGGTTAAAACTGTAAAATGGCACAAGAGGCACTAGCTTTAGAATCAACAGCTAAAGGAACTTGAGAGAAAAGGGAAAGTAGTGAAACTGTAGTTTAAACTAACATTTGAGTCCAGATCCGTGGAGTCTTGGGAACACGGAGGCTATTAGGTTTGTATGCCAGCAGCTTTTATTACTTTGGTTGAGATGGGTGGGTCTTGTGGATTTGGGGGGTTTCTGAAAATTTTTATAATTAAATACAAACCATCTGAAAAAATAGTCTTAATAGTACTTCCAGGCATCTTTCTGCTTGGTTTTCAAAGCATGGAAATGTTAAGGAAAATCTGATCCATGCATTTAGTTATCATAGGTGTGAAACATCAAATGAGAATTTTTAAAAATATTTACTGAGCAGGGGGCTTTGCTTGCAGAACCCATTGGCCATCCACGTGCCATCCCCTTGGGACTCACTTTGAATGTTTGTGATTCTTGTTCCCGTCTTGAGACTATGAAGTCGGCATCTCTGGGAGCCTTGTGCCCATGGACCTGCCACGATGTCTGAGGAAGTTTCTCACACAAGGATGGAAGGCCTTGGTTTGGGACAGTAGGGCTTCAAGGGACATTTGGCAATTGGCTGGGTGGACCATTCAGATGTGCTTCCTTTATCACCCACCCAAGGCATCTTGTGCGGGTTCCAGGGCTCCGAAGCCACTGATGGTGAACAAAACTGACACCCTTTTCCTCTTTCCTGGCCAGGGAGTCCTAAGGCTTCACTTCTTTCAACTCCTCTCTGCAGAAAGGATGCTTCCAGATGAACATATCTGCAGGAGTTCTAGACAAAGGACAATGGCAGATACACCTTCAGTGGTGATGTTCTGCTTGACAGGAGTGATGAGCAGAAATACCAGCCAGAGGACTGGCATGCTCACATACCTAAGTAACATTATTAAAACTTGTCTGTTGGCCCACTTCTGGACTACTTGCCATGGATGGAATACATCCCCGACCTAAAGCTTGTTTCACTTCCAGTTGAAAGGTTCTGACATTGCATGGTGGATAAGAGGAGGGACATTTACACATACATGCACACACACACACACACACACACACACACGCTCACAAGTGAGAGAGAGAGGGAGGGAGAGTTAGTTACTTAGTTAGTTATTTAGTTCCAGCCCCTGAGGTGTGAGTGACTAAAGCCCATGGGCTATTACTGAGCATAGATGACCCCACATTAGGCTGTGGGGCCCCTTCTATGTGTCCTGACTACTGCATTTTCCTTTTATTCTCTGAGCCATATGGTAACACCTTTTTCCTTAACATTGGACACCCTTGGCATGCTTATATTAAGGTCAAAGCTCACTGTTTTGTTCCTGGGGTTCAGTCCTATGCTGTTTTGGGCTGTCACCATTCTCCTATAGTACAGTCACAGAGCTCCATGGGATGGTGATTCGTCTGAAGCCTCTTTTGATTTAGGAAAACCAGGATAATTTTGATGCTCAGTAGAGATTTGTGTGACACATCTCTTCTCAGCAGCAACTGGATGGTGGATAAGTGTGCAGTATAGACAGGAGCCCTGCAAAACTCAAAAGGTCAATTGTTCAAGCCCCTGGATGCACCTCAAACTGCATAAACATCCTGAGGCCTCCAAAAGAAAAGTGAGACCTTGGGAAAAGAACTTGAAACTTTTGGCTGTCTAGAAAAAACAGCTGAGTCATGCAATGTTGGGGAAAGAGGTGAGGGAAAGAGGTGAGGGAAAGAGTTCTAGCCAAGCCAGGAGAGGCCAGCAGCAGGGTGTGGCTTGTGTGAG
This sequence comes from Meriones unguiculatus, assembly GCF_030254825.1. NCBI lineage: Eukaryota > Metazoa > Chordata > Mammalia > Rodentia > Muridae > Meriones > Meriones unguiculatus. Next base: position 56,736,816 of record NC_083367.1, read on the forward strand.
GCCTTTTTACTAAGGGCTCTGCTTTTGGATGCATGGGTCATGCTTGTCATTGGCAAGAGCCATCAGGTTGCTTGGGGTGGGGGCAAACCATGTGTGGGTCAGAGCCCTGAGATGGGAGAAGGGGGAAATAGGATAGTACAAGTGGGCTTCAGGCCCACGATGAATTTGGCCCAGGAAAGAAAGATTGTAAGGAAAGAACATTGTAGAGTCTGAAGGAAGACAGAAGCAAACACACAAGCACAGCACCGGATGGGTTCCCGGACGGTCACTAGACTGTGGGCACTTTCTGAGGAGGTAGGACCCAGAATAGACAACAGGAGGAGATACTCAGGCTTTCCCTGTACAGCGGTTAGCAGGAGAAGCTGCTGTCAGCATGGGGCATGGGACAGAAGGACTGGCTTCTGGGTCAGCCAGGCACCAGGAGCCACTTTGGCATGTCTAGTCTGTTAACTACCACCTGTATGCAGCCTGTCCCAAGACTCTGAGCACCCAGAAATGCTCAATGGAATAGTCAAGTCCATTTGGTGTTGTTTTTTTCTCTCTCTCTCTAAATCAGAGGCAAAAGTTAAAGAAAGCTCAATTTAGGATGCTGGACAGAACAATAGGGCCTCAGGCAATGAGGTAATGTGTTTTCTGTGCCTATATGATCACTGTGTCAAACATGGCATAGACTTTTTCTATGACAGGATACATTAAGCCAGCAAACTTATAGCAAAATAGAGGATCCTCTCCTGTTGTGTTCATCCAGTCAGCCGAAGGCCTTCAGAGAAAAGACTAAGCCCCCTGGGAAGAAGGAATTCTGGATGAGTTTCCAACCTTAAGACTCAACCAAGGCTGCAGCACCAGCCCTTTCCTGGGTCTCCAGCCTGACCCATAGACCCCAGAAAGCCAATCCCGTGACCACACAAGACAATTCCTTAAACTCTTCCTCTCCTCCTCCCCTCTTTTATTCTCACCACACAAGACAATTCTTTAAATTCTTTTTCTCCTCCCCTTTTTTATTCTCACCCTCCATTTATCTCCCTCACCTCTTCTTTTCCCTCTTTCATTTCCCCCTTAACTTCCCATGCAGTTGACAGATGGTGAGCATGTGGGGAATCAAAGGCTCTAGAGCCCCTGGACACAGGATGGACCTGGAGCTGTGTCAGTCAGTTCTCAGCCCTTCTTGGTCCTGGTTAAGGAGGTGAAGCTCTAGGCTTCAGCAGACCAATGTGAGCTGAGAGGACGGAGCTTGGAGCCTGTTATCCGTAGACACTGAGGTTATGCCGTGAGCAGCAGAAATCACGGGTGAGAGGGAGACAGCGGGCAAGGTGTAAGTGCAGATGGGGCTGTGAGGACAACAGGAAGGTGACTGAAGGTGACAGAGTGGGGAGCTGCAGCACCTGGGCTCCACGGGAAAGCTTATTTCCATTATTATTTAGTGGAAGCATGAGAGTGAGGGGGCATTTTCAATAAACATCAAGAGAGAGAAACACCATGAAAGAGAGAGACGCCGGCCTCGTCATAAGGCAAGAGACTTAGTGAGCGGGTGTTGCAGTCAAGGGACAGGTGAAACAAATAGAAACAGCCACAGATGTCTTTCATTCCCCTCATCGTCAACATCCAGACAGCCAGCACTGCTGGAACAAGAGCTTTGACATGAGCCAGCAACACTGAGAGAAGGGCCAGAGTCAAAACCAGGTCCAGTTGGCAGAAAAAAAATATGATGAGAATAAAATGCTAATCCTCAGATGTGGTGATGTCATGAAGAGATGGCATGGCCATGAGGAGAGCATCTTGCACGGCTGTGATCCCAGCATACTGTGAAAACAACCTACGGGGGACTGATAAGCCAGCCAAGAATGGATAAGCCAAGTTTTCCTTATTTAACAAGATGTTTTAATGTCATCGCAACAATAGATAAAAGCTGTTAGTGAAAAGCATTTAAAACAACAAGAAGGCAGTTCTGACTTTAAGGACTCTCTTAATCCCCCAAAAGCTGATCCTGAAACATCCCCATGTTTATCTTTAAATTTTTGAATGTTGGAGTATCTGACTGTTGGGGTAATTCACCATTTGATTTGAACAGAGAACTGTCAGTATTCTGTTTGTCCTGGAATTTGGGCTGTGATTAGAGCAAAGTCTTTTCAGTAAAATTAACTGTCTGTTCAGATTTTCATCACCAGCAATCCTTTTGCAAAAAAAAAAAAAAAAAAAAAAAAAAAAAAATCAGTAAGAGTCAAGTGTGTTCTAGGAGACTTGGAGAGAAAGGAAGAAGAAAGTTCAGAGGCAAAGCTTGGTCTAAGTTCTGACGCTGAGGCTGCAATTACTCCTCGCAGCAGGAATGTTCTGGGCCTGGCCTGACTATGCTCTTGGCACAAGGCACCATTGTTTATGCCAGCCTGAAGAGACTCTTGAATTCATGTCCTTTGATTGAGCATTTTTATGAGGACTGCATAAATCACTTCCCTTAGGTTGGTAGTCCTGGCATGGAATTGTCTTGCCTTTTTACAGGCATTTTAATGTGAGAGAGGACTTCTCTCTCTTCAGTTGATCCTTCTGCTCTGCTTTCCTTTGCCCTGCACCCAAAGAAAGTTCCCAGTGATGTCTCAGACACCACCCTTTAACCTAGTTTGTGATTGGCTATTAGACCAACTTTAGGTTGTGTTAAATCCACGGAAAAGACATTACTAAATGTATCTTCTAGTTCTTCCTCACATCTTTGTCAGGTTGGGTTTAACCATGTCTTTCTAGAAGAGTGGTTCTTAACTGTGACCCTTTAATACAGTTCTTCGTGTTTTGGTAACCCCTCCCCAACCATGAAATTATTTTTGTTGCTACCTCATGACTGTATTTTGCTAATGTTACGAGTCATAATGTAAATATCTGATATGCAGTATATCAGATATGTGACCCCTGTGGAAGAGTCATTTAACCCCTAACAGGGTCATGACCCACAGGTTGAGAACCTCTGTTCTAGAAATTTGTCTTAATGTTGTCCATTTAGGGGCCAACAACATTTCAAGGCATAAAAATTAACCAAAGTAGTGATAAATAGATAAATGAGACTTCAGAAAAATTTAGAATGTATATTTCTCAGAGGACAACCTTAAGAAAGCAAGATGTTTTCATTCACCTCCACAATACACAGATAAAACCTGTAAATCAACTAGAGAGAGAGAGAGAGAGAGAGAGAGAGAGAGAGGGAGAAGAGAGAGAGAGAGACAGGGAGAAAGAAAGAGTCAGCCACAGTAAAAGCTGAGCAGCAACAATTTGAGGGAGGGATCAGACTTTCAGTGGCTAAGACATGCAAATAAACCCACTGGGAATGAACTATCACAAGCATGCCTTAGGCTACAGGGGCCTCCAGTTCAGCTATTGAGGGCACAGTATGAAGAACCTTCACCAGTCACTGTGGTTTTGAAATAGTCTATGATTCCGAGAACATTCTCTAGCAATCCTTAAGTGTATGCATGCCCTGTTCTCTGACCCAGCAGTTCAGGATAGTTCAGGACAGGCCTGAATGGATATGTCCACAAGATACACCAAGAATGTTCCTATAAACTCGGACTGAAGACAGCTTGTGGTCCATGATCAAGGGCTGTAGAGGTGAAGCCTGTGTGACCTTGCCAGAAAAATTGGTTGACAGAATCCGGAGAGCAATGGGCACAGAAATAAGAGCAAGGATTGTGTGTAGGGAAAATTGCACCCTAAAGGTATCTTTAGGTACCTATCTTTTATCCTTTTAACAACATATAAGAGAAGTTAGAGGGATGTCAGAATCATGGTTCCAGGCCAGCCTGGTCTCCAAAGCGAGTCCAGGATAGCCAAGGCTACACAGAGAAATCCTGTCTCAAAATAATAATAAAATAACAAAACAAAATAAAATGAATCGTAATGTAAATATCTGTGTTCTCTAATGGTCTTAGGTGAACCCTGTGAAAAAGTCAGTCAGCCCTCAAAGGGGTCATGGCCCACAGGTTGAGAACCACTGCTCTAATGAGTCCAGCGCACTGACACCATGTTCTGTAGTTGTGACAAGTGTCATCTGGATATGACCAGTCCCCAGAAAAATCTTTGCTGTCTGATATGTTTCCAAAAATTACTTCCAGGCATTTTCTGGGCGTCTCCAGTCTTCATAGGGAAGGATAGCAGCTGGCAGAATGAAGCCCTGTGTATCTCAGCTATGAAGTGACCAGTTAGCGCGCTGCATGGTCTTGAGGCTGGTTTTACCACCTAGACTCAACACTGAAGCTCTCTCTGGGAGCCATCTTTGACTTTGAGGAGGGGGTTTTCATGAATTTTTTTTTTTTTTAGGAGAGACATTCTCATGTAGCCAGATTGGCCTTGAACTTGCTATGGACTTGAGGGTAACCTTGAATTTCTGATTCTCAAGCCGTTACCCTCTAAGTGCTGAGATCACAGTGATATGCCACCACACCTGATTTATGTGTTGCTGAGGATTTAACTCAGGGTTTTGTATACATTAGATAACCACTATACTAACACATTGGGTAATCACTATACACTAACTAGCTCTTGATACCGGGTTTTTATGAAGGGTCTGCAGCTTTCTCCCAACCATGGAAGTCATGCCATCTAGAGCGTGGGGGAGCCATGTCACCCCTTTTACCCTCTCAACTCATCTTCAACATGGCAGATTGAATTTTGTTTGAATATGTGTCAGAATTTAAAGACTTGGCTCTAGTTAATCTCTCTGCTACTGCAGAGGCCTAATGACAACCAGCTGAATGAAGAAAGAGGCTCAGACTTGGAAAAACAAAGACGTCCTCAGCCTGGAGAAGGCTCACTGCCACAGTCCCAGTGTTCGAGATAGTATGGGACTTTGAGTCAGAAAGGGATGTGCCTGGAAGCCTTTTGTTCTACTGTGGAAATGACCCAAGCCCATGGCCTGATGCTCTGAGGTTGGTCTGAGATGACAAGAAGAAGGATCCAAAAAATCAAGTACACTTTGCACTGTTGCAGTCTCAGAGGACCAAACCAACAGAAGAATAAAGTCAGTCAAAGTTTAATATTCTAAGGCCAATATGTTTCTTAATAAGAGCTTGAGTAGAAAACAAACCATCGCGCCAGCAACCCTTCCAGACTTCCATCATTCCACTCAGGAAAAATTCTGTCCTAAAAATAACAAATTGACTCAAGACAAACATGAGCCACAACTAATTCAGCCACAGGTAAATAGTTTAGTAAATTAGCTGAGTTGGATGAAGGGAGGGTTGGCAGGCCCCAGTGGAACTTGCCTGTGTCTCTGGCCTCCTGCTATCTGTGGAGGTCCATGAGAGACATAGAGCAGGCTCTGGGAAAAACATTCTGCTCCTAGATTCTCTACACAGGTGTGGCTTTATTACACTAAATAATGCACAGAACCAGTCAACAAGGCCTGTGGGGTCACACAGTATGAACACCAGGGGTCTGGAATAATAATCTCTGAAAACGACCCTGTCTAGCCTTTATCAAGTGGACAATGGCTTCTCCTAAGAGTCTGTACTGATGAGTACATAAGTCTTTATATCCATACCAACAGTGCTAGGCCTGAGGCTACCAAAATCACCAAGAAGCTGCAATGCCTCATGCAAACAGCTTGGTATTTGCACAGAACCATGCCATTCAAATAATCTGTGGATTGTTTCTCCTACCTGGTGCAATGTGTAAGTGGTTGTTGGATTGGATGATTCAGGGGGGAATGACAAAGGAAAACTGTATACGCTGACTGCAGACAGGATTAAAATACTTTCCATTTAGGTTGGCCAAGCCACGGATACTGATGGTCAGTCGTATTATTGAGTTGAGTGTAGGTCCCTTTAGCAAGTGTGTTTCACTACTTCCAATCTTCTTGAAGACAGAAAGGAGGAAGGAACCCACAGGAGCGCCTGCCCAAATGGTGTGCCATTCAGGCTCCGGTTTCTTCCAGTAGATGCAGTTCAAGAGTGTGCACTGTATTTTATGATCATTTTGTGTTGATTTTTACATGATCTGGGAGGAAGGAGTTAAATTCATCTTTTTACATATGCATAGTTTCCCCAGCATCAGTTATTGAAAAGATTGAGTCAATTTCATGGATCAGTATTGACATTAAACTTTTTATTTCTTTTGGATTCAAAATTCATAGGCTGGAATTGCACAAGAATCTATTCATGTCTTATGATTTGCCATTTTTTTTGCTATAATTTTAGTAGTCTTCTATATTTCTCTGTTATCAATGATAATGTGTCTTGTTTTGGTATATAAATTTATGTAATTGCTTTTTTCTTTTTTTAGCTAAAGGTTTGGTGATTTTGTGCTTTCATACAACAAATTTTGATTTATTTTGTATTATCCTCAATTTTATTTAGTTCTGCTCAGCTCTTTATGATTTATTAAATTTTAGGTTTCATTTGTTCTTTTACTTTAGCTGTTTGAGTTGTATTACTGCTATGCTATTTGAAAATCTCTTATTTGCTTGAGGTAAAATCTATTATTTGTTGGTGATGTCTGCCTCAGTGTCTTAGACGATGACCGTTGTTGGCTGTTGACCACCCGGCTGTTTGCTGAGACTAGCGGTTGGGACTGTCTGATGTGTGTAGGTCTGGACACGGGCACATATATGCTCGTGGGCTGGCCACGCATTACAAGGACAAGGCTGGCTGGCTGTTGGGCCATTTTCTGTTAGGGTCAGCTGTGGGACTGGCTCCGGGGAGGGAGGCAGAGCTGCCACCTAGCTGCTGGGTGGTGTGCAAGTGAGTGTGAGCCGATCAGGGCAGGGTGCAGGTGCATGGCGAATTGACCAGCGCAGTGTCTGTCACGCTTCCCTCTTGTGTGGGTCAGCCTGTTTCCCGGGGAACTAATGGGGTTTGGACATTTGGGGGCTGGCTTTTGTAAGTGGCTGGGCTCTGAGCTCTGAAGTGATGTGACTATGTTATGAGGAGAACTGGCTCTCAAGAATGGAAATACGCCATTGCTGCTGGGGGTGGTGTGGTGGTGGATGCTCTAGCCATGAATCGGTTTTAAGGTGGCAGATGGAGCCTTGCATAGGTGGTTAGGCAGTCTATAACATGCACCCCTCATTTGGGGAACACAGGTCCACGAACTCCAGGCAACTCCCCAAGCTGTTTGGGACCCATGAGAGCAGCCCCAGTCTCTTGCCATAAAGGCTACCATAGTGTGCAGTGTCTCTGAAGAGCTTCTCCCCTAAGGAGATGCAAATCTGAATAAGGAGACAGGGTGAAGGAGGGGGAGGCTTCCCTCCAGTCTGTGGCATCTCCAGGTAGAATGCATTTGTTTGTTCTCTAAAGGGGTCGCTTTTGTGTGTGACAGACACGGAGGGACTGTGGTGGGAACCTGCACTCAGCTGCGTCAGCCTCCTACCTTGATTCTGCTTTCAGTCTTTCCTTTCCACAGAGCCTGACAGAGAGAGACCTGCAGTTCATCTTCCTCACTCAAGTCAGGAGGTGCGGCACCAGAGTGTGGCTGATGCCGCAGTAAAACCTTTATGCTACCCTGCACTTAAGAAAGACCGTCCAGTCCATTACAGTTTGCTTACTCCTAGTCAGAGACACGAGGCCTGACGCTGCAGAGATCTTTTCTATTTTTTCATATGGCCCTATGGCTACTCCTCCCACAGGCCTGTGACAGGACCTACTGTCATTAAAGAGGCAATTCAGTTTAATCACACAACCAGCATACTTAAGAATGAGGGGTATATTTAGAGGTAAAAGGCATTAAAGCCTTTGACAACTGTGTGTGTGGACTCGAAACCTTCTTTTCATTTCTGGAGAAGTCATTATGGGCAGAGTGACACAGCCCTGCGGTGGAAAGGCAAATAAGCAGCTGCCAGCAGGGTGAGCTCACACACCCCCGGCCAGTCTGTGATAAGTGCAGGGAGGAGCAAAGGGGTCCTTCTCAGCACATGACCAGCAGTTTATGTCTGTGGCAATCCATGTTTAATAACAGCGGGCTCCTCTGAGCAGCTTCCCAGCAGAGAGCAGCCTGTCATCCCGTGTGCTGATCCACGGTTGTAATTTCTTGTGGTTGTCTCTTATTTCCCCAACTGCTTAGAGAGAAGTTTTGCTTCTTAGTTAAAGGGCAAATGTAGAAAAATATCCCCATTCTTTCCCTCTGTGTCACAGTTGAAACTCTGGCTCTTTGGGTTGTTACTTAAAAGGCTGTAATTATGGTCTCTTACAGGAGGGTCCAAAATTTCTCTTTAATTCTTCCTCCCAAGGAACCAAAATTACTACATTTCTTTATTCTACCACATTGGTCTCTTAAGTATGTTATACTTCTGTGGTTTATTAGACGACATTTAATATAAAATTGAGTTATTTTAAAGATGTCTTCTATGTTCACAATGTTGATGATTAATATTACTGTAGGTGTTTCTGTTTTTATTGAGAGTTAGTATGCATATAATTGTGGTATACAGGGTGATGGCCCTGTTTGTCATGCCAGCTAGGACACTCTGTGTCAACTCCACAGTTATAATCTGGGATTTAACCTGGGGTGGGTGGAATCGCCGTGCTGTGCATAAATCTACGTGTAGATATAAGCTTTATATTTTCTTTACATGTGTAAAGCTCTCACTGCCCAGCTTGAGGCTGAAGGGCCTGCCTGGGAGAAAGCCTGGAGCATTTTGAGGAGACTAAGATGGAATCTAAGAAACATGACGCGTGCTGCAGGCTAGGAGCAACTGTGGGGTGTCCGTGGGTCTTATCAGCACGTGGGGTTCACCTGAGGGGGGAGCGGAGAAGTGAAGGAGAAGATATGACGGAACAAGGCAGAAACAAAGCCCTCGTGGAAGAGCATGCTTCCTGAAGGCATCTAAGCCAGTGTCACACACCAAGGGTCTGAAAACAGCAGGGTGGGAACGGCATCTGAGGAAGATGACTGAGTGGGTAGAGATGGGTTGCCTGTGTCCTGCCTGCTGAGCTGTTCAGGACCTGCGCAGGGTCCTGGGAGTGGTGTAAAAATTTGTGGAACCCAAAATGTGCTTAACAGTCAAAATTGGTTAGAAAACAAGCTGAGTAGTTAAGGGTCACAATATGTATCTCTGGGCCACATCTTCACTTGATTGTCCAGCGATAACTCACTTAGGCACAAAGGTACTTTAGTAACCACACTGATATAAGCAACCAAGGCAAAATGACAATATTTTCAGTCCAAATCTTTGCGCTAATGTCTAAGCATGCCCAGGTTCAGCCCATTGCTGAACAAAGGGCTTGGGAGAGTAGAGCTGTGAAAGACTTCTAGCTAACGGTGCCTCTGTATTTGCAGTGGTCTCATCAGCCTCAGCCTCAGCCGTGGCTGCACATGGGTTGCATGGAAAGTGATTTTTTTGCCCTAGTTGCCATATTAGGATTAGAACTGTGCAGAGGCACAGGTTATAAAGGAAAGAAGAATTAATGGCTAGTTGGAAAGTTGAGATCACGATGCAAAGCCATCCACCTCAATAAGGAGATACAGCGCTCTGGGCCCTGTGGGAATGACAGTATCAGAAGATGATGTGAAGCCAAAAACACATCTTGTCACCTTATATGTGGCCATTGGAACGTTACAGGTCACAGTGTGGCGTGTTACCTGTTTGGGATATTGCTGGTGCAAATGAGCCCACTGGGCTGTCAGTCACATGAAATACAGCCTGTATAACTATACACAGCATGTGGTAACTGTGAACATCACCACAGTAAAGAAGGAGCCCTAAGCAAACAAACAAGCACATCATAAATTAACAGGCTTCTTCAGGCTACCCCACAGGACCTGCCAGAACCTCGGACCAATCATGTAGAAAACAAAGATTTTGTGTTTTGTCAAAATGGGGCTACAACAAGGATGTAAAGTGAATAAGAAAACTTTAAAAAAAATGCTTGTAACAATAAAAAGAATAACTGAATGATGCTGAATTTAAAAAAAAAGTCTGATGTATTGTTATATACTTATATAGCGTATACAGAGACTGACACACAGAGATAGACATACAGAATCACACACAGACACAATGTAGACACAGGCATGCAAATCCAGACACAGATGTACACACAGACATGAACACATACAGACACACTTAAAACACACAATGACATAGATACACATGCAGAGATACACTCAGATACAGACACACATTTATGTGTTTGCTTACTTGGAAAATTTGAACCCTGAAGAGCTGGGAGGTTTTGTTTTTTTTAATCCATCCTTTGCTTTGAAAATTTTTTATCATTGGTTAAATAAACAACTGTTATTTCTCAATGATCTACGTGCCTTTTTTGATCAAGTGCTTTATACCTTTGGCATCTTCCCCAGCCTCCCTTGGTATGAACATTCCAGTGGAGTTTTTCTGACATTTGTATTTCCAAGCTGAGTCTCTGCAAACTCCCCAAATGAAGGATGCTAGCTCCTGAAATGTTCAGAATGGTGACAAGAAGCTAGCAGTTTTGTAGAGGGCTAATGAGGACCAAGCAAAAATTCATAGCATGAGCGACGACCAAACTGAGCTCATTAAATTACGTGCTTTCTTAAGACTTTAATTGAAAACATGGCAGTAATTTTTATTTAGATGTTTCTCTTTTCTAGATTTAAGAGTAATTTCTTTCTGAAGCTGTCTATAGTTTCCACGTAACTCAGAACTAACTTATCAAGTGAAGGATCCCACACTTACCACCCAAGCAAAGGAGGGAAGGACACACGGCTGCCTGCCTTCATGGATGCCAACCAAACCTCTCCCAAACCAGGGCTGCATCAGGGATACGGGAGCGCGCTGCTGCACCTGGAATTCTGCATGTTTGCAACAAGCTGCAAGTGAGCACCTGGGGCTGCTTTCGGGACAGACACATGTGGGAGACTCCACCCCCTCAGTACCTCATGAGCTGGAGCAGACCTAGGGGACCCCAGCACAATTAACCTAAGGCTCCTGCATCAGGGCTCTGGCTCCAGGTACTTGCCTCTTGGCTGCTTTCTTTTTTCCATGGATTGGAGTCAGGATACCATTTCCTGTTGGCAAGACTGTCAGGTCTGATATCACTGTAACTGTCCTCTGACCAGTAATTACTTAAAGCGGACATTAGTAGATGAGGTAGCCACACTTGTCACCCCGGCAATTGGGAGGTTAAGGAGCAGCACGGAAAGATCATGCTCTATACCAGCAGTTCTCAAACTCTGGGCTGTGACCCCTTGGGGGGCATCAAATGTCCCTTTCACAGGGGTCGCCTAAGAGCATCAAGAAACACAGATACTTACATTATAATTCTTAACAGTAACACAATTTCAGTTATGAATTCACAGTGAAAATAATTTAATGGTTGGGGGTCACCGCAACATGAGGAACTGCCTTAAAGGGTCGAAGCGTTAGGAAGGCTGAGAACCACTGCTCTGCACTATGAGAGCCTGTTTACAAGTCTCAGGTGTGGAGTCTGGACATCCAAACGAGCTCAGCAGAGATCACAGGCGATGCTTCAGGACACAAAGCCTTATTCTGCTGCCTCCTGAGGCATCCTCAGGGCCCTTGAGGACTAGGTAGCTCACAGTCAGCAGGCTCGCCACGAGCCTCTGGAGGAGTGACCAGAGCCAGCCTCCCTCATTCCACTCATCCTCATTCCTCACCCTCAGCACCACCTGGGGTCCTTCTCACTCTGGGGTGGAGGATTCCAACTTTGGTGTCTTCTCGGAAGGCTTGTGAGAAGAAGTCGTGAAAGAGAAAGTGACAGTTCTGAGGCTTGGTGTCATAAGTGTAAGCAATCATTGCCGACCTCCGACCTCCGTGCCTATCTTCAGGGTCTACACTGGTGAGTGCAAGTAGCCAGAGGTTATGTCTGAGGAGAAACTTCATGCTTGCTCCCACCCTTTCTTATGCTGAACTCCCAGAGGTTTGTCTGTTGTGGTTACAGTTCATTCCTCATCACTCACAGGGCACAGACCCCAATGACATGCCAGTTCCTCAAACCCTGTCTTCTCTACTCCTCTTCTTGCCATGCTTTGTGGCATGCCCTCATCCTCGGAACTGCTTACACCCCACTCTACCTGCAAAGAGTTGTTTTCTGTATCCCCAATTCACACACATAAAGATGGTGGATGCACGCATTACTCTCCGGTTATTGCTTTGCATACATGTCTTAATGTCACAATTCCAGAGCTCCTGGTTCATGGTCCTGAATGTGCTGGGTGCTTCTTTCTAGAGTTTATGGCAGCTGTTGGTCGTGATGTATGGTTGCATGGTGACAATTTTTTTTTTACATCTCTTTTTGACAATGTGGCCCAGTTTGTCCTGTCCACTGGGCTCCTATTCCTGGCCCAGCTGGGCCCGAGGGAGTGCTACACAGTGCTGGTAAGGGGCCAATGGGCACTTGCTGGGTTCTATTGGGGCCATGTGCTTCCACCTGTATCCAGATGCCATTGGACCTGGCAAGTTCTCTCCCTTTCCCAGAATTGCTTATTATACCCTGTAGACTTGCACAGACAGGTTAGTGGCTGCTGCTCCCATCATCCCTCAGACACTTTAGCATGGCCACATAGTAGCAGCCCTGGGATTTTCCTTTATTAAGCATGTGAGCAAATACTGAGGACATTTTCCAGCGTTCTGCCACAAAGACTTTTGTCCAGGTCTGCACAGAGTTATTTTAGAAACTGGGACGCTAGCATTTTCTTGGGAAGTAGAGGTGTGTTTGTCGCTGTCTCTTTGGTAAAGAGGTGTGGTTGCGTGTTTGGGCAGCTGAGCTGTATGCGTGGCCAGGACTGGCGACTCACGCCTGCTGCTGTTACTGGCAGGTGTTACTCATCTTCCGTTGTTGAAGATGGCTTCTGTTTGATAACCACTGTTTTCCCACATGTCTGGAGAGCAGCCAGGCCATTTCTCTTCTTTCTGCTCTGCTGCAGCCTGGCTCTTCCAGTACAGCTCGGAGCTATGGAAATTTTTAAGAAGAGAAAGTTTCCTGCTCTCAGCCTCGAGCAATGATTTGGTGAAATCTCTTGTAGCCTGGTGTATAATTAAGACAAAGATATCTGGTCTTTGTGAAGAAAGGCATCAGTGAAAGTACCCCAGTTTGCCTCATTAGGCCTTCCTAGAAAAGCTAGGAGATCTGTGTAGGGACAGGGGGAGTCTGGGCATGCTAAATGCCACAGCTGCCTTCAGCTCTGCTCTGAGAGCTACAGTTGCTGCACTTTCAGGACTCCAGAGCCGGCATGCTCCTTAGAAGATAAACTGGCCCTGCTTTATAAACTGCTTAGCTTAAGATTTCCATCCTTACCATGGCATGACAGCATTCATACCGCTTTGCAGAACATTCACAACTTCCAGGCTCCAGCAAACCAGAGGAGGCATTGGGCATGTTGCTATAAGATAGACTGTGGATTAGGCGACATCTCCTGGGGACAAATACAGGTGTTCTGAGTGAGTTTAAGGCAGGCTGGGTGAAGCTGAGAGGTAAGGTGTGCCAGTTGTGTTAGCAGCACTCTTTCAGCTTACAAGAGGTATCAAATGACACCCACTCTACGGTCAAGAGTATTGTACTGTCTAGGGGACACTCAGCTCCCAGCTGAACCCCACCAGTGCAGCCTGGAGTCCTTCCACACTTCCACCTTAAGATGTACGTAGGTCTGAGTACTCAAGACATTCTGATGCTTTCCTGCTACGCAGAAGACAACACAGGAAGACCTTGAAGAAACAAAGTCCAGAGCAACAAAGTTAACGGCACTGGGTCACGCGGTTATCACCCACGTACATTTCGGCCAATGACTGCCCGTGGATGAATCTTGGGGGGTCTCTGCTACACACCTCGGATGACTCGCGTCTTCGTTCTCTTCTATAGTAGATTCGCCGGTGAAGACACAGCTGGCAGCGGGTCTTCCTCACAGTTGCTTGATGACACTCCTGAGTCACGCCGTCAGACCTGCGAGGACCCACAAGTCTCAGGGCCCCAAACATCAGAGCTGCTATCTGATGTCCCTCAAGCCTGGGTCCTCATGTCTCAAGAAAGGGGGCTTATTTCAGGAGATATTCACCAGGAAAACTCAGAACATCTAGGATCTTAGGGTTCGCTGTGTGAAGTTGCGTGTTACGAGTTACACGTTACATCCCTAAGAATTCCCCCAAAGCTCCCAAAGATACCACAATGCATGCCTCTCTCAACAAAGCAGATGCTTTAATGCAGTCCATATTCTAGGCAGAGGCAGGTCTTGTTCAGTTGCCCAGCTACGTTAATTGGTTCAGCATTGTTAGTTTTAAATTAGTTTTAAAAACAACCACATTTCAACCGTGAGGTATGTTAAAATACTTTAAAACAACCATATAAAATCGATATTAACATTTTAAATATCCTTTTGAGATCCCTGGTGGCTCCTTCCCTTGGCTCCTCACACATGGCCCTTCCTTTCCAGTCTGCTTTGTCTGCCGACGTCAGTGCCTTGGAGTGAGGCCTTTAATTAGTAGAATGTTGCTTCAGAGAAAGGACTATCCTATCCTTCCTTATTTTTGTAGGCCCCAAGATGGCCATCTCCCCTTTCCCCCATGCATGCGTGCACAGGCCTCAGCAGATCTGTTTTCATAGAAGTGTGTATGAACACGCAGCACTGCAGAGCAGGGAGTTGCCCATTACCGTGCCGGGACAGGTAGATAGAACTGAAGTGTGTTCCACTGAGCCAGTCTCGTTGTCCTTTGGGTTTGTGGTTTTCAGTTCTTATCGATGCCCTGAAAGGTAAATGACCTGGAGTTGATGCCTTCAGGACAGAGGACTTAGCTGCTATGGGGATATGGTTGTCGCCGAGGACTGGGGAGCCAGGGAGCACCAACGAGAGACCTGAGGTGACTCCGGAGTTGTGGAAGAGCGGGTCAGAGCGCTGTCATCGTGCTGGTGGGGACCTGGTCAGAAAAAGCCCACGCATTTCTGGTGACAGTTTGTGGAAGTGAGGAATGTGTGGCCCTCCAACCACAGCCTGGTCATTGGCTACTTGCCTTGGAGGTGGGTGCTGGAGGCTGTGAAGGTGATGGGCAGAGACAGGAGGGGAGGGGTGTGGGGACAGTTCACCTGGGGTAGAAACGGGATCTTGTGGCCATCTTAGGGTTGGGTTTAGTTCCTCTCATTCCAGAGGCTTACAGACTGCTCTGGCTTCCAGGTGGTCTGCTCAAAACTGTGATGCTAAGGCTGCTGTCTGGTGCTCTGCCTGCTCTGAGTGATTGTGCAGAGGGGAGAGAAACAAGGTTCAAGTGGCCCAAGCCTTTGGGGAATGTCTCCATCTGCTGACTTCCCTCTCAAAAGAGCTGGTTTACATTAGCTGTGAGCTGTGGAATGTGCTGGAGGAAAAGTTAGACACCCTGTACAACTCAGCTGTATCTGCGGGAGGGATGGCTTCCTTGACAAGTGGGATGTTCCATTCAGAGCCTGTAGGGGGATCTACTGAGCTCCCCCAGACCTCTGCAACTGTGTGAAAGCCCAGATGATGAGCCCAGGACTGACACATCTCATCTGACTTGCAGTAATGCCGGGGTGTGTAGTCCCAAGGCATCTTCAAATGACAAGCATAAAAAGATGGCGGTGTTAGATCCTCCTATGGTTCCACAGGCTCAACAAAAAGCCAACATTAATAAGGAAACATCTTTCTGGTTTGGGTCCTGGGATGAGATTTAAGTGAGAGGGAGACTCAGGAATTTACAATCTCAGGTGTATAAATCCTGTCCTCTCTTGTCTGTACCTTGTACAAACATGCTCTAAGACAAGTGAGGACCTATGGCTTTCTCATGAGGGCCTCTGGGGCAGAGGGCAAGCCACATGAGCCAGAAGAGCCAGCAGGTACTCTCTCTGATTCACTCACCAGAGTCTGAGAGCAACAGAATGTGGGTAGTTGGTCTCCAAAAAAGAAAGCAGAAATCTTGAGACCCTTTAACATGCTGGTCCACTCATGTAGGTGGCAGGCAGAAGGAGGTGGTTCAAAGGCTAGAGCCCAGGGGGTGACTCCAGAACTAAGCTTCCCACCTAAGGGACCTGACTCTCCGTGTATTTGTACATTTGGTGGTGTTCTGTTTACACCACTGCTTATTATACCCAAGGGCTTGGCCTGTCCAATTTAAGAGATTGAAATAAACAGTGGAGGTGATTCCACAAGATGTGTCTAGTTGAAACCAGGAATGTGCTCTAATTGAAGAAATACTCGAATAAGACTGGGGGCACATGACAGATTTTTTAAATTGTAGTTTATGTAACAAAAAACAAACAAACAAACTCTTGAAGGTATAGAGAACATTTGGCAGTGTTCTGTTACTCCAGCAGTGAACTGAAATAACTTGGCGTGAGTAAACTATACATGTTTTGGTGTCATAAAATCCTGGCTGTCACTCTCAGGGGATTACGTGTTGCTGTGATTCCTTGACTGAAGCCAGTAGTTTTGTTTACAGTTTTTCACTATCGTAAAAGAAGCTGTTTTTGTGATCGTGCTGTACCCCGAGTGGGGACAACTGAGCCTTCTCTGGTGTCTTCACAGTGTGTTTGTCCTTGCCTCCATTCACCAGACCCTTCAGGGACAGTAGGTCAGCCAGGGGCTGGAGGCATGTCGGCTCAGTCCACTCAGAGTGGGAACTCCCCACCCTGACCCACTTTTGGATAGCCTGGTCTCAAGTGTCATCATTTGCAGAGTTCGGTAAAGGGAGACAGAGTTGGTCTGTGGCTCTTCAGTCTACGTGCGCCTTATTTAGGACACACTCAGCACAACTCTTTCCGCTTATTTTTAGCCGTCTTTTATCTCATTTCTCCGGGCTCCTCTGAGGCCAGTTCTGGAGGAGTCCAGGGCCTGTGGCAGCTCCTGCAGCTGTGGGAGGCATCCAGAGTTGTGTCAGAGATCTCTAGCTTCGCCAAGCACTCCACCTGTCACTCACAGTGCTGCAGAAGGAGGGGGATAGAATCCTTCCCAGTTTCATTTCCAAATTATGGTCACACGCTTCCATCTGGTGCAATGTATCACAGGTTCCACTTTACCATCCACACACCTTACGTATCGCTTGTAAAAATTTATACTTTGCTTTGGTCTCATTAAATAGGTGTGTGTGTGTGTGTGTGTGTGTGTGTGTGTGTGTGTGTGAGAGAGAGAGAGAGAGAGAGAGAGAGAGAGAGAGAGAGAAAACCTGGACAATGGAAGCTATATCTGTTCTTTCCATGGGAGAGAAAGCAGATGCAAAGAGAGGGAATTAAGCATGGGCGGTCCATGCTGACATGCATTTGGAAAAGCATGTGCATCGGGCCCTAGTCAAATCTGTTGTTGATAGCTTAGTTTTCCGCCTTCACGGCTCTAGGTGCCTTGCCCCCAGCCATGAGAAGATGCCCACGCTAGTGTGGCTCCCTGCCCTGCCGTTCAAGAGACGGGCTGACGCTGTGTGTAGTCATTACCAAAAAAGGCTTACTTATAAAGTGCACGCTATGTCATGACTGCATTTATGTATCTGTACACTCATGATTTGTGCCCTTACATGTTTATCTACGTATGTATGTTCTTTTCTATGCACAACACAGTATTGGCCTAGAGACAGACAAAGGGCTGGAGTCTGGTTCTGACCCTGGAGACAGTTGCTGGCTCTGACTGGCAGGTTGCTTCTTGCTCTCCTGTCCTACCTTTGTGGGGCAGGGTTGACAGTGACGGCTGCTGTACAAGCCACTCTCCCTGCATCTTCCTGAGCCAGGGAAAACCTTGTATGTCTTGTTCTTCAGCAGCGGGGATGCGAAGCCTGAGCGGCCTGAGGAGGGAGCTTGCAGGTGGGACCCACACACTCTTACTGTTTGATCTAGCAGACTGTGTCTCGTGGTGGCTGAGATGACTTCTAAAGTGCAAGGCCGCTAGTTTCTGTTGCTATTGGCTTATAATGAAGGCTATATAACGTATAATTAGTAGCCTTATTAAGTATTATTATTGTTACTGTTAGGTTTTTATTATACTGGTCTATATAAGGCTGTTTTAATGAACACATGTAATGTATTTTGAGTGTATTTGTTCCTCAAGACACTTTGCCTTTACTTCCACTGCATCCTTCCATATATGGGCTTATGTATCTATAATGGTGGCTAGACATTTGCATTCCTATCATCTATGGATCATGTTCCCTTTGTTCACATCTAAAAATCAACGTTCTAACGAGCAAGCTGTTGGCTTTTAGGACATTCACAGGTTGCGGGACCATCACCACTATCCATTGATGACTCCACAATGTTTATCATCCCAATTAAGTAGTATTCCCAGCCCCCTAGTCCCTCACAGCTGCCAATCTTCTGTTGCCGTGGATTGTCTTACTCCCAGCAGTTCATTTAAATATAAGAGCTAGCTTATATTAATATATGTGGCTTTAAATATATGTCTGGCTTCATCTGGCGTAAATTCACAAGGTCCAGCCACTTGTTCGTCAAAGCCCTATTCCCTGTTCTCGTTTATTTTCAGGATGAATACTATCCCACCGCAATGATATACCACAATCTGTCCACTGACTCACTGTTGATGAACACTTTAGGTATCTTCCTACCTTTTGACAATTGAGTTTCACGCTGTTACGAATATGCATGTACAGGGATTGGCTTGATCGATAGTGTTTTTAAGACTTTCCAAAGGGGATTAGCATAGACCTTTAGGAAACAAGGCATCATTGTGCATCTCATGTGAAAATCTTAGGGGGTTGTTGGTTGTAGTCTTGGTCCTGGGCGTTGATGTTCATCATTAAGTCCAACTGTCCATGCTATCCAGAGTCTGCACTCATCAGGAGTGAAGTGACCAGATGTTCTCAAACACTCAGCAGGTCCACCCTCTACCGGGGGTACTTCATCTTCTGCCAGGAAGGTTGTTCTGGGGCCTCAGTGTCTGTAGTGAGTCATGATTTCGAAGTCATTCCAAACCCACATCCATAATACTGCTTAGCTTTTATAGACACATCCTGAGGTTGGCAGTTACAAGATCAGATTCTGCAAATATTTAAACAACTTTATCTAGGCTTCCCAAGAAGATTTCTGAAAATAACAGGAGAGAGAAACACACTAAAAGGCACAGAATAAGTCACGCTACTTATAAAAACCTGGAAATGGTTCTTTTATTCTTAATCCATATGTAGAGACTACGGACACTTACAGAACACCACACACGCAACATTCATGCCGTGTGCCTGGGCTATCGCTTATCTCATGTTTACAGCTTTTTTTTTTTTTTATCAAGTAGAACTTATTACATTATTTCCTTTCAGCTCATGAGTTCAGAATTGTGGCTGTTAATTAACAGCATTAAGGAGATGTTTAACAGCTTTGTAGAGGTGGGGGGGCACACGCTGGTAAACGTAACTTACTTCTTTATCATCTATAAACCCTGATCCTGCCTGGCTTGCTGTACTGTGTCAGGCCTTTCGTAGAGTGTTCTCAGCCTGTAAGGCTGCCAAGGAGAACTTGGCTTTCGTGCGATTTCTGCCATCCCTTATATGTGTGGATAGATTTTTATGCATTGAAAGACTGTGTAAAGCATAACGTTTATTCAGTGAGACCAAGTGCGCCATCTTGTCGGGTTGGGCAGGTGGCACTGTGTTGCTTTAAAGGTCAGAAAGCACATATTCAGAGGATGGAGTCATTTCTCTCCAAGGAGAGCAGACCTTAGCTGAGAAGCCGAATGGAAAAAAGTGAACCCTCACAAAATGCAGGGTTGCCGAAGGAGAGATTCACGCACCAGCTAGGTCAACCGCTGTCAGATGGCTCCTGCTGTCTCTTTGGAACCCGCAGGCCTGCTTTCTGTGGAGTACATGCATCAGGGAGGAGGAAGCTAGCCAGTCCTTTGCTTTCTGATGACTGCAACATGGTGGAGAAGGTTTGAGTTACTTGAGAAGCCCCAGCCTCATGCTCTGGAACCATGTATCTGGGATGCACCCAGAAAAGTCACAGTAGCAATTTTGGGGCTGCCTGATACCTGCCTTCTCTGAAATCTCTGTATCTGACCTTGAAGAAGCACTCAGAAGGCCAGCATCAAGTTCCCTGCAGCAGGAGGGATGGGATGCATGCTGATGATGATTGAGTGTTGATGCTGTGGAAATTGGATGATAACCGGGCATCCATCCTGTGTGGATGCCTGGTGGCTGTCAGGACGGGCCCCAAGAAGCTGCTGACCAGGTAAAGACGAACTGAGGCTTCTCTGGGTGGAAGAAACTCGCACACCACAAGCCTCAAGTGGACACTTACATTTCTTGAGGGAAACTATTAAATAAGGGGCCCACACTGGTCTCTTCCTTTGACAGGTGAGCACAAGGGAACTACAATCACTTCACAGGGGCTAGTAGCGATTAAGGCACTTGCTGTCAGGCCAAATAGTTCCATCCCTCTATATCACCCGCTGAGCTAGACTGTAGTGGCCCCTGGCACACTGTAAAGGGTCACTATTTCACCGGAGCCTTCTCATCCATGGCAGAACTTCTCAAAAAGTAACGGCATGTGAAAACAAGCTTCCTCCCCCCACCTTGGTCAGGATATTTTCTCCTCTCAACAGAGCAAGTGACCCACTCCATGCATGGCACCCACTCCATAGGACAGATGCCTACTGCAGAACATGGCCCTCAGTGAAGGACATGGCAGAGCATGTTCTTGCTGTAGAAGAACTTGCTGAAGAACTTTGAGGACCTCTGACCTCTTGGATTGTACAAGGTCATAGACAAATAGGTCTTCATCAAGGGTTGAATCTGTTAGCACCTTCATCTTGTTGTTAATGGGCCTCTCCATGCATGGAATTTTATAGAGCAGTCCAAAGAAATTAAGAGGAAACTGGCTGTTGGAGCCAGTACCACTGTAGAAAATATTGAAGATGTGCTGGTGGCTTTGGGACAGGCAACAGGAAGAAGCTGCAAAGTCTGAGCCAGGAAACATCAACATTGCTATAAGCTGGTGGTTCTCAACTTCCTGACCCTTGCTCTCTTCTGTCCCAGCTCCTCATGCTGTGCTGACCCCCAACCATAAAATTACTTTTAATTGCTACCTCCTGACTGTAATTTTGCTACTGTTATGAATCGTAAGGTAAATATCTGTTTTCCAGTGGCCTAGGGTGATCCCATGTGACAGTGTTGAGAACTGTTGCTATAAAAGCTAGGGAAGATGCTGTGAGGAAGCTCAGACATTGAGGAAACACCCAGCAAAGGCTTCATTTTCCTGAATATCACCGAAGCAGCCATCAGTGGTGTGACCTGGGTCTGGACAGCTGTCCTTGTTGAGGACTCAGATGGAGGTGGAAAGGGCACTCCTAGGTGTTCTGAAGTGAGGGTTGGGAAGGCGGGGAAGGAGACCTGGCTACTGGAGATGACTCAGAGAGCAATTTGTCTTTGTTTCTGTCCCCTCCCCCCACTGCTCACCGCCCACAGGAAGGAGCAGGAAGCAGGGATGCTCTCCATCTGTGTGAGGACTGGGAGGAGGAAGAGCGACTCATAGCAGTGTTCCAGGTCTGAACTGAATCCTGTCAGACACCTTTGGATTCTCTCATTAAATTTGCTCTCGTTTTTGTGGACAGGCCTCCGTGGTAGAAGTAGTCCTTGTCACTGGAGTTAGTTTAGAGTGGATTTTTATCATTTTAATTCTAAAGGGTTTGCTATAAGCAGTAAGTTATTCTCATGACTTGAAGCAAAAAAAAAAAAAAGAAAGAAAGAAAGAAAAAGATAAAACAAGCTTAATTAAAAATAATTTCTGTCAATTTGTTAGCTACTTTTTATTTTAAAAGTGCCAGGCCTGGTGGAGAAATAGGTTCTACCCTTGATTCAATTTAAACAACAGGATACTGTCTCATAGATGGGGTTTGGGGGCAGAAATCCTAAAGCTAGGTGTGAGTCCTGTGCTAGATAGAGCTGACTGTAATCCTGACAAATGATCATTATTTCCTTCTTCACAAATGAGACTATAAACGGACATATCCCTCACCACCAAGAACATGGCAGCCACACCTACATCAAAGATTCTACAAGGCTGACTGATTAGAACTTGATTGGGAGGAGTTGGAATGTTGCAGGTCCAGAGATCCAGAGTCAAATTCTCTTGAACTCTTTTCAGTTCTCTTAATCCCCACTCATTGCCTAGCCCTCTAACAATTTTATGACTATCAAATAGAACTTTTGCAATATATTAACTTCTACCAACTGACCCCTAGTTTCCATCAAGTCCAAAGCTAACATGACCATCAAGAACATCTGAGACCTATAGCAGCAATTTCCTTGCGTTTCTAGAACCGACTGGGTATATTTGAAAACTGTGTTGTTTGCAAATGCCTTTGTGCAGTTAGTACAAAACATTCATGAGTTGTTTCCGTGTTGGAATGTGGATTTGGGTAATCTGAGTCTGTGTCCCTGGGTAAGGGCCACTCATCCAGAGTAAACTCTCTCTCTTTTCCTTTTGTGGTGGAAGACATGCTTTGTGTTGACAGTTTCCAGGCCTGAAAATTTTAGAGACTGTGTCAAAATTCTGAATAGCCTAACTTTTCTTAGCCCCCCATTTGTGTCTTGCCTTGCCTGCCTTCTTTAGCTTCCTTCTTCCTCACCACTCCCTTTTCTAGAAGTTCTGTATCAAATGAGCAGATTGTTACAGCTCTTAAAGATAAACCTATAGAGAGACGAGATCCTGACACTCTCTGTACACCCCAGACAAAAAGAGGGCAGGAGTCCCTGACTATCGGGTTTCCTGGTCCATATCTGGACCCTCCAGGATCTGATGAATTCAGGTCACCATGTTGACCTAAGAGGCTTTTTTATTTTGCCAAATATTAAAAAACAAAAACAAAACAAAGCAAGAACACAAGAAAGAAACCCCTCCACCCTCTTAACTCTCTGAGCCCCTCTCCTACCTTGCTCCCTCTCTTCAGCCATTACCTCTGTCTAGTCTATCTCCCCTTCTGAGTGAGATTCGTGCATCCTCCCTCGGATCCTCGTTACTTATCTTCTTTGAGTCTGTGCCTTGTAGTATTCTTATCCTGTACTAGGTGTCTAAAATCCACTTATAAGTGAGCACATACCATGCGTGTGTCTTTCTGGGTCTGGGTTACCTCACAGCCAAACATTGGCTGATGCATAGAGTGTTTTGTGGAAAAGTGGGAGGAAAGAGAAAGGACCTGGAGGTGACAGGAGCTCTACAAGAACACTAACAGAGTCAACTAATCAGGGTCCAGAGAGGCTTGCTGAGTTTGAAACATCAAACAAGGACCATGCAGGAACTGGACCTAGGCCCCCTACAAAGATGTAGCAAATGTACAGCTTAGGCTTCATGTGGGTCCTCTAGTAAAGGAAGTGGGGACTACATTGGACTCAGCCTCACTTGCCAGTTTTAATCACTTTTCCCTGGCAGGACTGCCTTGCCAGGCCACAGGGGAAGAGGACATTCTCAGTCCAAATGTAAGTTGATGAACTGGGTTGGATGGGAAAGGGAATGGGGAGTGGAGAAGCTGAAGGAAAGAACTGGGAGGGGGGGAGGGATGGAGCTACAACAAAGATGTAAAGAGAATAAAAAATAAATTAAAAGAAGGAAAGGAAGGAAGGAAGGAAGGAAGGAAGGAAGGAAGGAAGGAAGGCAGGAAGGAGGAAAGGAAGGAAGGAAGGAAGGAAGGAAGGAAGGAAGAAAGGAAGGCAGGAAGGAGGAAAGGAAGGAAGGAAGGAAGGAAGGAAGGAAGGAAGGAAGGAAGGAAGGAAGGAAGACCTCATAAATGAAGGGCTTTAGCTAAATCTAACTTGCAAAGCAATCTTTGTTTGCACCCTAATGCGATGCCCATGAGACTTCTGGATACTCTTCTGGAATAAATACGTAGTTAAATTTACTGGGAAACAGAGAAACTAGTTTCCTAGATAAAAAGAACATTTTTGGAAACGCTCCCCAACAATAGCTCACATGGCATGTGCAGGGTACTGTTTGCCCCAAGCACAGACTTGGTGAGGTACTTTATGGGGCACAAGGACATTTCCCATTACTACGCAGGTCATTTGAAGCCTGGCAATCAGAGTTTATCCAAACGCCTCTGACACAAGTCTATAAATATATTTTAATGCTAGCTTGTATGTTTTCCTACTGGGTTAGAGCTTTTCCCTTACTGGAAGGCTACTGCCTTAGTGGTAGGAAAAATTCTGTTGGAAGGAATTATTCCTACCGGGAGCATTCCTGCTGGATTACATAGTGATCACGGAACTCATTTTATTGGATGAGGGTTTAAATCTGTTCATAAAAGGGGCCAGGGAGATAGCTCAGTCTGTAAACACTTCCTGAACAAGCATGATGCCCTGAGTTTGATACCCAGCACCCATGTAAAAAAGCTGCCTGTGGCTTTAAATCCCAGTAATAGAGAGGTAGAGAAAGTGAGGAAGTCCCTGGAACTTGCTGGCTAGCCCAGCCAAATCTAATGGGAAAGCTTTAGATCTAAATGAGAGATCTTGTCTAAAAACGTTAAGGGGAGAGGGGCGTAGATCTTGAGGAGAGCCAGACATTAACTTCTGGTTTCCACTTGCGTATGCACACGTGTGCATGCTCACCTGCACATATACATGTGCTACATTCCCCCAGCACCTATACATACACCCTCCCACACAAACATATTTATAAAATTCAGACTGCTAAACAGCAGTTTCATTGTTTCTACCATCTTAAGTCCTCTGGATTGGTTGAGCAAGTGAATGGCACCGTTGCAGTGAGAATTTTGGCTTCTTTTAAAAAAACAACACACAAATGTTATAGGAATATGGTTTTTTGATTGTTTGTTTGTTTGTTTGTTTTAATCCCAGTTGTGGGATATGGGGCTGCTTTATATTGCCCATAGACGCTGACTATGATTTGCCTCATGCTCTAGCAGAGGAGTGATTTTGCCGTTGGCAGGTAGTTTCTGCAAGTGTGTGATGTTTGGAATTTGGAGGATTCTTAAAATGATACATAAATGCTAGAGCCTGGAGAGGGGCTGCTGCTGGTAGTGGTGGTTGCTGGTTAGTGGTTGGTGGTTGCCTGCTGCTGGCTCCTGGCTGCTGGCTTCTGGCTCCTGGCTGCTGCTTGCTGGTTGCTGTTTTTGCAGCTTGTCAAGTGGTCATGTACAAAAAGATGGGAAGAAGAAACTGTGTACCCTGACACTGAAGATCAAACTTGCCCCGAGGAACTCCTAATCAGCAGAAAATAGTCTAATGATATCAGCACCCCCTTTCTCCTTAGCCTTCTTTCTCTTCTACCTGCTGTGGGGGATTGGAAGGGTGGAATAAGGGTGGAGAAGGATGGTAGAAAGAGTAACCCTTAAAGTAGCCAAAAGACTGATTAAACATCATGAAGTGTTAATCGACAACATAAACTGTTTCAGTTAGAGTGATGTGGGAGTGTTCAGTCTTTGCTTCCAGTCTGCTATGTCCAAATCACATTTCCTACCAGTGAATATTCTTCAAAGACAGGAGACTGCAGTCCTGGAGAAGCTGGGGAGCAACGGATTACCGGAAACAAGACCAATTAAAAAAGATAGTAAGAACTGGGTCATGCATGACTCCCATGCACAGCTCTCATCTGCTGCCAGACCCAGAGGCTTTCTGGGATAAACAGGCAGCCAATTGGGAATGAAAGCAAGTACTAGAGGAGAAGCCCAGGGAGGCTCTCTCCTGCAGAGACTAGTCAGCCAGAATCCTGAGCCTGGTTCACAGGTCAGTGTGGAACTTTATATTCATCTATTAAAACAGTCCAAGGGGAAGCAAATCGCTGTGTTGATAATAATGTTATTGGCATGGCTTTCTGGCATAGAGCTATGGTAGCACACTAGAGTCTTAGGGTTACCTGCTGGAAGGAACTCCCCTCTTTTCTCTCTCCCTCCCTCTGTTTCTTCCTCTCTTCCCTGCATTTTATAGCTGTGGATATTAAATTTAAACTTTTGATTTGCATGAGTGCTGATCTGGAACTGACTAGAGAATCAGCTGGTCCCATGCCTCCCTTTTCCCATGGTTATAGGATGGCTCTCTTCTTGGTATGAGGCACTTAGGTCCCTACACTTGCCTCTGGGACTGTGTCCCCTGTTGTGAGGAATGCTGGTCTTCACAGTTGCTTCCTGTAGCCTGACACTTTGCTCCCTACTAGCCTTATTTCCAGGAGGCTGGAAACAAATACCTCTGACACTGAGGTACTTTCATGTCCCAGGATTGTGCTGTGTGTAGACAGACTTGCAGGTACACTGTCATTGTGGATTCTCTGATGTCTTCAACCAAGTGCCACAGTGCACCATACTGATAAAAATGGCCAAGTGAGAAAGAGCTTATTCCTTAATGTGTATGGTTGGAGGGGGAGTCTAATGCCTTCTGTAATATGCAAGTGCAGAAGCTGAACTAAAGACTACATGGCCTCCCGTGTCAGAACAGACCGCAGACTTCAGCATGGACTCCAGTGTCACACAGACCAGGGACATCAACACGGCCATGGACACCATCATGGCCCTCAGTGGCAGCACAGGCCACAAACACTAACGTGGCTCCTGGTGGCAGCACAATCGGCCAGTCTTTCTATGTCCTACATC
Source organism: Meriones unguiculatus (assembly GCF_030254825.1). Classification (NCBI taxonomy): domain Eukaryota; kingdom Metazoa; phylum Chordata; class Mammalia; order Rodentia; family Muridae; genus Meriones; species Meriones unguiculatus. The sequence goes on from NC_083367.1 coordinate 56,763,252, forward strand.
CTTCATCTTTCCACTCTCTGGTTTGAGGCATGGCATGCAGCTGAGTCCCCAGCCCATCTCACAGCCAGGCTGGCTCCCATGCGAGCCTGAGCTAACTACAATCACAGAGGCCAGTGCAGCTTTGCCAGTAGCCTTGAGAGAATTTCAGAAATGCCTTGGTTTCTTTAGAGAAAGATAAAGTTAAGTCCTAACACAGACAGAGAGGATGCTAGATACTATTTCAGCCTGGGGTCCTTGTGGTCAGTGATCCTTCCTCAGCAGTCTAAAGTGTTTTAAGTGTTTTATTCCTTTATTTTAAAATAAAGGAATACCTCTTCCTTACACTGTGTAGAATACTCCAAGATGTATTGGTATCTGCTACGTGGTATCTGCTAGGGCCTAGACCCTGTGTTTTACTGACTTCGAACTTCCAGTTTAGGAAGTGATGGCCAGGGTGAAGATGAATAGGAGTGTTCCATGTTCATCACCAGGATGTCAGGAATGAGGTGTTAATAACGATTAGCTAAGGAAGAGACTAGCAGCATCTCTATATTCAGCTGACAATGATCCCACCCAGGAGACCCTGCAGCCTCCTGGCTTCCTGACAGGAGACAGGGAACTTGGAGGTGTGGTCTAGACTCTTCTAAAAGATATCCTGTGTGTAGATATCCTGGGCCACAGGATATTTAAGTGAGGGGTGACTTTAGGGTTCACCCAGGGTGATGGGGGCTTTAAGGACAGGAAGGAACAGACCTGCATGTGTCATGTCTTGGGGCTATGGGCTCTCTCCAGCTGCTCTCACTCCTGGACAGTGACCAGCAGACCCACAAGATCTTGCTCTTGAAAGCTTAGGACACTGACGGGCCTTATAGTGGTTTTGCTGACAGAGAACATGGTACAAGGCCCATTGCTTCTGAGAGCACCTTTCTTTTTTGAACCCCATGCTATTCTAAAACGTCCATGGTATTTCTTTTAGCTCTCTTGGGTGATTCAGAAATACTTTGGCATCCACTGGTCCATATCAATTTGGTAAGGGTACACAAAAAGTGTAATCTGAGGCAGTGGAAAACACCCAAAATTGCAATAGGCCATTAGCAAAAATCCAGCCGACCTGGCAGTTTCCACAAGGACTTGATTTCAGTTAGACCAAGACTTTGAATTCTTCATTCCTGAGTTACTGCTGGAAACAAAAACTGGAAAGGGACGCCTGCCATGTGGGATGGGAAATCATGCTGATTCTTGCCCTGGAGAGATGGCTTTACTCCCTCAGGGAGTCAGAGCGAACTAGTGTCTGGACTATCCCGTTGGACCTTGGATTTAAAAAGCCATCTACCCATTTGAGATTATTCTGGGAAATAGATAAAATGCTAAATAACACTGAGATAAAAATAAGTGTTTTGTCCCAAAGTAGCAATTCCTCCCAAACAAACAGATAGTAGCTACTGGCACAAGCTCTGGGGAGAGAGAGAGAGAGAGAGAGAGAGAGAGAGAGAGAGAGAGAGAGAGAGAGAAAGAGAGAGATTGATCTTGATCTGGGCCAGTGTGAGGGAGCTGTTGCTTTCCTACAAAGATCATCAGCTGTGGGGAGAAGGGAGGACCCCCACCCTGCTGCAAGAGCCTTGTCCTCCTTGGTTGTCTTCATCAGTAATCAGGGATGGACTTTTGTGCTGGCCAGGGCCTGCAACAGGGCTCTGAAGTGTATGCACTGTGTGTGTGTGCCTAAAAATTATATGTGAAGAAGTGTGTATAAAATTCAAGTGTGAGAGTGTGAATGGGTGTGCATACCTATGAATGGGTGTAGTGCATTTTCTTGTGTGTGTTTATGTGTGTGCTGCTCCAAGCCTGATGGTGACTTTTCCAGGAATGCAGTCACCAACTCTACCTGGCCCCAGGTTAGGGCAACTGGGCTTTGGGTGAAGCTTAAACATCAAATCCATTCCCTGTGGTAACAGCCAGTTTTCCCTTGTCTCTGATCACCTAAGGAAGATGGGTATCTCCCGTAAGATTGGCAGGTTTTCCTACAACTATATATCTTCCTGAATTTGGTTTTAGATCTTTTATCTGTAACTTTGGGTAACTAAGTGTGGCTTTGTGGTAACTTGTAATCTTACTTAAAAAGTATTTTAAACTCCTGACAACCTCTCTTTCTTGATACTAACAATAGGGAATCTCAGAGGGCCCCTAGGACACCTCAAAGTAGTCAACAATCTTATATTTGTAGTGTTTGGTGGCTTGGAGAGTCCTTTTGAAAGCTGCAACCAACTAGATGTACACAGAGCCCATGTGGTAAGTCAGAGACCATTCTGCACTCCTGTAACTGCCCAAGTTGTATTTAATGAGCCTAAAATAAATTGGTCTTACTGTGACCATCTTTGGTAGAAATAGGGATGGTTATGGAGAAAACTTCATGTTCTCTTAAGGAACTACAGTATGCCTGGTGGACGCCACTTCCTGGTTCCATTGCTTCCCTACAGTGTCAGCCTCTGTAGACTGACCTGTCCCTCAGGCCCTGCAGACTAGAGCTGGACAGCTGAGTGGCAGCCATCACTATCCCGTTGGACCTTGGATTTAAAAAGCCATCTACCCATTTGAGATTATTCTGGGAAATAGATAAAATGCTATTTCCATCATGGCTGCAGCCACTGAAGGAACTTCCAAAGCCAGGCTGTGCCTCAGTCAGAGCCCTTCAAGCTGTAGCCAGGCAGATGACTCTGTACTCACATCTTGGACCCTTGAGTCATGTCCTCTGTACCTAGAGACATCCACAGTTTCCTCCTTGGGACCGATATCTAATTGTCTTTTGTTTCTATCATTTGGTTCCTGAGGCCTGGATGACAGCAAAGCCTCCTGTCTCTAGAAGGAATCATCTGAGTTCCTGCTGTAATCTCCACTTCCCTGTATTCTGACCAGGTTCTCAAAATTCAGATTTGCAGTTGTCAGCAGCCTGCTAGACAGTTGAGGGGAACAATGCGAGGCTTTCTTGGTGGCCCCCATATGCCAGTGGGTCTCACTCAGAGACAGAGGCAAAGCAGCCATGCTGGCGACTGGGTGGTTCCTATACCAAAGCTATGTCAAGAGGCAGAGGTGACTGAGAGAGGTGACTGGCAAAACAGGTCAGCAGAAGGCCCCATCCGGACTGGTTCTGTGAGCCCTGATACTGGCAAGTGTGAACCCAACTTAGAGGCATCTCCCAACTGAATGAGTCATGCTTCAGCCAATGAGTGAATCAGGTCCATTTGGCAGACCATGGCAGTACAGGGCAAACTGCCAGTGATGGCCATTGGGCTGTTTTCCTCTGTGCTCTTGCGCTCAGCCTGTGAAGTCTGGGACTCAGAGGCCATAGCCTCCTTCTGGTTTTAGCACAAATCTGAAGGGAGATTATGAGTCAAATCATGAATCATTCTTCGCTCATATAAACTCCTAACTTTTATTTGGTGTCGTTCTTCTTTTAACAGTTATAACCCAGCTGTTTTTTTTTTTTTTTTTAAATAGGCAACTGTATGGATATAGCTGGGTTTTGTTTTTGTTTTTGTTTTTTTTTTCTCTCATTCTGTAGAGATCAGGTAATGTAGAGACCACAGTGCTTCACGGGTGTTTTCTGATCTCAGGGCGAGATAAACATACCCCTTGCCCAACCTCTTAGTGCTCTGTAATGTGGCTGCCATGACCCTATTGCTAATGCTGCTTTTCTACCAATCTTGGAACATCTTAAGAGCAGAGTATGTGTCTTATTCACCGCTTAGTGACATGACCATTTGGCTACCACCCAACTTGGAGTAGGTTCTGATGTGTGTTTCATTCTAGAGTTTAAATGGTCATCTATTATTGAATCTCTCCTCTGGGAAACATGTTGCATGAATAAAAAGAAAGCCATACTAGCATGGGGACATGACCATGGGGAGAGAAATCCTGTTATGCCTGTTTCCCTGGGCGTTACAACTCTTTTCTTCACTCATTAGTAGTTAATGGTATAGGGATGCACGCCTACACACACACACACACACACACACACACACACGTAGGCCAATAATAAGCTTATGCTCCTTGTGAAGGATTTGGACTTAACTCAGGGATCAGGCTGTGGCTATAAGGTAGTTGGTGCTCACTGTTTCCCACCTCTCAGACTCGTTGTTGGCTGTATCATGAGTTGTGCTGCTGAGAGCCTATGTCATGTTGATTTGGTTTGCGGAGCTACTAGGCAACAGTTCCCTGGGATGAAAGCCACACACGTTCTTTTTTTCAGTTCTGCTTTTAATGTTTCTTTGTGTGTGGTAGAGCATGTGTGCGTTTACAAAACCCACAGTGAACGTCTCCACTGGACGCTCAGTGGGATTTCTTTGATGAGGCTCCATTCACTAACTGTTGGAGCCTGTTTCTGACTGAGTCTAGCCCCTGCAGCAGGAGGCTGTCATGCAGAATGTTTTGCTGGGAGTTTGAAAACACTCAGAGTTTGAATCAGGCTGCGAGCTTGTTTTCAGCTTGGACGCCTGTGGAAGAGGGGCCTGTCAGTTGTTCCCACACACATGTCTGTCTCTTGAAATCATCCTCTAGATGATTTCCACAAAGGAAACGGATTGAGTTTAGGCTTTGGTTTTATCTTTTTGGAAACTGTACAGAAGAGCAGAAGTCTATGGAATGAGTCATTCCTTTAAGAGATCAAAGTAGAATGTGTTTGCTTAACACGGTGATGGAAACTGAAAATGGAAGATCAGTTATTGCCACACAAAGGAAAGCGAAATTCAGGAAGAATTGTCCTTGGGCTTGTATAGATGCCAAGGAGTGTATAAGATGTCACCGCTAAAGCTCGGCTGCATGGAGCCCTGCAGTGCCCTGTGCAAAGGGATTGGGTGTTGGGATGGTAAGTCATGGCTTGTCGTACACTAGGCATGTGACTCGGGACATTTTCTCTGATGCTCAGTTTTGTCAACCCTACCTGACAAGTTCATTCCATGGCATAAAGGAGAAGAAATACAGAAGTGTTGTCACAAAGCATATTGAAGACCTACAACCCAGCTTTGGGGCTGGAGAGATGGCTCAGTAGTTAATAATTCTTCCTGCTCTTGCACAGGATTGGAGTTCAATTCCCAGCACCCATGGAAGGTGGCTCACAACTACCTCTAACTCCAGCTCCAGGGAATTTAATGTTTTCTTCTGGCCTCTGGCTTTCACATGACATATATTTACACAGACATATAAATCAAAATGTTTAATAAATGATCAACTTCTTTCTGTTTGTTTTGGGACATTCTTTTTGGAACACAAGCTCAGTACAATGTTGTGAGGTGTGGTTCTGCAATTCACAGCTCTTCTGCATTAAAGACAATAGAATGAAATGCAAGCAAAACTACACACATTTTATATTAGAGAGTTTGAGAGTGTTATATTAAAAGTGAAGCAGAGTGTCTTGTTCCATGTCACAACCCATCTTTGAGGAAAGTCAAGGAAGGATGGCTTGCCCCTCACTTGGTCAGCTACTTTATATAGCCCTTTATGGAGAGCCAGTCTAGTAATGGCACTGCTCAAGGTGATCTGGGTCACCCGATATCAATTAGCATTAAAGATATGCCAATGGGTCAATCCAATGAAGGCAGATCTTCAATTGAGGCTCCCTTCTCCCAGGGGACTCTAGGCTTCTATAGGTTCAAAGAACAGAGAACCCCAGTGGGAACCAGAATCAGTCCCCCGCCAAGGCTTCCCTCACACCCTGTGACTCACTTCTGCTAGTGAGGCCATAGTCTCAAAGACCCCAAACCTCTCAGAATAGTATCACCAAATGAGAACCAGGTGTTCGGTCACATGAACCTCTGAGTGGTTCACATTCTAACCATATCCTGTTTCTAGCTGCCATCAGCTGACAGCTGTCCTTGTGATGCAAAGTACACCCAGGCCAATGTCAAAAGGCCCAATTATTGATGTACTTTAAAAAAATTCTTTTATTTGCATTTCTTTTAACCTTTCTCCCTACTCCACTTCAATCCCTTCCAACACCCCAACACTAGGTAGGAAATAGAAAGGGTTAGTGGGAGAGAGGGCATAATTATTTCTTAACTGCTTTCTGCTGGTTAGGGTCATCGGGTTCCTTGGAGCCAGTCTGATCCTCGTTTCAGAAGATCTTCAACGTCTTGGTTTCACAATAGCAGCTAGGAACATGAAGGGGGGCGGGAAGGGGGTAGCAGGAGCAGCTTTGTTCTTTCTTTAATCTCCTTTCTGAGCTCTGACATTTATTTTTCTCTCCATAATCCTCAGATTTAAACTATCTGCACCTGGCAAAAGAGCCCCTCTCAGAGCCCACATGAGTCAATTAGTCTGCTGCTGTGGACTTTCTGAATCAGTCCCATATCTCACACCTGGGACCAAAACAAAAACACAACACCCAACACTGTTCAAACATCCAGAGCCTTCTAAGGAGGGACTCAATGGAGACATTCCTTTTAGTGCTGAACGCTCTAAGGTCAAGACAATCTCTTAAGGGTGACCACCTGTATAAACAAAAGCAACTTGTATCCTTCCAGTACACAGTGACACAGTGACACAGTGACACGGTGGCACAGTGGATATCCCCACTCAAAAGAATAAAAAAATAGCAAGGACTTGCTGGACCAACACAAGCCTTATGTTCAACAGAGCAAACAGAAAATCTTGGAATTCCATAGCCAACATCTAGGGCTCATGATGGCACCATGTGGCCTCCTGATGGCATTGTATATGTAGCCAGCCACATTTCCACAGCCCTGTCATCACAGCACACACGGGCTTATCCTTGGACAAGCTCCATTCTGTGCCTAAAGCTTTCCTGAGTGGACATCTGTGTCCCTGGAGCCCGGGAGTCTACACTGCAGTGTAGACTTCATCTTTATAGCTTTACACACAGCTCTCTCAGAAGTTCTCTCTCAGAAGAGAATCTTCCCCTGCTACACATTACCTGGCCTCACTGGATTCTCTCTGGAGCTTAGCTTTCCAATTCGGCACATTTGAAAACACAGCAGCATGTGGAAGACTCCAAATTCTGCTGCTCAATCTGTAGCTTGGCCACTTTGGACCACAGATGCAGTGGACTCTGATTGTCTATAGGGCTGATCTGGGGGGGGGTGTCCTGCTCAGGACCAGTCCCCCCCCCAAAAAAAAGGATTCTCTTTAAATGAGAGTCTTTCACATGGGTTTTCACTTTTATACCCCAATGAGCAGGTCTTGCCATGGCACTTTTCCTATTACCCTGGTGCTAAGTGTGTGGTTTCTTTTCTTTGATCACATCAACCTCTTTAGTACTTACAGCTACCACGTCTGGAATTATTTTGTCTATAGCTGCAAATGCCCCTGTGCTCCTAGTGTACACACTTTCTGTATCTTTCTGCTTTGATATTTCACTCTAAACTTGACAGAGCAGCCAGTAGCAACCATGCTACAGTCTGACTATTGTATTGTCTTGAAATGTTCTCCAACAAGTTAATATCCTGTTACTTTTAAATTTAAAATCACTCAGATTCTAAGAATATGGAGAAACATAGTTCAGAGCTTTGCCAGTGTGCAACAAGAATGGTCTCTAGCTCAATTCTCATGCCCTGTCATGAAATGACATTAGCACAGGGTTTACTACCTGCATTTCTGTCTGCATTCTGGACTCTCATTTGACTGACACATTAAGCTCAGGTTACAGCAAGAGAGTCATACATTGGACATGTCTGGCTTCCAGAGTTTGGGGGCTCTTTGTAGTCTGGAGCTCCAAATCTTTCCATATTCCTCTGGCAAACCTGGTCCAAAGGACTGTGAGCCACATGATCAAGTTGATGATGGCAATGACACTTTTTAGTAGCAATTTTCAGTCTGTTACTTTCAAGTCGCCGTGACCAACTAACGGAATGGAACAGATTGAAAGACACGCAGTTTGCTCTGGCTCATGGTCCATGGGTGCAATCTATCATGGTAGTAAAAGAATGGCAGTTGAAATGTCTTGGTCCACAATGGTGGGAGCTTGTAGCACAGCTCATTCACATCGTGGAGGATTTCAGCCCAGGACTAAAGTAGACATCACCTTCAAATCTTATCCCCAAATCCAGAACCAGAATAACTATCACCTTCAAGTCCTATCCTCCAGCAACCCATAAAAGTCCCACAACCACTCAGATCAGTATATCCGGCTGGAGAAGAGGCATTCAATGAGTCTGTGTAGGACAGTTCAGGTGTGTTGAAGGACACCACTAGGATGCAACCACAAGAATTCAGACTGTGAAAAATGCTATAATGGAAAAAAAAAACATTTAGTCAACAAATTAAAAGAGATGAAATAAGTTTATGAGCAATCTATAGGAATACAAGTGATTTACTGTCTGCAAGCCAAAAGTCTGGAAAGGTGTCTCAGTGGTTACGAGCACTTGGCACTCTTGCAGAGGACCTGAGGTCAGTTCTCAGCACCTCCATGGCGTATGCAACTCCAGTTCTGGGATATCTAGAACCCTCCTCTGGCCTCCATGGAGGCTTCTGCAGACACCGAGACTATGTAGAGTGCACTTACATGCAGGGAAAACACTCATCCACAGAAAATAAGTAAACCTTTAAAAAAATATAGATCCTCCAGCCGGCCACAGTATGTAGGATCTCATTTGGCTTCTGATTTAATCATCATTATTAAGAAAACACCGATAAAAATGAAATTCTGAGTTCTAAAAAATATTTGGACATAGGGGTTAATTTTCAAGGCATAATGTGGCTATTTTGTCTGAACAATTAGTTTATAGTTAGGGAAAACATTTTATACTACTTACAGATAAATCCAATGGTTCTTAGGTTCCTGCAAGGTACTATTATGGGAGCCACAGAGCTGCTCTAGCGGGTAGGCTAAATATATATATATAAACATAAAATGATCAGAAATCAGTTTCTCCATCTCTAACTGAAAGGGTTTGAGATGAAATTGTACACAATGTGTAGTCTACCATTCTAAATCTGAATATGAACTGTGTGCTCCAAAGTCGAAATACCTTGACTCTATATGGTGCAAGAAAATATTGCCTCTGCTGTTGCTCCAAAAGCTGTGTAGTCTCCCGTTTTCCTGATGGGGTGTGCTGCAATCCACAAGGCGAGGCGGAAATTCAGAAGAGGGGGCTAGTTAAGGGCACCTGCTAACCCTATGATCAACGCCTCACTGACTCACAGCAAGCATGTGCAGTGAGGCCAATCTGAGCCTGGCAAGACTCACGGGTCTGAATTCTAAGTTAATTGTTGTTCATAATAGATTACAAGGCACTTGAGGTCTGAATTTAACTAACCAAGAGATTGATCTGCGGATACAAAGATAGTGTTGTCTCCAGAAGATTGCAACACCGCTAAGATAAAATACAAAACACATCAGCAGCATTCATGAACTACTCAACATTTGTCAAGCACGCAAGGAGGGAAACGCGAGCCAATCTTAACAGAGAAAGACAATTAAATAGATTAGCCCTGAGATGAGCCAGTTGTTTGAACGAATGATGCCTCCAGCAGATACGGCATAAAAGCAAATGCAAGTCTGTGATAAAGAAGTGCCACAGAACTTGTGAGATAACAGCAAATTATAATAACCAGGTGTTAATGAGCACCCGCTGTACTAGCTAAAACAATAGAGCCCTGCAGCGGTTGGAAATCAGGGACTTCTAGCAAGAGAGTGAATGCATGCGTGTGATCATGTGGAAAGGGGTTCCTGATTTTCTTACGAAGTTAAACAAATGTTTTCTCCTAGTATAGCAATTCTGTATGCATATACCCGACAGAAATAAACGTATGTCCTCAAGGTGACGAGTATAAAAAAAATGTTCATCGGAGTTTCATTTGTAATGAAATTTAAGGGAATAACACTAACATTTGTCAGTAGGCAGGCTGAGAAAGCCTGTAACACGGATTTAATGAAACAAACTCCTGAGCCTGATGAATGCCAGGCTGAGAGTCAGGAGACAGTGCAACCTCGTAATGAAGTTCTGCCTCTTTTAGCTCTGAGGTGCTGTGGTGTAAATATGAATGATGACTCTTTTGGAATATTTCAGTGTGACTGGATCTTTCTTCCCATAGGGAATTTCTGGGACCGTGAGATTACAGATCTTGGTTTTCATTGGTTATATGTATGCCTGATGTGAGATATCATATGCTTAGGATTTTCACATTTCACCGTATGTAAATTGTATGTCAAAACTCTGTACAATTCTTTCTTTCTAGCTAGTGCAATAATACAAGAAAAGTAAATGCAAGGTATATGAATGAGATGAAGGAAACAAAACTGTCATTCTTTGAATTTTATAGAAGATAAAAAAAGATATAATCATAGTAGAATTAACAAATTAATTTATCAGAATCACACATGTTTATTATATAGTTACATGTGCTGATATTCTATATAAGCCTAATTTTATAAAAGTGATACTTTATCTACATAAAGGCAATAGTGTTATATAGTAGGATTCCCTGCACGAGGCCTGCACAAGAGTTACCAACAGCGCACGGAGATCTTTCCCTCATTTCTAAGGGTTACTTAAAATGGCAAACTGAACTAATACCAACTGTATTAGTATAATGTATACACAGGCTATAATGTAAACACGTGGGAGAAAGTTTAAGTGGGGAGAGGGATGGGAGAGTAGGGCCAAGGAGGAGTGGGGGGTATAGCTCTCATCTGGAAACCTATTATTTTATAAGCTTCACGTATATTCATATGAAGAGTTTAATTGGGGTGACCTACACAAGAGATAACGCTCCTCCTGGAAGCCAACGCCAGCTGTGGGATACCGTCCTTACATTGCACCCTGGAGACTTCCAAACTATTGTAATGGCATTTGATGGCTCACGACAGACTGTGAGATTCCGTTGCTAAAAGCATCACACTTATCAGCTATAGGACGTGAAGAAATCAAGTTGCTTCTGACCAGGAAGATTCTCCACTGTCAGCTAGCTTTCGTAGTATCAAAAGGTGGGCTATAGACTATTGGGAAGATTATGTGAATCAACAGCAGTCCACCTCAACTCTGAACTGCAAAAATGTTCTATTCTTTGCTTTAAAAGTCCAACAGCTACACTGCCCGTGTACCTTTCTTAGATGGCTACGTATGTTTCTTTACTACTTTGATGCATCAGTATATTTCTGGTCTTAAAGGTATTTAGATTGTTAGGTATTTAGATATTGAAAAAAAAAAGAAATGAAGCCAACCATCTCTTAATTATGAAGATAACCTTTCTGTTGGTATGATTTTTGAAAATATAGTATAATCATTTGTTTTCAAAAACGATAGGAAACAATTCATTGATTTAGAAAACAGCACAGGTATGATATGTATATAATGCATGTATTATAATCTATGTAAATCATATATATCCATATGCATGAGTCTCCACTTATCAGGAGATCAAGTCATCCTCAGTATTTTCCATAATTAGTGATGCCTAAAATCTTGATATTACCTAATACCTTACTGCATGCTAGAAACTTCTCTTCACCATCGTTTTGACCGTGAGGTTGTCTTGTTTTCCATTTCTGACATCATTCAAAGTGTATTGTTAGTGTTGAACAAACAAGCTGAACAATAGGGAAACAGCGTCAGAAAGAGTTTAAATGAGTCTCACTCACAAAGATAAGCTTTAATTAAGCCTGGTTTTCAATCTTATCTCTCTGCCCAGATTTTCCATTCTGTTTCGAGGCAAGATGTGACAAGGGATATCCATAACAATACTACGCAACTTTAAAAATGTTATTTTTATGAACCTAATGTTAAATATGCAGACCCAAGGAGATTTGTGCTTCTGATATTGGCATTCCAAAATTGAGCTTGCTAAGTTATCAACAACTGTTTTAAATAAAATAAAACATGATGAGCCTTTGGTCTGGGAACTTAGAGAAAACCACATGGAAAATATAAAGTATAATGCTGTTTCTTCCAATCTATGAACATTTAAAAAAATAATTATTTCTTTCATTTTTTGAGATTATAATAGAGTTACAAATTTCTCCCTTCCCTTGCCTCCCGTCAGACTCTTCCACATACCTCTCCTTGCTCTCTTCCAAATCCATGTTCTTATTTTTCATCAATTGTTGTTACACATATATGTACATGCATGTGTGTGTGTGTGTGTGTGTGTGCGTGTGTTCATGTGTGTGTTCACACATGAACATTTATTTTTATACATAAATACAACTGAAAGGGTTAGGCTAACTTTGTAACCTGTATGTCTTCTAAAGCCTATAGTTTTGAGTTTTAGGTTCAGGTTAAGCTAAAGCCTCTTAGTACCTTTCCAGAGAATGGAGAAATGTGACCCTATCTGTGAGGACAGATAGAAAAAAAAAAAAGCAAGCAAGCAATGACCTTCACTCAGCAAAAAGAACGACCAGACCCTTGTCTTTGAGACAGTGTTTCTTAGCAACGAACCCAGACTTCTTCTGAGTAGCTTTTGACCTCCAGCCAAAAGTCCGCAGCCCCTAATCTTCAAGGATGAGCTAACCACCCCCACCTTAAATTGCAGCTGCATCCACACTTGGCAGGACTGGCCAAGCTTGAGCACCTAAGACTAACCAATTATCTTACTTTATAGCTTCCTCATCCAATCTTAAATTGCCAAAACTGCAACTTCAAATTTCCCGCAATTTTTCTTTTAAAAACCTAAAGGCCTTTGTTTCCCAGTGCCACTCTTTGCTGACCGGCAGAGGTGACCCCATTGCACAATGGTTAATAAACGTCTTGCTTTTGCAACGAGTCGTGTTCTGGGAGAGTTTCTGGGAAGGGCGCGATCTTAAACTCCTGAGCTGTGAGACCCCAGGTCTTACACAACCTTTTTAGCCTTACCTTTTACTTGTAAGTATGTTTTCAGGGCTGAGCATTTGGTACTGAATAACCACTTGATGTGCTCTTCTTTGGAGAAGGCTGTTTCTCCCTCTCTCAGTATGTTTTAGTTGCCTGTAGTTCTGTATGTAGGGTTGAGTCTTTGTGAGCTTTCTCCTGTCATGTTAGCACATCTACTGTTGCTGTTCTGGTTATCTCAGGTGGTCATGTTGGTGAGACTTTATGAGTGTCGCTTCTGGCATTCCTAGGAGAAACAATCTCACAGCACACTCCTGCAGGATACTCTGGCTCTTGCACTCTCTTCAGCCCCTCTTCTGCAATGTTCTCAACTGACTATTTCAAATAGTTACTATTTCAATCAGTGACAGCATTACTAATAGTAATAACTATCCACAAAGACTTTCTAAGACCTATGCTGACTCATTGCTGAATTATATCAAAGATTAAAGAGAATTTATTTGTACTTTGCAAACTCCTGCAAAACATAAAAGAGGAAGACTTTTCCCACAGTATTCTGTGATACTAATATTACCCTCACAGCCAAATCAAATAAAGGTCAAAAAGAAAGCTATAAGAGATAAATTATATAAATATAAACAGAAAAAATCTCAAGTAAGCCCTAGAAAACTTAATCTAGCGAAAGGATTAAGTCGAATTTATTTCATTGAAAAGCTAGTTTAACATGCAAGTCATTTCTGCAACAGATCATCTTAACACAGCAGAAAACATTCACAGCCTCTTGCCATCTGATTAAATGGAGCTGTGGCTTGAATCTGAAATGTCTCCCCATACTCCTGTGTCTTTGAACACAAGCTGATGGCACTGTTTAGGAGGTGGGGCTTAGGAGAAATAAGCCACTGCAGAGGGCTTTGGAGGTTATGTTTACTTCTGGTTTTAGTCTTTTCCTCTGTTTACTGATTTATGCCATTCAAGGAATATCTGCCATAAGATATCCCTGACATGACAAACCAAAACTATGAGCCAAGAAAAGTAACAAATGCGGAAAAGCATTGGATAAAACCCCATGCCCTTTTATAATTAAAATATTGATAGACTAGGAATATAAGGAATTTTCTCAAACTAATAGAAAGCCTTCTTTAAAATCTTTACCACAGACATCGTGTTCAATAAAATGCTATATGTTTGCACTCTAAGGCTAGAGGGACTATCCACCTAAATCATTCTATACAACACTGTAATGGAGGTTCTAATCAGAGCAATAAGATAAGGAAAAAAAAAAGCTATCCAGATTGTATGTAGAAGACATGGCTCACAAATAGAAATCCATAAAGAATCAAATAAAACATTGGAACTTAGAGGCAAGTTTAGCTAGGTGGCAGGAAAAAATAAATATACAAGTTTAATTGTACTTATAAACCTTCATGGTGAGAAATCTGAAAATTTCGTTCAGAAAAGAATTACAATGATAATAGGTTAAAAAAGAATAAGTACATCAGAATAAGTTTATCAGATAGCTCAAGTTTTATAATATGAACTAAAAAGCATAATTGAAAGAATTAATATATATACGCAAAAGAAAAGAATAAAAAGCTCTTGAGTCAACCAGGAAATTAACAACAACAACAGCAATTTCTCTGGCATTGACCACCTCTCAACAATAACTCTAAATGTAAATGGTCTTAACAGTACAGTTACAAGACAAACACTTGCTTCTTGAAGAACAAAATTCAACTGTTGGTTGACTTCAAGAAACACACTTCACAGGCAAAGATATACACAAACAGAAAGTGGCGGGATGGAAAACGACAGTTCAGGCAAACAGACTATGTAACTATTTCCTCCAAATCAAAATTTTCCATGTTAGATGAGACTCGGCCTGCTAGGGAACATACTAGGGAACTCACAATACTCAGAAAGCTCATAAAGCTTATGAGACTCTGGAAATTCAGAAAATTGTGAGTCTAAAGGCCTTCATGTAAGGTGATATGAACAACAAACAATTGCTAAGGCGGAGGAGATTTTCCAGTAAAGCTGTCTGCAAAATGGGCAGTGAGCTCCAGGAATGCAGCTTTCGTGAGTCATACCCATGCTGTGTGGACCAGTGATACACCTGTCTTTGAGTCACCAATATTCTTGTAAATAATCCCTTACTCAGTAAGTAGCCCAACTAAACTCATTAGGAACTGGGCAGATTTTGATCTGTTGTTGCTATCTGCAGAACATTCTAAGCCAATGAAAGCACAATACATATATTTCACTATGTTCCAAGACAGATAGTGTATTGAGAAGCATACATATTCCAAAACATATTCCAGATTCAACCTTGTTTCATGATGACTGACTTGAAGACATCTCAGCATAGTAGAGGCTGTATTTAACAAACCGACAGCCAACAGTACACTAAATGGGAAAAATGAAAGAACTTCTGCTAAATCAGGAATGAAATAAGCTTGTCCATTCACAATTCTTATTCTAATGGAGTTCTTAGTAAAACAAACAAAAGAAAAGAAATAAATAGAGAGGATATAAATAGGAAAGAAATTCCCCCTTCTTTGTAGGTGATACAAGCTGAAACTTAAGAGACCCCAAAGACTCCTCCAGAAAACTCTGAGGTCTGATAAACAGTTCAACCAAGTAGCAGGATATGAAATCAAGATACATAAGTCAGAAAATTTTCTACAGGGTGATAGTGAACACACTGAGTAAGGGATCAGGAATTCAGCCTCAAGCACTTCCTTTACAGATAGGCTTTCCAGTGTCTCCCTCCTGAGTCCGCTGCTCATTTCACTTATCCGCATGCTGTGGCTTGGATCACTTCAGTAAAGAAATCATTCTCTTAGATCAATTAAAAATATGAAAGTACAGGCTTTCCTTTTCCCATTCTTCAGTTATCTCGACTGTTCTCTCCTTGGAGAGCTCCTGATTTTGTATTATTTTCCTTTGCCAGTGGGGCCTTCTGCACAGCTCTTGTACGGGTCTGTTGGCAATGAACTCCTTTAGCTTTTATTTATATAAGTTCCCTTAATATCAAAGTGTAATTTTGCAATATGTTAAATATTTCACACTACTCTTTTGGTGTAAAAGGCTTCCCAGGGTGTCTATGGCAATGCTGTGTTCTAGTTCCCACAGGTAAGTTGCCCTGATCTCTTCTGAGCTTTTCTGTTTGGTTTTTTTTTGTTTGTTTGTTTTTAGCTTTGATGTGTGCTTTGCTGTTGTCATTATATTTGGGTAAATTCTTGGTCATTTTTACTTCAAACATTTATTCTGCCCCATTCTTTCAGTTTTTTTCTCATAGTGTCCTAATTAGACATATCTCAGACCTTTTAAATGGCCTCAATTCTTTTGGCATTCTGTTCGTTCTTGATTTCATTTGCTTTCATAAATCTCATATCAAACTTCTATCCATGACGTCCAGAATGCTGGCGAACTCTTGATGTTTTTCATTTCTGCTTTTTTTTTTTTTTTATGTGTCTGGCTCTTCCCCCATCATCCTTCTTGTCTTGATTTTTCTGTCTTTTCTATTAGGGTTCTTACACTAATAATCAAGATCATTTTTAAATTATCGTCTGATGATTCCAAGATTTACTTGCAGCTGTCTGGCAAGGCAGTCTCTTTTCCTTGTACACAGCACTCCTTGGTAATGGTGTGCGTTGTAACTTTAGTTTGTTTATTCTGGATTTCATAATAGGAAGAGATACATGAACTTTTCAGTGGGCCGTCGCATCAGTAGATGTTAAAACTGGAGGGGCTGGAGTTCACAGGCGCGGCAGGATCACGTGAACTGGTGTCCGACTTCCTGAAACTCTGCCCAGGTGGAGTGAGGGTCTTAGGACTGTAGGGTGTGCTGAACTGCTTTTGTACTGGGTCCCTGTTAGACCCATGGATAGGTGTGGCTGGGGGGAAAGGAAGCTTTTCTTAGTTTTGGGGGGTTTCTGGGCGGTGGCCTTCACAAGTGTGCCTCGCCATGGTGGCCCCAGGGGCTAATCCCAAGTCTTTGCCTCCCCATGGGGAATAGGCTCTGTCTGTCCTCTCCAGTGAGAGGAGCCCTCTGCTTGCAGAGATTTCCCTGGGTGTTTTGATCGAGTTAATTTTCTTCCCTGCTTGCCAGAAACTGTCTTGGCTTTTAATGTGAGGAGCTGCTTGAATTCTGGGAGGTAAAACCATGGTAGTGTGAATCCCTCCCAAGTTCTGTTTCCCAGGGGTCTCATCTCAGCTGTCTGGTGCTCAGCTTCCAGCAATTCATCAAAGTTATCATGGACTTTTCCCCCCAGGTCAAGGCTCCAGAGGCTTGCAGAGCCTACCTCCCGGTGACAGTCAGGACTCTTGCCTCAGCAGGCTTCATGGCCATGGCACATCCTCAGAAAGAATTGACAAGGTTTGTTTCTAATTAGGTGAAAAGCATCTTGTTTTCCAAGTTCTAAATGATAAGTGGTACTTTGACAGAACCTATTTGAATACCCTATCTGAGCAAGAACATGTACCTGCATAGAAAGAACCCATCCAATATTGGACAGCAAAAACCAAGCACCCTAATTAAGGAAAGATATCTAAGAGGCACTTCGCCAGGCAAGGCTGATAGGTGACAGGGGTGTGGAACTGACTGTCATTAACCCTCCCTGAGACAGTGCTGCAGGATGACCACAATGAGTGCTGATGACAAGGTGTGGTAACAGATCACTCGCCCACACTTAATGGACCTGTGGAATGAACAGCTGCTTGGAAACAGCCTGGACGTTTCTTGAGCTAGTTAACCAAGCCCGCCCGATGACGGGGTGTTTCCACTACCCAGCATCTTCCCAGGAGAGATGCAAGCATGTGCCTTGGCAAAGATTCGTAAGAGGACACTAGCAGAAGCTTGGTCACCGAGCGCCAGGAACTGAGGAAGACTTGGCTTTTGATTAAAAGGCGAATAGGTAAACTGTATGGAACCACCACCTGATGGGAAGCCTCGCAGCGGGGGGGGGGGGGGGGGGGGAGGGGACATGCACAGCACGGATGAATCAAGCCTTCTATGCCGAGAACAAAGCCAGACCAAGGTATCATGCAATCATGATTTCATCTATAGAAAATTGTAGACTAACAAGCTCATCTATAGTGACAGGAAGTAGAGGAACCATTTTCTAAGGATCCATGGCAAGAACTAAAGAGAAGGGCTACTTAAGAGGGGAGGTGACAGATTTCCCCACAATCTTAGAAGTGGCTCCCCTGTTGGATGGTTCAGTATTTATCAAATTATACATTTTAAGTCTGTGCCATTTTTCCAACTATATGAAAAATATTTTATATTAAAACTAACAAAAATCTGTGTTCTATAACTCAGTATATATAAAGTTCCAGAAAAGACAAAGTGTTCCGTAGAGACACTGAAAAATCACTAGGGAGGCCATCTGAAGGCAACACAAGGCCTAAGGATCTTGGAATGGTGAAATGTTTGTGGAATGTACAACTGAATTTCTGAACATGTGTCATTCAAAATGTCAAAGATAATTGCTACCTTTGGCTCTCCAAGTTATTCTTTCTTTTCCTTCTCAAAACAGGGGATCTAGCTTTGGCTGTCTTGGACTTGCTTTGTAGACCAGGCTGGCCTTGAACTCAGAGATCCATCAGCTTCTGCCTACCCGAGTGCTGGGATTGCAGGCATGCACCACTGCACCTGGCTCAATTATTCTTTTAAGAGAGACCACATTTTAATAATGTTGAGAGTTCAAAAGAAATGAGCAGAAACAACTAGAGTGTAGAGTTTATTTATTCATTCATTTATTTTTTATTGAGGAACCAGCCTTACAAATACATATTTCTTGGTCATTATAAAATATATCTGTGTGGAAGAAATGCTTGTAAATGTGTGAAATTAGGGGAATCATCCTTTGTGTAGGAAACTCCATCTTAGGAACAGTGAGAATAAAAACTGTTTAAGCTTTAGAAAATTTAAGGGACCAGAGTGTGTGTTTTGTTGTAAGAGTCTGACCTTAGCCACCTATTCCTAGTTGTTAGTCTGAAAAGAATGAATTAGAACCATCTGATTCGGCTATATTTGTAGAATGTTTGTATGAGCAATTCCTTCAAACATTCTAATTGTTTCTGTTCATAATCATTTGGTAATAATCCCCCCTTTAATAGTTTAAATGTCACACTCAGATGTCAAATGAGTAATGTAAAAGATTTGAGCGTATACAATAACCATGTGTAATGGCCGGAAATATCCTATTATGACCTTCCCAGGCTGCTCCCACCCGGAGAGGATATGGGTGGTTTTAATTATTTGTTGAAGAACACAAGTCTATAAAATATTAGCTATGATGAAATGGAGAGAATATTTTGAGGCAGCTACAGACAAAACGCTGCTGTCAAGAAGATGAAAGGCCAGATGAGTCACCTTGTGTGGGGAGAACCGACCCCATTTCCCAAGTGGGAGCGCATCATCTCCTAGGCAATTGCACAATGGTGTAAGAGTTCACACAGAGTCCCTAGGGCCCTGATGATCTCACGGTCCACACTGGTGTTGTACATCACTGGGCAATGGCTGGGGGCCAGGTACCCCAAACCTAGAAAAGCCCAGACTACCAAAATCTATCTCCCTCATCATGGAGAGTGACTATCCCTCATCATGGAGAAGACCCAGTTCTGAGGTTTGCATGAATGTTAATGAGCTAATGGGCGCTCGTCTCCCACCTGACGGTGTTTCACGACACGATATAATTATGAGACCTAAAGCAACAAGAACAGGCAATTTTTGTTCAGGCTTGTCAGAGGTCAGCTCTCTAAATGAAGAAGTGAAATGTTATGAAAAACGAAGCAGATTTTTGTGTGTGTGTGAAAATAAGGCCATGAGTTCATGCTTTAACAGCCCAACCCTCTCTCGCAGTGACGTAGGTATTAAGCAGTTGAAATCGATGGGTATGGGATGAAGTGAGGCAGAAGCAGGTTAACCAGGCTCAGATAAAACCTAAACACAGAAGGAGCCACACCTGGGATTGAGACCTCCACAACTTGAGCCCCAACAGAAACAGCTGTGAAGTCAATACGTAGAAATGTAGAAATCTTGACTGAAGAAGGCCATTTCTCCCAGAAGAGACAACAGCCAATGCTGTACGGAAAATTTTTCTTCCTTCTTGTTTAGCTCTGTGTTTAAAGTTTGTTTATCCTGAGTGGACAGAGGAATGTGCGCTCTTTTCTGTCTGCCCAGTCTGTTCGTGAATGGGGGCAGGGCAGGAACCCTGTTGGAGGAAGCAGGTAGGATTCTGTCTTCCCAGCCTGCAGCTTACCTCCATGGCAGCCTTCACTTCACTCTTCTCAGTCTCCTGCGGTCATTCACTCAGCTGCCTTCTATCCAGGCTCACACTGCCATGCTGGCGACCACCTGACACTCTGAGTCACTGACCTTTACACGGATATAGGAACTGTGAACTTTTTTGCTTCGTGAATGTGAGCTGTGCTGCAGGCTGATTTCATACCTTGCTGCCTTAGGCTTTGTTTAGGCTGGTCCATGCCTTGGGTTCACCAGTGTGGACTGCACAGCTCACACGTTTTATTCTTACTGCTGTGCTTCGGGCAGGTGAGTCACTGCCTTTGGTTTTCTTCTCTGTGAATGCTGAATACCAACACTCAGATTGTGAGTTTACCAACAAACAGTTGTGAGGTTTAACCAGGAAATGCTAAACAACAGCAGCAAAGAGAGCATACAAGCAGCACTTCCACCATGAGCACAATTTCCCATGTGAGTGCTGACCGGAAGGACCTCAGCAGACAAGATGGAGGAGCATCTGCTTAGAGTTAGGGAGTGCAGTTAAGAAATTCATACCACCATCGCCTACTCCACAAAACCCAAGGGAAGGTTGGGAAGATAAGGGGGGAAAAAAATCTTTCTTCTTTTTTGTCTGAGATGAATCAGAGGAACCAGGAAGCATCTGTCTGAAGAGCTTTCATGTATAATTGGAAATAGAAAACTGTGACAAGCGTTTGAATCTGGGGCCACCTAAGTCAAAGCTGAGGCTATGGGGGCCACTCAGTTTATGCAGAAGTGAAGAGGACACAGAGAGGGCTCTGCACAGTGCATGCTGGGAGAGAAGAGAAGCCAGCACGTGGTGTAAAACTGTGGCCAGGAGCCCACAGGCTTCCTCAAAGGGATGACCCTGACACGGAGGGTCTTTATCAGGACACTGAAGCCCCCGAGCTAGCCTGGGATGGCTTTGGCAACTTGAATTCTTTCTTGGTTAAATGCGGTGTCCCTGGTTATGGGAGACTAAACCTGCTTATGACAAGTTTGGATTCCAACAGTATCAGACTCAGATTAAGATACATTAAGGTTCCACTTGAGGTATCTGAACCCCTCACTCCGGTGTCCACTAAGTTAGGCTTGTGTTTTTCGCTGCAGGTACTGGAGGAAATACTTGGAACTGTGGGAAGCCGATGCCCAAGCTTCCGGCTTTAACGGTTAGAAACAGGCAGGTGACATTCTCTTTTGAAGTTACTCAGTGAACTGTGCTGCATTAGCCCTGTTTTTCTGCCTCTCCTACCCCAGTCCACTGGCAGGAGATAAATGAGGGAAAACAGAAAACTGGATCTGTACAGGCTCGAGAGTCTCTTGCAGCTGCTGGGGAGGCTGTACGTGCATAACCTGGGCTTTCTGGGTGAAGAGTCGGCCGTTATGGCTGATTAGGAAAAGAACAGATGCATTCCATCCTTGTTCGGTGGCACAATGGCTCCTCTTGCAGCCTTCTTGTGCTTGTGTCCTGAGCTGAGAGGGTGGGGGAAAGCTAAGTTGCTTTATGAGGCATCCGTCAGGGCATCTCAGCAACTGACAGGGTGACAGGTTTGGCCAGAGCCGATCTCTGAACGCGTCTTCACATGCGTGTACACACACGTACAAGCATCGATGTACGTACGGCCCTGTATGTGGCATTAGTTATAGTTGTCATTGCTCCCCACAGGAGCAGCTATGAGAGCAGAGGTGTGTTTGACTTACAGTTTAGAGGACAGGGTCTGTCATGGTGGTGAGGGCAGGGTGGCCAGAGTGGCTTGGTCCCTGGCAGCAGGAGCTTGTGGCTGTGCCATCTCACTTCTTGGTGGATCAGAGGGCTGAGTGGGCTTGTTCTGGAAGCCAGACTGGGCTATGGTCTCTCAGAAGCTAGCTCAAATGATTCCAGTTGTCATCCATGGGTTCTCAGCAGCTGCACCTCCTCTTCTCCATCGCCTGCCTGAGCCAGCTTCTCTGAGTGCCTATGCCACACTGTCAGTCGGCATAGGCACTCAGCAGGAAGCAAATGCTACAATGCTACGCTCTGTTCGGCTGTCAGCAGCCTCTCTCTCTCCGTGGTTTTATAAGCACACTCCATGCAACCGAACCCCTCTTGCCTCTGCCTCCTCTCTTTTCTCCTTCTCCTTTATCACTCATCTCTGTGTTGAGATTTATTGTGTTCTTCAACACAGTGTCACAGCAGTTAAGAGGTGCTGGAACCCTAGAGAGATGGAGCCTCGTCGAAGCTGATTGCACAATGGGTGCTGCCCTCAGGAAGAATTAATGGACTCTGTTGATGACCAGTGGCCCTGAGGCTTAGGGTTTTGTTTTTTTTTTTTTTTTTTCCACCAGGTGATATAAGCTGTCGATCATCAACAATTGGCACCCCACATTGTAGTTTTTTGTTTGTTTGTTTGTTTGTTTTATAAAACTGCACTTGTTTCTTAGTTTCTCTCTTAACCCGGCTATCACACAGATAATTGAGACTCTTTTCTATTTGTTTAATAATAAACTTCGCAACAAAATAACTCAGTAGTTCTTACTGTATTCTTAACCCTCTCAGCTAATTTGGCTTTCTCCCAGCACACACTTGCACTTTGTAGTTTTCCTGCTCTGGCTCCTTCTCCTTAAGTGTCTTGGACCTCTCCTATGGCTGAATCCCCTACTTCCTCCTCTAACTCCTCCTCCTACCCTGGCTGGCAGGAAGTCTAGCCTGATTCTCTCCCCTGTTCAGCAACTGGCTGTAAGCTGCTTTCCTGGCATACTAGAGGACAAATGGGGAGCAGTGTTTACACTACCTTAAGACGGGAGATTCCTAGAACAAGGATTGCAACCAGATATGGGGGGCACAGAAATTAGCATTTAAATTACACAATAACCTTATGCCTGTAATACTGCTTGTGGGACAGACCCCAGTCCATTCCCATGAAAATGGGTTGCTAATAAAAGATTAAGAACAGCGTCTCCCTAATCTCTCTCACTTTCACCATGTGCTTTTGTTTTCATTGGCTGTCTGTTGTTGTAATTGTGGCCATCAGTTTTCCTCAAAGGCCAGATCCATGAGGGAGTCAAATTTGGATAGACTTTCAGCCTCTAAATACGAGCTTAATCAATGTTCTCAATTTGGTTTTTGAGACTGCATCTCTCACTGAGCCTGGAGTTCATTGATTTGGCTAGGTCAGCTGATCAGGGATCCCCAGGGATCATTTTGTCTTTGCACCCCTAAACACTGGGGATACACGTATGTGCTGCCATGTCTGGCTCTTAATGTAGGTACTGGTTATTTTCTGTCAGACTCTTACCTACCAAGACTCTTACCTTCACCTCTTAGATGGTAGGGCCCAGAGGAAGCCGGACACACACTGTGAAAGACAGCTTTCTGGGGACACAGGAAGCTCTGGGTATCCAGGGGACATCTCTTGTATCCTCAGAGGAGACCCCTTGCTCCTTTCTCTCCCTAAGGATGGCCCCTGTGATCTGATAGCTTCAGGAATTCTGTCCCCAAGTGACTTTAGTGGACACAGCCACCCAAACGGCCAAAGTTCTTGTGTCTAGTTCCTGGATCTTGTGCCTGTCACTTTACTTAACAAGGGAGGCTCAAAGTAGTGGCTGGATTCAGGATCTCCAGACAGACAGGTGACCCTTCACATCTATGTGGGTGCTAAAGGTAATGTGGCTTGTTATAAACTGGAGCCATAGGGCATTCCGCAGCACCAGAGAAAATGCTGGCCACTGAGAAAAACCATAATCTGGAATAGAGGACAGAGAAGGAGACTGTGTGGGAGCCACAGAGCTGGGAATCTGGGACAGATGATGAGGGAATGATTTCCTGTTGTCCTGGGGCAGTCAATCTCTGTTAAGGAAATCTCAGACTGAGTTCTACAACCACGAGAACAAGGGAGTGCATGTTTAAAACCTCAGACTGGGGCAACTTCTTAACATGGCCATAGAAAACGTGTCCAGCGGAAAAGTAGCCAAAGTGAGGACAGCATTTCCCAGCTATTTCCACAAGCGTGTGTGATCTTAAGAGAGTGACTCCAAGACATAAGTGAAAACATGGCTTCGACTTCCAGAATGGGAGGGGGGTTGTCTTCTGCTTCTACTCACCCTCCTGCTGGTTCCTGGCAGTGTTTTTACAGACATGCTGGACCATGAGCCATATTTCAGAGTTGAGTCTATGCATGCTGGGCCCATCCAAGCAGAGCAGCCTTGGGGGAGGATGCTTTGGAGCAGGGGCCTACCCAATATTTAATGAGGGGAAAAGGGATCTATTCCATTTTAGGTGGGCCTTTGTCAGTAGGTCTCAGCTGCAGCAAACAGGAAGTAATCAACTGTTGTAAACACAGGCCTGGTTCTGTCTCTCTCAAGGGTCCCAAGTAATACTGAACTCCGTATCACTATGTTGGCAGTTGATGACAGATGAAAAGGCAACATCTAGTGTACTTAGGTGACAGGATGGCGTGATGTGAGGCTGGCTTGTAACTTTCCCAAGATTAAATTCTAAAGGCAGTTTGCCTTTGGGGAAATTTCTAACCATGTCTCTCCGAGGTATGTCAAGGCTTTGGGACTGAGACCAGCAGACAAGTGAATGAATTTCACGCCCATGGCTGGTGTGGAGCTGAGCATCTAGAGTTCTCTGACAATTCTTCCTATTAGTAGGTGCTTGTGGCTGCTATTTAATTGACATGTTCTCTAGCACTCTTTTTTATCAGACACATAAGGACAGGTGCTTTCCGTGAGGACATTTCCGAGCCGCTCACACCCTCAGTTCCGTGTGAGTGTGCTTCATTTGACACCTCGCTGTGCTCTCCAGATGTGCAGCCACTTGACTTCTTCATGGAATTCCCAATGGCGCCTTAAAATCCAACAGTGAAGAGAGTCATAAAGTTTAAGCCTTGTCCAGTCTTGTTCTCTCTTCTATTTATGAGCAAGAACTCTTGGTTGTTTCTGGAAGCTGGCTTCTTCATTCATCTGTCCCTGAGAGGCCTGGAGAGGTGGAGTTTCTCATGTTGGCCTCTGGCCTGGTTGTCCAGCCCCCAATCTTCTTGCTTAGAGTGAAAGATTAAAGCTGGTGCTTGATGGCTGGTGGTAGCGGACTTCGTGGGAAAAAGATCCTTAAAATTAAAGGATTTAATTTTAAGGTCTGGTGTAGACTATTGCCCCACACTGAGGGGACCTGTGGAAACAGATCTTGGTGGTTCGCCCTATGCTAAAGAAGGCGTGGGACTACCTGTCCCTTTTGGTCTTTACTGAAGCCAGGAAGAGACATGTCTTTTCCCTCTTCTCAGCACTTTGGCCTCTTTACTTCTGGGCCCAGCCAAAACCTAGAAGTGCAGAGAAAGGCGATTGAAAATAAATATTAGGAAAAGAAAAGCTACAGTGGGCTGGCTAGAACTGGCTATTGAATTCCACTTTGAATCTTTCATCAACATTGTTCCTATGGGTTTGCTAGCTGCCCTTGGGAAGGATGCTGGCATCCTTGCCCCTCTAAGTGTCCACAGCAGAATTGTCCAAGTACAGAGACACACCACAATGAACTGATGGTCCTTTTCAGAAGTCATAGAAGGGAGCACATGTTTCTAATCAAATTTGTTATCTGAATTCTAAACAAACTTAAGTTATTCCCATACTCCTAAACTATGTATGCTGTCTGAGTGACTGTATTTCATTTTGAGAGAATTTCTGTATGTACCTCTGCCATCGAGTGAGGCTTATGTTTGCAGTGTCGTCTGAACAGACAGTTTGAAGAGCCTTTTGCCGGAGCAGAAGCCAGGGAATTCTTAGGTCACACTAGCAATTAGCATGGTCCAAAGTGGAAAAATGGTTCAGTGTTGGAACTCAGATGGCCAGCAACACATCAGCGCCTCGTCACACACTTAAATCCTGACACAGGAATGCCTTCATGCTCATCCAGCACCCTCCTTGCTTTAATTAATCAGAATTTAATTGATCAGAGTTTACTGCCCAGCTCTCAGTGATCACGTATTTTGTCTGACTTATCTCTAAAGGTTTCACATTTCTGATGACATTATAGAACTTAAAAAAAAATTTTTTTTTAATTTCTGTTGGCTTACTGGTAGTTCCTGTAAGAGTCCATTCAGTTTCCTCTACGGTGGTCTTTGCTCTTGAAGTTTGTTCTAGAGTTCTAATGTGTGCGTCGGTGTGGGTCAGCGTGACTGTGTTACGTGTTCTCCAGGTTGTGGATTGTCATCCATGTCCACTTCCCTCTTGGGGTAGCCAGGCCCACTGTGCACTGAGCTAGACTGAAGGGAGGGAAGCTTAGCCACAGTGCAGGATATTGGTTGACGATTAGTGCTAGGACAATGACATGCCTGGGAACTGCTTTGGAGAACTGGTTCAGTTTATTGGCCGGAAAGGAGGGTAGTTATGCCTTTGGGGAAGTGGCCAGGGTCTCTATAGTAAGGCTTGTGTGGCCATGTACCATTGCCCAGGGCAGGGGTGTCTGTAGATGCCTCATCTGCATACTCAGGGGCTGGAGGGGGGAACTTTATAACGGCAAAAGCCTGATAACTGTCAGGGTAACAAATCCTTACTAGGGTTGGTGCTGGGGGAGCTGGCTTTATGGTACCAGGTTGGGAAGGGGGAGGTACCCAACTCCTGCTATCCTCATGTTTGAGTTATATGGGGTAGAAGCTCCCTTGGCCCTTCCTCCGTGACCATGGGCCAGTACAGTTCCACATTGGGTTTTTGTTTTCTTCATCACTTTATACTCCTGGAGCCCTCACAATGTAAGTTTACCTTGAGAACACTAAGTATCTTTTGTTTGTTTGTTTGTTTGTTTGTTTGTTTTTGAGGCAGGGTCTCACTATGCAGCTCTGGCTGTCCTGGAACTCACTATTTAGACCAGACTGGTCTCGAACTTATAGAGATCTGCCTGCCTTTGCCTCCCACGTGCTGTGATTAAAGGCGTGAACAACCATGCCTGGAAATAACAAGTATCTTAACTCCTATAAGACTTCTAATCTAGCTTTTGGTCCAGTAAAACTACTAAAATAGTTATTAATGTTTTCTAGTCTTCTTTAAGGCTTATGGAGTGCGAGCAGAGCACAATATAGCTCAGAACTAATTCATTCAGTGACAGAGGCCAGAGTTTTCCAAGTCTTCAACCCTGGGGGTCTCTGCAGTACCAGTTTCCACATGGGTGCTCTGGAGAGGACTAGGCCTAAAGACTTGGGGCAGGATGTTTCTGTGAGCGTTTTTCTTCACAACTCTGCCCTGTGGATTTTCACCTTCTCCTCTCCAGGACCTTATGCATGTTGGCTCAACACAGAGTATCTTAGGCTCTATCTCAGCTGGGTACTCGTCTGAGGTCTGTGACAGGGAAGAGGGGAACTCAGCTTAGCAGTTCTCCTCTCTTAGGCTGCTTCCGCTGCCCTTTGTTCTTGATGTCCCGAATCTGAAACATTGTGACCTCATATAATCTGGCCTTCCTATATCTTTCATATACACCACATTTTTGGCTGCTTGAGGATTTTGAATGTTGTCTGGATTTGCAGGAGGCCCTTCTGTATCTTCTGTTTATGACAGAAAATGGATGGTTCCTCAGACAGCTTCTTTGAGAGGTGAAATGGCTCTCACGAACAGAAGCAAAGTCGCTTCCAGACAGCTCTTTGCCAGCTTTGGACTCCAGGCTTGGGCATATGGCCCACCAGCTTCTTGGGAGGAACCTAGTTAGGGCTGGCTCTGCCCTAGCCTTGGGGGTGGGGTGGTGTCCCTGTGAATGTAAGAGGCACACCTGATAAAAGAATGGCTATCTATCATCACAGTGCTACAGAGGAAGTGAGGAAGGCCTGATAAAGCACTCAGGTGTCAGCAAGCCCCGTGCAGGTGTGTGTGGGTGGGCACAGGAAGGACTTCAGAATCGGCTTCCAATTCCCTGCGCCGTTGCCTGATTTCACATGCAGCATTGACTCACTGTGAAGAAGCTCTGGAGGCCTGGAATAGCACCATCAGCCTGCTTAGGAGAGAGTAAACGCTGCCCATCTCTGAGCACATGATACGTCTTGCTTGACCGAGAGGCTGAGTCATAGCTTCTGCTTCCAACTTTCTTGCTTTCACATCTACAGAAGTCTCCAAATTTTTACTTCTTTTCTGACTTCAGCTACTTATTCTGGAGTCCTCTGTGCCTGTAAACTCCCAACTCATGAGGAGACGAAATTCTTTTTGTGCATGCTCCAGCTGAGGTTCTCTGTCTAGGTCTTGCTTTGCCAACTGTAGGAAATGCCGTATGGAGCCTGGGCATCCTGCATTTGTCACTAAATTGCAGAACACAGGCGGAATGGAACATGGGTGATGGGCCATGAATAGTGGAGCCCCAGGTAGTGGGGCTCATGTGTGGACTTACTCTGTTACACTCTACAGCACTCAGTCAATGAACATATTCTCATTGCCACAGGAACCAGGGAGTCTACCCACACCTGGAGCATCCTTTCTAAACACATCTGTCCTTGTCTTGGTCTCTGTACCATGACTGTGGCTCACATTACTCAGGGCCTGACTTGGGAATGCAGAGAAGAGGTAGCATGGTCCTAAAATTCCAGGTTTACTTTAGGCTTATGTTTTTGGATTGGTGACGATGTGCCTTTCAAAATGGGCATAGAAACTGAAGTGGAAAAGCCACAGTGACCCCATGCTATGTCCTTGTCCTGTGGTTATGGAGACAGAGGTGAAAGTCCCTGTGTAACAAAGCTTTAGAGCAGTGGCCCCTGGAGGGTCTGAAGCAGATGTTGAGGGAAAGATCTTTACAGGCTTGAGTTCTAGATGATTCTAACGCAGTGACAGATAATCTAATGGGAATCATGGGCCTTTCTGTTGTCCTTGCAGTGTTTGTTCTTATCTTCTTAGTGAATTAAACTGAATACTTTGTAAAACTATGATCATGAAGATAAATCACACTTTTGGAATCAAAGGTTTAACCCAAAGGGTTCTATTTAAATGGACTTTAACGTTGGCTCACTTTGACTTTCCCATCCACGGAGGTTTCAAGGGACATTATGAAGAATGACCTGCCCAGATGTGGGCACTGTTTTTACGGCCTCTTCCTGACCTTTGTCCACTGAGCATCCACAAAACAGTAATCACACGCTTCCTCCTCTGCTGGGTTTTAATCTTTGCCCACACGGTGTCATGGTTTATTTAGTGTCAGCTTGACTGGCCACAGAGTGCCCCGCTATTTGGTCAAACACTGTGGGTGAGTGTGTTAAGTGGGTGACTTCTGCTAAGTCAATGCTTGACTCTGTGGACAAGGGAGCAGTGGCTTTCCCTAGTGTGGTGAGCCTCATCCAGTGTGGCTGAATGAACACAAAAGCTTGAGCGGCCCCCTTGGCTTTGGAAATGTCTTTAAAGGGATACCAGCTTCCTTTGTACTTATGAGTGGAACTGCTCTTCCTGGGTCTGGAGCCTACTGGCCTCTGGTGGGAGCTACTCCCTCATCTTTCCTGGTTCTCTTGCCTACAGAATCTGATCTCGTTACCTGTCAGTCTCTTGAATTACACAGCCCAATTTTATTTGCTCAATCCATTCCTAAAGACACATACACCACACACCTTATTGGTTCTGTCTTCCTTGAGAGTCCTGACTAGGCATACAATCAGCCAAGCATGTTTCAAAAGAATCCAGAGTTGAAGTGAGAACATAGCACCCAAATGTCCTTATGAGGTTGTTTGGTTCATCACTTTTGGCAAAACTTGGTCTCATCGGACCCTGACGACGCAAAGAGGAAAGAACACCCTAAATTCTTTTGTGGTCATGCTTTCTTAAAGGTTACACTTGCTTAATGTGGGGGCTCAGACTGGCATCTGTTCTGCTGACTGGGATATTTCATAGCCATTGGAATTCCGCCTTCTCGAGTGGCTCAGGGGTCCTCTGGCAACAAGGTGACATGCACACATGCACTCAGCAAGTGAGTAGGATTTGGAGGCCATTGGCCGGGGCCTTCCGCTTGGTCTCCACGTGCAGATTCCTGCCTAATCACAAAAACATTGTGCAAATGTCAGTCACATGAATCTGTTTGTGAAACCCCGGGTGCCATGTGCACATTCTCTCGGGACAGCGCAGCCAGTGATTCAGCCTCAGACCTTCCCAGCACAGGGACATCCTCTGAGACTCATGCAGAGGACATGTCACAGCGCCGTGCCACTGCGCGCAGCCGTCATGAGCAGTGGCAGCAACAGAATTTGGCTGTGCTGACACGGTATCCCTGCGCTCAGCCTTGGTGTGCACACCCTGGATTCCTCTTTCTATGGAGTCTCAGAGAACGGCAGCTGGCAGGATTCGGGAAACCAAAAGCACTAGTAAACACCACACTATGTTTCAGCTCTGCCAGGCAGCTGGTTTCCAGCTTCCCGGGCAAACTGTACTCTGGAGCGAGCAAAGACAGTTCCCCGCTGAGCAGAGATTGTGTGGCCACCCCCTCCCGAGACACCGGCAGATGTGTTTGAAGCGGGTGATAACGTCCTCGTTTGTCTTGGCCCTGGGGCCCCGGGCTGCATGAGTTCTGTCTTCTGAGAGTAAAGGATGTTCCCATCATTCCACTGCTGGGTACCCCATGTCTGTCTTGCATTCTACCTCGATTGCTTTCTGTGTTCATTCCTTCTCCCAAGCCTAGACATGAAAATGACCCAGAATCCAGCCCTCTCGCACACTAGGGTCTGTCCTGAGCAAACAGGCTGGCAGCCTGTGACCCCACAGCCTCTCTGCCTCCCTCTCCTGGGACTACTTTGCTTGGTACCCATGATTCTACAAGATCCCACTTTCATTTTCTCTGTTGAACTTGAGGCCCTTTGTGAGCCTGCTGTCCACCTGAACTTCTCTTGTCCTTACTCTTTTTTACTGGTTATGACCTGTTCCAGGTCTCTCCCGGGCATTGCTGACATCACTGAGAGATTGACTAGCCCTGCTAACCTGGCTTCTCTGCATACTCTACCAGCTCACTGGTGACAGAGTTCCTGCCCTGTCTCTATCAGCAGGCCACATCCCCGACCTCCACCTGCTCTGCTCAGCTTGCTCTTCTTTCACCTGCTCAGCTGTGGCCCCAGGTGTACTCATTGCTGCTGTGATCATTGTCTCACGGTGGCATGACTCAAGGACAGTAGTTAGTGCTGAGAGAGCCTACAGTCAAGAGATACCATGCAGTCACTGACAGAGAAGAGCTGGGCCCGAGCAAAGCACACATCTGTTTTCCTCCTCCAGGCCTCGAGAGTCCCTGGGGTTTTCAGTTCACTGATGGAAACAGGTTTTGGATTTTGAGCATGTAGATGCTAGACTTTTGCTTCTGATTTTCTGCAACTGGAGACCATCACATTTTGTGATGATCTTTCTGCAAGAAAGATGACTAGCATGTTTTTCTTCATAAGTAGAAACTAGGTTAAACACACACACACACACACACACACACACACACACACACCGCACAACATAGAAGTACAAAGGGAAACGATCTGGGAAGAGGATAGAGCATCTCAGGGGGCATAGGACATACAGGGGAGGGATGTGGCAGGGAATGTGCTCGAAGCACATAATATATCAGAGCGGGCGTGGAACCTGGCACCTGTTCGGTGAATACGGTTGATGAAGAGCTTTTAAAAGAGAGTCAGTGACTGACAGTCCTCTCAGAACTTCACCCAACAGAAGTTTCCAGATGCTGTCTTCAGGTTTTTACTCTTTACTTTGGATTCTCTTGCTGGTGACTCAGAAGACCTGAGGGACAGTGGCTGCTAGCTCCTCAGCCATCTCTGTATGTTAGTTATTATGGCAAAGTGCCTTACTCTGGGACTAGGAGAAAGGACACTTAAAAGATCCGTACAGTTGGGGATACATGCATCTTTCTTGGAGGTCCACTGTCGCATCTGTTCTCAGCCTTGATATCTTCAAGGTTCCCTGTGACACTTTCCATGGCATTTTCTACATATTCCATTCTGCACATTTCCAGGGGTGGCAAGCAATTTATAACCCAGAGTATCCTGGGAAGTGCCTAGGCTGTCCCAGGCTGGTCCACGTAGGTCAGGTTAGCAGGTGTTAGCCCAAGAAGGCTCCTTGACTTTCTTAGTTTATATAAAAGATGATATTTTATTTATTCACAAATATGTATAATGAAATTTATAAAATAATAAGATGTTTTGGCTATTAAGTGGTCAGGCTTGGAGTGACTGGAACCTTCCAGCAGGAGAAGACCATCAAGCACTCTCATCTCTGAGTGTCCCTATGGTCACCTTTAAGAAGGGTGAAAGTTTCAGGGGAAGATGATGGATTCGCTGCTGTACTGCTCACATACTTCGTATGCATCAGGAACCTGTGGAATAACAAAGACTGTGTCTCCTGGAATGGTCCTCAGGCTGGCAAACTTGCTGGGCATGTTGGCCCAAGCAGCTTGGATGCAGTAGCCTTTGTTTCTGGGCAGGAAGCTGCCGTGGGCAAAAGTTCTGCATTTGGGAAGATGAGTCCAAAGCTAAGCAGGTGATTATTATCTAGAGGTGATGTTTAAATTACAGGCAGGGCAAGCCCATGTGAAAGCATGAAGACAGGAGAGTGGTGGCCACATTCTGCCACATAGTTGAGGTCCACACAGAGGCTGATGTGGTCTTGCCAGAGAGAAGGCCTGTGCCTGAATTGCAAGTCACCTTGTCTGTCCCTGGAAAGCACTGTCGCTCTGTCCTTTCTTTTTCCATCATATATTTACTGACATGATAGCCAGAGAACTCTGGTCTGCCTGCCTGCCTTTCTGTCTCTCTCTTCCTTCCTCCATTCCTCCTTTCTTCTCTCCCTCTTCCTTCCTCTCTTTGTCTTAGATGATTTGAAAAGAAAGAGTAAGTGTGTGTACGGTTCAGATGCCACTGAATTTTCTGACTCAAAAGGCCTCACATGAGGACCAGCAACCATGTTTCAGGCCATGTCTCAGTCACCTCTTTGCATTCTGGGAAACTTTGAGCTGCCTGTTCACTAGAGTAACTGCACAATTTCTGTGTGGTTCCTTTGGCTGGAACCTGCACAGACCCAGACAATGGCCCATAGGCAATGACCCAGGGACTTGGGCTGGGGACAGTGTTGTGAGCTTGCTTTGTGAGTGCTTTTTAGGCATTCATATGAGTGTCTAAAGCTCCCAGGTATAATCCTCCTCAGTTCTCAGCCTCCCAGCAAAGGCTTCTTAGCTGTACCCATTGCCCTGGTAGCAAAGGTCAAGTTGGGTGTCCGAGCATGACAAGCTGGCTTGTGGGCTGGCCAGGGCTTGCTCCTCATCTCATCTCATATCATATTGCTTCCCCCAAGAGGGGTCTCCTCCACTCTGTTTGCTTCACAGGGTGGGGAGGCAGCCCTAGCCTGATCCTGCCCCCATGAGCCTTTCAGGGAGTTTTCTTTCTTTTGCTACCAATCTTGGGGTGCTCACACTGGATTCCCAGTCTTTGGCTCTCCTTTGTTGCTCATTAGAGAAGAGCTGGTTCCCGTAACTCCCTCCCAGAGGAGGGACGGGAGTCTGTTGCTTACTCACACACTAAGAGGAAACAGATGTCCGGGGCTGTGACTTTTCAGCCCAGCAACTTTTGGACTCATTGTCCACAGCTCTTTGAGCACCAGCATCTGTGGGGCATCCCCAAGGCACAGTGTCTCAGGCTCCTGACACCTCCCTTTTGCAAAAAAAAGAAGGCAACACTGTCTCTTGAGCCCACTGAGTTGGCCTTTTCTGGCATGGGACCTTGGGGCTCTTAGGCCAGTGCTCTTAGGCCAGTCCCTCTCCCTTTGGCACTGTCCACACTTTACTGACTCAGTGCTCATTCAGAAATGAGGGACCATTCTTCTTATTCACTTGTAAATCTTTTCATTTATCCTTTTATTAAAAATATCTGAGGCTCTACCACATCTAATTAAAGATGCTGTTCCAAGACACTGAGTCTGTAGATATGAGTGTGTCACACAGTCCTTAACCTTTGAGGCTCACACCTGTCTGTTAGTGTCTTGTGCCCAAATCCCCTGAGCTACTGCAATCAAAGTCCCCTGTGGGCATTCAGGTATGTCCTGTGAATGGGCTTCAGGATGCTGCAATGATCAGGGTCATTACCTGTTTGTAATGTATGTATCCTCTCTGGCATTTTTCTCTTTCTTGAGACACGATCTTGCTAAATTGCACAGACTGGCATCTAGTTCATCACTGCCTGGCTTCCCTCTCTAGACTGCCACACCACCACAATGAGGTAAGACACTGGTTGATCTCCTACAGTTTTGCAATCTTTGCCAGCAGAGAAATTCTTGGGCCCTGTCACTAGACACTTTCACTATCTTGCCTGTCCCTTTTCTCCTTCTGCCAATGGATGATTAACTCCTTCGTCATACTGTCTCTGACAATGTCTTCCCAGAGTAACAGATATCAGCAAGCACAGGCACATAGTCATGACAATGTAGGTGTCACCCAAGCCTCCTTTGCACTTCCTGTCTGTGATGCCCCAATAGCATCTAGGGTTTGAACCTATGTGAAGATTTTCCTCTCACCTTACGCATTGGGTTTTTGTTTGTCCCATTTTTCCTACCCATGTAGCTCTTGTTTCCTTTCTTAGACTTGGAAGCCTCAGTCTGACCTAACTTTGTTCCAGTAGCTAGAAAGCTCCATCAGGGAGGGATTGTTGTTGACCAGACACTGACCTAGTCCTGATTACAGGAAGCAATCCCTCAGGGGACTTTTAATTCACACAGCTCTGTTTGTCCTCTCCTCTTTCCCTTTCTGCTCTTCTGTGTGACCTTGTCTACTCCGAGGCTTTTGACCATCTCTATTCAGCTGAAGACCAAGTCATAATTCAAGGCAGGCCTCTTTCTACTCTAACTCCATGAGGTCAGCTGCTGCCACCTGCAGAGATGTAATAGCTGATTCCCCCAGAAAGCCTCAGCATGTGAAAAGCAAATCTTCTGTCCTTTCCCACTATGGCACTGAGTCTCTGCACCCCAGCTTCCTGAGCGCCCCATGCACCAGTGGATAAATGGGTGAGGGGCCCTCGGGGCCAGACTCCAGGTACCTCTGTACTCTTCCAGGTCTCCATCGCCACTGGCCATCTCTTGCTCTCCAAACACACTCCTGCCACTCTGAATCTAAACTTGATTTTTTTTTCTCTTATTTGTTCTGTAGATCCAGGGTGGCTCTCTGGAAATGTGACCATGAAAAACGGCTGGTACTCAGGACCCGAATCCTCAATTTTGGACTTCTGACTTCCTTCCAGAGTCCTAGAACTGCACTTCCTCTGCCCACAGCGGCTGCAGCCTCAGCCTAGATCCTGCCCACACTGGGTGATATTGGTGGTGTGCTTGGGTGTGTGGGAGAAATGTACCCCCTGGTGAAGACCTCCAGGACCAGGCTGCTAAGCTGGGATGCATGGCTCTTTTTAAGCACTGTGGGCTCAAGGTAAAAAGGAGAGCATCTTATCCCCCCTTACAAGTATCTTCATGCCATTTCACATGGAATTCAGCTGATCATTGGTTAGGCCTGTCTCCTGATAATGCTCTGCCCCATCCCAGGGTCTTACGGGATGTATGCCCACAGCCCCATCGCTTCTTACTGGCTCCTGGATCGCTTTGTTGTCCTGTCCACACTATCCCTGCTGCTCTCAAAAGATGACCTTGGACTCTTCCTTCTGTGGATCACAGTCCAGCCACATGTGGGCGTCCGATGCCTGTGTTCTGAAAGCATCGATCTGACAGAATTTGCTGCCTGTGGAGATCACACTGACCTCCAGCTCTGGGGCAGAGTTTTTATGGTTAGAACAGCTCACCTTGTCAGCCTGCCAGAGCCTCTTGCTTCAGGAGCAACCTCTTCCATCTGCCTCGCATTGGTAAAAGCTAACATCCTGCCTTTAGGGAGGGTACACAGTAGGGCTGTGTGGGATGGTGTGGTCCCACCTCCAGCTTCTCCCCACTTACTGCCCTGTTTTCTCCCCTGCCCCTGCCATTAGGTCCTCATCACTGGCTTCCGTGCCTTCCCTGGAGCTGAGCTAAGATGGTATAGGTCAGTCAGTGGGACTTGCCTTCCGTGGTGGAAATTCCCATTACTCTGGCTGTGTAGTATTATAGGGTTGGCTTTTAAACTATATCTGTAGTACTGAGCTTGAGGCAAGGTATCTGTGGGGCCATGAGAGGTCATGAGAGGTGTCTGTCTAGCAAAGCGTCTTTTAGGTGAGGGTTAAATGATAAAAATTGTGCCATAGTTCTGGAAGCCAGAGCCTGAAGTCACGGTGCGACTAAGCTAGGCTCCAACCAGGATGCCTAGGGTCCCTGTCTCCTATGGTCTTGATGTTCCTAGAAGCTTTGATGATACTCAGACTGAGCACACACCACTCCAGGAGCCCCCTGCTTTATCCTGTGTATTCTTGCTATCATCAGCTGGCTGAGTCTTTTAGCTAAACACAGATAGAAACTGTAAGTAGCTGAGTTGCTTGTCTAGTCCTGGCAGACCTGGCCTCGTGAATGTCAAAAGCTTGTGTGAGCACCGAAGATGCCAAACTTGACTGATGTTTACAGTACTGAGGACCAGACTCTCATGCTCCTTGTTCTAAGGTCATAGACATATCGCTCTAGATACTCAGCTTGAAGTCTTACTGCCCCAGACTTCAGTTTGTCAGTGTCCTGGCACTGGCCAGCTGGAGTTATCTTTGTCTCCTATCAGCTAGAGATAAAGCAGTCAGAACCATGTAATGTTACAGCTTTCAAGCCTTCTGTATCATGATCAATGGCTCCTAATGGTAGCAAATGTCACAGTTCTTGAGCCTTAGATGTCAGGACCCTTGGCCTTAAGGCTTGACAGCAGTCTAGAACACTTCCAGAAATGGGGCTACAGGTTCCTCTACAATCTTCTTTAAACCTTCATGTTCTCTGACACCTCTGATCATACCAGCTGTGCCACCAGCCACTCCCTAGAACTCTTCTGAGCGGCTTCTTGCTGCTCTGTGCCCCGCAGTTGGTTCTGCACCACGGTTGCTACTTCTCTGTGATCTCTCGGTGTGTCCAGCACAGGCTCCTCGATTTTTGAAGAAAAAAAAAAATCAAAAGTAAACAAAGTCAAGACCTCTTGGAAGAAGACTTCTATTGGATTTCAGGACCAGGAGTAGTATGGAAGTATGTCTTTCAGTTGACTTGAAAAGTGAACCTGCTTAAGGAATCAGAAAGGGATGTGACAAGGGATCACAATACACTTCATGAAAATCAAAGGTGGTGTTGTACCAATCAGCCCTTCTGTTGGGTCACCAGGGGAAATGCTTTCCTCTGGCCTGGATGAACATAATTGCAGGGTTATTTAGAGCTCACTACAGTAGGCTTTGTGGAATGGTCATGGCTGAAACACATCTTCAGCCATGTATTATCTCTGAGACTTCTGGAGGAGCCTTAGAATGACTGTAAAGTGTACAAAGTCACCAACTTGCTATGTAAGCAGTATGGCTGCTAGCCACAGAATGGGCGGCTTGGCTGATGGTTCTCTGCCAGACCTTAGGGAAGGGCCTGTAAATGGCCGCTTTGGACAGTTTCACCAAAGGAGAGCTCAGCACAAAATTGACTACCCTGGCAGCATACAGCTGTACTTTACTGTACTCAACCTCTGCTGCTGCCATCCAGGGATGGTGCCCATCGGTCAGTATCGTTCTTGTCACTGGGTTAAATGAGATCAAGAAGCAGTTGGTGAGAGCAGACTTCCTTCAACATGACCTCATCTTAATTTCCTTCTATACGCAGGCCCTGGTCCCAGCAAGGTAACATCCTTGGGGTCCACTGGACACAATCCCTTAGATCTTCCTTCCTCTGTCTACCCGCTTCTGGGTCATGCTCCTTTCTCACTGAGCACAGTTCACAGAGGTCTACATGCACTTGGAAACCCCTGCTGTTCTATTATCTCTCTGCTGGATCTGTTGGTATATCACATCCCTTCTAAGGACACTAAGAAGTAAGGTATCTGGGAGAGTCTCCTTTGTGCTGTAGTGGCATCATGAGGCCAGCCAGCTCCATGACTTCCTGCCTGAGCTATTCCTCTGGTCATGGCTGGTCATGGCTGGTCATGGCTGGGCTCACCCATAGACCTCAGCAACCTCTGCCTTAGGAGCTCCTTTCAACACTGATTCTATGACAAACATGTCTCTTCTGGTCCCGCTCCTGGCCTTCCCAGTGCTCCACCCTCACATCAGGTACTCTCAGCTCATGTCGCCTCTTCCATCATCCCTTCTTGATTTTCCTTGGGGGTGGCTCAAAGGTGAAATCTTTCTACACTTCAGCATGGAGCCCGACAGGCTGAGTATGTAACAGAGAGTGTGTGCCCTTCCTATACCCTGTAGCCTCTGCTCCACCCTGTCATGTCTGCCGTAAAGGGCACTACTCTGTGAGCAGCACCTGGGCAGCTAGGCACTGAAACCTCTTCAGAGAATCTGGTGACAATGCCCTTTAGGTTCTGAATCAAATATAGATTTGAATCTAATTATTTTAATTAAAATTAAGATTTTTTTTTTTGGTCATCAGTTAGGTTACTCAAAGCAATACATCTTCCTTCAAAGAAGACACACGAGAGGTTAGTTAGTACCTTCTCTTTGTAAGTTAGAAAATAATGTGCATTTAAAATTTGTTATTGTATTTGGTTGGTTGATTGATTGGTGTTGAGGAAGTATGTGCGTGTGTTTGGGTGTGTGCACATGTATCACAACATGTGAGTAAAAGTCAGAGGACAGCTTGTAGGGGTGAGTTTCTTTCTTCCACTAGGTAGGTTCAAAGATTCAAACTCAGGCTGTCAGGCTTCATGGCAATGCTGTGGGTCCTGATAATTCTTTTCTTTTAATTTTATTTCTTTTTAATTTTTTTCTACTACAATTTATTTAGTTTGCATCTCAGCTGTAACCCCCTCCCTCATTCCCTCCCAATGTCGCCCTCCCTTCCTCTTCTCCTCCCATGCTGCTCTCCCAGTCCACTGATAGGGGAGGTCCTCCTCCCTTTCTATCTGATCCTAGCCTATCAAGTCTCATCAGGACTGGCTGCATTGTCTTCCTCTGAGGCCTGGTAAGACTAATTGCCCCCCTCCATGGGGAAGTGATCAAAGAGCCAGCTACTGAGTTTATGTTAGAGACAGCGCCTGTTCCCCTTACTAGGGTACCCACTTGGACACTGAGCTGCCATGAGCTACATCTGTGCAGGGGTTCTAGGTTATCTCCATGAATGGTCCTTGGTTGGAGTATCAGTCTCAGAAAAGACCCCTGTGCCCAGATTTTTTGGTTCTGTTGCTCTCCTTGTGGAGCTCCTGTCCTCTCCAGGTCTTTCTATCTCCCTCTTCTTTCATAAGATTTCCTGCACTCTGCCCAAAGTTTGGCTATGAGTTTCAGCATCTGTTTCAATACCCTACTGGGTAGAGTCTTTCAGAGACCCTCTGTGGTAGGCTTCTGTCCTGTTTCCTTTTTTCTCCCCCTTCCAATGTCTATCCCATTTGCCTTTCTGCATAAGGATTGAACATCTTACTCAGGGTCCTCTTAATGCTTAGCTTCTTTAGGTGTACAGATTTTAGTATGTTTATCCGATATTGTATGTCTAATATCCACTTTAAAGTGAGTATATACCATGTGTGTCTTTTGCTTCAGGGATACCTCATTCAGGATGATCTTTTCTAGTTCCCATCATTTGCCTGCAAATTTCATGATTTCCTTGTTTTTAATTGCTAAGTAGTATTCCATTGTGTAAAGGTACCACAATTTCTGTATCCATTCCTTTGTTGAGGGACATCTGGGTTGTTTCCAGATTCTGGTTATTATGAATAAAGCTGCTCCAAACATGGTTGAGCAAATGTCCTTGTTGTATACATGAGCATCTTTTGGATATATGCCTAGGAGTGGTATAGCTGAATCTTGAGGTTTCTTAAGGAGTGATATTTCTTATGAGGAAAAACAAATGGCTTTTCCAATTGCAGCCTCTCCTCCCTCATCTCCCTGTTCTACACTGCTTCTTTCATTCCAACAAAGGTGCAGGGATTGGAAATCAGCAGGGTTTCTCCTCTGGTGGCATCTGCTGCTTCTCAGCCCGCTTTGGTCCCAAACTGAGGAGCCAGCACAGTGAGTGCCAGGACACTTTAGTCAAGTCTCGCACCCAGACCAGAGAGTGGCTGAGCACGTTCTCCATTTAATTTCTCTTTCCTGCCCTTTAAGTAGGTCTTGACTTATAAAACTTTGAGTGTCATCTGCAAAGAATGAAGCCCAAGCAAGGATTGTGGGAGATGCCACAAGTCTCCTGTGTCCTCTGGGCTCTGGCGCATCACCACCCCTGCGTGTTAACTGCCTTCCTTGGCTGAAGACTCCCATCTCATCCAGCTGTCATCTACCCAGGCTCTGGCCTTACCTTTCCTGTACTGATGGCTGGTCCCTCTGGCTTGGGTGTATGAATTTCAGGGTATATCAGGGACATCAGTTCCTGTCCCTATTTTTACTGAGTCCCTCTCCGGCCCCAACCCTGTCTTATTAGCTGTGAGGGGCTGCTCCTGACTTCAGGATTTCCACTCTTGGGAAAGCTGCTCCCACAAGACCTGGGTGAGGACTAGGCTCTCTCAGGGAGACTTAGTAGGAGAGAGTTGCAGGGTCTTGTCTAAAACAGATGAAGTGAGCTTAAACTAAAAATCAGTTCTCCCTAGAAGTGGGGCTATATCCTTGGGTTGGAGATAAAATGGGGGGGGGCTCTCTTTTATGGTAAATTATTTTTTTGCATATGACAAAATCAATTCTTTAAATATAATAACTTCTCCAGCACAGCAATGAACTTACTGTCTGTCCACTGTCTTTTTGTGAGTCTAAACTACTCACTTAGTTTAGAAAAGCCCAGTATCACACTGGCTAATTTGAAACACATTTAAAGCATAGAATTGGCATTTTTGTTTCTCCTCAGCAAAATAGGGAGTCCCAGCCAATCTTGCTGGTTTTATTTATAGCATTTTATTTCCTGAGAGAAGACAGGAAAAGTGAGTCTCTGCCTGCCCCTCTTGTCTGACTCCTCCCCGGGCCCCTGTCTGGAAAGCTTTGGGTGGACTTGTAGGAGGGGCTTCAGCTCAGAGGGGCTGGATTTGGACTGGGTAGCCAGGTACTTTGAGCAAATGGTGAGACCAGAGGAGGAATTATGACACTCCTTCAAAAGAATGAATTAAACGTGCCTCCGCGTGTGTCTGATTGACAGGGCTCTTGGGGAAAAGGCGTATAAAGGAGCCGGTCACTGCCTGGAGGCAGAGAGAGCATCGACTGTCAACAGCCTCCCTGGCCAGGTCACTCGGCTAGTTTCCTCGGGACAGACTCAGAATACTGACATCGGTCGTCATTCATTTTCAAATACATCAGGTACCTTTTTTATTTCTAAAAAATATTTCATTGGTCGTGTGGTATTTTTTTTTTTTTTTTTTTAGGAAAGTGCAGATGTGGCCTCTGATGTCTTGCAAAGTGGCTTCCTCACCCCAAGTTTGCCCTGTGTAGGGACCTGCCAGGAACTTTTGTCTCCAGGGTCTTTGCCGGTCCTGCCCACAGCAGGAACCCAATGAAGGGAGCGTCTGACTGGCTTCATTCCTAGGGTGGGAAGGACACATGGTCAATTTCTACTTTAAAATAAGAAGGTTCTCCACCGAAATTTGTTACGGAGGAGGAAGCAGAGAAAGGACTGTCAAAGGATCCCTTAAAAACATGAAAATAATTAGAGGGATTATAGGGATCCTGACTGAAAACATTTTTAACATCTGAACAAGTGTTGCTGTCATTATAATATGGGGGGGGAGGGTGTCACTGAAGGGAGTGTGTTTGGGTTGCTGCTTGGATAATTTGCATACAATAAGAGTTGGTAGCCTGGGGCAGCTAAAAGAAAATGGTGTGATGGAGGAGGTAGAGAGGAGGCAGGCAGAATAGCAGGGGTTGAAAGGGCATAGAAACCACCCAGCAAAGGCACTTTCACTTTGAATGTTCTGTGAAGTGAACCCTTTAAAGACCTATATAAGTTGTGATAACAGCCTGTTGCAGAAAACCTTCATGAACATCTACCCATAAGCCTGCAGTGTGGACTTGTGGTCAGGGAAGAGTTCAGAGGAATTGTGTGAGTGTGTGTGTGTGTGTGTGTGTGTGTGTGTGTGTCTAGCTTGGATGTAATTGCACTGGCTGCTAGGAAGCTTGTTTCAGAACTTTTCACTCCTTTGTCCCTTTTTGGTTTGGGGAAAGCAACAACATGAGATAGGATCTTAATTAATGACTGATTATTCGTGACCCTCCTGATTGGGGTTGACTTTTCACCCAAACACAGGTTAATGTAGTCTGCTTCTGCGTGTATGCTGGACACCTTGAGCTGTAAAATGTCATTTTGAGAGGGAGCTTGCCTTTGCAGAGCCAGCATCTTATAACTGTCCTTGGGATAAGGTGAAAGTTGGGGTTTGGGGTTCAAAGGCAGGTGTCCCAAGGCACACACCTTATTAATGACTCAAGGAGAGGGAAGGCTAGACTCTGAATCTTCAGGTGTGGACTCTGAAGGTTCTCTGAAGTGCCTGACAGGGTCTGCCTCACACTTGAATTCTCAGAGAAATGCCACTTCAAGAGGTGACATACGAGCCCTCCAGGTCTTGGTTAGCTGTGCCTCAAATAGCTCCATGAATATTCATTTGCTTAGGGTCTCTCTTTAGCACCCCAGATAGGCTGATATTTTAAGAGTAAGTTTGATTTTTTTTTCCAAGCCATGGACAAGGAAACTGAGTCAGAGGATGAAAAGTTGGGTGGCAAGGCTAGTGTTCAGAGTTCAGGTGAGACGGTAAGTTTGGTTGCCTCCTGCAATTTGACCTTGCACTCAGCACATTAGCACTGGTGACTGCTTTAGGAGCCAAGCCCAGGTCCTTTGAAACTGAGGGTCTTGCCCGATTGCTCTTTTCTGGGGAGGAAACTTTCCCTCTGTGAGGCCACTGTTCCAGCTTAGCAAAGTGTTCTGGAGACAGGGACTGCTTGGATGTCCTTATCCATGAGAGGCTAAGCCGTTTTAGCCGTCTAACAGAGATGAGGGACTGCAGTGTATGGGTCTGTTTCCACAGGGCAGGGTGTGACAGGCCATAGCCCCGTATGCCTCTTGGATGGGAAGCTAAGACCAAAGCTCAAGGAAGCCGCTAAGGAGTTAACAGAGGAGCCAGGCTCCAGGCCAGGCCTCCTGACTTCTGATCCAGAGTCTGCTGAGCCAACTTAGAATCCCTGAGAATGGAAAAACAGGCCTGCAGGAGAATAAATCCTTGCTGAGTGGAAGTTTCTGCTTGCCCTAAGAAAAATGCGGAGTTTATGCCTAACTTCAAAATGCAGTCAGTATTGATTGTGTTTAAATAAGTTATGCATTTTCTCGGATAGTTACATAGAGCGCCTTTTCAGAGTGTTCTAACTCTGCAGGATACTCCATGGGTCTAGGTCTCCTGGACTGAAATCTTGGCAACTGGTCTACAGCAGAGTCTCACGGAAACAAACAATGCCCTGGCACAGCCTCCACTTGCCCCTCCAAAGAGCAGGCACAGTCACAGCCACAGGACCCCCAAGTTGTCATGGTGATACCACAGCAAGGGGGCTTTGAACCCCCTCACCTCAGTGTCAGGGAGAAGCAGTGGGGTAAATGCTAGTAGCAGCTGGAAGAGCCTAGCTGGGAAGGAAGTGTCTTGTCTAGAGCTTTGCTTCCCACAGATACATTTGCTTCTGATTTTTGTGTGAAAACTGTTTTTCAAAGGTCACGTGAGCAAACTTCCCAGTGACACTCAGGCTGCAGCTGTGCAATCATCACCCACGAGACTGGTTTTCTCCTAAGTGTCACGGGTGGAGACAGGATGCTCTGGGCACTGGCCCTGCTGGCTCTGGGCATGGGGCCAAGAGCTTATGGTGAGTATGGACATAACCCATGTCTCTGTTTGTAGCGTGTCTTAGCTGCAGGCCAGAGACAGCATGCAGTTGTAGTTGCATCTAGCACACGGAGACATGAAGCTTTGTCTTTCTTTCTTTCTTTCTTTCCTTTCTTTTTCTTCACTTTTTCTTTTCTTCTTCTTCTTCTTCTTCTTCTTTTTTTTTTTAAGACAGGGTTTCTCTGTGTAGCCTTGGCTGTCATAGACTCATTTTGTAGATCAGGCTGGCCTCGAACTCACAGAGATCTGCCTGCTTCTGCCTCCCTGAGAGCTGGGATTACAGGTGTGTGCCACCGCTCCCAG
The DNA here is from genome assembly GCF_030254825.1 of Meriones unguiculatus. NCBI lineage: Eukaryota > Metazoa > Chordata > Mammalia > Rodentia > Muridae > Meriones > Meriones unguiculatus. The sequence continues at coordinate 56,807,410 of NC_083367.1, forward strand.
CACATGAAGCTTTCTTAACTTCTGGTAGATAAAAAATATTTATGGACTTTTGGGTGGTCTGTCTAGGACAGAGAGATTGTCTTTTGGAAGTTCGAATAAAGACCTATGCAGTGCAGCAGTGGTGAGGTATTTATTTGCTTCACATAGCTTGGCCCTTGTGCGTTATTATAATTTATAAAAGAATTTATAAAACCTGCCAAGTTTAGTAGCAATGGTCACAGAGTCTAATTATCTTGTGTTACTGTCAATATCTTTATTAAAATGATGATCTTTGTGCCTCTATAAGCAGTAGTTTAGTCTGTTATCAGTTGCTAGGCACTTGGTGAGAAGCTTTGTTTTACCGTCCTCGTCTATTATTTTGAATTATTGACCCTGTTTAACTGTGGATGAGATCCTGGTGACTTTTCTCATTGGAAGTTGGACGGTGACTTCAAACACTCACTGAGAGCATGCGGTCCATTGTTGTCTCAGATCCTGGTCTGTAGTGCACTCTCTTTATCAATAATCACTGAAGGCATTTCTGCAGAAATGAAAAGTTGTCTACACCATCTCCTTAAAGCAGACTATCATCCCAAGAGCGCAGCAAAGGATTTAGTAGATACTAAAATGCCACGTGCAACAAAGTCAAAGGCCTCCTTTTATTCAGCCTCCCTCTTCCCCAGTCCCACGAAGGAGGGGAGGCTGTGCTCAGCCCAAGTCTGGGACAAATAACTCCAGAGGTCAGGGGGTGGAACTCAGAGGCCTGGTCTGCAGTGTGTGGTGGGCATGCGCACACTGCTGGCATTCATGGATGGCGGCATGTTCTGGGTTCATAGTCTGCACTGTAGCCCTGGAGAAAGTCAGCCTCCAGCACCGCGGGGAGGCTGCTACAGCTCAGCCAGGGTTGGGAAAGATAGACACAGGGGAGAAGCCCTTGCGAGCTTGCGGCCCTCCGGCCTGCAGCCCAGAAAGCCTCAGCTTCAGCCTGTGGGTAACTGTGCCCCTGTGATTCCCTTCGGCAGCTGCTGACCACCGCGAAGACACGTCGTTTGACCTTTTCGGCGTCAGCAACATTAACCGGAAGACCATCGGCGCCAAGCAGTTCCGAGGGCCTGACCCCGGGGTGCCCGCTTACCGGTTTGTACGGTTTGACTACATCCCCCCAGTGAACACAGACGACTTCGGCAGGATTGTCAGGCTGGCGAGGAGAAAGGAGGGCTTCTTCCTCACGGCTCAGCTGAAGCAGGACCGCAATTCCCGGGGCACACTCTTGGTGCTGGAAGGCCCCGGCACCTCCCAGAGGCAGTTTGAGATTGTGTCCAATGGCCCAGGGGACACCCTGGACCTCAACTACTGGGTGGAAGGCACTCAACACACCAACTTCCTGGAGGATGTGGGCCTGGCCGACTCCCAGTGGAAGAATGTGACCGTGCAGGTGGCCAGTGAGACCTACAGCCTGTATGTGGGCTGCGACCTCGTTGACAGCGTCACCCTGGAAGAGCCGTTCTATGAGCAGCTGGAGGCAGACAGGAGCAGGATGTACGTGGCCAAAGGTGCATCTCGCGAGAGTCACTTCAGGGTGTGTATGCAGCACGGCAGCCGCGGGACAGAGCTTGGCAGGGAGCTCATGGCACGGGGCAACTCAGGGCAGCATTTGTGTTCCCTTCCATAGGGAAACATGTAGCACGTGCTGTGGCCCATGTGTGCACACTCTACACGCCTGTACATACACGGACACGTGCATGCAATATCACAATGCTCTCTTGGGCAGCACCGATACTTTGACCTTCACAGACATGTGCACGCTCAAGCGTGTGAACGTACCACACATGTGCCTGCACAGCACACACACCTATACATCTGCCCCGAGTGTCCGCTGGTATAATGCACTTGCTTACACAATATGTGAACACACCACGCATTCACACTCCTTGCACAAGCACGCAGAAGCATGCATACCATGACCACACACCCTCACACATACACACATTTGCACATGTGCGCACACAACAGACACATTTGCACTCATAAACATAATACTGACATGTGGAATTACACACATACACAAGGGACACATAAGAACTTGTGCACACACATGTACATCATGCTTCTGTACACATGGCACCTACGCACGCACATATTCATAACCATCAACTCAGTATGCACAGAATACATTCTCCTAAGCTATGAGAAGCGGGTCTGTGTCAGGGTATACTGCTCTTGGATACCTGAGTCAGGTGCTGAGATTCCCAGAAACTCCAAATCACTTTACTAGGCCTGAAGCCACATCCTAGCCCTTACTCTGGGAATGAAGCAGTTGGGGCGCTAAGGAGGGACTGAGTCCCTCCAACAAAAGCTGCTGCTTTGTGGGTGGATACCTCCCTGTCCCCTCGCTGCTGCGGCTCAGGAAATTTGGATCCTTCTAAAACTGGGAATTTAGAACCTGCATTGTTGGGTCTTGGATCTAACTTTATTAAATCCGGTGTACAGAGAGCTCTTGGATTAAAGGCGTATGCTAGGGCTGGGTGAACCACACCATAATCACCCGTTTACAGTAAACAGAAAGGTGTTTCTGAGACTTGAATCACAAGCAACAAGATGCAGCATTCCACTCCCATGTGAGGATATTCCCCAGATGTCTACCTGGTAATATACAGGGAGCAAAAGTTGCCCATCCCTAGGCCTTCCTCATTCTTCTCCAAGGTTAATCTTCTCCTAGTTAGAAATATTTTTATGCTAAACCTTTGTATGCATTTGTGTGTGTGTGTGTGTGTGTGTGAGAGAGAGAGAGAGAGAGAGAGAGAGAGAGAGAGAGAGAAACTAGAAACATTTTCAAACTAACAGGAAAAAAGTAACTGATATAAAGAGACTTCAGACACACTGGGTAAAGCAGAGGTGACCCAGGGCTATTGGAATCTTCTATTCTGCATTTATAAAGTATCATCAGTTCCCATTGAGTTTTTATGCAGTCCGGTTGCTCTGTCTTCCCTCCAGGGCTTGCTGCAGAATGTCCATCTCGTGTTTGCAGATTCTGTGGAAGATATTCTAAGCAAGAAAGGCTGTCAACACAGGCAGGCAGGTGCGTGAGCTTGGATCTAGGAGTTTCTGTTCTGTCCAGGTAGGTTGCTCCTGGGCCGTGTGTGTGTGTGCCCTGCTGGAGACTTGGGTCAAGTGCTTTTATCCTCAGTGGGTGAGTTTGCTGGGCATCTTAGATTTCCCAATCTTTGAAAATGATAGTCAATGATCAATTCTGAATAGATTTTAAGAATAACAATCCCATTGGGGGGGGGGGTCTGAGGTCACAGTCCAGTCCATGATCAAGACCACTCATACCTTTCATGGCTTCCAAACACTTTCTAACATGTAGGATTCTTCAATAGGTTGTTCTAGGCTTAGAGTTACAAGTCAACAACACATAGAACTATTAAAAGCAAACACTTAAACATTTCTGGAAGTTCTGAGCCATTCTTAAGACAGTGGACTTCCACAGAAGTCTAAATCTGTTCCCTTAAGATGGGGAGTAAGAACGGACTAACTGGATCTATGTTCTTCCATCCATAAGTCAGGACCCACTGTAAGTTCTCCGCTCAGAGTTGGGGCCTGCCAAAGACTCCCATTCTTCTTCATAGGTCACGCCAGACTTGAAGATTCCAGCAAGCTCCTGAGGCTGGCCTCAGAGTGTGGCTTCTTTGACGTTTCTCAAAATGAGAATCTCTCTGTTACAAGGCTAAGCCACTCAAATTTCATTTCAAATTTTCAAGCTGCAGAAATTGGTATAGATATGGGAGGTACAGATTGGCTCAAACATTTGTCTGTCCAACCCCATCCATGGTAGAGGCAGGGTGAACAAAGGCACAAATTAGTTCATTCTGCTTAACTCTAAGACGTGAAAAAGAAATGTCTTAGATAAGCTAAAGATTTTAAAAACGTAAATGATGAATAAAATTCTCTTGAATTCACTAATTAAGAGTGCCCCTGTCTACTGAGCTATAAAAATACTGATATTTGCATGGCATTTTGTGGTTAGTGGCACACTATGGATTGCAACAAGAATTTGAGCCCAAGTAATGAGCAGTCACCTGTGGAGTGATGCTTGTCACCCCTGCCTTCCCTGGAGCTCCTCACTCTTTTCTGAGGGCGACTCTGTTTTTGGACTTGTCTCAAAGCACCTTGAGAATTAAGGGGTCTTCTGTGTGTGCATGGCGCAGGCAGACTCCCTGTGATTGCACCAGGACCATGAGTGTCTACCTTTGCTTTGAGGAGCCCTTGGGCATCAGAGCATGTTGTGTGGAGAGCAATGAGTGTTGCCTGGAGGTGTCATGTTTCTGGTGTGAAGATACCTGAGTTTGCTTTTATTCTGAAAGGAAGCCCTAAGAGCTGGCCCTCAGGTTGAAATGGGGCATAGGGAAGGTGAAGGGAGGAATGAGTACACGGACTGTGTGTTGGAGGGCAGACTTGCAATTAACGATGAGGACAAGGCACTGGTCCTCAACTCAGTTTGATTGAGGTGTGTGATGTGTGGCCCTGCATTACAAACGACTTGTCTCCCATAGCTTGCCCTACCTTTCTCCATTCCCAGTCTGGATCTCTGCCCTGTCAAGGGATGATATAGGCATACGATATGGGACAGGTTCCTTTTATCAAGTCCGGGTCTTTCCTGGAAGCAATTGCTACCAAATGCTCTTGAGTTTATGGATACAATTTAGCATGTGGCCACTCCAAGTAAGCACAGATTTTTATGGGTTCCAGTTTATAGCTAAACCCCAGAGTCTGTGCTCCACTGACCATGTCAATGGGTTCCAGCTCACAGTTGCAGCTTTGATACCACAGAGCCTGTGCTCCGCTGACTGTGCTTTCTTACCTTTAGCTGAAGTCAACACCATCAGTGAGCACACAGAGACCCTGCACCTGAGCCCTCACGTCACCACAGATATGGTGGGCCAGGGTATAGAGAAGACCCAGGAAGTGTGCACACACTCCTGCGAGGAGCTGAGCAACATGATGAACGAGCTATCTGGACTGCACGTCATGGTGAACCAGCTGAGCAAGAACCTGGAGAAAGTGGTGGGTGCCTGGTGGAGGGTGAGGTGGTGATCGAGGGTGGTAGGAACAGAAGGCAGTCTATCAGGGAAGCCTCAGTGGCCAGTCCTCCTTGGAGCCTTGCGAGACAGCTGGTCAGGGCTCTGGGGACTAATGCTTCCCTACTTTGGAAAAACTCTGGTTAGAAAGACACACGAAGCAGATGTCCAGGTCAGGTCCCTCGGGAACCCCGTTACTAGTGAGAGGAAAGACGGAGAGATGCAAGAAGTGTTGCAGATAAAGACACAGTCTGGGGACAGAAGCGCTCCAAAACAGATCTGTGGTTCTGGGAAGTGCAGCTCCCGGAGAGTAAAAGGCATCCATGCAGAGGAAGCCTTGTTGTGTGAAGGGCTGAGTGTTGAGAGGAGCAGCCCAGGCTTGAGAAATGCCTCTGCCTCACGATTTTGTAAGGCTGACAGACTTGAACGTGTGGCCCAAAGTACGTGGAAGCAGGGCGAGTGTTCTGTGGCTTTGAAGAGGGAGATGAGAGTTGTACTCTCTTTTGGCTGTGCTGCCCTGCAGTGCCTGTGAAATCATGAGAAGCAGTAGTGGGACAGGGAGAGCGCCACTCAGACACTTCCTAAAAGGCTCCTTTTATCGCTGAGGGAGAAAGGCCCACCCCAAGGCCTGTGCAGAGTGCTCTGTGAGGCTGTCTTTTGGGCATAGTTCTCTTCCACTCTAGTGTGCCTCCCCAGGTGGCATCACTTAATTCTTTGCTTGGTGCCTGGTGATGGTCCTGGCCCTTGCCCGATGACCTGGCAACAGAGCTCACAAGAGATAGGGGTTGATCCCAGGGCTGGGCAACTTCTCTACAGCTGCAATGTATTCCAGTCTCGGTCCCTGAACATGAGGTCAAGGATTGAGGGATGTGTGAAACCCTGAAGCTGCACAAGGCCACAGGGATGGCATGTTTCTGTGTGTATTTGTAGTAGAAGGTTCGTGACATTCATCTGATCCCTAAAGACTACCCATCCCCCGCCCTTCACCTAGTCCACCTTGGGGGAAACCTATGGGAGTGCTGAGACAGCCAAGGCAGATGTTTAGTAGCAGTTTATGGGAGTTTATCTGAGTTTTAGCTTTTACCTCCTTTTCCTGGTATAATGTTCGGATGGCCAGGATTATGGCTGTCTTCTTCCATGCTAGTGCTCATCGCCCATCATGTCCTGCCTGCTGAACAAAGGAAGCGTGGGTGAATTCATGAATTGGCCCCTCTCCCCTGACCTCTGCACACTGTGCACAGTGGTGGCTTTGCTTTCATCTATGAGCCATGTTCAGCCCAGGGGTTGAGAAGGTAGTGCTTATGGTTGTCCGTGCATTGGATATTAGCTGTGAGATGAGAAGAGGGACGGAGGCAATAGAGACAGACAGTGCATATAGTTGAGCTCTGTGATGCAGTCTTTGTTGCAATGTTCATGTGGGTCTGAGGCACCATCTGTCCTCATGTGGGGTTACACCCACACCCGGTGGTTTCGCTGCTAGACCTAAGCTCCTCCATGAAGGAGGACCATGGAATTCTTATCCTAACCCTCACCTCTGTTTCCAGTCCAGTGATAACCAGTTCCTTCTGGAGCTCATTGGGGGCCCTCTGAAGACGAGAAACATGTCAGCCTGTGTGCAGGAGGGCCGGATCTTTGCAGAAAATGAAACCTGGGTTGTGGACAGTTGTACCACGTGCACCTGCAAGGTGAGTTCCAGAGACAAGTAAGTCCTCCTGCGGGCAGATGTGCCGCCCACAGGGCGGACATGCTCAGATTGCCATATGCATATCCTAGGGGCTATGGCTTGCTCAGTACATTTGTACAAAAGGTGTTCAGATACATGTAGGGCTCAGCATGAGAGCCTCAGACATAGAAGTGAACATAAATGTAACGTAAATTGACCTCTTTGTGCTGTGCAAAAAGAAACGACAACATGGAGGGTGGAGTGGCCTGTCTAGCATTGTCCAGCATCATGGAGAGAGAGAGACAGTGGGAATGGAGCTACCTCAGGGCTCCCATAGTTTGCATTTGATCCCATCCATCTCGGACAGGGCCACCGTGCTCAGCAGAGAGATCAGGAAAGCCTGGCGATCATCAAGAAAATGTAGATGGTTTAGTTTCTTTTCATTGTTCCCTGTCTGTGTGTTGACCTCAGATATTGGGCGACCTGGAAATGTCCTGTCATCTCTTTGCTCATGGTGGGAGGACAGAGCATCGGAGCCATTGGGTCTGCTCCAACCCTGTATTTGAAGTAGAATTTGTCGACAGAAAAATACCTAGCCATTCTACCGACCCTTTCCCATCCAGCTCCTGTGACCGTGTCCTACAGTCAATGACTGTTTTCCACGTATTTTTTATCTATGCCTTCAGAAATTTAAAACAGTGTGCCACCAGATCACCTGCTCGCCTGCGACGTGTGCCAACCCATCTTTTGTGGAGGGCGAGTGCTGTCCATCCTGCTCCCACTGTGAGTTGCCTGTGGTGAACATGTTGTGAGTCCTCGGGATTGCATCTGTGTGTCTGTTTTGTGGTTTGAATAGAGGAGGGCGAGGCTCAAGTTCCTATAGACAGGCAGCGGAGGGGAGCAGAGGTGGGTAAGGCCCACATCAGCCACCAGCGAGTGGCCGGGAAGCCATTGAGAGCTCTAGAAATTAAGTGCCTGCAGCTGTTCTGGCTCATGGCAGACAAGGAGGCCCCCAGTGACCCTTGAAGGGACTAAAGTTCCAACTCCCAGGCCAAGAACAAGGCCCCTGTGTCAGTAGCCACTGTGAGTCAGGAGCTGCCACTAGACCTGGGCTGAGTGAAGACTGGACAGTTGCTGTGTAACCCATGATACGGTAAATAAACACAAAATCCGGAGTCTGTTACTCAACGATGCATTCAAGTAACAGAGACATGGTCCAAGTGACCCAGACTGGAACTATGGCGGGGCCAGTTGTGTGAGGTCCGGCACTGTGGGGACAGAGCTGGACTAACATTAAGGAGTCCCAGAGGTGCTCTAGAGCTCCCCGCCTCCCTCAGAATTCCCCAGCAGTCTGTGGATAACTGGGCCAATGATCTGGATCTGGCCTCCAGCCGATGCTCAGTTACAGCCTTTCCTGCATGGGTGGGCAAGGCCTTCCCACCCAGTTGTCATCCCCTATGTCTGCGTGCCTCTGCTCTGGTTTTATTCTGGTCTTTTCTTTTGGTCTTTGTCCAGAATCTCAGCTACTTGCTCAGCACAGCAATGCTACTGTCACAGTGCTGGGTGCCTGAGCCTGCTTCTCCCACATTGGTGAGGATAAGGGTACAAATAGACAGCTTGGGTATGACAACCTAGATGCTCTGGCTGCCTGCACTCAGTGTTGTCTCTTACAGCTGCTCTACTTTCTTTCCTTCATTATCCAAAGGGACCCCTACTGGGAGTCCCCTATTAAAGAGCACCTACTAAGAGACCTACTGTGTGCTTAGCATAGGCCCCAGCACTGGTATATTATATCCTGTGTGTCTGTGAAGAATTTATTCTAGAAGAATTGCCTTTTAATTGAATCTTCCTTAGTTTAAAGTGTTTGGAAATAAACTAGGCAACCTGTAATTTCAACAAATGGTTGACATTTTATCTTATATGAGTCACCAGAAGCTATGTAGAAATGTCCTCGTGGTGACTTTGAAAATGCCTCCTGTAGACAAGACTCAGCATCCTCTTTTGGAGCCATCTCCTCTACTCTGTGGACCAGCTTCCCTGAACACATCTAGATAATTCACTTTAGTACCACTCAGTGTTCTCTTCCCTGTGCTTTGCTCTTCCCATGGAAGGCACCCAAGCCCTTGCCCAGGTGGTAGGCCTCTGCCCATAGAAGTCTTCCTGCTAAGAAGTCTCCAAAGCAGGCCCCACATGGTCGTAGGGCCTGACCTCCCTGAGGCCTGTGGAGAGGGAGGGTACAACCTCATGTATATGTGTACCTTCTTGGCTAGCTACAGACAATGATGAGGGCTGGTCTCCGTGGGCAGAGTGGACCGAGTGTTCTGTCACCTGTGGCTCTGGGACCCAGCAGAGAGGCCGCTCTTGTGACGTCACCAGCAACACCTGCCTGGGCCCCTCCATCCAGACAAGGACCTGCAGCCTGGGCAAATGCGATACGAGAAGTGAGTGTCCAGGGCAGGGTGGACGGTGTCCCGCGTGGGTATGCCAGCAGCAGCTATTTGCTGGTGTCTGGAGGCTGCGGCCTCAGGGGAGGTTTTGCCAAGTGAGAAGCTTTCTCTTGCATGAAGGTCATGTTCTCTTGCTCACCCTCCCCAATGGAAACAGGGATTAGCTGGGAAGGCAGATCTTGGGGTTGGGGATTGCCCAGCCCAGGGTCACAGCCTGAGACATTGATCTCTTCTTGCTTCCTCTTATAGTCCGGCAGAATGGTGGCTGGAGTCACTGGTCACCCTGGTCTTCATGCTCCGTGACTTGTGGAGTTGGCAATGTCACCCGCATACGTCTCTGCAACTCACCAGTGCCCCAGATGGGTGGCAAGAACTGCAAGGGCAGTGGCCGCGAGACCAAGGCCTGCGAGCGTGCACCGTGCCCAAGTGAGTAGGTGATTCTGGGGGTGGTGAGGGGGTGCCAGCTGCTGGTAACTAAGCCCTGCCCCAACCTAATCTGGTTACTAAATCAAAAGCCAACATGGCTTCAGCAGTGAGTGTGGCTGCTCTGTTGCTCTGACATCAGTGCCTGTCACAGGTTCCATACCCTGACTTCCTGAAGTCCTCTGTACCTTTCACGGATCAGTCAAGCAGACAGAGATCGTCACCTATAGAAAAATAAGCCAGAATGTGAATTTGGACCTAAAGCAGGAAATGAACAGAGCAAGTCTCAGGATAGGGCTTTGCCCGAGTCATACCAACATGCTGCTCAGGAGACAGTTTAGCATACCAGGCTCTCCCCAGCAAGGCTGGGCTCTCATGGAACACTGGATGCAGGGGGATTGCTTCCACAACAGTGGAGTGAACCCAGGTCTTCACTCCCCACCTGTCCAATGCAATAAGAATCAATCCCACAAAGTGTTTCAGATTAGAGGCCCATCTGTGCTGGAGGCCTGGCTAAGTAAGGAAATTCGGGGCTTCTGGCTAGAAAGGATTGTTAAGTATTTTCTTTGAGAGGCAAAGCCATCTGTCAGCATCTCTGTAACCAGTATCACTCCCTGAATCACGACTGGAAATTCACAGCAGGCTAGCTCCTTCCTTCTCACTTACACACCAGCTCCTTCAACTTCCCTGGAATAGCCAAGATACCTCCTTCATCTTCCTGCTGCTCTTGCCAATGCTCGCCATAGACCCAGCCCTCTTCTCAGCCAGCTTCCCTGGTTCTCGCTACAGTCGATGGCCGTTGGAGCCCCTGGTCCCCTTGGTCGGCCTGCACTGTTACCTGTGCTGGAGGGATCCGTGAGCGCACACGGGTTTGCAACAGCCCTGAGCCCCAGTATGGAGGGAAGGACTGTGTGGGGGATGTGAAGGAACATCAAATGTGCAACAAGAAGAGCTGCCCTGTTGGTGAGTAATGGGCCGTGTCTGCTTGTGTGTGTGTGGGAAAGGAGCTGCCCCACCGGAAGGTCACAGGGCATGCACGTTTGAATGTGTGTATGCCCACATGTGCACATACATGTAGCGTGTGTTCTTAACCCACGTTCTCTATGCAGATGGGTGCTTATCCAACCCATGTTTTCCTGGAGCCAAGTGCAACAGCTTCCCTGATGGGTCCTGGTCCTGTGGCTCCTGCCCAGAGGGCTTCCTGGGCAATGGTACCTACTGTGAGGACCTGGATGAGGTTGGTACCTCCGCCTTGGGCAGCAGGGTATCCTGTGGAGATCTGGAGAGAGGCTAATGTCCATTTGTCCTCACAGTGTGCCGTGGTCTCAGACATCTGCTTCTCAACTAACAAAGCTTCCCGCTGTGTCAACACCAACCCCGGCTTCCACTGCCTGCCTTGTCCCCCACGCTACAAGGGGAGCCAGCCCTTTGGGGTTGGCCTGGAGGCTGCTAGAACGGAAAAACAAGTACGTGGCGCTGGCCTTACCTGTGTTTCTAAAGTCTAGGCAAGTGGAGGTGGGGTGGAAGGGAAAGGGCAGCATTGTTGGGAGAGGGGACCTCTTGGGCTCTGTTCATCTCCTGCTGGCACAGAGGAATCCAGATGTTTTCATGCAGAGGGCCTATGTATGCACTTCAGGGTAGCAATTCTGCCTTGCTCCTTACTGGGACGCTCTAGTAGAATGCCCGAGGCAGGGTAGGGATATTATGTCTCACAGTTTTAGAGGCTGGAAATCCAAGACTGAGGACCAGGCATCTAGTTCATGCGTTCTCAAGGGTGCCAGCGGCCATCATCTTCCCCAGTAGTCCTGTCTGTAGCTCATATTGCTCTCGCTCTTAAGGTGTGTGAGCCCGAGAACCCCTGCAAGGACAAGACTCACAGCTGCCACAAGCATGCCGAGTGCATCTACCTGGGCCACTTCAGTGACCCCATGTACAAGTGTGAGTGCCAGACGGGCTACGCCGGTGATGGGCTCATCTGTGGGGAGGACTCAGACCTGGACGGCTGGCCCAACAGCAACCTGGTGTGTGCTACCAACGCCACCTACCATTGCATCAAGGTGAGGGTCGCACTCTCTCAGGCTGAGAGCCAGGGTTCTGTGCTTCGGTCGTTCTCAGAGGTCTTTGGTCAGCATAGGGGGCTGCGCCTCCACCTTGTCATCAGCATAGGGTTCTGCCGGTCGATCCTGCTTCATCGGTGAACAGACCCGTCCTCTCCAGGCAGGGTAAGGGTTTGCTCTACCACCCCAGTCCCTCTTCAGTGACTCACTGCCAGGAGAGACGGGCCAATTTGGAAGCAATGATCTAGATAGCGAAAAACCTCCAAATTGTCTCATTCCTGCCTACGCTCTGCATGAACTTCAAGATTGGACCGTGGCACTGAACTCAGGTGGCCTCTCGCTTCACCTTCTTTCCACCCCAGGGACTGTTATGGAAAGCAACACACGCCCCGTGGTGCTTGCTCCTGGGCCCCGAGCCCGACAGCAGTGAGGTGCCCAGCCTGACTCCGTGGCTGGCCACAGAGTGTAGGAGACCAAAGGGCCCCAGACAAGCTTTCCTGCTTGGGATCCCAGCAAATGTTTTTTTTTTTCTTTTCTTTACAAAGACGCACGTGTGTGGCAGGGTGTAGTCGTGTTTGGGGAACGGACATTTGATCCGATGCAGGAGAGGCTAATACAGGTTTGAGCCGCTGTGGCCTCGCAAGCGGAAGCGCCGCAGGGTTTCCCACCCAAGACGTCACTTTAAAAACATAATTACATGTGTATTAACTCATTTTAAGTTAGAAGTGATGAAGTTTCAGTGCAGGGATTTCTTCTGTCAGAGCCTCTTGAGTGGAGATGGCAGGTATTGGCTAAACACTGAGGGCTTTCACGGAAACTAGGAAGCAGCACACACACACACATAAACACACACACACATAAACACGCACACAAACACGCGCGCACACACACACACACACACACACACACACACACAGGCATCAATGTGGTTGAAACCAAAACTGCACTTCCGTGCCCTGCTCGTCTTTGGCTCCTCAGCCGGTGCCCTGTGGCTCAGGTTTGGGTCACCGTACAGTGGACGGAGCAGAGCAGCTCTCCCGCCGTCACACGTATCGAATGTGGAGAGCTGGCGTGGAGCTAGCCCTGCCTCCTGAGCGTCTTCGTTCGAGCGCAGGAACTGCAAAGCCTACGCCGCTGAATGCTGCTCTCCAGTGAGGGCTGAGCTTGCGTACATGCTGCAGCTCTTGGTTCACTGAGTGAGGCTGTGGGAAAACCAGGACGCTGCCCTTCCACATCTCTGCCCTCACCCGCCTCTGTTCTCCCAGGTGTCTGGCCCGTTCCTGAGGCCTCTGGGCTCAGAACAGGGCTCCTTTTGTCTCTGCTCATGTGCAGCACCGACATAGTTCCCAGGGAAGGACTTAGGACAGCATAGGTCCAGGCCGGCTGGCTCCGACCCTCGTTCTTCCGCTTCTATCCGAGGACTTGTATCAGATATTCATACCTTTGGCTTCCTGAGTCTTGTTTTATTTTTCCCTGCGTTGGAAAGCAGGACGCTTTGGAAGGCTTTCATGCTCGTTATTCCCCCCCAACTCACAGGACAACTGTCCCAAACTGCCCAATTCCGGGCAGGAGGATTTCGATAAGGACGGGATTGGAGACGCTTGCGATGAGGACGATGACAATGACGGTGTGAACGATGAGAAGGTAGGATGGCGCCGCCCTCAGGCACCGAGAGCTCAGAAGAGGGGGCTCTCGACTGCTCTTCTGACACGTTTGTGAGCACCTGAAGCCACCAACAGAGACAGTTGTCACTGCAAATGCTTATTAGCTGGTGCAGGAACTCCTCCGTAACTTCACTTTCTTTAATTGTACTTAAAAACAAAACCTTACCAGTTTCCTTTTCTTCTGGCGAGCTGTTTCAGGGGCAAGACTAGGGTGCTGCAAAGAGGAGGTTTAGCGTGGGGCTCGCATAGCTCCCTGAGGATGGGTTCTCTATGGTGAGATTCAATGTTCTCCTCTGTCTGCTTTCACATTCTTTTTCACTCACCCCATCCATCCACTCACCGGCTCTCTAATCCCTGTGAGGTTGAGGAGACTGCTGCTTTGCAATAGGAAATGCCCACATTCGTAAGATAGGACAGCTGTGTACATCACTGTGAAACCACGTCATGGGAAACAGGGCCCGTGGAGACCTGACTGGCTCATTTTCTTTGTCGGTTGTCTACTCATAAGCACTGAACTGTGTTACGGCTCTGATGTATGGTCTGTGTTCTTTCTGATGTCCTTTTCTGGTGTTTTTTAGGACAACTGCCAGCTTCTCTTCAATCCCCGTCAATTAGACTATGACAAGGATGAGGTTGGAGACCGCTGTGACAATTGCCCCTATGTGCACAACCAGGCACAGATTGACACAGACAACAATGGCGAGGGCGATGCCTGCTCTGTGGACATTGATGGAGACGGTCAGCGGCTCAGCTCACCTTAGTGACACAGATCAGGGTGCATGGTTATGAGTGAGGCAGTGCTTGGCGTGCTGAGGTTCAGAGCCACAAACCAAGCAGCCATAGAAAAGGAGATTGCATTCACTGAGCATGTACAGTACAGACTTTTAAATTTTAATTTATTTATGTGTGTGTATGCGAGAGAGAGAGAGAAAGAGGATGTGTGTGAGGATGTGTGAGTGTGTGGGTGTGTGTGAAGGTGTGTGGAAGGAGGTGCTGCCCGCTGTGTGTGGAGGTCAGAAAACAGCTTTCAGGAGTTGGTCCTCTCCTTCTGCCTTCTTGAAGCAGGATCTCGGTGGTTTCTGCTGCCTGTGTGCTCCAGACGAGCTGTTCTGAGAACACCCAGCAGATTCTCCTGTGTCTTCCACTCATCTTGCAGACTGCCATTACAGATGCTCACCACTGCATCTGGTTTTTGTTTGTTTGGTTTTAATGTGGATTCTGAGGATCCAACTTGGGTCATCAATGTTTGTGTTATAAGCACTTTTACCCACAGAACCATCTTACTGACCCTGAGACCTTTACCATGCTGTTAATCTAAACAACAAAATTATAATATAGAGATGACTTTCCAGTATGTAGGTTGTTTGTAAATATCTCTCCCTTTTGTGTAATGGATTCACACATCTGGATTTGGGTATTTCTGTGGCTCCTGGTAGCTACCTTCCATGTACACCAGGGCCAACTGCAATTTTGAACATTTTAGAGGAGCCCAATTTATCTATACACTTATGAAACTGATTCCTTAAATAGCTTGCCTTTTCCCACAAGCCTCAGGTTCATTCTTGGAAAACCACAGTGTTCTGTATTTTCTTCCTTTGATGCCAATCCCACAGCTGCAGTGAACCCTCCATCTAAAACATCTGAGAACTGGGGTCCTCGCCTCGTCCATCTGCTCCCAGAAGGCATTGAGGGGAGCTGTTTGTCTCCCTCCATTCTGGCTTCTCCGTGTTTACTGATAAGGCCTAACCACAGGGCTTGGGTCCCCAGACAGATGGAGTGATTCACGGTCAGTGAGCTCTGACCGTACTGCAAGTTGGCACTTTATCCTGAGACTGGTGGCCTCTGTGAAAGAGCCCAGAGACCTGCCACACCACACTTGGAACTCAGTCACTCCTTTCTGGGGGTGTTGCAGTAGAGCCTCTGTGTACCCCATGAGTCTCACACCCCTCCTCATCCCTTCCCAGCCTGAATTTCCTTCATCCCCTCTGACTCACTCTACCCATCTCGAAGTATATTATCCTGTAGAACTTCCCAGTCAGCTTCTACATCCAGCGTTATCCTCAGGACAGCCTGGACCACTCTGCCTTCTCAGAGCTTGATGCACTCAGCAGGCACCTCATGTCCGTCCTAATGTAGGCTGGTGCGTCTGTTGCGCTGAGTGGGGTCTCTGGTTCCTGTGCCCCCTCTCTCTATATATATTTATATATTTAATTATTATCTCTCCAGAACTGGTAGACTTTCTTACCTATTTTCAGACTTCCTAAAACCCTTGCCCATCTACCTTGTACATATTTGTATAATGGATGGGTCAGCATCATCCCGAGGTTACCATGTTCCTGTGACTTAGCACATGCTTTCTGAGATCCCAGTGGTAACACCCAAAGCAGCATGCTCATAGACATGTTACACTCATCCTCTCCTACCTGGGCATTACTGCCCAGAGAATCCCAGACACTTGTTGTATTTTAGGTTAAGGGAACTGGAATTTTTTTTTCAAGACAGGGTCTCACTAAGAATGGAAAATGTATCATGGACTCTTCCATGAATCTAATAATCTTTACATTTTTGACCTATCCTAGGTGAAATCTTGTCTGTATCTTATCCAGTATGATGGCGAAATGATGTACTTTCTTTTTAACTCAGTGTATTACCACTTTGTTTCATCAACAGATGTTTTCAATGAGCGAGACAACTGTCCCTATGTCTACAACACTGACCAGAGAGACACAGATGGGGATGGCGTGGGTGATCACTGTGACAACTGTCCTCTGATGCACAACCCCGATCAGGTGATTGGATGTCTCCACACAGGGGTCTGTGGTCCCCAGCTGTTGCCTAGAGAGGAGCCTTTGAGAGCGACCAACATCTCAGGTCACCCTCATCTCTTCTCAGGGCGTTCCTCCTCCTCAAACAGCCTCATAAAGATGCTCCTGTGTGGTTCTCATTGGTTCTGCCAAGCATGACAGCATAGTTTTCTATAATCTCAGCTGGAACCTCTTAGCCCAAATCTAAGCACATTATATCTAGGTGGCCATAGGCCAAGGAAGGAAGTGGCTTTCCCTCACTGTCTGGGGGGAAATTGGTCTCCATGGTTACCCTGAGGCAAACCCAGAACTAGCTACATTTCCAGGCCTGCCCTTGGAAGGGACAAGAAGAATATGAACTAGAAATACTATCTGCTGAGTATATAGTAACAAATGGTGGGTATAGTGATTGCTGAGTGGTAGTTAACTACAATAAGTTCCCCATAGGATGGGGCACAGGATAAGAGATTCTGAACCCAGGCATCTGGATTCCAGGCTCTTTTCTGTGTAGACAGTAAGTGCTATAGCATAGGGCATTTTTGCACCTTGGCTCCAGTGCTGGCCTGTAACACAAAGGGGAGCAGGTCTCTAGTCTAATACCTGAGTCTTCATGTGCTTCCTCAGGCAGTATTCATGGTGTTCACTTCCCACTCTTTCCCCCAGATGGATCAGGACAATGATCTTGTTGGAGATCAGTGTGACAACAATGAAGACATAGATGATGATGGCCACCAGAACAACCAAGACAACTGCCCATACATCTCCAACTCCAACCAGGCTGACCATGACAACGATGGCAAGGGCGATGCCTGTGACTCTGATGATGACAATGATGGTGTTCCAGATGACAGGGACAACTGCCGCCTTGTATTCAACCCAGACCAGGAAGACTCAGACGGTGGGTGCCTTCCTCGGTACATATGTGTGTTGCAAAGCGCATGCATAGTCCCGCAGAGCCAGAACTTCTCTGGTAATAGAGCTACTTTAAAATTGGAGTTAGCAGGATGGCTATCTTAGGGTGCAGGGCACAGGGGTGGCTGGTCTTCTGTCTAGCCTGCTTGGAAGTTTCAGCTTCTTCTGTGTGTTTAATATTCACCCAGTGAGAGGGGTGAAGTCTCTTCGTGCCAGGATGAGGAAACCTCTCAGCACCTGCATACTTTTGAAACTCTTTGGCAATCACTTAGATAGAAAAAGGGTTCGTAGAACACAGCCAGTGACATGACTGGGTGGTGGTGGTGGGGTGTTTATTGTTTTATATCTAATACCTAAGATAGGGAAAGTGTAAAACAAAACGGAAGGTCTTATGTAAATCAGGGGTCTGTAGCTGTGCAGGCTCTGGAGGAAGTCACACCCCAGGCAGGACTGCAGTCCCAAATAACAAAGCACGCAGCTGTGCTTGGTATTGGGCTGGTCCTTACTCCCTCCCAGTGCAGGATGATCCGAGCTCTGTTTGGAAGACGCTTATCCTGAACAAATGGAGACCAGGAGTCCTGGGGTGTCGAGCCAGGATGACTCAGAAGCACGTGAAAAGGCTGGCCAAGGCCCAAGGGCAGCTCCAGGATCCTCCCTGCACAGGGAAGAGGCCTTTCAGCAGAAAGCTCCCAGCTTGATGCAGGCAGTGAGAGGTGGGGTTTGGCTCACCTAGGAAGGAGCTGGAAGGAGAAGCTAGGAGTATTTTTATTATTTTTAAGATGTTGTTACTGAGGCTGGGGAACAGTTTCATTGGAAGGGTACTGGCCTAGCATATACTCAGTACTACACAGACAAGGCCATAGTAGTACCGCACCTAATAACTCAGGAGGCAGAAGCAGGAGGAAGCCAAGTCTTTTTTGGCTCCATAAAAGCCGGCTTGAGGTGGGCCTGTGCTATGATACCCTGTCTCAAGGAATAAACTACACGTACCCCTAATTATATATTTCACACAGTAGGGGAGCTTGTGATACTGGATACAGAACGGGACACTAGTTGGAAGAATTGGAGAATCAAGATACCAATCTAGACACCAAATATGGTTTCTTTTCTTCTTTTAGAAATAAGGGCAAAATGCCTGTTGCCTCTGCCTTCGGGCATCTCGCCATGGCCAAGGATAGGGCAGCTGTAAGATCACCAGGCATGACCTGTCCCTCTTTGCAGACCAACCCCATTGGGTCCACTCTCCCTAGGGAAAGTCATGTGTGCTGGAAAGGTTCTGCTTCAAATACCAAGTAAATTAAAATGGTTCCAGTTACAAAGAGCAACAATGAGACATGAGCTTAAAGAGACATTGGCAGCAGCCAACTTTCTGTTTTCAACTCTGAGTGTGGGGAGCTGAGAAAGCAGAGAAAGAAAGCCTTCTTATGAAGGCTTTACCATGCCATGTTATCCTTGGCTGCCATGTTTGCAGTGTCCCTGGAATTCCTTATAGCTCCACAAGCTCAAAGTTTTGGAGGCAGTTAACCTGCAATCTACAATTAACTGCGAGTTGTGCAGCCTCAGACCTTGGGGACCCAGAGATCTCTGCTTATATACGTGAAGACAAACGCAGCTAACCTACCTTGTATGCCTGAGTTTTTCTCTTCCTTATCCACAGGTGATGGCCGGGGTGATATTTGTAAAGATGACTTTGACAATGACAATGTCCCAGATATCGATGACGTGTGCCCTGAGAACAATGCCATCACTGAGACAGACTTCAGGAACTTCCAGATGGTCCCTCTGGATCCCAAGGGAACCACACAAATTGATCCCAACTGGGTAATTCGTCACCAGGGCAAAGAGCTGGTGCAGACAGCAAACTCGGACCCTGGCATTGCTGTAGGTAAGACCGTGAGTGAGGTGGTGTGGCTGAGTGGCCAAGTAAGGCCATGTGGACAGGATTCAGGATAAATTTTCGGATAGCCTTACCCTTTCTTGATGCTTGGAACAGTCTCCCTTCATAATCTGGTTAGGGGCTCTTGGAAAACACAGGTTCGCCTTTCTGGCCTATTGAATTTGCTGTTCATTTAAACCAGTTCATACTATGGACCCTCTGAAATGGTATATGACACAGTGAAGCCTTTGCCACAAAACAGTCAATTGGGTCCCAAGTCCTGTAACTTTTGGTAATCTGCGAACAGCATGGGGTATTTAGACCCATGTTTCTGTGACATGGGTCCCTGAGGGGCCTTCTGAGCTGCTTTTCCCTGGGCCTCCAGATCATCTATGTTTCCTCTGCACCCAGGTTTTGATGAGTTTGGGTCTGTGGACTTCAGTGGCACTTTCTATGTCAACACTGACCGGGATGATGACTATGCTGGCTTCGTCTTTGGCTATCAGTCCAGTAGCCGCTTCTATGTGGTGATGTGGAAGCAGGTCACCCAGACCTACTGGGAAGACAAGCCCAGCCGGGCTTACGGCTACTCTGGTGTATCACTGAAAGTGGTAAACTCCACCACTGGTACTGGCGAGCACCTGAGGAACGCCCTGTGGCACACGGGAAACACAGCAGGCCAGGTGAGGGCCTGGGCAGTTGATGACCTCTTCCAGACAGACCCCCAAGCTCCTAGCCCATTCTGGAGAGAGACACCCTTCTGTTCTCATTAATTTTTAATCAAGTAGTAATCACTTTAAGAGTTGGTGTTGAATACCCACTTTATTAAACACAGCATGCCCGTGCTTTTGACATGGTTAGCAGGATTGAACACATGGCCAATGCCGTGCAGAGACAGGACTTGACAGTGTGAGTCCTGTCTATAGTTCCACCTCCAAGAGGCAGATGATATGACTGTCTGGGCCTAGTGGTCTCAGGCTCTTAGTGCTAACTGTAACATTCTCTGTGGTGGATTTAGGTGCACATTGTAGCATCCTGTAGGTGTATGTAGCAGGGTAGATGATATATGGTGTTTAAAAAATTACAGCATACACAACAAAATGTACCAAAGAGATACCAAGTGGGATTGCTTTACATGGTCCAGGAGGAGAAGGATGGTAGAGAAGCAGGCATCTTACCCATCAACAATGTTGCTCTTCCACAGGTGCGCACTCTATGGCATGATCCCAAAAACATCGGCTGGAAAGACTACACTGCTTACAGGTGGCACCTGACCCACAGACCGAAGACAGGCTACATGAGGTGAGGGTGCATGTCTGTCCAGTGATAGGCCTTTCGGGACCCTCTTTTCACTGGATGGTCTAATCTTCTTTTCCATTAAATAACCACTCTGCCTTTCCATTGGATAGCCAATGGAAAGGCCGGATGGCTTTTTCACTACATGAACAATCTTCTTTCTCTATCTGCCTTCCCATTGTATAAGTATGCCGTAATGAATTCTTTTAGTCTTCTCTGGATTCCTTAGTTTTAAATGCCTTTAGTCATCTATCTTGCATCCTTACTCTACATTACTTACTTTAAAATCTTGAAAAGTAAACTGTGTCTTAGGATGCTTGTTGGGTAGCAGACAAAGAACTCCACAACTATCTGGGTAGAATTCAGGATTTCATGCCTGATAAGGAGATGCTGTCCCTCTGAGTCACACCCAGCTGCCTGGTGTTTGTGGATCCTTGGGGTTTCAGTGAGGGAGGTGTAGACTGGTGTTTGGGAGGTGATGTCTCTGCAAAGATGTCCCATCTGTCATGTGTTCCATCTGAGAATTCTGTGGCATCACTTTCCACTCTGGGCCAGGAAGATAGAGTTCTGTCTCCACCCTCAGGCAGCTTTTACAATGGGACAAAGAAGAGACTCAGGATCCTCATGGAAAATGAAAGCTATGGGAGCCATACTTAGGGAAAGACCTGGCTCCAAGGAAAAGAAACAGGCACCTACTCCCCAAAGCAATCAGGAAACACCATTCACTTTTCACACTGCCTTGGCTCTTAAAGGCAACCTACTAAAAATATGGGTGACTGTAGTCACACACACCAAGGGTGCATCAGTTTTGCCTGTGAGAGGGAATGGGCTCTTTAGATTTGATTGTATGACAGAACTCAGTGTTCCTAAAGGGAAGGCAAGTCCTAGTCCTGCCTCCTTGATGGAACCTGGAGTGGAGGGTGGGGCCACAGATCCCTCTGGACTGGGCTGAGTATAGCTCAGTGGTAGAGCACAGAACACTTGGTCAGCATATGCAAGGTCATGCTTTCACCCTCAGCACCAAACAGGCAGAATGGATCCCTCTTGGTCAACAGCTGGCATCCAGAGCCAGCCACTGGTCTCAGGTAAATGTGCTGCTGAGTTCAAGTTCTCTTTCATCCTTTACTTCCTTTCCCGTTTCAGAGTCTTAGTGCATGAAGGAAAGCAGGTCATGGCTGACTCAGGACCAATCTATGACCAGACCTATGCTGGTGGACGACTAGGTCTGTTTGTCTTCTCCCAAGAAATGGTGTACTTCTCAGATCTCAAGTATGAATGCAGAGGTGAGTACATGCTCACATCAGGGAATGTTCTCACAGAACCAGGACAGGCTGGCATCCACTTTTCTATCTACAGAGGCTTCACTTCAGGGAAATGAACTGCTGCTATGAGTTAGGGCTTCCTCTCTTCCCAATAAAGATATAATTTAGGCAACTTAAGTTTGTTCCTTCTTTTTCTTTCCTTTCTTTCTTGATGGCTCTTTTTTGTTTTAAATTAAGTCTGGGTGTCTTTGGTAGGACAAATATTTTCTATCTGTCACAGGCTCTACCTGCCACGGTAATGAGTTCTTTCGTTTCTTGTTTCCATACCTTCTGAATTTCTAGGAGCATGTTAGATTATTGTCTTCACTAAAAATTGAAAGAAAAAAAGGAGAGGAAGGAAGGGATGAGGGAGGGAAGAAAGAAGTGAGGGAAGAAAAGAGGCTAGAAGTTTATTTATCTGAACCAAATTATAAATCCGAAAGCAAGCTTGACTCTAGTCTGGTCTAATGACATGCCTTGTACAGAAGTTGGCAAAGCTCACAAATATTTCCCAATGCTCATACCCTGAAAACAATACACAAATCAAAAAGAAACAAAAGTAAGAACATTATTTTTGCTCCTTCTTCCACTGAAGGTCTCTTTCTTATGTTTGGATTTCATTGAAGCTCTTTCTTTTTTTCTTAATATAACCACTCATTAATCCACTCATCTATGCATGCATCCTTCCAAAAACTTATTTACTCATCCATCCAAACACCCATTCACCCTTTATCTTTCTGTTCATTCACTCATCTCTTATCTGCTCATTCATCCAAACATCTCTTGGTCATCCATCAATCTTTTCTACTCATCTTTCAATGTATGCCTTCTTAAAATTAAAATGATGATATTTGAGGTCATAGGTAAAACAGATGCACATAATATTAGCACTTGGGAGCCTGAGGCAGGAGGATTGCTTCATTTGAGGACAGTCTGAGCTATATAGTGAGTTCCAGGACAGCCTTGTCTTCAAGTATGTGATGAAGAAAATAAACATAATAAAATACCCCTGGTTGCTTCATCCTAATCCCATTGTTCCTTCTCTTCTAGATGTCTAGAGAACAGGGCTACAGTTCCAGCAATGTGCTACAAATACTGTTTCCTAGACACATTGGTCCATCTTGGTACTTGCAGCTTTTTTGTCTTGCGGCATTGCCTATTTCTTGACCTTACCTGAGTGGATCTTCACCTCCTTCGTCAGCACCAAGTCTAAGTGCCCTCAAGGAGTTAACATCAAGGGAGCTCCAAAATGAGCATCTAGCCTGCTATTGGAAAGCATTTTGATGAAATATGAGACATACTGTGGAGTGAAAACCGAGCATGTTTTTGCATTGCCTTTTCTTGTTTGTTTAAAAAGAATGACGTTTACATGTAAAATGTAATTACTTACAGTATTTATGTGTATATGAAGTTGAAGGGACTATTGTGTTTAAGTCATTCTCATAAATTAAGCATGAAAAAATATCGCTCACCTACTTTCAGTGCTTAATGTTGTCACTGTTCTTGGATTCGTGCTGTTCTACAATAACACACAAATCCTGTGAAGTTGATTATGAAGAAAGATCAGGTGAACTTGGCTGCAGTAAGAAAGAGGCCAGAAGGTAGTCTCATGAGATTGTGGCCCCTTGTCCAGTGCTGTGAAACACTGACTAATAAGAACATAGAAAATGATTGCAAAATTAGATGAAAACCACTTTTTTACTCCTCTTGGCCCACAGTTCCAGCTGACTTGATAAAGAAAGCATGTCCTTGCAGAGGGGAATCTTTTGGGATTCCAGCTCTGGTTTGTCAGAGCTTTCAGAACAAAATCTCAGCATAAGTAATTTCCTGTTAAGCTGGCTGTGTGGGTTGGGCCTTGTGGAACTCTCTACCTGGCTGGAAGTCATGGCTGCTGGGATCTCTGTCTGGGCATCCTTCCCTGTCCCTGCTATTAGGAAATAGACTGTCGGGAAGTTGGCAAATGCACTTTGGTACCCTACTCCTACTCTAGGCTTCCAAATAATACAAAAGTTGCTTTTGCAGAGTTTGGTAACACATTTTATTAAGGTTCCAGGTACAGTTGTTTTGTTATATTTATTAAATGAATTTGGAATGTAGCTCCACTCACCGATAACTTATTTTAAACAAACAAAGTAGCAAGTATGTAGTATAATTTCTAGAAATAAACAGATGACAAGGATATAATGATATAGAGATACACTTGCCAAATATCTGCTGGTTGAAATACAAGGCTCTATGTCATGATAAAATGGAACCTTAATATAAACAGTTGCCAATGATTTCAATTCAGTTCTTTCTACTGTTACCTATTTGCTGTATATAGGTTCTTTTTATTTTAATGCTGAGGGAAACATCATTTTTTTTCCAGACACACCCATTAATCAGTCACATCATGGCAGTCACATGCTTGATTTAGATTATTTTATTTTTTTTTGCTTTAAGCTGCATGATGTCCCAGCAGGAAGTACTGTCTCTTTCACTCCACATGAGTTCAGTGGAAGTGCATCTTGTCCCTCAGGTGGGGGTGAATCATAATCCCCCTTTTGGTAATGGCAACTGCATTCCTAAGTCAGACAGAAAGAGCCCATGACTTTGGTCTGGGCTTCCACAGTTTGTCTTGACGAATTATTTGTGTTGGCGCCATTGAGGGCGAGTTTCCTTGTGTTTTGTTATCCTGCACTTTTTACTTTTGGTGAAACTGTATTCCCAAGGCCAACGCGGGATTGGGAGACTTCTGGCCATGAGGATGTGAAGGGCATTTAGTCTTTCACTTGGGGCATTTGGTTGAATGGTACAAGGTGGTGGGGAGCAATGTGAATACGTTCAATGTACCATATTATTTTTGTAAATTATTTATGTAGTTTTAAAAACCAAGAGCTTCTCATATACATTGTTTTTTTTTTTTTGCCAAAGATTGTAAATATTTATTTATTTGTTCATTGGGTCAGATTTTCACCACTGAAACCCTACGTTTAGCTACAGCTTCATTTTTATAACAAAGATTAACAACAGCAAATAAATTATAAAAAGGTTTCTATTAATGAATCTCTCTCCCTTTTTTAAAAGAGTTAGTGGGATTCCTTCTGGAGGGGGCTGGGCATTTCACCTAGGGAGAACCCACATTTTGACTCTTGATAGTGAAAGGGGTGTTGTTCTTTGGCTGCAAGTTTTCCTGGTGTGTGCGCGGGTTAGACGTTCAAAGCAGTTGTCTCTGACACAGTCCTCCTTCCACCAAAGTCCTGAGGGAGCACAGTACTCAGTCCCTCAGCAGAACCCTGGCTCCTGGTTCTCATTGTCAGGCAGGAGCAGAGCCTTACAGTGACTCCAGTAAGAACCGCTTCAGGGTTCAGAAAAGATGGAGACACAGGGACTGACCATGGACACAGTTGGGCTCTGCTTCCTCTACTGAACCCAAGTAGAAGGAGCAAAGAGCAGACAGCACCCAGCAAAGCCAGTCCTGGTGTGGTGCAGAGAAGGGGTGGTCACATAGCACTGTAGCCTGGGATTTCTTCAGTACCTAGCTAATGGGAAGGTTCATGCATGTGATGGTAGAGTTAGGCAAGTGGAGATATGAGAGAGCAACACAGAGGTAGAGGAGGAACGGCATGAGGCAGAGACAGAGACAAAGTGGGCATCTTTGGCTCATCAGTGATGGGGTCATGAGATACAGGATCTACTTCCCATGGCGACATGACTATTTGTAACTGGATTTTTGCTACTTTGTGGATTCTTCTTTCTTCTACCTTTCCCCAACCCTTTTCTTCTTCCCTTTCAACTCCCTAACACTAGATACAAGAGAAAAAAGAATAGAGAGAAAAGGAAAGAAATCCCTAAATAAAGTCAGGAGTCAGAAAGGGATGACATTATCCTCAGACTACTTCCTGCTGATTCCTTGGGGAAAGTTTGATCTTCACTGTCAGGATATCTAATTTCTTTTTGTTGTTTATCTTTGCGCATAATTATTTGACAAACCTCAGCGAACAAAACAACAACCACCTGCCCCGCCTCTTGGGGGCTCTAGCATTTATATACCCTCTGAAAATTTCCCAGAATTCCAAACATCACACACTCGCAGAAACTATCTACAGCTGGCAAAACCACGCCTCTGCACGAGCACAAGGTAAATCACAATCAGCTGCTGCAAAGCAGCCTGATAGCCCCACGCCTGGGATTAAAATAAAAAATATATTCTTATAATATTTCTGTGATTTTTTTTTAAATGAAAAAATCCCAGAATTCCCACTACACCAAGGGTTGGTCAAGTTGAGCCAGTAGACTACTTTCGTAGCTATAGAGAAGAATGCCGGGCCTGTATACACCAGTGAGCCGGGCTCTGATAAGCTCAGAACCACAGTGGGAAAGCTGGGACATAACCTCGGCTGCTCAGCAGGGGTAGTGCGGAAGGACACTTAATGCACTTTTAATTCAAGAAACTCGAGAGACACAGGAAAGGATTAAGCAGTGCTGAAGAGCCAGCCTTAAAGTGGAGCATTGCTCCGTCATTCAGTTGCACCTTGGTTTTTCTATTTGATCATCTGTGAACAAGCACGTGGTATCTGACAGCACCCCCTGCCTGCCCCACGGCCCTAGGCACATCAGAGTCCTCAGGATTGCATCTTGTGTGTCTACTACCTGACCAGGAGTGAGGGGTCCCTTGGAATTTGGTGGATTATATGAGAGAATGGCCCCACAGATACCCTCTCTTCTGCTTCTTACACATTCTGCATGATCTTCAGGCTGCATGCTTTCAGTCTAGAGCCAAACACAATGATTACTTTCTGCTGTAGGTGACAAAGGACTGAAAGTCCAGTGTGAACTCTGGGTTCACTCCTGTGCAGTGAAGGAGTCCATGTTATAACAGACCTCTTGTTCCCCAAGTGACTGCACTTGGGGTGTGCAACTACCAGGAAGGGAGAAAGTTTTGGGGAAGAATCATAATAATGATTATCAATCCTAGATTTGTGCTTTTCCAAGTGCGAGGCCAAACTGTTCTTTGGACATGAAAGCTTTTGGAAGTTTTGGAAACTCAGGTTGACTTTTCTCGCTTGCTCTGGGTTTCTAGAGCAGCCTTTCCGGATCCAGGAGCAGAACGGTCACTGAGGTGCAAGAACCAGATGAGGAGAGTCAGGGTTACTTTACTAGTTCTGGGGCCTCGGCTCAGTGAGCAACAGTGCATTGAAATGGTGACACAGACATACATTGGGGGTTCTGCTGGAAAATGAAAGCATGCAAGAGACACTTCTGTGAGCCCTTCCTCACTCAGGCTTTTCCAGAGCTAACAACCCAGTGCTAGTGAGGCATCTGAGAGAACTGAGGGCGTCGTTGGCCATGTCAGCTGCCTTCCAGGGATGGGCGCTGCTCTGCTCCCAGGATATGCTTGGCAGAGCATACTGTTCAGAAGAGAGATCTCAGTGCCAAGGTAGCCAGGACAGTAGCCTGGGAACTCCCTTGGGTATTTTTGCCGAGAAGCCTGCGCTGCCAGTTACCAAGTGTCTGCCCTAGGCACCTCTTATCTTTTGTTGCATCTGTATAACACAGGAGTAAAGCAGCTCACCTCTGACACTTCTCACTCCAGGTGAGTTCTGAGAGGCCTTGAGTACTGACACTAGGCACCCATCCTCACCTTGCCGCCTCAGAAGCACTGTGTGTTGCCGGTAGCTGTGGCAGCACGCCTCCACTTCCAGGCTGAATTTGGGTTTTCATATTTAGATGCCCTTTGCATCTTCTGATGGCCCTCCCCACTCCGTGCACATCAGACCTTAGGAGAAGTGATATTTTAAACATTCAGCTTCCCATGTGCTTGGCTCAGAAATCCAGAGGATCAGATCTAACCTGAGAGTCCTGTGAACAGGTGTCAGACGTTTTTGTCTTCTCACAGGCCAGGCAGCAGCTGAGGAGGGGAGGTTGAGGCACGAAGAAACACCTTACAACGTCAAAGCCTATGGTTCTGGAGCGGATTCTTCTGAGAAACCACAGGGCACGTTATGTGCATATCTGTGCGTGCTTGTGTGGAAGAGGGGCACAGGTATGTGTTTAATGAGCCCGTCAGCCTGTGCTGTCTGCCTGTGTATCCCTGGTTAAGCTACTTACACATTCTGAGTGTCGTAGCCTTATCTTTCACAGAGCAGGAACAACCCTTTGTTCAGTGGGGGATGCTGGGTAGTTTTATGTCAACCTGATACAAGCAATCGTCATCAAGTGGCGTGAACATAAACTGAGAACATAGACTGGTGTGTAGGCAAGCCTGTAGGACTTTTTTTTTTCTTTCTTTTTAGAAATGTATGATATATCGAATGCAACATTCCAAGACCATGCTTAGGAGCAGTGGACTCAGAGCCAAACTATGACATTGAGTGTCTAATTTTAGAGTTAGCTTATAAAGGCAAAAACTGTAGTTAGGTCTTGCAGGGGGCTGGGACGAGGACCACACTGAACAGGGCAGTCACCTTTGCATCGTTATTTTCACTGATTAGACAAACCAGTTCTAGCTGACCTTTAATTTGATTGGTCTCAAGTGGAGTTTATTTAGGGCCAGCTGCTCTTATCATTGGGGAATTTCTAGGAGTAGCAGGCAGAGTATGCTGAACATTAGATAGTTTTTGGTCAACCTTTTTAATTTAATTTTATTTTTTTCAAGACAGGGTTTCTCTGTGTAGTCTTGGCTGTCCTGGGCTCCCTTTGTAGACTAGGCTGGCCTCAAACTCACAGCAATCCACCTGCCTCTGCTTCCCTGAGTGCTAGGGTTAAAGGCATGTACCACCAGGCCCTGCTTGAGAGCTTTTCTCTATATCAGCAACAAGCTGAGATAATGTGGCTGTTAGGCCTGAAACAAAAATGGTTATAATTATGCCAAAAGAACCAGGCCTCAACAATTTTCTCTACTAGTTTTTCTAGTAAAGTTTGCACTTGTTATTTTGGAGAGTAAATTGAGTAAAACCTGTAAGGTTTGTTTTTTTGTTTTTGTTTTTGTTTTTGTTTTCCCTGTGAGAACACAGAAAAAAAATTGCAATCTCATTGTTGGTGATAATTTATATCCACAAAATTACTGAAAACATTCCATAATTGCTTTATTTGGCAAATACTTTTGACTTGGAAAATGGGCTATTTTTAATTTTTATAATTATTTAACCTTTTGAAAATTACAACTGGTCATTTACTGTAATTACTTATGTTTTAAAATTTATTTTTTTATTAAGTACAGTTTATTCACTTTGTATCCCAACTGTAGTGCCCTCCTTCCTCCCCTCCCAATCCCATCCTCCCTCTCTCGTCCCCACCCATGCCCCTCCCCCAGTCCACTGAAAGGAGAGGTCTTCCTCCCCTTCCATCTGATCTTAGTCTATCAGGTCTTATCAGGACTGGCTGCATTGTCTTCCTCTGTGGCCTGGTAAGGCTACACCCCTCTCAGGGGGAGGTGATCAAAGAGCCAGCCACTGAGTTCAAGTCAGAGACAGTCTCTGTTCCCATTACTAGGGACATTTTCTTAATCAGTGATTGATAGAGGAGGGCCCAGCCAGTTGTGGGTGGGGCCACCACTGGGCTGGTGATCTTGGCTTGTGTAAGGAAGCAGGCTGAGCAAGCCAGTATGCACCACTCCTGCATGGCTTCTGCATTAGCTTCCAGGTTCCTGTCCTCTTTTGTTCCTTCAGTGATGGGCTATGATGTGAAAGTGTAAGCCAAATAAGCCCTTTCCACCCCAACTTGCTTTCTCTCCTGGTATTTTATCACAGCACTAGAAACCCTAAGAGAGGGAGTATTGTGAAAGCTGACTGAAATGAATAGCTGACTGAATGAAGATAAACTCTTCATTCAGATGTTGTGAAGTGGATAGGTGAAAATGAAGTTAGAGAGAAGGAATGTAACAGACCTGGACAGTGGACACTGTGTATCAGCTTGGGGTGGTGTGAGAACCAGCAGCTATGAGAAGCCTCTGAGCAGCAGCAGGGACCATGAACAATGAGACGAGCATGAGCCACAGAGCTTGGGCAGTGAGGTCAGGGGAAACTCCCCATGAATGTCTCTGAGCGGGATGCTAAAGGGTTTGACAATCACCCAATCCTAAGCAACCCCCCTCAGTGTGCATTTCCAGAGGAATTTGATTTTATAAGTTCAAATGAGTTTCCCTGTGAGCTAATGCACTTTAGAAAATGACTGTGCTGATGGGGAAAAGATAGTGAAGTTGGGAGCTGAGGCCTGCAGTGGAGTTGGGAGGAAGCCAGAGTCATCAGAATCACCATGGAGCTGAGAGTGTCCCGGGAGGGTCACATTCTGGTGACTGGACAAGCATGACTTCATGTTTGTCCTCCATCCATGACTAGAGCTATTATAACAGTAACCCTGAATCCTTGTGCAAGTCTCCACTATCCAAGGCAGCTTTGTGACTGGGGTCTGCCCTAGCTTGGAGCAGAGTGCTGATGTAGGCGTGGGTCATCCTGTTTGGTATGGAAGTGACCCCAGGAGCTGTAGAATGATGGAAGAATTGAGGTGCACATCACTTAGGGGTCACCAATGTGAGCAGGTGGACCCCTAGACCTACCTGAGGATCAGGAAGGGGCTGTTCTCTGAAAGAAGGAGCCTGGGATTGGCCTTTCTTTATTATCTGGACTCTTGACCCTGGCCTTTGACTGCTTCCTGTAGAAGAAGTAAAACAAACAAACAAACAAACAAACAAACATGTTGGAGTCAGAACCTGGGTATAGACAAACCAGGCTTAGATTCCATCTCCCATAGGGTGATTAAAGAAAGCAATAAGCGTAGAACACAGACAAAGGGAATCTATTTGATGTGAAAATGTACACTGAAACATAAAACTTCAAGGTCCTGCCTGGAGGGTTTGGAGCATCCGGGTTTAAACAGAAGGAAAGGGTCCTGCACAGCTGAGCAGTCCTTAAGGTGTGGTCCCACTCATCATTGCTGTTTGTCTGTTTTGCAAGATAGCCTGACAACTTGTCAGAACAGTGTGAAATCCTTCTTGGAGGAACCGTCTCTGTGGCTGACACCACGCCTCTCAGACTTCCCTTCTCTCAGTAAGAGATTCTTGAGGAAAGTATAATTTCTCGGGTCCACTGTTTCAATAGCCTGACAGCCACAGGGAGGGATACAAGTATCTCTTTAGAACATCTTCATGCCTATCAGGATGGCCTGGATGTGAGACAGAAAATGTGAGAGGCGTTCCTCGCTGCAGTCTCTCTGCAGCATCTGTGTGGAGCTGGGGCCTGGACACAGCACAGGAAGCCAGCTCCTCTACTCTGTCTTTTAGGTGCAGATTATAACACATTGGGAGACAGTTCAGACTCCGTGCTCTGCCCTGGACTGCACAACACAAGTAAAACCAGGCTTACCTCCTCGGTTTTAGCTAAGTGCTCTGGGCCCAAATGAACTTTAATGCTACCAGCTGATTCTGGTTTCCACTTTCATCCAAAGGAGCAGGACCCTTACATTCCTGACACAGCAGAGCCTTGCGAGAGCCTCCTTGGCTTGAGCCAGAAAGCAGATTATGTTTTGGGATTCTGGGAAAATATGGACTCAGGTTTTTTTTTGTTTTTTTTTTTTGTTTGTTTTTTTTTTTTTTGTAAAGAAATTTCCAGTTTCTGTCAGCAACTGCATTATATGCAAGGGGACAATGACCTCCAGACATGGGTAGGGTGGGGCTGATGCTCCGCAGTGAGGTCTACCATCGAAGACATGAGAGTTTCCGTTAGCACAGAATGGGCTGCTCCTGAGGTTCAAGGGATTGTGCAGGGCTGAGTAAACTTGGTGAGCATGCTATGCTGAAGCAGAGGCCCTGTGACGGTGGCCAGGTACCTAGCTGTGCATGGATCCTGCAGTCTGCTCTTTCCATCTCCTCCCCCAGCTCAGCATCTCCTCAATGATGATGGGGCTGACTCAGTCAACTTTTACTGAAGGACAAGCAGGATCTCCTTACACAATGGAAAAGACCAAGGCCTCCTAACCTGATGGAAGACAGAGATGCTGTCCCACCTGGAGAAAGGCTGACTGAGGCCAAGAGAAACAGGCTGGAATGTGAAATATTAAGTGTAGATGCGTAGTCAAAGAGCTACCAGAAGTAAGTGTGGACTCCTGGGAAGCAAAAGTGTGAAAACACAGGCTCAGTTCAGCTGGCTCCAAAGAGAAACAGATGAAGGCAGAGGGCTATGGAAGGACCTTTGCAGGGGCAGGTATGGCTGAGACTTGTATGGATCTGTACCTGGACCTCAGGGCCTGATGATCTCAGAATTGTGTGATGTGGAGATACATCTAGAAAGGGAAATAAATCAGAGGTCAGGACGAGGTTTCCTGTAGAAAATGGTTAGTTTTTAAGAACAAATAAGAGATTTGATGCCACAGGTCATAAGAGCACCTTGAATGAAGGAGAGACATTTCCACCCTGGCCTTTCCTCTCTTGCATTCTTCGTTCACCTGTTAACATAGTTTTGGTTACCATCTCAAGGATGGAAGGGAAACAGTTCAGACAACATAAAGTCATGTCTGAAATACAATTAATTCAGTTACACAAACTATCTTGAGACCTCACTATCTCTCCTTATTTTAGCAACAAAGGAGTTGGTTCAAGTAGGCAGCATAGCTCTGCTTAGAGAGGGGGGTGAGCCGAGCCGAGAAAGGAGAGCCAGTTCCATAAGGACACCCAGCTTGGCTAGAAAGGTGATTGCCTTTCCCGGAGAACAAAACAAAACATATCTTCCAGGAGTGTAAAGAATTAACTTAGAAAGGGTAAGCCTCTACTTAGTAATAAGTAATGAAACCTCTTTTACCCACTATGACTCTGGCTGTCATTGAGCTCCTAGAAATCCACTTTCTAGTTGGCACACTGGAGTAGTACTTCAATGTTGAAGAGGTGCGGAGGGGCCCATTCCTGACTTCCCTGTGGGCCAGCGTGTTATTTATTATCTGGTTTCTTTAGAACTTTCTCAAAACCCACTCCCATCGGGCTCATCATGGGCTGAAGAGACCCTACCTACTCAAGGTTTAAATTTTGTGTTTGATGCTTTTCTGCTTCAGTTGCAGCTCCTAGTGTCCGGCTCATTTTGAGTTTGGGTTTCCCCTTGGGTTTCCAAAATTTTGTTCATTTTATGTACTGTTAATCTTTTTGTAGTGTTTTGTATACCTTTTACTTTTTACATTTAAGTAGTTTTCAAAAGTTTAAATCCAGAATTCTTATTCAAGAAAATCTACCATCCCAGGGAAAATAGTTGCATTTCTGGCCAAAACAAGACAAAATATATATTTGGGGAAAAAAAAGCTAATCATTTGTGGTTGTCTTAGTGGCCAATAAGACTAGAGCAAGCTTTTATTTGATGACAATATGGAAAGTTTTAACATTTACCTTAAAGAATCACCATGAAGTTCATCAGACAACTAAGATTCTAAGTTTCTCAGAGAAGCTTGAAGGGATGATCTAAGAAAGAGAGCTTGTAGACATCCAGTCTGAGGCTTCAGCAGTTAAGGCTCCCCACAAAGCAAATTCCAGCTTGCCTCTCTGCTGACCCCAGGCTGTGCTAGGGAAAAGAGCTACCAGAGAAATCTGGAGACATTCCTTTCTGGTTAGGACCTCCCTAAGTCATGCCCTGCTGAGTTTTAATGGTGGCCCAGGGTTTGAGGCTCATCTTGTCCTTGAAAAAAAAAAGCAAAAAAAAAAAAAAAAAAAAAAAAAAAAGCTTTACATTGGGAGGGAGAGGGTAAAGGTAAATGAAGGCCAGGGGTGGAGGGAGTTGGAAAATATCTGACTGCAAATGAGCTGACATACATCAATTATTTCACTCACCCCTGAGACGGTATCTTGCAGAATGCCAACTGAGTTCTCCACTGTCTGTGGGAACATGGGCTGTGGTGTAATGACATAGGAACAGCCCCGCCCTCCTCTCCTTCCTATCAGGATCATGTAACAGGAAGAGAGTCTCTACATAGAACAAAGATGACTCTCTATCCATGTTTCTATACTTTCTATAGAGGGTCGTTATTGTGGAAGCTTTGCAACATTTGACTAAACAAACACATTGGAGACTATAAGAAGCAGCCAGTTGATGGCACCAAGCAAGGCTTGCAATAAGCTCAGACTAAGTTGTAAAGAAACATGGCCACCATGGAAACTAGAATGTGGTCATCTGCGCTAGGTATCAAACACATACTTCATACCAAGCTACATGGTTCACAGAACAGCATTAGCATGATTGCCCTCCTTGGCATAGATGAATGGACCACCCTGGCTCATCTGACTCAGGGCCAGTCACCAGACACGGCTCACTGTGTGCAACTCACGGAGCAACTGTGTGCCCTGTGTCTGATCAGCCTCTTTCTCCAAAGCAGGAGAACAATATTCCTCTGAGAGCACCCCCACAGCAGGTAGTCCGTGGAGTTTCCTCAGTGTCCACTATCAGTTCCTAGCACATGTTCCACTGCCTCACAGGGAGTGCCACTCTGTCCTCAGCCTTCATTGTTTATGGGTCCAGCACTCTGTCTATCACTTGGAAGGACTCTTTCTTGGGACTTGGCCTCTGTACTGTGATCTATAGTCAATGACCCCTGGTCATTCTTTTCCTGCCAGGGCTGCCCTGGTGTAGATCTAAGGCTCCAGATGCCTGGAAGTATGAATTCCTGATTACATTCTTAGGCTATGCACACCAGTGCAGGCTGGAAATGTAAAACATGCCAAAGTGAAGGCTGTTTTTTTGTTTGTTTGTTTGTTTTTTCCTTCCTTGAACTGCCCAGAGAGACTGAAGTTCAGAGGCCTGGAGGCTTCCCTTTGATAGAAACCAACTCAGCTCCCTCTGGCTAAAAGTTAAAACACTTTAAAATACTGTTAAAATCATGACTTTACAATAGTCATTACCGTTAGCACCTTTTAATGTTAATTTTTCAAAGCCTGTTGGAGGACTAAGCCAACTTGACCCTCTGGTTGTCAACTGGCAGCAAAGCCTTGTAGCCTTTAGCGGGGAGTATTGATCAAGATGACACTCTTGCTGATTTGTGTTAATGTCATCATAACTTCTTGGCTACTTCGAATGCTTCATAGACACTGAAGAAACAATAGCTAGCCTCGTAGAACACTGTGCACCGTTTTCCTGCTGGAGCCATAGGCTTTTCCTCCTGACGGCGCTCTAGTCACAGCTGCTTCAGACATCACCTGGTGACTCTAGGCCGTTCACCCTGGGGGCTCTTCTCACTCAGCACCAATGGGAGGGGACATCTTCCCAGTGCCTCAGCCAAAAGACCTGTGATTGGCATTTACATGAGGCTTGAAATTGATGGAACTAGAGGTTTACATTATAATCGGTGGAGAGTATGTCATACTGCCCTTCAGGCTACCAAAGCCAGCTGTGTGCCACTCTTCTGTATGTATGCATTGTACCACAACATTAGACCCCAACAAAGACTTCTCCCCAAAGCTCTTTTGCCTACTTGCGGTATGTTCCAAAGGGCATAGTGGGCTAAGCTCACTGCACAAGAAACAGACAAAAACTAGGGATTCCAGCTCCAACAACAGCAAGGAGGAAATAGAGGAAAAGTTGAGAGTTACTGGGGGCTCAGAGCTATCAGACCAGGAAGCAGCTGAGAGTCCCAGAGAGACACTGAGGGCAGAAACTGCAAGTAGGTAAGAGGGGAAGCTAAGAGAGGGAAGCTGAGGCTGTAGAAGATGAGATAGGGGAAGACCCCAAGGTGGGACCTGAGGGTAGAAGGACTACAAGTCACTAGAAAGCTGCCAAAGACCACAGATGAGGATCATGAAGGTCAAGCTCAAGAACTGTCACTCTGATCTATGGGTATTTGTGTTCTAAACCTGAGCACTATACCTCTGTCTGGAGCACCCAGAGCAGTAAGACTCTGCCTTGAGCACTCAGAGAAGTGAACCTCCTGCTTGAAATGCTGGAGCCATTAGCTTCCAGCTCTCAAAGTTTAGAGATGTAAGCCTATGGTATGAAAGCCCAGTCTATGGCTGCTGGAACTCAGGGTCATCAACACTGTGGAAGCTGCCTCTTACTCATTCCAAGACTTTTGTCCAAGTAGAGCAAAGGAACACAGCCAGCTGCCTTCATATTTCTACTCTCCAAGTGCACAGCAGGGGATGGGGCCCACTCCCAGTGTAACAACCTCAGGAGGAAATTGTCTTGATAGAAGAGCACACAGACACGCAAGCAAGTGGCAGACAAAGCCTGTCCTTGGATCCTCACTTCTCCTCTTCTGAATGCTAGCTCTTTCTCTGCTCTCTCACGTAAATGATATCCAGTGACATGCTCATCCACTTTACTTGGTTATATTAGACTTTTTGCCTGAAGACAAACAAGATGCTTTTGTCTGCTTTTGATGGCAAATCCATTGCTTTCTTAGAGATAGTCATAGATTAAAAAAAAAATAGTTTATCTAGTTTACATCCACCATCACATCTTCCCCTCCCCCTCCCCTCCAAGTCCCTCAATCTTGACTCCCCCTCCCCTCTCCTTTTCTCCTCAAAATCGGGGAGGCCTCCCATGGATATCAACCCTCTTGGCCTACAAGTTGCAGTAGGACTAGAAAGATCTCCCAGCCCACTTAGGGGTTAGGGATCCAAAGGCAGGGAACAGAGTCAGAGGCAGCTCCTGCTCCTGTTGTTAGGGGTGCCACATGAAGACCAAGCTGCATGTTTGTTGCATATGTGAACAGGGCCTGGTTCCATCCCATGCATGCTCTCTGGTGGTTGGATAACCATAGTTTTAATGACATCTGTAGACGTTTTTTGTAATTGGTCTGAGATGAATTTTCAGTACAAACGTTCTGTGATTTAGAATAACACAGAGAGTCTGTAAAACATTGGCAGGCTAACATTTTTGGATATGGAGTGACAGTTGTTAATATAAATTGCTTTCTCGCCTGTTTCAGACACGAGTTCACACATATGTATACACTTACAGGGAAAACGCCCACTCAAAATTTATTAGATGATCCATGCAATTTAACAAACACACCAGTTTCCTGTCTGGCACCTGTCTGCAGATAAAATCATGTCTTGTCTTTTGAAAGACAGATAACAGTTGTCAATGAGACATTGGTAACATTTTTTTCAGAAGTACAGAATCCCAAACTCCTGATAGAAGGGATATATATCTCCTAGTTATTGAAAGTAAGAACTAATGAGTGTAATCACTTCTTTGGTGCCTAAATATGTTTTCCAAGGTTGAACAAGGACCTATGACCTATTTCCAAAACACTTCTTTCCAGGGCTAATCTGGACATATCACATACAGACACTTTCATAACACAAATGTGATTGCCAATAATTTGAGAAATTGAGTAGGCCATTGAAATTCTTATTTTTCCTACAATTACTTGTATAAGAAATTATGCACAGCTCGACTTTTTCCTCAGATGTGGTGAGGTGGTGGATTGTGTCAAAGTAAAATTAATACATACATATAACATGAATGAGACATATATTCACATTTTCATACTGATAAAGCACTGATGATTGTAGATACATTGACTAGAACAGATTGCAAATAAAATTTATTTGTTCTTTGTTGCTGTTAATTTAATGGTATGGTCTAATAATGTTTATTATTAGCCCTATAATTCGACAGTATTATCCAACCTGCTATTAAAATCAGTAAAGGACACAGACTCCTGATAGATTTATAATTGCCTTATTTCACCTTGAACTGGGCAGATAATTTGACCCAGTCCCCATCCCATTTCATCTGCTTTAATCATTCCTATCTGGGCTACCTTCCATCCATAATTCTAAAATACTTGCTTGTATTCTTCATCTGGGCCATTCCTCCATCCCTGCTGGCCACTTGCTTCTCCCATGCTAACCTGTGGTGGCTTTCTTCTTCCTCCTGTTTCTTCCTGTCTCTCTTTCCCAACATCCTCTCTGTCCCCCAGAACCTACAAACATTGGCCACACCTCCCCATCCACCTTGCCCAGGTGTGTCCACATTTTGTTGGTTAAACAGAAAGGCAAAGTTTACAATGTCATTTGGTGAGTGTCTGCCTGTAGCAAGCAGGCCTCAGGGGGTAAGCGATTAACATTAGAACCAGGCCAACCACCAACAGTTCTTGTTAATTATTATTTTATAATAATAATTATAAATGGGATAAAATGCCATCACTAAAATGAACTCTATCAACAGTGCAGACCACTGAAATGGGCTTTCATCCTTTACTTTTCTACAAACGAATTTTATCTTAT
The DNA here is from genome assembly GCF_030254825.1 of Meriones unguiculatus. Lineage (NCBI taxonomy): Eukaryota > Metazoa > Chordata > Mammalia > Rodentia > Muridae > Meriones > Meriones unguiculatus. The sequence continues at coordinate 56,845,090 of NC_083367.1, forward strand.
ATAGCAATTATTTATATAATAATTTCAAGGCTACTTTGCATTCACACATTCCATAAAATTGCCACTCCCTGCAATGACAACCAGTGAGTCTATCCTTTTCCAAAGAGCTATTTGTTTGTTTATTTATTTATTTTGGCTTTTGGAGACAGGGTTTCTCTGTATAGCCTTGGCTGGCCTTGAACTCACAACGATCCATCTGCCTCTGCCTCCCTGAGTGCTGGGATTAAAGGTGTGTGCCACCACGTCTGACTTCAGAGGGCCTCTTAGAGAGAAAAGGGACACAGTTTGCCCATATCTGTGTGTAGAGTTGTCCTTCTCTACAGGTAAAAGAAATGCAGACAGGAGACCCTGAGGTGGTGAAGAGGAGGCTCCATCTTCAGGGCCCTTCTGCCATAGGTAGGATGCTATCCCTTACTTAACTTCATGTTTTAAAGACAGAAACATTTTCTAAAGAAGGGTCTAAGGTAATACTGTGCCTGTGTACCTGTGTAGCAGTGGCACAAACCTGTGACAGTGTGCTACCAGTGCCACATAAGAGTGTGATAAGCACCGACTTAGCAGTGCAAATGTCCTCAATCTGAATGAAGCATTGCTCTGGGGGGTGGGGAGGCATGATGAGCAACAATGCAAAATGTGTAAGTGCACCAGGACAGCAGTGAGCCAGTCAGGCTGAAGTTCTCCATCAAATTACTGGGTGTGTGACAGGAACCATTCATGTAGAAACAGAAACTCTTGGTGTAATTAATCTTTTAAAAAAATCATCAACTTCTCTGGGAGAGAAAAACAATGGTGTGATGACTAATCATGACTGTCAATTTAATGGATTTAGAATCACCATGAAAACAGATCTCCGGACATATTTGTTAGGGATTTTCAAGGTTAGGCTAATTGAGGAAGAAAGAGCCACACTGAGTGTGGGGCACTGGCTGGACTTTAATGACCCTGCCATCTCTAGAAATCAGGACCCAGAGACTCTTGTATATTTTAAAATCTTCGGCCTTTAACTTGGGTTGTCTTCCACTTCCTTTAACCTGACTAATTCTGCCTACATCCATTCACGACCTGGTCTATCTCTCTTATCATGTTCATATCCATTCACTATCATGTCCCCTCGCTGAATCCTCTCTTCTCATCTCTTTCCCATCATCCCAGTCTCTCTACCAGGAAGTTCTGCCTTCCACTTCCTGTCCCCTGACTTTGTAACTTTGGCTCTTGAATGAATCAAACTAGTTATTGTTCAGCAGTTGCCTTGGCAAAACCTGACTATAAAGGGAGAAATAGTTGACAGTCAGCTATGTTCAGTGACATGTGAACAGCATTGCTTGCAGACAGCCAGCAGAAACACATGTTAGCACATGTCAGGGGTAGCAATAAACTTACCCAATTTCATATGTCTTGTGTCCAACGGTGGTCATACCTGAGTTTCATGCAACGATTTGAGAGGGTCTGAAGAAGCTGCCATCATACTTGTGCTCTACATTTGGAAGACATAAAAGCCAGGTGGAATGCAGAGAAACCTAATGCATGACAGCCCAGGCGCCATCTAATTAGCAGGGAATAGCTCAGACTCCCGACCTTGGCTTTGGCTTCTGGCATGCCAGTGAACCCAGCTCCACTGCAGAGGGTCATGTAACACACACTCTGCTGACTAGGAGAACTCTGAAACCAGAGCAATAAAACAGAACGGGCTCACTGAAAGGAGTTGACAAGCCACAGAAAGCGATGTTTTACCCTTAGCTACCGCCCTGTCTGCCTTCACTGGAGCTCAGGAACAAGAGTCTGTGTTCAACATGTTACAGTTCATTCCTCCACTCTCCATCCTTGTCTTTGTCCCAGATAATAAAACATGCTCTGCCTTTTTAACATTAACCATGTTGAAGCACAGATATGGGAACTTATTATTTTTTAACGTATGTAAAGAGATCAAGTCCAGTGTCTGTTTCTGCTCCACTAGAATGAACTCAGGCTTTTGTTCAGGCAGGTTGAGAATCTTTCTGCCACCAGAACAATGGTGCCATGTACATATGTGGTACTTCCAAAGCTCTCCCTTGCATTAATGGGAGAACACTGAATCTTTTTCACACCTACCTCATAAAATCAAATATGTCCTCCTTGGGGAGCAGAAACCCTATGAGAAGAGCTCAAGAGCATGCTCATGAGAGTTTCCCACTTTAACCAGCGGCCAGCCATCATCAAGGAGCTTGCATCTAGCCCAAGTCTCCAGTCTAAAAGTCAAGATTTGTTCCAAATTACACCATTGCCAGATTCTCTGTGATGTTGATGCTACAGTAGGGGTCTTAGACAAGATCTTCCCCAGTATCGTGCTCTGTGCTTACGCGGGACCTCTACTGACCCTGGTGTGATCTTCTATGTCATACAAACCCACCTGTCATCTAATGCTGCCATCGAAGGTATCCAACACTGCTCAGAAGCCCAATGAAAATTGTCTTTCCTGCTGCATCTGTTCTCTCCCAACATCTCTGTCACACAGCCAACTGCCTTGTCCTGTCACTTCAAAGGTGTCTCCTTCTCCTCCACCTGACAGTGAGTGTAAACCTATGAAAATACTATCAAGATTATGTTTACTATTCCTTTAATCCTCCACAGTCTTCCTGTGACTCATAGAGCCCAAGGGGTCCCCTGGACAACTTTGTCTCACTTGGCAGGCTCATCACTATGTGCCACTTCCTGCCTCCAGTGTATGGAAACTCCTACCTCTAGAGCTCTCTGGCATTTATTCTTTCCCTGTATCCTTATTTGCCCATAGGAAGATGTGGGAGATGGCCATATGCTCACCAAGGCTGTTGACTTTCTTCTTGACTATGTTGAGACAATCTTCCTGCAGAAGATCCCTGGAGCAAAGAATGTATGTCTGTGCATAGGGATGCTATGTACCCTAGGCTGCTTGCTGTTTCTGGCCATAATTCTACATTGGCAAATATTTTTTGTTTTTGTTTTTCAGACGTTTATTTTCTACCCTGAGTAAATACAGAAGAGAATGAAGACCTCCAATGATAGTGGATCCACATTTGGAGAGGAATAGAAGTCTCTACACGATGGAAGTGATTAGAAGCTATTTATCTACTATGATGGTTGAAAGTTTACTCCAGTGACTTTTGGCCACTGAAATTTGGGGTTTTTCACTACATCCATCTATACAGACCTCTCTATCTTGGGTGAGACCTGCTACCTAGTCTCATGGTTATCAGTGTTTCTTTTTTCTTTATTGTATTAGATACTATGATGTATTCATTCTGGAAGCACAAACAAGCTACTGATTAGAACTTGCCCAGCATTTCCAACGTCTTGGCTGGATACAGGTGACTAGAAGCACCATCTTAAGGGTCTGTGTTTTATCCCTGGAGAGGTCTAAGTATTCTTTGTATCCATTGACTCTAGGAGCATAAATCTTTGTTCACTTTAAGAAAGTGGCATCATATATAAAAGAAGGATGATAGGCAGATGGTGATAACAGATAATAAATAAACAGATAGATGATAGATGGATGGATAGATAGATAGATAGATAGATAGGTAGATAATAGATACAAGGTAGATGATACATAAATGATATACAGAATGGAAGGATACACTAGTTTACTATCTATGATATCGCTTCCAGATGTTGTCTGCTGTTGGGTCATTGAGGCAGAGTGGACATTGCATGGGAACAACTATAAAGGCATAAAGGCCATAGCATGGATGGGCCTCTATGTCAAAGTGGTTGGCATGGTCTTAGAACTTACTAGGTCTCGTACTTGCAAGAAGGGAGGAGACCTGACTATCTCTCTAGAGAGGACATCACAGACTACTAGGTTCAGTATCTATCATTGTAGTAGGTAACCAGAGGTAAAAGGTCTCTCTATGAGTCATAGGTCCAGAACTAAAGAACGTGTCCCAAACCCAGAGACAATGTGACCTGTGACTGTTCAGACAGACAGTCCAGCTAGGAGACCAACGTGTCACACTGGTTATTGGAGTAGGGAAATAACTGCTACAATCACTAGTGGGACTAGTGAGGAATGTGGGCTTAAGAAAATAACCAAATTTCGGAAAAGAGCCAGGAGGGCCCAGGTGGCAGCAAGTACAGGGATAGGTATGGCCTCAGGCATCCGAAAGACACAAGGATGGAATCTTTTGATTGTTATTTTGAGACACAGTTTCTGTATTCCAGGCTAGGCCCCAGCTCACAGCCTCAGCTTCTTCCATGCTAATTATGGGCAATGGCCACCTTTCCCAGTCAAGATGAAGAGACCATTGTTGACAGTGATAAAAGAGGTGCTGCTCTCGCTGAGCTTAGTGGGGACTATGTTTGGTGGAAATACGGAGGGAAGCAGGAAAAAGGAACTGTGGAAAAGCAGCTGGTGCTGGTGGTATGCAGAGCACTGGCAGGTCCTACCTGGAGCAACAGTGGAGGCCTTGCCCTCCTCCAGGTGCTGAGCAAGGGCTGCTGGCAGAACAAGCTGTGTCCAGTACCTCATCAGCCAGAGCATGTGAGCCAAGAGGAAAGGCCTAGGTGCTCTTAGCAGTCACTGCATCCCCAGAAACAGGTCCAGAATCTCCTCACAGCCATGGAGCTTCTGATTCTGCCTGAGAAACAGCTTTGTATCTCTAAGCCTGCTGAGGTGTCCAGTCCTCCACACCACTGTCCTCTCACTTTTTTCCTTAGCAACCTTCCAGCACTGCAAGGCAGTCTCTGGCATTCATAGTAGGTAGATCAGGGGTCAGAAGTGACTGCCTTCCCACTCCCGCCCTAGCTTCTGTATGATTGCATATGTTCCTTGCAGCAGGGGAGAAGCCTCTGCATAAGATCTCCATGTCACCACCCAGCATGGGTTGTCAAGCAGATCTGGAAAAATTAGTCAGGGCTTGGAAGACAGATGATGTTGAAGGTAATGGTCAGCCAAGTTGCAAGGTCAGACACACCATGGGCATGTCTGTGTATACATGTAATTTCAACAACATGGCACACACACGCTCAAGGCTTCACGGGATTATTCATGTTGCACACAAGTAAATGACTGAAATTGAAATGCAGCAGAAGGGAGTTAGTGTGTGTGGCTGACCAATCTTCAACAGCTGGCTGGAGATCAGCATCTCAGGGAGAGCTGAAAAAAAAATCACAAGGACTGGACTCACACAGGTGCCACGTATGGACCTTATCCTTAGCTTGGAGCAGCTTTTGCTGAGTGATGTTCCAGCATTATTAGCCTGAAAACTTGAAAACCCCCAGAACCATATGGAGGGATGAATATGCAGGAGAATCTGGGACACATATGCAAGAGTTCATTGTCTCCAGGGAACATTTGCATGCTAGGAGGAATTTGCTAAGAAAACACATTTGGTAGCTAGGAAGAGGAAAGAGGAGACATGGGACTCAGAGACTATTCAACATTCCAGTGACAATGAAACTTGCTCTCCATAAACTTTGCTGGGAAACAAAGCTCTGCTCATGGAACCTAAGCATAAAGTCAATCCGCAGGGCCATGCATAAGACATTCACAAAATACTGAAAGGAAATAATTCCATGCTCCACAAACACAATAAGGAATGAACAGAGAGTATGGCACAGCCCTTGTAGGGCGGTCCCTACTCAGAAAGACTGACCTTTGCTTTAATAGAGTTGTAGCAGAATTTGAATTTAACTTCTGGGGTAGAAGTGGAAGGAGGAGGGCAAACAGAACTAGCTGGACAAGGATGAATTCTGGGCATTGTTTATTGTATGGTGACTATGCCACTATTCAGAAGATTTAATGTTCATCAGAGTTTGGGTTCAACGGGAGGAAGGGATGCTGGTAGCCTTAGGCTCAGAATGCAGCTCTTCTGTAGTAAGATGAAGGACATCGGTGTGCATTATGTTTAATGTTTTCTAATTTCACTTTCATGGGTTGAGTACCTGAAGTAAACACCACAACTTTTAGGATTGGATTATGCATGCCTGCTTGTGTGTGTGTGTGAGTGAGCATGTGTGTATGTGTAGATCTGTGTGTGTGTGTGTCTAGATCTATGTGTGTGTTTATGCTAGTATGTGTAGATGTGTGGGGGCTAGAAGCCACTGAGGTAGGTGTCTTTGTTCTCCACCTCACCTTTGGAGACAGCCTCTCATTGAACCTGGTGCTCAAAGATTCAGGAGGCTAGCTGCCAGCAAGCCCTACTGGTTCCAGTGTCTATCCTGGGGCTTGGATTACAGGTGTGTGTTGACACACTCAGGCTTATTAGGATATTGGTATCTAAACTTAGGTTCTCATGCTTGCAAGGCAAAAGCTTTACTGACTGAGTCATCTTTCCAGCCTCGGATGTTCTCTTTGCAGAATCTGAGGAGGTTGGGATTCTCTGCTTCTCATCCAACATCCCGGCATATCACTAGGACTATGAATTTAAAAAAAGTTTAAAAAGTAAAATTAAAAATGACAACAAGCAGTTGTTACAACTATTGGTGACTCTTGACTAAAAGTGAAGATTTAGCCTTGCATCGAGCTTGGGCTCGACCTCCAATATGGAGGACCGAATATCCCTCCTCTATGAGGTTAAGTCGCTTTGGCTATTTCTTTACAGTTGCACCAAGCTGACTGATGGGCTTGGTTGTTGTTTTGCTCAGTAACTTGCAGAGCTTAGCAGAGATCCAACTTCCTCATTCAACCATTGTGTTTGGCCTCATGGGTAAAGCAACAGACTGTGGCTATAGCTCAGTTGGTAAAGTACGCACAAAGTTGCATAAAGTTGCCTAGTATGCACAAAGCCCTGGGTTTAGTACCTATCACTAGTTGGATGGCATGGTGGCACACACCCATGATCCCAACACCCGAGAGGTGGAAGCAGGAGAATCAGAAGTTCAAGGTCATTATTGGAACATAGCAGCTCTGTACGACATGGCACAGGTGAAATCGTCACTGTTTTAGCAGGACACAAAACTGTTAAATCTTCTCACAAATATACATCATTATAAGGGGGATATTTAAAGTCTAGCCTCTGGTAAGTCAACCACACTCTAGCGGGAGACCACAAATCCAAGAATACTTGGGCAGCACAAACTGGACTTGGTGAATTTAAAGATAAAAAGGATACAGATTTGGATGAGTGTAAAGGAGGGTTGATGTGGGAAAACTTAGGGGCTGAATACGATCAAAACACACTGTATGAAACTCTCAAAAAAAAAAAAAAACAGTAAAATCTTTTTTTAAATGAGTGACATAAAACAATCTAGTAGTTGGCCTTAAATGAATACCACTTTTTTATTCAAAGGGGAGAAGTGTTTTTAAAGGTTGCAGACGTGGTATTAAAAACAAATGGCAAGATGAGATTTCAGGAGATTATAAACTAATTTAAGCTTTTCAAATATAAAGTACAGACCTGGACCCCAAAGTATAATTTGGCCAGACAAAATTGTTGGGAATTTGCCTTCTCTTAACTCACTTTGCAACAAAACACCGGCCTCTTTCCATTTCCCCCTGCACTCCCTTCCTGGGCTGGTCCTCTGAGAGGGCTGCCACGTTGTTGGTTGTCCCTGTCCAGAGCTGACTTAGTAAGAGGAGAATGTGCCTGGCTCTTTCTGTCAGGGGCTTCCAAGCGCAGCCTTCTTGAGCCCTAGAAACCGATGCCAGCCACAGTGGAGAACTCGAAAGCTTTGCCACTCTGAGATTTCATAGCGTAACTGTTGTCAAAGGTTCCTTTTCCAAAATGACTCTTGGCAAGGAATTTTTCCAGGACTTGTCTATTCAAATTCATCAGAAACCAAAAAGTGTAAGCTAAAATGAGACTTTTAAGATTTTGATGTCTTCTGCTTCCATCCTGTTAATGTGAAAACTAGCTCTTTCGTGGATGTCCCTGCCTCCTCACCACCTACTTCATCCTCACTACCTTCTGTCAAAGCAAAGTTCTTATTCCCCAGAAACACTGGCTCCCACAGTTCTGCTCCCACTACTCTATGGTTGCTGTGGGGCCACTGAACCATCTAGAAGATTGTTAAGAAGGAAAACAATGATCAGCCCCTCCCACCTAAACTTTGAGGTGTCATAGACATTTACATACTAATTAAAATAAGAAATTGTTTTCAATTTTCTCTTTGTGATAAAAACAATCGATGCATTCTTTGCCTTTCCCCCATGGCTTTCTGAGGGAGCACCTCTCTCTCTCTCTCTCTCTCTCTAGCACTGGAGGCAGTTTTCTTCATGGACATTTTCTGAAGGTGAACCTTGACCTCCAGGCCATTCTCTCTAGTCCTTCTCTAGAGGAGCACCATTCTGGCATTCTCACACTTGGAAGCCCTGCCAGCTCTTCACTGTGTTGAAGCATTGCAAATGTCCTGGCCCAGCCTTTAGACTCATTTCAGTCATGTCCCAATTTGATAACTGCTTGTGGTTTTAACCCTGGTTTGCTTAGGTGCTGGGAGGACAGGTGGGAGAGGCTGCTTTGATCAAATTCAACATAAGTTGAGACTGCAGCTCGCCAAGGTGTTGAAAGTCACTAATCATGTGTTTAGAACATGTAGAGTGGAGATATTGGGTATCCAGAGAGATAATGACCCTAAAACGGTGAACACGTACGTCAGTGAAGTAGAACTTTCGTGAGAAATGATGGCTAGACTGTAAACTGCTAAGGAAAGGGCAGTGGCATGCTTACATTTCTCAGGGTGTTCCTTTAGTAGGGCAAGTCTTCGTGTCCTTCACACTGCGTATCCTATGTCAGAGGGAACATGGGTCATCAGGAAGCTTAGCAACTGTAATGGAGTCAATTGATAGTCCCATACTGAAGACCTAGCCAATGTCTGTACTTGGAAGGGAAGTCCTCAGAGGTGAGGACACCCATATGATGACTTATAAGACCACAATCTCATAGTGTCTATGACTCTCTAAGAAGAGGATGAGGCCACCAAGTATCACAAAGAAGGAAGAGAATGTGAGGATGCTTCTAGGAGGAGGTGGTCCGGAAGTGGGGAAAGGGATTCTGGGAAGAAGCCAGTCATCTGTCCCTGGCTTTGGGCCCCAGCCTCCAGAGCTGTGAAAAGGAGCTGTGCTCAGTGTAAGCTGCTCAATGGTAGAACTGAGTGTACTAACACCCTTCCCTTTGGTTACACATCCTGAGCCTGTCATTCTAACCACATTGTGAGAACTGGATGTCATCAAAGTAATCAAGTATCAAAACTCTAGCTCCATAAAGCTTTAGGAACCCTGAAAGTACGTCTTTCAATAGTCCAGACATGGTCCTCAGTGCTCAGGCTCACACCAGCTCTAACAAACCCCAGGGCTGGCTTCTGGAAACCTGGTTCTCCTCTTTATAAAACTTGGAGAACAGAAGTCCTTGCTGGTTCATTTGTGTAGATTAAATGAGGTGATGGAGGAAGGGGGCTCTGCCAGGGGTCTCATGCCACTGCAAGGTGGCATGGCCTTAGGGCTTACATTCAAGGGATCTGGCAACATTCCTATAGCCTAGATTGCAGAGTAGAAGATGGTCAGCCCTGGCACATGAAGGAAATCCCCTGCCAGCAGGTGAATGGTTCTAGTCTGCCAAGATGCTTGTGCCTGGGTCCTTTTTTCCTGGACTGTCTTAAGAGTGGGATCTTCATTTGGTCACGCCTACTTCATGGCTACTTGTCTAAGACAGAAAGACCAAGTTAATGGGAGTGGGCATGTCCGTTTGTACTTTATTTTGCAACATAAGACCAAGTCCTTTCAACTTTGCCTGCTTCCCTTTTGTATGGCCATCCTGTCCTCATCCCTCAAGTCAGACAGAGCTAGGATGGTCGTCATTATAGATGAGAACCTACAAAATTCTACCTGTCAAAGACACAGGAAGACATCACTTTTAAAGCAATGCATGCTGGGAAACATGGAAGGACCAGGCGAGGCTGACCTCCAGTGTCATGTTTTTAGATTGTAGATTACAGGAGCCTTCGTGGAGTTTAGTAAAGCCAGTTAGCATTGCTGGAATTTTCTGGGGGAAAAGTCAGTACTAACTGCTGAGTGACTTCCAAACCTTGACAAAATGATTCAGCATTGACTCCTAGGACCCATTATGAACAGTCATAGGGTTTCTGTCCTTGAGGCAAGCACAGATCCTATGCCACCCACAGCAGATGGGATGAGCACTTTCCTGTGGAGGGTGGTGATCTGTCTCTGCGGATTTCAAATGTCTGGTAATTACCTGTTGTGGGTGGTTGTGATGAGTGTTGTGTTTCAATGAAACACTAGTTCTGATGGTCTCAGAAGCTCCTTTTAGCTACAGCCTGAAACCCCTAGGAGCCCATGGTAAACACAGAAGCCTTGGTCCTCTCCATAGCTTATGAACAAAGATCTAAAATCTTTCCCGTGAAGAACAGTACTGCTGAAAGATCTTTGTAGTACTTGCTACATATTAAGCCCCAGGCTGGCCATTGGCAAAAGGGTTAGCAAGAGGGGTCACATAGGGTTGGCCTGATTCCTACTTCAGATTCTGCCATCTCCTAGGTCTCCTTCTTCTCCTTGCTGTTTCTCTCCACCACAAGAACCTTCACACTGTCCTGCCCGAGGCCCTCTCTGGGTGGATGGTAGTTCCCTGTACTTGGAGACAGTCAGAGAGCTGCTGCCTGACCTTGGAGCCTGGCTCCCAGCTGTCACGCTGCAGTTGTCAATACGGCCTGGTCCCCGCTCTCGGAGCCTGGCCTCTGCTTGCCACGTAGCAGTTCTGGCGGTTGAAGCCCCGTGCGCTGGCACCACTCCCAGAGCAGCAGGAAATCTCTGTGTTTGTTTTCGCTCTTAACAGTCAAAATTCTTTGACTCCAAAATGATTTCCAGGAATTACAGTATGAGAACTTAATATGTGCGTGCTTTTATTTTATTCTTCAAAAAAATTAATAAATAAAAACGAAAGCAAGGCAGAGGTCATAAGCGGGTGTCTGTGCGCTGGCATGTTCTGCTTTGGAGTTGGCGCACAGTGGCCCATGGTCTATTTAGACGGGCATTTTCAGTTTTAATGGCTTTTTGTTCTGGAAGCAGTTCAAGCAGTGAGAATAATTTTGGGATACGAGGTGCAGGAAGGGCTTGGGAGATGGCTCTGATTCTTCTTTGTCTTAGAACTCTCAGCCAAATGGTCTGGAGTTTCTCAGTGCTTGGTGTCGACTTTCTCAGCTTTCCCACGTCAGAGTTACTACAGGGAAAGCTCTCCAGCCTTGACAACCATTTCATGGAGACTGCTGAGTCCCCAGGCAGGGCCAAGGGGTATCTTGATGTAAGGATTCAGGATGAGGCAAGCTTGGCCAGGGGCCTTCGGGGAAATTATCTGGCCAATTCCCCGTCTTTTTCTTTCTTTCTTTTAAATGTCAATTTATAGGGGACCTGTCAACCACTGCCTTCCACCCCTAGCCCCTCTCTTCGTTCCTTTCTTCTTTATTGATGTAGTTCTTTTTGGTTCCTCTTATTTGTTGTATCTGTCTTGTTTAATAATCTCATTTTTCTCCCAATAAAAAACACATCACTACGAGGAAGGTATTTATTTTTTCACTGAAATTTGCGTTCAAAGACCTTGGCATGTAAAGGTTTCTCATTTAAAGATTTGTGAATGGACTCACCCAGACACATAGTGGTGTGTAGTCTGGGGTTCTGCAGTAGAGCCCAAATGAATGACTTTCACCAGCTTCCCACCATGAAAAGTATCTGTGATCTTAACTTGCAGGTTGCTCAGGGATTGCCACCCAGCATTGCCCTGAGCTGCACCCACTGTTATTTCATTCAGAAGGTCTGCACCTCAGCAGAAGAGAAACAGAACCCCCTAAAAGGGTAAGAGGACCTGGACAGATGTTTTCCCAGAGAAGAAATTTGGTGAGTTATAAGTTGGTGCAAAGGCAGTTAACCCACCAGCTCTTAGAGAAATCCAAATCCAATCTACCAATAAGAACTATTACTAACAGGAACTCAATGACTGGCTCTTTGACCTCCCCACCTCCCAAGGGAGGAGCAGTACTGTTAGGCCACAGAGGAGGACTTTGCAGCCAGTCTTGAAAATACCTGACAAAAGGGAGTCATATGAAAGGGGAGGAGGTCCTCCCCTACTAGTGGACTTGGAAAGGGGCAGGGAGGAGATGAGGGAGGGAGGGTGGGAATGGGGAGGGAATGAGGGATACAGCTGGGATACAGAATTACAAAATGTAACTAATGAGAAAAATAAAACTATGGAAAAGAAAAAAAAAGAAATCTAAAACACTAAGTGAGGAAGGCTAAACTGAGTGATGAGGAGAATGATGGCATTGACAATGACCACATCAATGCACGGGAAGGAAGGGGGGAGGGGTGTGGAAGGGGGACAGTGATGATGCCAGAGGGAGCTGCAGACACACTAGTGATGCGTCAGAAGACTGAATGTGGTATGTAAATGTTGAAAAGAGGTAACTCACAGCAAGACTGTTCTTCAACCCCAAAGATAAGAAGAATAATTTTCAGGCAAATATTTAAGAGATTTTTCTGCATCAGCCTCCACTTCATTGTTCAGTTCAGCAAGCTTAGCGGTCAGGAAGGAAATGGTCCTAGAAACTCAGATAAAGGGGAGCTCAAGGCAAACCAGAGACCGCTTCTGCTGACGAGGATCAATTCAGTTCTGATGGTGCTAAAATCAAGCGGGATGAAAGCATGTTCAGAATAGCATACAAGGAGGAGGGTGGTCATGTTGTGCTGAAGCATTAGGAGGGCCACTGTAGTGGCCTCCATTAATCCTAATTAAATTCATGATGTGTGTTTTATTCTCTGGACTATGCTTCAAAAGAGTGGTAAAGAATGATAACAATTAAAATTAGGACACTTGATTAATGTAGAAATAATAAGAGTGGTAAAGGGAGAGTCATTGAAAGGGAAGAAAGAAAACAAGATGAGAGAGTTTAAATCCAAATATAGTGGGGATGATGTTATGCCAATCCATCAAAAATATTATTGGACTGGATTAAAACAACGAAAAAATACTCAGAGGTCAAAGGTAAGAAAAGATGTCATAGAAAGTAAATACATTCCTAGCATTACTAGATAAGAAAGATGGTTTTATGACAAATATTTTTTTTTGCCAGGAATGTCCTTAGAAGATTTACTGATTCTCAATATAAATAGGATTTAGGTTCTTAATCTAATAAAATTCTATTTAGAGCATCCAAAAGTGGTTTCAAAACGCATAAAGCAAAGATGGACACAAAGTGGAGAACCAGAAACCTTGTGAGAGCAATTCAGTACGATAGCTGAGGAAGCAGGTCAGGAGAGATAGCAGCAAAGGAGAATGACAAGCAGCTGGAGTGATGGGCATCACCTGGTGGACACCTGGGCCTCAGGCTGTTGGAGCCATCAGGAAACACTAGGCTGAACGAATCAGAGCAGAGAGTTGCTCCTTGGTTCTGGAGGTTTCACATCTGGTCAGAGAGCCAAAGAGGCGACCTAAGATCAGAGCTCAGCATGGTGTTCTAGCAAATGTACTCCCCGCCTCCCTCTCATACAACAGCACCTTCTGTCCTAGCACCATCCTCTTCGCTGTGGTTCCCATGATGCAGAGAATTGGGAGCCCTAAGGGGTCCATTTTACAGGAGCATGGATCATAGTCAGGGCCTTCACCCTCATGACCTCATCACCCACAAAACCATCATAGCAGGATAAGAATTTCAACCCCTGAACTTGAGAGGGCATCGGCATTCTGTCCACAGCACCCAGTGTGTACAAATAAACGCGGTAGAGTGTACATCCCTGTTGAGAGCACACAGATTTCCCCAGACTAACTACGCTGAAACACAGAGAATGTCAAGCCCAGGAGTGAGACCTCCCGGGATTTCCCATTTCCCCTGGAGCAGACCATCCCCATGGCTTTTCCCCCTCTCTGCCCAGCTCTGCTTCTTGCTCTTGCCTCATCGGTTCACTCAGCAAACCACCACCCTCAATCATGATGCTGTTGCTTATGACTGTGTTATCCGGTCAGCTCTCTGGTTCAGTTCAGCTCTGCCTCTCTGGCCCCGGTTCATTTCCTTTTCAGCCCCGTGGCATTGGGAGAGGAAGCTGCCATACTGTGCGGAGTCTGTAGAATCTTTGTGCCTGCCACATCTGCTCTGCTCTCCTGCAGAGTGAGCGTTCATATTACACCTGTGGTAGCGAGCAGACACCCAGCACTGGTCTCAGAGCCTCCAGAGGTGTCATCACTGTGCGTCTCACCAATGCCAGCTCTTACTTCACCACCATCCTGCAGCAGTTTACTCTGAGAATGGTGCTCACGCATGCTGGTTCTGTGTCAGTTCCCTGACCCACTTGTCCTGTTCCTGCTCCTGGTGTGTGTGTGTCCTCGACTCCTATAGAGCATTTCTACTCCTATCACCACTTTCCATTTCTGTGGTAGTTTGAGTAGGAATGGCCCCCCATAGACTCGTATGTTTGAATGCTTGGCCATAGAGAGAGTAGGTGTGGCCTTGTTGAAGAAAGTGTGTCACTGTGGAGGTGGGCTTTGAAGTCATATATGCTCAAGCTATGCCCAGTGTGACACAATTTCCTACCACCTGTGGATAAAGATGTAGAACTCTCAGCTCCTTGTCCAGCACCATGTCTGTCTGAACACTGCCATGCTTCCCACCATGATGACAATGGACTGAGCCTCTGAAAAACTGCAAGCTAGCCACAATGAAATGTCTTCCTTTATAAGAGTTCCCATGTTCATGGTGTCTCTTCACAGCAATGGAAACCCCTCACTAAGACAATTTCTCATGCAGCATTTCCTGAGCTCCTGAACCAGCCTTGCTTCTGATTCTCCTCTCTCACTCTCTGCTCCCACATTCTCCTCTCTCCTTCTCTCTTTCCACCTTTCCTTCCCACCTATCTCTATTTTTTCCATTTTCTTCCCATCTCTGTCTCTCCATTTCTCCATCTCTCTCCTCTCTTCTCCACAGCCTTAGATCTGAATGAACTAAAGTGTCAACTCCAGTCTGCATTTAAAGGTGGATTCCCCCATAGTGGACCAAATGCATGCTGCCAGTTGTAGCAAATCAGAAAAAAAAATACTTGGGAATACAATACATCATAATTTTGAAAATTTGCTTCAAAATTTATGAAGCAGTAACTGTTTGATAATGCTCAGAGAAAACGGTCTTTCCTCAAGATCACAATTCATCGTTAGCAGGTTTAAGATCCAGGAGCGCCTGGTTTGCAGGTGTCCCTCTGAGCTTGTGCATATGCTTTAATCATCAGGTTGGGAGAGTCTAATTCCTATTTATATTTACTGTGTTAAGTTCGCTTGTTCCTCCCTCTCTCTCTATTCAATAAAAGCCCATTCAATGCAATAGTTCTCTTGTAGTTTTCATGATGATTTTATTTGATTCTTTTAATAATCCCCACTTTTTAGTAAGAATTTCACCTTTATATTCATTTCTCTCTTTTTCAAGTCTGCTCTCACTTGATGAAATGTGGTTGTGATGGCTGCCGTGCAGCCTGCTGGCTGCTCCCACATCGGTGCCATCTCTGTGTGGCCTTTGCTGACCAGTCTTTCTGTTGTTTTTTTGTTGATATTTTCATATTTCTCTGTGCAGTGAAGAAGTTTAGTTGCATTGGGGGAATTTTTTAAGGAACTCTGGGGGCTGATAAAATCCTCTTTAAGAAACATTTCTGTGGATTGTTTACGCACAGCCAATCCATCCATTGCCTTTGCCGCTTTGCTCACACCCGGTGTGTTCTTTCCCTCATACTTTCTCCTTGTTCTCTGGTTAGAGTCTGGGCTTCTCCTTTTTCTCCATCACATGCTTGTCTGCTTGTCTCCCTTCCTACCATAGTGGCCCATTTTTATAGTTTGCCACTTTACTGTAGTGAGAAAAAATTAGCTGTATCACAAAATAATTTTGTGCAGTGTTAAAGCACCGGTAGCGTTACTATGGCAACCCAGATAAAAGAGATGATAGCTGTCATCTAGCTTAAGATCATACTATCTTGGTGTCCCACCTGGGTAGCATGACATTTATGACATGTATAAGAAATCTGACTGACACACAGGTAGGTTTATATGTATATTCGGTGGATATAGAAGTTGATATAAACTTCCATCTTTTCCTCTCAGAAGGCACAAGCATTTCTGCATCTCTAATGTTACGAGTACATGACTATTCGCAGCTAGTATTGCTTAAGTCCTGGCAGTTCATAAAATAGGGGCAGCCTGACATGACTTGCTACTATGCCCTGTAATGCCAATTTAAATTTTGGGTTTGTTTTCTCTGTTCATGTTAATATTGCTTCACACTCTGTAAGATTTTGCTAGGGGAAAATACATTAGCTTAGCACTAAGATACTAAAAAAATGAGTAAAAGATGTTCAAAGCTCATAAAATTCCTTTTAACTTAGAACATATGTATAGACAATGACAAGAGTATGTGTTGATTTATAGAGACAGTTTGGGAATGTGATAGCTTTAAAAATATTTTTATTGGGCAGTTCAGCTGCATTTCTGAAATGTATATTCAGATGCTTTTGAAATATTACAGGTGACAGATGTTCCAAAGTATGAGTCCAATTCAGTTTTCCATAAGATCTTTCCAGCAGTTTCCCTGTGTGGATTTCTTAGCCTTTCCTACTGGTTGTTTGGAATATGCCTCTCCACTAGGGGTAGGTCATTTTTCTGTCTGGAAAATGCTTTTCTTTGAGCATGTAGCTCCTGGAAGGAGGCCTATAGAATGGAAAGCAAAAGGCAGATACTATTTAACCTGTCAAAACAGTCCAAGTGAAGTCTGTGACCAAGAAAAAGTTCTAGCTCAGCCGTCTTGCAGGTATAGCCTGTTCTTCCTGGAAAGCCTTTGGCTGCTAGCTATCCATTAAGTTGTTTACTTCTGCCAGTCCATACGGGTTCACTCCACTCTGTACCAACAGAGCGCATCGCTCACATCCTGTGTTCCTGTAGCTCGTATCCTCTGGACTGTAGCTCCCTGCCACTGTCCACACATGCTGGAGATGACTCTGGGTTTCATGTAGGCTTGGCAGGCACTCCACTGTGGACTACCCACCCCAGAGCTCGCTTTTAATAGTGACTTGCTATCTATTTCTTCTTTCTCTTAGTACTTAGGATCTTGCTGGACTTGGTAAGCTGGTCAGTTCAGGCCATCACCATTGCCACAAGGTCAGGTAAGCTCCTCACGGAGGTCATTCTTCCAGGCCTTCTAGGAACCTGGGCTGTAGCTGAGATTTGAGAGAAAACTTTCTGAGGATGTCCTGGATGTCTTCTCCGGCAGAGAGACTCAAAGACAGCTTGAGGCCCGGGTGCTTCTCTCATGGCTGCTTTGCTTGGTTTGTCTGCCCTGTTGTGATTGCCCTGTAATGGCTCCATAACAGAGGTCTACAGATTTCAAAGTCTGTGAGCTACCCACGTCCTACAAAGGCATTACATTTTTAACTAGTAAGAGCCACTTTCCTCCAGAGCATTCTAACTTACAAATGACTCACTCCTCCATCTACAGAATGTTAATGTGGGCCCCTCCCCACATTTCATTACTGTTTACACACAGACTGATTCCATAGTGGCAGCATTTGCATTAGTGAGTAGAGTTTGTGGGGGTCTGAAGACACTGCTGTGAGGACTCCATCTAAGGGGTGCCCCGTTTTGTCGCCATGCATGATGAGAGTGGCGAATTGCCCAGCCTGTTTTCTGCCTGATTTGCATCATGTATTGCACATTGTATGTGAGATAAACCTTATTGTCTAAGCGAAAGTCACTTAATTTTTTTTTTTCAAATATAATAATCTCAAATTATACACTATGCTCTTGTGGGTAGAAACTGTTAATTAAAATCTGAATTATCTCTGATAATGTTGAATGAAAAGATATTTTTCAGAACAGGTAAGACTACATAGTCATTCAATGACTGAGTCAAATCAATTTAAAAATATTCATTCTTGAAGAATTCTTCTCTTGAATATAAAAAAATGCCTTAATTATGTTTGACTATCTGGAACCATTGTGTTTATTGATTGATTAATTCTGCAAATATTTATTGACTATTTGTCACATTGTTCGATGCTATTTAACCATGAGACTCATGAAAAAAAATGTTTCTGCCTGTGATTATTTATGTAATCACATCCTTCATATTAAGAATTATAGAAAAGTCTGGGATAGAGCGAGTCGTCAGAGGTACAGGCAGCCTGGGGTCAGCAGACTGGTGGGCTGTTGGTCAAAGTCTGCTAGTTGGGATACCATCAGTCACCCTGCAATGACATGACGATAAGTAACATTGAGACGTGAACTACTGGATCATATTGCTGCACAAATGATTGGAGATACTTAATCACGTGTAAAAGGACACAGACACGATGTCATAACCAACAGAAGTACAAGATGAAGAACTCTGCTGGTAGAAAGAACCATGCTTTCCTGGGGCCAGGCTTGGAGCAGGAGCCCCAGGAAGGAGGCAATTTCAAAGATGGAGGTGCTCTTAGAGGAGGCCGCAGTTTCACTTTATCACCCAGCCTGTTTGTCTCACGTGGGCCAACATGGATTAAAATGGCCAACTGTATACTTCAGACAAGTGGAATTTATTTCCTGTCCCTATTACCTTAATATGCTTGCTAAAAATATAATAAGACATACTTTGCAGAGTTGATAACTATCTGTGGAAACGGATGCAGATGATGGGAGGAGAAAAGAATAAGGTACTCATACGTCCTGTTTTGCACTGATTCTTATCTTTATGAAGACACAGCTGAAGACTTCATTGACAGTGTGACCTGTTTATTAATCATCTGTTTTCCTCAGAGTGCTTTTAGCCAGATTGAAGGTTCTGCTGGCATCAGAGCTGCCTGACTGTGGTCTGACCTGGGACTCTCTGCTCTCAAGGTGTGTGTGTGGGGGGAGGTGCTTTGTTTTCCAACTAATTTAATAACAATTAAGAACTTAGTCTGGTGGACCAATGTTAGCAAGCACCTAAAACAGGAAGCCTTTTGTGATGATTTTCTGCTTTTCCTCTTATATCTGGACAAATGATCAAAACCCAGTTTTAACATGTGTTATCTGAGGAGGCTAATTCTGAGGGTTCCTGAGAGATATTCTATAGAAAAGCAGTTTTGTTCATAATTAATTGAAAGAAACACACAATGTGAGTTTTCATTGCTTTGGTTTATATGGATCACCTTCCAAAGCTCCAAAGTGTAGAATTCACACCATTTTATATTCCATATTTGGTCACCAAACATGTCCCACTTTGACCTTCTCAGAGGAGTAGTAATCCAGCAAGTGTTTTGCAGAGGGACCCAAGGCCATGAGTGCTTGAGGATTGTAGGACTGTTAGAAAAAACAATCAAACAAGAGAACAGAAGAGTCTTCAGCAGAAGGGCTAATTCACATTTCTATCTACATCGTTCTGAATGCTGTAAAGCTCTTTCTTAAAGTGTTATATTTGAGGAGAATCTTCCATTCATTTCATAGATTCTCAATGGGTATGTATTCTGCATCAGATATTAGAGTGAATGTAGAATAAGTATCTTACCCAATGCACACGCACAATGTTCATAAATCATTCATTAGAAACATGGGCTTTAAAAAAAAAACTCTTCATGGCATAAAAGCAGTCCGGAGACTGAAACCACACAGTACTCACCCAGGGTCTGAAATGATGTGCTGTGCTGGCTGCTGTTTCAGGGGAGAAGCCACTTTGGTTCCTGCCTTTGGGAACCACTGTCGCTCAGCCCTCTCCCTTTGTGGGGCATTGAATTCCACTCTGAGTGCATCTTGTCTTCTAAGGAGTTTCTTTCCTTCAGCATCAGGGTTTCTGCCTTCCTGTTTCCCTTCCTGCAGCTCTTGTATGGCTGCTCTGCTCCTGAACTGGACTTTCAAGTTCACTGAAAATAATGAGTTGTTGTCCTTGCTGACATTATACCCAAAATGCCATAAAAAAAAGACATTTAATAAATTATGACACCATAAGTGGACGTGGCAGTGATTTCCAGTATTGGCAATGGGACATGACGCTCATGTGAAACAAACCTGGGGGTCCACACTTCATGGCGAAAAGCAAATAGAGAGTGAGTGGCTAGAGACATTCTAAAATTCAGTTGGTAAGTGGCGCAGTAACTCTTAGAACTGTTGGAATGCCATAGCCACAGTCTTGAAAAATAGGGGTGAAGCCATGAAGGACCACAACACAACACAACCCACAGCACAGCACAGCACAATCCACTTCACAACACAACCTACACACATCACAGCACAATCCACATCACAACACAACCTACAACACAACACACAGCACAGCACAGCCTACATAACAATGCAACTCACATCACAAAACCTACAATGCACACAACCCACAACACAACACAACTCACAGCACATCACAGTATAACCCTCATCACAATATAACCCACAACACATCACAACCCTCACAATGGCGAAACCCACAGCATAACACAACCTACATCATAATACAACCTACAACACACCTATAATATATCACACACATCACAGTAAAACCCACAACAATACAACCTACATCACAGTACAACCAAGAACACATCACAACCCACAACATAACACAACCCATATCACAATACAATCCGCAACACAACACAACCCACAAACAACCCACACAACGGCACAACCTACACCATGGCACAATCGAGACAACCAGGGAGCCTCAGAGGTTACAGCAGGAAATATCTGTGGGTTTGACCTTGGGAAGCTCCTGGACCATGGCTGCAGAGTGGCACAGGGATGCACAGCCCCTCTCTCATTCTATGCCAAAATGCAGCTCTGTGTAGCAACCTCTGACTGGCCATCACCCTCCACTTTCTGCTCCTTGATTCTGCTCACTGGCCTGTGGGCTGCCTGAGGAATACCAATGCCTCACAGTTTGGAATGGTCACATTAATAGTTATCATATGTGACTCCAAATTATTTTTATCTTGGAAAGGAAAATTTTAACCAAGAAATCATTACATATTTATTTTAACATTTCGTGAGTAGAAACACATTTTCTTTGTTTTATTTTGCCCTTCAGCATTTTGGAAAAGCTGAGAGGAAAAGGGATTTGGAAGACATAAAAGAGAGAGATTTTTTTTTTGGCTTTAAATATGTTGGGAGTATTAAACTTTCAGCTCTTTTGGAATCTTATCAGAAATACTATCCTGAGGCTTCAACCCTGTTATTGCCACCATGATAGAAGTCAGGTTTTTTTTGTTGTTGTTGTTTGTTTTGTTGTTTTTTTTTCCCTGTGATGAATTGTATACTTGTGTTCCTCAGGAATTCCTGCCTGTGCCCCAATAAATTTCAGAATCAATCCATCCTTTGGGATCTTTATGAAAAATAGCAGCAGAGGAAACAGGCCACATGATGAGCCTGGTGCTTTCTCACCAATCACGGGTCCTCTTCTGGGTCAGCTCACTTGTGCAGCATCTGTGTTATTTAGGATTCTGTGATTCTTATTTTAAGGAAATGAATCTGAGGCTTGGAAAAAATAATTAATAACCTAAAATGTACCAAGACCTCAACACTTAATTCTGCAAGTCTCTCCTGTGGTGAAAGGCAAGGTGACAGATGCATGAAGCAAAACAAGCGAGGGCAGATTTGATCTGCATCATTGGCTAGTACAAGCAGAGTGACGGAAAACAAATCCTGAGACACCTGTGGAATGGTGGAAACCCTGAAGGACACAGGGCCTAAAACCAAGCAAACCTCCTTCACAGAAACAGCCTCTCCAGCCTTTCCAGTTCCTACAGAGAGAAAGCAGCTTTCTCTTCAGCACTGGCTGGGATCTGCACACTCCTTCCTGTCAAACGTCTGTGTACACAGCTGAAGCCTCATTCTGACACTCAGCTTTCCCTTCCACAGTGTCTCTCGTGCAAACGGAAGCCTAAAACACTGGCTCTGGAGCCATGTGACAGTCTCCCTTGTGACTGCTCTGCTTCCAGCTTCATTTCCTGTCTGCCTTGCCTCGGTCCACCATATCCTTACTTAGCGCTGAAAAGACTTAAAACCTGTTTTCATTTCAGGACTTGTAAGTCTAACTTCCACATATCAGGGCAGTAACTGGACCCATGTGCTTGTTTTCATTTCCTTGCACTGTACAGTCCTCTTCTTTACTTTGGAATTCAGAGGGGATTTATCTTGTTTTATTTTTTATTCCTAGCTCTTGGAGCCACAGGGTATAGTAGGAGAAACTGACTGAAAAACAAAACAAAACAAAACAAAAACGCGTATTGATTGCCTTTGTTAATGACGATTAAAATAGTGGCTAATGCACAATTTGATTATGAAAATCTTTTTTTTTTTTTGCAATTATTAAGCAAATTTAAAACTAGTTTGGGATATGACCTTTATTGAGCTTATCCACCAGAGTGGAAATAATGTCTGTACAAAACCAAATGATTGTTACTATAACTTCTGCATCACAATTAAAATCCAAGCAGTTTTTTAAAAACAATCAACTCAATCAAAAACCCCACTACTTCAGAATCAATAGCTTCTTTGAAGCCACAGTAACACTTACATATGGTTAAGACTCAAATGCAGAAATTTGGTTGCCTGGAAGGCTAATTAAGCCTCCAACTTGCTCAAATAGACTTACAAAAAAGGCAAAATGGTGTTTTTCACAGAGATAGAGTCCACTGGAATCACCAACACTGGACAGCTGTTAAGAGTATTTCGAGTCCTGAGATAGTAAGAAATCCAGGCATCCTTAGATGGTCTTCTGTTGTCCTTTCTTCCCAATCAGAGAGTTGTGGGTATGCGGGAAGACACCACCCCAGCAACTGTAGCCTTGATCAGAGAGTCCAACTCTTCATCTCCACGAAGAACAAGTTGCAAACGACGAGGGGTAACATGCTTTACCTTTAAGTCTTTTGAGGCATGTCCTTCCAACTCAAGCGCCTCTGCGGTGAGGTACTCCAGGATGGCTGCGGTGCACACAGCGGCGGTCGCGCCCACCGTCTGTGGCTGGTTATCCTAGATTTCAGGTGCTGAGGACTACGGCCCACAGGGAACTGCAAGCCGGCTCACAGCGAGGCCAGGCGGACGCACAGCGAGGTCCCGGCGCCCACTCCTCCTTCGACATACCGCGATGCAAACTGCCGATTATGAATATCTTAAATGCTTATTTTAAAACGAAACAAGTCAAGATAGATACTGAACTAAATATAATGAATTATATGCCGCAGCAATGGCTGCACATGGGAGGCCACGGGGAGGCTCCTCAGAGCAAGAAGAGGCCTCCGTTGCGTGCAAGCCCTCAGTGACTCTCCAGAGCCACGTGACCACCCTTAAAACGATGTTTCTCTAAGAGAGCCAAACTGGCTCCATACCATCCCACTCTCATACTTTCATGCGAGATCAGCCTTGAGGTAGGCAGCAAGACTTAGGGGCAGGAGAGCAACTGAGCTCCACTGTTTCACAGCGTGATTGCCGAGTCAGTTTTCAGCAACTTTAGACATTTATTGGCAGGCCAAATCACAAGAGGTGTTCCCAGAGCAGGGAATAATCCTGTCCCTCACTGCAAGCTGCCTTGGAGGAAACAGAGACACTGGGCTCTGAGGAGGCATGATGAAAGGGGTCAGTGTGATGAACATACGAGCCTAGGAGAAGTTGGAAGTCGGGGAAATGATACATCATTCTTCATTGTTTGAGGGAACCACTTATTTTCAGTATCTGGTAGATAAAGAGAGAGAGAAGAAAAACTGTTTATCCTGACGGAATGACCTTTGAGCTCACAGTTCTAAAGGGTATTTATGAGGTCTCACAGTCTGTGCCTGGCTGTTTGGTCCAATGAAGTCTCAGTGTTGAAGGATGAAAGGAGAAAAATGTGCAGGAGGCCTGTTGGTTGGAATGATCTGTACTTATCTCAGTACTGAGAGTCTCTGAGGAGAAGTTTCGAAGTAGGTTTGGAATCCTTTGGAATTAGGAGTTGTCTAAATTCTCCTATAACGGCCATAGCTGATTTTTGAGTATCACCTTGCTTACCACTGCCAAGCCTTCATAGCTTCTTCTTGTTCTTCATCTTCTGTTTCTCATTTCTGTCAGTTGTTTTCTGTGATGTGAATCGTGGGACATGGCATGCATCTTACCTCTTGGACCCAGGGAAATGGAGCTATGCTTGTTCCGCAGTAAACTCACGGAATGCCCAATCTCCTAGCATTTGTCATCCCTGGATTTTGTTGTCTTGCTCCAGGGATGACAGCTTTTGGGATAGTGTTGTGACTCTTACTGTGTTCACCACATAAATGAGCAATTTCTTCAATTTATTTTTGCAGTAAGACAAATACAGCTTAGAGAATATTTTTATGCTGATGAGATACATTTTTAAAATCCTGTTTGTATTACAACATTTTCAGGATGCTGCAATGCTACAGAGCTCAAATAAATGTCAAAACCACACACACACACACACACACACACACACACACATCCTCATTTTTTGATGATCCATTACAAACAAAAATCAAAAATTTCTCACAATTCTTTCAAGAGAAAAATTAATATCCATCTTTTAAAATGTGTTTTTAATAAATTCCCCAGGGCCCTGGAAGCTACAGCAGATTCACACGAAGTTCCTCTCACTGTCATTATTTTGTATGGAAGTCAGCCCAAGGAGCTCAGAGAAAGGGTGACGGGTACATATGTTTACACAGCAACTCCACAAAAAAATGCGGGTTTGGAAGGATCTTGAATGCCAACTTTGCAGTGGAAAGTCTTGCTTCATGGTCCTTTATTAGGGACAACAGGAAGGATCATTTAAATCTGTGTGTTTCCCATTTCCCATAAAGTTCTTTCCTCTGTTTGTCTTAGTGGAATGTTGCTTTTCCAAGGTGCTGTGTGTGAGTGGGATGGAAACCCCTGATAGGATTCAAGAGCAGGAGCACACATTGGTTTTGAAGCTTTTCCCTTCCTTCCAGTTCCCTTCCTTCCAGTCAGTAATTAGGGACAGCTGCTGCTTTCCACCCTGCTTTCTCCCCATCCATCACATCCTTTGATTCCTCCTGCCAACATTCTAATAGTTAATGAAATTATTAATCACTTAAGAAACTTAAAGGAGACTGTTTCTGCTCTCTGTGGATTCTCTGAGCTAACCAGTTTTCCGGTGTGTCTAATGAAACATTTTCAGTACATAAGCCAACTGTATGAGTCTTATCAAAAAGTATGCTGTTTCCAGCTCTTTAAGGTCCACAGTTCCCACATCAGCCAACTCAAAATGGTGCGACATGAAGAGAAACTGTCTTCAGCGTGTTCCTGAAATGTTGGGCAGACTCTGGAAAGAGGAAGATGTCACTGTTTGATAAATTGACGGCTTCATATGCAACTGTGGGCAAGCCTGAATGGTGTAGAATTAAAGATATTAGATGAGATTGTCTTCGTAAGATGTCCATCTTCAGCCCTTGCTTTAGAGCTTGAAAAGTTGGAAACTGGTTACCATAGATGCACATATTTCCAAATACTGAAAATGCTTCAAAAAGATAGAAGATAGCTGCCCAATTGAGATATCCAGGCATTTCTGAAAAGGCAAAAAAAAAAAAAAAAAAAAAAAACTAGCCAATGCTGTGTGAGTCTTGGTGTGACCTCCAGTCTTCTGCATGGATGAGAGAGACCACATCTCTGCCATGTGAGTTAGTGTGCCAGGCCTAACTGATTTGTAGCCTGTCCTTACAGTCTGCTGAGGGAAAGGAAGGCAGTAGATTTCTTGTTCCAAATGACCTGGGGATTGGGAGAATTCATGACTGGCAGGGTAGACTGTGTCTCTTTTTTTTAATTCTTTCCAGTTTATTTATTTTATATCCTAATTGTAGCCCCCTCCCTCATCTCCTTCTGGTTCCCCCTTCCCTACCTCTTCCTCCCTATTCCCTTCCCCTAGTCCACTGAAATGGGGAGTCCTCCTACCCTGCCACCTGATCCTAGCTTATCAAGTCTCATCAAGACTACCTTGATCCTCTTCCTCTGTGGCCTGGCAAGGCTGCATTACCAGGGGGAAATGATCAAAAATCAGACAACAAAGTTCATGTCAGAGAGCCCCTGCTCCCCTTATTCAGGAACCCACATGAAGACTTAATTTGCCTATCGGCTACATCTGAGCAGAGGGTCTAGGTCCTCTCCATGCATGGTCCTTCGTTGGTCCATCAGTCTCTGCAGGCCCCCTGGGCCCAGAATTTTTGGCTTTGTTAGTCTCTTTGTGTTGCTCCTGTCCCCTCTGGATCCTTCTGTTCCCCATTCTTCCATAAGGCTCTCTGTGTTCTACTCAAAGTTTGGCTGTGAGTCTCAGCATCTGCTTTAATCCCCTGCTGGATGGAGCCTTTTAGGGGACCTCTATGGAGGGATCCTGTCCTGTTCCCTCTCTTCCACTGCTTATGGTGTCTATCCTGTTTACCATTATGAATGAGATTTAAGCATCCTCCCTAGGGTCCTCCTTGCTGTTTAGCTTCTTTAGGTCTGTAGGTTTTAGTATGATTAGCCTATATTATATGGCTAATATCCATTGATAAGTGAGTATATAGCATGTGTGTCTTTCTGGTTCTGGGTAACCTAACTCAAAATGATCTTTTCTAGTTCCATCCATTTACCTGAAAATTTCATGATTTCTTTGTTTTGAACGGGTCCTCATGGAACTAAAAAACTTCTGTAAAGCAAAGGACACTGTCAACAGAACAAAACGGTAGCCTACAGACTGGCTTCACCAACCCTACATCTGACAGAGGGCCAATATCCAGAATATATAAAGGACTCAAGAAATTAGACACCAACAAACCAAACAATCCAATTAAAAGAGAGGTACAGAGCTAAACAGAGAATTCTCAACAGACTATAGAATGGCAGAGAAACAATTAAATAAATGCTCAACATTCTTAGTCACCAGAAAAATGCAAATCTAAACGACTCTGAGAATCCATCTTACACTTATCAGAATGGCTAAGATCAAAAACTCAAGTGACAAGACATGCTGGAGAGGATGCGGAGAAAGGGGAACCCTCCTCCATTGATGGTAGGAGTGTAAACTTGTACAACCACTTTGGAAATCAATCTGGTGCTTTCTCAGAATATTGGGACTAGTGCTACCTCAAGATCCAGCTATACCATTCCTGGGCATATACCTGAAAGATGCTCCACCATTCAACAAGGACATTTGCTTAACTATGTTCATAGAAGCTTTATTTATAATAGCTAGAATCTGGAAACAACCTAGATGTCCCTCAATGGAAGAATGGATACAGAAATTGTGGCGCATTTACAAAATGGAATACTGCTATTAGAAATAATAAAATCATGAAATTTGCAGGCACATGGATGTATTTATTTTGTAAAGTAACATCTTCATATTATTATGAGATGAGGTTGACATATAATACTGATTGTTCTTGGAGTTGCTAGGGTCAGAGCCTGAGCCCTGGCAAACCCCAATGAGTCAGGCTCAGCAGACATCTTCAATGGGCCAATTAAAAAACAACAACAACAACAACAAACAGTAGTGAAAAGCAGAGAAAGAAATTGTGTCTGCCCTCAGAAGAGGTCCTATGGACACTCTTACACGAGTCCATTTTCACTTCTGAGGTCCTGATATGAGGTTGAGGTTTAAATCCAAGGACAGAGCTATGTATGCCTATGCAGTTCTGGTTGCACTGTAGTCTGAAGCACTCATCATTGTTGTCTCTCCTTCAAGGTGATCTGACAAATTGTCAGATGACATGAGATCTCTTTCCCTCTATTTGGGAAGCTTCAGCTTTTTCTTTTCCCAAGTTAAGATTCCTGAGAAATTCCAATTTCTTGAGGACCATTGTTTCTATAGTCTGATAATGAAAGGGGGATCTCTTTGGAAGTATCCTCCTTCCTGCCAGTATGGCCACCAGAAAGGGGGTAGGGTTAGGACATGTGCCATACACTGGGCTGTGTCAGAGCAGACATGATCATCGCTAAGAAACTGAGCAGTACGAAAGGCAGATGCCTCTTTCCTTCCTCTAGAAATTCTAGCTGTTTGCCCTTCACCATTCCTATTGGCTGCAAAAGTCATCCAGTCATTTCTGGGATGATTTTGGTGGAAAACATAACATGGCTGGCATTACAGTGTTGGTGTATAGATGTTTTCAGAGGGGTGATAAGAATCAACACTTCTTTTAACTTCCCAAGTTACCCATCTTCTGATGTGTGCTGTGGCCCTGAAACCTATTTTGAGAGATTACAGCTACATTTTGTCTCAGTTCTTGTCAGAGTTTTAACCATAGGATAAAATAGCCACGAACTCTCTCTTCCAAGGTGACAAACACCAGAAACCAAATGGCAGTTAGTCTGTCGTGTTTCTGGGAAGTAGAGCCCACAAGAACCTAAAGCAGAGTGCCTTCGAGAGTCAGGACGAGTGAAACCAGCCTTGGTTTAGCCCAGCAGCACTTGGTCCTGACTGACCACAAATGCCCACTGCAGAGCCAGGAACAATGGTTGCAAGGTTTTGTTGTGAGACTGAGGCTTTGAGGAGGAGAGCAATGGCGCAGATCTAGCCCAGAGGCCAACAAGGAAAAGAGGGCCTTCTCTGTCTGCTCCTCTGCGTGTGCAACAGCAGATACAGGTACATATATCTGAATTACTGTTGTGCAATAGCCTCTAGATGTTAAGAATTACATATTTCTTTTTTATAAATGGATTTTCAATTAAAATAGAATTACATCACCCTCACCCTTCTGTTTTGTCTCCCCATTCTCCCCAGCTCTCTGCCTTTGTATTGGATAACCAGGAAGGGGGGCTCATCCCTGAGAGAGGCTAATTCTCCTTCTTGCAGTTCAAGTAACTGCATCTTAAAGAAATGGATTACGTGTAGGTTTTATTTTTGAAAGATTTTTTTGTTTGTAAGTATGAATATATGTGTGTACCTGCAGGTGGGTATGTGCACATGAGTGCAGTTGCCTGTGGAGGCTGGAAGAGGGCATCACATCCTCTAGGAACTAAACTCAGGTTCTCTAGAAGAACAGTAAAGAGCCATCCATGTGTAGTTTTTAAATACCATTAGCTTAGGTGCACAACAGAAAAAGAAATTGTAAGGATGTGATAAAAACAGTTTCCCACTTTCTAATTTATTTTCAGTTGGAAACATTTTTAATAAAGCACAAATTCTAAATAGTAATACATGTTTTTACTGGTGTCCAATCTTATAATAAATATTTACAAAGAATCCAGATAGTGTATTTAAACATTCATCAATGTGTTCCAATTCACCCTCAGGTATTTTTAGGAAGTGGTGGGGAGGCAAAGAAAGTAGAAAAAGAACTTTTTAGAAGGGATTAACTTTTAATTTGCATATAAGCTGTGAAAATCAATGTTGTCAGTTTTAGGTCTAGACAGGATCTAGAGTCAAATCTCTGGACAGAATAAAAAGGAGAAAGCAAGCTTACGGCCAGCACTCATCCACCGGCTATGTAATTGCAAAAATGACAACGTCCAGAGCTCCTGCCTGGCCTGGCCTGTCTCCCAGTCTTGCCAAGCTTCCCTAGATTCATTTCTAGTAGTGAGTTAGAAAAGCTTGGCTCGTGGACCCTTTCCCATCCCTTCTTTTACTGTTCTCATCTGTCACCCATAGTCCCACAAAGGCCATTTGGTGCTTCAGCTTTCATGGTTTCAGTATGCCTAACTCTCAGATATATTCTTCACCT
This sequence comes from Meriones unguiculatus, assembly GCF_030254825.1. NCBI lineage: Eukaryota > Metazoa > Chordata > Mammalia > Rodentia > Muridae > Meriones > Meriones unguiculatus. The sequence goes on from NC_083367.1 coordinate 56,874,647, forward strand.
GTTGACAAATTTCCACACACCTCGCTTGTAGAATCAATGAGAAACTCTTCAATCTGCCTCCAACTACTCTTCAAGTCACCTCCTGGCACCCGCCTCTGCTTCTCACCTAGAGTGAACTCGCCGTCTCTACCGGGCTGGTTCCACATGCCTCTCACACTCCAGCTCCCAGCCTGCTCCACTCATGTCAGTCACAGCAGGGACACTGACACAGCCTCCTGCTGAAAGGGCAGAACCACGCTGCTCAGAAAAGGGATCTCAGCTGATGTGTAAGCAGCCTCGTCTTCCACGAGCACCGTGAAGGCTTTCTCTGTGTCTGCCAGTGTTACCAGTGAAAGGGAAACAAACAGGCCATGTGTTGTGACTTTAGCACAAACCCTCATCCCTTGTTAACATGTCACAGCTGAAGAGTAAATCTGCAACTCATCTCTCCTTGCCTAGGATGTTGGCCATCTGCTAAAAACAAAACCAAGATGTGTTTCCATGGTCCTCAAAAACAGCAGTCACTCCTCCAGCCTTGGGGAAATGCCATCTTGATTTTCTGAGTGGTTGAGTGAAGCCTATAGCAGGCATTTTAGTAGTTAGAACTGATTCCTCTGGTTGTTCACATGGGCACTGATATAGCTGGACCAACTGAGCAGGAAGTTCTTTGAAAACGAAGACTCTTCAGAAGAAATACTCGATAGTTTTCAGTGACTATTTAACTACTCTGACTATTTAATTGCTCCTCGATAACACGTAGCCACAGACAATGAATCTTCATGAACCTTTGGATGTGCTCTGATCTGCCATAGTGATCTTATATAGAAATTTCCTTGCCTGATTTCCAAGTCTGTAATCCAAGTGGGGTGGAAGTAATTACCTTGACTCATCCCCAAATATTCAGAGCATAGGGTAGCCCTTGGCTTACTCTCAAGTTGCCCAATATGTTTTGTTTATTTTTCCTGACTGTATCGAGGCCAACTTTCCCCAAAGAAGGAATGATACAGCTACACAGTTTATTTATGGTTTCTCCAAGGGACTGAAGTCACAGGAGTGAGAAATGCCAGTGGATGTCTAAGAGGATGTCCTTGCTTGTGCTGCTAATTCAGATCCAACCATAGTTAGTCCTCACAATGTGTGTGACCTGCTGCATAGTGGGCTACGGTCTTCATTTTATTTTTATGTGTATGTGTGTTTGCCCTACATATAGGTCTGTCCACATGTGTGTGCTGGTGCCTGAGGAGGCCAGAAGAGGGTACCATATCTCCCCCAGGGACTGGAGTTACAGGTGGTTGTGAGCTCCTATGTGGGTGCTGGGTCCTCTGGAAGAGCAGCTAGCGCTCTTGACCATTGAGCTATCCCTCCAGCCCTGAGGAACTTAATTTTCCTTGTGAAGTGTGCACAAACGCTCAGTAGGAAAGAAGTGTGTGGCTATTTAAGGGAGGTACACACTGTAGCTAGCCACAGGAAGTATACCATCATGCTAATCTCTAAAGAGTTTGCTTCCACAGACTGTACTCAACAGTATAGTTCATGGTCTATAGGACTCATCTCATTGATATATTTATTCTGTTTTCAAGAACCCACTTTACTTTATTTCCTTAATATTAAAAAAAGTATTCTTCCTATGAATGGCTTCCCCATTGCCCTGAGTATTTCAAGTTTTTCTATCATTCACTACCTGTTCTTGGAGTTACACATAGGAAAAAAGAGGATTCAAAAATTAAGTAGATTCTCTCAGATGACCAAGATTGGGAGATCAGTAGTCTTGATATGAAGAGGACCTTTTCCTGTACTTCATTGTCCAAAGCTGCTGAATTTTTCCCAGCCTATTTGCTGTGAGGCAGGTCATGTAAGTTTTCTGAGTTTGCAATAAAGTCATTATTTAGGACAAAGCTGCAGAATTAAGAAAGAGAGACAGCTGGGATATTTTGGCTGATGCCCAAATACTTTCATAAAACATGATACATTTATTAAGGTTCAGGGTAATGGTCAAAATTCCTGGTAGGGGTAGGGAGGACCCCACTGCCATGCCATAGCTTCTTAGGACTCGGCCATTATCAAGGACACAAGAGCCAGACTGAAATCTGTGCCTCTGAGCTACAGGCCACCCCGAGCTGTCAAGGAGCCTGGTGTGGGAACGCCAGCCCGTGCCAGTACAGCTTTATTGGAAATACAAGCTTCTTCAACAGACATCTTCAGGATCCAAGTTTATTTTGGAAAGTGATTCCATCTCTAGTCCAAGATTTTCTCCTGGACATTTTGGTTATTTTAAATTGCTTTGCAAACACACACATTTAGATACAAATAAGTGTTGCAAAGCCAAGGCACTTCAAAACGTGTGCTGTGATAATAGTGAGTTTGGGCAGCTCATGCAGGGTCATTTTGACAAGGTGTGTGTGTTGGGAGTGGGTAGGGATGCACAGGTGTGAGGGCACACAGGTGCCATGGCTCATACATCCCTTCAGTCCAGTCAGAGCTTTGGGTACTGGTACTCTCCACAGAGTTTGAGACAACTCTCTCCAGCTCTGGCCTTTCTCATCACATCTTGGATTCCTTCCTCTTCTATTTTTTTCTGGAACCAAAAGACTCCTCTGGACTTGAGAGAGAAAAGTCACAGTTATTCAAAGGAACGCTTACAGATCTCTGATGGCGAGCATTCTTAATTATATACAATACAGCTCTTTTTTTGTTTAAAAACAGGCCACAGAGGAAGACAATGCAGCCACTCCTGATGAGAACTGATAGACTAGGATCAGAAGGAAGGAGAGGAAGAGCTCCCCTATCAGTGGACTGGGGGGGGCATGGGTGGAGAAGGGGAAGGGAGGGTGGGTTTTGGAGGGGAGGAAGGAGGGAGCTACAGGGGGGATACAAAGTGAATAAAGTGTAATTAATAAAAATATTTTTAAAAACATATTTTAGATTAAATTAAGATTATTTTCTTTCATACGTGAATAATTTTATTTTGATCAGATTCCTCTTTACTTCTCAATTCTAACTTTTCCTAGATCTCTTCCCCCACGTTTCCTTCCTAATTTCTTCTCCTTATTTAAATATATGTGTATAACCTACCAAGACCAATCAGTGTTGCCTACACGGGCATGTATACATGGTTGTTCAGTATAGCATGGCAAACCCACTCTCCGCCTCCCTGCCGGAAACACTGACTCTCTTTCCTCAAACAGATATCAGTTGCCTTTCATTTCTCCCCTAGGGCCTTGTTGCGCCCTTGCCACACAGCTGGAATATGGACTGCAATGAGCTTGGGCAGGTCCTGCATAACAGCTGCAGTTTTTCAGAGCTCAGAAGTACAACTGCGTATCCTATGAGGGAGACACTGTTTTACCCAAGTCCTCCATGACTTTTCACTCTACTCCATCTTCCAGGACATTCCCTAAACCTTGGGATTGGAGTAGAGCATTTGGGAGTGAGCAGTCCATGGTCTCTTACCCTTTGAATTTGATCATTTGCGGCTCTCTGCTAATCTGTCTAGTTCTTAGAGGGCTGAGGAGCTTGTATGATGGGGGCTAAGACCTATACTAATTTATAGAAAGAAGGATACATTTTTTAGGCAGTGGGATACTCTATCAGTTTACCAAAATGATAGTAGTAAGTTCTCCCTCGGGGTCTACGGCTTCCCTAGCCGAGTGTCCTTGGCCAGGCAGGATTTTTTTTTTTTAAATTGAGTGTGTCTTATATCCAATGAGACAACTACCGATTGCCCTCAAATCATTTGCACCACTCTTGCACCACTGGGCATAGCTTGCTAGGCAGGTCGTTATTGTAGTTCACACCTAGGTACCTATTGTAGCCTAGGTAAAGTGGTGGACAACCTTTCTTTCTAGGCAGTCTGCGTAGCACCTTCTGGCACTATGAAAGCTTTCCACCAGGAGAAGACTTTGAGTTCAGCATCAGCTTGATTTCACCCGGTCCTGTGACCAAAGTAAGTGGTGTTTTTAGCAACTGGGCCTCATCAACGAGTTCTAGTGGGCAACACAGAGCAGTGGCAGTGGGCTGTACTGTTTGTCCCCTGGATACTCCTGGCTAACAACTCAAAGGAAAATATCAGACACTTGGCATTGGTCTTTTTGTTTGATGGTCTAGAGTATCTCGGTATATCCTCCCTTGTATTCAGACAGGTGATTGGAGCCCTGACCCTAGCCCTGTCTTTTATGTTCCTCGTTGTGGATGGGATTTCTCTGGATACACATTCATTGTTCTTGTTTTGTTGATAATTATATTTGCAGTTTACAAGCACTTGGATCTTTTTCATTGTGTTATACTAATCTTGATCTACCAGAGCTCAGGGCCTACATTCTCATGCTTTTAGGACACTTGCCATCTTGCTTTACAAAGCTCTGTTCCCAAAGGATAAAGCTGTGTGATTAAAGCGCGAACAACATAAGGACAAGTTCTTAGATGCAAAGTAAAATTAATAAGACTATACAGCATAATTCCAAAATACAGACTAAATTGCATTTCACATGCCATAAATGACACAAATAAAACCAAGACTAAGAACCTGGAATTTAAAGGATTATGGTGTCTGCGGTGCCATAAGCTTACCATATGTTCCAGCTATCCCACTCCTTGACATAGCCCCAGAGTAATGGATGTCTGACTCCACAGAACTTGCTCAGCCATGTTCATTGCTGCTTATTAACAGCAGCTAGGGCATAGAAACAACCTAAACATCCTTCACTTGACAAACTGTTAATGAAAATGTTGTGCATCTACACTATGGAGTACTATTCAGCTATAAAAATGGAACCATTAACTATCCAAGTAAATGAATGGAATTAGAAAAGACCATATTGATTGAGGCAACACCGATCCAAATTGTAAAAGTGCCATTTTCTCTCATGTGAGACACCTAACTCCAACTCTTCATATATGCATACATTTCCCATCTGGGCTGACAATGTTCTCTCTGAGAGCTAAAAACAATCTAACCAAGCCCCCTAACACCAGGCATGAGAAGCTGTATTTGAGTTGTTGATCAGAGTGTCTAAGAGACTCCCTAAATATTTAAGGCTGTCACTATTGACCTCGGTCGCCCTGTGAACCACAACAATGGCTAGCATGGTATATTAACCCTAAGGGCGCAGTAGCAGCATGCATGCCCTGGCATTACCCAACAGCTCTCTAATTGGACTTGAGTAAAACTTGCTTAACAGGAGAGAAATCATGCCTGGTGCTGGACGCTAGTGAAGTCATGGATCTTCGAGGAAAATCTACAACCACTTTGCTAATCCAGTATAATCCTTATGTACATTTTAAATATGTGTCCACAGAGAAGTGTAGTTTTACATCAAAGAAACATGTCTTTTCAATAGACAGAGACCATTACAGAGAACCATTTGCAATCAAAATGCAGAGTAGTGGAGCCCAGTCCTGATGTCTACATCAACAACCAACCTCTTTGTGGAAGAGGGGTAGAAAGATGGTGAGCAGAACAGTAAGCTTGCTATGAGAGTATGTCTCCTAGGCAGCTCAAAAGCTGTACCCATAACATCTTACCAACAGGTCTGCCCAGACATGAGCTGAATAAGGACAGCAATAGACAGGCTAATGTGGATGGAGGAAGGGAGATTCAAGCCTACACCAAGATTATGGAAAGCCGAAGAATGCTGAGTGGGAATAAATAGTCTTCCCCAGGGAAAAGCACACCAGTTGGTTATCCAATACTAAATGGTCATCTCTGAAAACATACAAATAACTTCATAAAGACGATGTATAACATATGTATGTGCATGTAATTACAATAAATTAAAAAAGATGCCATAAATTTAAAAGGAAGCAAGTGCGTGTATATATAGGAGTGTTTGGAGAAAGGAAGGCAAAGGAGGAAATGATGACATTATATTATAATCTTAAAAAATAAAGGACATTTTAAAAGTATAATTAAAATAAAAAACCAATATGAAAACATCAAATGAAAAAGTGGCGTACACGCATTATCAGAGAGGCAAAAAGACAAAGCATAAGGGCTAAAGAACAATGGATTAAACTATAGATTTAGCACAGTGGCCCTCAATAATACAATAATTTTTCTTTCTCTGCTCAAGTAGATAAAGTAATTCTAAGCTGTATGTGACAGTCTCGGGGTCTTTCTGAGGTCTGGCTACAGTGATCCTGAACAACAAAACGTGTTTTAGTGAACACCAGAGCTGTTGTCCATAGGTAGGCCTGGCTCAGGTGATGTCAACACAAGGGCAGACAGGTGAGTAGTGAGTCTAGAAGCAAAGGCAGGTGGATCTGAACATGGAAACAGCAAAGTCTGGTCACGTGTCTACACAAGGGAAAGGTATAAACCTTGGCCATTCAAATCATATCCTAAAAACAATTTCAGGTGGATTATATGTCTACAATTAAAAGATGAGGAATAAAACCTCATCTTTAAGACAAAAAATTATTTCCATTAACTAAGATAGGCATGTTTCTTTATGCAGAAGTAGTCTCAATTCTAAGTATAAAGAAATGCCAAGAGAATTATCTCAAAATGAATGTGCTAAGGTCATTTGCTTGTATGTAATATAAATGTGCTTGATACACACACATATTGATAGACATGATAAACAGGGCCAGATAGCAGTCTAACATACATGATCTCACTGCACACCTACTTGCCAGGAAAGTACTAACCCGTAATGGACAACACTAGGCCATAGCTCAGCGGTGGATTTAATGGAAACTATACACTATGGTTAAGTTTGATACCGCCGTTCAAAGCTGTTATAACTCACTAGTAAAAATGAATATAACCCCATCGTTAGACATCACTTCAAGGACCTGTCTTTGCCATCTCAAGTAATTTTATTTAAAAAGGTATTTTGGAATGGTAAGTGGGCGGAGGTGACAGTTTAAAGCGGAGGACAAAGGCAAACGAAGCTGGTGCTTCAGGTGACATCACAGCTGCAGCACGATCTGTTGAAGAGCCGTGGGTAAGGCCTAAAGGAGACTTTCCTGGCTGGGATCTACGAATGCCTTCTGTTGAGGGGTACCACCCCAGTACTTAGCAGCAAACAGACTGGAAATGAGTGGTCGGAAATAAGCTGGTGTGAAATGGGACAGACCGGGCCCAGCAGGAACCCGGGGCCACTGTGAGTTTAGGTGTTTGGATTTATGGAGATCAGCAACAGGTTGGATATACCATGTGCCTAGCAGGATGTCCCCAGAAAGAAAATAAAGGCAGAGAGAGAGAGAGAGAGAGAGAGTTGGACTAAATCCAAGCCTGATAGAGAACAGAGATAAGAGGCCAGGTGTCCCAGACTGAAGCGCTTTGGAGGTACCCGTAGAGTGTCATCCATTCTGGCAAGTACAAGGAGAACTTACGGAAGTTGACGCATGGTAACTCTGCCAGTGCAGATGGAGTTTGGAGAAGCACAATCCAGTTCTGCATGAGGTGCTCTTTGCTATCTTAGACATCAGAACATGAGCACACCTCCATTCCTGCTGGACACATGAGTCTGTTCGCGGTGGCTTTGTTCATTATAACCCCAGACTGAGAACAAATCATCTGTCATTGTATGGCTCAGTAGGTTAAGGTATATTTTTGATAATAGGTTGCCCTGCAGGAAAGCTGAATGAAGCTTGGGTGGGTGCCGCAAGCACTGAGCAGACTGTAGGAATCTAAAGGACCAGGCGACAGGCCACACCTGTGCTCACAGTTTAAGGCCCTTGGATGAGAAGCCTTCTGGGTAAGGGGGAGGGAGCTGTGATTAGAAGGGGGAGGGGCGCTATTAGGGTGTGAATAGCTCTGTTTCCAGTTAGCACCTACATTTTTTCAAAGGGTGAACCACTTGTGAAGTGCTGACAGATACTTTGCGTGTGAGTGCATTTTACAACATTTGATGCTAATGTCCCTTAGTATAAGATCAGAGACCCAAGTAGGCACACAGTTCCTATATATTAAAACCTATTATTCAATATTTGGGGCCCAAAGAAGTGAGGCCCTTAACTTTTCCTTCTTAGCTGGGGATGGAGTGTGTTGTCACTCTCAGGAGTGATAAGGGGACTTAAGGGACAGATAATCTGAGGTCACGTTGCCTTGTGTTCATGGGCTCTTCTTTATTTCTGCCTGGGCAATGTCTCCTTTGAGAATGAGTGGGTGTTGACGCTGTATCTGTCAGAACGGTGCTTGAGTCTGGATTTGTGGTCTCCTCAGATCAATCCACTTCCTCAGGATGTGTCACCTAGACCATTCCTGACAGACCTGTCTGTGTGTGATGGGGTGCAGTGTGCCTGATCTCTGTGGCTACAGCAAGTCAGACCGCTGGTATCAGCCCAAGCTCTCTTCTGCTTCTGCCACCACATCCTAGCCACATGAGGCCATAAAAGATGACGGTAAGAGGGCTTTGGACTCTGCTGGACGCCAGGTTGACTCACCATTCACATCTCACCACACCAGTGACCTCAGCCTGACTCACAGCAGGCTCAAACTCTCTCCAAATTCTTCTAAGGCTGTCCAGGACCCTATGGATTTGAACCTTGAGAACAGACCCTTCTCCACTAGGCAGAGGCAAGCGTTCAGGGCTTGTGTCTTTTAAGGTACTCCAGTTTGGCACACGCTAACCCTCAGAGAAATTGCTCAGAACATGACCTGAATTCTCCACTTCTTTCTTCCAGAAAAACACGCATGCATCTGACATTTGGTTTTTATTATGCTGAGAGTGCAAGGAGCATCAGAGTTTTGTTTAAGGCACATGGCATGATTGGATGTATATGTCCTGATAGGCAGGCACAACAATCACTGACCCTGGGCATCTCATGGAATGCTGTGCACGAGGTGGGAATGAATGTGTTTGAGTGTATGTTTTGTGTCTGTGTTATATGTGGTAACATGTATACAGTGTTATGTGAGTGTGTGTGTGTTTTATTTGTATCATATGAGGTGTGTTCATGAAGAAAGTGTATGTACTACATGTGTGTATTATGCAGTGTGTGTGGTGTTTGTGTATTGTGTAAGCTATATGTGGTATATATGTAGTATGTATGTCTGGTGTGGAGTTAGTGTGTTACATGTGTGTAGTGTGTGATATATGTGATACTTGGGTATTGTATATAGGGAGTGTGTGCATGAGATATTTTTGGGTTGTGCATTCACGGACACTATCTGTAATGTGTATATAATGTTCCGTGTGTGACTCTGTGTTAAAAATGTACCTAAAATTTACTTTTATACAAGTTCACAGTGTAGTGCTAAAGACTGGCTGGTGTGGGGGTCAGCTCAAAGGATCTCAAGCCTGAGTCACTCAGAGTCCAGGGACCCACTGCACAAAAAGTCCATGTTTGGTCATGGACTTACAGAAACAGTAGCAGCTGCTCAGAAATCCCTGGACTGCTACCACTGGTCATGCCCCTGCAGCAGTGTGCCCTTCTCCTGTTTCAAAGAAGCCAAGATACAGATTGGCTAGACTGCACAAAAACAGCTTTTAATAAAACGGCTTCAACCTTCTGAATGAGGCAAAGGCAAAAATTATTTTAAAATAACAGTAAAACAGTAATTATCATGATAATAATATTAAGTATAGAAAAAAAAACATTGGCCTTTCTAAGTTTGTTGTGAATCAGTCAGTTTTAATGACGTGTAGCATCACATCAACTCTGCCAGGGAGAGGTCCCGCAGGCATATGTCGTGATCCAATATAGAAGGGAGAAAGAGAGAGAGAAAAAGCTAGATGATTGCCTTGAATTCAACCTGGCTCTCACTGTAGTGAGGAGGCTCTCCATACCAGACACTTACGTGATGCACGCCATGAGTATTTGATGGAATTAGATTAGCTTTCGTGGTAGACACACACTGAAGATGAACCACATTTGGTTAAACAGCTCATTGGGAGATATAAATGTAGAAGCAACTTATACTGAGAATTGTTGAGTACTGTGAACTAGCTTCTTGTTTAGGGGAGCCACATCCTAGAAGCCCTGAGGTTCATGTTCTCTTCAGGGGCAGATAAGTGGGCAAGATGCAAGAGGTAATACTGACTTCCTAGGTGTCTGCCACTGAATGAAGTTTTTGAAATAGTAGAGATGATAATCAAAGAAACTCTGTTACAAATATCACCTGCTCCTTCCCTTATGCATTCCAGACTCAGAAAACACTGCCCTAAGCCTGCCCTTTCACACAACAGCACCAGCCTGCAGGGCTACTCACTGAATGGCATGCTCATGCACACCTTACTGGAAAAACCATGTCACTGACCCGAAAAGTCATAACTACAACTACCCAGGCAGCAGAAGAGGCCACTATGACCTTTGTGTGAAGCTGGAAGCCAGATTTCCATTGGAGGGTAGAAATCTAATGATGGCCTATCTGGGGAAAAGACTGCAGGAGAATATGGAGCTATGGAGATTATGGAGCCTGGAAGGACATAGGGATCCAAGGAGGAGTCAGACCACGCTGTTCTGCTCCTCCAGAGCTTTTGGAAAATGTTTTATACAAATAAGTCTTTACCTAAATGAACGTTCCCTGACTTAAATAACAGAGCTACATTTTTTTTTAAATGTGAAATGAGGAGGGGACATGGTTGAAAAGAAGGTTTGGAAAAGCTAAATAGGAATACATTTTGGAAGAGTGTAGGAAGGCGGCTAAAGTTTAAGTGACAAAATACTCCAAAAAGGGGAATCATGGATGACTTTTTAGGATTGTGCGTTCAGCCAAGAATAAAGATGCCTATAAATGAGACAAAATTCAGTCCCAAAATATGAGGTTTTTTTTCTTCCCAAAGCCATGATCAAATATTCTTTGAAGCTGATATAAAAACTCAGACACAGCCTTAAACAATGTGACTCACTTCATAGTATTCATCTTAAATAATAAGGCAATTCCTAGAGCTGAAGTGTTAGGATGAAGAAGCAGTACATTGCTATAGAAACCACGCTCATGAGAACAACTTACAGCTGTCTCAACAGAGGAGCCACCCAAAGGGAGGGCATCTCAGAAGACCATGTTACCAGAATTTGGACAGTGCAATCCAACTGCAACCCATAATAAAACTAGGCCTGTTCTCTCTTCGACGATTTTTTTTTTCTTTTCTTATAAACTGTTTTAATTTCATTTTTGTGTCTCTAAGGAAGACCCTAAGATCTCTCCGTCTTGGCTTCCCAATAGAATTCTCCATGTAGATAGTATTTACCATGTAACAGTACTTCTAGCAGTTAAGGAATAACTCTGGGTCATTTAATAGTGTTTAATCAATTAATTAAGGGGACCAAAGAGTTGAATTAATATCACGTAGAAGAGCTTAAAAAAAAAACCCGATAAGTTAATAGGATTTGTCTTAGGAAAACACATTAATCTATGCCATGTGTGGGTGGGTATATCAGGTTTCTTTATGAGACCTAGTTGGAATTTAGCAGTTCAAGCTGGGGATGTGAACCTGATATCATGAGAAAGAAAGAGAAGGCGGAGGACACCTAGGAAAGAGCACAGGTCAGGTTCTGTGGAGTGATGAAAAAAAGGCAAGGGAGGGTCAGGGGGGAAGCCCAGCAGAACTCCAGACAGTTGTAACCTGGTGGTATGGGGCTGCCATCTGCACAGTGCGGGTCCACTGCCCTCGTCCAGGTTGCATGTCCTATCTGCTGCTAATGCCGTCTCTTGAGCACCTCACCCTCGGGTCTACAAGTCAAATTGAAGACTCCCTTCCTGCAGGCTCTGTGGACTTGCAAATGGTGGCTTTGGCTCCCAGACTAACTCACAAACATGGTGGACCAGAAGGGGCAAAGGGCTGCAGAGCTGAGTACCATCCCAGGGCCTGAGGGGGAAGAGGTCTCCGGCAACTGTGTGGACATGGAAGCTTTTCTTGTCTACTGTGCACAAATTAACAAACTCCAGGGTTACTGTTTTGTTCATTTCCTGTCCCAGAATTTGAATTCCAGCAAAGAGAAAATTACTTTAGCATTAGCTCTTCAACACATTAAAGGAATATAAACTCTAAGAAAAATGAGGATTTTGATTGCGCTCTTCCTCAGGCATCTGTAACTTACATCCAGGCACCACCTACTGAGCCATGATCTAGTCCATATGGAGTGCCTTAATCCTGATAAATCATATCCTGGGTGAGCCAGGATGCTCTCACGCAGAGGGAAACAGTCCTTCCAACTCCCAGAAAGAAGATCAGCTCAGAAGCTATTGCTCAGCCTAGTCCTTCTAAGTGCTGTGGTATGGTGTGGGTAGTGCTTGTGTGTAAGTGTGGTGAGTGTGTAAGTGTAAGTGTTGGTGCATGTGTGCATGTGTGGTATGTATGTAGTATGTGTGTGGGATGTATATACACCCACATGCCTGTGTGCTTGGGATGAACTTGGGGTCTGGACACAATTGACCAGCTCTGTGACACCTTCCACCGGATCCTGGTGGCTCTTCTACATTTAAAACAAAACAACAAGCTGGGAGCATTCCTCCACTTTGCAGACATCTCTTTCAGAAAATGACCCTCAATCTTTGTTATCCAGTTATGCTAATGACTTGAAAATATTGCAGATGTTTCAACAGGAAATGGTTTAAATATTTGGTGGTAGGTTGGGGGAAAATAAAGCATTTTTAAAACTGTTCCCACATTTCTACCTTAAACATAAAATCCATAGGAAAAGTATCTGGTTAAAAATTCCATTCAATGTTTCCATAAACTTTCATTTTCCCCCCCATCTATTTTATTGGAAATTTGCCCAGTAAGCAAAGTCTGGCTGCTGAGAGGCAGCACCAAGATGGATGCAATGTCTCCTGGGCCACTAAGCTTTTGGGTTGTCATGGATACAGCCCAGGAGGGTATCACTTTGAAAGGACACGTGCTGTGATTTTTTTCCATGGCAGAGGTAGAATAGTCAAAGAACCACAGAAGACTGTTAAGCTTGAAAAGATGTTTGGGTGAGTGGGAGCCAGAGCTAATCAGCTTCCTGTGGGCATTGCTGGAGAAGTGTGCCGTGTGCATTCCAAGTGTACCATGCAAATCACTGTGAGATCTGCGGAGCTGAGGTATCTGGACACTGCTGGGGACAGAAATGAAGGACGAACTGTGAGCCATAGCTATGGGATGGGACACCACAGCAAAAAGAAAGAAAACACAGAGATGTAAAATTTCTCAACAAAATATTTGCAAACCTAATCGAAAATTACATAGAAAGGATAGTCCACCAGGATCAAATAAGCTTCATCCCAGAGGTGCAGGAATGGCTGGTTCAACAAACAGCTCATTAAACCTAACCTGCCACACAAACAGACTGAAAGGCAAAAAGCACATGATCATTTCACTAGATGTAAAAATGACCTGTGACATCATCCAACATCCCTTCCTGGTAGAAGTCCTGGAGAGACTAAGGATGGGACACACCTCAACATAACAAAAGCAATTTACAGCAAGCTCAAGCCATCCCCATCCTAGATGGAGAGAAACTCAAAGCATTTCCACCAACGTCAGGAACAAGACAAGGATTTCTACTCTCTCTCTTCCTATTTAAAATAGTTCTTGAAATCTTAGCAGCAATAAGACAATCAAAGGAGATCAAGGGGATACAAATAGGAAAGAGAGAAGTCAAAGTATCTTTATTTGCAGACAATATGATCCTAGAGGCTTCACCAGGTAACTTCTACAGCTATAAATGCTTTCAGCAAAGTAGCACAATACAAATTTAACACATAAATTTAGTAGCCTTTCTACATACAAGTGACAAACATGTTGATAAAGAAATCAAGGAAACAGTACCTTTCACAATAGCCTCAAATAATGCCTTGAGGTAATTCCAATAAAGCAATTGAAAGACATGCATAGTAAACACTTTAAGACGCTGAAGAAATTAAAGAAGACACTACAAGATGAAGAGATCTCCCATAATCATGAATAATTCCCATTAATGTTGTGAAAACTTGCCATCCTACCAGAAACAACCTACACGTTCAATACAATCCCTATCAAAATTTGAACACAATTCTTCACAGAAACTGAAAAAAACAATTTTCAACTTTATAAGGGAATACCAAAAAACCATAACAACAACAACAAAAATCCATGATAACTAAAAACACTAGTAAACAAACCAACAGACAACAACAAAAAAGAAAGAATCGCTAGAGAGATTGCCGTTCCAGGTTTCAAGTTGGATTAGTGAACTATAGTAATAAGAACAGCATGGCATTAGCGTAAAAAAAGAGAAATTACGAATGGAGTAGAATTGAAGACCCAGACATGACTGTATGCACGATGAACACCAAAAATACACACTGCAGAAAAGACAGCATCTCTAATAAATGGTGCTGGTCAAATTGGACAGCAACAAAGAAAAGAATGAAAATAGAACCATATCTATCACCCTGCCCAAAATTCAGCTTCATATGGATCAAGAATCTCAATATAAAACCAGATACCCTGAATCTGATAGGAAATAAAGTAGGAAATAGGCTTGAACTCATTGGCACAGGAATGGGCTTTCTGAATGGGGCACTGTTAGCACAGACAATAGACCAACAATTAGTAAATGGGACCTCATGAAGCTAAAAAGTTCCTGTATAGCAAAACACACTGTCATCTGAGCAAAGCAGCAGCCTATGTAATGGCAAAATATCCTTACCAGCTATATATCTGATAGAGGGTGAGTATCTAAAATATATTTTTTAAAAAACTAAAACAAAAACAAAAAAAACAAGACAAAACAAAACAAAAATAACAAGAAATTGGATATAGAACTAAAAAGAGAATTCTCAAAAGATGAGACACAAATGGATGAGAAATGCTTAAAGAAGCTCAATACTTTTAGCCATCAGTGAAATGCAACTTAAAGCTAGTTTGAGATTTCATCTTTCCCCAGTCAGAATGGCCAAGATAATAAGTAAAACAGGCTGGGGAAAAGGGATACTTATTCACTGGATGGGAGTGAAAACTTGCACAGTCTCTGTGTAGATCAGCATGGAGGTTTCTCAAAAAGCTGAAAATCAGTCTAACACAAAACACAGCCATACCATACTCTTGGGCACATACCCAAATGACTCAACCCCTTACTACAGACCTATTTGCCCATATATGTTCATCGTTGCTCTACTCATAATAGTTAGAAGTTGGAATCAGCTTGGGTGTCCATCAGACAACGGATGGGTAATAAAATGTGATATATTTAGACAATAGGATGTTATGCAACTGTTAAGAAAAAGTTTAGTTAATACAGCAGGGGGGTTAAATAGGGAGGGGATAAAAAAAAGAGCAAAGGAGGAAATATGGGGAGCGACAGTTGACACTAAAGGCCATTTGAAAAGCCACATGGAAACCTACTACTGTAGACACTTCCTAAAATATATACATATGTGGAAAGAATCTAAATGGAGTCACCGTATAATGCTCTCCAAAACCAGAAAAACAACAATTCGCTTGCAGAGATTTCAAAACCCAAACCAAGACCTAACAAAAAAAGTAAACGAATAAAGACCTTGTGGATGTGTGGCAGACAAGAAACACATGTCTTCAAAGCATGAGAAGGATAGGCATCGCCTTAGGAAAGAGGCCCATAGCCCGTCTGTGGGGTTTTTTATTGTAATGATTTTGAACTTTGAAATTACTTTGCATACTGCTTTAGAGACACAGTTATACATAGTATGTTTTGTTGATTGTCCTCCCTAAATCCCCGTCTCCTCTGCCTCCTCCTCCTCTTGGCATCCTCTTTTCTCTTTTCATCCCATGTGTTCTGTTACATAATTTTCCTCTCTTTTCTCTGCTACTGTTCCTTAAGACCTCTTTTTCTCTCCCATGGATTTCTTTCTCCTTTTATGACCTATATCCACACTCAATATAAAAAGGAAAATCTAGGATCCACATGTTAGAAAACACATGGTATTTGTCTTTCTGAATCTGGGCTACTTTGCTTAATATAAATTTTCCAGTTCCATTAACTTTCCTGAAAATGTCATGACTTCAATTTTCTTTATAGCTGAGTAAATTCTATTATGTGTAAGTATCACATTTTCTTTAGCCACTCCTGTTGTTGGACAATCAGGCTGGTTTGACATCCAGGCCATAGTGAATAGTCCATAATTTACATTTTAAGCTTTTAGAGGAGTACTATACTTTCAAAATAAATATGTTGAATGTACCATGTGATTTCTATGGATATTATTGTACCTGATTTATTAATTAACATACAAATAAGCCTGTTATTATATCTGCAGTGTTCATTACTGGGCAGTGTAATTATGGGAATTGTAAAATTTGTAAGTTACCTAATTTTCATTTTATCATAACTTAAAATTTTAATATAAATTTTAGAGTCTTGAGAATCGCAAGCACTTCCCCACAGAGCCTTATGCATAGCCACAGCATATATAAATGTTTTGAATAATTATGTTGCATTTATAATGAAACACAATAGGAAAGTTAAAGTTTATAAGCTATATGTAATAACAAAAGTCTGGAACATTGTCGGTACCTGCTAAGCTGGGACTCTACAACGTATTTTCCAAAGACTGTGATAAAGTCTCCCAAATGCTAGACAAGAGGCAATTTTCCTTCATCTGTCATGCCTACGTCCTACAGTCCTCTTCTATATAATACACTGGTAAACATACTTCCCAAGATGGCGGGGGGGGGGGAGGGGGTGCAGTCTAACGAAAGGCCATTCATTCCTCTGCAGAGAAAACCATAACATTTCACTAGGCAGGCGTTGCTTTGAAGAAAACAAAACAATTCCTCTTCCTTGTTACTTCATTTTTCTTCTGGACCAGTTACTTTAAAAACGACAAAGTTTTCTTCCATGACTCCTTTTAATTGACTTTAAATAACTCCCTTTAAATGACGCCAATTTAATGATCCCCCAACTTCTGTCCCCAGCTTCCCCTCCTTTGGGATGGATAGGAAGGCTGACCTCACAACCCTGGGTCTGCTTCTCCATCACCATGGATCCCTGCCTCAGCATCTACCTCTATAGACATAATATGATCTGGCCAGAACTGTAAGTGCTGATGTCAGACTCATGGCTATGAGACAGCACCTCCACCTTGAACCCTTAAAGATCCTAGTCTCTAACATTTCTGAACAGTTGGTGGTTACCCTTGTATTCTTCTTGAGTTGTGTGTATACAGTGTTCTACATGTAATCACCACCACAGGCTGATGGAGAGCCATGGTTCCGTGTCATTACTGTTGTGTACAAAAATCTCCCTATAAATAGCCAATCAACAATGAAATACTTTCTTCTGTAGCTCACCAGATGACCTTAGCTCTCTAGGCTGGCCCAGGCTCATCTACTCAACATGGCTATGACTTGCACCCGTGGTTCCCATCTGGGAGCTCTTCACTCACCACTCTGTTATTGTTCCTATGCTCTCTTCTTTGGCATACTAGAGTGATGATGAGAGTTACAGGAGCACTGCTCCTGCCTCTGCCTGTACTATGCTCACTCTTGACCTTTGTCCTCAGTGCTTTGTCCTCAGCAGCTCTCATAGATCTTACAGCACCCTTCTGCTGAGAGTTTTCTGTGACCCACTGGTGTCACAATACCTAGCCTTATGGCTTCTGGGTATCTTGAGGGTGAAGACTAAAGCTTGGCTTCTCTGTGGCCACGGTGCTAGACCTCATTTTGGTGCATAGTAAGTGGCCAATGGGCTCTTTTTAGTTGGATTACGCTAAAGAGAACATTATCACATTTCTGCCAGAGAACTGGCACTCAGACTCAGATGACAAATTCAGAATGACATACATGTGCGCTGGTGAAGTCACTGGGCAATCTATAGAGCCAGGAGACCAGCACGGAGGGCACTGAACTTCCTGAAGCTGTGGTGGTCTTGCTCACCCTGAGGTGGGTTTTCTCCTTGGGTTTCCTCCTCTATCCTATAGACCCCTCCAGAGTCATGTGTTCACATGTGGTCAGCTGATCCGAACAGGAGCTCTATTCACATCTGAACCACATTCGCAGACATGGGTAGTTATGTAAGAAAGGAATTCAGGTTTTGTTTCTTTTTTTTTTTCTGGTTCTAGAGAATTTATGATTATGTTCAGAAGTTTGGAGTTATGAGAAGCAGCTGGGTAAATGTATCCTCGCATGAACCAGAGGCGGGAGCTGACGTGGATAATGCTTCATTTAGGAAGTCATAACTTGATGTTCAACTTAGGCAATCCCAGTGTCCCCTTCTCCCCAAGAGAGACAAGTTGAAGAAAACACAGATTACAAAGCAGCATATTTTCCTAGTGTCATTATAAAATGTCATTTGTAAGCTGTTCTATTATCTAGAAACATGGATGTTTTTAATGTAATGTGAGTCACTCCTAGAAAAACTTACATAGGAAAATTAATTTATCTGTAACTAAGATAGCCATCAAGTATACCTCTGTACCCACGGAGTCAAGTTTTTTGTAGCAAACAGTTGTGGAAAGCCCTTATAGAGAGTGGCTGTTGTAGCTGAACTCTCTGCAAAGCAGACCTGAGCTAGTTCAGTGCTAGCTCTATAAAGTAGTCAATACCCAGATCTATGGGGAAAGGGAACAAGGGCTGAGGACCCAGGAGAGTGCAAGACAGTGCGTGTCGACCCGATACCATCAACATCGCTGCTGCTGCTGCCGAGTCCCCAAAATGGTCAGAAGCCAAAGGAAAGTCTATGGGGCCGGAAAATGGAGCCCTCTGTACCCTAACAGTGACAAGCTGGTCTCTCTGCTCTGTATCAAAAGCTGGCTGATTCCCAGAGGACACTGGCTGCGAGTGTGACTGACAGTGAAGACACAGTGCCACCATTGAGACACACGTCCAGGGTCAGAGCAAAGTTTAACAAAGACCCCATTCAGATCAGTTTTGGGCAACATGGCGTGGCTTTCTTCTGTGGCCTCAGTGAGAGGCCAAGGCTGTGGGGAAAGGAATTCAAGAGCTGCACCCACAGACGCATCTACTGCCTTTGCTGAGGAGCTCGGTTCAGAGACTCTGCTGGACAAGGAGCCGACGTGAACGGATCTATCTCCTTGGTATCCCTTGGCCTCTCCAGTGTTTTCATTTTTCGGTCTTTTATTTTTCTTTCTGTGGAAGAATTCTTGAACCAGCTCTTAGGAAAGCAAGCAGAATCCCGGTTGCATTCCTAAGTTGAGAACCCCACTGTGTTCCACCTTTCATGGATGGAGTCCTCTTAGCTGCTTCAGTCTTGTGCCACTGGAATCCGTTTTTCATGTGGCTGTTTAGAAAATCTGAAGTAGAATTCCAGTCCAGAAGCCTCGCCTTAAACACAAACTGCTTAAATAGTCCAGAAAAGCAAATTACTACCATGGGCTTTGGGGCTCACTGAACAGCTGGCATATTATCTCCATGTGAACTACAATCTTTTTTCTCTTTTTCTGGGTTGCTGTGAGCACGGAAATATGAGTCCCTCTATGCAATGATGCACAGTTAGCAAACTTAAGCCAACATCCTATCTTCAACATGCACACGGCACCTGGTGAAGCCATACTGTCTGTTCTGACACATTGTTAGTCTGTAGACTTGGCTATGAGGCTTATTTGGAGCAGTAAGGGAAACCCTGGCCTTCAGCATCACGGATTCGTGGCAGACGCAATGTGGTGCCCATGAAAGTTGCAAAGTGGTGCCATCTGGAATGACATCCAGATTAACCCCGCTCCAAAACCAGGCACAGAAGGGAGAGCCGCCTCCCTCAGACCACCTCCTCAGGTGCAGCAGGCCTGGCTTCTCCACCTTCTAGGGTATCTTCGCACCCCATTTTCCTGCCTAGCTGAGTAACTTTGTCCCCCAGTACCAGGGTTTGTTGTCTCTTGCCTGCAGTCCAGCTTTGCTCACATCACTCCTACTTGCCAAAATTTGTTCCCTACCTCTGATCTGGGAAGCCCTGTACTAAGCCTGTACTAGCCTGTACTAGCCTCTGGACCCTGTCAAATGGTCTGCATAAATGAAGTGTCACTGCCAGGGTGATTAAGATGTACTCACTCGGGGCCCTGTGCCAGCTAGCGTTCAGGGAGGTAGACACAGAGGTAGGACAGATCATGAGGTGTGCCCTCAGGAGATGACCCTCTGAGGGTGGATAAAGGGATGAGGGAGGTGTCATGCGCGCCATGTAACGTTGAGGATCACAGAAGTTGAGAGGCTATGAGACATCACGAGTGTTCTGTTGCTTCCGATCACCTGTTTATGATTCCTCAAGGTGGCTAGAACCAGAGACAGCTGTCTCTGTCATTGTCCAGACAAAAACGCCATGCCCTAGGGAACTAACCAGTTTCTCTGCCCTTTGCTTCCTTACACATTTTTCTTTGTGTTTCTTCATCATTGCCTGTCACTCTCCTGTATCCTGTGAAGTGATGTTTGGCTAGCTTGGGAGTGGGGTGCTCACAGAAATTAGAGGCAGTCTTGTGCCATATACTCACTCATTGTCATAGCCCTTGTGGCATTCTGTCTACTGCGACTTTCAGTGAGGCAGGGCCCAGGAAAGCCCCAGAGGTGCATTCGAGTTTAGTTGAAGGTACAGTAAAAGTAACAGATGGATAAGAATCTATGAACAGTCTCATTGCGCATCACTCTGTTGCCACCCAAGACCACAGACCCATTTAACAACAAGTATCTGTGGCATTGTGCCCTTTTGCCCTAGCTCATTTGCCAGCTGATCTTGTTAGAGTACCCAACCAGGAATTATATCCTGCAGGTGAGAAGGTACCACTCACAGGCCCTACCCGACTCTGCCTACTGTCTCTTGTCCCTGGCCTTGTCTCTGACAACAGCACTTGTCTCAAAACATAGTGGCTCTCAGATCTGTTGAACTTCCCTGAACTCAAACTCTCCCGATGGTACCCAAATCCACTGTCTGGGCATCAGGAAAAAGCAGGATCAGTCCAGGGAGGAGCAAAGGCACTTTATCTCTGATGATTTGAACGATTGTTCTTCCTATGTTGAGCAAGACTTGTTTCATACATCACCCCGTTCTAGCTACAGTAGCTTGCAGAGAAACAATGTCACCATTTCATTTCATGATAATGTGTTTCTTTTCTATTCAAAGTTCAAGTAACTTGCACTCTCTCTGCTGGAAGAATGTGGGACAGAGAAATAGCAGCTTAGCATGGGGCTCAGGGAGCCCCTTCAGGGCCAGCCCAACTCTGCCGCCCATTGTGTGCCCTAGTTCATCTCTCTGTCTCCACATTCTTTATAATCTATTAAAACTTTCCTATAAAGAAACAAGTAAAAACAAGAAAGATCACGTAGCAAAATGAACCAGAGCCCAAATCTAGTTCTCTTACTGTTAGAACAGCCATTCTGAAGCTGTGGGGCTCCTCTCTGAATTTTAAACGTTCATTGTTGTTTCTTGGTTTTGTCACTCAAGACTTGCAAACAATCTCCACAGGGCTGATAGTGAGCAACCAAGAGGACTGCGTGAGCCAGCTGTTTAGCGCCAAATTCCGTGCCTCGCGTGGGGCTAACTAATATCTACTTCTCTGTATTTAGATGGTATGTTGAGGTTTCCTTGGGAATGGGAACTTTTTGCAAATGGCTTGAGCCGGTCTCTGTGCAGATTCAAATGCTGAGATTTATGGGGAATATTTAAGCTCTAAGCAAGCCTTTTATACGCATAAGCTCCTACCTCAACTTTTCCTGGAAATCCTTTCCATTAAGGGCATTGGGAGTTCTTTCCTGCACCTGAGGCTGTCAATCCTCAGTACTCTAGAGCTGTTTGTTAAACAAAAATAGATACAGAAAATTTAGAAAAGACAAAGGCATGTTTTAAAGCATCTACCCATAATAAAACAATCACCTTTTGATACATGTCTTTTCATACATTCTAATCTCTGAGAGGTCCTACTTTTTAAAGATAAATTTATTTACTGCATTTTAAAAAATTGGTGACAGTCTGTTTGTTCACGTCTGTTTTGCTGCTTTCTTAAGAGGTTGCTTTGCTGGCAACATGATACTTGTTTTGAATATATATGCCCAAGTTTCTCATTTGTACTGAAACCTTCTTAGTTCAGCTAAAAGCTTGGATGAGGGAGCCCAGGTTGGCTTGGGTTGAGCTTCAGCAGCCTTCTCGTCATGGAAGCGGGGAGCGCAGTTACGATGAATGCTCTGAAAACCAACGTGGCTAGATCTCAGCCTCGGAGGGATGTGTGATGTTTCCCAGTTTGGGGAGGTTTTCCCTTATAGGTTAAGCAAACAAACAAAAGCCAGAATCAAGGAAACACAGCTAAGGGGTTCTGTGGAGGTGCTTGAATGTTGGGAGCTGTGGATGGGCACAGCCATCTTCTGTGCTGAAGCAGGCGAGCCAGGGTCTCAGGCACCAGTTGCCTCAGCCCTGGGAAGTCAGATCCACAGTGCGCAGTGGGCCACGGCAGCTGCGGTGTGTGTATGGGGTGGGAGGACACAGTATTTCCCTTGGTTTTCCATTCTTCAGGAAGAACCAGCATGTACACTGCAATTGCCTTCAGTGTCTTGTTTTACAGGCAATGTGGTTGGATAAGGCCACCCGACAGTATTCTTAATCTCTAACTGAATAATATTTTCCCTGTTTATTATAAACCACCACCAAAAATACTAAAAATTCTCCAAATTGAAAATAAATGTGGCTTGTTTTTTTAATTGAATTGGATTTTTTTTTATGCTTAAATATGGTTTAAAATTGCTAGAGAGAAGGCTCAGTGGTTAAGAGCACTGGTTGCTCTTCAGAGGTCCTGAGTTCAATTCTCAGCATCACATGGCAGCTCAAAACTATCTACTGCAGGATCTGATGCCCTCTTCTGATGCCCATGCAGACATGCAGGAAGGGAGAACACTCATATACATAAAAATCAATAATACAAAATATATGGTTTCAAATCTATGGGAGTTCACAGAAGGGCAAAAATTACACGAAAAAGAATCAAGAGGATGTCGCTTTACTATATTTGTATTTAGTCTAGTTCATACTGTTCACAGAAAAGAAAGGTTCTCCCCCCCCCCCCCCCAGCTGAAGCTCAGAACCCAGACATGCCTGTGGTACATAGGAAAGACTGCATGGTGTTTCCAGCAATTCAGCTGTGGCGCACACTCAGAACGACCAGCCTATGGGCTCTGTTTTCCACTGATTCAGTCTGCAGTCACAGTTGACTGGAGGGAGGAACCAAACCAGAGAAAATGAGAAGCTTCAACGTAGAGGCAATGGGATCCAGATTGACTTCTGCCGGCCAGCAGCAGAGTCAGCGGTGGGTCCTCGGCTAGCAGGGAGCCTCTCTGCTGTCAGAGCCGCTTCCTCCTCCGTGAGGGCTGGGCAAGGGGACTTGGCTGCGTTTCTGCCCAGTCAGCACTTTCTCCCAGACCTCCTCATCTGCGCTCCAAGCATTCAAACATTCAGTCCTTATCCCTCCTGATAATACGATAATGAGGGGCCGAAGAACCCCCCCCCCCCAACCCCTCTTCCAATGTGTGCTCATTAAAGCAGGCATAGTTGTCTGTCCTTACATTAAAAACGTTGGGAGCTCTAGTGCCAAACCCAGTGCAGGGTCTTAGGGAGAGAAAGACAGCATCGCTGTAGTAAAACATGGCCCGTGCATTCACAGAGATGACAAGCTTTCCTGCCACCCGGCAGGGCCTCATACGCACACCCCATGAGCATGGCGAGTTACCCTTTTCATATATCTGATGGTATTTTGTTTAAAAAAAATACTGCATTTTTGCGTGTAAGAGGAGCTACGCACTGCTGGGTTGGAAATTTTCTCTCCTCGTTTTGAGCCTCTGTGTGGCAAGTACTTCTCAGAACCCAGCTTGGCTTTCCACTCTCTCTGATCATGCCCAGCCTCCTTGGCAGCCACTAGAGTCCTCTTGGTCCTTGGGTTTCATCTTATTGGAAGAGACTCTGCCTATTTTGTTGGTGTTTAACTTACTCAGATTTCAGATACTTCTTGAATCTTTGCCTTTGAACATCTTCTCTATTTCAGAAAATTCTTCATTGTCATCACTTCCACTAGGCCACCTGTTTCCCAAGCAGCATCTTCAGTTGGGTCCTGGAACCTTAAGCTTTGAAAGTTCAAGTTGGATCTCAAAGTCTTGCCTGCTGTGTGAGGCTCCAGGTTCTAGCTGAGTTGGCATCAAGATGGCTTCCTCTTCTTCCCTTATACTTCTTACCTTTTTAATTTCCCTTTAGTTTCTAAACTATGACTTTATTATTATTATTATTATTATTATTATTAATTATACTTTATTCATTTAGTATCCCCCATAAGCCCCTCCCTCCCCCCCTCCTGATCCCACCCTTCTTCCCCCTTCTTCATGCATGCCCCTCCCCAAGTCCACTGATAGGGGAGGTCCACCTCTCCTTCTTTCTGATCTTAGTCTATCAGTTCTCATCAGAAGTGGCTGCATTGTCTTCTTCTGTGGCCTGGTAAGGCTGCTCCCCGCTCAGGGGGAGGTGATCAAAGAGCAGGCCAATCAGATTATGTCAGAGGCCGTCCCTCTTCCCATTACTATGTAACCCACTTGGACTATGACTTTTGACTACTCAGAACTCACAAAAACTTGTTAAGTAAGACCTTTAAACACTCAGACCTGATTTATTTTTTTAAACCATCTTTGTACTAATCTTAGTCTCTCCATCAACAGGAGCTATGAGTTCATATTTCATCACACAAGGAGGGGGGCCCCTTCCATCATTTCCTATGCTGTGTGGCTCCGGTCATGTTTTGAACCCAGAGAAATGTGACTATCTCCAGCACCCTGAGGTGACTTGCATTGGCTCTGTCCCCTGCTTCCCCCTGAGCCATCAGTCCCATGAATCCCTGGAGCTACTCATGATGACAATGGCCATCTCTGAGGCTACGTGGTTGACTAAGCCTCTTCACAATTCTTCTCATTTTTAAATAAATGGATGTCCCTGTTTTTGTTGCTCTAAGTCTGTCTTCCTCAAACTAGTTCACAGCAGTCCTTAATTTTAAGAAGATCTTTCTAGGCTACAGTTTGTTTCAAATTAAGCATCAGCATTCTGTCGACTGACTCCTCAAGTTTCTCAAACTGACAAGTTTACGAGAGGATATTCCTGTCCGGAAATCAATAGTTAAAAAAATAAAGCAAGCAGGCAAGCAAACAAACAAACAAACAACGAAAATAATACTAGTATGTTTACCTGTCTGTGCAGACCACATCAGGTCTATCAGAGAGATCCACAAGCAGCACAGACCCTCATTACTGCAGACTGGAGGCTTAGCCATCTTAGTTAGACAGCCAGCTTTATGGTCCAGAACCTGTCAGAGTTGGGACCTCTGCTGTTTAGGGTCATACAGAGGAAGATTAAGATACACTACTTTAGTTAATATATTTTTTTAAAATATGAGGCTATGGGGCTGGAGACGTGATGGTGGCCCAGCAGTTAAGAACACTGGCTGTTCTGGAGGACACATATTCAGTTCTGGGCACCCACACGGTGGCTTACAATGCAGTAATTTCAGTCCCCAGGGGATCCGGTGCACTCTTCTGGCCTTGGCAGTCACTTCAGGCTTTACCATCTCCACTTACGCCCTGTCATTTCTACCACTAACATTGACCTTAAGTTGAATCAGCACTGCTCTCACTCACGGGGGCTTCTGTGCCTGCCTGCAAGGATGGGCTGTGATGGGCCCCATTGGTGATATCAGGGGTATGTTGGTTTCTTTTGAAAACACTTTGCTCTCTAAAAGGAAAATCATGCTGCTTTCTCTCTGGCCCTGTCTTGAAATTCTCTAATATGGGGACTCATATTGCTGCAGCATTCGTGGCGCTCAGGGGGGGAGCCAATGAGAGGGCCAGGCATACCTGAGCTCCTGAATACACCAAGTCTTCAGGATCCATTTGCTGTAAATGCAGCTAATTTCACTAAGCCTATGGCTTACACCTGTTGAAGGCTTCTTAGAGTCACCTGAAGAAAACTAGGAGAGTGCCTGGAACTCACAGCATTTTGTTGGAAGTATGCTCGCTTGCAATTTTATCCTCCCCTGTTTTCACAGTTCTCCCCTTTCCTCCAGCCACTGTCTGGCAAATGCCTGCCTTCACCTTGACCTGAGTGAGCAGACACCTTACCTGCCCTCAGCATTTCATGCATGAGTTTCTCCTGTTTCACTTCTGCATTCATGGAAGATTCATGGCAGTCAACTCTGAATCCAAATTGTAAGCCAGCTGCACCCAAAGAGGCTAGTGTCAGAAAAGATTGGGCCACAGAACAGTCCTGAAGAGACACCTTCCCTTTCATGGGCCATTCTCAGCATGCTCCATGAGCTCAGGCCAAAGATTAGATCTATTGCACTCACTACCACTCACCTCTGACCCCATAGGAGAGCCCACTCTGGAGCACAAGCTTGAGGGACTGCACTCAGGGGTTGGACCAGCAGAGAGGAGTGCTGTGAAGAAAGTTGTGTTTCCTGATGTTCCTCTTTTACCAAACTCGAGGACAGGATCGATTCTGAATCATTCATTTTAATAGCTCTGGCACTCACATCTCTGAAAGCTTATGAAGCTAAGAGCTCACATGTTATTGAAAGCAGCAGTTGTGGGCTGCTACACGTGTGTCTAATAAGAGCAGCTTCCACCGTGCTGTGAGGACCTCGCTGTACACTGTTTTGGACAGAGCTGTTCCACCTACGCACTGGCTACTTCTTATTGCTGATGTGGAATGGGATCAACTCAAGATCTTGAGACTGATGGCTGTTGACACTGATATAGAACATTAGAAGAAAGCCTGGAAAATGGGCTTAGAGAAGCAAGCCAACACTCTAACTTTTCCACGAGGAAAGAGGCCAGGAGTCCTGGAAGCTTAGAGAACCCTGGATCATCAAATACAAGCCTGAAAGCGTAGTATGTGAATGTATTATTGGTATTTAAAGGGGGTAGGGCTGTGGCTCAGTGAGTAAAGAGCTTACCTCTCAAGGGTAGAATCTGAACTCCGTCTGAAATACTCGCATGAAAAAGAGCTGGGCACAGGGCATGCTTGTAATCCCAGAGTGGGGAGCTAGGGACCGATGGATCCCCAAGGCTCAGTGCCAGCCAGCCTAGGCTAGCCAGTAAGACCCAGGCCAACGACAGAGCCATGGGAAGTACATCAGCCTCACAGAGTGACTTTGCCTTCTGCGTGTCTGAATGGTCCATACCTGGACTTCAGGGAAAAGATTCTGTCCTGGCCACCATATGTCAATCAACTTTTAAATCTCCTATTGCTTAACAAAACAATATTCCTGTAAAGCTGGAATAATAAAGTTATTGTCTGTACTGAAATTGGTAGAAAATGATTTTTATGTTTGTATTGGGATTTGGTGTTGCTGGATTCTGGCAAAACAAGCACATAATTAATTCAGCAGGAACAAGAGCACAGATGACTTGTTGGGTTTCAGTTCCTCTGGCTTAGAAGTTGAGTTATTTCTTCCAGTTACCAGATCTCCCGATTCAAAACCATCAGTGTAAGCTATACAAAGTGATAATGTGAAATCATTGGTTTATATCTAGGGCTCTTTCAGAACCTCCTATCTGTATTGTGACATAGGGAAGTACATTCATATATATATATATAACATATATATTTATATAATACATGTTTATATAATTTCTCTTTCCATTGGGCAGGAGGGATATGCTAAGCAAAGCTGTGGAATCAGGCACAGCATTCTCCTGGGATGCCAGCTTGGGCACCCTGTGAGCTGGCATGGTCTCATTGCCACTGTGGGCTGCTCTCTTCCCAACCCTGTTGGTTCTTTCTGACCCCCCTGATCCTCCTGGTGCAGACTGTGGCCTTTCTTGTACATGTCATTTGGAGGTTTAGGAGACCGTGGTTTCTGGACATGTGGACTAAACATTTCTTAAGGTTTGAGTGTCTCTCTGTGGGCTCTGGGAACTGAAAACACAGCAGGGCTCCCTGATCTTTTGCTGAGAAGACTCCTGGGCCTGTTTTCTTTCTCAAGCCAAAGTCTGATGCCCTGAGCCCTCAGCCTGTAGGAAGGCCTCCTCAAGGAGCTTAGCATTCCTACTTCATTCAGAACTGACCCCTCCCCACAATCAAGTGGTTTGCACAATCCCTACCTGATTAGCCTGTATAAAGTTCTATCTCTGAAAGGCATTTGCCCCCCTAATGATGGTATCATGGATGCTCACACAGACCAGAGATGTGGAAACCCACATTGATACCTTCTCTTTCACCCTAGGACTTCCACTTGTAGATACATTTCCAAACCTAGACCATCTGAGATGGGGCTAAGAAGAACAGAGGGCAAATAAATTAGAAAAATTGTAACACACCTGTCTTTATTCTCTCGTGATGTAGTCACCCTTGTGAATACACACACAGAGAAAAACTTGCAGTTAGGGCCATGTGGAAGTATGAGAGTCAGAGGTCTTTGTCCCTGTAGACTCAAGTTTGTCAAAAGTAGAAAACTGAAATTTAAAGTGCCATTAGAAACAACATCAAAATCACGGAAAATGTAAGAATAAACTTAAGATATAAAAAAAATCCATGTATAGAAATCTAAGATTGCTGGGGGATTGCATAGACTTGGATAAATGGACAGAAGTGAGTGGTCCCCAAGTCAAAGACTCACTATTATTGCCACATGTAAAAAGCTATGAGGATCAAATTTTCCAATTGGCATATGGGCTTAAAATCATCCAGTAAACATTCCAGAAAGGCTGTTTTTGTTTTTTTTAAATCAACAAGCAGGTTTTAGAGTTGCATGGGAATTTATGGCATCCAGAATTAAAGTGATCTTAGTTGATTCAGGGCCAGGATGTAGCACACTCGGAGATTACCTGACTGACTGTTCACAGCACCAGCTTCAACCCAAAGCAGCCACAATACGGGGAAGAAGTGCGCTCTTTAACAACTGGTTTCTAACCCACAAAGGCCACAAAGTGGAGAGGGTAAGGAGAGCTCAGTTGTTAAAGTGCCACTCGGATAAGCATCAAGGTTGAGTTTACATCTTGTACATAAAAAGTCAAGATTGGCAGCTTGTGTCTGTAATCCCATCACTGAGGTGGGAATGTGTGAGAAAGCAGATCCCAGGGGCTTGTTGACCATCTCGCTAGCAGAATCGGCCAGACAGCTCCATGTCAACCTCTGACCTCCACACACACAGTCGAGTGTATCTGCACATACACATACAAAACACACACACAGCCCATTAGGCTTGAGCATACAAGCTAAAACTATAAATTTCCTCAGGGAACCGTGGAATAAAATGTCTGAGATTGTGGAAGGTGGTTCTTTTTAGATGAGACACTAAATAAATGTACAATACAAGAACTTAGTAAATTGAACTTTATCAAAAACGAAGTGAAAAGAAAAAGAAAGTCCAGCCACACGTGAGGCTAGAATATAAAGAGAGAAACTGTTGAGAACTCTCGCTGTTCAAAAATAATGTGAACAAAGCAAAACAAAGAGTTACCGGGATAACCAAACAACCCTAGGTTGAGACCCTCATCTAAACGCCTGAAATACTCCAAAAGTGGAAAAGTTTTTAATGCAGACCTGAAGCCACAAAAAGAAACTTTAACCCCTGAGCTCCCAAACATGGCAAGTTATCATTTCCTTGCAGTTGCCCACTGGCTGAAGTAGGCCCTAAAACCATTGCTTGTTTATGGAAATCTACAACAGGCCAACAAGCGCACATGTTGAGAACCGGTGGAAACCATTCCATTAAGTGAAGGTAGCCTAGACTCAGAAAGACAAGCACCATGTATTTTCTCAGTAAGCAGATTCTGGATTTTAATTTTTGTGTCTGAATATATGTGGATGTGAGTGTAGCATAGATTGTAAAGCTAGAAATAGAACCATGAGAGGACAAAGGAGGACTTAAGGAAAGGGAGAGAGAGAAAAAGTAACAGAATACACAACGTGGTGGATGGCCACCAACAGGGGATGGGCCAAGAAAGAAGAAAAAAAATGGAAAGGGGCAACCAAAGTATGTATAAAATGCCACAATAGAACTCATCACCTTCAATGCTAATTTTAAAATAATATTAAAATAAAAAAGAAACTATAAATTTGACAAACATTTGCTTCAATGACATTTATATATCTAGGGCACAGTATGAGCTCACCCAACTGTCAGGTCCTACAACAAATACGTGGGGAAGAGAATGCTCTGGAAACAGGCATTCAGAAGCTTGTTTCTGTTTCTCCATATTCCTCCTTTAGCCATGAGGAGAGCTGAGTTCCTGCCTACCCGGTGAATGGCAAACGGGTTGCTCACAGGCTCGCTTTTCCAAGGATTGCTTGGCCAGTAATGGGACACACACTGCAGCAACATCTGCTATACAATCCCTGGTCTTGTCCCTTCTGGGATTAAACTTCACCCTCAGATTTGAGAGATGCCTATTAAAGGCAGCTGACAGGAAACTGAAGCGGGGACACAAACTTTGATTAGAAGGAATTCCTTGGACCAGCAGAGCTGTGGCTGTGAGAGGTCAGCCGCCCCTTTAGGCAATGAGCCACCCATAAAGTTTGGACATTTATTTTTATTCTTGCCTATTTGGGAAAGTCCGTCATCACTTTTAGTCTGGGCACAGCAAGGCTTTCCAGTGACCTGGCTTCCAGAAAGCCATCAGCAGGAGAAAGAATTAAACCAAACATCACGATAGTGTAAGAGACACCGAAGAACTAACACATTCCATTTCCCATAGATGGCCCTTTCCCTCCTCTGTGTTCCTCCCTGACTGAACATTGATGGGTTTCCCTTGTCAGGAGCCACCTGTCCACTTCAGCCAATGGGACTGTGATTTAGAAATGGTGGCAGCTGCCTCTACACTCCAGAGCTTGACTACCAACCCTCGTGCTCTCACAGCCTTGATCCTGCCAGAACCCCAGGAGATTTTAGTGCAGGTCAGAACAGACAGCCACGATCCTGAACCCACAAGACTGGGTGATCGTGGTGAAAATGTGGTAATAGAGCTAGGTCAGTCAGTGTGTAGCAGCTCTTGTCCAGTGCTACCTATGAGGGCGTCGCTGTCCGTGAGCAACTTCTGCTCAGCACCCCTGCACAGAAGTGAGCTTCAGGCATTCATCCCTCAGCACCTTCACTCTCCACAGACAGACCCGTGGGTGCTTATCCCAAAGCACATAGTAGGAAGGTTCCCTTCAATTGTATCTGCACGGCTGCATGATTACCTGCATTTTGAGATCTGACTTCTGGTCTCCTGTCTTCCCTTGGGCTAGCTCCATTGCTTCTCTTTGGGTCACGTGTCCTCTTTCCTCCTCATTTGAATCTCCCCTCCTTCCCGCTCTCCTTTTTTTTTTTTTTTTAAAAAAAAAATTCCAACTCCTTATTCTGTTCTGACAATGTTTCTTCAGCATTCATGCTGTATCCAGTGGGCCAGGCTCCCATCCCATGCTCCAGCTCTGTCACACAAAGCTCACGAACAGGTTTTCAGTGCCCATTCATTCCGTCCTCCACACTCACTTCTTTTTGGATGCCACTGTGATCTCATGTTACGCCCACTATTTAACTGAAATTATCCTCGACAGAATCACAATTTATTCTCCAGCCTTAGGATCCAGTACTTCCCACTCAATCCTTCCACTCATAACTTTAAATTTTGCTTTTTCACTCACCAAGCAATAAATAAATGCCATTAGGCACCAACTATCATTTTGCTTGCTGAGAATGTAAAAAAGAAGACAGATGAAGGCCATGATTCCACAGGGTTATACTAGTTAAAAAGTAAGCAACAGAGAACATGCTTATCGGTGTGAAGTTTTGACCCATTTAGAGGGACGGACTGGAGAAAGCTGTAGGCCCTCAGCGACCCACCCAGCTGCTCTGCCCTCTCTCCTCGTACAGTTAAAGGTCTCTCCAGTGGAGGTTCTTCCCACAGCGGGGGACTTCACATTCTGGAACAACTGTGTACTTACACCTCTATTGCTAAACTTAAAGGCAAGTTAGTTTCATGACACGAACAGCCAGTTACCTCTTTGCAAGCCATGGACTGAGCAGCAATCAGAGAGTGTTACTGAGGAATAGCAAAGACACCTGTGAACAGAACACAAACCGTGTATAAAATCATTAGTAAGTTTTCACTCTTTTGTAGTTTTTCAAATGTACAACTCTGATTACAGAATCAAATCGAAGACGCCGACCTCATGTTTTATTTCATTTTAACAAAATGGGAAGATTTGATTCACAGAAAAATATTTTCAAGAATTTCATTTCTTATAATGGGCTTTTTTTTTCCAGACTGTAATGGAAATTTAATCAAATGCACATTTCTCTGCAAAACCAATGATTGATGGGAAAAACATCTTTGTACAAAATATATTTGCCAGAGCCTTTCAGAAAGAGGTTAGGATGCGTTTAGCTGAGACAGAAAGGCTGCTGGTTCTGTCCACCCCATCAGCAGACATCAGTGTTGCAAAGAAGAGGAGAGCCCAAGGCCAGAGACAGTTGGACATGAGAACCAGATGTGGGTTCTCATAGAGGAACATTCCGGAAAAATAGGCTGTGGTTTTTAGAAACCACCAAACAGGAGCAGTGTGCTGCCTAAGCCTATGGAGTGGACACAGGAGTGAGCCGGAAAGGACCTAGCCACCCAGCAGAACTTCCCCTCCTCCATCTTGGAGAGTCGGTGAGGTCGGTAGCCTGGGGCCTGCACTCACTCACGGCTGTTCTTGGATTAAATGAAGCTACATTGCTGCATGGGGTGGCCATGGATGATGTGGCAGGAAGGGCTCCTAGGGTTTGGGGATGGGCCCCTCATGTTGCCTCTGAGATTCAGGTGCTACTCTGTAAAGTAAAATCAACACTTGACAACTTGGCCGATTTGTCCTTGTCATTAAACCTGGAGAAGAGAATGAGCCAACTTACCCTATAAAGAGGTCCTTGACATCAGCTCAGATTCGGAGCAGAAGGGTCAATGCCTGGGTCAGACATGAACTGAGTTCCCAAAAGACTGACTTCACACCTGTAACATGCTCAGACGAGTGACAGATCAGGTATTAAACATCTGTGAAAACCATAGTTGCAAAAAAATAATCTTGCAAGTTCACAGAGACCATTGATGATGATAAATTATATCATGGCGAATTGAAAGACAGGCATGGTATAGATGAGTTTTAAAAGGAAATGAAAAAAAAAAAGGAAAATTAATCATTACACATTTACACACACTGGGGAGTTGCAAAACTCTTCTTCAGAAAGCCATGCAACCTAACTTAACCCTGTGTGATCTGGCTGAACTCCTAACCCAGGGCTTTACATGATAGTGGGCTTATATTTGGAGCATTATGGCATAAGCCTTTGCATTTGTGGGTGCCCACCTCACGGGGGAGCCTCACACAGCTGTGGACTAGGAATCTTGACATGGATATGAGGCAAGTTTTGAAGACAGAAAACACTGTGCTTCTTTGCAAGCAGGTCCTGAGTAGAGGATGTAAAACTATGACTCCTTCCAGAACATTCAGGGAGGGCTCATGACGATGGGAGTGTAGCTCAGTGTCCAAGAGCTAGGCTCTGAAGACAGGTGTGTGTGTGCGTGTGTGTGTGTGTGTGTGTGTGTGTGTGTACGTGTGTGTGTGTGTGTGTGTACTTGAATAGAAGGACTTTCTGGGAGGTTAGGTAAAGTAACACCCCTCCCAAGGTTACCTCCAGAAGTCAGCCTCTTAGCAGTGTTACCAACAGAAAAACTTGTTTCTGCACAAGGCATTGCCTGAAGCATCTTTATCACATTTTCTCTCTTATCTTTTGTGGCTGAGTAAGCAGGAGGCCATCAGACCCTGGCCAAGGGCCCTTCTGTGCTTGAGGGTTAGGAAAATACTGTGACCAGCAATGTGTGAGTTGAACTCTTGTATTTGTATTGTATGCGTTGTGTATCTATTCCACATGTGTGATCCACAACGTATGAGCTGAACTCTTGTATTTGTGTTTGTGTTGTATATGCAGTCTACGTACTGTGACCAGCAACAGGTGAACTAGCTGGAGCCCAGGTATTGGTAGGTGTTACTAACAAACGGCAGCTTTAGCCAATCACAGGCCATGGCTATTAAAACACACACACACACACACACACACACACACACACACACAATGTAGTGACCTCACCTAGGCAACAGCAGCCAGGCTGTTGTTCTCTTAGCTTCTTGTTCTGCCTACCTATGCCGAGGGTCCTGGCACACAGAGCTCTGTGGCTCTCCAAGCTGAGTGCTTCCCGGCAGGGAGATCACAGAGCAGAAGCCCGAGGAAGCTACACATAGTGGAGGTGATCAGAAACAAGCAGAGAGCCATGCTTGTGCTTGGCTCCCTTTCTTGGCGTATGTAGTTCAGAATCCAAGCCTGGAAATGGTGCCACCCATAGCGTGTGGGGCTTCTTTGTCATCAAAACAATCTCCACCAACATGCTCACATGGGTAACTTGGTCCAGACAGTTTCACGTTCTGACTTTCTTCCCAGATGATTCTAGATGACATCAAGTTGACAAGTAAACTAATTATCACAGCAGCATATCAAAAGTGGAGAGGTAATGGCTGACGCCACAGGTTTGATGGACTGTCTTAAGGAGAACAGAAAGCATCTGGAAGACCGGACGTTTGAGACATAAGGCCATGTTTGAGAAGAGTGGAAGATTGGCCAAGGGGGATGAGGAGAGGAGCAGCCTCCTTCAGATCTGTGGGTCCCCAGCCATAGATCCACTTACACAGCCAACACAGTCAGAAAGCATTTCAAAGCACAGCCTTACGCCACCCCCCCAAAAAAAAAAAAAAAAAAAAAAACAAAAAACCATGTGCAGTGTTTCCTCATCATTCCTTAAACAAATCACACTCACAGGAAGCATTTATAATACACCAGGCAGTAGATGTCAGCGCCTGACAGTGTAGAGTTTGCCAGGGGATGTGGCCATGATAGGTACAAATGCTATGACAGTTTACATAAGGGCTCTGAGCATCGGCAAATGTCAGTATCTGCATGAGAGAGTAGACACAGATGCACACACACACACACACACACACACACACACACACACACGCACCACGATGGCCTGATATTTGTAAACATATTACTGTCATTTAAAAAAGCAGTAGAGAAATAAAGACAAAAAAATAAAAAGAGGCTGGAAGATGGCTCACTGGTCAAAGGACAAGCAGGAGGACCTGAGGTCAGGAAGAAGGTGATGGAGACAGTCAGAGCTTGCTGACCAGCCAGTCTAGTGAAAACTGCAAGCTCTAGGTTCAGTGAGAGACCTAGTCTCAAAAAAAGGGGGGCTGGGAGAGCAATAGAGAAAGGTACTGAAAGTCAACATCTGGCCTTCTTCTCACAAGCACACAGATAAATACACACCCCCAACACACAACCTACACTCCCTCACCCACATCCCACACAGACATACCTTGTACCAAAAAGAAGAGGAGGAGGAGGAGGAAGAAATGACAAAGGGTGTATCCTGAATAGGGGACCATTGCTGAAGCTGTTTGAACGTGAACTGAGCAGGGACCTTGAAGCTGAGGCAGAGGGTACAGTGCACACGAACTAACAGGGAATTTCTACTAACATCTTGCTAGAAAAAAAATCTGGAATTGGCTTGAACATTTACCAGTTAATAATAGATTTTGCACCACAAAACAGTTCCAGAAATTTACAAACAAGTATGCTTTTAGCTTTGCGGGCCTCTGCAGTCAGAGGCCAGGGAATGACTGCTATGGGTAAAAATGTCTATAGTTCTGATGCAGGACTTGACACATTCTTAGAACTGCTGACTGACTCAGAAGACAAGGTGGGGGTGTGTGGCACTATGAACAGCTTAGAAGCCAAATCTTGGTGCCCTAGAAGTCTGAGGTTCCCCATATTCCATCTACGACTGAGGACTATTTTTTTCCCAAAGGAGTCACATTACCTGACTCCCCAAGAGTCCCCTAAGCTTTAAAATCTCTCCCACACAGACCCAGCCCCATGGGAAGTCAGGGGTGTGTAGAACCCATTTACATAAAAGAATACTACTTAGTAATTAAAAACAAAGAAATCATGAAATTTGCAGGCAAATGATGGGATCTAGAAAAGCTCATCCTGAGTGAGGTATCCCAGAAACAAATAGACACACATGATATATACTCACTTATAAGTGGATATTAGACATATAATATAGGATAATTGTGCTAAAATCTGTACACCTAAGGAAGCCAAGCAAGAGGGAGGACCCTGGGTAAGATGCTCAATCTTCATCAGAAAACAAATGAGACGGACATCGGAAGAGGGAGAAAACAGGGAACAGGACAGGAGCCTACCACAGAGGGCCTCTGAAAGACTCTACCCAGCAGTGTATCAAAGCTGAGACTCATAGCCAAACTTTGGGCAGAGTGCAGGGAATCTTGTGAAAGAAATGGGAGATAGAAAGACCTGGAGGGAACAGAAGCTCCACAAAGGGAGCAACAGAACCAAAAAATCTGGGCACAGGGATCTTCTCTGAGACAGATACCTCAAACAAGGACCATACATACATGGAGATAACTTAGAAGCCCTACACAGAAGTAGCCCAAGGCAGCTCAATATCCAAGAGGGTTCCCTAATAATAGGACCAGGGACCATCTCTGACATGAACTCATGCTGGCTCTTTAATCACCTCCACCTGAGGGAGGAGCAGCCTTGCTAGGCCACAGAGGAAGACAAAGGAGCCAGTCCTGATGAGACCTGATAGACTAGGGTCAGATGGAAGGGGAGGGGGACCTCCCCTTTCATTGGACTAGAGGAGGAGCATAGGAGAAGAAGAGGGAGGGAGGGTGGGATTGGGAAGGGATGAGGACAGGGTTACAGTTGGGATACAAAGTGAATAAACTGTAATTAATAAAATTTAAAAAAAAAGTGAAAGAAAGAAAGAAAAAAAAAAAAAGAACCCAGTGGGTGTTATTCCTCAGGAGCTCTGGAGTCAAGCTGCCACCTTAAGAACTAAACAAGTGAGATTGTGGCTATTTATCAATTTAACAAGCACACTTAAAAATCTAGCACTTTTTAACAAACTCCACCTCCTGAGTCTGTTTGAAACTTGGGGCCTCAGAATCTATGAATAAGCTGGCACCCCATCTGAGGGCCAAAAACAGATCAGACGGCTTGAGGCCATCTAAGCCTCCTACTTGAGTGACTCCCTGCTCCTGACAGCCCACAGTTGCCTAGGGACAAAGCTTCCAGTCCGCTCACCCAGAACCCAGTAATATTAATAACTGATGAAAATTCTCACCATATTTTGTCCAGATTTGGGACTTGTTTCTCAAACTAATATGAAATTCACCATTTTATTTGACTTACCCATTCCAATGAGCCAACTTATTTACCTCTCAAAGAATCTCACACAGTAGATATTATTCTGTATATGTTTTTTTATTTTTTTATTCTTTTTTTAAAATTCTGTATATTTTAAGGCTAGAAGCTCTAATCCACTACTTTCCTGAGAAGCCATAATCAGGATGGTGGCTTCAGGCTCTCCTGAAGCTTGCAACCAGCTGGCTTCCTGGACAGTATGGTTCTGTCTTAGTCTGCTTTGCCACGATTTGTTATCAGTTTTCTTTTAAGCAGCATTAGTGTGGTAAATCTTTCCCCATCCCTGTTCTACATACGACTTTATGCTAAAAGTTGGGGTTCTTGCAGACAGCATGAAGTTAGGTTTTATTCTATTTGATCTGCAAATCAAGGCTCACAATATTTTCTCTTAAGTTCACTGACCATTTCTTTTATTTCATTTCTTTCCTCGATGTTATTGAACATTTTTCTAGAATACTGTCTTCTTTTTACTACCATATAGGCTTTGTGTTTGTTCTTGGAGTTGTAATGGTGGTCCTAAAGTTGGGAATATAATCATTAACTTATTTATGTATGACTTCAAATAAAAATATGTCTCAGGTAGGAATTTCCCAATTCCTAACTAATGCCTTATGATTCTGTCATTCATTTTGTCAGTCATTGTTG
Organism: Meriones unguiculatus; assembly: GCF_030254825.1. Lineage (NCBI taxonomy): Eukaryota > Metazoa > Chordata > Mammalia > Rodentia > Muridae > Meriones > Meriones unguiculatus. The sequence goes on from NC_083367.1 coordinate 56,912,427, forward strand.
TTAAATATGTCTTTATTCATATTACTTGTAACAGTTCCCGTTTAGATCAGTTAATGCTAAGAAAAATAGAATACCGTATTTTCTTTTTTTAATTAATTAATTAATTAAGTTACTACAATTTATTCACTTTGCATCCCAGCTGTGTCGTCCTCCCTCATCCCCTCCAAGTCCCTCCCCCCCTTCTTCTCCTATGCCCCTCCCATAATCCACTGATAGGGAAGGTCCTCTTCCCCTTCCATCTGACCCTAGCCTATCAAGTCTCATCAGGACTGGCTGCACTGTCTTCCTCTGTGGCCTGTTAAGGCTGCATCCTCCAGGGGGAGGTAATCAAAGAGCCAGCCACTGAATTCATCTCAGAGACAGCTCCTGTACCCCTTACTAGGGAACCCACTTGGAGACTGAGCAGTCTATTGGCTTCCTCTGAGCAGGGTGTCTAGGTCCTCCCCATGCATGGTATCAGTCTCTGCACACTGCTAAATTCCCTTCCTTTAGGCCTGTATTTCTGCCTATGTCATTCTGCTCCTTCTGAAGTATGTGAACATTTCTTTCTAGATAAACCTTGAAGCAATGAATTTCCTTAATGAATTTTTTTGTCTGACACAGATTTATAAATACAGAATATTTGATTCTTTAAAAAAAAAACAGTATCAGTATATAAAGACTTCTAACTCTATTGTGCAGAGTTTTCTTTCAATTCTTTGAATGTTATATTACTGTAGCTTCGTGGCCTCTTGAATTCTAACTCAGAATGCATTTAATTTCCATCCTGCCTTCTTAAAGAGCTTTTGAATATGAATGCTTCCTTCAGTTTGCATGTGTTTACGTGTAGTTTTATATTTTATATTCAGTGTGTGTGTGTGCGTGTGTGTGTGTGTGTGTGTGTGTGTGTTTGACATCATGGTAATCATGGTTTCATCAAAATATTTTTGTCTGCAGGCCCTGAAGGTTGCAGAGACCCCTGAAACCCAATGCACAAAAGTGGAGAACACAGAGACTTGTTTTAAGCTGATAAATGGAAATTTTATCAAGGGTCAAAGGGAACTTTTAGAAATGAAAACATTCTGGTATAAATAGAAAATGTGTCTGCTGGTCCTATTAATATACCAGACAGGGCTGACAAAAGTCAGTGAGTGACATGTCAGTAAAAAATATCCAAAGCTGAAATAAATGCATTTTTAAAAAAGCTTAAAAATAGAGACCAGAACACTCCTGGGTTATGGTGTGATGTGCTATGGTATAACAAATGTGTGATTGAAAGAGGGTGGAGAGTAAAAAAGGCTTAAAATAGCAGTGGTTGAAAATGTTCCCAAATTAATGACACATGCAAAATCAGAGATCTAGGAAGCTCACACACGCACATGCCCCCCCCCCCCACTGAATATAAAATATAAAACTACATGTAAAGACATGCAAACTGAAGGAAGCATACATATTCTGTCCAGCTTAAATCTTCCGAGTTTCTCTGGCAGCTGTGGCTGGTTAGTGTAGTTCTCCTCTTCCCCGGGGCAGGGGCCTGTTGGCTACCAGCCCATGAAGTCAGGAGAAGTAGAAGGCGAGGTGCAGGGCTTAGAAGGCTGAGAGCACAATGGAAACGAAGTCTGGGGAGATAGTTCAATTTTATTCGAGGAGTGGGTGGGGGTCTCCCAGGATAAGTGTACACAACTGATTGGAACTAGGCACCTCAAGGATGCTTAATTTGCATTTCACAGCATGATCCTACCATATGAACACGAACACAGTACCTAATCATCCTATAGGTGCAGGGAGAGGAGAGCTAGCAGGGAGCTGTGTCAAAGGCCATGTATCAGGCATGGTTAGAAGCCTCTATGCCTAAAGACACTCTCCAGATGAGGTCAGGCAGAGTAGAAAGCCCAGCTGGGGAGAGGGAGTCCTCCATCCAGCACCAAGCTCAGAATGGTTACCCAGACTAGGAAAATCACGACCTCAAACAGCAGGGTCCTTCTGACAGGTTAGAGAAAGTTTCTGCACTGCAGAATCTGCACAGGCACCTTTCCTGCTCTGTCTTGAACAAAGGACAAGAACTGGACAGACAGTCCAAATGGTGGACTCCTGTAGCTAGAGCTAACTTACCAATTTCCTCTCCCAACCGTCCAAATGAAAAAGACTGTGTATCACCAGCTAGTAGGGGCTGCAGTGCCATTTCACCAACTGGAATTTTGATGCGACGGTGACTATGGTCACAGATCATAAAAAATCTTTACAAAAATAAAAACCAAACAAAGTTAAAAGAAACAAAACAAAATTTCTAAGAGGAGAATAAAAGCCAGAGAAAGAAAATAACTCAGTGAGAAAAGATACCTGGAGATAACAGTCTGGTTTCTGACTCTTAATTCTGTGAACAGTTTCTGAGGGGTGGGTGTGGCCATTACACTATGCTCCCAAATCTGATCTAAAGTCTGTCGCCTTCGTAACTAAATTTCGGAGTAATTTTCTTAAAAACATGTTTGCACAAAATGTTTATTGTTCCTTTAAGTGATGGTTCTAACAGCATAAAGGGACAATTTTCACTTAATTTAGGAACATGTGTGCTTGTATGTGTGTTTGTATGTGTGTTTGTATGTGCACACCTATTAGCAAGTGAGAAGAAGGATAAGAGAGAAATGAATGGTGTTATTAGCTTTGAAAAGATAAAGCAGGGCCAGAGAGATGGCTCAGCACTGAAGAGTTCTCTTCCAGGGGAAAAAGAATGATGCTAGAACAAATGAGTTGTCTTGCGCACCACTCAATTGGTGTCCAATCAACCTAATCAAGGTTATTAACCTCAGGGGACCCAAGCTCAGTTCTCAATGCCCACATCAGGCAGCTCACAACTCCCGTGGCTCCAGCTCCAGGGAACCAGGTGCCATCTTCTCACCATCAAAGGTCTGTGCACACGACATCCTCCCCTCCCATGTAATTAAGAAAATAAAGATAAATCTTTTTTTAAAAGTATTTCTGGAAACTTGCAGCAGTTCCTGAAGTCAGTCAGTAACTTTGTGCATCATTTGGCTTTGCAAACAGCCCCAGATGAGATATATAGCCTACCCTGGATTCTTTGCGAGCTTGAGGGGGGTGCCAAACTCCTTCCACGATTATTAAGCTAGGATAAATTTGAATGTCTGCTCGAGTCCTCCTCCTTTCGTCAGTATTGGATTGAATCTAGGGCCACACACACACTAGATGAGCACTCTATCACTTACTTACACACGCCTTTCCTTTTACTTTTTGAGACAGGGTCTCTGTGAGTTGTTCAGAAGCCAATTGTCAACACAATACCAAGCATCCTTACATACAAACATGATTTAAATACGCAAAGAGAATGATGCTAGAGCACACGGGTTATCTTCTGTACCACTGAATAGGCACCCACTCAACCTCCAGTGCTGCCGTTTATCCCATGCAAAATTAGAGCTTTCAAAAAGGCGTTTTCAGTGAGTGTGCATGCACCTGCGATAAAAAGTGAAGGAAGGTCAAAGGACAGCTTGCTGGAGTCCTTCACTCTCCTTCCATCATGTGCATCGTAGGGCTCTAACTCAGCTGTCTGGCTTGTACAGCAAAAGCCTCTTTCTGTTGAGCTATTTTGCAGCCCAGAGTTAGAGTCAAAGAGGCATGGTTCACACATGGATTTGTGTAGCTGGTGTTCGCTCCTTTGTGGATCCTTCCTTCTTCCACCCTTCTCCACCCCTTTTCTTCTTAAGCCCTTTCAAGTCCCTAACAGACATGAGAAAAAAGGAATAGAGAGGAAAGGAAAGAGATCTCTGAATAAAATCAGGTGTTTGAAAGGGGCAGCCTTATTGTTAGACTACTTCCTGCATGCAATTTCTTCTTGTTGTTCCTTTTTTGTGCACAATTACTTAACAAATCACAACCAACAGCAACCAACAACCCACCCCACCTCTTGGGGGCCCTAGAATTTGTATATCCTCTGAAATGTTCCCAAAATTCCAAATGTCACATAATTACATAAACTGTCTGCCACTGGCAAAATCATGCCTCTGCTAGAGCGTGAGGCAAATCGCAACCAGCTGCTGTGAAGCAGGCCCATATCCCCACTCCTGGGATCAAAATAAGAACATACTCTCGTTAATATTTCTGTGTTTTTAAAGAAGTCAAAATTCCAAAATTTTCACAACAGATTTTTGTTGATCTATTAGAAATCTGTCACTCAATATGCCTTTGTCAAGTGTCAGGCAAGACAGTGGGAAGAAGATGTCTTGCCATGTGCGAGCTCAGAGCAGAGAGAAACTAATCGGCCTATATGTGATGAGATCAGACTTTTGTACTAATCACCATGGTAACTTCAATACTGAGTGAGCCAGCCACCTTTGCCTCTGTAAATACTGACACAGAATCATTTAATACCTATTTTAATAGTAACCACACAGTCTGCTATCCCATGCCAACCTCACAGAGTGGCTAACAGTGAACAGAACTTGCCCTTCAAAATTCATTACCACTTGCGCAACATGCAGACAATATTAAACATGGGACAGAAGACAGAATCGTGGAAGCACTGCCTATATCCATCTGGGGGTGACTTATTTTACACAAAGATTTCAATGTGAGTATATGTTCTTGGACTGACGTTGAAAATGCATCAACATTAAAAACTTTAAATCTAATTGTATGTGATCATACAAATAGAAAAGAAGAAAAGTAGAAATAGAAGTTCTTATCTTTAAGAATATTTGAATAAGGGAAGGCATTGTAGAATTATCTCAGAGGATAGCAAGCTTTAGGGATCTGGGGACATACAAAGTCCTGGATCCCACTGCCAGGACCACCAAAAACTGGGTTTGGTGATGCATTCTTATAGTCTCTGCACTTGGAAACTGGAAGCAAGGGTCAGAAATTCAAGGTCACCCTTGGCTATGTAGGGAACTTGAAGCCAGCTTGAGCTACGTGAGGAGCTAGGAAAAGGAGGAGAAGGAGGCCTTCAGGAGAGGTCAGCATGCCATGGAATTTCCAGAACTCTCAGTCATGGAATCTGGGGAAGAAAGCATGTCAGCAAGAGTAGACTCTGCAAGGTCAAGGTGAGTTCAGCCAGGCTGTTAGCAACTGTGGACAAGTTGGGGGCGGTGCAAACTGGAAAGCCACCAAATGAAATAATAACTTGTTTATTTTGAAATTTATCCCTGGGACAACACCAGTTTTATATTTTTTTTAAAAGGCAGGGAAATGGGTGCTGAGAAGTAGTTTGCAGTCTGTCTTATCTTCACGGTGCTTGGAACCAAGGGCCTGAATCCAACCTCCTCACGAGACACGCATATGAAGTAAGGAGATGCTCCCTCCACGCACTGGCATGCTGAGAGTTGCCTTGGCACAGACAGTCCCTCCCTTGCATCTTCAGAGAAGGTGCAGAGTGCTGAAGCTGGCCCCAGCCCAGCTGTGCCTGCTCTTGCCGAGGCTAGGAAGTGTGTAGCGCCCCTTCACTGTGGCTTTGGTAAGACCTGAGAGTAGTTATTTCCCACATCATTCATCAGACCCAGAATGAGCTTATTTTCTCCAAAAACAAGTAAATATTAAATAAAATGTGGGCACGTTTCATACCTAATACCCAGCTGTGTTCAGTGTTTCCAACGCCACAAAAATCATGAGACATACAAAGGAAGGTGAAGGCCCTCATGAGGAAGAGACATCAACAGAACGATTTTTTTCAGGCTCCAGATGTGGAGTTAGGAAGAGGACTTTCAAATTACTGTGTGAGGGGAAATGTAGAAGAAAATAAAACTTGGGAGTGAACAATCAAGATCACAGAGAGAAGCCATTGAGAAGGAATCTAGATAAAACATAAGGGCTGAAATTATAAAACATGCTGAAGATCTTTAGAACAGAACGGGATTGCTGAAGGACGGTTACATTTGAAAATATGTGGATAGAAACAGGATAAAACTGAATACAAACTCACCCCTATGCCAACAGCAAGAGGTCTGACAGACACGTTACCAGGCCTCAGATGAGAGAGGAGATGGAGCAGACACCAGCAGTAGAGAGAGCACGCAGAATGTTCCCATGTTGATGAGCAAAGAGCCTGAAGGTCCCAGACGGACTTCATAAGAAGACATCCACCCCCACGCACACCAAAGCTGTCACAATAAAAATGAAAATTCTAGAAACTCTAAATATAGGCAGAGAATAAACCAGTAAAAGAACTTCCCCTGAGGTTTGCAGAATGAAGAGTATCCGTTAACTTAGAAACCAGCGAAACTACTCTTCAAAAATAAAAGAATATGAATCATTTTCAAATAATGTAAACTGAGATAATTTCTTCCAGTGGACCAGTGTTCTGAGATGGTGATGAAAATCACTTGGGCTGGAGAGGGTTGCAGTAGATAGAAATAGGGGTCCCTAGAAAGAACATCAGAACAGTAAGTGCATGGAAATATAAATGACTTATTTCCCCTTAAATTGTGTAAGTAAATTGGTTGTAAAATACAAATGAAAACACCCTATATTTGGGTTTCTCCATGCATACTGTTAAAGCATATATGACTCTGGCATACTTATGTTCATAGTCTTGTACAATATAATTTTTACCAGAATCACCTCCTGCTCTACCAGAAGGACGGAGTAGGGACCTGAGGAGGTAGACTGGATGAAGCACTCGCCTGGTGAGCATGAGGACTTCAGTCAGATCCCCTTCTATCTGTTCAGAGCTGCAGCCGGTTGTGCACGCTCATCATCTGGCATTCCTACAGCAAGACGAGAGGCGGAGACAGAGAACGCAGGAGCTCAAGGGCCAGCTCGCCTGGGTGTGCAGCAGCCGACAAGAGGCCCTGTCTCAAAGTGAAAGGGTTAGGTCAATACTGTTGTCTTTTCACCTTTGTACATACACAGGGGAGGTTCACGTGTGCTTGCATATATGCATGCATGCGCGCGTGCGTGCGCGCGCGCGCGTGTGTGTGTGTGTGTGTGTGTGTGTGTGTGTGTGTGTATGTTAGGTGCCTTTCTCATCCCCCACCTTATTTTTGAGACAGGGTCTCACACTGAGACAGTATCTCACCGACTTTGAAGTTCACTGTTTTGTCCTGTAACCCCAGGACTTGGAAAGTTGAGTCAGGAACCTGGATATCAAATGTAAGGCCAGGTTCCTGACTCAACTTTCCAAGTCCTGGGGTTACAGGCATGTACCACCACACCCAGCTGAATCTCTCTACTACTTCTATTATTCATGATCTAATATTTTATCTTATCTTATAGTCACATGTAAAAATGTCACACACACATGCAGAGCATTTGAACTGAGCCAAGGCATCCATGTGCCAGCACAGAGGCTATGGCGCAGAATGTCCCTGTATCCCTGGGCTCTGGCTGCTTATTTTTCCAAATGTGTCCTCTCTCTCTCCCCTCTCCTCACCCAGGCATAAATGACCGTGTGAATTTTACATTGACCATTTACCTCTTTTAAAACACTTTCCCCCTGCTTTTTAAAGATAATCCATTACGCAGCTGGTGTCTAGCTAACAGATAAAGAGTCTCACTGCATACATCCTCCTAGGACATGTTTCCCTACTGTGGTTCTGAGACACAGCCGAGGTTACCTCCAGATCAAGAGCTTCCAAATGCTCACCAATGCGGTAGGCATGGTTGGCCGCTCCTCCTAGCACTGTGTGCCAGGCTGCAGCGTGGCTCTGCCTTTGCCTGAGTGTGGTGTGGTGACCACTTCTCATGATGTTGTATTTTGGGCTGTGGCCTGGCTCTACCTGCTATGGCCACTCCTTCTGACACTATGCTGTGTGCTATGTATGACATGGCACCCCTGGCTGTTGTGTCTGCTCTCTCCCCCTTCCAGGTGTCTACCTAGAGAAAAGAACAGGAGTTCACAAGATGTATGTGAAAGTTAAATTTGACCCAAACTACTGAATCCGTTTATTAGGTGGCAAAGTTTTCCTTTCTTAGAAATCATTCATTCCCACAGAAGACATAAGGAGTGGAGACTGGAAAGGAAGCAACAGGATCAAAGACGAATGAGAGGAATGACAGAGAGCATTGAGCAAAGTGAGAGAGGACACCTCATTGGTCAATGTCTGTATTGTAGATCTGCTTCCTGGTTTACTAGACGGTTCCCTAATTATTCTTTGTATTCAAAAAGTTCAAGTGATAACTGTATATATTCAGAGCTAGATTTCTCACTTTTGTTATTGAGTGGCTTGGTTTAATTAGGTAATTCAATGTACTTTGCTGTGTAATGGTGTTGATTTATATCCGTCAAAGGTATACTTGACAGTTAGCTTTACCTGGGTCCTTAGCAATTGCTTCATATGTATGCCATTAGGGCATTGTGGACACAATAAGGACACAATCTAGCATCTGGCACAAGGGTGCTCACCTCCCTGGCCTTCTTCATCAGCCAGAGGCAATGCTACTGTATTAAGGTCTCATATCTCTGCACAAAATGTCCTCCTCACAAAATGCTCTTTTAAAAATTGCCTGCTGTTGTTCTCACCAGGGGATGGCTAAACACTAGCTACTTGAGAGCCAGGGCTGTGAAGCTTGCCTGGTGGACATCAGGATTCAACTCACGTGAGCATGCTGAGGGCAGCTGGCCTTTCACTGGACGAGCGTCTGGCAGGTGAACATGGAGCGCCTGGCAGTGCATGTGCTGCCTTTGATTTGACCGAGCTGTGGTGGCACATGCCAATCACTCGGTGATCGCAACTTAGCTTGCTCCTCGCCAGCACCTGGAAATTCCCCATCGCCACCAGCTAATTTAAGAAACTTATAAATGATAAGAAACTTAGAAAGCTCAACTGCCAGGTTGCTTTAAGTTTCACCACAAAAGCCTGGCCTGGATGGAGACAAACTTCCAGACTTAGAAGCATAATTCTCAAATGCGCTTTAGACAAGAATTTTGCTTTAAGGTAATGGAGAAGGTGCTCGAGCTACAGGGTTCAGGGACTGGGCTGGGTGGTTCTCTATATTCCCAGAGTCAGCGAGAATCTCTACTTGCCGATCAGGACTCTGGTTTCCCAGAGACACGTTTGCTCTCTGCTCCCAACACTCAGATTCTCAAAGCGCAAAACCACCCAGCATTTTTTTTTCCCCAAATGCTTCAGTCTTTGATGGATGGCAGGCCTGTGTTTATTTACATCTCCTGGTGTCATCGAAATGAAGGCCAGGGCCTTGTGGAGAGCTGAGTTCTGGAAGGCCTGGAGGCGGGGTAATGTCCTCACCAGGGCTACTAGTCTGTGTCCAGATGGAAGCTCTGCCTCCACGCAGTCCGAAGTGACACATCCAACACCCCCTCTCTCGCTCTTGAGTTTCTCCAGGAAGAAAATGTGGTTTTGCCCTACTTTTAGCAAATTGACATTTCTGGGCTTGGCTCTGCTAGTGTGTCTCAAAACATATGGACACTTCTGGAAAAAATATTACTTCTGATCCTTCTGGCTAAGGGGTGAATTTTTCCAAATACAGTAAAAACCCTTTTATGAAATGCCTTTTCTACCATGGATTCCACCAGACCACAGAACAAATCTTTTCGTTGGACTCAGAGCTGTGCTGTTGCTGCAGTCACCTGGATCCTGGGATATAAGACTTCCCAACTCTTCTTCCAGCACACGGAGAAGATGCAGCCAGCTTCTGTACTGGCTGCCTGGACTCAGTGTGGACCTTCCCTGAGGTCCCCCCCCCGATTTCCCTCCACCCCAGTGAGTGCCACAGACTCCTAAGGAAGGGCACCAAAAGCTGACCCAAGGGGCTTCAGATTATGCAGGAAAAAGAATCAAGGTCAGGTTATATTAAACCTGGCTGTGTTTATGGATGTATCTTACTTGGGAATGACTTCAAAACTGAAATAAAGAATAACACAAAGGCTGTGCCTGACTGCAAAGGGGCCACTTCTGGGCTTTGCCACGGGTGCTGAGCAGGCACAGCTGACATCCAAAATCAGCATCCTGTCTGAAAAGACAGTCCATATCCAAGTCTGAGACCTGTGAGAAATGGGTTTGGAGCACTCACACTCAAGGAAATGTAAAGAAAATGGAGCCACAGTAACGAATGAGATCCAGGTTTAAAAGCAACAACAGGCTGGTGAAAATGCTAAAGGATTAAAGCTGTCCCTGCAGGCTTGTCCTGCCCCCGTGACTGTGACTAGGTGATTTTGAGGGATTCCCTCATTTCCAGCCACCCTGGCCATCTCAGCAGTCCTCTATCGCTGTGAGACTGTATGAAGTCGGAGGTCATTTCTCTGGGTTAGAGCAAAAAGAGGCAGCCTACTCCTGAAAGAAAAGGCTCCCGGCTGACCCTGGCTGTGAACTTGAGGATTTGCTTGGGATTTCCTTTGTCCTGAAGCAGAAGGCTCAAAATTGGAGGTCGTGGCTCTAAGTTCAAGCCTATAGTGCCCATTCCCAGGCAAGGGAGCTGTTAAAGGAGGCGGTTAATTTGTTTCACGGTAATCTCACTGTAGGAAGGGCTTCAGGTGAATCTGACTATAGGGGGGGCTTTGTGTGAATTTCTCTTTGGCCATGGACATTCACAGCCTTCTGAATTGAAAGTATAAAATAAAGGCTCTCTAGTGTCAAAGCCTACAGCCGCACCGGAGTCCCACGTTTGGGGTCAGTCTACTCTGGACTGGGAAGGACATCATCTGGATGCCCTGAGGATGACTGTGACCACCAGCAAATGGAAGACCATTTGCCTCCTTGATGTGGTCCTCATTGCCAGGCTGGGACTGGGAACCACTGGGCCAGCCAGTAAGATCAGCCTCCCGTGAAGATCTTGATGTTTGGGTCAAGCCAGGGTGTTGAGAGAAGTGTTTACCTGTGAGTGGAGGCACAGAGTAAAAGCTCAGGACAGCAAAAGCACCAGGCCTAGGGATGCTCAAGCCCACCACAAAGATCAAAACCCAGACCAGAAAGGAGCCAACTGCCTCCAGAAGCTGCTTGCCAGACAGACAAGATGAGGCCTTGGGATTACAGAAATATCTGCCCCGAAAATAGTCATTTATTGTGGGATTTACCAAAATATTAAAGTGAAAACATATGACAAACACAGTCCCAAACACAGAAAGAATAAAGGAAAAAAATGAAGGATGGTACTGTAAAATTCTTCAACTATGAAAAGGTACTCGATAAAATAAAATTGAGTGTAATAAGTTAAACACACTCAAAATAAAACCAAAACAACCATAGAACAATGAAGAATTACAAAGGGAAAAGTGAGCAGAAAACAGATGGGATGCATAAAAATAAGTAGTAAGATGGCACATTCGAGTACAGCCTGTAAACTAAATTTAACTGGTCTGAACATGCCCAAAGTCCAAAATCATCAGGTTGGACACATTTTACAAAAATCTATCCAGATACAGTGTGCTTGAAAGAGACTCACTTTAATAATAGCACAAATCTACTGGAAGAATTAGAGTGACTACAACGCAGGCTGTGCTAAAATGAGTCACGGGAAGGCTGGGTCAGCCATATTCACATTGCAGAAAGCAGTGTCACAATGATGCAGGGCTAACCATCCAGGGCGTGACTACTGGTTAATGACATCCTTGCATAATAGTTAAGCTTCTAGTTCAACCAGAGACCGCAAGTCCCCCGGCTGTCTAGGTGCTGAACCACAGAGCTCATGGCTGTGGAGAGCAAGTCATAAGAGTTACAGAGAAATGGAATCAGACTCCAGGCTAAAGACCTCAGCACCTGGATATAGAAGACGAGACATGCGGAGCAAGACCCAGTAGTGGCAAAGGAGGATATATAAAACTGAGCAATTTAAAACAAACTTGACCTAGTGGGGCTCGTGAGCGTGCGCCACCCAGCAACAGCACAATGCACAGAGGGACCCTTAACGAGGAGATGCTAGAAATGGATGACCCTTCCTAAATCAAACATGTGTCTTAGGAGTAAATCAAGTGAGAATTTAGAAAGGATGTTGAACGGAAGGAGAGCACAACATCAAATTTCCATATGCACTGGACAGATGGAGAAGAGCTAGCCCAGGAGACTTACGTCTATTAGAAAAAAAGAAAAAAGAAACAAAGTCTTCCACTAAGAGCCTTTACTTCCTCATCAGGAATCTAGAAAGAGCCAAGCACGGCACTTCCACGAATGCTTTTCATTCCAGAAATGAGAGGCAGAGTCAAGAGCATCATGAGATCCAGGGCAGCCTGGGCTACACAATAGCTTCAGGACCAGCCTGGACCATGCAATACCCTCAAGGCTAGCTATAGACTGAGACACTCTCTCTGAAAAGAATAGAAGAGAAAAAGAAACTAACTGGAAAATCAATGAAACAGAAAATAAGCGAAGATCTGGCTCAGTGAGAATTTAATACAGTGCTAACCCTCCAGCTACCCTGGCCATGCATGAAGACAGAAGATAGTTTACAGTATCGGGAATGATGAGTAGAATACTCACACAGATCCCACACACATGCAATACAAAAGAAGAATTTTATATTCACCTTAGGGAAATAAATTTAAACTCGAATGAAAAAGACATCCTCCAAAGAACAATATCTTTGATTTCACACAGAAGAAAAAAGCTGAAGTACTCTACTGAGGGAAGTACATTTGATCTTAAAAACTCTCTCTCTCCTATTTGGCTTTCCTGTTGCTGTGAAAGCATTTATTCAGCTTACAGGTCACAGACCATCATTGAGGGAAGCCAGGGCAAAGCTTCAAGGCAGGAGCCTGAAGCAGAACCATGGAGAAATGCTGCTTCTTGGCTTATTTCCAACCTCATGTCCTGCTACCTTTCTTTTTTTTCTTTTATTTCTAGAAAAGAAAAAAAGATAGAAATATTCTAGATAGAATCTTTCTACGTAACCCTGGCTGTCCTAGAACCTGCTGTGTATACGAGGTTGGCCTTTAACTCACAGAAATCCACCTGCTTTTGCCTCCCCAGTGCTGGGATTAAAGAGGTGCACCACCATACCTGGCTCAGCACCTGGGTATAGAAGACGAGACCTTTCTATTGAGCCTAGGCCCACCTGCCTTGGGATGATACCACACACAATGGACAGGATATTTCAACATTAATTAGCAATAAAGAAAGTACCCCACAGGCCAATCTGACCGAGACAATTCATCAGTTGAGGTTGTTTTTTAATTGAGAGCCAAGATTAGTTATCACACCTTCTTACAAAGAAAGTTCTAGGCCCAGGCAGTGTCACTAGTGAATTTGACCAGGCATGTGCAGAAGTAATAATAAATTTACACAAATACTCCTGGGCTGTTGACCTTACATCCTGTGTGGCCAATGTCATTATGAAAATAAATCTACCCAAAGCAAAGAATATACAGAAACACATGCTTCGTTAAATATAAATATAAAGAGAAGATCTTGAAATGTTAACAATATGTGAAAATAAGAATGACAAATGGGACTTACTCTAGGAATGGACATTTGTTCTATCCTGGGTGAATTCAATTCACTTTAGTAATAAAGTTTAGATAGGCAAATAATTTGGTTATCTCAATAGTTGTAGAGGAAGCATATGAAATAGCCAGCAACCATCCTGAAAAATCCCCCTTCACCAAACTAGGCACAGAAATTCCGCAGCCAAAGGACACCTGAGTCAAGTGACCATGCCTCCTTTCTTTTGTTTTAAATTTTTTTATTTAACTTTTATTAATTACACTTTATTCACTTTGTATCCCCCCATAAGCTCCTCCCTCCTCCCCTACCGATCCCACCCTTCCTCCTCCTTCTTCACACATGCCCCTCCCCAAGTCCACTGATAGGGGAGGTCCTCCTCTCCTTCTTTCTGATCTTAGTCTATCAGTTCTCATCAGAAGTGGCCTCCATTTATAATAACAAACACAGGTGGAGCCTCTGAGAGGACAGCTCTGGTAGGCTCCTGTCTGTAAGCACATCAGAGTAACTTTAATAGTGATAGGAGCTGGCTCTCTTCCATGGGGTGGGTCTTAGGGTTGGACCTGGCATTGGCTGGACCTTCCCTCAATCTCTGTTCTACCTGTTCATCTTTGTCCCTGCAGGTCTTGTAGGTAGAGTGAGTTTTGAATTGAGGTTTTGTGGGTGGGATGGTGATATCCTCTGTCTACTAAGAGTCTTGTCCAGAGAAAGGGTGTCCTCTTCAGTCTCTATGGCTCCTCCTACTAGGAGTCTTAGCTAGAGTCCCTCTCATGTCCTCCCAAAGGCCTATTCCGATTTAGGTCTGCAGCTTGTCGCAGAGATGTCCCTACCCATCATTTCTCTTTTCTCTGCAGGCCTTCTGCCCTCCTGCCCCTACTCTCCCCAGGTCTGATCTCCACCATTATTTCTCTCTGTGCTCCCTCTTCTACCTTGTTCCTACTCTTCAACCATTACCTCTGTTCATTCTACTTTACCTTCTGAGTAAGATTTACATGTCCTCCTTTGTTATTTGTCTTCTTGTGGTCTGTGCATTGTAGTATGTTTATCCTAAACTATAGGGCTAAAATCCACTTGTAAGTGAGTACATACCATGTGTGTCTTTGTGGGCCTGGGTTACCTCTCTCAAGATGATCTTTTCCAGCAATGGCTTGAAACAGGTACTGAGACTCAGAGCCAAACTTTGGGTGAAGTATGGGGAGTCTACTGAAAAAGATGGGGAAAGGATAAATGGACTCAGAGGTGACAAAAGCTCCACAAGAAGACCATCAGAGCCAATCAACCATGACCCAGAAGGATCTATGAAGTCTGAAGCACCAACTAAGGACAATGCATGGTCTGGACCTAGGTCCTCCACTTATAAGTAGCCGATGGGCATCTTAGGCTTCATGTGGGCCTGCTAATTGGAGAGTGGGGGGGTATCCCTGACATTGACTGTGTTGCCTGCTTTTTGATCCCTTCCTTCTGATGGGACTGCCCTACCAGGCCACAGGGGAGGAAGACGAACTCAGTTCTCATGTGAATAGATGAGCTGTGGTGTCTGGGTAGTGGGGCTCCGCTACTCTGAGGAATAGGAGAAGGGAAATTCAGGAGGGAGGTGTGACTTAGAGGACAGGAGGGAGGGACCTATGATAGAGATGTAAATTGAATTAATTAGTAAAAAATAACAAACACCAAATTCCTCTCCTAGATTTAAGAAAGTAACAAAAGTATCTTCTCTTGTCACTGTATGTAGACTTTTAGAAGGCACATTAAGGTAAAAGAGAAAATGAAAGAAATGAGTAACATCTATAATAGAAATGAAAAAGTGGAACCACATTTATTTTCAAACATGTTTAATAGTTATGCAGAAAACCTCATGACATTCACAGAAATGTTCACATATGGATGAGTGAATGTGAAAGGTTAACAGTTATAAGATAAATGTATGAAAAAATACTGTAATGCTTACAGATGCCCCTCTTCCTTTCCCAGGGTCTTTGCAGGGGCTCCTTTCTTGGAGAACAGGATGTTTGTTTGCATTGTAAAAACTCCATTCTTTGCTTTCAACCACACTCCTGCTCTGTGCTCCAACACACTGCACTCCAAGAAGAGGGTGAAGAGCAGCCCTAAGGGGATTAAGAAACCTTGAGCTATAGAGGAATTTTAATTCAGAGTTAGGAGTTGGTCTAGGTTAGCAGACCTAGAAGGAGGCAGAAGGAGGCAGTAAGTCTCCAAGGCAACAATTGAAACAGGCAAATGAAAGTTCCTTTTACACTGAGCAGAAAGGTAAAAGGCCACAGCTCCAAGAGCCATAGAGGGGCTAGGCCTGACATTAGTGGCTTCTGACTGCCAACAGACAAAGACTAAAAAAGACGCAGGGTTCGCCTGAAGAGCAGTCTGGATAGAAACTGGACATGCTTGCGATCGCCTGCAGAAGTTGTAGGTAAGTTAACTTAAATCTTCCCTTTAATCATCTTTGTCTAAAAAAAATCTTCTCTGGGAAGTGCTCCAGGCGGCATTTGCAGAAGATCCACAGCAGGCCAGACCTCAGACTAAGCACTTGGCCACATTAATTAATCATTAGGACAAGAAAGAAAGTTTGGAATTGCTGCCTGTGTTTCATAAATAAGGAATCTGAGGGTCAGAAAGCTGAAATGACTTGTCTGAGAGTCAAGAGCAAGTGGAGGATTAAATTCTCAGTCTGCTGAGGGCCAGGAGGCCTCGCCACACCTCTCTGTAGCTAGACTTACCAAGGCTTGGTGAAAAGATGTGGAAAATATATCTGCCAGTATAGAGGCAGTGTAGCACACTCTGTTTGCTTTAGCAGTAAGGAAAACACTGGAGGAAAACACAGGTAGAGGCCTGTGGCACCCAGCCCCAAAGCTTCCTCAGGCCTGGCAGGAATCAAAGGAGTTCAATTTGTCTCATAAAACAGGTGCAAACTTCATGAATATTACAAGTCCCGTCCAAAAGACTTCCTCTGTACAGAATTGATAGCCTCTGTATGACTAGTGACTGGTTTTGCATTTACCCATCAAGAAATTGAGTAGCTCCTTTTATACAAGATGAGTTTATTCCCAACAGCTACACTTTTCAAAGACATTTGTTTATGGACAAATTTTTATTTTGCCAAGCGTTACATATTAATATTGTATTCTCATAAGAAGTAATTCAAAACTTTTCTTAAAAGGTATTTTCAAGATTTACAAAACCTCAGAAAGGAAATTGCACGTTCTTTCTCATATGAAGAATCTAGCCAATGTTATATGAACATACATAAACAAATATGCATGCTGTGTGTTGCTCTAGCACAGCAGTGCTCAACCTTCCCAGGGTTGTGACCCTCATAATACAGCTTCTCATGTTGTGGTGACCCCCAACCATAAAATTATTTCATTGCTACACCATAACTGTAATTTTGCTACTGTTGTGAATCATCTTGTAAACATCTGTGTTTTTTTACTGTTTTAGTTGATCCCTGTGAAAGGGTCTTGATCCACATGTTGAGAATCACTGCGATAGCATGAAGGAAAGAGAATAAAAGAGACTAAATATTAGGGGATGAGGCAGAATCCTTCCATTGCCTGAATGCAGGTCATGGACAAGAGTTATGAAAAAGTATATAAAGCTAGTTGTTTCCCTAGCTCTAATTCTGCTTTGGAGTCTTTGGGTTTGGTGGTATAAAAACACACAAAAATTTATTTGATAGTGAAAACATAAAATTGAATACGAAGCTCCACAGCATCAGATGAGCTTTTCTAACTCTGTGGCAGTTCATGGAAATGTATAGACTTTGAATCTGGTTAATTTCATTATGTGATTTTTCTTTTATTTCCAAGTTTTTATACTAAAGTTAATGTAGAAATAATAATTCCATGGACACAGTTAGATACATATCTAGAGCAAATACAGAATTTTGAAAGGATAAGAAGACCACACATTGCATTATTCCCTTAGTATGAAATGTTCAGGCTCTGCCAGCCCACGGAGACTCCAAGCAGATGATGGCTGCCAAGGGTTGGACGGGGTGAAAGGGATGTGGCTCTCAAAATGGAGAGACTGTTCATAGGTATGAGGTTTCTTTTAGAACAAAATGTTCTAAAATTATCTCGCGGTCACACAACACAGACTGTATTGAAAACCACTGGCTTGTATGGTATATGAATTATATTGAAATAAAACTACCAAAATATTAGTTTCTCCTAAAATATAGGGTAACTATAATTTTGGCATTTTTTACATATCCTGGAAATTCTTTAGTGAATTCTGGCAAGAAAAGTCTATTCATTATACTTCCATAGACATGTGACAGTTAGGTAGGTTTGTGTGAATGTTCTGAATTTGTTTTCAGTTTTTACTAAGTCTTCCAAAGCTATAAGTTCTAGCTTATGAACCTATTGAGAGTCGGGGAGAGGCTTCTGCAGACAAAATGTTTGCTGCTCTAGCACCAGGACCTGAGTTCAGATTCCCCAGAACTCACATAAAATCTGGCTGTGGCAACTCTTGGGTGGGGTCAGGGATGGGTGGATTCTTATAGTTTACTGGCCAGCTAATCTAGCTAATCTATAATCTAATTATAAAACTCCAGGCTCAATGAAGAGACCCTGTCACAAAAAAATAGGGTTATAGACCTCTAGTCTCCACATGCCCAAAACACACACACACACACACAGAGAGAGAGAGAGAGAGAGAGAGACATGCACATACTAACACATGCACACATGCACAGACATATAACAGAATTTGAGGAGACAGAAGTGCCTATCATATTCTGAGTATTACACAGTATGGACAGGTCTCAAAGCACTGTATGGTAGTATCTCAGAAATACGCACCATTTTTATGGGACAATGACTTTGTAGCTTAAAAAAATAAAAGTTCCACTTTGTCTTTATCTCACACATGGGGTGTGTGCAGGAACCCACCTGGACAGCATAATGTTCTCTTAAGAAATGCTTTCTCTTTAGGAAAGAGGACCCTATGCAAGTCAGCACTGTGAGAAGCCCTGAAGAAGAGGGGATGAGCATATGCAGATTCAAAAGCGTCTTCAGATTTTGGGGTCTGGTGTGTCTCCAGGTATTCTCAAGCTCTCAGGGATTCTGTAGGCACGGGAGCCTGGAGGAACCAACACCACATTGTAAGAAAGAGAACTAAAGGGAGACACAAGGTAAGCAGCAAAATCACCCAAACACATGGTTTTGTCAAGATTGTATGGTTTATGAAAAACTCCATGAAAAACACACACTGGTTGATCAGGCACACCTAAGTGTCTTAGAGATGATGTGTCAGACAGAAGTGGGAGGAAAATGTAGGTCTGTGTGAGTTTTATCAGAATAAGAACTAACTGGAATCAGGAAGAATTTGTGATTTGGTGAGCACAGGACATGAGTTTGAGCTGTGCTATCCTGGCCACACTGCTGTTTGCTAAATGAACATTTTTGCCCAGGGCTCAGTGAGTAAAGTGAGGGCCACATAAGCATGAGGGCCTGACTTCTATCCAGTACTCACATTAAAAAGTCAGTCACAGCAATGTGTGCCTGATTCCCAGCACTGATCCTTGAGCTTGTTGGACAACCTTTCTAGCCAAATTGGTAAGTTCCAGACCCAGTGAGAGACCCTGCCCCATGAGAGGAAGGTACCCAATGTTGACCTCTGACTTACACACACACACACACACACACACACACACACACACCCTCACACAAAATTACTTCATGGTAAAAATACTCTAGCCAACACTTGAAGAAAGTGAGAGAGAGTGAATCTAAAAGTTGCTTTGACTGTCTTCATTAAACAATTTTTGAGATTATGAAAAAAATTCATAAGTTAACAATACGAAATGAAAGTTGATATGTGGACAAAAATTGTTCATGAAGACAATCATACTTGTAACCAGCAACACTGTCCATCATAATTGAAAAAAAAAGCCTTTCATAATAAAAGGCGAAAGGAATTTATATCCATTAAGCCAGCTTTACAAAGGATTCTGAAAGAAACACTTTGAAGAGAAGGATAAGTATGCCCAAGAGACCACAGGAGAAAATTATGCCAGGATAAGTAACCAAAGGAGTCTGGAAAAAGACTCTAAAGCAACAACATGATAGAAATTAATGGACATCTTTTAATAATAACTTTGAATATCAATGGTAAAAAGAAACAGACTACAAATTTGGATTATAAAACAGTATCCATCCTGACACTGCCTCCAAGAAACACACCTCACCAGCAAAGACAAAGTCTGGGGTAAAGGATGGAAAATGGTACACTAGTAGAGGACACTAGAAAACACACGAGTATGGCCGTGTTAATATCTGATGAAACGGACTTCAAATCAAAGCTAGTAAGAAGAGATACAGAGGGCCATTTCATACTTACTATGGAAAAATGGGTCAAATAATGTAAAGTCACAGATTAACCCCAATACACTAATAGTGAGAAATTTCAACTTCCCACTCTCACCAATAGGCCATCTGGACCAAAAAAAAAAAAAAAAAAGAGTTAAATGACATTATAAAACATATGAAGCAAAGAGAATTCTATAGAACTTTCCACCCAAACTCTAAAGAACTCACATTGTTCTCAGCAGCCCATGGCACTTTCTGAAGAACAGATCTCATACACGATGGTAAAATTTGAAATCACATTTTGTATTCTATCTGATCACAACAAAATGAAGCTGAGTAACAACAGCACTAGAAACTACAGGAAGTACACAAATTCATGGAAATTAAATAACACTACTGAATCAGGTCATTAAAGAAATCAAGAAGAAAATAAAAAAAATTCCTAGTTGGAATAAAAATGAAAACACAGCATTCCAAAATTATATGAGTCAATAAAAGTAGTCCTAAGAGGAAAGGATTGACCATCCCTTAGCTAAGTTAAGCAAATGAAAAAGATAGGATGACATAAACTAATAAAATTAGAAATAAAAAGGGAAATATTACAGCAGATACTATTGAGATTCAGAAACTCCTAAGGACGTATCATAAAAAACTATAGTCCCCTAAACTGCAAAACTGAAAATAAAGATGATTTTCTAGATGCATATGACCTATGAGACTTAAACTAAGAAGAAATGATACAAGCAGCAACATGATTGAAGCAGTAATAAAATAATAATATCTCCTAACTAAAAAAAAAAAAAAAAATTCCAGATGTAGTCACCAGAGAATTTTATCAGACCTTTAAAGAATATTGTATACCAACACAACTCAGCAATTTCACAAAATATAGACTGAAAGAATGCTGCCAACACTCTTTGATGAAACCATGATTACCATGATGTCAAACACACATACACAGCACATGAAAACTACAGACTAATCTCTGATGAACATGGATGCAAAACTTCTCAATAAAACATTTGAAAACTGGATTAAAGATTACATAAAAAAAATCATTCTTGTGATCAAATTGTATTCAGCCCATAGATTAAGAGATGATTCGGCATACATACATCCATGTAAGTATGTACTTCATCACATAAATGGACTCAAAGACAGAAATCACATGACCATCTCAACAGATGCAGGAAAGGTTTTTGACAAAAAGCCAACATCTCTTCATGATAAAAGTTATGGAGAGGCTTGGGAACATATTGTAATATCATAAAGGCAATATGTGACAGACTTAAAGCCAACATCATACTAGAGATGGGAAAAATTTTAAAGCTCCCTTTAAGATTGGAAGCCAGGTAATGGTATCCAGTCTCTCCATGCCTATTTAAAATACTGATTAAAGTCTTAGCTAGAGCAGTAAGACAAGAGGAAGAATTAAAATGGGTAAAATAGAATGGGAAAAGAAGCCAAGGTATCCCCATTTTCATTGATCCTATATATAAGGTTCTAAAGATGCAACAAAAAAAATCTCTTAAAGCTATTAAACACTTTCATCAAAGTGATAGGACAAAAAGATAACACACACATGCACACGCACACTCTCACACACACACAAACAGTACCCTTTCTACATGCCAATGATGATCATAGGGAAAGGACAACCTGCACCTACTA
Organism: Meriones unguiculatus; assembly: GCF_030254825.1. Lineage (NCBI taxonomy): Eukaryota > Metazoa > Chordata > Mammalia > Rodentia > Muridae > Meriones > Meriones unguiculatus. Next base: position 56,933,737 of record NC_083367.1, read on the forward strand.
ACTCCAAGACCAATTGTTACTCAAGGACTTTTAAAGTCACCATGTCTGCCTAAGGCTGGGCATTGGGAAACTAACATCTTGCATGAGGGCAAAGTGTCTGGCCACCGAGAGCAGACTCCCGACAGTGCCTTGATCATAGTCAAGGCATAGCAGATGCTGGATGAGTTGGGCACCAGGGAGCTCAGGCTGTCTTCATCACAAGGAACAGAATGGGTACATGGGTAGAAGCCAGTTTTTCTAGAGCTCTCCAGCATCCCTGCGGAGCTGGAGCCATCTGTTTGTCCCCACCCATTGAAACCAGTGTGATTATGTTTGTTTGCATATTTTCCCTCTTAGCCATGCATGGACCAGCAAAGGTCCCAATCAATTCCGGGAAACAGGGAACAATGGCCAGGACCGTCACAATTCATTATGCAGAAGCCCAGAAGGGAACTCTGAGGTTAGGGTGAGGATCGGCTAACCTCCCGAGTGTCCCCGTTTCTTCATTTCTCCTAGTGAGTCACAGTTGAGTTATGAACCTGCTTCACCCCATGCGAAGACAACTATACAGGATACAGAAGTTCTTCTCCCACCCTGGGTGGAGGGGCTGGCTCTGTTGTAGTGAGTGATTTCACCTAAAACTGATCTGTGGAGGTTCGTACGAGGCCCTCTGGCACCACCAAGTGGCTAGCCTAGCAACCCCTCTGGTCACTCTTGCATAATTTGCTGCAGAGACCTAGGGCCTGATAGGCTGATTCTGGATTAAAACGTGAATTTTCTCGTTGTTTGTCAGTTAGATTTGCTCATTGTCCTCTGCAATCCGTCTTCATATCTATGAATTTCTGTGTGTTTTAAAAATATTTTGCACACAGCACACACTGCTCCGATGAGTCCAAGGCCCTTAACATTTGGCTGAACCCTTGAGAATGAATCTGTCCTGTCACTGTGTGAACATTCTCCAGATTACCACATGAAGTGGAAGAGTGTATATATCGCCTCTGGCATCCGGGTTCAATCGTGTGTGGTAAGGAAGTGACGGTTCGCCATCATTCCGTGTGAATCCAGAACGTTCCATGGCACAATTGGACCACAGCTGGCTCATGCATCAAGAATGAAGGACACTTTGGTTGCATCTAGTTTGTGACATTATAAAAGCTACAATAAGTGCAGCAACACTTGTTAATAATTCAGCAATAATAATAAGTGCATTAATAATTCACAATACTTCTGTGTGAATGTAGATTTCTAATCACCCCAGTCTGTTTGGGGGGACTATTTCCTGGGCTTATGCAAATTACCTACTGCTTCCTGGGCTAGAGGGGAGTGCCTATTAATTCTTGGGCTTATGGGAAGTGCTTATTGCTTTCTGAGAGCCTAACAAGCTGCCCCAGGGCACTGGGCTGCTTCCGCACATCACCAGCATGAATGGGGAATGAGGATTCTTGAGTCAGTTTATTCTTTAAAGTGTGTGTGTATATGTGTGTGTGTGTACATGTTCATGTGTGTGACCACAAGCATGTAAATGCTACAACACACTTCTGAAGGTCAGAGTCCACTCTGGGTGCCCATCCTCACGTTTCACCTTGTTTGAGGCAGATCCTCTCCTTGTTTGCCACTGGGTACAGCCAGCCTGCTCGCCTGTTATGTTTTTGGGAATTCCTCTTTATCCGCCATGCATCTCGCCACGGGAGCTCTGGAACTACAGATGTGTGCTACCATACCAGGCTTTGCATAAGTCCTAGGCCTGGGGATTTAAACTACAGTCTTCGTGCTTGTGTAGAAAGCACTGTGCCTCCTGAGTTCTCTCCCACTGCATAAAACATCGTCAAGAAAACCTGTATGTAGTCAGTACTTTCTGTTCTGTCTTTATTTCCTGACAAGACTGAGGGTTGAACGCAAGGATCTCCAACGAGCTAGCCAAGCGTTCTTTTATTAATCTACAGCCCCAGGCTCAGTTTTACTTTAATTCAGTTGTAACGATATTCATCGAGAGAGGCAAAAAGGTTAAGGGTAGAAATCTTCATAAATCCACTTCACTGGATTTGTAATTTATCCACAGCCTGAACTCAGCTTTGCATTCCCCTGGCTGTGTCCTCTGTAATGCAAAGTTTCTAGTTTTATTATTAAAGTCAAATTTATTATTTTCATCTTTCACGAATCATAAGTTTCCTGCTGAATTTGGGAACAGATCTCATTTTATCTGCACAGCTGTGATTCATGTTTTTGGTAGAAGGTTTAGTTTTTCTTTCTTTCGTTCTACCTAACTTTCTTTCTTTCTTGAGACAGGGTTTCTCTGTGTAGCCTTGGCTGTGCTGGACTCACTTTGTAGACCAGGGCGGTCTGAAACTCAGAGATCCACCTGCCTCTGCCTCCTGAGTGCTGGGATTAAGGCATGCGCCACCACTGCCCTGCTTAAAGTTTCTAATTTCACACGCAGGTCTATGATCTGTGGATTAAGAGTTGTATATGGTGCAAGGTATAGACTTGTTTTGTTTTTGTTTTTGTTTTTTTAATTTTTGGCACATGAATACCCACGCATTCCAGAACCACTGGCTGAAAATACTTTTTCTTTACTTTGATGACTATGTACCTTGGGTAAAAATCGCTTTACATATTTGTATATTTAAGTCTATTTATTGAATATTGCCATTTCCTACTGCTTTGCCTATTGCTGTGATAACACCACACTGCATCTGTTGCAATGAAAATGCAACACTCTATCATCATATAGCTTTCTATTAAAATCTGGTCATGGGAGGTGTATAGTTTTTTTTAAAGTATTTTTAAATTTTTGTTTGAATTTCTTCTTTTAAAATATTATTTTAGCTGCTCTCCTTTTCCTCCTAGAATTGTTTTGGATTTTGTATGTCTTTTGCTTTTCTGTCTGAATTTCAGATTCAACTTGTTGGTGTCTGAGGAGAGTTGCTGGGATTTGATGGATGGCACCTTTCCATCATGGAGTTGGGGGTGATGGGAACGATGACATCTCTAAAATGCTACATCTTTGGATTTAGCCATTTTTCTAGGTGCCCTCCGCTTTGGCAGCATTTTACAATTTTTATCACAGAAATCTTGCATATTTTGCATTGTATTTGTGCATAAGTTCTTCAAATATTTTGAAATGCTACTACATTTTTGATGTCCACTCTTAGGCATAGGACTATTTTGATCTGTATACAGTTTGTTATATAGGCATTAATATTTGCAATCTTACAGATTTTGGATTTTTTAACTTTCCAATATAAGTGTTCAACATTCTAAATTTCCTGCTAAGCAATTAATTCTTACTTAGCTAAAATATTTTTAATTTATCTAAATATTGTAAAATTACTTTTGTGGTTCCCAGGCTATTTTAAAACAGTGTGGTTTAAACAACACCTCTTCATATGTTCCCCCAATATATAGATTTTTCTTTCCAATTCTTTCAATTAATTTCATTATGCCAGAGACGTACTTCATATATTCCTTAGTTTTTCACCCTTCTTAAGGATTACTTAAACACAGAATAAATATCACCTATATTAGTGGCTATTTCAATTTGGAAAAAAATCTATTCTGCAGCTGTTAGGTGGAGTCTTCTACTAATGCCAGTAATAACTGGCTAGTGGTGGTTATAGGAAAAATAAGGGAAGATCAATGGTTTTTACATGAGAATATTTTTTAAGGAATATACAAAATAGTACTGAAAATGTTAACCATTGGTTCTTCAAGAGACATTAATAAAATTTATCTCAGATTGAGATGAAACATTTACACAGAAAATGTCTGTCAAAGAGCCCTTGGACTCATCAAGTGAAGCAATAAAGCCTCATGACCAGCACAGGGAAGGACTTTGACAGACACATCAACACTGGCAGAGACTCGACTCCAGGAAAATCAGATTGAGGCCACAGATGGTCTTGTTGGAAACCCCACCAGAGAAGGTGTGGCTAGACTGTGTGTTGATGAGGGTTGGGGTGGGTTAGTTGCTTTTCTCATCACTGGACCAAATACTCAACAGAAAGCCATGGAAGGGAGGAAGGCTCATTTGGGCCACAGTTTGAGAGCGCCAAGTTCATCACGGCAGGGAAGAAATGGCAGAATTAAAGGCAATGGCAGAGTGTTATTGGGACTACACATCTGGGAGGACCAGGGAACTCTGGGAAGTCCAGGAACCCTGAGCTAGGGTGTACTGCTGCTTTTTTTTTTTTTTTTTGGTTTGTTTTTTTCATTTGTTGTTCAGTTAGGACCCCAGTTCATGGAAGGGTCCTGCTTACATTCAGGGTGGGTCTTCTGGCCTCAGCTAAACCTCTCTGGAGAGAACTCACAAATATGTCCCAAGGTGCATCTCTTGGGTGGTTAATTCCAAATCCAGCCATATTGACACTGAAGGCAGGACAGCAAAGGTAGCAGCTTCTCCCTTCCTAAGTTCTGAAAAATACTGCATGTCAGTTTTTCATATTTTTATATGCTAAACATATACCAGCCATATTACCTAGTTATTTCACTCCTAGAACTGATGCATTTCAAATATAAGTTTATACATGCAAATATCACCATGTATTAATAATAACTTTAAACTATAAAAAAAAAATCTAAACACTCTTCAACAGGTAAGTGAGTACATGCAACATTTTAAGCCATACAACAGTGAATTACTACACTAGCCATGTGCAGAGCAAAACACTGACACACACCAATATACCATATCACATTAAATAATCAAAGCCAGGTTATTAAAGAAAACCAAGGAAGAGCACAGACCATAAGGCTCTATAAAATGGCCCCACTATGACAGACATCAGTTTAGCAGTTTCCTGTGGAAGAATGAACTCCAAGAAAGTCATGGAAAGCTTTTTAGTGATAGAAATTATTTTGTTTCTTTTATGTGTATCTGTGTTAATGCCAAGATAACACTCTAAATATATGCCTATTCATTTTCTTGTTAGGCATCATTAAAATGGTTAGAACATATGATTAAATAAAGATAATTCCAGCTTAAGAAAATTGATGAAGGTCTTTTTTCACGACTACCCAAAAAGCTATCAGTAAATGAAGTTCTTCAAGATTAAAAAACAAAATGAAAGAAGAAAAGCTGACCATAAAAGAAGTAGAGATCACAAAGAAGAAAAACTGCCCCCCCCCAAAATCATGAACATAGAAAAAAATAAATGGTATACAGATGTTGTACTGTGAGATTTATACAGTGGATGAGAGTAAAACTTTATATTACAACTTGTATTAAGAAAATGGGTCAACTCTTGCCTTTTGCCTTTCAGGGAACTAATAAAATCACTAATTTAAAGATCAGTTACTCAAAGACACAGATCATATTCTCTAGGGTAACTCCTACATGTGTATGTATATGTGTATGTGTATATGAATACACACAATATATATACAAATATATATATTTCAAAAATATAATAGAAAAGAAATTGATGAACGCAGTTGATTTATTGTAGTAAGCCAAGAAGGATGGAGGAAACAAAAATAGATGGGGCAGATATATTCAAATAGTGTGACCTAAGTAGATTAATGATAATATGAAATATAAAACCTTGAATAAGCTAAGTTAATAGACAAAAAAAAAACATATTTTAAAAGGATCCAACATGATTCAGTTTTCAAAAATTACCATGTTTTAAATAAAAAGAGGGAAACAGACTTAAAATAGAAAAATTAAAACGGTTTTCAACAGGTAGCTGGTGTGACTAACAGCAGTGTCTAGAAAAAAAAAATTGTCTTCTACCCTACCCAGACGAGAATCGTGGGTTATGTGAGAAGTTCCTCCAGAGCTACCAATCCCAGACCCCCAAAGTGCCCAGGGCCCAGGGGTTGGACTCAAAAATGCTGCGCTCCAAGTCCTGACATCCAGGAGAGCCCAGCACAGGCCTTAGAAGGTGGGGACCCATGCCTCTGGGTCCAAGCTGGAGCATCCCTGGCCCATAGCAGTGCTCTTGGGCAGTGGTGGCAGTGCTTGCTGCTGTGAGACTGCGGCTCCCAGCACTTCAGGCCTGTATGAGAGACGCAACGCTGCAAGGTGACACCTGCTTCTAGGGCTCAGGGCAATCCAGTCCTGCTTCTTGTGCATGACATCCGGCTGTCAGAACCGTCAGTGTCTCCAGCCGGGAGGAGGTGACGAAGCTACCAGTCAAGTAGTTTAGGAAATGCTGGAAAACACTGGATCAGACACAGCTTAAAAGTCCTATTTGAGGGGGCAGAAAGCTGCAGGCCCTCTCCCACAAGGGTCCCAAGGATAAGGCACCTCAGCTCAGTTTTTACATCTGGCACCCTAAGACTTACAGATAAAGTATTTCCTTCCTTCCTTCCTTCCTTCCTTCCTTCCTTCCTTCCTTCCTTCCTTCCTTCCTTCTTCCTCCCTCCCTCCCTCCCTTCCTCCCTCCCTCCCTCCCCCCTTCGTCCCTCTCTCCTTCCCTCCTTCCCTCCTTCCCTCCCTCCCCCCTCTCTTTTATTTTTTATGTTACCAATTATGTGAAGTGCTCAGGCTGAATCACAGAACACTGTCTATCACCAGGTTCACCATTTACTTCAACACTGGCCAAATGTATGTGCTATCATCCCAAGGAGTTTTAACAAAGGAATGCAAACTTAGCTGTAGGGCCCTGTTATGATACAGGGTTTCTCTCTGGAAGGGCCTAGGGCAAATGGGTAGCAGGAGAGCCAGCAACTGGCTGGGCCAGAGAATGAACCGGAGATAACCTGTGTCAACAGAGGGCCATCCATCTTGCTTTAATGTGGAAGACTTCCCTTATCCCTGAGTTGTGACTGAATGGTTTGCTCATGATCTCAGGACCTCCTTACAAACAGTGATAAATAAGGAGCCCATGGCTCTTGTGGAATGCAAGGCCAAGATTTAAAAATGTGTTTCAACACAAAGTCATGGGAATGGAGGGCCAGGCACCAAAGCAAAGTTACATAACAGGAGTAATAAATTGAAGATGTCACCTCGAGACACAGAGGTTGAACACACACTCACAGACACTTAGCCTAGCAGCCACATGAGCGCCAGACATGCCAGTTTGTTTAGAATCTATCAGTGTTAACTACTCCAGAGCCCTGTAAATCACTCCTCAGGCATTTTGACAGATTAGAGAAACAGAAAGGACAACTGTAGCAGCTTGTTTTCCTCCACAATTGCTCAGCAGACAAAAGAAAAAAAGGATTTTTTTTTTCTTTGCCTCTGAAGCTTCGGGAAGCAGGGAAAAGCAGGGAAAAGGCAGAGGCCCTGGAGAATTCCTGACAGAAGCTCCAGGAAACACAGCCCCTCCCACTTCACACTCCCCACTCCAGCAGCATTCAGGGGCCAGGTACAGGAGGCACACCCACCATTCCAGTGCCCCCACTAGCGTGTGAACTTGACCTTTACAGGGAAGCAGTGCCAGACGTTAGGTTTAGGCTGAGTGTAAGTTTATGGTTGTGGAGCTTTTATCTGATTCTGGCTATGGCAGTACAGGTAGAGCAAGGGGCAATTCATGTCCTCCTGTATAAGACCCTGCATACCTAGTTCTAAGCTGAATTACTATAGCACTCACCTCCTGAAACAATGCTGACTTTCCTCAGAGAAAGGAAGAGATATTTTGGAGAGACACTGTGCCCTCTCCCTTCCTTAAGCTATGAAACTATGGTTCCTAAGGCATCAGAATTCCCCAAGAACTGCAGCTGGAGGAACTAAAGGGCTGGGGTACCATCCAGAGAGGGACCTTGACTCCTAGAAAGAGATTTCACCATTTCTGCAACTTCTCAGACCACCTGGCAGGAGGGACTAGAGCTGAGAGGCTTGCTTAGTTCTGCCTGCCGATTGTTTTTATCTAAATCAAAACCCCATGTTAGGGCCCCAACGATGGACTTGATGGAGTGGGATGGGATGGTTTCTTCTTCTTCTTCTTCTTCTTCTTCTTCTTCTTCTTCTTCTTCTTCTTCTTCTTCTTCTTCTTCTTCTTCTTCCTCTTCTTCTTTCTTCTTTTCTTCTTCTTCTTCACACTGTAGCCGCACTAAATAAATCTCTTTTCCCTGCTTTTCACGTTTTTTTCTTCAATTGCCCTATGGAGGACGAATGGCTAAGCCTGGCTTTTTATGGCTGCTAGGGCTGAGGTTGTATTGTAAAAACTCCTGTAGAAATGTTTAAACCACAGGACCTAGGCCATTCTGGCAGCCTTCATTCCTTGGACTCTGCTATGATATTGTGTGTGGTTGGCTTCTTCTTTAATCCTCATTTGGTTAAATTGTACTTTTCCTGTGTAAAGGAAAATGAAAGCTTATAGATTTGAGGTGTATGCTGCAGCTTTATATAAAGCAATAAAATAAATAGAATGCAGTTAGAGAAGGCATTCCTTGTTTATGTTCTGACCACCTCAGCGCAGGCCCACATGGACATCTGTAGGATTGTCCCTGGCAAGACCGGGGACAGCAGAAACCAGAAGCAGACCTCAGAGCTGGCCACAACCCTGGCTGCTGCATAAGAGATGCATCCTAGCAGGAATTAAATGGGCCTCTCAGAGCAGGGGTGTGAGGATTGATCAGGCAGGACTGGGAGGAAAGGACAGTCATGCTTTCTCACTGAGAGCCATGGTTCCTAGCAAGCAACATAGGGATGGCCTCGGTGCCCTTAGAGAAATGGCACCACTGACCTGGACCAGGCAAGTGAGAGAGAAACAATGACAAATTTCCACCAGCAATTCTGACTCTACCTTTAGAGACACCAGAAGGTGTCGCTTCTGCTGTTGACCCCATAAAGATGAGCCAGAGGCTCGTTGAGGACAGAAGCAGCGCTAGATTTTCTCTAAGAAGAGGTGGTGAATGGGGTCATTCAGGGGCACAGGAACCCTAACCTTGAGGCATGAATGAAGACCACCAGCCAGGAGCCGGGGGACCATATACAGGCTGGATAGATGGAGGGTGACTTCTAAGACACCCTGGGAGCAGGAAAACGGTGGATTCTGCCATCCAAGGAGATTGTAGGCAGAGAGGCAGGGTGGAGGGGGATTTTGGTGCTTCTCCAGGCAGCACGCCATTGGCTTGTGGCTGGGTTGAGTCTGAGTGGTGATAGACAGGTCTGGAAGCCCACTCACTAAGTCATTAGTAACAGATTAACTCTGGGACCTGTGTAGGAGCCCAGAACTCATGGTGATGACCCATTTTTTTATGCAAGGAGATGGTATTAATTCTAAAATATTAGAAGAAAATTCTTATTCTTAAAGAGCATTTTGAGCCTATTTGTAAATTAATGGAGCTCTAGCAATAACAGTGCCATAATGAATGTCACATGAATTTCAAAGTTCTCAGCAAGGAAGCACCAAACTTATGTGGAAAACCAGAACCAACTAAGCCAAGTCCTTAGCACTCAAAGTGTACACTGTGTGTTCTCAAAAATATTTGCATAATAAGACAGTGACCACAAGAGATCTCAGTTGAGGAAATGTTAAACCCACCATTTCATAGGAGTGTAGAGAGCTGAGACGTCTGAGGCGATCTAGTTCTGGCTTTACTGCAAACTTGGTCAGATTACTGAACTGTAGTTTATTTACTGCTGTCTTCTGGAAAATAAGCATTCCTGCCCTGCTTACTTCACAGATATATGAGGTGTGTGTGGAAAGGCAAGAGTAAAATCATAAAAATGAGAAGATTTTTGCCCTTTGCTAGTAGAGAAAGTCTACAGAATTTAAGGGAAACAGGCATCAAACTGTTGAATGCAGTTGGCATCATCACTGTGCATCAAGTGTTGATAGTGAAGGCTTGGTCCATAAACACTCCTCTCACCTTACTTGCTTGGACTCTGTGACAATGGCAGAAAGATGTTTAATAACTGCATAACATCCAGAAAAGAAGCTACCTAGTCTGGAGTTTGATGAAAGATAAACCTATGGGGAAAATGAGAGAAACTATAAACATGAATAAAGTCTTCATGTAGACCTACAAGTTATTGGTAGCAGCCAGACATCCAGAGGGCTGAGCTAAGATTATCTCCCAGCCAGAACCAGGTTCCACCCCTTTGCCTGTGACTGGCCAGTTACTCAGGAATCATAGTAAAAGGCAACCTCAAGGGGACGAGAAGTCAATGTCAGCACACAGATTTGGCCTTGAGTTCATCCAAAGTCATGTAGATGTCAGATTGCTCAAGCTTGCAGTGAACAGGGGTTTGGGGAAGAGGCTCTGTCCAGACCAGGAATGGGAGGGCATAGCCCATTGATCAAGACACACTGGTATTTACTCGGGTTGAAAAACAGCTGTTGGTCAGACACAGCACACACCAGGATACATAGTGTGCCTGAGACCTTGGGCTCTGGGACATTGGGCACATGTCCATGACAACCTCTCCAAGCACCCATTTACCCATCTTAGGTACACAGAAAAAAAATTTGATGTAATCATTCATTACTAGAGAAGCAACTTGCCCTAATATCTACATTATAGGACAGGAGATATCAGGCCAAGTTGTCCTGCCAGTCTATAGTGGCAACTGCAAGTCCCCTCCAGGGATTTCTCAACAGCAGAACATTAGGTCATGGGCTCTCTCTGTTTCTATAATAGACTAGATATTATTGAGTCACAAAATACAAGACACAATAGAATTTTCATGCATTTATTTGAGAACTTCTAGCAGATAGAGTCTGAAAGGATTATGGAACAACTCATTTTAAACTTCATTGTTAAACAGAAGTTTGAAGTTCAATTCTTTTAGTGGGCATGAAGTTAGTGGCTTTCTTATGGAAAAAAAAATCATTAAAATGCATGAAAAAGAATATCACATCCTGAATCACACAGACCGGGCAATGAATAGTCCCGCCATGATTAACAGTCTAATGGGCAACGGCACGTTTGTTCAGTATTCAGACTCAAGTTCTCTCTGTATAAGAAGGAATGAAACCAGCTGGGCATTTCTGGCACACACCTTTAATCCCAGCACTTGGGGGGCAGAGGCAGGCAGATCTCTGTGAGTTCCAGGCCAGCCTGGCTATAGAGTGAGTTCCAGGGCAGCATGGCTACACAGAGAAACTGTCTCAAAAAAACCAAAAAGCCAAAAACCAAAACAAACAAACAAACAAACAAACAAAAAAAGAAGGGATGAAACCTCTCTGGGTTTCAGAGCATCCACACTGCCAGACACACTGTAGGCATGGTTTGTCTAATAAACTAATACATAGCGGTTTAAGTCACACATCTAAGATGACCCTGGGACAGAGCTTTAACATGCCTTACACAGAGCACTGAAAGGCAACACTCATTTCATGGGGAATTGGCTAAGGCCCCTGGACTACTTAAATTAAAGAGAATAAACCTAAGGACAGCCACTCAGCCATAGTCCCGTTTCTCGCCTTAGTTATTAATTGTACATTTTTCCTTGGTCTTGAACTATTTTCCATGGATACTGACTTCTGGCAGAACCTACCCCACTGACAGGAGCTCATGTTCCTGATATTATCAGGATTGTTTTATGTTCTGTCTCTTCTTCAATCTACCAACATTTGCACTAATTGCTTTGGCTATTTGGAAACAAAAGTAAATTAGACGTAATCCTTACCCTGAGGAAATGTCCAGTCTGTTAGATGGATACAGACTTTACTATATGGTGTCCTGTGTAACTAGGCAGAAGTGTAGGAGGCTCTTCAATCTCAAAACAATGCATTCCAGAGGGCTCTTTGGTCACCATTGGAAACTAGAAGGGTGTATGGGGGTGGGGGAGGATGGAGACCTGCAAAGAAATAACTCAAATTTAGATTTGACATCTCTTTTCTGCTGCCTCAGTTTGCCTGGCTTCCAGGTGGCAACCGTGGCTTCTGAAGGGATGAATTCCCGGGGCTTCTAGAAAGGAAAGGGAAACCCCGCCTACAGCCAGGACTTGCTGTTCGTCACTGGAGAGAACAGATGGGAACATGGAAGAGAGGCCAGGCTGGAGCGAGTTGGTGTCACGAGAGGACAGACATTGTACATGAAACAAACAAACAAACAAACAAACAAACACAAACAAACAGCGGGTGCCCTCTGGACAGCCCCAAATGCTCATCCATGGCAGCTCAGATGGCTCAGGCCCACATGCAGTGTTGGAAGGACTCTCTGTGCACTGCCCAGCTTAAGCTCTACTGTGCCCGATGCTGTGTCCTGAGTATATCCAGAGGCTCACTCTAGGCTTCTTCATGGAGCCCGGCCTTGGCTCACTCTTTCTTGTTCCAGAAGTCATTTGTGTCTAACTCTTCAGATATAGGCCATGGGTTCTTAACCATGTGGACAGGGGATTTGGTCAAAGAGGCATGAAGGGTTAATTTAATACTGAGAAACCCCAGGAGCCTACATACTTTTCTACAGCTCCATAACTGCTGTTAAAAAGGCACAAATGTCAGTGCTCTACTGTATGTCCCAAAAACAGCGTGAAGGGCAAATGCCTTATGAGTGGTTGTCCACCTTCCAAATGTTGCCACCCAACTGTAATTTTGCTGCTGTTATGAGTCGTAGTGGGAATATTTTTTTGAGATAGAAATTTGCCAAAGGGGTCACGCCCCACAGGTTAAGAACTGCTGTTCTGGATAATCATACTACAATTCACAGACCCAAAGAAGCTAAGTAGCAAAGAGGGCCCAAAGAAGGCCCTCCTTGAATCTCACTTGGATGGGGAAATAGGATAGACAGGAGAAGTGGATGAGAGAGGGAACTGGGTAGGAGAGGGAGTGGGGAGAAAAACAGGGAGAGGGGTCGGATGTGGGGAAAGTGGAGAAGGGAGGGGAGAGGGCTAGCAGAGAAAATGGAAACCGAGGGCAGGAGCATCTCTGAGACAAGCTAAAGGATATGGGGATGTCTCTAGCTGAGCCTTCTAGAGGCAGAAGACATAGAGTCTAAGGAGGCCACCTTCTAGCCAGGCAGGACTTACAATGGTGGGAGAGGAGCACCAATCCACCTACAAAACCTTTGACCCAAAATTTACCCTGCCTACAAGATATGCAAAGGTAAAGATAGAGTGGAGACTGAGGGAATGTCCACCCAATGCGTGGCCCAACTTGAGACCCACCCCATGGGAGAGAGCCAACCCCTGACACACTGACAGTTCTCTACTATGTTTGACAGGAGCCTAGCATCAACCAAAGCATTCACCAAAGAGCATGCACAGACTGGATCTAGGTCCCCTAAACATATGTAACTGATGAGCAGCTTGATCTTTTTTAATATAATTTTTTATTTATTACAATTTATTCACTTTGTATCCCAGCTGTAGCCCCTTCCTTGTTCCCTCCCAATCCAACACTCCCTTTATCCCTCCCTCCCTCCCTCCCTCATCTCCTCCCATGCCCCTTCACCAGTCCACTGATGGGGGAGGTCTTCCTCCCATTCCATCTGACCCTAGCCTTTCAGGTTTCATCAAGATTGGCTGCATTTTCTTCCTCTGTGGCCTGGTCAGGCCTGGTCACCTCCTCAGGGGGAGGTGATCAAAGAGCCAGCCACTGAGTTCATGTCAGAGACAGCCCTGCTTCCCCCTTACTAGGGAGCCTATTTGGAGACTGAGCTGCCAAGGGCTACCTCTATGCAGGGGCTCCAAGTTATCTCCATGAAAGGCCCTTGGTTGGAGTATCAGTCTCAGGAAAGATCCCTAGGATTTTTTTGGTTCTGCTATTCTCCTTGTGGAGCTCCAGACCCTTCCAGGTCTTTTTGTCTCCCCCTTCTTTCATAAGCTTTCCTACACTCTGCCCAAAGTTTGGCTCTAAGTGTCAGCATCTGCTTGATCTTCATGTGGATGTCTTAGTTAGCTGAGTAGCTGTTGTCTATGACATGGTCTTTGTTGCCTGCTTTTCAATCACTTCCCCCAATGGGGCTGACTTGCCGGGTCTCAGTGGATGAGGACGAGCTCAGTTCTAATGTGATTTGATTTGCTGGAGTCAGTTGGGGGGGCTCCCCTTTTCTGAGGAGAACAGGAGGAGGAATAAGGGGAATTGGGTAGGAAGAAGGGACCAGGGGGAAAGGAGGGAGGGGGCTACAATCGAGATGTAAAGTGAATATATATAAAAATTAAAGCTAAATTTAAAGAAAAGGAAAAGGACCACTGCTGCTGACAATCATCATTGCTTAGTCTTCAAGCCCAGCTGGTATACTGCTTTGCCCACTTGCCCAGCAAGCTAGATCAGTCCTGCCAAAGGCGTGCAGGAAGGACCTGTGCTAACCACGTGTCTCAGATGCCAACTTCATGGAAAATCCCTCAAGGCTCTCGCTTCATCTCATGCCCATGCCTGGGTCATGGTACAATCTTCTTGTGCCTACATGAGGAGAAACAAGGGCCAGAGCTGCTCACTTCCAGAGTTGTCTGTGTTCTACTTCCATTGGTGGCCTAGAATCTCTGGAAAAGAAGTAAGAACAGACAAGGTTTTTTCGGTGGGGGCAGCTGTAACCTGTCCTAGCCCAGTTCTCACAGAATGAGACAGCTACATTAGAGACAGCATCCCAGCAGGGGCCTCTGCAGGGAAGTAGGGCTGGGTGCAGCCAGCAGGTGAAACTCGGGAAGTAACTTTGCCCTGTGTTCCCTAAAGAAGCACCAGAGGTCAGTGGTTCAGGGACTTCCAAAATTCAGTGGCTGCCAAGGGGGCTAGCATCCACCCCAACATCGCTATCCTCTCTTGGCACTGCACTGCTGTAGCATATGGCAGAAATTATGAAACTCACTCTGTCATTTTAATTTTCATGATTAAATATGGGTTCTACATGTCATCACTCAAACATCCATTTGCACTGTACTCAGAGGGTCTTGTGGCTGAGGCCTTCTCCATCAATGAAACATTGTTTTAAAAGGACTCCAAGAGCCACAACCACAAAGCACAGCAAGATCCCTTTGATTTTAGAAAGATTCACACATGTGCTTCATGGAGAACATATTCGTGTCTGGGGAACAATCCCCTTCACTTTCAAACGCCTCCAATAAACTGTTCTTGGCTCCTCAGCGATGGAAAGTGGAGAGTGAGGCTTTGGCAGAGCATGGCCATGGATGATGGAGGGGGCAGCCTGGAGAAGCAGCTGCTTTGGAGCAGCTCTCTGTGGCTTCAGAGGCTGTGGGCTGAGGCCGCAGTGGGCAAGGCTCTGTCAGGAAGCAGGCCATCTGGGAAGGGCTGCAGCCGCCATCTTCCGCTCTCTGGCAAAGTCAAAGCCATGGGATGTGGAAAAATTCTTGAATTCTGAATAATGTCAAAGCAAGTTTATCTGGGCAGAAGAACATTAAGTAGTTACTCAGGAAACAAATCCTAGGAAGCCCAAGGACATCTGCATGCATCCAAAAAGCCTGACTTGAATGTGTGCAGGGTAAGGCAGGCTGCGGGGGAGCTGCAGATGCCATTCACAGCACTGACCTTTGCACTGTGTATCTTGAGCAGTTAGCAAAAACGAACAAATGTGTATTAAGCATGCCTTGTTGGGGACTAAGGTGTCGCAAAAAGAAAGGAGAGAGAGGGGGGAAAGATAGAGGTGAGATATGGGTTATTTACAGAAGGAATAAGGCGGTGAATGGCCAGTGATTATTCCTTCTGCAGTAGCCAGACGTGAACTCTAACCTACTGCCTGACTACAAGGAGGCAGACCTAAAAGACGAGGGTGACCTTTGTGTTGCTGTGACAACATGCCTGAGCCTGGGTGCTTATAAAGCAAAAAGGTTCATGCTTCATGACTCCAGCAAATGGAAGCTGTAAGCAGCGAGGCACCTGCAAGTGTCCTGGTGAGGAAACCACACGGAAAAGACACAAAGAGGACATCAACCGAGCACAAGGGGGACATACGTGTGTACAGCACAAAGGTGGTCATGCTCCCATAGCCCACCTTACACTACCCGTGACCACTCCACTCCCCAGAGGCCAGTCAGTCCCTGCTGGAGGGTGGAGCTCCTTGACCAGAGCCCTTCCCACTAGGACTAATGGTCTCAGTCTTCAACAACAACGGCGCCCTGCTGACCGAGGGACGGCAAGGAAGTCTGCAGATGACAGATCTAAACAGGTCTGAACTGCACCCAGTGGGGCAGCAAGTGCCAGCCAAGGGACCACTGTGCAGACCCCATGCTGGAAGGCTCTCGGGGTACAGGAAGATAGGGGGTGGCTGTGAACTAAATGGCAGTGTGTGGTGTGTGGTGTGTGGTGTGTGTGTGTGTGTGTGTGTGTGTGTGTGTGTGTGTGTGTGTGTAAATGCTGTGGCGTATATGGTATATGTTGGGCTGGGGTTGGGGACACAGTTCTCTTTACACAGAGGAGAAGAGCAGGAGGGGACGTTCCTGGCTGACTGCATGGCTACAAAGATTCACCGCTGTGGTTGGCGGTAGGTAGCCTGTCCACAGGCGGGGCATGCCCACGGTCTACCCTCCATCTTGCCCCAGGCAGCATGTCTTACGCCCTGAGGATACTGCTCCCCTGTGCTTTGCCCTCCAGCAACCTGCAGAGGAAGAGGTGGCTCCAGACACGGGCTGTCAAAGTTGTTCTGACCTTGCTCCTTGCTGCTGTGATGATCACCCTGACCGGAAGCAATCTAGGGAAGAAAATGCTTATTTCCTCTCGCAGGGAAGTCAGGGCAGGAACTCAAGGTAGGCTCCGGAGGCGGAAACGGAAGCAGAGCCACTGAAGGAATGGTGCTTTCAGGCTTGCTCCTCAGGGTTCACTCAGCTTGCTTTTTTCATAAACTCTAGGATCACTGACCAGGGGTAGGGCCACCCCAGTAAGCTGGGCTCTCCCACATCCACTGTTAACTGAGAAAATGCTCCATATAGACATGCCAACGGGGCAAATTGATCGAGGCATTTTCTCAGTTAAGGCTCCCTCTTCTCAGATGACTCTAGCTTGTTTCAAGCTGAAAAATACTAAGCAGTTCACCCTCTGTTGACGTAACTCTAGACCTCGAGTCTGGACTTTCTCAGAGGACTCAACAACGCAAACAGAAAATTTGCTCTGGTCCTCAAGACAGAAAACAGGACGCTAGCTCGCACACTCTGGACTGTGACAGGAAACCACAACACTGGTCGTCATTAGGGAGCTTCACTAGGGAGCGTTCAGCCACTGGCATGCAAGGAATGAGGGCTCATGCTCATAGCCTTCGGTGGGTAGTGTTTGTGCCATTTTGATGACTTTATTTTAAAACTCTTCAAGTGTTAGCACTTTCCTGGTTCCAGTTAGGTTTTCTTTCTATATGCTTGATTTCCCATTTACCTATTTTTACTCCTTATAGCAGTAATTTAAAAAAAAAAAAAAATCACTATTACCAAACACCTGATGGAGCAACACTGGAGGGCTTATTTTGGCCCACAGTTGAGAATACAGTCCACACAGTGGCTGGGAAGGCATGGGGAGGGGATTACGAGGTGTTTGGTCATGTGACCTCTGAAGTCAGGAAGCAGAGAGTAGAGGGGAAGTCGGGCCAGGCTATAAACCCTCAAGACTCACTCCCAGTGAGGCGTTTCCCTTCCCAGGTCTCCGCCTGTCCCACAATCTTCCTAAACAGGGACCCCCAGCTGGGAACCAAGTATTTAAACACATAAGCGTGTGGGGGACATTTCACATTCAAACCATAGCTATCATCTCTTCCACCGGGCTGTATGATCCTGGGTGAAAGATAGGCATTTGGTCACCCCTTCACAGAATCCATTCCTCCTTCCGAGGCACGTGATTTGTGTGGCACAAGGAAAATGAGTGATGTCATGGAGCAAACCCTGTGGGTCCAAACTGTCCCCTCTCACTTTCTGCCAGTGTGACTAGAGCCGCCCACGCTTAAGCTCACGGTCGAGCAACAGTTAACTCCTGCTCTAACGTGGGGCACAAGAGATAGAGAGGACATGAGGTCGCCTGAGGAGAACTTTGTTCCCAAAACTGTCTAGAGCCCCAGCCCCGTGACCTTGGAGTTTCCCCTCTTTGACACCCAGTCAGAGCAGGCCCTGGGTGGACAAACCCATGAGTGTGGTTTCATCGAGAGATGACCTTTCACTGAATTGGGAAATGACTCTTTAACGTGCTGCTTTTCCCCAGCTGAGATGAAGCCTTCCGAGCCATCTCTGTGTCTTGTTCGGCAGGCCCCTGGACGTTTGTTCCACCACCTTTGAGGGAGTAGAGTTCACCTCTCTGACAGTCAGTCCTTTGTTTATTCTCTTCTCTCTTCTCCCCGCAGGGGTATTTTCTAAAGCCCAGTGTCTCACTTCTGTTAATGACAACATAGTATGGGAACTTGTCAAAACCAAGTGGAGTCCATAACGCACAGACAAGCTAAATAAACAAAGATAGAGGGTATCTGGGCTCCTGCTGGGTGACAAGAACAAGCACGTGAGATTTCCAGAAGCCTTCCCTGCATCTGCTGCCTGGAGAGAGGCCACCTTGTCACTGCTCTCTGGCCACATAGACTGCTGATGGATAGTTCATGCAGGATCACCTCTGGAAGAGCCTCTTCCACACGCTGACCTTCTGCTCCCCTGCTCATTTCCAGGTAAAAAGCATATTTTTCAGAGAACCTCTTTCCATCATTTTGTTTGATAATACAAATATTAACCTCAGTGTACCCACCCTTGAATTCATGGGCCCGTGTGAATTCATTTGAATTCATTATGTAGACTTTTTTTTTTTTTTTTTTTTGTCCGAGACAGGACAGCCTTGGCTGTCCCAACTCACTTTGTAGACCAGGCTGGCCTCGAACTCACAGAGATCCTGCCTCTGCCTCCTGGAGTGCTGGGATTACAGGCATTCACCACCATGCCCAGCTATGTAGACTGTTTAATGTGAATACAAAAAAAAAAAAAAAAGAATATTAAAATGTTCAAGTTCAGAAAACACCGCATGCTACTTGGGCATCTCTCAGTGGTTCCACCTGGGTGACTCTGTGGACACTCCACAATACTTTCTGCCACTAAGCACTCCTCACAGACAATAGAAAGGAAATGCCTCTTGTCATTTAGTGTGTGTGTGTGTGTGTGTGTGTGTGTGTGTGTTTTCACCTGAAAACCTTAAAGAAAATGGCAAATGCAGTTGCAACTTTCCCTAAGGGTTATATATAAAAATTTTAGTTAAATCCAACAAACCAAAAATTATCCATGAAAGCTAACATGAATATTCCTATAATATGGATTCAGAGCCGATGCCCTTGGCTGGCCCCCTGTCCATGCTCTGGTCACACAGTGCTTGTGCCCACGCCTGCTTCCTGGCAGGTGACTGCACTGTAGCCTGTGTGGTGGGTAGTGCCAGGTATTTTCCTGGCCTGTGGCACTGTCTGGGTATCCTCTATACCTTATTTAGCCTCTTTGCAGCGATGGACCACCTGTGGGCTTTCTTGTCCAAGGGGACAAAGTTATCCCATTAGGAAGCTGGGTGAAACAGGAGTTACTTCCTATTGTACTGGATTCTTGGAAGGGAAGTGTGCCCATTTGCTTGACAGTAGGTCTTCAAGAGCCACATTAGACTTCTTCGGACTGGTGGCACCAAGTAAGGCTGAGCTCTGGCAGTGTTTTCTACCTTCTCCTTGTCTCAGATGGCACAAAATACAGACATCTGAATGGACTCATTTGCATCTTCCATCTTTGACCCCCTCCCCTGTGCCCTCAGGCTCTGACCTCATCTGTTCTCCAGGCGTTGGCCCCTTGTACTTCTCAGGTTTTGACTCCCTCTGTTCCCTAGCCTTTGACATGTCTCCCTGCTCCCTCAGGGCTCTTAGTTTTTTGTTTGCTTGCTTAGGAATCTCTGTCTGCTTGAAACATGTTGCAGAATGTTCTTTGACTATAGTGAAACTTGATAACTGAGCTGAGAAACATTGCAGAGGTCACCGAATTCCAGCCTTGGACCTTGGAGTGACTTGAATCACATCTTCATCTAACAGACCAGGCTCAGTCATCTACCTCTGTCCTCAGAAGTCCAATTAAAGAGAAAGAGTAACCATTCAAAAAGAAAAATGGGTGATCCATTCAATGTGTCCATACTGAAAAGAAAAACAAAGAGGTCTAGTGACCCCCAACTAGGCCCATCTTTGGGGTCCTGACCTAGGTTTAAATGGGGGGAGGGGCAAAAACTAGTCAACCTGTGGTCTAGCTCATCATTGGCCAATAGTTGGTCCATCATTGGCTCCGTCATTCCCGCTAGGTGGTCTGACTTGCCAGGACAGTGTGAAATCTCTTCCTGGGCGACAAGCTCCTTCTCCATACTTAGCCTTTTCCTTCTCATGGGATTCAAGAGGAAATTCCAATTACTTGGAGTCCAGTCCAAAGGACCATTATACAGTCTTAGGCTGTGCCCTGCCCCAAGTGACTCCATTTTGTAGGAGCAGTTGGGTCCCTATTGAAAGCAAACACAGAGGCAGGATGACTCCTCAGCTTCTTTATTCAAGCACACAAACACTGTCTGTGCAGCACAGACCAGAGAGCAAAGGCGGACGAGGAACTCATTTATGCAAAACATTGCCACCTAGGAACTAGGCGAATCATTCCAGGGAACATGGGCATATGAAATCACATCAGGAAAAGAGGGTCAATGAATGATGCAGCCCGCCACTTGGATCATGTGGAAGCAGAGAGACCTGACACTGGGTCCTCGGGGATTTACCAACTCCCCACCCCATGCTCTTCCTACCTCAGCCAGCTCCTCCAGTGATGTCACTGCCACAAAGAGACTGGTCCTTTCTAGCTGCCACTGCTTGATAATAGTACTCCATTCTCTCACAGAACTCATCTTGACCAGTAACTCTTGCTTGTTTACCTTCAGTCAGACAGTGAATCCTTCAGCTAGAATGTTAATAACAATAATAAAAAAAAATGTCTATGTGCATCTGTGTCCTGAGGAAGAGCTCCCTGAGTCTTGCAGACGGCCCCTCACTCAAAAGGAATGTGACACAGATTATTGCAGAAAAAAGGAGCCCAAATGTTCTGACTGCTCAGACATCAAAGGTGAGGCTCCCCTGGGAGCCTTAAGCTCTGAGGAGGACTTAGCCAAGCCTTAGAGAGAAAAGCATCGATCATACCTTCATGTGAATCCAGCTGGTATGAACTTCTGACTCCCAACAAGAGAGCAAAATGATGTGAGGATGTGTCGTCCCTGTACCAAATGCTGTCACAGGCAGGTCACAGAAGCAAGCTTCAGTCTTCAGAACTTCAGGAGCAGCTGATCCAGACAGGAGGGAAAAGAATGCTCAGAGAAATTCAGGGTGCCGTGGCTGGTGTTTACATAAAGGGTCTACAAAGCATTGCCATTTTTTTATTTCTCCCTTAAATTTGTCACATGAAGCAAAAGGTTGTTTCTCTAAAGAGGGTACCATGCTGGTACCCAGCAATGCATTGTTGGTACAAGCTCTGTGGGACACTGGCTTATCAGAAAGCCTTGTGGATGGAGAGATACAGCATTAGGAGACAAAGAGAATGTCCTGTGAGGTGAGTGGGAAGGCTCTGTCTCTGATGTTCCAAAGAGAAAACTGCTGTTGAGTAACTGAGGCATCAAAATGGAGGGTTTCTCGTCAATAGAATATGGCCCTAGTTATTAGGCATTAGAATCATCTTTAATATATTGGACAAACCTTGAACAGTCTGAGATACAAGGGAGAATGGATGCTTGCCACAGGCATATGGAAAATATAAGTGAATTGGCAATGGAGGAAACTTCTTCCTGTAACAGGACAGAAGTTGGAAATGAGAGATTCTGTGTGCTGGTAAACATGTGTAAACTGAGTCACATAAAGTAAGCCTGGGACATTCACAGCTATGCTCACAGTGGAAAGTTGTAGAGGGTTTTGTTTTTGGTTGTTTGATTTGCTCTGTTTGTTTGGTTTTGCCTCTTGACTTTATCCGGGGACAGCATGATGTTACATAGCCTAGGTTGGCCTTAGTTGTATACTGCCTCGCCTGCTTCTTCATGGCCATCCCTCTGTAACAGGGCCCTTAGTTTCCAGCATCACAGCAGGACAGATAAACCAGCATGTGGTGTGTGGAGAGGTACTTCCAGCAATTCTAGATTCTGGTTCTGATTGCCTTGAAACCAGTGTCTGCTTAAAGGGTCCTCAACAAAATGGAAGGCATGCCCATTAGGTGTGCCATTAGGTTGTTAGGAATACTTTTTAAACTATTTTATTTGGTTTTCTTACCCTTTTTCTCCCTCTATACCACAATCCCTTCTAATACCCCAATACGGAGTAGGAGAGAAAGGTTAGTGGGGATGGGGGCAGAGTTCTCTTTAGCTGCTTCCTGCTGGTTAGGGTCATCCGGTTTCTTGTGAAAAGTCCGATCTTTGTTTCAGGATATCTCCAACTCCTTGTCAAACTGCACAACAGCAACCAGGAGCAGTGGAGGGGTGCGGCAGCCTTCTTTCTCTGAGACCTCTTTCTCTCAGAGGTCCTGAGAAATGTGGGCCCTGGCATTTATTCCCTCTCCAGAGTCCTCAGATTTAAATGATCTGCAGCTGGCAAAGAGCCTCTCTCAGAGCCAGAATGAGGCAAATAGTCTACTGCTGTGAACAGTCTGAATCAATCCCACAGCCTACACTGGGGATCAAATCAAAACCATGAATACATCCACAGCATTAGGTGCTCTTGGTTAGGACATCAAGTGTTTTCACGTGGAGTAGTTTGTGTAACTTCAGTTAAGAGAGTATTTCCCGAAGCCTTACAAGTTTAATTTCTGTCCCTGTTAATTCCCCACCCCTTCCCACATTCTCTTTGGAGGCTTTATTCCCTGGGGGTGTTATAATTAAACCATTGAGAATTAAATGAAAAGCTCTTGCACCAAGTTTTCAAAAAAAAAAAAAATTATGGTGTGTCTTGGGAAGCAGTAGGAACTCAAACTAATACAATCCAGTTTGTATTCAGAGAAATTTGGGGAATAAAATCACTCTCTCCAGTGCTGTCCATACAAGTGCGTCCACTTTGTCAGGGCCTGTGCTCTCCCTCCTATCAGCCACCTCCTGCTTTTCCTCAGAGTTATCCAGGTCAGCCTTGATGTCAGTGAAAAGGTGAACTTATATGGAAGAGGAAGTGGTGATATGGGGAGTACTTAAGGTCAGGGCATCAGAATGGTGGCCAAACCTCCAGAAACCCCTCTGATGGAAAGAGAGGAGGAGCACATGCTCCCTAATGGAATGCTGGCCCCCGGGGCTTACACATGCTGGAGTTCCGAGTGGACGAGAGAGACTGCTGTGGTGCTGAGAACTTGAGCTTGTGGGTGTATGGGTTCTCCTTTAGAAGGCCAGTGGCTGTCACTTGGAGTGTTGTTTGGTTCCAAGCCCGGGCATTCATGAAGCATGAAGAACACAATGTCAAACAGTTCGCGCATACCTAGACTCTTTTCCAGGGAGAATGAGGTAGCGGTTTCCAGACAAAACAGCCAAGAAGACAGAACTGACTCTCCTGCATGTTACTCAGGGTCCACCTCACCTTTCCAAGACTAACGTTCCTCTTCTCTGGGACACAGCCTCCGATCCATTCAGGACCAGTGACAGGCCAGCTTCTTCCAGTGTGACCCGTGGACCAGGATTCCATAAGATGGAGGTTCCCTAGTCACATCTGTAGCTGCCGTGTAGGTCCCAGAGCAGCTATGACAAGTCACACAGGCCAAGGTCATCGGCTCAGAGTTCTGAGGTGGAAACCCAAGGCCACGGGACGGGCGGGCACAGCAGTGGTCCAGGCTCCAGGGAAAACCTCTGCTTTCCCTCCCCCACCTTCCCACAGGCCTGTGGTCTTCGTTGGCACGCCTCTGTCATGTCTGAGTCTGGCCTCTTCTTTCCTCTCATGAACAAGGGGAATTTAGGGCCCACGAAAGCAGCTTGGAATCACTTCATCTCTCTTAACTCGAGTCCTGAGAAGAGAGTCGCTTATATTTGTCATTCAGCACAGTGTCCTAGGAATGAAACCTGGGGTAAAGGAACAGCCAGACATGCTGTAGAGTCTGGGGGACCAAGCAATGCTTGGCACAGATCTATCTACTGCTGACTCTTAGCAGGTAGTCATAAACACACTTTGGTACCTAATTGTCACCTCTACATATAATTGGCTTTTTTTCCCCTTACATATATGAGTGTTTTGCCTGCATGTGTATAGGTATGGGTACCATGCCCACGCCTGGCGCTCATGAAGGTCAGAAGGTAGCACTGAATGGAACTGGAGTTATTTATAGATAGCTGTGAGTCACCATTTAGGTGCTGGGAACTAACCCAGAGCAGCAAGCTCTGAGCCGCCTCTCCAGCCCTGATTTTGAATATTTTTAAGGGGACAAATGAATGGTGCAGCCACTACTTGGAGGAATTAAGCTTTGTCTTTGTGTCTGGTGGCCGGGGGTGGGGGGGGGGAGGCTTAGAAGGGTGTTTTTCTTGTGATAATCTGATCCCTTATAGAGCATGTGATAAACTCACCCCACATTGAGGATGGGCGTATTGTTCAAGTCTTAACCTATGTTTAAATAATTAATTTTGAAACATCTCAAAGCTCTTCTCTATGAACACTAGAACTGATCGGGTCAAACCCAAGCCCCGCAGTAGGAAAACAGATTCTGTCAGGGTCAGAAAGAGTACATAATAAAAATCTCATCCCTGGCTTCCAGAGAAGGAAGCTCAGACCTGAAGAGAGCCTCCTCCTCCTACCTGTGTCACTCCGTCAGTTGGTCATAGACCAGAAAGCACCTAGCGGGCAAGAGGGGATGAGACAGGGTTGATTAATAGCACAGTGGAACAGAGTCGTGGCCTGGAGCCAGGCAGGGTAGACATGGCATTGTGCTCAGCCAGCTTCTCTCCTGGGATATTGGCTCATTTGTCCAGAACACACAGAAACAGCACGTGACGGATATACGCGCAAACACACACGTGCACACATCGTCAGTAAGCATCTAGAGGACACACAGACACATACAAGCTACACAACTGCACATGCACACACAAGCGCTCATCCTCAGCCAGTAGCTAGACTGTGCACAGAAGACACTTGGAGGCCGTGAGTGCCACGACCACACAGGTGTGCACTTTCAGAAGTCAGATGAACTCCGTCCAGTCCTGTGGGAGGCTGAAGATTTGTCTTAAAAGTATATAAAGCGTCTGTGAAGTTTATGTGCGTCTTAATTATAAAGGCCCACACCTCAGGATAAAAACAAACGCAAACCAAAGTGACCAGAAAGGAGAGAAGCAAAGTACCAAAGGCAAGTCTCAGGCGCCCTCTGGTGGTCAGAATTGCACCACAAAGGGGCAAGTGGCTTGGATTTGTTATTAAAATTCATTAGCTTGAACTATCTGGTTTTTAAATGACGAATTCAAAATGATATTTTATTTACAATTTTCTCCGGTGATTCTGATGTCACCCCATGAGAAAGATGAAAAATAACAGGACAGTTTACCATATGCTGGCAGATAATCTAACCCCATGGGAGAAGTTTGATTCAGACTTACAGTTCTGACCTCAGATTTTGTATCAAGGCGTTATTTTGTTTTACCTGATATTTAGCTCAACGGTATAATTAATAAGAAAATAATCATGTTATTTGCAGCCTCGGAGTCCAAGTCAAACACCATCTGCTTGTCAATGAAGGTACGCTGGATAATTTTATATCAACTTGACAGAAGGTAGAGTCGTCAAAGACGTGGGAGCCTTCATTGAGAAAATGCCTCCCTAATATTTGGTTGTAGGCAAGCCTTTAGGGCTTAATGTCTTAATTAATGATGGATGGGGGAGGGCCCAGCCCATGGTTCATGGTGCCATCTCTGGGCTGGCAGTCCTGGGTTCTATAAGAAATCAGACTGAGCAAGCCATGGGGAACAAGCCAGTAAGAAGCAGCCCTCCCTGTTCTCTGCACCAGTTCCTGTCACAGGTTTCTGCCCTGTTTGAGTTTTGTCCTGATTTCCTTAGATGATGAACAGTGCTAGGAAAGTGTAAGCCGAGAGGAGGATCTCTCCTTGAAGTGCTCGGGACTTTAGAATAATGTATCCAAATGCTTCCTTTGTGTTCCAAAGTGCTGGTGTGTTCAATGAGACTGTCACCAGTAAAAGAGCCAAAAGAAAGAGAAAGGCAAAGATGGGACTAAACTACATATGTTTAAATACAAAAAAAAAAAAAAAAAAAAAAAAAAGGATATTCACTCATGTGGGGTTGGGAGGCAAAGGAAATAGGAACTCTTGTAGGTGATACCACTCTGGAAACATTACTGTACTATTTGAGGCGTGGCATAGCCATGGATGGGTTATGGCTACAAGAAGGAGAAGAACAGGGCTGTACTCAGGAGCAAGTGAGTCCAACCACAAAGGCGGATGGTGAAGCCTCCATGAGTGTTGCTGAAATAAACCCACCCAAAGGGCCCTGGCTCTGCAGTGTGGTGGCCTGAGTGACTGTCACCCAATGCCACCGCCATGTAGATGGTGCCAGACGATCCTGGATTGATGTAGCCTCGGGAATTACACTGACTCTTCCTTTCTTTCCTCCTATAGCCTCTGATAGCCCTCCAAAAAAGCCCCCAGGGCATCTGGAACACCTTCAGTCCCTTTGGTCTCTCAGATGTCCCCTCCAGGCTGCAGGGGCCAGGGGAATCCCTCAGCAAGAGACAGATTCGGGAACCAAAGTGCAAGCACGTTGGAGACGATCAGGATTCTGCCAGTAGGTGGCAGGCACTCCCCTTGAGCAAAGTGCTTGAAGCCAGAGTCTGGGACCAGACCCCACAGAGTGTCCTGTGGAAAGATAAATCTTTTCAGTGTCCGGGTTCATAGAATTGTACTTCAGACGGGTTCTAAAGATTCTATTAATTAAATAGCCTTGGATTCCGATCATCAAAGCGCAAACGGAGCAGACAATTTACAGAGAAAACCATGTGATTCCTCTTCTGCCAGCCCTCTGCCTCTGTTTAAGAGTTTCTAGTAGGAAGCTGCATTGAACAGAAAGCTTTCCCCGACCCGCCAGCCTCCAGAACCCTGGCTTCAGGTTCCTTGTGCCAGCATCAGCTTTGTGTCTGTGTCTCCCTGATTGCATGCAGATCTGTTGAGTGACAAGAAATGGCTTTTATAGTTCAGCAAGCCAGCTCTGCATTATAAATTTGGTATAGGGTGAATATTTATCAATATCTGGTAAGCCGTGCCTAAGGGAAGGTTCTTTTGTGCCTGGGATAAGCTACAGTGAGAAGCTGCCGATTAAAGGGGCAAGGCTGGGAGGGGGTGGGGGTGGAGCAATATACTGTGTATAATCCCTGAGCTCTTGACATACGTCAAGTCTAGACCACAGGATAACAATTGCTGTTCTTGGTAAATCTGACACATTCATAGCACACACAGTCAACTTCTGTGGTGCGGAAGTAAATCTTTATAAAAATAGAAAAATCAAACCACAGATATTGCTTTGAACTGTCTTCAAAGCATTTTCTCTCCTCCTATTTCTGTCATGAAAGAAGAAAGCCACTAGGTTTGGAAGCGGAAGACATGTATTTAAACAGCTCATACTTGTTGACCAATAAGATTTGAAATGAAATATTTAAATCTGAAAGTGTTTGTGTGGCCAGGTCGGACTAAATGCATGTACCTGAAGACAGTCATGGGTACTGTTCACAGCCTCATCAAGGGCTTCGGTTTCTTTCTAAGTTGTTAGGCCCAGAGAAATATTTTCCTGATATTGGGTACATTTGAGTCCTGAGTCCTGGACACAATTAAGATCCTGGAGAATGCACAGCAATGGGGCTCCAGAGACCTAGTGCTCCAGTATGGCTCCCAGCTTTTCTCTTTGCCAACTCTGGACTGGAACCCAGACCCAGAATCTCCACTCTGCCCTCTGTGTGGGGAGGGAGTCTCGCCGTTCTCATCATGGGAAAGCCCCTCCCCCCTGGAGGAACCCCTCAGAGGCTGAGAAGAACACTGAAGAAAGGTGGTTGTGGCCTGTGGTCCGACCTTAGGATCAGGTGGCTAGGGAAAAGTTTTAGGGCAAATATTAGTTTACAATCTCTGGGATAACAGATCTCTACAGATCTGGCCTAGACCCCACAGTTCTGGAGGTCACTCATTAAGAATCCCAGACTCGTGGGATCACGTTCTGTCGGCAGCCTCTTGGGAGGCTCATTTTTAAGCCTGCAATTTTTACAAAAACTGTTGAGATGGTGGGTAGTGAATTTTCAAGTCTGTGGTAGAGAGGCCCCACCTAGAGAGATCACGTGAGATGGCGAATAAGGAACTTGCCATGCTTGAGGCAGAAGAACCACACTTTTCTTTGGCTGAATTCAGGCCCACTCCTCTCCACACCTGGTGCCACTCACTTCAAAACTCATCTACAGGAAGAGGCTCCACGAGCCCTTTTAACAAGCCCCTTTACAATTGGCCAGGCAGTGTACAGGCAAAAATACAGCCTTGAGCACCCCTTCCCAACCCGCTTCTCAGCCAGCGTGGTGGTTGACGCACTGTTCTCACATTCAGGGCGTGACTCTGATGACCAAACAGATTTTTCTCGTACTGTTCACCTCAAAAATCAAAACAGAACTAAACAGCAGATGCTGCCCTACCCGTCTTCCGAGAGAGTTGTCCCGTTCCCTAGAGAGCAAGTTCCCTCCCTGCTGAGAACCTGGCCCGATTTGGGTACTCCTGCGCCCTCTGAGGTGCTGGAGTCTAAGCAGCCATGCACTGGCACCAAGGTGAGGGCCACAGTTGGGAAGCTGAGGCCTTGCTGACCCCAGGAGGCAGAGGTCCCTGTGCTGCCTTCAGAAACCCGGGGCTGGTGCTCCAGGGCCCCTCCGTTTATCAAGGGTGCTCCTGTGCGTGCTGAACCGTGCCTTTATAGATTTCTTCTTGGAATAAATTAAATCAGACCCATAGCCAGGTAGTCACAAGCGTCTCCCCCGAGCCTGTGGACACAGCCTTGCCTTGTGCTCTGTGGGCCCGGCCTCCCGCGATAACTCTTGCTGACAGGTACCAACCTGCGCACGAGAGCCAAGCCAAATGTGGA
The DNA here is from genome assembly GCF_030254825.1 of Meriones unguiculatus. Classification (NCBI taxonomy): domain Eukaryota; kingdom Metazoa; phylum Chordata; class Mammalia; order Rodentia; family Muridae; genus Meriones; species Meriones unguiculatus. The sequence goes on from NC_083367.1 coordinate 56,962,555, forward strand.
CGCGAAGCAGCTTCCAAACATGAACGAACCCCACTCGGCTACTAAATCAGCCCTATTTTCCCTTCAGGGAAGCCTGTGGGGGTGCAGAGAAAAGGGCCCTGCACGAAAGGAGAAAAATCTCCAGCAAGAAAGCCACGTTGCCATTCGGCTATGTCCCCTTCTACTGCTTCCTGGGACGGGCTAGGTGGTGCAGTGCATGTTCTGACTTGCTTTATAAAATGTTGAAAGAAAGAAAGATGGAACAAAGTGGAAAAAAAATAAATGAACAGAGTTCCCTCTGCTGGAGGCCTGTTACAGAACCTAAGTCTGTGGCTGGCACTGAGCCACGTGGGCCCCTGACTCTGTTCCTACTCACCAGCCGGTAGATACAACTAAACAAGACAAGTCTTTAATCTCACGTTGCTCAGCCGCCCCTCGGCGTGCCATGCAGTGGGGTGTGGGAAGGAGGGTGTGCGGGCTGAATCATGTCAGTGGGCACCCACAGAGTGTAAATCTTGTCAGGCAAGGCCTGAGCAGCCAGCCTGTGGGCAGGATGGAAGAGCCCAGCTCTGCCAGGCGCTGTTAGCCTGCCCCTGGCCCGAACCAGGGCCACCTCTGACCACAGCCTCCGTGGCCACCACCTAGGGAGGAGGTCTCCTTGGTCACTGGGTCCACTTACTGGAAACTGCTGCCACGCCATGAGGTCAGTCCCTGGGAGATCCATAAATAACAGCTCCCAGAGGTACCTTTTCTATTTGCGGTAACCCCCCTTTCTCCTCCCACCTCTCCAAGTGATAAATCAGGTGAGCAGCCTGAACAGCACTGCTGTTCCTCAGGCACCGTGGTCACAGATGACTGACTGCCATAGTGTCCCTCAGCCACAAATGAGGCATAAATAGATGGCCATTAATCCCTGCCCAACGACGTGAAAGGCTGGCTGCTTAGTTGCTGGCTGGTGAGGGGTCAGAGCCACCAGCAGTCGGCTCTTTGCTCCTGAACTGTGATAGGGAGTTGCAAACTCACCTGAAAGGAGATGAGGGTCACCACAGATGTCCTGAGATGGCTGCAGCATCACCACGAACTCCATGAATGATGTAGGACCAGTGAAAATCCAGAGGCAACTATCTCAGCAGAGGCATTATCTCAGCTTGCTGATGGTGGAGCCTCTGGAATGAAAATCCCTGAAACAGCATCTCTGTAACAGCTTTGCCTGTGCAGAGATATACCCTTCCTGCCCTGGTCGGAGCCTGTCCTGGGGTCACAGAGGAGGCGGGAAGTCATTGGCCCTGGCAGCCAAGCAGGCTGGCTCCATGAGCCTCTGCGGGGCCAGCTCCAAGTCACCCAGGAAGGCACCATTTATCCCTCACTTTAATAGTACAAAAGAAAACACACCATATTCACAGAAACACCAGGCATGGTAGGTTACCCCTGTAATCCCAGTTCTTGGGAAGCCGAGGTGGGCATGCCACCATCTCGAGGCCTACACTGTGAGTTTTAGGCCAGCTTTGACTACAACATGAGAAACTGTATCAACACACACACACACACACACACACACACACACACACACACACCTTACGAAGAGTATGTTATTCTCTTAAACCCTTGAAATTGGATAAGACAAGTGAGAGACCCAAATCTCCAAAATTAAAACCCCTTTTTCTTGGGCCCTCAGGCCGGTGATGTGCTAGGTCTCAGGAGAATGGCTGTTAGGGTTAGGGGAATGAGTGTGGGACACTGGGAAAGTGGACAGAGCCCTTGACCCTGATAGCGCTAGCCACCAGCCAGGGTCCAGGTGGGCCCCTAGGACCTTCTCCTGGCTCTCCGTATCTCCTGCCAGCATGATGAGAGCTTCAAACACCTGCTGCACAGTTCTCATTTGTATTTCTGTTGTGACCTCTCACCATTCAGCAGGGACCCAGATGGTAGCCCCAGCAGGAAAGGAAATCTGCAGCTATGACACTTAGAAGACAGGTCCCAGGATTCCAGCTCCTCGCACAAACAAACAACATTGCCTCCTGTCGTGGTGTTTGCTTGCTTTTAACCTCAGTACTCCCTCAGGTTGCTAAAGCAGGCCAACTCATCTGTGACGGCTCTGAGGAGCGCTGCCGCCAGAGGGCGCTGGTTCACCTAAAAAAAAAAAAAAAAGGACACGCTGCAAGTTGTAAAACTCTTTGTTTCTTCTTCATCACCCAAAGGGCTTCAAAACCATTCACACTGCGTATTCAGCAGCCACAACGTAGCGTGCGCCCTGAGCCCTCGCCACCTTTCGGCTGGTTCTTCTCTGGTTCTTCTCTACGTTCAGGGCAGGGTGGGTTGAACACCTAAACCAACACCAACAAGCTCACAGAAGGTCCCTTTCAAAAGCGAGCTTTCATCACAATGTGAAAACAGATGCCAGCAAAGTATGCATTCTAGGATCCTTCAAGCATAAAACATAGTAAAACAATGTTCTTTATTTAATAGCTACCTAAAAAGTTCCAAATGCCTCCCTCATTTTTTTTGCACATCATTTAACCATCTCTTCGTGTACTTCGTGGCCTCTCGATGTTATTTTCCATAGATGGAACAGAAAGAATGTCTGATTCATATAGAATCAACACATTCATTGGGATTTATCAGTGGCCAATCCAAATGGATGCACTCCATGGGCACATGTGGGATTTCACACCCAGATGTGTCTCGTGTGTTTTCCTCATGTTTTACTGATAGAGTACCCTTAGCAGAAGATGATTCTGTTTCACTGGGGCACATACAGTTTGTGGGTAGTTAATCCGAGAGTAGTTACCACAGAATAATGCCTGGCACTGCATTCCTTAGCTATGTGCCTCCTCGTTGGCTTAATCAGCCTCCCCACTCCCCAACATTTACAGTGACACTGATCGTGTCCCTGTACCATAGGCTCATGAGAGGTGAAGTTGAATGGGGAAAGTTTTGGATTTATTCTTCCCTGGGAAGATCAATAGTAACTTCATTGTCAGTAGAGAGGAAAAAAAAAAAAATTCAGAAATGGAGCTTGTCACCTCCGTTTAAGGCATGGGCTGCCTTAAGCTGGATTTAAGACTTGTAAGGCCATTCTAGCGACACCTGACAGGGCATAGTGATGGGAAGAACAGTGGAGGGGTGGTCATGACCACTGTGGCCATGGTAGCCTATTCTCCAAACATCTTGCAAGTGTGAGGCCCTGTAAGCCCATTCCTAGCAGCTCTAGGGCCTGAATGAGTCTCAAAAGGCCCTGACGTCTAGACCCTCAGATATGCTGTGAGTCTGTGTCTGACGTACATGGGGTGGTGAGGGGAAACAGCTGGAATCATGTCCTTGTGAAAAAGCCCATACCCCTGTCCACCCTAAACCTCTTTAATACACAGTCTCCTTCTCATCAGAGCAGAGCAGCCAGGAGTATCCACTCCCGGAGGATGTGCTCCTCAGGGCAAGGCATCACGGGACACACAGTGGGTCCAATCAGCACCCATGTGGTGAGCAATGAGTATTGCCAAACGTTTAACCTGAGGCACTGTGGTAAACTCAAAAAGATCAAGAGCCATGCAGAGGAGTCCTACATCTCACAACTGCCCCTCTATAGGAGTAATGTTTAGCGTCATCCACTCCTTAGTAAGCATTTAGAGTTGGGGGGTTAGGTGAGGGCTAGCGGAAAAGGCTCTTATCAAAGCTCTGCTAGGTCTTTTTACAACCAGTGGTCCAGTCTAGTCATGTGGGAAATCCCCTGACCTACCTTCTCTGTCTGTGTTCTTAAAGCTGCTGGGACTGTTTGAGTCACAAGAGGCTTAAGAACAAGAGAGAGTAGGTTTGGACAAAATGGGGAGAGACCGGATAGATTCTATCAGGGCGTGTCTCCTCCCCTCCTATGCAACACAAGCAAATCAAAGCGCAGAGTTTATGGTTTCTGTTTTGGAAGCTCTGACTTTATATGCTTTCCTTCTGAACAGAGTCCAGGCCTGTTTCAAGACCCATAAAGCACATTGTACTCCTGGCTCCCGCCCAGGGAGGTTTTCACCTCCATGTTTTCATGAAATAAACTATTACTCTGCCACCTTGCTCCAGTCTTTACAATTAAAGCGGCGGGGGTGGGGGGAAGCTTGATTTCCACTCATGGGCCGTGGGCCCCTGGCTAGGAAGTTGAAACCATTCACACACACACACACACACACACACACACACTCACACCCCCGGTCTTTTCTCCATGAGCTCCCCAAGCTGCTTTGTTTCTAGGACCTTCTCTTTGCACACTACACCTTGTCCAGGCCTGTGGATGAGGCAGTGGGGTTGCAGGACCCTGGCTGCGAACCTTCCCATCCTATTCCCCCCCGTTGTGCTCTAACTGCCTGAGCTCCTCCTGCCCACCAGGCAGAGCCCAGCTCTGCAGGGCTCCAGCTCAGCCCGGCCTGGCTTTCTACAAGCTCACCCACAGCAAAGGAGTCCCTGAAACTGGAGATAAATGGCTTGCTTCTCTGGTTTCAAGGTAATTTGCATATATTTTCTCACTTAGCATAGCAACCTTATCTTAATTATGTATTTTCATCTAATTCTCCCATTACAGCACGGGCTTCTGGAAGTCTGCCCCCATCCTGCTGACTCAGAGCAGGGTGCCTTGGCTCAGTCAGGTAAAGACCACAGGTAAGAAAACTGCTGAGGGCAGGAATGGACAGGCGGACTTATGCGAAATAAGTGACAGGACACGCCCAGAAGGCTCAGGCCATCCAGCCAATAAGAAGTGGGGTAAGTGCCAAAGGCATAAGAACATTTAAAGTCTCAGAAGTCACTCCTGGGTCCCTGAAGGCGTTTACCCTGGATTCTGTACCTCAGATCTCTCGAGCCCCCTGCCATTGTCAAAGGCATCAGGGTATCCCAGGAAGGAGTGGGGGGCCCGCCATTCAGTGTAGCGAGTGATTCACAGGACAGGAGTGAGCTCCAGGAGGAAGAGGGGGTACACACCCACTAGGAAGGCAACCAGGACCCCACAATGTGGGCGTCCACTGGGATTGGACCATCACATGGTAAGTAACTCAGGGTTGTGAGAGCCTAGGAAAGAGTTGGGTTTCTAGTGGATCATGGGGGAAGCAGGAAGGGCACACTGGTGGTCCCCAGGGACCCAGATAACACCACTGAGACCCCAAAAGTGAAGCTATTTCTCAGCTCCTGCCCACCCTCCAACCAATATTCTCTCCGTTTTCACAAAAGTAACAAAAATGGCCATTTTGGTAATGGGCATCCATTCTGAATGCTAGGAATTGTGCTGAGTTCTTTATATTCATTTAGTTTGTCTTTTACATCTTTGCCAAAGTCATAAGCCTATGATGAGGTCATCCAAGGACAGCTCTGGAATTCCATACGGGCACAGAGGGGACGCAGAGGGGCTTGAACCGAAGTGAGCACGCGCAGAAATTCATGTGCTGCCGAGATGGTTTCCAAGGCCATTAAACAGGACAGGACAGGACAGAGAGGAAGCTGACAGGAAACAGAAGCCAGGCCCAGCCCCAGCTGAGAAGGCGCTGCAGTCCGAATAACGTCTGGGCCGGATCCCTCATCTCCAGTATTGCAGTGCCTTGCACCAAACTGTGGCCACAACAAGGATGGCGAACTACCTACCAGCAAGCGGACAGAGACCCCTCGCAGGGGGCCGTAACGCCGTTCTGCAGGCGGGGAGCCAGGGCTCTTTTTCAGCCCTTTGCTGCTCAGTCTCCCTCACACTGAATGTGAAACAGATGCCCCGGGAAGCCCGGGGTAAATGTAACCTCAGCGTTGGTTTTATCACGATTTTCTGTTGCTAATGCTTCAGGAGTGTATGTCATTTCTAAATATATCTAACTCCTAAACATGTGGGTTACCTCCCCCACAGGAAAAAAAAAAAAAGTATGTTCAAATGTCCTTTACCCCAGCCATTAATAACTGCACCTATCAACATGAGCCAGAAACTGGGAACGATTCCGCAAATCTCTATTTATTAAAATTGAGGTTCATATTCAAAACTATTGGAATGACATTTGTAAGCTGCCTCAGCATACTTCTCTATATTTAGATGTGGCTTGAACCAGTCTTTTTTAAATCGCTCAGATGAGCCCAGAGACCTTGGAAACTTCTGAAGCTGTTACTGCAGCTCCCATCTTAAGTGACCCTCACCAGGGACTCGTTTCTAAGTGTTCGTAGAGGAGAGGTGAACTGTAACGGAGCATGTGTCCATTTCATTTTCATTCTTTTTTTCTTGATTTTCATGTTGTATGCTGAGGAACCATTACTGGCTGGGGTGTTGCCGGTGGTCCGTTTAGGGACGTGTCATGCTGGAACTGAGAGGACAGGAATCCTCACCTATGTGAGCAGGTCCAGCAAGGTCGGGGGAGAGGCATGCAGCTGGCCGGTCCAGCGCTTTCTCTCTCACATTTGCCATATCATTGGTTCGTTCCTCTTGACGTTTAAGAAAAAAAAAATCAAATGGAATCCCATTCTCTAGAGCCAAGCTCAGGTTTCTTTGACTCTGGCAACACCTAAGCACCTTGTCTGTGTGTCTGTCTGTCTGTCTCTGAAATGTTCTAGACAATACCGGAAGGTGTCGACTCTTTAAGCCGAACAGAAGCTTCTGTTCTTCACATTATTTCCAACAGCTCGGGATCGGCAGGAACAATGCTTACTGACATGCAACTCACTTCTCACCACACGCTGGGAGTTCAGTGCTGTCCCTGAAGCACAGTGCCGACTGTGCCCTACCCAAGACCCCAGTGCTGACTCCCTTTTGAATCCACTCCTGGGCCGGTCATCCAGTTCACATCTTACCCTGACCCGTGGAAGAGCCTGGGGTGCTCCCCGTTTATAGGAGCAGCATATTCCACAGAACGTGGCAAGCATCTGGTAATAAGAGAGGGTGTTCGGGGCCAGGCCATTCCACAGCTGGTGGGGCACATTCTTTGGCCCACTGCCAGCAACTCCATCTACCACCTGCCTTTTAAAGGCTCCCCTTTCAGATGGTATGCACCTGGAGCGGTCAGCGCCTATGACTTCATTGATTGTATCGGCTCTGCAAGACTGCGGTAAACACCACCTGGCTCTCAGCGGTTCTGCAGAAACCGCTAGAGAGTAAAGCAAGCCCCCACTCCACTCCCACCCCAAACACTAGGCAGACCTGGGGGCTGGGACCCACACAGCCTGGAAGGCAGTGACTCAGACATGCAGTTTGTTTTTTTCCACTCCCACGAAGATGATTTATTTCCTAAGTTCTTAGAATCACGCATGTGAATGTGCAGGGCAGAGGTCAGGCTTTTAAGTTTTCCCTCTTCTTCACTTTTTTCTTTTGGGACAGGGTTTTACCATAAAGCCCAGGAGAAAAGCTGAAATCTTTAGAGTCCCAAATGTTAACATGCAAGCCACCACCGATGGAAGAATATCCACTTCTTTTTATTCAGCCTTTTCTAGCTGATATTATTTTCTTTCCTAGATGGCTAAAAAACAGTAGAAACCTTGAAGGAACTGCCTATATCTCTCCCTTGCTTCATTCTTCAATAGTCCTCAGCTCACATCATGTAACTATTCTTTCTTTGAAGTCAGTGTTCATTCCAATTACATTTAATTATTTTTTTAGCGTGTTATCTCTTCCTCCATCACTTTATGTGTTCTCTGCATGTATCTTTATAACCCCATCTGAAAGTGGATTTCTCCCCAACAACAGATACTTGGGTCTTTATTGTGCTCATTCTTTCTGACTAGCTTCATCGTTAACATTTAGATTGTTCTTGCCTGTGAGAACAGATCATGGTGATGTATTCATAGCCATTCCTGCTTTCTGTTGCCTTTGCTTCATTTCCCATCTTTGCTGTTTTCCACGGATGAGTTAATGAAATTCTTCCCCAGGTATCGGTTACATTCCATTGCTGCTCCCCTCCCTCTGGCGTATGCTGGTGACCATCAGAGCTGTTCCCATTTCTTCCTCCTTCCCTCTATCCTAAACCTCCGGGGCTGAGCCTGCCCTATTGCAAATGAGTGATCCACTGCAAGTTAGTAGAATCTTTGAGCTCACCTTCCAGGGCAGACGGTGGGCTCTGAGGAATCCTTAGGTTTGTGGCTGTGAGCAATGGAATCTTGATTTGTCAAGGCTCCATCAGGAGTGAATTTAAATGGGAGGTTTCTTCAGACACAGTTGGTGCCCATCTCCCCCAGTCCTGTGCCCGTCTAGTCCCACGCCTGAGCCCTCCTGTACAGGCTGCACCACCCACTCCATGGGTTCACCCTCCATTCTGTTAGCTCCCCTCTGGGAAGAGGTGGCCACAGCTTCTCGGCACAGGATTAGGGGCCCTCCAGGGAGAACAAGGAGGAATGAGAAGCTCTCCTATCAAACCCCACACATGGCTGAGTGAGTCTGGGACACACCCAGCATGCCACCATGCTGTGGGTGCTACAGATAGCTACAAGCTGGTGCTGAAGCCAGGGGCCCTTCCGCCTGGGGAGAATGTGCCTTGTCTTCTTTATCTCTATTGAAAATTAAAAATGTATATATATATAGAATGGGACTCAGAGAGATTTTAACAGGTTGCAATTCAGGCCCTTTTACTTAACTACAGAAAGCCAAAGCAATCAGGCAAAAAGGAACAAGCCACAGGTGCATGTGAGAGCTTTCCTTTTGATGCCGTGTTCATACGGAGTTTAACTTTGCTCTGTAAATAGCATCTCATCCAGAATTTCATTTTTACTTGAATTATAAAAGTTTTAGAATTGAAGAGAAAAGTATTTTCCCTCAAATACCTTCATTTCTCAAGTGGGAAAATACAGGCTTTATATGTTCAAAATAATTGCCAGAGGGAAGGGAAGGTCACTTGATAAACCATTGAGCTAAAACCCATTTTGCTGTGTGTACACTCTCCTCTAACCAGCTTGCTCACTTCATTCTTAGGTAGGAAAATGCACCCACTGAGAAAAACAGCATTATACAACTCAAAGGGACAGACGACCCATTCCCCATCAGAAGGCTTGCACTGATATGCACCCAAGCAGGCCTGGAGGAGCCATGAACTTGCAATGAAAAGCTGCAAATGATACATCAAATGTGACTACAGTGTAGTGTTTCTTGGGACCTGAGAGATCTCTCTTGAGGGATATAGACGTATCTACATCAATTTGCAATCTGCCACAGGCCTATACGTTAGTAAATGATCACAAAAAATAAAAAATAAAACCTAATAAAAATAGAGAAATTACAAAATACAGTCAATTCTTAAATTACCTATGGTAAACTCCTCAGTGCTTATCTCAAAAGCCTTCACTCACTTTCATGTAAGAAGCTGCTTCCTAGAGCCCCTGCCTCTTTCCTAGCGACCTGACACTAGTCAGGGAGACACTGAACCTTTGGTTTAAAACCTAAAACGTATTTACGTTTTTATATACTTGCACTGTGGAAATCAGAAAGCTATAGCTAATATTTAGCCACTTTGTGAAAAAAAGTTAGAATGTCCACCAGACACAGCTGTGAGCAGAGAGCAGCTGGCGAGCTCTGGGCTACCCTGGGAGAGCCAGATTCTGCCTCCTCCTTCACTGTGGCATCGACTCATCAATGAGACCTGGAACAACATGGTAAAGGACATGAAATAGTTGAGGCAGTCTTCCCCAAAGTAGCGCTCATGCTCCTTGGGGTGCAAATCAGTTGGTGCAAACAAGACTGTAGAAAGAATCTATTAGCTTCTAAATGCCATATACCTTCAGAGGTTTGTGTTTTGTATACTGGGCTTCATCCAGGAGTCTTGTTGTCAGTGTTTTCCAACAGTGTAAAATATATCCACGCGCAAGATTTTATCTATAGCGACAGAGATTTTTGCCTATGTTGCAACCGGTGACTTTGGTGTACAGTGGAGACACACGCCCCCCCACCACCACCATTCCCAGGCACGGGGAGCGTGCAGCAGAGAACGGGCATCCAATGGCCAGCCTTGCTGGATTGGAGGGTAGCATGCTGTTGGCAGGTGCGGGAAGCTGTGAGGAGAAAGGTTAACCCCCTGTAGGGTGAGTGAGGCTTGACATGGGAACACTGATGTGAAAGGGAAAAGCCTCACCGGTGTAACAGCTGCTTCACGTTGGGCCTCACAGGGTGAGGGCCTGGCCTCTGCAGTCTCCAGAGTCAAGCTCACCATGTTACACTTCCAACCGTCAACAGCCCTTACCAAGTACAGAGAGTGGTGTCCCGGGGAATGAAGTGCTCAGAATAAGAACAGACAGCAAAGGAACTGCAGGATTCTTGATTCCTGATTCATCCCCTTTTCCTGGGAGGCCCAGGCAGAAAGCAGGACCTGCCCACCTATGCAAGGTGACCCTGCATGTGAGGGCCCAGAGAAATAGCTCAAGGCCTGGCTGATTTCCATGCATCATCTTGGGAGACTTTGATAGTTTTTCTCTGATTCACACCCCTGCTCAAGCAGGGGACCGTTAGAAACCCAGAACTAAAAGCCTGAGTTCTAAGCAGGGAGTTCATGCATTATACAAGTACAGTCAAATTCTGGTGTCTGTGCGGTTTCGCCATCATGAAGTCATTACTGAGGATTCAAACACATCTCCAGCGCTGTAGTTACTCCCATTGGTGTGTATTTACAGATGTTTGCGCATACGTGTTTACACAGAGACATTTAATTATATGCATACTTACGTGTAGCTAAAGTTATAAGCAACTTTATTTCAGTAAGGACGGTTTATTAAAAAGCATACGCTGAGAGTATGGCTGGTAAGTTACTTTAGCAAACTTGCCTGGGCCCTGGATTCGGTATCCAACACGATAAAATAAAAAGAAAGAGACAAACTATAAAAACTATTTCATAAAAAACCTGTTCATAGGTTAAAATATGTGAAGAGCCTCTCCATTTTAAATGTATTTTTCTCATATAGCAATGCCAAGCCAGTGAGGCACCCTAGGCAAACTCACAGTAACTTGAGCGTGAAAAGACTTAAAAGGATACTGCTGTCCAGAAAGTGACCTGTTAAAATGATTCCTTCACTTGCTTGCTTGCTTTATAACATAATATTTGCCCATTATACTGTGCAAAATCTTTGTCCCAGGGGTGGGGAAGAGGGTCAAAATTTAAATGATAGTGCCTAAGAAACCATGCAATTCTCCCTTACTTTCCTTCAAGTAGCAAAAAACAGGTTGTAACTATGAAAGTGGGTGTCTGACATTTTCAGGCAAACCAATTTGTATTCACAACTGAGACAAGTGATGACCATGTTTGAACAATCTCTACTATTCATTCAAATTATTTCATAGGTGCACTCCGTTAGTAGCCATTTACCCACTGTTTCTGAGGTAGAGGCAAAAAGGACCAAAAGTTCAAGGTCATCCTTGGACACATCGCTAAGTTGCAAAGTACAACCTGAGCTATAAGTGCATAGATGATGTGTGAGTTCTGATGAGTGGAGGAGTAATGAGTCCCATAGCTAGAATCTGATAACAAGTATGAATCACAGTCCCCAAACTTTTCAGTTGTCACGGCTCCTGTCATACAGCATAGAGTTCTGGCTACGTCTCCAAACGTTCATTGGAAAGCTGGGCGTCTCAGTGCAGGCTTCCCCTTTTTTGTTCATGCTCTCATGTTGGGAGAAGAATGTGCCTCTCACCATGATCTCTGACACAGAGGGCTCGTCCCCAGCCTATCTGACAAGAAGGGTCTTGGAAATTAGCCCCAAAGCCAGCTGTTCATTCTCCTCTGGCCAAGGATCAGAGTCTGCAGTTGGTGCGTATCAAGTGTCCCGAGATGGCTTCTAGAGGCCACGTCCCCGCATGAAGTGGTCGTCAGAGTGCTAAGGTCTCAACACTCACTGTCGGAGCAGATGGTTTCTTGGAATCTTTTCAGGCACTAGAAGTGGGATAGAGCAAAAGGCATCCCACTTGCCTCGTAACTTGTCACTCCCAGCCAGTGCTTGCGCTAGCCTTCAGCTACCAAAATCACTACTTGCTACTGAGTATTGATTAGCCCAAAGATGCTTATTTCTTGAGATATGGGTGGGATGCTGACATTTTCTCCCACTTAGCTTAAACGTCACTTTCATCCTTTAGAGAGCACCCACAATTATGTCTTGGGCCTTCTTCGGGCTTCAAAGAGCCACCCCATCCTTTGTATGATTGCCTTCCCTTAACAAAAGCTAAAAGCAGAGGGACCACCAGCTTCCCTGGCCTTCAGTCACTTGTTCTCGGTTGGCTTGAGGATGGCTTCTTGGGGTATTCACTCACCTGGGTAGTACTGGTCCCCCATGAGCCCTGCTATGGACGGTGACATTGTTGATGGCATATGGTTATTGTACAGGGACTTCAGACTACGTTTGTCAGTGTGACCAATTTTTCAGTAGTAGTGCACAGGTGTCCCACAGGTGACAAGAGGAGGTTTGATGACCCCAAGAGGAAAAGAATGGGCATCTCTCTAAATCTGTACAGAGTTTGCCACCATGTCACACACACACACACACACACACACACACACACCACACACACGCACCAGCAAGCACCCTAAGTCCTAGGGATAAGAGGAACATGAGACGAGGAAGCACTGAGCACAGAGACTGCACTCAAAGGCCAGTCCTCAGTGTTCTTGGTCTTGCTGGTTTGGCAAACAGCTTGTCCATGATTTGCGGAGTGTCATCCAAATCCACCACTTGATTCAGAGACACCAAGGTAAGCCTGTGTGTGCTTGTCTTGCTCCCGAGGGTCTGATGTCCTGAGGCCACACATTAGGAGAGCCTAAAGAAGCAGAAGTGGTGAAGCCAAGCCCCCACCCTCATATGCCCAGTGCCTGGCTATTTTAGGAGGGAAGCCCACATTTCCTGAGTGAGTGAACAATAGTTTTAGATGTGTAGTTGACTTAACATAGGCAGCAACGTATATTTCAGCTTATTTTTAGGCAAGTCTTAATAAAACACATATAAATATTCCATATAAACACACACACATGCACACACACATACACATACTCACACACATGCACCCATGTATACACTCAGGCACATTAGGCACAAGCATAATTAGGCACAAGCAGGAGAGAAGTCATTTAGCTTTCATCATCAGCAGATAATGGGTGTCCACAATGATAACAAATCAATCAAAATGACATTGCCCAGAACCCAGGGAAGTGGGGCTATGTCCGCTGTCCCCTGACACACGGTCTGGGAGAGAAGGCTTTCACTATTTTGTGTTCCCATCCCTCACTCCAAGCAGCAGATGAAGGAAGCTATAAAGAGCGTCTCTGTCAGGCCTGTCTGTAAATCCTAGGATGCTGGTCATGAAATCTTGACTTAATCCCACACAAGTGTTCCATCTTGGTCTAAGGGGATTTGGAAAAATTAACATCCTTTTCCACTAAGTTAAATTTGAATGTAATGTAATTTGTGATCACCAAGGAACAAAACAAGACAGGGGTAATTAATTATGTTATATATGTGAAGAAAAGTTTGAGTGTGGTTATTTACAATGATTTCAGGGTGTATTGAATGTAAAAAAAATGAATGTAAAAATAGAAGAAAGCTGTGCGGGCTGACAGCTGGTTTAAATTAAATAAAGTCTGACTCAGAATATTAATTTTTCAGTGCTACATGCATGGATATGAGCGCTGTACTCTGCGTGATTTTCAGAGTACCACAGAGTGCCACGGATTCCATGACGTTTTTTTCTTAACTTTTCTTAACATTTTTTCTTAACTCCTGTGTGTATCCAAACACCTTGCAATGAACTTCTGTGATCACACAGTCTCTGGGACTGAAGAGACTCAAGAACGTGTTAACAGATGCCTTTCCCGTGTGAGCTCTTCCCTCTCTCCCCCCAGATATTTTTGGGGTGGAAGGGAAGGCTTGAGGTGACATGGATTATGAACATGTATGTCAGGTGCCCAGTTGAGACATGCTGCCTCTCCTTGAGTTAAGAGGATGAGCCAAAATGATGCCAGCAGTGCCAGCTTCTCCTATTAGCAGTGTGTACTACTCTCAGGAGCTGTGGGAAGGTCTGGATGTTCCTCAGCCCCTGATCAATTGCAAAATGAAGCTTATTTCTCTTTTTGAGATCCTGGAAAACATTTCCTCTGGAGGAAAAGGTACAGATCAGTTTCCAGCATCTACTAATATACAAAGGCAAACTTTTTTTTAATGTAGTTCTATTTATTTTTTAAAATTTTTATCAATTACAATTTATTGACTTTGTATCCCATCTGTAGCTCCCCCCCTTCTCCCCTCCCAATTACACCCTCCTTCCCTCTTCTCCACCCATTCCCCTCCCCTAGTCCACTGATGGGGGAGGTCCTCCTCCCCTTCCTTCTGATCCTAGTCTATCAGGTCTCATCAGGAGTGGCTGCATTGTCTTCCTCTGTGGCCTGGTAAGGCTGCTCTCCCCTCAGGGGGAGGTGATCAAAGAGCAGGCCAATCAGTTCATGTCAGAGACAGTCCCTGTTCCCATTACTATGGAACCCACTTGGACACTGAACTGCCATGGGCTACATCTGTGCAGGGGTTCTAGGTTATCTCCATGAATGGTCTTTGGTTGGCGTATCAGTCTCAGAAAACACCCTGTGCCCAGATTTTTTGATTCTGTTGCTCTCCTTGTGCTCTCCTCCAGGTCTTTCTATCTCCCACTTCTTTCATAAGATTCCCTGCACTCTGCCCGAAGTTTGGCTATAAGTCTCAGCATCTGCTTTGATACCCTGTAGGTTAGAGTCTTCCAGAGGCCCTCTGTGGTAGGCTCCTGTCCTGTTCCCTGTTTTCTCCCTCTTCCGATGTCCATCTTCTTTGCCTTTCTGAATGAGGATTGAGCATCTTACCCAGAGTTCTCCTTCTTGATTAGCTTCTTTAGGTGTACATATTTTAATATATTTGTCCTATATTGTATGTCTAATATCCACTTATAAGTGAGTATATACCCTGTGAGTCTTTCTGCTTCTGGGATACCTCACTCAGGATGATCTTTTCTAGTTCACACCATTTGTCTGCAAATTTCATGATTTCCTTGTTTTTCATTGCTGGGTAATATTCCATTGTGTAAATGTACCACAATTTCTGTATCTATTCCTCAACTGAGGGACATCTGGGTTGTTTCCAGCTTCTGGCTATTACAAATAAAGCTGCTACAAACATGTTTGAGCAAATGTAAAGGCAAACTTTTTATTTACATAATTTCCCTAAATTCTTCCTAACTGTGACATGACTAAGGTCAATAAGAATTTCAACTAAAAAGACAACTTACTTATATAATTGAACATAGAGAAACTGAGTTGGTGCCCAACAAGAAACTTCACCCCTACTGACAACCCATCATGGTGTTGGAGTACCTTAGAAGCTACTGGAAAAAAAAGAAACCATCAATATCATCCAGCTACAAACCCTGTAACCTACAACAGCAACTATATACTGTAAGATAGACTGAAGCAATAGTGGCCCAGGTGTAACGGGAGTAAACAAGTACTTTGGTTGGGTTTAAGATTCACTCCACAAAACAGATCCAATACCCAACACTGCTGAAGTGGCCAAGAATCTGAGACTTGATAGACCAGGGGCCTAAGAGAAAAGCAAATACTATTATTCTGCAAAAGGTACATAGCAATAAAATGACTCCTTATGGATTATTCTATACCCACAGATCAACCCCCATCAGAGAAGCTTTTTCTTGAAAATTTTTCTATGTTAATGTGAGAGTCAACGTAGAAACCCACAACTGGACAGTGGGAAGAGAATGAGAGACTTTGGGGCACTCAGCCCTAAATGGGGTGTTTCCATCAAGCCCTTCCCTCAAGGCCCAGGGATCTATTTGGAAGAGGAGGTAGAAATATTTTAAGAGCCAGAGATGATTCTCAGAAAACACTGTCTTTTAGACACAACAGAACTGATATACCTGTAAACTCAGAGAGACTATAACTGTGCTCACAAGACTCATGCAGGTTCAAACCCAACAAAATTCCAGTGCTAAGAGGGGGAAGTAGACACAGAGTCCTAACCCTAATCAGAAAGCTATTTGCAATTGTAATCTGATGGGAAAGTGAAAATCATTTTTTTTCTCCAGTAGAGTGTCATTAGTTATCTCAATTACACTCCAGGAGTAGCTGAGGAACACAAAATGGACTCCACATTTTTTATATATATTTTTTGTTTTATTTTGTTATATTTTTGTCCTTTTTTTTTTAGTTTCTCTGTTTCTGATTTTTGTAAGAGAAAAAGAACAAGAAGTTTGGTGGGTAGGGAGGTAGGGAGAATCTGAGAGGAGTTGCAGGAGAATGTGATCGAATATCTGTTATGAAAAAAATTAATAAAAATTAATTTAAAAAAATCTTCACTTGCCAGGTACAGTGGTACATGCCTATACTTCCAACACTCAGTGAGGCAGAGGCAGGTGGATTTCTGTGAGTTCGAGGCCAGCCTGGTCTACAAAGTGAGTCCAGGACAGCCAAGGCTATACAGAGAAACCCTATCTCAAACAAACAAATAACAACAACAACAAAAATCTCCACCTGAAGAAACATCAGAATAATGTCTTTGAGAGAGGCACCAAAAATTAAGAATTTAGCCAATCCTTTAAAATCTCGTTTTAAAATCTAAATTAAAGTGCAAATCACCCCCAGATAATTGAGGCGGTGGATTGTGGTGGTTCCCTAATTATCTGGCCCATGTACTTTCCACTTTTGAAGTCTTATACACTCTCAGGCCACGTCCAGTGGTGGAGGGGTCTGGATCCTTGTTTGTCTGCCTTGGTCTACAGAGGCGTTTGTTCCTGGAACTCAGCAGGACGGTGTTGCTGAGGCCATGATCTGACTGGGCAGACCTCCTCTTCACCTTATCTGTCAGCAGCAAGCCGCCAGATTCATGTACCCACCCCAAGAGATGCTTACCTTTAGCCTTGTGGGGAATTAGCATTTTTAGATGTAAGAGAAAGGGTCGCTTGAACTAAAGCTCTTTTTCCATATTTCTAACTTTACATGCATGAATGTTTTTCTTGTATGTATGTGTGTGTACCCTGTGCAAACTGGTGCCCCTGGAGGTCAGATGATGCTGTCAGGTACCCTGGAACTGGAGTCACGGATAACTGTGAGACACTGTGTGGGTGCTGGGAATCAAACCCAGGTCCTCCGTAAGAGCAACCAGTGCTTTAAAGCACTGAGCCATCTGTCCAATACCTGTCATTGTTTTTAGTTCTTAGAAAGCTTGTTCTTGGGCTTTGGGGTGTAGCTCAGTGGGTAGAGCACTTGCCTAGTGTGCAAAAAGCCCTCAGTTCAGCTGCCAGCACCATACGAATATAGCATGTTGGTGCACACCTCTCATCCAAGCACCTGAGAGGTGGAGGGAAGGAGGATCAGAAATTCAAGGTCATCGTTTGCTATGTAGTGTGCTCCAGGGCAGCCTGAGGCACATGAGATCTTGCCTTTGAAAAAGAAAATGAAACAAAGGCCTGTTCTGCAAGGAACTCTGGGAAAAAGGAGGAGTGGAGAGAAAAAGAAGAGCAACTTTTCCCCTGGGATTGGGAATTGTTTGGAGACCTGGGTGCAACACAGCTCTCACCAGTGACTGACTGCTCAGCCTTCCGAAAAGCAGCTGCCCCATAAACATCACAAAAGACAGGGCGGCCCTAGAGACTTAAGCATCAAACCTCCATAACAGAGAAGCCTGGCAAACGCCATCTTCAGCCCAACAAGTGAGGCAATATTGTGCAAAGATAGAGTCAGGCGGGAGGCAATGACAGACAATGCCAACAGACTGCGCTGCTGGGGGTTCTGACAGTATATGGGGAGCCTGGACGGAACGGTCTGCTGTTGGATCTGCCAGGAGTTTCCCTCGTTTGACCCCAGCTCCTCAGGTGATCTTGGGCTCTTCAGCCCATGCACAAGAGGCTCTGCTGTGCTCATGAAACTGAGTCTATACTTGCCCAGGGACAAGGTCTTCTGCTCCTAAGAATCTGTTGCATCTCTGGCAGGAGCTTCACAGGCAGAACAACAGAGCCCATCAGAATCTCACATCCAAGAAGATGCCAGCATGCAAAGCCCGGAGTGTAGACTAGAATGGCAGCTGCTCTCCCATCCCCATCTTTCCAGACTGCAGCCCACAGCACACTGGCATGATCCCTCAGTTTCCCCCACATGTAGGACACGGACTACCACTTCCCATGCACACGTTCATCTAGTCTTCCTTCAGTAAGGACTGTGGACCCTCACATTGGATTTTACAGTTTCACTGTCAAACATATTTTCATGTACTCATCCACAAACACCAAATGAAAAATCCATGACAGAGCTGAAACTAGAAAGAAGACTAGTTTTAAAGCCTCTTTCACGACTCAGGTGTCCTGTACCTGGTGTCCCTCACTCCACAGCTTCAAATGGCTATTTTGTTTATTAATTTGAGACAGGGTTTCTCTGCATAGTCATGGCTGTCCTGGAACTCACCATGTAGACCAGGCTGGCCTCATCTGGCCCTTTGTTTCAAAATGGCTATTTTGAAACTATACAGAGGTTCGTTGCAATACGTAAACATCGGGTCTTCTTATTTTTGGTGTGTGATTGATTTTATGTGCAAGTTCCTTATAATAAGGTCTTAACAAAATAAGTAAATTAGCATATATTATCTGTGCTGACCTGGTCTCCATCACATTTCACATAAGTCTCACATGCTTTTGTTCATTTATCCCCCTTCACCCTGTCATGCCCCATCCTGACTTATCCTAATCTCCCCTTTCCAAATCGTCTCCCATCTATGTTCCTGTCCTTTTTGCTATTGTTAAATCTCAGTTTTGCATAGGAGAGAAAACCAGGATGAGTGTATTTTCAAGTCTGGTTTGGATGATAGCTGAAGAGATAATTTCTATTTTCGTCTAGAAATTGTCACTACTTGGTTCTTCCTACTGATGGGCGTCTAGGCTATTGGTCATTCCTTCTCTTTTATCTCTCCACGTTTCTCCCTCCTCTTAGTCTTGTAGAACAATTTCCCCAGAGGTCCCTCTCAGCTCTTAGAATCCTTAGCAGTGAGCGCCCTTTCTCCCACTGGAGTTATAGAAACTCTGCTGTTACGTTACGTTAGCTCCTTCAGGCCATGTTTGAGAGTTTTGGCTTTACGTTCATGGCAATTATAGGAAAAGTTTCCCCACATTTTAGAAATTATCATCAAAGGTTTCAGTATAATTCTATTTTTATTTTCATAGTGAAAGGTGAAAGGCAGGTGCGCACTTTCCCAGAGTACTGTTGGAGGTACAGGGTCTCCCCCAGGCCTGAGCCATTTAATCACAGGAGAACCTGAGGTGTCTACATTCCATGCTCAGCAATTTCCTGCCGTGAGATGAACAGAGAGCAGCTCTTCCCCTTGGCACAATGTGTATTTCTCTGGGGTCAGGGTCTAATTGACAAGGGCATGGTGGGGTCACTTTGTCTTATTTCTCTTTTTCAATCTTGTCAGTTTTTTTCCTGTCCAGCCCCCTTTATGAATGTCAAGAAGGCCTCTCAGGAGGAGCTGAACCTTTCCTGGCTGCAGGTGTTCCAAGTATTCTTTGCAGCATGTTTACCAGGCATCCCTCTGTGGAGATGTTGCAACAGTAAAAAGGCAACTATGAGGAGTGTAGATATTTGTAATTACAAGTTGGAGTGCATTTGCCTACTCTACACAGAGACCTGGGATCCTCTCCTAGCCCTATCCCCACAAAACAACTGAAAAATTGTTACGAATTCATTACAAATTATCAGTTCATGAGTGGAGAATATTGACCCAGGCCACCTCTTACTGCTTGACATCTAGAACATGGCTACTCTTTAGGCACCCAAAGGTGGCCTGCACACACATCTGCCTGGAATATTGACAACCCCACACACTGCAACCAGTGCCAGAGAAGTCGAATAAATTACAGCTCCATTAATGGGCCCGTCCGCCTCAATGAAAGCCAGATGTAGCACAGGTGACCCGAAGGAATGCTACAATCCCCAGGTCCCCATAAATAACGGGAAAAGCTGTCAGGAGAAATAGGCAACCAGGGAGCACACAGACTCAGCCAGCATTCCTGATGTTTTAACTCTTTGTCAACCAGATATTCTATCTTTATTTATGTGAGGAAAATTAAAGCAATTCAAGTCAGAAATGAACAGGGTGTGCGCAGAACGTAACAGCGTCTGGGTTAAACACTGTGGGAGAGTGTGTAGAATGGGGTGGCAAAGGCTTGGTCACATCCAACCTTGGAAACACAAGCCTGTTTCCTGGCTCTTTTGTCTTGAGCCTCTGCTCGGAGGGACCTCATCTCATCTCCAAGAACACTCAGCTCCAGGTGCTCTTCTTCCTAACATCCCCCAGTGCCCCTTTGTGCCATGTCTTCTTTGCTGGAGTGTGTCTTGCTGCATTATTCTTTAAGCCATGAGCATTTGAAAAAATTTTGCTTATTTTTGAGAATTTCAAACATGTATAAAACAGAGTACAATCATATCTACCATTTCACCTCCAACTTCCCCTATATCCTACCCAACACCTCCCTCGAAACTTCATGCATTTAAAAAAACAAAAAACAAACAAACAAAAAAACCTCGCACCATAAGCAAGTGGATGTGCGGCATCCGCTGGAGCAGAGGAAACCTGGAGGGGCCACATCCTCAGAAAAAGAATGAGTCTCCTTTCCCCAGAAGCTAGCAACTGCCAATAGCTCCAACCCATGAGAAAAAAGAAAGAAAGAAAGAAAGAAAGAAAGAAAGAAAGAAAGAAAGAAAGAAAGAAAGAGAAAACAGGAAAAAGGAAAAAAGGAAGGAAGGAAGGAAGGAAAGAAGGAAGGAAGGAAGGAAGGAAGGAAGGAAGGAAGGAAGGAAGGAAGAAAGGAAGGAAGGAAAGAAAGAAGGAAGGAAGATCACTACATATTAAGCAGAGCAGCGTAATAACAAATTGAAGAGAACCTGCAAGCCTGAAGCAAGTTCCCGGGGGCCTCATCTCACCGTGTTTTTCTCTGAGCACTATTTTAAACGTTTTATTGAGCTGTAACTGACATACCACATATGTTTAAGATGTACAGTTTTGTAATCTTGCTTCAGAGTACTGTGCCATGGATAACTGACATCCAGCCAGTATGGAGCCCATGGTAAAGCGTGAAGTCTGCTAAGTTCACACCTGTGCCCCATCTCCCATCCTCCCTCTGCCCCCAGACAATGCTACAGGCCACTCCATGTGCCCTCAAGCTGGTCTTTGAGGGACTGAGTGCTGTGCACTTTGATGTGCTTTAATGCACTTGTCAATATGGCTGAGGGTGAAGATATCAACTCTCTGCTTTTTTCTCCATCTGTCTTTTATTTCTTCCTTTCTGGGTTGGGTAGTCTTTAGGGTCCAGGTTTTCCCCATCAGCTGTTCATCAGCCCCACCCTTTGTCTCATCTGATCCTGCAACAGGATTAAGTGAATTAAATACCTTTTCATCAGAGAAGGTGGGAGAGAGTGGCATCCTTCCTTCCACCTCTGAGCTGGGCTTGGGCTATGTTTTGCTTTTGTGTGTGATAAGACCTTGTAATGTGATTTCATAAAACAGTCTGCAAGGAGGCAACAGACCCTGTCTCTCCCCATCCTGAGGGGTTCAAGTTCCCTTCTCCAGGCCATCAAGTCTCCAATAGGCTCCTCCTGGGGCTATTTTTGGACTGTAGCTCTTGCTGAGGTATTGGTTCTCTGTTTTACTTATCTGCAGAAGTGTTTCTCTCTCCTTCACTATCTCCTGGGCAGACCTGCTGGGGCAGCTCTGTGGAACACTGTTACACACCTGGGTACACTTGCTACATCACATAGCAAGTTGGTGAGCTCTGGCCACACACTCACCAGTGAAAAACCAAGGGTGGTGTGTGACTTCCTGTCACGTCAGCAGGGAGGCACAAGCCACCTCACCAGAGTACATGGATTTCCATCCTTTTCCATGGGGGTGGCCTTAAGATCAGCCCACTGCAGCTGATCTTAAAACACGGACTACGTTTTCGCAGTCTAGGATAGCTGTCTGATATCTGTTCCCCTCCTTTGTTTTTAATTCTTCCAGCTCTAATGTGAGTTTGGCTTTCTTCCTCTCCTGCTACCCAGCCCTTACCCAGCTATCTGCTGCCATCAGACTCTCTTGCCTCAGACACCGGGTCCTCCCTTATCCTCTTTAGGGGACTTTCTTTCTGCTGGGTTCTGGCAGTTGGATTTTTGGCCTTCAAAGGCACCAGGCATTCAAGCAACACACACACACACACACACACACACACACACACACACAGGCAAAACAATCATACACATAAAATAAAAACAATAAAAGAATCTTAAAAAGTGACAACCAATACCCTCAGGCAGCCAGCCACCCTTGCCCTTTTCTCTAGTGAAATCCCTTTTCCCCCTTCCTTTACAGTGAAAGTTGTACTTGAAGCTGCACAATCTCAATTTTATTACATGTATTCTTAGTTCTATCAGTGAATTTAAAGAACTTTGAATATGAATGGTCAGAGCATGAAGGGACGGGAAGAATAGGGTGTCACGGTTCCTGGGAGTAATATGAAGAAGCACAAAAGCTACTGCCACAGTGATTGGTGGGAGGGAGAGGGGATTTCTGACAGTGGTGAATTTGCTGAGAACTCTGATAAGCACAGTACTCTCCCATCCCTTCCCAAGAAATGCTTATGTCCAGCTCCCCATGCATCTTCAACACTGTCTTCGAGAGCCTTGTCTACTTTCTGCTGTTTCTCTGGCTTACGGGGACCCAGAACTTTAATCTTTATTAACAACGGTATCTGTGAGTTCTCACTGTCTCTCTTCTAGGTGATTTGCATTTCCTCCACTTTCCAACCGCCCCTATTTCTACCAGGCATCCCCTTCCTTAGTCCATCTAGACATGCCATCATACAGTGCTCTTAGGATAAAGAGAAAGCCACGTGCTTCTTGTGCAGATGTGGTGACTAGGGCAGAGGTTACAGAAAAGCTAGTGCCTGTGGGATCTGATGGAACCCCTGCTTATAATTCAGTTTCTCAAGTCCTCTGATATGCATTCTGTAGTTTACACCTAAAGGCGCATCCCTATCTCTGTGTGTGCTGTTTGTTCCCTCACTGGTTTCTGTCTTACTTCATGGGCTCCTTTATGAGGAGGGAGATGGACAAATTCAGCATCCCCTGCCCCAAGCCACTCTATAAAGACCCCAGAACTGCATCTGCCTGTGCAGGAAGAGATCAGCCTCATCTTGCACTCAGCATGTCATTTTTCCTGGGACCACACCGGAATAGATGCTGGCCTGGTTTCCATGCACCATGAAAGAGGCTAAGATCCCAGGGAATTAATGGCCAAACCAAGCCACAGAGACTCTTCTCAAGCTTGGCCAGGGTGTGAGGCCATGTGTGAGGGAGATGGAGGTGGGGTCTTTCTCTCCATCTCAAAGACCATTCCATGTGTCTGAGGAAAGAGCCCACCGCTTTTCAGATACGTAAGGATGCAATTTCATGCATGGCAGCTCAATAAAGCATATTAAATATATTCAAATCTACAAATGTAAACCAGACCTGGCCCGAGTGCAGCTTCCAGCCGAGCTTACATCCCTCCGAGCCTCTGACATTTGTAACTGTTCACGTGCTAACCCAAACCATCCACGCATCCACCTTAGTAAAAGCATATTTTGGGATTTTATGTGCTGGGACTGGACATCAAAGAATTGTTTTTATTATAGCATGATTGCTAGCCAAGTCTGGCTTTGGAGCAGACTTCTCAGCAGCACACGAGTTGGCCAGCACTGGGGCTGGATAAGAAGGCAGGTAGGCTGTGTCCCCCAATCTGGGCCAATGGCAAGATCTCTGCAGGATCTGAGAGCAGAAACCCCCTCCCCTTTGCCAGCATCAGCTGCTCTGCCAACCAGCTGACCTGAGCGGTCTTAGACATAACCTGTGAGTTGCCCTGTTCTGTGTGGATCTGTGAGGAAGACCCCAGCCCCTAGTCCAACCCTTCCATAGTGACTGTCCGCCTTGTTGGAGCTACACTGTCACTAGGTACATATACATAGTGGAGGAAATAAACAGAGGTTGAGGATGCGGTACTGGGTGGCACCCCCCCCAAATAGCCTGTCACGCCCCTCCAAGATAGCTATAAGAACTAAGTCTGTGTGTGCTTCACCTGGCACAAGTCTCTGTGTGTGTGTGTGTGTGTGTCTCTCTCTCTGTGTCTCTGTCTCTCTGTCCCACTCCTCTTTCCTTCCTCCTCCTTCCCCTGTCCCTCTCCACTCTCCCACCATAGCTATGCTCTGAGATCGTCCCACAGGCTCTCCATACCCTCTGCCTTTGCTGCCACAAACAACAGCATAAGGATGCTAATTCAACGTACCTCCCCCTCCCCCTGCTTCATGAGTTACACACATCAAGAAGTAACTCCAAAAGGGACAGCTGAGTGTTTCCCCTGGGGTAAGACCAAAACATCTATAAAAACCAAAGCGAAACATCAGAGCTGGTCTCCCTGAGAGTTCTAGCTGTTCCTTCCCCATTAGGCTTGTCACAAGACAAGATCAGAATATCTAAGCACCCCCAAATTTACGTGGTTCTCCAAACGCCTGCATACTAGCATACTAGCTCCATCTTCTCCCTTGGTTAATAGACATACATGGATATCACATGTATCCAGTGCCCCCACATATAGTCCGTGCTTCGAGCATGAGGTTCACAGCATGTTCTAAAGTCAGAACCCAACTCAGAATTAATGCGTTCCTGTGAGCAAGTAAGTGAAGACCTGGGTAGGAAGAGAGTTGGTCACATCAGGAGCAGCACCTTCCCGAAAATGTGAGTGATGAAACAATGTTAAGAAGGAATTCTCTCTTTCCACAGATGCTTGCAAAAGAGGAAATTGGCTTAGAGCAAAGCAAAGCAAAACAAACAAAAACAAAACCAGTTTTAGTTTCACATAAGGAAAAACTTGACTGGAAAATAGAAATAAGAACTGGCCCTGAGGATGTGTTAGGACGTGGTAGGAGACATGCTGTGTTCACAGCTTACTACAGGAGCGTCAGGGGCCTGCCAAGACGTAGAGGTGGGGCCTCAGGGTAGGTGGCCTGCCCACATTAGCAGCTGGTCTGCTGCCAGGCCAGAGTTTTGGAGGTCAAGAACCTAGGAAGGGGCTTGGCAAGGCTGAAAGGGAAGTCCTGTCATTCTTAGAATGGGCATAGCCAGGACCCCTCAACACTGCATTTCTTTCTACACCAAACTGGTCCCAGGGGCCAGGGAAGCCTTCTTGGGTGACTAAGAGCAGGCTCAGCTTCCACATGTCACTTGTTCTGCTGCCTGACCTTGTAGACAGATTCTGTTCACAGTCTAATGGAGGGTCAGGACACACACTGCGTATTTGCAGTGTATGAGGCCTGTTTGACGGTCTTCTGGACATGCCTCACTCCAGCATCTAGCATCAGACAGAAGCCTGGGAGCGGGGGACCTGCCAGGAGGACCTAGAAATAGCCAGGTTCCATCTGACTGTCCTGGGCTCTGCTCTCAAGGAAGGGGGCCATCTGTGGTTCTCAGGAAAACAGCGTGAGGAATTTGGGATACAGATGGACATGGGGTGTGCCTCACAATTTAGGAGGTAAAGGTGAGGTGCACACACTGGGAAGGCTCAAACCCCTCTCTCTAGATGGACACACACACAAACACTGTGGGTGGTCTTGGCTGTATTATATAACTTTAACAACAATGCCGGAATTTCTTTTTTTTTTTTTCTCACCTAAACTGTTTCTCCCCTCCCACCCCAACTTAGGCTAGGGAAGCAAGGCAGGCTTACTGCAGATCTTCACCTCTTTTTCCTCTCCTCTAAATCCAATCCCCGGTTTCACCCCCAAATCTGTAGCCAACCACCTGCTGGGCTTCCCATTCCTCTCTTCTTCCCAGCTCCAGTGGATCCTGCATATCTCCTCCAACCTTCTTCCCCACTCATCCCACTAGCCCAGCCTCCAACTCCATCAGACCTGTCCGAGAAGCAAGTAAGCCAGCAGCCAGGCAGCTAGCGAGCTTCTGATCTTTACCCTCCCTCCTCTCCTCCATATCCAGTCCCCAGCCTTGTCCTCAGCTCTGCAAGCAGACTACCAATGTGGCTTCTCATTCCTTCTCTGCCCTGATTCCCTAAGTCTAGATAGCCCAGGGACCCAGAGGAAACCCAAATATCACTGTTCTACTAAGAGAACATAGCAAGAAAACGACTCCTGATGACGTCCTGCTGTACTCACAGATCAGTGCTCTTCCAGCCACCATCTGGGAATCTTCCTCCGGCAGCAGATGGGAATAAATACAGAGACCCACAGGCAGATGTTACACAGAGTGAGAGACCTTGGTCGCTCTGCACTAAGTGAGATGTCTTCGTCAAACCCCTCCCCTCAGGGCGCAGGGACTCTAAATCCACGTGATCTGTGCACATATGAACTCACACACCTCACGAGAGTGAGGTCTCGTGCAGAGGGCCTGCAGCGGGTCTGGAGCTGATGGGGTCCCAGAGCTGAAAGGAGACTTAGAAACACGCCCCCATCCCCAAACCAGAAGGTATCTCTAGTTGATAACTGCTTGCAAATGAAAATTTAGTTTCCTCCAAGGGAGTCTCACTGGGGAAACTACTCCTAAGGGCAGACTTCATGCCTGGCAGTAGATGGCCAATAGAAAACAAAATCAGTGGCATCTTTGGAGGTTTCTTTTCTCACAGTGTCATTTCAGGGCTTTTGTTTTTAACTTATCTTAATTTTTATTTTTATTTTATTTATATGTTTTTCTCTAATTACCCTATAGGTACTTCGGGTATCTATTATGGTTTCCAGTTTAGTGTTTTTAGGATTCCTGGGTATATGATGAAGAGGGTCTGTGTATCCATATCTATGTTTGTGCCTTTTTGGGGGGGCTCTTTCCTTCTTCTTTTGTTTCGTTTTATTCTAGTGTGTTAGTTTTTGTTTTATCATACTATATTATTCTTTTATATTATTATCACCCAGAAGCCTGCTTGTTTTCTAATGAGAGAGAGAGAGAAAAAAAGATGGTTCCAGATGGGAAGGGGAGTGATGGGAAGAGAAGAGGGAAGGGAAACCATAATCAGACTATATTATATGAGAAAAAAAATCTATTTTCAACAAAAGGAAAGAGAACTTTCCTCCATTGATACTGCTATGACAATCTTTCACACAGAAAGCAGTGCTGTGAAAAGAATGTGGAGAAGGGACAAGCATGCAGCTGAGCTGGGGAGGCTGCGGGCAGCCCACGTCTGGGAAGGGTTATGGGGTGGGTCATGGGCCCTGTTCCTCATGAAAGCTGTGAGCACACACGCCTCTCTCCAGCACCTCAGGGCAGAGTTTGTCCTAGCTGGCTTACAGCTTTATAGAGCCAGACTGAGAAATGCCAAACCCTCACCTCATGTTGGGAGTACCTTGAGTTCTGGGTGCAAATCTGCACATTCTGAGGACATAGGAGAATCTCATTTTGTCCTAACGTATTATTTTATTTTATGTATATTATGGGTGTTTTGCATTCATGTATGTCTGTGCACCGTGTGCCTGCCTCGGGCTTGAGGAGGCCAGAAAAGGGCACCAGATACCCTGAAAATAGAGTTACAGACACTGAACCAACATGTGGGTGCTGGGAATCGACCCCAAAGCTAGCACTCTCAACTACTGAGCCATCTTTCCAGATCCAAGGCCAGCATTTTCTTGAGAAGTGTTGCTCACGGCCTTCAGGTCTATACAAATTGGGTGGAGCATCATGGCTGCCCTGGGGCCGAGCTCTGACAATCGGCCATGAGGCCTCGCCCAGGCAAGCCAGCTTGAAACTCTGGAAGATCTTTATTCCCGAGTTCTTTTTTCCTTCACAAATCTCTCATTGTGCCCGCTCTTCAAACAAATATATTTTGTCATCACGTCACTACTAATTGAGAGACAGTGAAGTCATGCAGACTCTGCTACCAAGCGTACGGTTACTTCATCAAGCGGAGTTAATGAGTAGCAGCCACGGACTCTGTTCATCTTTGCCCTTAAAAGGATATTTCTGGCTGAGAATGAAATGAATCCCATTCCCAAACTCTTCTGAGAATATTAAGCCTAAAATCATGTTCTGGAACTTAAAAGCCATCAATGACAAGGTTAGAATAAAAGGTACATTTCACAGTGTCAGAAGCAACTATTTCTGAATGGGACAGAGCTGCCGGCAACAGGGCCATATGCTGGTCTGTCTGAGACCATGGAGGAGGGATCTAGCTCCTCAGGACAGCTGCCCATAAAGAGACCACGGGTATGTCATGCCCAGGCCTCTCCCAGGCAGATGCGTTATTCTCAAATTCGAATAGTGACCGTCCTTTTCCCTGCTGACAGTAAATAGGACCTCATATCCGTGGGCACGTGAAGATAACCGGGGAATCTCCTTCCCATTGCAATGGAGTTCTGTCACAGTCGCAATCTCTGTGTGTGTCTATCTACTGACTCCGTGTGGGCTTCTCGGTGAAAAGGAGGATGTGTGCGTCTCATGCAGTGACGGGCTGAGGGATTAACTCATCTCTCCGAGGTTTGCCACGTTCACCTTGTCTGTTTCACCTCACTCCTCAAACCCCGAAAACCCTGCTGGTCAAGACAGTGGACGGAGACATTAAACGTTACTTTGAGGACAATCTGGATTTTGCACCAACACCAAAATTCTAAACAGCAGGATCAGGGGTGAGTAGCCGGGCCCCAATTCCCTGTAATTTGCACTGCAAAAAAAATTACATGACATAAATGGAAATTTCTTCTCTCCTGTCTCTCTCTATTCCTTACAAGAGGCCATGTTTAGAAATCCTGATACCTGCATGCCATCAGTCCTAGGGGACACAGTCCTCCATAATTTAACACCTCACACATGGGCATGCATTTCTCAGATGAGGTAATATAAACTTGCATTTCCAGGAGTGGCTGGTTGTCACCAGATGTTTCACAGAAACAACGGGAGCTCTCCTGGAGCCTGGCTGAACAAGGCCAACCCCAAGGCATCCATGGCAGAGCGTACCAGGCACTCTGTAACTTTAATGTCCTTCTGAAAGCCATAGGGCAGACATAGTCAGGAATCGGGGGCTGAGGGTGCTGTGGGTGCTGTGGGTGTGGTGCGGACCACCTCTGAGGTTTCTCTTCTGGACAGCAGGGCAGCAACGGAAGATGCTGGAGCAATCACAGTCTGATAGGATCACGCAGGACCAGGACCTCTCAGATCCATATGTTTCTTAACATTGGTGTCCCTCGGGTTCACAAGGACATGGAGGTGGCCAGGTGGTGAGAAATGGTCCTCAAGGAGGGAACAGTGCATAAGAGAAAAGAGCCTTCTCTCACACCACCAGCAGAAAGGATGTACAGCGAAACCCTCACCAGAACTCTGTTAGCATCCAGTCTCCATCCTGATCAGCAGACACCCTATTTTGAGCCCTGACCCTTGATCTTGTTCCTCATCATCTGAGGAAACAAGTGTGCCTTGTGGACCTCGTAAGCCCTCACTCGTTGGGCTCGCACAGTCTTGCTTCCTTTGACTTCTCTAGAGCTGTGACACACTCTCATTTGACATGCCCATACAGCCTCCCCAGACACCCCTTCCTGGAGTCCCCTCCTCAGGTGCTGGAGACTTTTGCTCTATCAGAAGGCCCACACCTTGTCTCCTCACTCATGAAACAG
This sequence comes from Meriones unguiculatus, assembly GCF_030254825.1. Lineage (NCBI taxonomy): Eukaryota > Metazoa > Chordata > Mammalia > Rodentia > Muridae > Meriones > Meriones unguiculatus. Next base: position 56,992,112 of record NC_083367.1, read on the forward strand.
CTGGTAGCCAAAGGCCATGTCTTAGAGGACTGTGTTCTCCGTTCCTCAGCCAGCTGTGTATGACTGTGTGTGTGTGTGTGTGTATACCTACAATGAAGGAGTACTAAGACTTCTCTTAGACTTGAAGAACATGCCATAGCGACTGTCTTCATGGTCCTTGGAGCTCTATTTTTCACGGCTTAGAAACCATTCAGCGTCTGCCTCTCTGTGACTCTACTGAGTCTGTCAAGCTCAGACATGCGTGTGGCTGTGGCCATGTCTGCCTTGCACTGGGTCAGGGGCCACGGCCTATTATCAGAAACGGTGGTCTCACCAAACTACAGCCTATCACCATCAGCCTGCCTCTGGGGGCTGAGGGGTGCTCTGCTTGGGAATCCTGTGTCATGAGGCTCACGCACTCTGAGGTGAAGGAAGATTGTGAGAGGCGTCCTGGGAAAGGAGCGGAGGCTTTGACTTCTATAAACACAGTAAATACTGCTTTGCTTGAAGGCAGCTGAACATGTGGACAACGTGTCATGGTGGGATCTGTCTGGACAGGGTTTTCCAAACATCTTGGGGGTGGGGGGAGAGCATCACCTGAAGAATGAACCGTAGCTGAAGGGTGGGTGTTTAGCAAGCCTGTCACCCTAGCTGTGCACATGAACACGGCACCGTCTTTCATGTTTGGTTAAACAAGTTTCCATCCCTTTGACTTTCCTCTTAATATACACATACTCTGAGGGACACAGAACTATGTTCCAGCTGAAACACAGAACGGTCTTTGATAGTGTGTCAAACACAGTGCTCTCTCCTGACCGTGACCGCACAACGCTTCACAGTCCGGCCGGTGAGCTCAAAGAGTTCGCTGAAAACCTCTAACTGTGCTCCCATCCAGTGTGTGACAGGACAGCATAAACAGAGCACCAAACGGTGCGCAGGATGCCCAGAAGGGGAGAGTGGTGCTGGAGATACGCATCTGAGCAGAGGATGGAGCCCGTTCTCACCAGAGGGCATCACAGGGCGGCTGGAGCGCCACCTGCGTGAGGTGCAGGAAGGTGAAAGCGGCACTGAAGGAGTGTGCTGGGGTGTGCGGCTGAGAGGAGAGGATGGCACACAGCTGAAGGGAGTGGGGCTCAGACGCCCACAGTCAGAGAAGGAGCCTGAACCCGCTTCGAGGTCATTCTACTCACTTCTAGCCAAGCTCACTGTCAGATTGCAGTGCTAAGTCTTTTGATCTCGAAGTGGAGGCTGATTAGCGTGTTATTAAGTAGCTGTTTGAACACGTCAGTGGGGATGACTCTTCGGCCTGCCAGTTTGCAGCCTCTTTGCCGGTAACATTTGTCTGAGAGTACTTTCAAAAGTAGACTCTATTTTGCACATGGAGTTGCGCTGGAAACTCTAATATGAAAACAGAGTTGATTTTCCATTTCCATCAAATGATTTTGTCATTTTTGCAATACATAATTAGTGTGGTTCAGAAAACACTGAGGTCATCCTGATAGACTTTTGACATTTGTATCTCAGGCAGGGGCTGCAGTGGCCACATTATATGGTGCAGGATCTGAACTTCTCCCACTTATCAAGAAGCTTCTGATTTATTGAGAATAAGAAAGATAGTTGCAGATAGCTTTTACCTTTTAAAAAGATGTCCTCCAACCCAGGAACATTTTCAAATAACACCCTGCTTGGGCTTCTTAAAAGCAACAGCAGACATCAACTGGAGCAAAGGGACTCTTGAGGAAGAGTGGGGAAAACTTTAGAAGGACCCAGAGGGGACAGGAACACCACAAGAAGAACAACAGAGACAACTAACAGGGCCCAGGGGGTCCCTGTGGAGGCTGAAGCTCCAACCAACGACCATACATGGACTGGATCTAGGCCCCCTATACAGATGTAGCCGATTGACAGCTAGGTCAGTCCTCATATGGGTTCCCTAGTAAGGGGAATAGGAACTGTCTCTGACAAGAACTCTGTCGCCTGCTTTTCAATTACTTTTCCAAGCGGAGCTACCTTGCCAAACCACAGGGGTGCTGAGTCTTGATGCAACTTGATGTGCTGAGGTGGGTGGGTAGGGGAGCTCCCCTTCTCTGAGGAGTAGGGGAGGGGAGAAAGAGGGGAAACAGTGAGGGAGGGTGGGACCTGGAGGAGAGGAGGGAAGAGGCTACAACTGGGATGTAAATGAATACTACTAATAATAAAAGCAACAGTAGATACTGATAGGACTCTAATCCAGTACAACCTAAAGAAACTCATAAAGCTAACACCTTGATCCACCATGTACCCCCCTTTGTACCACTCCTTGGCATTTACACAAAGGACCCCCAAATCAACATTGTTGAGTATAGACGAGGGGCATGCCGCAGCAGCCATGTCTGTGAAGGAACTGGTGTCTCCTGCAGCACTACTTAGAAGAACCAACCTGGGTGTCCAACAGCGGAGGAATGGATGAGGACACCATGGAATATCTTCAGTCATCAGGGAAGGGGAAATGATGTCACTCACAGGAAAATGCATGTAGTTAGTATCATCTGATGGTGCACAAATTAAGCCAACCTCATAAAGACAGATTGTATGTTTTCTCTCATTTATGGTTTCTAGATTTTGTAAGTCATATAAAATCATGTATGTACATGTTGAATGGATGCGAAATTGTGTAGGGGAAGGGGGGCATTAATGTGAAGGGGGGTGTCTGAGAGAATGGGTGAAAGAAATAGATGGCGTATTTTGGTCATAAACACACACAACATTAAAAAAAAGGCTATTTAGAAAAAAGATGACAATAAAAATAATAAGTTATGGATGTCCAATGTCCAGCCCTAAAAGAAGAGTAGACAATGCTTTATCCAAGATGTGTTAATTAACAAAATGTGACATAATCTGTGCTTATGGGGGTGGGGGATAAAATTCAAAAAAGAATGTATGGAGCACACCATTCTACACTCAGACTATTGGTAGCAGAATTTCCACCTGGCTTCCTGTGTAGCCCACGGCTGGGATGTTCACAGGACTGGCTTCCCTAAACTGGAGGCTTCTGAGAAACTGTCTGAGTATGAGCCATGTTCATACGGTGCTCACAAACAATAGAGGACACAGAAAGGAAAGAACATTTTCACTTGGTTTGAGAACAAAGCCAGAGGCTTTGTGTGTGTATCTAAGAGAAAAAAAAATAATATAAGCTGGATGGATGGGTAAATGGAGAGATGGACAGACAGACAGTTTGATATCAGATGCGTGGATCTTAATTTGAACACGACCCATGTGTGGCTGCACAAGAGACCACGGGGCTGTCTTAGGAGCAGTGCAACCCTCACAGGGACCCTTACAGTAAGTAAGAGAAACAAACGTTTAAGAAAGCCCTAAAATTCTCCCCATCTAGCTTTCTCACAAGTACAGGGCCTCTCCAGGAACCCCACTGTGATGTCCTTGAGCTCATCTTGCTTTGATTCCATTTGAGTTGCCCATGGTTTCCATCCATCTCTTTTACCTGTGTGTAAATATTAACTATGTAAACACAAGCCGATGATTAATAAGAAACAACCTGAGCTAATACTTACAGTAAAAATGAGATAGCATGTTCAGTTTAATCAATATTTTTAAGTATGATGAGTGGCGATTTATGGTCTACTTCTCCATTTAAGTTTTCACTATATTGTGAAATGCATTTGTTTTTGCATATTGGCCTTATACCTTACAATTCTTTTTAATCTACTTACTACTTCAGGATTTTATAGGATGCTGCAAGTTTTCTGTATAAATCTCACAATAAACCACAAAATTTCTGTATAATTTTTTTCCTAAATATACTTTATGATATGATGCTAAATTCATATCTATTTCTACTGTGTTGGATGTTTTAAATCACAAACATCAAATTCTGCAAACGCTGTAGCTTTGACTATCACATTATTTTACAATTGTTTTCTTTTGTTACTCTGACAATTTTAATCAAGTAGTTTTCAAACTTTAAACTATTAGTCATGGTGGTGAAGCATTACCAGGTTAGATTCCTAACTGACATGTTTGCATCTGTATGTATAAAGAGTGTTACATTGTCTGTAGGTCCTGTACTGCTGCCTCCTTGTCCATTATGTTTGATATTACTAGCTTGTAGCTCTAGTTCTCCACTTTGTCAAAGGTACTAAAAGTTTATTAACTTTATTAAATTTCAGATTTTGACAATTCTATTATTTATAAATTTTGTTTTATTGAATTATGTTCTTTATAAATTGCTGTTTATATCAGCTTATTTTGCTCTTCAATTGGCTTCTTAGGATTAAGTACAAGTCAGTTATTCTGTACTTTTTTCCCCTAATAAAGTTAATTGAAGCTACACATTTTACTCCACATGTACCCACACACTTTGTTGCACTGTTTCATTACATAGTTCAGTCTCAAAAATATTTCAACATACATTTTTGTCTTCTTTGATTCATTTGTATTCTGAATTTCATTATTGAATGATCAAATGTTTGAAGTTTTAAAAACTAGCTCAGTAACTTCTAATGTAATTATTTAATTGTTGGAGTTATATTTTTAATTATTTCAGTTTTTCAAATTACTAGAGCCTGTTTAATGGCAAGAAATAGCATTGTGAATTTTCATGTTCAACTGAAAAAAAAAGTTCTCTGCATTTGGGTCTAATATTCTGGAAATAGGAAACAAGTTAGTCCTTGCTGTTTCTTCAATCTTGTATGTCTTCACTAGTATTTGAATTATTTTTAAATAGTACTGAGTCCCTGATATTTCAAGGACCTTTGCTTCATCTGGTCACTTTTCAAACATTCTATAGAGTAGTTACCAATCTCTTGAGCATTATATTGTGAACAAGATATATGACGATTAAAGATCTCAATCTGCTATATAAAATATGAATGATATGTGTGTATGCTGATATGTGTATGACACAAATATATTGTTCACATGACACGACACTTAACATGTATTGAGTAACACACAGATTACTTAACATGTTGCATGCTGTGGGTGCATATGGCCTGTGTTTATCCTCCATGTCATGTGCTGGTACTGGGAGGTGGTGAACCCTCTATATGGGGGGTGGGACTTAGCAGGGAGTAATCATGCCAGTGGGTATAAAGCTCTTAGAATGATTTCGTGTTCTCCAGTGACCCTGCAAATGCAGGCTTCTTTAAAAAGAGCTATAATCCCCCATCTTTTATCTGATATTCGTCTCCTCATACTGGACTTTTGTACTTGCTTACGCCATGATGTTCTCCACAATGGGCAAGAATCCATATTATGGAGGCTTATCCAAAATCAGCAAATACTTCGCTAGAGAAAAAACAAAACAAAACAAAGGAATTTCCTTATATTAATACATTAGATATTCAGATGAGATGGACAAATTCTTGGGGTCACAAATGACACAGAAAATAGAAACATTTAACCATTTCTATGTCAAATAAAGGGAAGTACTGAAAAGGCCATCTACTGCAGAAGGTGAACTTGTATAGAGTTGTTTTCATGTGTGAACATCTCCAAAGATGTGGAGAAGAAGCAACCCCACCTCCCCCCAAAACTGCCAGAAACTAGAGGGGGAAGGAAGAGTTCCTGACTCTGTGAGGACAATATTCTCCTGATACCAAAACAAATTTTTAAAAATTGCTTTCAAGGAACACTGTAGACTGACATCTGTCGGCACTACTTTTTAACTTCATTTTATATACATTTCTTAATTCCTCTTCCTCCCTTCTCCACCCCAATCCCTTTCAACACCGTCAGCAGGTAAGAGTGAAAGGTTAGTGAGGAGAGGGAGTGTAGTTCTTTTTAACTACTTCCTGCTAGTTAGAATTGTTGGGTTCGTTGGGGCAAGTCCAATCTTTGTTTCAGGGTATCTCCAACTTCTTTTTCTTGTCAAACTGCAACGACAGCAAACAGGAGCAGCAGAGGGTACAGCAGCCTCCTTTCTCCCAGATCCCTTTCTCTCTCTGAGTTCTGCCTTTATTCCCTCTCCAGAGTCCTCAGAATTAAACTATATGCAGCTAGCAGAGAGCCCCTCCCAGAGCCCACAAGAGGCAAACAGCTTCTGAATCAGCCCCATAACCTATACCCAGGATCAAAACAAAACCACATTTACATAACATAGTTGAGTCTTTAAAGACACCAAAACTTTCCGCTATAGCCATCCTTGTTGTCCACAGTGTTCAAGAATTTGCACTAGGAGACTGAAATCATCAACATGTGGAGATTAGGTGCATGACCTGGCTGTACTGAGAGAAGCCATGCACTGTTGGTAATATCAATCAGTGTGACATGTCGTATTAACAGAAGACAAAATTATGTTATGTGATGGCTAATGTTGCTTGTCAGCTTGACAGAATCTAGAATCAGCTGGAGACAAATCTCTGAGCACGTCTGTAAGGGAGATGCTAGGCTGACTCGACTGAGATGAGGAGGTTTGGGGTAACTGATACTAGAATATCCACTCTTACTATGGAGGCCCAGCTCGAGTCCTGGACTGAATGAAAAGGAGACAACAAGCTGAGTGCCAGTGTTCGCCTCTGTTTCCTCCCTGTCCTGGGGTTTCTGTTGTCATCCTTTCCCTTGCATGTCAGACTGTAACCTCAAACTGGGAGCCAAAATAACCCTTCCTTAACTTGTTTTTGTTGGGCATTTTATCACAGCATAAATAAGTAACTAATACCTAGAACAGGACAGCATCAAGTACAAAACAAGCACTGAACACAACCCGCCACAATGGCCTGTGTGAACCCTCCACAAGCAGTTAGGTTAGGTCCTCAGTGGGATTCTGTGTCACAGAGACTGAACCACCAACCAAAGAGCATGCATGGACTGGACCTAGACCCCCTACACATATGTAGCAGATGTGCAATGTGGTCAAGATGTGGGTCCCTAACAATGGAGTAGGGAATTTCTCTGACTCTGCTGCCTGCCACTGGATCCCTTATTCCTAGCTGGGCTGCCTTGTCAGGCCCCAGTAGGAGGGGATGCTTAGACCTGCTGTGACTTGAGGTGCCTAAGCGGGTTAATACCCCTTGGGGATCTCCTCTTCTTTCAGAAAAAGGAGAGGATGGAATGGGAGGAGAGGAATCATGAGGGTATGACTGAGAAGAGAGAAGGAAGGGGGCTGGGATTAGGCTGTAAAGAGATTAAATTAATAAATAAATAGAATAAACAAACAAACAAGTAAGTCTTGCCATAGAGGCCATAGAAACAAACCTACCCTCCAAAGTAAGGTTCTCCAGTAAGAACTATAAAACATGCTGAAAGAGACCCAGGCACATCTCATTAAGAACTGTGCTTTGTGCTCTTGCTTGCAAAGGTCAGTGTTTTTAAGATGGAAATTTTAAGAAATTGGTTGGTAGATACAATTTGGTGTCTGTACACATGCCAGCAAGCTTTTCACAGTGAGTGACAGACCAATTTGAAAATTTCCATGAAAACACACAGGCTCAAAATAGTCCATAGAATCTTTAAAAAATAAAGATGGGGAAATTTTGCTTCCCATTCTGAGAAATTATTTTAAAAATTGACTTAAAAAGATAAAACATCCATTTGAGGTAGGTGCAAAGTGTAGCATTGTCTCTTATCTACACAATAGCCTTTCTGAGAATAACAAAATCTTGATGGTTTTAGAAAGGGCAAAGTAGGGTCGAAAACAGAAGTGGAGTTCCAAAGCCATGGCAGAGTCCTGGCTGGGCCTTTGCTAAACAGAAATCAAAATGTCCAGAAGCAAATAGAAAGTGTTTAGTCTGTTTCAAACAAATGTGCATCATTAGAGCAGTTATATGTGTTTCCCACAGTTAGGAAAAAGTAGTGACCTAACTACGCAGTGTGAAGCTCAGATCTGGAAGCGCAGGCTCCCGTATGTCTCAGATATATTTGACAACATGTACCAGAGCAGAGCGTGAGTGCTGTCCTCAGACCTGGAAAGTCTCCTAGGAACACACTCAAACTCCTACACATGCGTGTTGGGAGACAGCTGCAACAGTTCATCATGGCAGGTTCCAAACTGAGATCTACCCATGGTCAGCCACAGGGTAGAGTCGCTTTAAAAGCTGGTTCATTTGTACAGTGGAAATGAAAAACAAAACAGCGGAGTACATTGGTCTGCATGAATCTCACTCTGCTGAGACACAGCAAAGCCACAAAGTAATGCAGTATGAGTCCATTTTGCGATACAAGTAAACTTGACTCTATGTCTTTTGGGGAATGTGTGCTGTCATGGAATGCCATCCTACAGGCAACATGTGGACGCTGCTCTCTTGAACTTTTAGTAGATGTGGTTACCTCAAGGAGACCACTAAGACTGAGCCCATGAAGTGCACGTTGAGGGAAGATCATGATGTCCTGCTCCCCCCGACGGATAGGCAGACAATTGATTCACTCATGGTTGACAGGGGGAGACGTCTCTTCGGCAGGGCGGCCACTTCTAAGTCGCCCGTGTTTCTGTAGGAACTGTCTCACCCACGCACCTGCACGAAACCTTAATTAAACTCCCTGGTTCACCAAGCCAGACCAGAATGAGGTTGTTCCTATCACCTGCAATTTGTGCGTTGTCTGGGGGTACTAGATAATTTGTCTCCCCAAGAAAAGTTCATACACTATGTACATAGTAAGCTACAAAAAAGTAAGGGGGTGTCCCAGTGGGGGGCGTTAGACACATGGCTGATTTAAAAATGTAAATGATGCATTTCCCAAGCTGGAGTGGTATCGTGCATGCTGGTGTATCAACACCCCTTGAACCCCACACATAAGTTTTCTATGTATTTCTCTTACTCATATTTTACAGTACAATACGGAAAATACAAATGTGTCCGAAAGGAAACATGGACAGTAATGTTCACTGTGGCAATATAAGTAATAATAGTGATAATAATAATAACAATCATAACAGGAAAGAACTGAGGAGTTCCATGTAAGAGCAGATGCACGACTGAGATCATCCACCATGGAGTGAGTGCTCATGGGTAACAAGAACTAATAAGCAACTCACTCTAACAGGGTGTGTCTAAAACAGTCTGAGTTGAAGGGAGAGTAGATACAAAAAAAAAAAAATCAAAACAAAACAAAGAAAAACAACAACTGACTTTTGTAACAGGAAAGACTTGGGCAGGCAGTGGGAGGCTGGAGCCTCAGGAACAAGCAGGTTTGCCCTGATGAGGGGGAGGCTGTTTGAAGGCGGGGAAAGAGGCTAAAATTGGACAGTGGTTTGGATTGTACAACTCTGTACATTTATTTTTAAAAATCACTGAGTTGGTTCTACCGCCACTTTACTAAACCAGCATAATTCCCAACTACATTCTAAATATTTATCTTTATACCCACAGATAAGTATAGCCCTCACCCCTCATAAAAGAAACTTCTCTCTACGACAGATGGAGACCATTTCAGAAAACCACAACCAATCAAACTGCAGGGAACGGGTGATCATGCGGTACCCAGACCCACGTGACACACGGCACAACTTCTGCACCTAAGGCTCAGGGAACATCGCGGACTAGAGGCAGAAAGATTGTAAAGGACACAAGTTCGCTGTCGTATTTCGCCTCTTAGAAATGACAGAGAAGCTAAGGCCGTGAAGTCTCATCAACATGGCTGCCTAAACAAGACCTGAACTACAACAACACCAAGAGACACACAATCATGGACTGGGGATAGTTCACAGGGTCCCCACCCGAAACAGAGACCTAGAGGCAACAAAAGGCTTCAGAGAATGGGAGAAACAGTCTTCCTCAATTGGTTACTCAATACCAAGTGGCCAGCCCCCAAATCATACACATGCAAGTGACATTATATGGACCGAGCAGGTCGTGCTTATATATTTAGGAATATATAATACATATTATATTATTATATTATAATGTAATGTCTATATATATATTCCTAAATTGAGAGAGACAGACACAAGCAAAGGCACATAGGCCCTGAATTTTGAGAGAGGGGTGCATGGGAAGAGATAAAGAGAGGAAATTATAAAGTTATATTTTAACTTAAAAAGATATTACTAACTTGGGCTGGTGAGATAGCTCAGTAGTCAGTGCACTTGTCACTACTGTTACTGGAGTTTGGTTTCCAGCACCACTCGGCTTGCCAGCAAGGGTCTGGTAACTGGTCCCCTTGACTCCTCACGCTCTCCAAATGGAGACTGGTATCACATCTGGTCACAGAAAGAGCAGGCGGAGGAGCCACGCCTGTTGGTGACCTGAGGAAGTACATTCTGACTAAGCGTCTGGTACTCCTTTTGCCCTTGTGGTTGGCTCTGAACACCCTGACAACATGGAAGGTTACACCAGCCTGCCCCTCTGCCGTCCTCCCTGTGGCCACGCTGCCCTGAATACTTCAGTCTGTGGCCTCATGTTGGCCCTGCGCAGCGGACCGCACCAGTGTGGGCCACACAGACAGGAGAGCTGTCCATGGGGTTGGTTAGCTGCATCGGGGAGGTGGCATCTCTGGGAAGACTGCTCACCATGACAACGGCTGGTGAGGGAGACAGCGTACACGGCTGACTGTGAAAAAGAGAACAAGGAAACATGGGCACCCAGGGGAGGTGAGCCAGGCCTGCCCAGAGCACCTTCTTTGTCTGCTTCTTCAGTGACGAAAGACTGATAGACACAGAAGAAAGTCGGGGATGACACAGGCATTTCTTCCTGATTGCAGGCTGATGCTTGGTACACGTGTTCCTCCTGGAAAGACTTCCTGCTTAAAGCGGGGACAAGCGCCGACTCCTCCCACTGGTTCCTTCTCTCACTGATGAAAACCATGCGGCAGCCCTGCGTGAGCAGAGGCGCGATGACATTTAACTTTGCACCACCAGAAACACTTTAGGAGATTTAAGAGATGCTTATCTCAGTTCAACCACAGGGAATGTTTGGTCCCAGGAAAGCAAACAGCCTCTGGCGGCAGGCTTTCGTCCCCTCCCTGTAGGATCTTCCAGAGGACCTCCAGAGCTGCTACGGAGCCTTAACACCTCAGTGTGCCCTGACTCTGGTGTTCTTTGTTTTATTAACATTTTAAGTGTTTAGTAATGTCAGTAGAAAGCTATGATGACAAGTTCCTGGCAGCTCTCGTGTCTGGAGACAGGGAGGACAGCGGGTCTGTATACAGGTGTGCCAGAGGCCAGACTGTCACCCTCATAAGTCTAGCAAAAAGCCATTGGCCTTCAGGTCAGGAGGCGTGGGAACTGTCTAGCCGAGTCTCCAGCATGCTGGGCTCTTACAAGTGCCTGGCAATGATTTCCGAGAGCAGTATAAAGGCCGGGCCCCAGCTCCGGGCTGTGCCAACACTCTTGAGAAGGCACAGCTCAGAGCTCAGAGGCCCTTCCTTTTCTTTATGTTGTAGCTGAAAATGAGCTCTTAAGACCACTTACCACCATAGTGATTTATGCAGCTGAATAAACACTGCATCTAAAAAGAAAAATTTTAAACCATAAAGTATGACATATTTAATGGGCACGGGGTGATGCGATAGGATCACCAGGCTTCGTAAAACTTGAAATAAAATTAACACACATCACTTTTAATACAGCCATGTCAAGGCATCTTAAAATCGCAAGAAATAAACACATACGGTCTCAGCCCCTTTTAAAGCCCTGCTAACATGCGGCTCCTTATCTCCGTTTATCAGATGCTTTTTATAGCCTGGGTGGATGACGGAGATCCCGTTTCAGTGCTGCTAACAGTCTCCTTTGATGTTGTAATCCTGGGAGGTCACAGGAGGACCCTCCACAAGCCTCCTGGCTCTGGGGCTAGCCGGAGCTTGGCTCTACTGCCTGCTCTCTGCAGGCGCTTTTGCCCTTTCACCTTCAACCTGTTCCTGCCTTTGAATCCTAAGACTCTGACATCAGTCTGGCCTGCCTCGTTCCTATTGTGCTCAGGAACATCCCTCCAAACTAGGAGCTCTTTATTTGGCTCACTGCAAGACTGGGGGCAGACCAGCAAAACTACCATCTTACTTCAGCTGCACTTGACTTCCACAGCCTACCCTGCTGAGCCCTTCCCGGGCTCCACACACCCCCCCAACTGTCACCTTGTTTCTGGCATCACTTTAATCCTATTTCTTGAATCCACCACCAGCAAAGGAGGCTATGAAGAAACTGCCATGGTTTCCCTAGGCAGTTGGACTTTCCCTAGGGATCATGGAGGGGCTCTTTTTGTTCATACTATCATCTCCCTGTTGAACAGCTTGTTTTGTCTTTGAGAGAGGGTCTCAATACTTAGCTCAGACTGGCTTGGAACACACTAACCCAGGCTGGTCCCACACCATCTTCCTGTCTCAACTTCCTCAGTGCTGAGGTTACAGGCACATATCACCCTCCCCCCCCCCCCTCAGCCATTGATGGCTTTTCGAGGTCCAATATGTGAGTATTTCACCCTCATCCACGTCTGTGCATCACAGAATGTCTGATGCCCAGAGTTCAAAAGATGTTGTCAGGTCCCTTTAAAGTGAGAATCATGCCAAAGGTTGTGTGTGGGGGGGAGGGGGGGTCACAGTACAGACATGAGCTCTCTTACAGTGCCCAATGCTAAATGTCCAAGATACGTGGTTAGCAGGCCAGAGTCTACCTACTCCTTGACTTGCTGTGGCCGCTCCTCGGTGGAGCCTCTCCTTGGTGCACACCTTCCCGTGTCTCTTGGGTCTCCTCTTTCAATGCGAATACCTTTGAAACCGGACAGAAGCAACTCTCAGAGGCCTTGTTCAACCAGCTGGTCTCCGAAGGCCTTAATGCAGCGGCTGCTGTCGTTTTTCAATCAGGATTGTAACGTATGTATCTGGGGTGCACAGTTCAGGCCATGACACCCTCTCACTGACAGCCACTGAGAGAAATATTGGGTTATTAATAAGTAACCGGAAGCCTGCCCCTCTGAGAGCTTCAGGCTGGGAACAGGGGCTCGCGTTTGCCTGTGGAGCCCTCTGTTCTCATGTGCGCTCCGACTGGAATTCTGTGCTCTCTCTGTGCCAGCCTGCCTTCAGCTTGTTTTATAGGAACAATTTACTCATTACAGACTCCTATCCATGCCGCTACCCCTTGTGCCATGGTGTGCCATACTCATTGCTCTCTTTATGATGTCTTTCGGTGAACAGAAGTTATTAATTTCATTGTAGCTGAGTGGTTTTTATGTCCTGTTTCGTTAATCATTCCCTCCCCTGAGGCCACAAATATAAATTTGAGGTATGTCCTAACAGCATCTTTAACTTCTTTGTTTCATTTATTGTGCGTAGCGATACATGGATTGGAGTCTGCTTTACCATTCCCTGAGGTCAGCCATTTGTCTCAGCAGCTGTGGAATTGTCCCTTCTCCACTGACCTACAAAAAAAAAAAAATTATATTCCCCAGAGTTTCTGGGTCTGTTTCTGAAACTTTCTATAGCTCAGGAATTATCCTTCTTGGTGATGTCATGGTTTCTCTGTGGAAGTTTTATGAACCTTCTGTGTATTTATTCTTAGGTGTTCCTTTGATTTTTGTCTTTGAGGTAAAGTTGTGTCCTGACCATACAATAGCACATGGAATACAAGGCTGCACTTGCAGTTCTTTGTGATTTTTTTTTCTGTCTTACCTGTAAGCCGAAATTGTTTTGTATGTGGTGTTGACATTTTATAATAGTTTAAGATCTTATGTTCAGTCCCTATCTATATGATTAGAAAAAGCTTGTCCCTCTGGTTAGGATCTCTTAGGCAACAGATAACATGAGGCCAGCCATGCAGATCTTAAAGCAAGCATCTTCCAGGATGCTTCTCATAGGCCACATCCCCAACAGTTCATCATGAAGGGAACATACTGAAGACATTTCAGATATGTGTGTCAACGCTTTAAAATTGTTTTTTCTTTGGAGTTGCATGAAATATACTGTCTAAACCTAGGTATTTTTTAAAACAAAATAGGTCCAATTATTGTACAGATTTAATGAATTTAGTGTGCCTGTTATCTTGCTATGTGTTTCATAGCCTGTGAAGTCCCGCAGCAGGGTGGCTCGGAACAGAAGGACTTTGGTGAAAGGAGCCTAGGGTGAAAACTGCAAACTTAGCTAAAATGCCTGTGACCCTGGGGGCCTACTTCAAAGCCAAAGGCCAGAGGCTTGAGGTGCAGTGCCCTAGGACAAGAGAACAAGGGCATCCTGGTTCTAGAACAAAGAAGTGAGAACCCACCCATCCTCTGCTCTGCTGGGTCATTGGAGGCTGGCCAATGATGGGGCTGACCACACTGAGGGTGAGTGAGTCTTCACCCTGTCCACTAACTCACACGAAGCTGTTTTGGGAGCACTATCATAGACACACCTATTGGCCAGGGAGCAAAGAGAGAAAAGACAGCAAGCAAGGGTAGCCATACCCCTTCATAGGTGTTCCCTGATACCTTTTCCTCCTTCAGCTGGGATCTACATTGTAAGCCTTCAACATTTCTGCCTCTGGAGACATTTCAAACCTATTGAAATGTGGAGAGGCTTTTAAAGACAGCCCTGATCTCAAGAGTCAAGGTAAGAACAGACAAAATGGCAATTGAAAACAGTGGTGACAAATTAAGTTGTTTTCTTCCATGATAGTATCAGAGTTATTGAATCTAAGTTAATAGTAGAAAAAGTATGTTTGTTAACATGTGTATGTGTACACAGGCATATAGATTACTTACACACATGTATATATGCTCTTGTATAAAATATAGGTCGCTATGCAGTGATTCTTTTATCTAAATCCATCATCACTCTCAGGATTCATTTCTTCTTGATTATGTGGTGGTGGCTGTATATGTATTTATCCCTAGTTATTTGTGTTTCTCACATTCTGTTAAATTGGAAAGAAGTTAGAAAAGACAGTAAAGAATGGTTAAAAGGGGACTGTGAAATGAATGTAAGAAAAGAAAAGTAGCTGTGACATATTCAAATATATATGTTTTAATTTTTTTTTAAAAGTAGGTTTCTAATCCTGGTGTCTGGCATTAGAGAAAACATTTAATAATAATAATGTTACAGTCTTCACAGAACTGAAAAAAAAATCAGGGTTTGTCAATGCAGGCTTGCAAACGCTACAAGAAGGCTTGCAAACTCTGTAAGAAGCCTACTGCTCACAAGGAGTTAATCACCCATCACATTTCCGTCTTTGGCTTTTTTGCTAGATGTTAAATTAAGGATGAAGGAAGAACAGTTTAGCTTAATTGCTCTTAGTTAATTAAGATCAGTTGACAATTTATAATCAAGTAAATTAAGTAAAGAAGAATAAATACAAGCCACAGAAACTGTAATGTAAGCTAGAATGGCAAATGGTACTTCAAATTTTTCATGTTATTGAATTAACATGAATATTAAAGCAAACTCCAGTGCCACAAAGTTTATCAGGCACTATGACTGTGGCCTGATTAGAAATCCCCATATGAAACTTGGCTCCATCCCTGTTCTCTGAAGGTCAGCCTTCCAGGGGCTCCAGACCTCACAACACAGAAAGCTCTCCCAACACTCGAGACGGCACAGTTCCGCCTGCGCTTGCTCCAGGCATATCAGACTCCCAACCGGAGCCACACAGAGTCAGCTCATGGTTAGCAGACAGCTCAGCATCCAGAGTTCTGGACTTGGCCGAAACTGAAAGCATCTAAGCAAAAGTTGTATGAGATCGTTAGAGCCTCTTCATCAGACAAAGGTGATGAAAACGCCCAAAACCACAAAGCAAATGTTACCCCACACTGCTAGACCAGGCACTGGGTGTCAGCCCAAGTGTCTTCTTAAAAATATGGCAGGGCTTATTGTAGTGCCTTAAACTTAAACAGCATTAGAGAGGGGCAGGGGAGAAGGTTCAACCGTGAAGAGCATGTGCTGCTCTTCCAGAGGATCCTGCTCCAGCAAATAGGATTATCTCCGACTCACACTCCTACATACCCAGGCAAGCTCCCAGCATCTTCATGGCCATACTTGCTCCTCATAGTGGACTCAAGTCTCCAGGGTTCAAAAGTTTCTGTTTTACCCCCACAAGAAAAGAACACAGTTTTGTCTACTATCAGTTTACTAAATAAAGAAAAAAAAAGGGGAAGGGTCTGCTCATCCATAGCTTCAGTCTAGATGCTGAATATGAAAATTTAGAAATTCTGAATGAGACCTGCAGCCAAAACCCTGCTGTTATTTTTTAAGTCCAATGTTTACTGTGTGAAAACAGAAAATAAAAATTTCAAGGCAAGTCCATTTTCCTACACATGAAAATGTACAGCTAACGGGTAATTTGCTACAGTCATGCTCTTTCATTATTTTCACAGCAAATATAATAAAAAGTGCTATTTTTTTAAAAAAGAATGTCTTTTAGCTAAACTAAGGGAATAAAGGCAGAGAGGGAGGAAAGATCAAACATCTTAAACTAGGAAACAGAATTATATCAGGTCAGATGTTGAGGGTTTAATAGGCTTTAAAATACTTTGCTAACAAAATTTCATGTTAAATTAGAGGGCTCATGCCTAGAGTCACAATTAGGATGGTACATCCATGGGTATTTAATTGATTCTAGAAGATCACCCTTAATTTATTTGAAGTTTCGAAACTGTCAGTAACAACATCTAAAACAATTTATTTTAAAAAATAATCTCTGACTTGAAGAGTGCAAAGAGCTTTGTATGGCTATACTTGTACTCGATCTTTTTTAAGTGGCTCTGATTGCCACTTTGCCACCCAAAGAAAAGGGACATTAGTTACCCAAAGGGAAGTGTCTGGGTTCAGTTCAGGCACCTGCATTTGTGAGGAGCTGACCAGAGTAAAGGCTCTCTCATGATCGTTTAGGGACTGTCCTAGTCACATGGGCAAACTTCCTCTGGTTGTATGGTCTGACGTTCCACAAGACAGAGAAGTAAAGGCAGCTGCCCTAGGTGATGAAGTTTCCTAAGCCACAAGAGCCAGCTCCCTGGGTCCAAACGGTACCTCTGCCAGTGTCAAACATCCTTCTCCTCCATCAGCAGCCAACTCGGTGAATATGTGCACACAAGGCATAAATTCCCTTAAAGCCACGGATTTTGACGAGTTCTGAAAACACAAGCTGATATGTAAGGACCTCTGTCAAGACATAGTCAAATCTCATTGCCCCAGAAATAAATATCTCAGGGTTAGGAGCATAGCGTAACCTATTTGGATCTCCAGCCCCACAACAGTTAATAGATTTAGAAAGCTTCTCGAGTCCCTTCCCCATCTGTCCCCGCCACCGAGACGTTAGTCAGCCTCCTGCAGCGCCCTGTCGTATCACGAGCACTGTGGGAACCGCTCTGTCCCGGCGGTTGAGACATTCGTCTGGCCTGTTCTGGCATCAGCACCTGTGTGGTGCTTTGATGGAACATAGTGTCATATGGTATGCACCCACAGCAGCATGTTCACCCACGGATGCAGCTGTGGTTTCTAATGCGTAGCCATCCAGAACTATAGCCTGCCGGATGACACGGTAGCTCCCACAGCCCACCTTCTGGAGACTCAGAACGCATGCTTTCAGAGCCGTCGGACACGGAGCCTTCTTTGTAACGGAATGGCAAGTGCCCTGAGGGATTGACTGAATGCGCGTATTTGGAGCACGTTGGCGACACAGTGCAGGACAGGTTGGCTTCTCACCCTGGGGACCCGCAGATTACCAGAGCCGCAGCTCACTAGGCCAGTCTTGAAGCTCAGTCCAGTTTCCATTGAATGGGGGAGGGGGTTCATTTTTATGCACTCATAAGTCAGGGCCACGGGCATGTTAAGGTTGTAAGAGGCTGCTGAGAGATTTCCGCAAGCACTTTTAGTATTTGCAGTGGCATTTTTCTGGCTGTTATAACCGCTGTCATGTGGCTGTGTGGCTGTGTCAGTCCCTGTGTCAATCAATTGGCCATGGTGTGGCTCCATGTGAGTTAGTTTCATTTTCCTGGGGAAGATCAATGTGGACTGTGGCTTCCTGTGTTCATCTTCCACGTGCTGCTCTTCTCCCGTTAAACACTCTTAAATTCTTTGTCTGGGTGGCTGTTCTGTCACCTTATTTTCACCGCCTGCTACTTATCACTTGCTCATCGTATAGGTGTGGCATGAGATAGGCAGTAGTTTGAACTAGGGAGCAAGGGCTTTTGTTGTCTTGAAGAAAGGCACCTTTCAAGGCAGTGCATTTCCACCCAGATAGTGCCCTCGGAGTGAGGGACTTGCAGGGAGAGGATTAGAGCAGACATGCACAGACTAGGACCTGGGGCGGGGCAGGGGAAGGCACACAGGCCTGGAAGAAGAATTAGACGCATCAAGCCTATGTCTTCCTATGTCAAGCGTTAATGCATCCAACATCTTTCTTTCAAAAGAATATCTTTTGAGCTTAATTGATAAAAAGAAAATTAATTAATTTAAACAAAGAATGTCTTTTGGAGTTAGTGTAAGAAATACATGTGAAAACACTGGGTGGAGTCTGGTGGGCTTTTCACCAAAGTGGTCCTTGCTACTCTGAGTGCGCACTTAAGCACAGGAACAGAACAAAGTCGAGATCAGGGCCCTTCCCACTCAATGATGTTGTCATTTCACAGCTGGAGCTGATTGAGATGCGAGGGTTAGGCAGTAAGTGGAGCCTAGTCATGCGAGCTCACAGGCTCCTTAAGGCAACCGACTCGGGAGGAGAGGATGATGTGGGGAGGACTAAGCTGCAAGGCCGCTTTATTTACCATATTCATAAATTCTAAGATACTTATGTGACATGTTTGCGCTTTCACCTAATATTTTATACATGCCAAGAAGACAACAAATTGAATTATGTTTTTCATTACAAAATAAAAGGAAAGGTTTAAAATATGCTCCATCTAGAAACGTCCATCTTGTTGGCATTAAGCTAATCCCCCTGCAAAGCGTTCACGGTCCTTGCTCCCTTGGTTTCTTATTGTTAATTTACGGAGGGTTTTAGGGCATGCTTTGTGCTTCGTGCACTAACAACTAAACCAGAAGAGTGGAGTGTAAGCTGCAATTTTCTTTAACGCAGCAATAATGAAGCCTAAAACAAAACAAGAGAGAATGAACTACAGGCATTAAACTCCGAGAACTTCATGGAATTAAATGATGGATGAGAAGAGTTATTGCTTAGGTTAGATGAGAGAGCCACATTTTAACCCTAACATTTAAACACACACACACACATGCACACACACGCATCTACAGAAACACACAGATTTACTCACAGAGAGACACACAGACACAGACAGACAGCCACACACAGGGACACATACAGAGACACACACATAAAGAGAAGCAGACACACACATGCACTCGTGCACACATGTTTTCATTAATTAGAGATGCGTTTGTGTATAAGTCTGAGTCACTGAGAAAGGACCCACCTAAACAGAGTAGCCTACAGATGGCTCAGCCAAGGACACTCCTATTGCTCTTCAATGCCATTGACTTTCTTCTTCCTTCCTCCAGAGACCTCAGATGAACTTATTTTTTAAGATGATAATGAAACAAATGCTTAGAAAACTGTATGGATTTTATCTGATCATATTGATAGATGACCTTGACACAGCTATAATGCAAGGTGCCCACCAGAACAATCCTGCCTTTAAAGGGTGGCATGGTTTTTGTTTGAATTAC
Source organism: Meriones unguiculatus (assembly GCF_030254825.1). NCBI lineage: Eukaryota > Metazoa > Chordata > Mammalia > Rodentia > Muridae > Meriones > Meriones unguiculatus. The sequence goes on from NC_083367.1 coordinate 57,011,609, forward strand.
TCACAGTGTAGTTGAGGGAGATTATACAAAAGTAGGGGAGGAAATAGCAGTTGACCTCTCAGTGCTAGTCTAGCTTGATACATAAAGGAACAGCCTCTGCATTGCCAAAATTCCATATAATACTTAAAACTGAATAGTGAGAAAGGACAGCAGCGTATTTCATAAGACAAGGAAATCTCTGGATTTGCATTCTGTGACTCGGGACTCAATTTATTACATTCTGACATTAGAAGAAGTGCAGGACACAGATCCAATATTTGGTCTGCAATGAGAAAATCCAAAACTCTGTGTAAAGTTTTGATATGCAGGCTTTAACAAGTCCAAATTGTTCATGAAATCTGTCCATATTAGATGCACAGATATTCCTGCTGCTTCTCTGAATTATACATAGCTAGTCTGAAGAGCTTTTGGCTTCATGGTTTATTCCAAATAATGAATTAGACTGTCTAATTTTTCTCATATGTTTTCTATTTCACAAAAAATGACAAAAATTCTAGTTGGAAAAATGAATAGTGCAAAATCAGAGCCACAAAAGTCTCTGCAGTAGGACTTTATTTGGGATAAGAAATAAAGTTTTCCTACTTTACTCTGCTAAGTGTGAGTCAGCAGTGCGGACTCTTGTCTGTTTTAACCACTGGTTGTTAATAAGTCCCATGAGTTCAGAGAATGAAAGCCTCAAACACCAGAGACATGCAATTCTCCAGAATTCTGAGGCTACTCATGACACCTCTATCCTGATTCTATAGTTAACACAAGAAGGGCTTCATTTTAAATGTCACAGCTATGCAAAACGGCTATGCTTTATTTGATTCTTTCCATATTCCAATGAGGTAAAATACTTGCATCTACTAGAATCCATTCAGATGACTTCACCTGCATGCTTTTCTCATATTTCATGTACAGGTCTATAAGGAAATACATTTCTTTGCAGATGCAATGTAAGGTAAATGTGAGATCCAAGTGAACTGGAACTCCCCTTCTTCCTGGATGCAGTAGGAGATAGGGTGGTGACTGGCTCTTGTTAGTATGTTACAACCACCTCTAGCTAAGTAAGTGCAGGGAATCGTGGATGCTGACTTCCCTGTGAAGGGTGGTGACAAAGGGTCCTTTGCTGGCCCTCCCTCCAAAGTACTGGAAATGCTGCAGCAAGCAAAGAAAACAAGCTAGCTAAGAGTCTAGACAACTGAGCAAAACATCAGAACAAGCTAGAAAGGTCTATTCAACAGAATCTTCTGGAACTTGCTAAGACAGTTTTGTACATGACACAAACTTGGGGCTATGTCAGTCCTCCACCACCAGCTCATTGCTGGTAGCCAACTGCAAAGTGTTGCCAATTCTGAAAAAAAGAAAAGAAATCTGACCCCAAAACGTCTTCAGAACATGTTAGTGTTCCTTACAAACTCACAAATCCCAGTCTGTTCTCAGAGTGTGTCAGCTGTGCATTTTGACCTGACGTTCATGTTGAGGGGGTGGGGCAAGGTGGGTTCAGGATTCACCCAAGTCTTAGCAAAACATCAGGGTCAGCTGCAGCCAGAGCTCAGAGAGCTTAGTCCGGAGAGGGGGCCAGGCACAGGTTACTGCAACGGTTCCACCATGTCCTGCACATCCTGTCTGCAGACCCTGAGCTGCCTAGGGACCAAGGACAGAGGTTGGCAGGAGCTGGAGAGGACAGCTCTGACCTTTATTTAATGACCAGCCTTACAGGTAACTCTGAGATACCAGGGAGGTCCTGTTCCATTATCTGAGACATTCAACCCCATTAAGAACAACAAGAAAAGAGACCAAGCAAAGAGGACCTTCAGGCCTGATTTGTTTCTGGGCTTACTATTGCCTCCCATTGGTCTCAGCGTCTAACTTTATGACAACACCGTGCTCTTTGGGTGACTGTAGCTTTGTGGTACATTTTGTATCACAGGTGGTATATCATGATGATGTCAATACTATGACTATAGTATAATGCGCTTAAGACGTTCCAAAAGTCAGGCTCCTTTGTCTTTTCAAAAGAAGTTCTTTTTCACACAATGCTACAGTATATATCTTTGTGAGTCTAAACACATCCTTCCCTTTTTCACTATTTGACTTGGACAGTTTTCAAAAGAAGCAGTATGAAGTCAAAGAATGAGGCTATTTTTAAATAAAATTGGACATTGGAATATACTATCATCAATCACTTGCTAAAACATACATATCAATTAGGTCTTCCACAAGGGGCACGGAGAGTTGTCTGTCTTTTTCTGGGCACAACAGAAGTAAAGAAGCCAACATTCGAAATTCCTTGTTGACCCAGTACCTGGCCGTATGAAGAGCTTATAAAGTTAGCCTGAAGATTTCATCATTTATTTTAGCCATCTGATTTCCTTTATTCATGTCATTCTTCTATGAATATTTTATTTTTATGCATTAGTCAATTTAATGCTTTTTATACTTTGTTGGCTATGTTATGTATTGTTGAAAATTTATTTCCAGTTACTATTTGCAATTTAATTTGCTTTATAGCGTTTAACATATAACTTCCTATTTATAAAATAAAATTAATATTTGTCTTACTATTTCTTGAGTTAAATCTTAGGATGTTTTTTGATTTTAAGGTTATTATTCTCCAACATATGTGTCCAGTTCTTAAAAATTATTCCTTTCATATTGGTCTGGAATTAATTTTGAAAATGGTATTAAATAAATATTTAATTCTATTTTTGCACAGATAGCCAACTTCGCCTTAGCATAATTTCTTAAATAACCCTCTTCTGGCTTCCCCAAGTGAAATATAATCATTCTTTTATATAAAGCACATGAAAACTGGCTCTATCTGGAAAACTACTCATTTTTCTGTTTATTTGTGTTCCAAAATGGAGCAAGCCTCAAAGTCATTATCGCAGCCATTATGCCATCCTGGAATTCAGAGAGCCCAAATTAAAGCTTGATGCATCATCGTCGTCTGATGAGAAAATAGAAGGAAGATCTGGGGAAGGGAGGAGTGGAGTAGGAGAGAAAGGGAAATGAGGGACCTAAGGAGGGGCTGGGGAGGATGGGAGCATGCATACAATCAGAGTACACAAGCTACCTGAAAGAAATTATCCATGCAAAATTCACACTACGTACAACAAGTACGTGTCAGTAAAACTATCATAGAAAAACCCAAGAATATACATAAGGCCTGCTTTGCTCATTGGACTTAAAGCTCCATGAGGGGAGGGTGGTCGATGCTCATTTTAAAATGTCCATAGGATGCTTAGCAGTGTCATCATTTTCTTTCTGACTGCCAAGTGCCTGTGTTACCGGCAGTCACCCGAGCAAGAACCCAACAGGGAGGTCCACTGGAGCTGGGCAGTCAGCAACAGGACCAGGCTGAGTGAGGTCACTGGGTCCTCATGAGGAGGCACAAGCTTGGGACAGCATCACAGTGTGGGTAGAGTCTGCGAAGGATTCACATGGTCCTGAAAAATCCCTCAGAGGCCCCGTAAGCGGCCGGCCATCGTGCAAGTGGGTACTGATGCTGAGTGTGAGGTCTCCCCACCTCAACCCCACACGGCTGCACGGCAGCGTTTGGAATGTGGTACAAAGGTGCAGAGCGGAGACGGCTATGCATCACAGCCACCCTTCAAGAATCTAGCCAGACTCCAGAGTTCGAGAGTGACTCTTTTGTGTTAGGGTTCATCCTGCTTTTTTAAGGCACGCTTTCCACTCTGGAGGGGAAGGGGGTAGATTGGGGCGTGAGAGAATAAGGGATGTGGGGGTCTAAGCAGGAAGGCCTACCCGTGAGTCAAGAAGAGACAGTCTTGGAATACGGCACAATAACCGTGATTCCTCAGCTCAGAGCATGGGCACCAGGCTCAAGGGGGTGTCTCCTCAGTAGGAAAGAGACAAAGTGATGGTGACAGCTGCGGATGACACCTCCTGGTTTTCAAGCCTTAGTAGTCCCGTAGGTCACAGGCATCTCCACTGAGAGGACTGAATATGCGAAATGTCGGCACATGCTGAGTTCTATAAACACGTCTCCTTTTCCGAAGGACAGCTGTTCCCAAGAGAACACGATGAACCAGTTTCTGTCAGACCCTTTTCTAACAAAGCTACTGGACTCCTCCCAGAAGTCCACAGTGTTCCAGGGGACAGACATCCCTTCCCCCCACCCCTGCTTTCCACCGAACTGATGTCCATCACAGAGGATAGATGGGAGGAGGCTGGGCATGAAGGACCATCAGCTGAGCTGTTCTGAGGTCACACCCAGGCCAGCCTGTTTCCAGAGGAACAGTGCCTCTGGCAGCCTCTGGGTCAGCACTATGCAGCCATTTCATTTAATCAGTCAATCAAGAACATGGAAAAGGCAGCTCTGCTAGACTACCCTGCAGGAGAACAAGTCATGCTACCCTCCTGGGAGGAGAGAGCTCGCCGCAGGATGAAGAGCGTTAGGAAGGAGGCACCTTTAAGAGTTTCATGGAAGGTTCTGGAACTGAGCATATTAAGTTCTCGGTTTTGAAGGAGGCTCCTGAAATTGAATGTTTATGGTTTCAGCTGGGCCAGCAGAGCTGGACATCATAAGAAGCAAAAATAATCCCAGTTAGCTGCGCTCTGACCACAGTACCTTCTCTTGTGTAGGAAGCTGGCAGCCTCCCTAGGCAGCTGCACAGAAGCAACCTCTGTCGGCCCAGAGAGCCTGGACACGGCTTTATACAGATGGGAGCTGGCGGCACAATGCTGCACTTTGTCAAGGTGTCTGTGTGTCAGCCTGTGTGTGACATATGGAAGCATTGTCGCTGTGGGTGCTGATGGGAAGTGTTAATTCACTCCTGTGGGGCCAGCTTGCTGGGCATGATTTTGCTTATCGTATACTCTATAAGGATAATCTTACATGCCAGCTTTGAGTCTCTTCACATCTCTTGTCCTCGACTACACGGGGCGAGTTTCACCATTTTCACTAATACATTCAATAGGAACTTTCTTTTATTGTCAGAGAATAAACACTGTGGCTTGCCTTTGGCCAAGGACACTGTTTCCAGGGAACTGATCATAGAAATACCCACCAGGAATTTCTACACTTCCTCACGTGGCCAACTGCCACGTTCTCAACATCCCTGCTGTGCAACTATGCCACAGCCAAGTGCTCAGGACTTGAATTATGGCTCCAAGACTCCCAGTGCAGAGACTGGGCATCAGATGCACACAGCACCACGATTTCTGAACATGAGACTCTCTCTCACTGGTTTCCACTGCTGCCGGGGTGCACACACAGACTCTGTCCTCAGGAAAGCCAGACTCTCCTTCTTTTTCCTCCTGCCAATAAACCCATTGCCTCAGATCTTTCTAGAAGCATAGGATTCAGCTCTGAATGGGTCTTGAGGGTTTTTCTCCTGGTTCTGTCCCACTAGGATGCCCTGCTAGCTTCCTCGTTGCACCCTAGCATGAGACTCGTCACCAAATCTCTGAGATAGTTACCAGAGCACAGAGCCTCAGAATCCCTCAGAAAACAAACAAACAAACAAAACCCTTTCTCATTTCCTGTGTGTCCTGTAACTATGCCCTTCTTCAGAATGCACGGAAGTTGCAGCCACATGGAAGGAGGGGTTACTGAGCTGCAAAGATCAGATGTGGGAAGGTAGAGCCTGCAGCCCCTGGTGGGTGGGTTTCTTACCCTGCAGAAGCACCTGCTCTATTGTGACTCATTTCCTGGGTGTGGCTGTTCCCCACTCAGGATTCTAGGACCAACTTCTGTGTTAGTCAAGACCCTTGCCAACACATTTAAGTCATAATTTCTTGGGTGAACAAGGCAAGATCACTTGTGACAGTGTCTGTCTCAGCCTGGGGTGGGTCTCACTATGGCCCCTTGTTGATAAATACTAATAGACTTCATTATTTTTCAAAAACCTGCTTTATTTAGGGTTTTTAAATGCCTCTACCTCCCTTTCAACCTCTGCCCCTAGTTAAGAAAGAAAATAGGTTCGTAGGGACAAGGGACACCGACCTCTTTATATACTCCCTGAAGGTTAGGGTCATCAGGTTCTTTAGGGCAATACTAATCTCAGTCATCAGAGTTCCAGAAGTTCAGCCAAACAGCAAATGGCGAATGGTAGCAGCAACCTCAAAACATTCTCTGGAGCCTTTCTCTTCAGGAGCCTCTCAAAGCAAAGCGGAGCCAAACAATGCAGAGCATAGGGAAGCGAAGCAAAGCTATCTCTCTCTGTCTCTGGGCTCTTATTTATATGTCCTCAGAGTCCAAACATGGATGTTTTCCAGCTGACAAAAACCACGCCCCTCACATGAGGCAGTTTCCATCTGGAAAAATGTCACACACTTCTCAGGAATCTGTTTTCATCTGACAAAGACCACACCCCCCAAATGAGTCTGTTTTCAGTGGTGGATAAAGTATTTCTGCATCTCACACTTGGGACCAAAACAAAAACACATTCTCATAACACAACCAAGGTTTTAAAGAAACCAAAACTTGCGCTACAGCTGCTCATCTGATGGGCTCCAATCTTTGTACCTGTGTCAAAACACTGTAATCTGGTATTAAAACACTGTCCTTTCATCCCATGTAAACAAGAGTCAGAAGATATACCCTATGTACATCTCAAAGCGGGGAATCTGGGGAAGGGCAGAAGAGTTAAGAGAGATGGTGATTTGCTCATATGTTAAAGCTCTGTCCAATGGGAAGTGAACCAAAAAGAGGAGGAGCCCACATGCTCATGAGAGCACCAAGGCAGTTATGTATGGGCTTTTTGGGCTCCAACCACACTAGAAACAGACATACAGTGCAGAGGTAATGAAGAGCAGGCCACTGCACACCTCTCCACTCCCTTCAAGATGCGAATGCACTCTGCACACACACACACAGTCATCACACCAGTGGAAGAGGACAGCATGTGATTTAGACTGTGGTCACAAGTTCCCCACAAGTCGGAGCGTCAGATGTCCAAAATGGGATAGCAGAAAGGGTGGGTATTGGCAGGACTGGCTCTTTCTGGGGACTGTGGGTGGGTCTGTGTGTTGCTCCAGCCCCTGTGCTTGGCTCCTGGCCCCTGCTATACCTTCAGAGCCGAAACCTAAAGCAGGCCGAGCCCGCACGTCACTGTCTTCGCCTCATCCTCTGCATCTGCCCCTTGGCCACTTTTTCTACTCAGGGCAATGCTGTAGTCCCTCTGAGCCCTCTAGAATACTCAGGGACAGTGTTCCCAGCTGAAATCATATCCTCAGCCATCCAGGGTAATCCACAGCTCCTGATAGGAGTAGACATTAGAGGAAGGCCATGCTGCTGCCCACACTGATCTCCCTACGAAAGGACTGTCTTAAAGATGTCGCTCTGGGAACCCTGTATAGCAGCTATGGTCATAGCAGCACACCACTGCAAGCAAGGGTCAGTGCCCATCGAGGGATCTGCTTACTTCCCTGAAAGAACACTTGTCTGGAAAACTCAGATGCTCCAGAGAACACCAGCCTCAGAGTGCAGGGATGACTCAGCAGGAAAACTCACTCACTGCACACACATGGGCACCTGAGTGTGAATCGCCAGCACCCAGGCTCAAAGCCAGGTGTGGTCATGTGTACCTGTAAGCCCCAGGACCAAGGGCTGTACTGACACAGGAGGATTGCTGGGGCTTGCTGATTGCCAGCCTAGCTCTGGGTTTAGGGAATAAAGCCGCAAGAGGTAGAGAAAATGCCCAACACCCGTCTCTGATTCTCCACTGCCTGTGCACAGACATATGGGTCCTCCACACACCAGGCACATACTCATGCACACATAAAGGCACAAACATGCACACACTCACATGCACTCACATTCATGCACTCTCACACTCAGATGGTCACACACATACAGCCACACCTGCTGACAAACATACCCTCCCACACAAACGCACGTGCGCGCGCGCGCACACACACACACACACACAAACACACACACACACACACACACACACACACACACACACACACAAAACCTACTCCGGGCCCAGCTGTGACTCTTACAATGGCATCACCCAGAGTTGTTCTCCTAACCAATGGCCCAGTGATAACTCTGAAAACGGAACCTGAGCTCTCTGCTTTCTTGAGAGAAATCCCAGCAAAAAGCAACCATTAACAAGTAAGTGGTCAGTACAGAAAGCAGAGGTGTCAGACACATCACACAAACACACACAAAGATGGGCATATGGGCACAGAGAAAGTTTAGGTGAAAGTTAGCTTTCTCAGAATATTTCATAAAAATAGAAGGAAACAGCAAAAATAAAATTGAAACTTTCACCAAATGTAACAAAAATTTACATGTTCTAAAAAACAACTAATTCAGTTTTAGAATAAAAAGATAGGGAAAATTGGGGAAGAGGAAATCATTAGATAATACCCAAAAATTATCAAAACGGAGGAGAATGAGAGTGTGTGAATTAAAAAAAAAAAAAGTCTGTTTATGAGAGGCACACTGAAGTTGCTCTAAGAAAGAAAACTGTTCCTGGTTATCTATCTTCACACCATAAGCCACAGTTGTCACTAGGGCCAACAGAGGTCCACATCTGAACTCCATGGGGGCCAGCTGTTGGCCTCACTTGGGGAAGTCGGGGCAGGACTCACCCTTGTTAGCTCAGAGAGCTCTGGGCCGTTTCTGAATTCACTCTGCACAGGAACTTTTCAAAGGCACTTGATGTGCAGGGGTGAACTTCTTTGTCTCATGCTACTAGTAAAAGAAAGGACACATTTTGGGTTTCAGTTTGCACAGACCTTCATAATCTAGTGGCTCCCAGCTTCAGATAAATAATAGATATTGAAGGCTGGAGAGACAGTGCAGGAGTTAAGAGCACTCTGCTTTTGCAGAGGACCCAACTTCCTTTTCCAGCATCAAGTGGCTCACAACCACTGGTAACTCAAGTCCCAGGGAGTTAGACATCTTCTTCTGCCTTCGTCAGGTAACTGTACATACACACACACACACACACACACACACACACACACACATGCACGCACACTTAAGTGTAGTATTTTTTAAAGGGTAAATACGGTTTCTTCTTTTATAACTCAGGACAAGGATGGTAACTTTTCTCCTCTGCTGTAATGAAGAATCAAATCCACCAGGAATTGGCCTGTTCATAAACACACTTCATTTTGTCCCCTCTCCAAGAAGAGGTTTATATAAACTGAAAACCTATCTTAAAAATTATCTGCAAATGAAGCCGAGGTGGAAAATTGAACCATTTGGTCTATTATATATTCCAAAACACTTCCCACCATGGATCGAGTCAGAGAACGTACTTTGAGTAATTATCTCAATTTGTCATGGTCCAGGAAGACTCCCACCTTTCAACCTCTCCATGCTGGTGGTTCGATGGTTTAGTTCTCCGTAATAGCAGATCTGCTTCTACCCAAGAGGACAAGGGCAACCTTTGGGAAGCAGGGCCAATCAAGACCCTTCAGTCCCCACAGGCATGGGATGCCCTCTCATTGCCACCACCTGGTGTGGCCACTTCTTTTTCTGGGTTCCTCGGCTCATGTTTTAGCCTCCAAATCCTACCTCAGATGATAGTCACATGATTAGATCTTATTCCAGATCTTCCAGAGTTTGAGAATGGCTCTAGTCAGTCCATCACCACCCTCTCTAGGAACATGAAGGGAGAGCGAGGCAGAGCCTTGTCCTGTTTGTGCCCACCGTGGCCTCTGACAAAAAGCAGAAAGGATCCTAACAAGCTCCTGCCCCTGCCCTGCCTCTGCCCAGCTCCTGGTCCCTGCTCCAAAGTGCAGCTCACTCAGCGAGATGCGTCAGAAAGAAGACGGTCCCTCCCTGTCAGAACGCAGGTTGCCTTAGCCAAGCATCAGCTCTGAGGAAGGTATCCGAGGAGAGTTAATGGACTGGGTGTCTGTGCTTGCCAAATGGCGAATTCTCACTGGGGCACCCAGCTCAGCCACCAGGCTCTGGCTCAGCACCTTGTGTACAACCCGTGCCCATTTGCCCTGTGTCAGGAACCTGCTGGCACCTTGCACAGCCCATCCTGGCTGTTAGAGGTGGCCCAGGCTGGACAGTCCTGTGTGTTCTTCTGGAACCAAGGCCAGCCACTCCTTATTTACATACTTAAGACTGTTTGATTCATAAACCACAGCCCAAATATTTTCTTTTAAAATCTCTGTAAGTATCAAGACATACTTCACAGAAAGCTCTGTGCGCTCCTGAGAGCAGCTGTGCCAGAGAATGTCTGCCTTGTTTTGTAGAAAAACACCTAAATCATTCCTTGAGGTCCAGCCATCAGGGCATTCAGATCAAAATGAATTCTGAAGAAACAGCCCTTGTTGAATTGTTTTTTAAAAAGACGATGCCCGGTGCCCTGGCTGGGCATTTAGACATCCCTCCCATGGCAGAGGTATCAGAACCCATCCAGAACCCATCAGGGTTGAAATGATTAATTACCCCAACAGACTCTCTCACAGAGGTGTGTGTACTGCCATGAGCAACACCGCAGGGGTGCAGAAATGGCTTCCACATTCCCAGGCTTCTTCCAAGACTGTGGAGGAGAACCAGGCTTGGTGCCAAGTTGACCCATACCAAGACTATGGTAGTGACCTATGGCATCAGGCTGCCCAGAAAAGAGCCCGTGTCCATAGTTCTCCTCTGCAACTCACTTCCCCGTCTGCCACGAGTATCCCCCATCAAGAAGGATGATGTCCAGGTAAGAGTGTCCATGCTGCTGGATGGAAGACTGGGGAAGAAGGCCAGGGTACCGCATCACTGAGCCCCGGCAGTGTCCGTGTAGCAGGTGGCATGCCAGCCAGTAGCACAAGCCGTGCTCTGTTGGGTGGAGGTGGCTGGCCTAGCCTCCCGCTGCTCCGCACAGACTTTGCCTTGGCAGAGGCGGCTGTCCATTGCCTAAACCCACAGTTCACTTTAGCTGCAGTGTTTGCTCTCTTTGCTTGGATAAAACAATCTTTCTCTGGGTAATTTGAGAGCCTGGAGGTGAACATGTGGTGTTATTTTCTTCAGTCTTTCACCACGTTCGGTGTTCTGGGAAACGGGAAAGGCTCATTGTGTGAGTCTGCATCTACTCTACAGATATAGCAATGGTTGATTTGGCTTTCGGGAGACCACTCCCTCCGCCCTCCCCATCAACTCCCACCCCAACCACAGCCTTTGCTTTGTTCTAAAACCAAAGGCTGTGTAGTTGGTATGGTCAGCAGAACAACAGCGTAAGGCATGGATTAGTAGCTTATCTCACTGCTGTGACCAAAGGCAGCTGAAGGAGGGACCTGTCTTGGTTCATGGATGAGACACAGCCATCATGGTGGGAAAGGCATGTAGCGGGAGCCTGAGGTCACTCGGTGACAATGTGTCTGTAGTCACACGGCAGAAGGAGATGAATGCTGGTGCCCAGGCTTTCTCCTTTTTACTCAGTCCAGGATCACAGCTAGTGGTGTGGCACCACTCCAGTTAACCCAGTCTAGAAACTCCCTTGCAGACATGCCCACAGGTTTGCTTCTTAGGCGGTCCTAGATTGTGTATTATTATGATATTAATCACCACAATACACCTTTACAGGTGAAAAGCCAAGAAAATAGGAATGGAAGCTTCTAAAACGCAAGCTTGGTGGTAGTAAGCTGCATTGAACTCCCACCATCACCACCAAGGAGACTTCTCTCCAGCTAATTTTAAAGAAGAAATAGAAATGATAATAAAATTAAAAAGTCAAAGCAAAAAAAAAATAATCATGCTACACAAAAACAAAGACTTAGCTGTTGTTAATTTGGCAATAGAGTGTCTATCAGATTTTCCACATTAGGGGTAGTCCAGAATTTTGTCAAATTTTCTTAACATATATAATTGCCATATATGTACTATGCCAATTTTCCAATAATCGGAAGAACTTAGTGATGACAACAGCAAGTGGGAGATGTTTATTCGAAGAAATTCTGGCCGTGTTGCTGACCTGAGTTCTCCCTCTCTCTTCCCATTGTCAGAAGCCCCTTCCTGGAGCATCCTGGTGACCTTAGTACTTACTAAGCATCCTGAAAACTTAGCGCTTACTGAGTACTTACTGAGCAGCCTTATCTACATTCCCACATGGCATGAGTGTGGCTCCACTTGCCTGATCCTCCTTCCCAGCTGTTATCCATCTCCTCCTCCATAGATATGATAGGTTCCTTATGCAACTGCTGTGCCATACTTACCCCAAAAATACACTAATAGATTTTATGCTAATAATATATAAGTAATGTGTGCTAATGGTACTATTCTGGCAATAGCAGGCTTGATGTTTCTGACGCTGGACACTCAAGGTGGGTTCTCTACACGTCATTCACAGTAAAACTCAATGAAGCAGAATGGCTGGCTCTTTCTTGACCAGGCTCCAGCATTTAAACATTCCATGGAATTCTAACTTGCAGTCAGTGTTCTGCAGGCGGATGTATCTAGGAGCTTGGTAGGGGGAATCAACACAAAGAGTCTGAAGTAAACACACCAGCTCTCAAATTTCATGTACTTACTTGCCTATGGTCCATCAGAAAACTCATTAAGTTAAAAAATAACCTTCAGGAGCAGGTATCTCTAACTGTACCCAACATAGCATGAAGCTGTACCTACTCCTTATCATATCTGTCCCAGCTTCAGTTTTCTGGAGCTATACACTCAGGTACCGTATTTCCCCTCTTGGACTATGCCCTCTTCCTGGAAGGTTCATATGATTCAGAATTGTACACAAAATTCTTTAAGATATTCATCTGAACAATTATTCTGATTAAACTTCTATCTTCACAACCTTGTAAGCCAGCCAGCCATTCATCCATACACACATCTCCCCATCTGCTTATCTAGAGTTTCATCCATCCATCTACTCACCATCCATCTTCCCACTCAGCCATTCATCTGTCTTTCCATGCAGGCACATATCTATCTACCTATTCCTCCTCCACCCACCTGACCATCCCATTCATATATCTACCTAAGTATACAATCATCCATTTATATATCATCTAACAATTGATTTTTCTATCCAACCTTCCATCTATCCATCTACTCATCTATACACCCACCCACTTACTAACTCATCCTTTGCCCATATGTCCACCACCTTCCTTTCTTTCTTTTATCCACTTATCCATCCATCTATCCATCAATCCATCCCATTTATCTACTCATCCAGCCAACCATCAGTCTGTCCATTAACTGATAAAACTAATACTTAGTGAACGCCTATATTTTCCATGAATTATAACTTAACTCCAAAAATATGGTCACTTTAAAACAAAATATTTGGGGCTGGAGAGGTGGCTCAGTGTTTAAGCCATCTGGTTGCTCTCTCAGAGAGGCCCTGAGTTTGATTCCCAGAGACCACAAAGTGGCTCACAACCATGTATTAACTACAGTTCCAGGGACTCTGACACCCTAATTTGGCCTCTATGGGCCCCATGCACACCTAAGGTACACAGATACACACACAAGCAAAACACCCATACGCATAAAATTAAAATAAATGCAAACTTTAAAAAAAATCTAACATTTAAGGGTCAGGACTCCAGGCATAACTGAGTTCTTAGAGCCTCACTGGAGCTTTAATCAAAATGGTGACTGGGGCTGTAGTCTGACCTAAAAACTTATGTTGGGAAGGTTCTGACTACAAGCTCAGCTACAAGCTTTCTTGTTCTTTTGGAACAGCTACTCAAACATCTTATTCAGTCTCCTACTTGTGGTCTCTGAGAGGTAAGTCTTGAAGACCATCTAGCTAGTTTTATTAAGACCCAGTGGGGAGAGCTAGAGAGCCACAGGAAGCCCTGGCATGTATGGCATGGTCGGGGGGGGGGTGACTCCACCAGTTCTCTGCTCATTGAGAATTCAGCGCTGGGTCCACTCCACACTCTATGGGAGGAGACAACACTCTACAGGCGTCAGGCCCACAGGTGTGTGTCAGAAGGAGCCCTGCTGACGCTGCCTCTTTCTTAGAGCCTTCAGCATGAAGGACCTGGGTGGAAAGTGAGTGGGATGTGGACTTGAGCCTGCTGACACGGAAGAGTGACAGCTATCTGGGAAGAGCCTGGTGGCAGAAAAGCACAGAGGGCTCTTAGGTCAGGGTGCTGTTGGGTGGGCAGGAGGGTGGGTGAGTTTTAACCGTGAGGAAAAAAAAACCTCACTAACTGGAGTGATGTTGCCTCCCAAACACCACTCATATTTCGTTTGCTCTGAGAACTATGTTTGGACACATTGCTTTCCTCTCCACTCTTAAAACTGTCCACCAGACTGCAGATTAACGAAAGCTGATAGTTATTTAGCTCCTTATAAATCTTCATCAGTTCACAGTCATTTGTTAACTGCTTTTAGCAGCCACAGATTCGCACAAAAGAGCTTTTATTTGCACAGCTGTCAGTGCTGGTTAAGAAATTCTGTTCAACCCCCCCCCACACACACATACACCATTGTTGTAAATTCTGCAGTTTTCAAATAAAGAGGTGTCCTCTATGGGCTCATGTGTTTAAACATTTGGTCCCAGTTGGCGATGCTGTTTGGGGAAGTTAAGGAACCTCTAGGAGGTAGAGTCTTCTTAGAAGTATGTCACTGAGGGTAGGACTTGAGGTTTTATAGCCTGGCTCTATTTCCTGTTTTTTTTCTCTCTGCTTCCTGTTTGTGGGTTGAAATGTGAACAGCCTGCTTCCTGCTCTTGCCATCACACTCTTCCCACAGCAATGGACTGTAGCACCTCTAAACTGTATGCCAAAATAAACCCTTTCTCCCTAAAGTCATTTTTATGGGAATATTTTATCACAGCAACAGAAAGGTAACTAATGTCACAGCCTGGGACTTGCTCTACTTTTCTTGTAGCATTTTGGTGGGATACTTTGGCTACACTGTCATTATTTAACTTGGATTGTCTGAAAATGTGCATGTGTGCCTGGGAACTTTCCCAGTGGCCCAAACCAGAATGTAATTCAAGCTCTACAGGGTCTCTCTCTCTGCTCTGCTCTCTCTGTGCAAATGTCCTACAGGACATTTCTATAACCTTTGCCCCAGTTTTATACCCATCCTGGCCCTCATAATAATTGCCTTGGCATTCTTGCCTTCCTGACTCCTAGAAGCAGTGACTGTGTGTTGAAAGGGCTGTTGAGTCTGAGTGAGGGGTATTTGCAGGGGCCTGTTGCCTTATTCTTGCGTGTTCCTAGGATTAGATCTAACCTGGGATACAGCGCGGGGCCCTGGGGCTCATCCAGTTGAGGTCGTGGGGCTGGGGGAGGGAGTGATGTCTCAGCCCACAAGCCCAGACAGGGCACAGAGGAGAGTCTGCCTGGAGCTAGTTGGCACGGGGCCTCAGAACCGGATGTACAAACAGTGAGCGGAAAGGAGTTAAAGAAGACGCAGGCCCAGGTGTTTCATCCCAGGCCAGGCCTATCATTCCATCTAACTTCACTCAGGGAGGTCTTCATTAGCCTTGTATTTTCATTTAACACAAGCATTTCGTGTGGGGGAAAAATCACATTTTTGGTTCCCCTTAGTTGAACTCAGAACCTTAAAAAAAAAAACAGAGTAGTACCTGATCCAGCAGCTGGGTGTGGACCTGGGGCCATTGCCCCAGCAGCATCAGAGGTGACTCCACCTCCTTCAGAAGTGTTTTGATCGCTTTGCCAACCCACCAAAGGGCTTCTAGAAACCAAACCCAGGTTCACAACGACATTTCAATTCACGCTGTGTCTGCGGCACATTTTCAGATTCCCCAAGAGTAGAAACGAGTGATTTCAAGCTCAGCTGGATACTTGTTGATGCAGATCCTCACCCGTTTTGTTTTAATCGCACAAATGCTGCTTTTCAGAGCCACCTTGGTCAAGTCTTAAACCTTGCTCTCCGTCAAACCCAAACGAGCTGCAAGCTTCCCTCTCACATGACCTCAGCCCGCAACTGTTAGGAAGCTCAAATTCAACAGAGGTCTGCTTCAAGTCTTAAAGGATGTTGTTCCGTGCCTGAAGCAAACAGGTTTCTTACAGTGACCTCGGTTGCTAAATGGGGTAAATTGGTATTCTGGCATCCATCTGCTACAGAAGCATCATGGGAAGAGGAGCCTGGTTGTCCCTCACAGGTGTATGGACGATGCAGAACAAGGAAATGTGTTTAGTTTCCCCCAGTGGTACATGATGGTCTTCAGAACCAGTCTAAACTGCAGATCTGGTGTTTTTAGTGGCTGCCTAGCACCTGTCACACCTGCTGTAATGCAGGCAGGTGAGAGATCCTTTCTTTACCCAGTCTCTCTCCAGGAGGTCCTTCCACTTTCCTAAAAGTCTGCTGCGATCCTGATCCACGATCCTCAGGCCCTGCACCTGTGTGATCATGACACTCACAGTGGCTTCCTTCTGAAACCCTTGGTAACCTGCAGGGGCCACAGTTCATTGGCCAGTTCTTTTCAATGCATTAAAGCTGCTCGTGAAGTATTCCAGTGTTTCAGCAGACACGGCTGGTGCTGTCGGTACAGGTAGAGTCTAAGAGCTCCTCGAAGTATAGAAACTAAATAAGAAAATGCCCAGTGCTGGCATGGTAGTTCTTGCTTGGAATTCCAGCACTCAGAAAACGGAGAACACAGTTCAAGGCCAGCTAAGGTTATACAGTCTAAGGGCAGCCTGAATATGTCGTGGGTCCCTGCCTGGGAACATCACCCTCATTAAAGACAGAATATTGCAAAGCAGTGGGGGTCATCCCCTAGACAAACGGCACACTGAGGGCATACGGAGGAAGAGCTGCCACCTTCCCAGAGACTTATTAAACCTTGAGCTTCCATAAGTATCAACTTTTCAGACTTTTTAAAGAGAGATAAGTGAAGGTTTTTCAAGGGGAGGAAACTGGCTCAGGTGCTGAGGTGGTGCCTAGGCCACATGGGCAGGGAAGAAGGCATGGAAGTAGGAGCACCAAGAGGCAGCTGCTGCACCTCCTAAAAGGCTGTGCGGCTCATAACAAAAGAATCCAGAGCTTCGCAGAGCGTTAGGTGGATGGCATGTGTCAGATCCCAAGTCGAGACAGTGGGAAATAGAGTATGTAAATATGGCGTCTGCTTGTGGAGGCCAGAGGAGGACGTCAGGTGTCCTCGAACCCGCTCCACCTTCTTCCTTTGAAACAGGGTGTCTCACAAAGCCTGGAGCTTGCGTTTTTTTTTTTTTTTTTTCAGGGAGGTTGGCTGCCAGTGAGATCCTGTCTTGCCCCCTTCCCACATAGCACTGGGCTTACAGACATGCATGGCCACTACTGTCTTCTCTCATGGGTGCTGGGAACCAAACTCAGGTCTTCATGTCGCTCATCAAGTTTTCTCACCCACTGAGCTATCGCCCTGGCCCCTCTTCCTAGGCTTGATTTGCTCTCTTGCTACTACAGTTTGGATATGAGGTGCCCCTTTCTGTGTTGAAAGTTTGGTCCACAGCCAGTGGATCAAGTCATTGATAAGTGATTGGATGGTAAAGGCTTTGACTTAAACCACTATGTTTATAATTCTACGCTGATTTTGGGATCTGGGGCAAGCTGAAGAAAGTAGGGCATTAGTTTGCATTCTGGGGGGGGGGCTATCTCTTTTCTCATGCCCTTCCTCTACTTTCTGGCTCCTATGTGGCCCTGGGTCTCTGGCGTCACATCCTCTTACTGCCATAATGTTGTGCCTGCTACAGGCTACCACAATGGTGCCAGCTGTCCAGGAAGTGAGGTTCTGAGAGCAGCATGAAAAATTCACATTCCTCACCTCATGTTATCTCAGCCAAACATGCTAACTCATTTGAGGTTGGGTTCCCATCCTCTAACTTTTTCATATAGATAGACTTTCCATTATTGAAATAGATGTTGACTTCCAATTGCATAGAGTAATTGTTTCCAGAGAGAGGTGGAGAGTTCAGCCAGGTTGAGCAGGCCCACTCAGGATTTATTAAAGATTTCTAAATATCCCCTGACAGAGCTTGGCCCCATCAGTGAACTGTTGTGTTCAGGGGCTCCCACTTGGCTCATCGAGATTGTTTGATCAGACTGCTTCACATCTAGACCATCATTCCAGCCTTTTCTTCTCTACCCCTCTCCCAGTGACTGCAGAACTATAAGGATATGGGTTTGATTTTTCCTCTTAGCTACAGGGTCTAAAGCAAACTCAACTGCAAAAGAATAAAACACTTTTAATATTGGAAATCCGTGCATCTAGTTTTTGGAAAGAGTGAGGAAACTGTGTGTATAATAATGTTGTGTATTAAAGTATTTTGTTTGAGCAAGTGCTCCTCCATGGATAGTTTATTCAAACTAAATATTAAACAGTATTAAGTTTTTAAGACTATAAACACAGAGAATAGCAAAAGTTTTCAGAAACAAAATGACCAGGAGAACTATTTTATGGATATTAAGAGAGATGAGATTGCAAAATGCACCCAAAAGAAAGCATTGACCGCTGAGTCAAGTAAACATGGCGACGGTTCACAACGCCTGCCTTCCAGGCTGACCTTTGCTCCGTAGCCAGACAGGGCAGCAGGTATAAAAAGCAGCTCTCAGGACGGAAGATGGAGGCTTCCCTGAAACTGAATGTGAGAGCAGACACTGCCAGCATGCAGCCCTGGGTCCGCCCTAGGGTGGTTCCACTGCGCATGTCAAGAGCTTCACACCCTGTCTACAGTGTACTTTTGCAGATTAGACTCAGCTGGTGGGAGTCCCCTAGACCATAGGGGCTCTGGGGAGAGAGCACCTGTGCTTTGATGTTTCAGGGACCTTGTGAGTGGCTGCTCTGAGTTTGCACTGCTACTTGTTTTTTGGTTTTGTGGGTTTTTGTTGTTGTTGTTGTTGTTTGCAAAGAAGTCTTTTCACTGTGTAAGATGTACCTGGCTGGAGTCTGTGCTGTGAGCAAGGAGGAAACAGGTCCTGCCTTCCCTCTTGCTGCCCAGAAATGGCCAGGATCCCTTTTAGCAACACAGTTGAATTTACAAAACACCTCCCAGATGGGTCTTAGAACATGCTGCCTTTTTTCTGATGTGTGGTCTCGGCTCCTAGAAGACTCAGCCTATGGCCTGAAACAGGAGGATGTGTGTGCGTTTAGGTGATTGAGACCTGATCCCCATGTTTCTCCAGTGCACAGGCTCCTTCTCCTGCACAGTAGTCCACGCCATGAAAGGACTTAAGCTAAACTCATTACAGATTGGCCACAGCCAAGAATCTGAGGGTAAGAGCTGAGGACAGTTTTCCCTTTCCCTGGTGTATGTGTTTCCCTTTAATGTATGTGTTACTGCTTCCTTTTTTCCCCCTGAGTGTCTGCATCCAAGAGTGAGAATGCAGGACTTTAAAACTGTATCTCCAGCTGCCAGTCTGCCAAAGTAATGCCATCTGATCCGCTTTCAAAGGAGTATCAGAAGTGAGCATCAGATGTCCAGGCTCAAGTGCTACATAGCTGTAGAGTATTTTGTATGCCTAGACCTGTAAAGGATCCTGTGACCTTCAATGTCTATTGGCTCTTGGACTTCTTGGAACAGAAGAAGGTATAAAAAGCCAGCAGAGGCTGAAAGAGATGAGGTAGGATTGGAGTAGGTAGAAGATTAGGGTCAGAGAAGACAGTCTGTACAGGAAGAAAGGAGACTGAGTAGGGCTAGAGAGAAGAGAAAAGATTTAGCAAAGTAAAGATAAGAGGCCATTGAAAGTGAATTGAGCTAGCAGAGAGGACAGTTTAGCCAGGAGAAGCTGAGCTGAAAAGATGTTGTTAAGAGACAGGACAAGAGCCCACAGAGAACCCGCACAAAGTAGACAATAAAGAAGAAAGAAGAAAGAAAGAAAGAAAGAAAGAAAGAAAGAAAGAAAGAAAGAAAGAAAGCCAACAGAAAGCTACAGATGGCTTCACCTGTCAAGCTGTCAAAGGAGCTCACTGTTATCTTTCTGGTCAAGTCAGAGTCCTCAGTCTCAAGAACCATGTTTTCCAAGGTCACAGTTTTTCCTCAGATGCAGGGTTGGGAAGGCTGTTGCCATCTACCAATCACACTCATCCTTCCTTCGTCAGACCCTTGTGTGTGTCCATCTCTGTTATGGACTGCCAACTGGCCCACTCCTACTTCATCTTTCCCAGAACAATTGTTCCACTTCATCCTCCAATGAGCCAAGTCAGCAAGCTAAGCTGGACGTGGTGGACTGGCTACTCATGTGTCTGCGAGCCTTCTACATGTTCTTCTCAGACGATTTGCATTGCAGGAGAGGATTTTGATTATTTCTTTCTGAATATTAAGTAAATATGCAGTCAGCATACAAATTGTATTGATAGTGAAGATGTGAAAAAATGATGTAAATTTTCTTTCATTTCAGTTTCTGTGGTTACTGTTGAGGTCAAGGACATGTGCTGGCCTCCTTTATGAACTGTAGTTGGAGACACCGGTGAAATGCTTTAAAAAGCACACCTTGTCCCTCATGTTAGCAGGTGGGTCCTCTTTCCATAGAACAGAAAATTCACCTTCTATAAATTTTAACATTTTAAAGTAAACAATTTATTGGTTTTTACTCAATTCTCATAATTGTCCAGTGATGACCAACATCTAAATTCTAAAATGTTTTCGTCACCTAAGAAACCTACTGGCCAAGTTTCCATCTATCCTGTGAACATGTCTGCTTTTCTGCAGGAGTTATGAATTACAGCATATCCATCATTGCCAACATTTAGTATTTGCTATCCTTTAATTCCCAGCATGCAATGCACCATGATCAACTAGAGTTCTTCCCATGCAGCCAAGGCTAATTGATGTTAGCATTTTTACTAATGAAGTGTAATCAATTAAAGTAGTACAAAAATTGTGAGTTTTTGTACCAGAAAAGCTATTATAAAACACAATACCCATTCATGTCTTTAAAATATTGACAGAAACTATAAACTTGAGATATAGAAGAAAAAATTTAATCTGACAGAAAAACATATAGAAAATATATAGCTGTTGTTACTCAGCCTTTGAATAATAGTTCTACATTATTAATAATAAATAATAATACATCATTAATTAATTAATCAATTGGTTAATTAATTTATGCGTGAAGACAGCTTGAAGGAGTTTTTTCTCTCCTTCCACTATGATTTCCGGTCCTCACACTTGGTCTCGGGTGCCTCCCCCACTTAACCATCTCTCTCTAACCCTCTGTATCCCGTTGTACGATCCTCATCATAGAGCCAAGAAATTTCAAGTGCTTCCTGCTAACATTAGGAGTTAGTAATGCAATTTCTCATTATTTTACTTAAAGGTGTTCTGAAAACCTTATCCACAGAAATAAGATAATAAAAATAAAAGCATACAAATTTGAAAAGATAAAGACATAAAAGTTTAGAAATCAGCAGAATAATTTTATAGATGTGGTAAGAAATCATCTCTGTATCTAATATATTTAACAAAGAAACAAAATTTAAAATATTTAATTACATTTACGGTATCACAGAAAGTACAAAATAACTTCCTAGATAAAAATTTAACAAAGATCATACAAATAATCTGTTAAAAATTTTAAAACAGTGAGATAAATTAAAGCAAAACCAAATAAACCAGAAGGCATACAATGTTCATGGACTGTTCTATGTTAATATTTAAAAAAAAAACCTCACAATTGTCACATATAAACATAACACAAGCACAGCCAAACCCATAGCTTTGCCATATAAATTGACAAACTGTTTCTTGAATTTTTAGAATAATTCAAAGGACATAAAACAGTCAAACCAGAGGTTTGTTTGTTTGTTTTAATTTTTTTGGCACAGAAGAGTGGCTTTAGATGAATTGTGAGGATGTTCTGTCAGAGAAAGTGAACACCGCGAAGGCTTCAAAGACAAAAAGAAAAAATAAAGAAATTGTGTTTTTACACCCTGTTAAACCTAAGGAACGCAGCTCACCTTTAGCACTGCCTTAGGACCTCCAGACCAGCCCCCAGCCTTGCCTTAGAACCGAGCTCACCCTCAATGTTGCTTGGATTCCACAGAGGGAACCGTCACTGTTAGCTGTGGGAAGGGCTGGCAGAGCAGATTACATTTACAAAGCATATAATTGATAAAGGTTATATAGTCATAACATTCAAGAGTCTTCACAAATAAAGTAGACTATTAAAGTGGGGAAAATTTTTGAACGTGTTACAAGAAAATATACACAAATTTCATTGAATAACCCTGAAAAAGTGTTTAATATCATTAGTAATTAAGTAAATGCCAGCTGAAATTGCAACGAGCTGTGTCATCACTGAACACCCCAGGCTATGAAGCACACGCCCAACAAGCCACACTGCTTGTGGAAGTGTGAGAAGGTAGCCGAACTGCTTTGGGAAACTGGAAGAAATTTTATTCTGCTTTCCTACATAAATGAAACAAAATTGTCCAGCCATAAAAAAAAGTGTGCATGAATTTATTCATTGTGCAAAGGAGCAGACATGATGCAACCACAGAAATGGATAAATAAGCTGTGGTACAGAACACAGCCCAGTCGTGAACAAGAAGTAGCTGGCATAGCAGTGTGTGTGTGTGTGTGTGTCTGTCTGTCTGTCTGTCTGTGCCTCTGTGTCTCTATGTCTGTGTCTGTCTGTGTTCACACTATGACATGCTATGAATTCATCCTGGAATTCTTCAGGGATGTGAAATTCACGAGCAGGAAAACCTCATCTTTGGTGTTTGTTGAAATGGGACTCAGCATGTACTTTTAGCCTGAGGAGTATCCTGAAGTGACAGACAGATTCTGTATCCTTATCAGGGTGATGGGTAGATCACACACTTTGCACTTGCCTAGATGTAAATTTTAACTCAGTAAAAGTACCTAAAATTGGCAGTGTTGTCCATAAGGCTGAGGAAACAGGGTGTGCAATGCTCCACAGCAGAACAGATCAGGGAGAAACACTAGCTGCAAAAGAAGAGGGTCTGGTAGAGCGGGTGGAAGGAAGCCAGGGTTTTCAGAACAGTCTGAGGAACTTAGTTCATAGGAAAAAGTCATTCTTGTGTGATTCATGGCTTTGTTTTTAGAAAATTGGACATTGTTGCCCTGCTGACATGTTGTGAGAGGCATTATGCTAGAGACAAAATGTTCGTCACTTCACTGACCGCAGGACCAACGAGTGAATGTGCCAGGGCTGATGGTAGGAATGCTTAGACAGGGGTAGGATGTAACGAGTTTTGTGAAATTTTCCATCTTGTGTAATTTAACAAAGCGTGTGTGTATGTGTGCACATGTGTGTGTTCTTGCATGTATGTGTGTGTGTGTACATGTTCATATAGAGGCCAAGGGCTGATCTCTGTCACTGCTCACCTTACACCTGGTGTGCTCGGAACATTTCTGGGGCATTTTTTCCCCTCTTCCCCAAGAGATGGGGAGGCAAGTCCTGTGCCTGTTTGCTTGCTCCTGAGGCTTCCCAAATCACAGATGTTCATCACCAATCTAAACAGACAACTCATAAAATCAGCAGGAGAGGGGGGTGTGGGGGAGGGATCCATGTTTCCCAAATGGAATGAAAAGTATCAGGATGTAAAATAAGTTAGTTAATTAATCAATTAAAAAAAGAGGTAAAGAGAAAGTATCACGTTCACCCTGCTGCTGCTAACTGGAGGCAGAGAGTTGAACTCTTCAGGACTGAAATGGATTTTTCTGGAAGTGAAAGTAAAAAGAGAGATGAATAGAACAGCGACTCTGCAGGCCCTCCAGAGAGAAGCTGCAGAGAACCCTTCTGGTGAAGGTGTTTTTACATTCACTGAGCTCAGGTTTGTTTTAAACAAGCTCCCACAGTGCGTGTCATTTCCCGGCCAACGGTACTGTATAAATTTTTACTGAGAGGAGGGTTACCTTAGCTATCCAGTTTTAGAGTTCACTTTTTATTTTCATAAAAGGCAATGAAAAATGATTATGAACTAACAGCACTGTTAGGCACTAATTTGATTTTGTGAGGACTTACTAATCTAAGTATTTGCAGTGTATGTAGTTCATTTAATATTGCATTAGTGATCAATATATAATAAGCTAGTACCATACCCAGGATACTGGGAGAATTTGCGATGTTTTAGGGTTTTTGTTTTTTTTGTTTGTTTGGAGCCATATTGTGCTATCATATAAGATTTCCTCACTGCCAAGTTTCTAATAAGAATAAGACTCCAAATGACTCATTGACCTTATGGGGCAAGGGCTGTGTTAGAACAAGAGGGACAGCACTTGCCTGGCATGGGCGGGGCTCTGGGTTCAAGCCCGGGCACCACACAAAAGAATGAAGGTCAGAGGCTGATGTGGGCTGTTCCTCTCTGCTCCCACCTCACAACCAAGGTGGCAGTATGATCTGCTGGCTTAGCCACTGACACCGAAGCAGCCCTCTCTGCCCCATCTCTCCCAGCTGGTCCCCACCTCAGCACTGGAGTTCCACCCACTGGTTCCCCTCTGCTCCCGTGGTCATCTCCCACGCCTTCTAGAAACAAACCACTATCTGATGGTCTGTCCCCTCTGTGGCCCCAGTGACATTCTCTTGTGGCCAATCAATCACAGACTCTGCTGGGGCAGTTGGCACTTTCTTTGACTTTGTTGTCCAGAGGACTCCTGCCTCTTCCTTCCTCCTCACACTCCCTGGCTTAGCTCTGAAGAGGGAGCCAATCCGCCAATCCGCCCCTCCACCTAGCATTTGCCCTTGCTGTTCCTTGACTGCAAAGTCATTCTTCAAATCGCTGCATCACATGTTCCCACATAAGTACACACTCACATGCACAAATACACACACACACACACATGCACACACCCACACACTCACTGTCACTCACAAATGTATATACACCAACACACAGTCACACAAACACACACATACTCAGGCACACATACACACACACACACACACACACACACACGCACACACACACACACACACACACACACACACACACACACACAGTCACGCACAAAGACCAGACAGCCAGAAGCTGCTTGAGAACTCCCGGCTCCTGCTCGTCTTCTTGGCTGTTTGACGTAAAAACCTCCTTGACACATAATGAAGATGGAACTCTGCTGTGCACAAGCAGGGCCCAGCCCTGCTGGCCCTACTGGCCCTGCTGGACTTGGAAACATCTGGTACCCACTATTGTTAGAGATAATGCCCCCCGGTGAGGAGGAGGAGGGACCCTTCCCATGTGGAAACTCTTACCCCGTGTGCCAGCTCACAGCAAAGCATTCCAAGCAAGTGCGGGATCCCTGTGGTGTTAATGACAGAGCCTCATTTGTTATTGGCAACTGAAAATTAAGAGCAGCTAAGGTTGCACCAGGCCCACAGCCTGGCATGTGTGCCAGAGGCGAGAGTCTGGAGATACTTTGACACGGAGGCGGGTGGGGGGCAGGGGAGGGAGAAGGCCCCAGCAGTCTTACTCTACTTTATGAGCCCTGGGAACCAGTTGCCAAGGCCTGGGGACTGTGGAGATCACACACCAGCAGACAGACTGCCCAGGCAGGGCTTTTCAGCCTGCCCACTGCCTTAACAGAAGAGAAAAGAGAGGGATGTGGGAGAGGGGTTCGGTGTTTGACGTCCTATTGAGGACGTTTGAAAACATACCTGCTGCATTGATGCAGATGAAGTTTGTGAATGGGACCAAGTGAACACATTTTATTCAGAGAAATGTCTGAGGCCGTAATCACGAGCGAAAAGCGGAAGATGCTCCTCGGAGCAACTACACCCGGTGACATTACACACAGGAGAACCCAGGGTGCAGAGAGAGGTTTGGCTAGCTTAGAGCTGCAGTTCTGGGGTTCTGGGGCAGAAGGTGGGGTGATGGAAGGCTTTATCTTTGACATGAGAATGTGAGTTAAACACCCATATTCACTTAGCTCTGTTTCCTGTGCGGATGCGGCATAGCCAAGTGCTGCTGCCTCGGGCTCCGCCCTCACGCCTCCCCCCATGCTGGACTGTGTCCCTTAAGACCGAGAGTACCAATTGTGGTACATTTACACAATGGAATATACTCAGCAATTAAAAACAAGGAAATCATGAAATTTGCAGGCAAATGGTGGGACCTAGAAAAGATCATCCTGAGTGAGGTTTCCCAGAAGCAGAAAGACACACATGGTATATACTCACTCATAAGTGGATACTAAACCTATAAGATAGAATAAACATACTAAAATCTGTACACCTAAGAAAGCTAATCAAAAAGGTCCCTGGGTAAGATACTCAATCCTCATTTAGGATGGCAAACTGGATGGACATCGGAAGAGGGAGAAAACAGGGAACAGGACAGGATCCTGCCACAGAGGGCCTCTGAAAGACTTTGCCCAGCAGTGTATCAAAGCAGAGGCTGAGACTCATAACCAAACTTTGGGCAGAGTACAGGGAATTTTATGAAAGAAGGGAAGATGGAAAGACCTGGAGGGTATAGGAGCTCCACAAGGAAAGCAACATACCAAAAAAATCTGGGCACAGGAGTGTTTTCTGAGATACTTGGTACTCCAACCAAGGACCATTCATGGAGATAACTTAGAACCCCTGCACAGATGTAGCCCATGGCAGCTCAGTGTTCAAGTGGGCTCCCTAATAAGGGCAATAGGGGCTGTCTCTGACATGAACTCAGTGGCTATCTCGTTGATCACCTACTCCTGAGGGGGCAGCCTTACCAGGCCACAGAGGAAGACAATGCAGCCAATCCTGATGTAGACCTGATAGGCTAGGGTCAGCTGGAAGGGAAGGGGGACCACCCCTATCAGTGGACTGAGGTAGGGGCATAGGAGGAGAAGAGGAAAGGGTGGGGTTGGGAGGGGATGAGGGAGGGGGCCACAGCTGGCATACAAAGTGAATAAACTGTAATTAATGAAATTAAATAAATAAATTTTAATGAAAGAAAAAAAAACTGTGAGTACAATAAAACTTCTTTTCCTAAGTTGAGATGCTTTCTCATACCAGTAAGAAAGGTAACTAAAAGGCAAAGAGCTGAACGCTTGAGATTATGGAAAGACTCGTCCTTCTCAAGCAGGAGAAAGGCAGTGTCAGGCTGAGTCTATGAAAGAACTTGCCAGAGAACCAGATGATTTGAAAGCCATCGGGGGGAACTCAGCCAGCCTGCAGAGCGAAGATCTGAACCTTCTCGGAGATGTCCTTCCTTGTTTCATCCGAGGTGTTCACTAAGTTTTACCTAACAAGAAGGAAGCACAAATAAAAACACCGTTCTGCCATTGCGTCCGTTGTGTTTACAGGGAAAAACGGTCAAAACAGACTGGCCTGTACTTGCCTCGAGGGTATCATCCGATGGCACAGAGAAAAGGCCTGCTGCCCACATGACAGAAGATACACTGGAGAAGAAAAAAAAATCAGGAATGGCTGCCAGGGCTTCTGTTTGGACCACTGGATTTGCAGCTTTTACAGCCATTGCATTTGAGACCCTCCACGCATACAGTGCCTGATGTCTGCTGAATGCTGGGTAGGAAGGAGGCCCATTCATTCACAGGCACAGCACGGCTGGTCTGAAAGCCATGGCCCTGCTCATCTGTTTATTTTTGTGAGTGGCAGGGGGAAGCTGCTCGGGGATGCTGGGCTGTGGTGAAAGAGGACCCTCAGGCAGATGACCTCCTCGTGGCAACCAGAGGGCAGGGAGTCAGCAGTTTCTGTGTGTTTTATAAACACCATATTCCTAGCACACGTCACAGGAACTGTTGCTCACCTCTCAAGGCAGAGGGAAGGCAGGCCACAGCCAAACCAGGTCATGGTAACTCTTACCTTTGCCAAAACTGGAGTCCCGAGATTCATTGTTTGTTTCTTGGTGTTTACAGAGCAAAAACCAAGGTCCTCATTCAGGTTCTCTTTAACAGGAATTAAAAAGGAAGAAAATTTTAAGTGCTCAAGTATTCTTGTTGTGATAATACTTTCATAAACCAACTTTAAGAAAGGCTTTTTTAGCACAGCCAGGTGGTGGAGACAGATTCTCTGAGGATTGGGATTAGGACAGTGTGCTCCTTGTTCTGGTAGCCAAGGCAGCTCTCCGACTGTCTTTTTCAGATCATAACTTATCGTCTCTTCCTGCTTCACCTGATAGGATGGCCCTGGGTGAAGATTTTTAGATGGAGCCCACCACATAAAGAGAAATACTGACTCCTGGTCACCCTTAGGTCAGCAATTGAGTACTCGCCTCCATTTGGTCCCCAGCTTCCTGTTGGAATCCTGTTGTTGCAATCCTCTTTTTGGTAACAAGATTTAGGAATCTGGAAACTGGAGTTTCAAAACACACAAATTATGTGAGTAAGATCCCAGGACACTGAGTGCTCCTCTCCACAGAACAAAGTGTGGGCTCTATTGTTGACCCCTCAAAATGATCCAGATTCCAAATACATACCAGGCCACACCCCTACGTCACTTGGAACTTCAGTCGCTATTGGTGACACAGAAATACCAAAGTTCTCTGTCACCACGAGAACATAGGTAGGGAGGCTGAGAAGCCCCAAGGCCTCCACTCAGCACGAATGTCCCAAGCTGGCTAATATTAAGTCAGAATTTCAGTTGAGAGATGCCATTATTGTTGGATACAATAGTCAGTTGAGGGCAGACGTGGTCGCTCTTCCCCGGCTTTCTGGCTTGCTCCGGGAGTGAAAAGGGTGATGTCTTCAGCCACCACTTATTGCTGATGGCTCACCTCACTGTGTTTTCATTTTTGCTCATCCTTACCGATGACACAGAGTTCCCCCACCTCCAGCCCCCGCCAAGTAGCCGCAATGTTGTTTATTTGCCTCAAAATCAAACCAAATATTTGTCTGAGGTTATAAATATTTAGATAACTTGTCCACTAATTTCTATTTTCCTTCATGTTTGGCACATCCTTACAGCCCAAGCACCCTCTCCTCAGCTTTATTTGTTGATTTAAGCATCATGTGTAAAAGCACCAGGCAGGGAAGGGAGTTTTTAAAATGAGAGTGCCATTGTGTGTGTGTGGAGCTAGCGAGAACTTCATTTCTCACTCCTCTGTAGGTTCTTTCTGTAGGTTTGTCCATATTGTCCGCTGTCATCTGTCCAGCTGCAGTTTTGAATCTGCCCTGTGTGTAATTTATTGTACTTGTTTTGTCTTTTTCTTGTTTTGCCTGAATGATGATCATTCTTCTTTCAGGTAATTGCTCTCCAAACATTGCAGGCTGGCATGCACAATCTAGTCCCCAGCTTGGGCTATGTGCTCAGTTGCATTTTTCTGTCTGATGTCTGTGCTGACCGCATCTTTAGGCTGTGGCTTCCTTCACCAACATTCTATGGGAGACTCAGGAGCTTCAGCCTCAGCCATAAAGGTTGACCTAAAACTGCAGAAAGATTTTATCATCTTCCTAATTCTCTCCTTCTTCAGCAGTGCCACCTCATCCAGGGGCCACAGCAGTGACTGTCCTCTGTTCTCTGATAGTTCTAGCCCCAGGGTCATCCTGAGATAGGCCTCTGTTCCTTATCTTTCTTTTGAACTTCACTGACTTCTTCCTTTTTTTTTTTTTAATTGGAAAATAATTTAGATTCTCCCTTGGACATTTTCCGTATGACTTTATGAAAATAAGTTAAAGCCTTCTACGCGATGTTAGATTTTACTGATTTTCCTTACTGGCTCTTTTGCAGTGCTGAGGGTTGGCACCCAGGGCCTCCAGCCTGCCGGGCACATGCTTGTGTAGCTAATAACCTCACTGCCTTCAGGATGATGGAAACATGAGGTGGGAGTGCTTACTACAGCAAGAATAAGGCAGAGCTCCTTGCCACAAATTTGGTACTTATCCCTTATAGCAAAATGGTCATCGCTCATCGGGAATGGGAGGAAGAAAAGAGATGCTAATGGTGGTAAAAAATCACCAAAACTCGTTTATGAAATGTCATGATGAACCCCACCATTGTGTATAATGTTAATAAAAACTGAGAGAAAACTTCCGAAATTCTAACAGATGTGCCACTAAGTGAATTGTTGAGGCCAGTTGAGGCTATGTGGCTCAAATGGAGTTCAGTATCCAAGACCCTTCTTGAGTGTGAGCAGCCTGGCTAGGGGTCCCAGGAAGATGCCATGCCTATCACACACCAGAGGTGCCTGCATTCCGGAAATGCTGGGTTTTTCCTCCTCCTGGTTCTGCCAACGCTGGCCACAGGAAGCACCTGGCTAGATTAATCCTCTGAATTCCTAGAAGGCCACTGCCAAGAGGCATCCTTCAGGAGAATATATAAGGATGTCAGCATTTCCAAGAGTGGCCTAGAGTGGTCTACCTAGACTGTAGAGTGCTGTGAAGAAGAAAACGATTTATCTGCTTAGTGGCCAAGGCTAGACATTTCCCAGCCTCGGCTCCTTCACTCCACCTCATGTCAGCTCTATTCTGCTCTGTCTTGGTGCCAAGAGGCTGCACGTGGCTCTCCATGGACCTCTAACAGACGATTGTTAGCTTACTTGAGGTAATAGATATTCCTTTTGTCTTTAAAAATAATCTTTATGAAAGAGCTGTAAACTGATATCTTTAAATCA
Source organism: Meriones unguiculatus (assembly GCF_030254825.1). Classification (NCBI taxonomy): domain Eukaryota; kingdom Metazoa; phylum Chordata; class Mammalia; order Rodentia; family Muridae; genus Meriones; species Meriones unguiculatus. Next base: position 57,041,953 of record NC_083367.1, read on the forward strand.
CTCTAATCTCAGAGACTACTTCAAAGTACCGTATGGAATTCCTCTTCTCACCTCAGGTGAAAGCCACTGAGGTGACTGCCTCAAGGCTGTGTGCCAAGAGGTCTCCAGCCAGTGTTTCATTTCCTGGCACACACTGCTGCCTCCTGGGGATTTTTGTCTATGTTAAATTTCTCCTCTTTCCTCTACTCCTCCTCTTCCACGCATCTTTCTGATAATTTTTCAGTTTTGTTCCAACCAGCTAGGGCCAGTGCTGTAGGAATAACAGTCAAAGAATGGTGTGGGGTGGAGATAAGATCAATAATAATCACTCATGGGGTGCGGTCACCTGTTCAGTGGCCACAGTGAGATCAGAACTCAGAGGTCATTCTAAGCCTCTTAGGTAAGGATTTCCTGCAAGTTTGTTGGGATGGTAAAGTGTTCAGGCTGCCTCACTAGAGGGACAGAAACCTGGGTTCTAGCATTCCCATTGGCTCCTGAACTTTTAGTGGGGGTTGAGAAGCCCACATTAGTTAGCATCTAAACAGGTCCTTCTGCAGGGCCTGGGCCTCGTGGGACCCACACAGGTTCTGGACTAGAAATGTCCCAAGTGGATTGGGAGTATTCCTGTCCCTCCTTATTCTCCTCCTTCCCTCTGGTCTGTGAGCAAACTTTGCAACAATCTTCCTTCTGTTCAGAGCCAAGAGCCTACCCTCTGGCCATCTCCCTCAGATTCATCTCTAGTTACCCAGTCCCTGCAGGCCTTTGCCAGACCTGAGAAAAATCTATCCAGGCCTTTTCGTTTCTTGGAGATAAAGTTCAAACTGCCTTACCCACCAGGAGCCACCCTGGCCCACCTTCCCTACCTCTCTCCCGTGACTTCTCTAAGGCTTTCTGTGATCCCCTCCTGGCCCCCAGGAAACACCACTGCTGCTTCTTCTGAAGGGGCAGGTATTTACCATCCTATGCTCATGGGGATGGTAGGCCCGGAACCAGGGACAGAGACTGCCTCTGGTATCTTCCACAGCTGTTCTGCTGTTAAGTGAGAGAGAAGGCAGATTTGAAGGAAGCATAGTTAAGACAAGAGGGCAGAGAGTACAGTCTCTGAGGACCAGTTCCAGCGACCTCAGTGAGAAGAGGCACCAGGGTCTCTTCTTGCTCCTTAGTTTTAACAAGGTCAGGCTGCATGTAGAACTTGATAAAATGGTCTTGTCCAGAGATCAGGGTTATGTAGTGTTGTCTTAATGAAGTGATTCAGGTTCCCTCTCAGACCTACACCTGGCTCCCATTGCTGCCTGTTCTGAAGGTGTCTCAAGCCCTGAATACCACCATATAGGAAGATCACAGTCTTTACCATACAGGAGGGCCATGGTCTACACCATATAAGAGGGCCACAGTCTATACCATACAGGAGGATGTATGGTGTATATACCAATCTGAAGAATTATTATCTACACCCTACAGGATGGCCACAATCTGTACCATACAGAAGGACCACAGCCTACACCATACAGAAGGGTCAAAGTCTACAAGATATAGGAGGTTTTAGTCCCTTTACAGATGAAGATATTGCAGGTTGCAGTGTTTGAAAAAAAAAAATGCCCTTGCTACACAGAGCTAATAGTTTCAGAGTGAATTTCTGACCCCAGTTCACTCAAACTTGAGGCTGCTTGGTTTTTTACGGCATGCAGCTGTCTACCCAGATGATCTAGGCTGGAAGGGATTCTGTGCCCGAAATAGAAGTCTCTTTCTTCCTAAGGTACCCTGTACAGCAATTTGGGAGATGTGTGGAGGGGACGCTGCTTCCTCTGGCCAGGCACTGAGGTCCTTCATCCTCATGCTTCTTTCCTGGCTTTGGGCGGGCACCTGTAGCCACTCCAGAAGCACACTGAAGCCAGCATTGCCCCAGATGAGTTCAAGGCAGAGACTCCACAGCACTGAGGAGTACTGTTCTTATGGACCCAGGTTGGCATCAGGAACGCAATGAAGGCTTGGCAGCTTAGACACAGGAAGCCATGCTGGTGTCTAACAGCAATGACCACCAGCTGAGCAATTTCAAACAGCAGAATTACTCTTGCACAGTCTCAGAGCCAGAATGTGGCAGTTGGAGGGTCTCAGCAGGACCTTGTGATGGCTCTTTCAGCTCCTGGCCCTTGGCATAGGGCTGCACCCTCCTCTCTCTCCCTCCATGGCCTCACAGGGCAGTGTCCACCCTCCTTTTCAACTTCATGTAGGATCTCAGGTCACAGGCACAGAGCCTAGGACCTACTCCAAGCCAACCCACAGGGGCAGATTCGACCATGTCTTGGATGAGCAGAACCTCACAGACCAAGTTAGAAGCAAGAGAGATGTCAACAGCTGTGGAATGGGCTAGACATCCTCGCCAGTACCTCTGGGCCTAGGTTCTAGGCTGGGCTGCTTCCAGGAGGACTCTGGTTCTGACACCTGAGTTCACTCTTTCCTCTGTGAGTGCTGGAATGTCCTCATTGCTGGAGGGTGGGGACATGAACTCAAGTTCATCTTATCCTGTAGAGACTTACTAAACCCCACCTTTTGAAAAATGAGGTCTATGATGCCTGCTTCTGCGACCATCAAGAGTGAGCCTGGCTCCTTGTCTTCTCTGTCTTTCTCCTGATAATAACATCACCATGCAAACCCAAACCCATCCTGAGGCCTCATCTTAACTAATTAATCAGCAAAGACTTGTAAATAGGACCATACTGGCAGAGCTTCTGGGATTGGCAACAGTTTGTCTGCAACATCCCATTTCTTAAAAAAAAAAAAGAAGAAGAAAAGAAAAGAAAGAAAAAGTTAACGTTATTTACTTGTACTTGTGTGTAGGTGTGTGTGTCCACCCGTCCGTGTGTGCACCATATCTATGCAGGTGTTCACAGAGGCCAGAAGAGAGGATTGGACCTTTGAGAGCTGGAGTTACAGGAAGTTGTGAACCACCCAGTGTGGGTGCTGAGAACTGAATCCCTGTTCCCCGTAAGAGCGCTACGTGTTCTTAACTGTGGTGCGCCATCTCCCCCGATCCCATGACACTGATTTTGGAAAGTAAATTCCCTCTGAGGTCCTGCGGGCCTATCTTCCAGTGACACGACACAGCAAACGTGTTGTCTAGACTTCCGAAAGAAGGATGAGAAACACCAGAGAGTAAAACATTTTTAATGAATAATTACACTTCTAATACGCTGAAGAATAATACAAGGGGTTGGAGAGATGACTCTATGCAAGGGCAGCAAGTGCTAATCCTCTATCAGGCTCACACTCATGATGTGTGGGGAGATGCATGTGTGTACGCATGCATGTGCATGTGGACTCAAGAGGTGTCTTCCTGGGCTCGGAGATTCAGCTAGACTAGCTCTCCAGAGAGTTTCAGGGATCCCTCTATAGTAATGACCCTAGCACTGGAATTATAGACACGTACCTGGTGCTAGGGATCCAAACTCAGGCCTTCATGTGTGTATGACAAGTAGTTTACCCACTGATCCATGTAACATCCCCTATCAGTTGGTTCTCCGGGGTCAGGGCTGCCCATGAAAATCCCAGCGTGTACCCAAGATCTCCTCATGCTTCTCCCTGTCTCTCGCAGAGTTTGCAAACCGGCATTCCATTGTTTTCAAAATGAGGAGAGTGAGAAGTTGCCTGAGAACCTTTGCAAGAACCCCTCCCGCTCATCCCCCCCCCAGCTTCTTCCTCCCCTCAATCTGGAAGGCTTCTGCCCTAGTTGGTTTTCTGTCAAGCTAGAGTTGTATTGGAAGACGATCCTCGACTGAGAAGATGCCTCTGTCAGATTGGCCTGTGAAAGGTCTGTGGAAAATTTACTTCATTAATGACTGATGTGAAAGCCCCCCACACACACACCACTGTGAGTGATGCCAGCCCTGGGCAGGGGTTCTGGGCTGTGTAAGAAAGCAGTGCAAGCTCTTAGGCATATATCCAAAAGAGGCTCAAGTACACAATAAGGACATTTGCTCAACCATGTTTGTAGCAGCTTTATTTGTAATAGCCAGAAGCTGGAAACAACCCAGAAGCCCCTCAACTGAGGAATGGATACAGAAATTGTGGTACATCTACACAATGGAATATTACTCAGCAATGAAAAACAAGGAAATCATGAAATTTGCAGGTAAATGGTAGGACCTGGAAAGGATCATCCTGACTGAGCTGTCCCAGAAACAGAAAGACACACACGGTATATACTCACTCCTATAGACATATAATATAGGATAAAACTACTAAAATCTGTACACCTAAAGAAACTAATCAAGAGGGAGGACTCTAACTAAAATGCTCAATCCCCATCCCAAAAGGCAAAGAGGATGGACATCAGAGGAAGAAGAAAACAGGAAACAAGTTAAGAGCCTCCCACAGAGGGCCTCTGAAAGGCTTTGCCTTTCAGATTATCAAAGCAGATGTTGAAACTTATGGACATACTTTGGGCAGAATGCAGGGAATCTTAGGAAAGAAGTGGGAAATAGTAAGATCTGGAGAGGACAGGAGCTCCACAAGGAAAGCAACAGAACCAAAAAATTTGAACACAGGTGTCTTTCCTGAGACTCATACTCCAACCAAGGACTATGCATGGAGATAACCTAGAACCCCTGCACAGATGTAGCCCATGGCAGTTCAGTGTCCAAGTGGGTTCCATAGCAATGGGAACAAAGACTGCTTCTGACATGAACTGATTGGCCTGCTCTTTGATCACCTCCCCCTGAGGGGGGAGCAGCCTTACCAGGCCACAGAGGAAGACAATGCAGCCACTCCTGATGAGACCTAACAGTCTAGGATCAGCAGGAAGAAAAAGAAACCCTCCCCTACCAGTGGACATGGGGAGGGTCATTCGTGGAGAAAGGGGAGGAAGGGAGGGATTGGGAGAGGAGAAGGGAGGGAACTAAAGGGGGGATACAAAGTAAATAAAGTGTGATTAAAATAAAATAAAAATTAAAAAAGAAAGAAAGAAAGCAGCACAAGCAAGTCATGGACAGCAAGGCAGTAAGCATTGTTACTCCATGACTTCTGCTTCAGATCCTGCCTTGAGTTCCTGCCTTGGTCTTTCTCAACTGGCTGTGATCTAGGTTATGTAAGCCAAATAAACCTTTTCCTACACACACGTTTTTGGTCATGGAAATTACAGCAAGAGAAAACAAAGACAGTGACTCTGCAGAACAACCTGAATCTCTGTTCATATAGTTCACCCTGACCTCAGCCCTTCCCTTTATGTGATGACCTGTAGGTTATCTGCTGGGTAACTGCTCTATAGTTTGAATCTGAAATGTGTTAAAAGATTGGTCGACAGATAATTCATTGTTGGGAAACAACTGGCTCATGAGACTGAGAGCATGCCAGTGGGCTTATTCAACAGTGGCTCCTAACATACAGGAATACGACAAGTAGGATCTTGGGCCTAGGTTGGATGAAGTGCATCACTAGAGTATGTCCCGAAGGAACTATCGTCATACCAGTCCCTTCTTGTCCATCTGCTTGCCAGCTCCCCCGAGATGAGCGGTTTTCTCCACCAAATGCATCATGTCAGAACGTCTACCTCCCCACAGGCTGAAAGCAGGGGAGCCTTCTCTCCAGGCTAGGGGCCTCCAAGGTACGATGGTGTGTGAGCAAACCTACATCCCTCCTCCCCTGTGGCTGTTTTCTAGGCGCTCGTGGCAGCCATTGGAAGGGGTGGCGGACACGACTGCCCTTTCAACCCCAGCATCTGAGTGACCCAGATGCCACACCAGGGCGTAGCAAGTACAAAAGAGAAAGATGCATGCAGGAGGAAGCTGCAGAGAGGCCACTCAGCCCCTCTTCTTGTAGAAACAAGGGGTTCTCTTTGCCACGGGAAGCCCCGGCCTGGACAAACGCAGCCCTCAGAAGGCATCAGCACTGACAGGTCACCATGAGCTTGCTCTGAACATAACAAGCTGAAGAAGAGAAGAATGTACGCTGCAGTTGGACAGTGAGCCCTGAAGGATCTGGGGTGACCGAGAGCTTCCTCTCTGCCTCATATCCTTTAGGGTATGAAGATGTGTATGACTGCAAACATATACGCACTAGTATGTGTGAACCTGAGGGGGGACGGACGTGCACATGGAGGGGAGAGGCTAGCATGAGTGTCTTCCTTGATCGCTTCCCACCTTCTTCTTCGGGGTGGATGAATACTGCTGTGCCTGACCATTTCCACAGGCACACACTTGAAGTTTTTGCTTGCGCAGAAAGCGCTTCGCCAAGACTCCAACCCAAGCCCCATGTATACCTTGTAATGTCCACTTATCCCACAAGTCTCAGCTGGGAGATCCAGACACTGTGGTCTCTTCTGGTCCTCTTTTCAGAGTTTATTTTTATTTCAAAATTGAAAACTATTAGAAACACTGTAATTGCCGGATTTAATGTTCCGTCTAGGCAAGTTTACTAAACGTTAGAACAACCTTTCCAGCCTTGCCCAGCCGTTTAACTTTAAAGCTAATTTGGCGCCTCTGAAGAGACGTGGGTTTTTCCTAGACAAGGTTTTCATGGTTTCATTTTGTGACATTTAACTACACGTTGGATGAAGAAACCACAAAACCTTGCAAGCCCACAGCAATAATGTCAGATGAAATTGCTGATTTTGTTCTGTGCTTCAATATTGCCATATGTCTTCAGTCAAAAAACCATACACATTAAACAAAAACTAAGCCGGGGACCAGGGCAGAGTCTGGAGACTGCGCTCATGTAGGTCCCCAAAGAGCTGAGGTGGACTTTGTCTCTGTTGCTGTCATCATCATCATCATCATCATCATTGCCAGTGCCATTGCTGGGCCCCAAAGGCAGCCACTGTCAGCCTGACACAGCCCATCTGCATGGTCAGAGACCACAGAAAACGTATGGTTTAGAAATGGTCTGAGAAGCACGCAAAGCTCTTAAACCGAGGTGGTCTCCTGGAGACTCTGCCCAACCCAGTCTGCTCTGCCCAGAACCTCATAGGGGTGGGGGTGGGGGGCTCACACACACTCTCAACAGCTGGGGAAAGAAGATCCCAGGAGTGCATTTGCTTTCTCAGAAAGGTCACCATTGTTCAAACTCAGTTCACCCACCGTGTGGAGAAGGGGGATGTCACTCCATGGAGACCAACATACCAGGGTCTCATCTAGCTGAGAGCAGCCTGGATCCCCTCAGGGGCCTATCCGGTCACAGAAACAACACTAACAACAATGCAGGGAAGACAAGAGGCACTCTGGGGTCACACACCCTTCCCAGCAGACCACTGTCCTCCCTGAGGCTGGTAATGCAGGCCAGAACTTTGCAGACCTAGAATTTCCAGAGGGCTGAACATGGTCTGTGATTTTCCCTACTCACAGGTATGTTTAACCTATAACCTGAGCATGGCAGAGGATTTGTAAGAGTGATCAGGATAGCTAAGAATGAGATAGGATGAGTCAGCAATCTGGGTCAGTGGGTAAAGTGGCCTGCTGCCAAATCTGATGACCCCGAGTTCAGCCCCTGGACCTCACAAGGTGGAAGGAGAGCACAGACCCCCAGGAGTCACCCTCTGACCTCCGTATGTACACTGGGCACACACAAGCTCACGTGTACATACATATAAAACAAATAAACATAAAAAAATACAATAAAAACTGAGATGTAACATTGTGACACTGTAATGGGTAGATGTGGATACTGATTCATTCTCCTTTCTCTCGCTGTCTAAATACCTTAGCGTGCTAGTCTTAATGTTCCTGTGGTGATTTGAGACGACCCTGGGCCTGTGTGATGAGGGGAAGTAAGGTGTTGGATACAAAATTGTGTGACACACTGCAGTGCGGGAAAACCTCCTGAACACAGGCATTTGGCCCAATCCCAGCCAGTCTGGCCACACCCATCAAATCTCCACATATCTAGCAGATGGGCAACCAGCAGAGGGTAGAAGACAGGGCAGCAGGACTCCAATCCACTTGCAGGGATCACACAAGTTAGCATGCTTCTTTTCTGTGTGTTTGCATTTAACATATCTGCTCTACAGCCGAGCCCAGGCGAATGTAACTCAAAAAAAAAAGCAAAATTCAGCTAAGGAGGGACTACTGTATGCACATGCATGCACACATAAATACAATATCCTTACGTACACATTCAAGTATATATCTACACGAACATAATCTCTATATATTTGGGTATGCATCATATGCAAATATATACCTATTTAAAATATATTATGAATGTGGTTGTTATATACAGACTTGTTTTATACAAATAAACATGCCTGTTTATATATATATATATGGAGAAGATGGAGTAAGAGAGACTGAGGTTTTAGGGAGCTGGGTCACTTGCCTGATAGTGGACACCACAGAGCAGGCTTCAAAGCCAACAGGAATAAACACAGACGTTGTCTGGAGCAGAGGTCTTTGATCTTAAAGTCTTACTCCCGCTTAGATGAGGCCCGCCACCATGGAAGGCATGAGTGTGGAAAGCACTTTGCACTGGGAAGTTACTGCAGACAGCTGATGGGGGTCCCCTTTTAATTTTGCCATTGGGGTTTTCACGGGCTTTGTTCATTTAGGACAACGTGGTGGTCAGTGGTCATCAATTAAACGGTGACTCGGGGAACTCAGGACCCTGTTTAGGGTCTATCCCTTACACATGTAATCCAGAGGCTATTTCAGTCTATCTCATCTGTTTTATTTGTTACCTTTTTCCTTTTTAAAATTGTTTTAATTTTAATTTTTTTTTTTACAGATGCTCTTTCAGCTCATGTGGACAATGGCTGCTCCCCCCCCAGGTGGAGTTGGTATAGGCCTAGCATCTGTTCATAAGGGTCTGAGCCTGTCATCTCAGCATTGAGATGTCTCTCTGGCTCTGAGGAGCTCATCTCCGCAGAGGGGCATGCAACATCCATGAGGCAAGATGGAGGGAACACTGTAAGGAGCCAGCCCGAAGCCCTTCTTGTATGTTCTCTCCAGATACCCTGTCTCCCTCTGTAGCATGTCACACTTCTACATTCAGACATTATATTCATTCCGAGAGCAGTGGCCCTGACACAGAAGCTCCAGCATTGCATAGACTCTCATGGGCTTCCCTGCAGGAGTGGCATTAGTCTGTTAGAAAGAACGCCTTTCTCCCCAGCCTAGAACTCAAGAAGGTAGACAGGCTGGGTGTGCTAGCTCTGCTGGCTCTGTGGGCTCCTATTTATGAGCCCAGCACTCAGGAGGCAAGGCAGGAGCATTACTAAGTGCTCAAGGCCAGCTACATAACGAGTTCCTGGCTATCCTAGACTAAAAATGGCATCCTTTTCTGGCTCTCCAACTGCATTTGTGGGTATAGTGCGGCCGGGACACAGCAGCCTGACTTTGGGGACAGTCTTCAGCCGCTTCTATGGTTGTACTCTATTTACCTCTCATTTCAACACACTCCTGGCTCAAGGCAGAGACTGCATTGAGAAGGACGGAGGGGAGTCTCTTACTGCCGAAGAAACAGACAGGAGTGTGAGCTGTCTTCCCCACCGACTTCTGATGAGAGGTCACTCGTCACTGGGTGTTCTGCTTCTAAACCTGTTTACCCCCAAAGGTGCTGGATTCAAAGCTGCTGAGGGGCAGAGTTTCAGCACTCCTAGGTCTTCAGTGGTTGCTTCTTTTTTTTCTTGTGTTTGGAGAACAAACAATGGCAACTTCACTGGGAAAGAGAGAAAAGCCCTTTAACTCTGGGTAATGAGTTCCTCGTCTTTGTTTAACCTAAGCAGCCACATCTTCATCCAAACTCTCCTGCCAAATCTATGGCCTTGACAGAGAAAGAAGACTGTCTTCATGGCTCAACTCTAAGAGACTTAATAACTGGTCAGGAGTGACATTCACTTCCATACAAAAGAGACCTCATGATTTCAGAATTGAAATATGGAGTTTTTTGAGAACAAACATTTTTTCTAACATAAGGTCCTAACTTTGGGAAAACAGTTTAAAGTTCAAAAACGTTTGGACATCAGATAACTATTACAAAGCCACGTTTAGATGCCTCTCAGTAAGAAGCAGGGAATTAGAAACATATGAATCACAATTTCCGTTAAGACCCACTTGAACTTAAAGATTAAGGCGCGGAGAGCTATTGCCTAACTAAATGTGTTCAAGGGCTTACTAAATTCCAAATATTTAAAACATAATGAAGACATTTAGAGGGAAAATAGTTTCAACATCTATTCAGCCCCCTTTTAAGCCATGCAAGTAAAGATGGGTGCACAGAGTCCTCAAAGTTACTCTTGAGTTAGAACAACGTACCTCACCCTGGGCCAAAAATGAATCCCCAGCCTGAGACACAAGAAGGCCTCACTACCTTTCCACATTTGTGTTCACAGAAGCTATTCTGAAGTGCAGAGACAGCCAGCCAAGGCATAAGAACTGAAAAGTGAAAGGAGGGCATGGCGTTTGCACCTTTTCCACTTCTCAGCCATGTGAAAAGTTTTAAAAGCAATAGGCCGATTTAAATAATAAGGATGGGGAGGTACTTCCTGTAGAGGCAAAGATAAAATAAATCAGTTAGAAAATCAATACAACTCAAATAGGAATTTAGAAGCGTATGTGGGGAAAACTTTAGACTAGAGCGAAAAGTTGCAAGTGTAGTTGAGCATTCCAGAAGACAAAGCAATGAAAGAAACGCAGTCCTTATCAGACTCCTCATCCAGCCAGAGAGCCAAAGGCCTCACTGAAGGAGCTGGGCCTGGAAACAGTAAGCAGCTACACTGAGGGTCCCCAGACAAGAGGAACCAGCATATCCGTTAGGGAAGCAGGTAACTGACCAGACGCAGGCAGACCTGAGGTCTCCCCTTCCACGGCTCAGCGAGGATGCAGGTGTGGAGAGAGAAGACATCTCGCTCCTCCTCCCCTGAGGAGGACTCTAACCTAGCTTATTCCTCTCCCCCTGATTTTCAACAGACATTCCAGGGCCCACCTCCTGTACTGTTTATACTTTCATGTTACATTTTAACAGCCAGCATTTTCATTGTTCTGTTATACTGTTTTGTTACTTTGTATTTTCTTTTCCCATCAAAGGCTAATTCGGGAAACTTGTCTGTTCACTTTCCAAGCCCTTGCTGTTGCAGCTTTCCACCTGAGGTTACCAAGGCACAGTCCCTGGGTTTCAGCACAATGAGGCAATACTTCCCTGTAGCCCTGTCTACTGGCTCTTTACGCCAACCTCAACTCTTATAGCAGTTTTCTTACAAGTTACGCCACTGTTTTTTTATTTTTAACTTTTATTGAAGTGATGTATAGTTTACACAAAAGCTAGAAGGACAATTCACAAAACCCAAACATCACACCCACCCACAGCAATTAGGTTTTGTTTTTTTTTTTTAACCACATTGGTTCCATCTGGATTCTCTTGTCTCTCTCTATCTCTCCCTGACTATTTGTCTGTGTTTTCTCTCTGTCTCTTTGTCTATTTGTATGTCTGTCTCTCTGTTTTTGTCTGTTTATCTTTCTCTGTCTCTGTTTCTGCCTCTCTCTCTCTCTCTCTCTCTCTCTCACACACACACACACACACACACACCATCCCTTTTTCTTAGCCTTGCCTAGCCCAGTGGCTCAGCCATTGTTCTGGGCTGAACCCTTTAACTAGTCCAATCAACCAGTTCAACCAGATCAGACAAGACCGGAGCCCTCATGTTCAATACCGTGGCACGAAGCAGACGGAACAAACCGCCTATAGTTCCACCTGACGTGAGTGAGGACTCCTGAGCTTTGTGTTCATCACATCCCCGGGCGCATTCCAGTACACAGTTCCCCCCCACGATCCCTGGAAGAACTCTGAAAACGGACATAACCTGCCTTGTAAAGGCAGGAGCAGCAGCGGCCCTAGGCCTGGTGCTTTGCTGAGGGACCCTCGTGACACATCCTGGGCCTGCTGGCTCCCCTCTCCTCGTCTGCTGTCTCCGTTGCTGATCTGGGGCTTTCTCCAGGGGAATGCGGCCTACACAGCCAGCAGCAGCAGCTACGTGTGTGCTCTGGCTGCCACAGGCAGCCACACAGCTTCTAGCTCACTATAGTTCAGACAATGGGTGCCCAGCGTCTTCAGCTCAGCTGAGCTCCTGTGTTGATAGTTACACTGCTGGACACAACTCCGCAGAGCTGAAGCCCAAAACTTTCTACTTAGACAAAGGAACAGAATTTCTCTGTGGGAACATGGCCACCTTCCTTCTGTAAGGTATAGACTATGACTCACTTGCCTGAAGTTTGGCTGCTGAGAAAACATTTCCTATTTGCAATTAATTTCAGCACAATAAAGGCAATTTTTTTTATCATAGTTGTTGCTTACAAAGAATGAGAAATTCAGCCGAGCTGCCCCCATTCATAAATTCAGCAGGCTTGCTCCCATTCATATCCTTATCCTTATTCAGTATACCTAACTCAGGAGATGTCCTCCTGCACGCATACTCTTTGCTTTACTGACCCTGTATTTTGATAGGCTTCCAGGATACAAATCGGGCTTACTGGCCATGGGATAATGCAAGGAGAAGCACCTGCAGACTGGGAATTAGTGAGGTACTCTTAGTTAAATATCACATATCATGAGGTTTTGTCTTCCAACTGCATGCACAAATGTCAGAAAGAGGAAGTTCTCTGTCCGAATATAGGTCTCCAGCTAAGGCATCTTCAAAGAATGTCCGATAATCTGTGCCAAGCCCACACATCCCTCCAGGACAAGAACTTCCTCAATAATGCTATTGTCCCAGGCTGAGCATTGGCAGGTATAATCCCTGAACATGGCTCAAAGAGCAATGGACATTCAGGCAGCACTTCACAGACCCAGATGGGCTGTGGGATGTTCCCTGGACTTGTCTTGGAGAGCACTCTGATGTCCATGCTACCCCTCCTAGGGGCCAAACCAAGTCTATCTCTTACTTTGTACTCTTCGGTCCTCCTGCCTCATCTTCAAAATGCATTGCTCAGTCATCAGAGCTTAAGACTGAAGAATATAAGGGAAGAGAGCATACTTGCTACTGAAGGTCACAGGTAGGATGCCTGGACCAATCATTAAACACACTCAACGACATAATCAGCATCACGATAGAGATTCCCACTCACAGAAAGTGTGTGCATGTTTTAAGATCCTCTATCAGTGATGGAACACAAGGGTTCATGGACTTGTATTCATGTGTTCTTTAAGAAATCATCTGTGTCTAGGCAGCCCACACTCAAAGGTCACTCGCTGCATGGGAAAATAGAGAGAGAGCCCAGCCTTGTTCCTTAAGGAGGTCACTCTTCACTCTGCAAGATAAAAATAAACAAATGTGATTTTGGTTTCTCATTTTCTCATGGCTCCAGTTATTGTTCAAAATATGACCAGAAATGCATGTACCTGTGAGATACAACCATGAATGACAGAACAGTGTCTCCTTCATGGGGTGAATGCTCATGAGGGCCCTTGCAAAGACTTGGTCAGTGGGACTAGTAAACAGAGGTCCTGGAACTCATGAGGAGAATGGTGTAAGACAACATCTAAGGAATAAGCAGAAAGAGAAACACCCTAAATGATAGACCCACAGACCATTGCTAGTCTTACTGATGCCACCCATTGTGTGGACACAACTCTGACTATGTGTAGCAAGGTCCTAACAGATGTATCTCTGAGTCTTTGCTCCATCTCTCTCTTAAATTATGCACAGATAGGAAGTGTCTGATGAAGAGGTGGGACTAGCATTTTCCAGCTCAATTGTGGGCATTCCAAAGGCCCAAAGATCTGGTAAAATACAGAGCCCTAAAAATCATAGAACCCTACCCTAAGACATGCTTCCCAAATGAGAGTCTGCACAAAGTTGGGGGGTGTCCAGTGGGATTTTCTGTGTAGCAAGGTGTATCTAGTGTTGAACCTTCTAACTACTCTGTTGTACCTCTGTGGTGTGGGATTCTCTCTCTAAAGGAGCTGAATGAAGGGCCAACTCTCTTCTTGGGGTCTATAACACCTAGCTGAGTGACATTCGCTGTAGGGTGTCTCACCCCTTGTATGTACTCAACCCTCGAATGATGAAGCACCATCTCCCATTTCTTGATATCTGAGCTGTGTGCACTTGCCCCTTCCAGGCCACTTGGTGGATGCTCATCACATGAGCTGCAGCGGTGTCACTTAGAATGAGGAGATGGATTACCTGATAAATTCTGCTCATGATTTTTGGGAAAAGATTCCATCAGGTTATTTGTTTGCTTGTTTTTGAGAGAGTTTCTCTGTGTAGCCCCAGCTGTCCTGGACTTACTTTGTAGACCAGGTTGTTCTCAAACTCTCAGAAACATGCCTGCCTCTGCCTCCTCAAGTGCTGGGTTTACAGGTATGGACCACCACGACAGGCTCCATCGGGTTATTCTTAATGTCACTGGTCACTGCTTAGGATGAGCCAAGAAAGGTCACTCTTTGACTGTCAGAAAGTCATTTTAACTGATTTAAGCTAAGTTCTCAGTGCTAATATTGTTAAAATGCAATAGTCCTTGTACTATAGGGATGAAAAATGAAAGAGGCAATATGGATGCTCATGCATGGCAAAGACTGAGATGGTCTCCTTTTTGGTCTGGTACCTCCTGTTTTCATACACTGTGCTGATTTCCCAAGGCTTTCTCTTCTCCACTCTGGCCCCATTCACCTTCCACCTCCAGTGGCACAGATCAGTCCTGGGGCCTGGGATCTGAGAGAATTTGGCTGACTCGGGTGTCATAGCTGACAGAGCAGTGGGGCAGGATGAGGGAAGGTGGCCTAGTCCTCAATAACTCTCCTGCATCAAGCGTGAAATGACCAATGGTGGCTCCTCTGTATCCCTGGGAGATCAGGACATCCATGGGACTGGGGCTGGACTGGGGGAAGGGACCGAGTCACGGTGTCCTAGTATTTACCCTATAGTCCAAGCGTTATGTTGTGCAGGCAATTCAACTGGCCTGCCCTTAGGGACCTTTAAGGTCCTGACAATATCTTATATCAGTACCTGCATCCAATGACATCATCTGGGACAAGCAGGTGCTTAGGTGTAACTGGTGTGCCACTCCTCTCTCTTGCTCTTTTGTTTTCCTCTGTTCTCTCCCCTCTGTTGGGGTGCCCCTCCACACACCATGTCTGTCTGTCTCTGTCTCTGTCTCTGTCTCTGTCTCTCTCTCTCTGTGTGTTTCAACCTTCTGTCTGGGCTCCCCTCCCCCCACCACATCTCTCTGTCTGTCTCTTTCTTTCTCACTCTCTTCATCTCCATCCAATAAATATCTTTCATATCAAATCTGTCATTTGAGTGGCATATTTTTAAATATATCCCAACACCAAGCAACACTGGGACAATGGCATAAAGGTCATGAGGAATACTGCAACTCTTTTTTGTTCACAGAGTGAGTGCTTGTTTTCATTTATTTATTTATTTATTTATTTATTTATTTATTACAATTTATTTACTTTGTATCACCACTGCTGCACCTTCCCTTGTCTTCTCCCAGGCCCGCCCACCTTCCCTCTTCTCCCCCTGTGCCCTTGCCTTAGTTCCCTGATAGGGGAGGACCTCCTTCCCTTCTCTCTGACCCTAGCTTATCAGGTCTCATCAAGGCTGGCTACATCATCTTCCTCTGTGGCCTGGCAAGGCTGCATCCTCCCAAGAGGAGGTGATCAAAGAGCCAGCCACCGAGTTCATGTCAGAGACAGTCCCTGAAACCTTTACTAGGAAACCCACAACTATGTTCATATCAACTCTGTTTGTAATAGTCAGAATCTGGAAACAACCTACATGTCCCTCAACAGAGGAATGGATACAGAAAGTGTGGTACATTTACACAATGGAATACTACTCAGCTATTAAAAACAAGGACATCATGAAATTTGCAGGCAAATGATAGGGAAAGATAATCCTAAGTGAGGGAACCCAGAACCAGAAAGACACATATGGTAAATGCTCACTTATAAGTGGATATTAGCCATATAATATAGGATAGACACTAAAATCTATAGTCCTAAAGAAGCTAAACAACAAGGAAGACCCTAGGGAGGATGCTTAATCCTCATTCAGAAGGGCAAACAGGATAGACATCAGAAGTAAAAGAAGATATGTAACAGGACAGGAGCCTTCCACAGGGGACCTCTGTAAGACTCTATCCACCAGGATATCAAAGGAGACTCATAGCCAAACTTTGGGCAGAGTGCCAGAATCCTTATGGAAGAAGAGGGAAATAGAAAGACCTGGAGGGGACAGGAACTCCACAAGGAAAACAACAGAGCCAAAAAACCTGGGCCCGGGGGGGCGGGGCGCTGTAGAGACCAATACTCCAACCAAGGATCGTGCATGGAGAGGACCTAGACTCCCTGTTCAGAGGAAGCTTACAGAGAGTGTTTAAATCCTAGAAAGGTAACAATGAACTCTGTTTTGGGGATTTTGGTCCCTCTGGGTGCAGGTTTATTTTCACCATCAGGCTAGGCAGTGGTCCCCGTGTTCCTATAGGTGGTATAGCCATGCCTGTTGGCAGACAGAGCTGCTTTTTTCAGGAGTAGCAACAGGGACATGCTGGGCTCAGTTTTGACGTCTCTTCGGAATAGGAGTCCTCTTGGCTTTTTCTTGGTGTGTATTTATCTGGCTTGAGAGACTGGAATGCCAAGAGTCCCTGGGGTGGGGGGAACTGTTGGGGGGCCTCCAGGTGGCCTGGGCTTCTCTGAACAGCACCTCTCCTGTGTCTCGCAGGCCCCCTGTGGGAGGGGGATGAATGTGTCCCTTTGTGGGGCTTTGGCTTCCATAGCTCTGGAGGGAGCCACCTGGCACTGCCTCCCACTGCTCAGGGACCTGGCTTTCATTTGCAACCCTGGAGAACACTGATGCTTCTCAGCCTTTCCCAGGGAGAAGCTCCTGCCAGAGTGCAAGAGGGCTCTCTGGCCGCCTCTGTAGCCTGCCCCTGTGCTCTCTATACAGCAAGAGAAGTTAGAGCTAGCCTATGCAGTGACAGTCCCCATAAACGCCCCACACCAAAGCTGCACCTAGCTCCCTGACATGCGAGGAACAAGCCTTGTTTCGTTTTGTTTTGTTTTTATTTTAGAGGCCATTTTTTTTAATTTTATGAAGTTTATTTTGATTATATAAAATGAGAAATGAAACTCTGTTTATTTTCAGGTTTTTTTTTTTTTAAATGGGAACTATAATTCCACTCTCCAGTGCGGTAAAAAAAAAAAAAAAACTCATAAAAGTGTAACTGGAAAGTTTTTTGGCATCTTAATATTTAATTTGTATACAATTGGTTCAGAAATAAAGGTGGAAAGCCTCACACTGGAGGGAAGGAAGTGAGGTCAAAGGGAGAGATGGTAGCACAGGGTGTGACGGCCCCAAAGGGGCCGAGAATGGGACCATCCATGTGAAGGAAAGTGGCTGGCATATTTGGCTCCTGAGGGTGCTGCCCAGCAAGAAGTGGAGACCCTGACCCCTGCCTCTTCCACGCTTGGCACAGCCATGATGGCATCTTTGGAGCACAAGGCCAGATGCATACCCTGTGACCTGAAGCCAGCTCTCATACCCTGCAGCCTACTGCCTTCACCATAAGAATACTTGTCTCTAACTTCACTAGTTTCTGGGAAATTTCCGGAGAAGAGGTTGGCTGTGTCCAAGGGCGTCGTGTTCTGGCCCAGACGTATTGACAAACAGTCCATGAAATAGCTGAAGGGCCCTCTGATCCAGAGTGTGGAAATGTGATGAACAGAGGAGAGAGTGGGGTAGAAAACCAGCCAGCAGCACAGTCTGGCCAGACGACTTCTCCTTTTCTGAGAAAAAGGGAGTGAGATGGCCATTGGGGTCCAGCCTCACCCCCACCCCTACCATGATCGCTCCCCACTCTCCTCTCCTGGCCCTTCCCACAGCTCAGGTTAGATTCCAGACAGACCTGGGAAGACAGTGGTGACATAACAGTGATTCTCTCTTTGGACACCCGGACATGCTTCATGTGGGACCACACACCTGTATTCTGGGTGATTCCAGATGTTGCCTAAGAGTCAGTGAGAGGAAGGCAGGTTTAAGTGTGGCTGAGCAGGAGAAGGCAGGAGGTCAGGACTTCAGGCTCCTGAGAGCCAGCCCCAGCTCCATCACAGATAATGGCTCCGTTTCTTTCTTCTCTGTTTTCGGGAGTTCTCCAGCTGTACTGGTTGAGACTACTGTGGGAAGGGCCACAATGCCCCACGTTGAAACACTTCAGAACACAATTGGACATGAAAAAGGTGTCACGATGCCCAAATGTGCAGGGAGCCCTGCCCCGAGTTCAGCTCCGGCTCAGGCCCTGTGTGAGGTGGGGCCTCCAGATACGTCGGCTGGAGGTGGAGCTGGAGCTAGAGCTAACTGCCTCCTTCATTTGTCACAGTTCTGAATGGAGGGTCAGATGCTCAGAGGCCATTCTCTGCACTGTTTGTCAAATTGTCACTGTCAGAGCATGACATCCTTGAACACAGCCCACCTCTTTTCCAAGCTTATAGTCTCGGCAGTTACTGAAGTGAGATATGCTCAGAACCAAGGAAGCTTGTCCAGCAATAGGATCCAATCTGTCTGTAAGAGCAAGATGAGAGCCTGGTTCTTCAGGACAGTCTCCACGGCTTCCTGCTTTGATCAGGAGGAAGAGGTGGGAATCAAAGAGGAAGCAGCCTGCTTACCTCACCTCAGGGAAAAGGCCATCTAGTGCCTGGCCTTCATGGCCCAAGAGCTTCTTGGATCCCATGATCCAGGATCCTGATTCTGCCGCTGGCCTTCCCCTCACCTCCACCTTCACCTGTGTTCTGCTTCTGAGTCTCCCGGTGACAGACGACCATGTGGAGTAATGAACTTGATAAGAAAGCATAGGCGGTAGGTTCTACATGGCTGCAGTTGTCCCTTGAGTCAGAGGACAAACCCAGCCCCCGGGGCAAAAAGTCCTGTTGGGACGGCAACAGGACTTTAATCTTTTTGACACATTTTGGCATGATGCTACCATTCATAGTTCATAGGTGGAGAAGTCAACAGTGCTGTTGGCCCCTAATACTCAGACTTGGGGCATCTGGGCTCTGAGCCATGATGCTGACTCACCTACCTTGCCAGTAGGAAGACAAGTTCTGTATTCGTCTTTCCATAATGAACTTGACACTTCAAAGTCAACCAGGCTGCTCAGCTATTATAGCAAGGGGTATCAAAGTCACCAGCCTTCAAAGTCACCGTCTCTGCTAAGAAAGGACATAGGCACTGGTCACTGACTTTCACTACCAAGTACCTAGCAAGTAAGAGAAGCATCTGCAGATGCCTCTGGGGAGTCTCAATGACTTCTAATAACACATGGTGCCAGGGGAGCAGCATGGCACAGTCCACACAGCTTGTACCACCGGCCAAGCTCAAGTCCCCACTGGGATGGCTCTCACTGGCTCCCAGCTTTTGTGTGTGTCAATTTCTTATCTACAAACCATTCTGGGCTCTCCTGATCACTCTTCTGTTCCCCAAAATGAACTAGTTCTGAAACACACCCTCTGCTCCTGGCAATGGCCTAGCTTGGGATTTCTTTTGTTCCCAGTTTGGCAGTAATGACCCAAGGATCTGCTACCATGTGTGTTGAAGTCTAAGTTACCAGCACACTTGAGTGTTTGGGACCCACAGCTCCCCAAAAGGGAGACAGCAGCATCTTGTCAACCTGCCAGAAGGCGGGAACTACAGCTGGGCTTGTTGGTCTCAGACACATTTTTACACTGACTTTCCCTTGCTGTTGTCCTCCGATCTATCTTCTGCCCTTCACAGCACCCTTCCTCATGGGGTGACGAGACAGGAGGGCTGCAGAAGATCCACAGAGGGAATTTGGGGAGGGGAAGGTGGTGACTCTGAGAGTTTAACTGGAGGTTAGGTCTCCTCAGAATAAAAAATCTGGGGACTCTTAACAGGGCTTAAGGTAAGGCAAAGATAAACGGAATCTAAAGGAGAAGCCATCAAGGAGAGGGACGATAAACAGGCATCAGGCTCAGCAGCTCTTCCTCTTGGATCAGTCACATGACTGCTCACACTGAACCAGGAACTAGACAGTTCTAACCTCAGGGCCAGCTGAGCACTTGGCCTCCCTTTACCCATGATACCCATGTCTGAAGTACACAAGTATGTTCACATGTAGCCTGCAAGGTGCATGTGCCGCAGAATAGCTATGAATGAAGCCCAACATGAAATTGTAAATTTAAAATATCATTCTTTACTCTGTCTGTCTGTCTGTCTGTCTCTCTCTCTTTGCATTTTTTATCTTGTAACTCTATTACTTGTATGTGAACTTGGTAGCTGAGATAGGGTCAAGAGATCGGGCGTCTCTGCTGGTGTTCTGCAGCAATTCCTTTCTCTGTAGGTGGGCTATCCACGGTGATGATTGCCTATCGTCAGTGTTGGAAATGTAACAGAAAATTCAGCAAAAATTCACAAGAAGTTCACCTGCACCGTCGCACTCTGGTCCACACCAAATGCGATCCCCTCCGTAAGTTAGAGATCCCTGTATTACAGGCACTCTAATACTTCACCCCTCTTCAGGAAGGCTGAGCCATGATCACTCAGCTCGCGTTCAGTTGTGTTACTATCATCACTCTTGGTTACTAAGCTTTATGATAGCTGTGTGTATGCAGGAAGCCTGTACCATAAAGAGACCTCTGCTATTCAGAATTGCAGGCATTCACCAGGGGCCCTGGGTACCTCTCCTGAAGAGGCAGCTGTAATGTGCACAGGCATATCACCATCATTCCCCCAACTTCGCTTGCGTTCCCAAGGGCCTAAGGCGTGCCTAATGTAAGGAGGATCCCAGCAGCCACATGGGCATCTGGCCAATGATGGAGCAGACAACTCACGAAGGGGTGTTGATTTTGGATTAACGTGGAGACTTGTAAGGTACCCAGATACCACTAGGTAGCCCAGCCTGGCCTTGGACCACACCTGGGATCACAGGTTCTACTTCTTGCACAGGGGCAGGACCATGCTCCTTAGCATATGGGCAAAGAGGTTCCCAAGCGTGGGAGTTCGACTCACTCTGAAGTCTGTGGTAGATGGGGAGTGCCTGAAGCTAACAGCCAGGGACACTTGGCTAAGCACACATGGCCAGGTACACAAGGCTGGGCACGTCACAATGGCCACTGTCAGTGTTTGCTGTGCCTACAGGAACCCCCTTCACACCTGGCATCTGTAAACTACCACTCCTCTCTGACCTGTTAGCCTTGAAGGCAAGCAAGAATTAGAGCCCAAGGAGACGGTGTGGCCAGGGGTGGCACAGAGGAACAACTCGTTCCCAGTGTCACCGAGGTCCAGGGCCTGTGGGGGAAGTCATACTGCACTTCTCAGCTCAGCAGGCATCCGAGGAACATGGCTCCTGTGTCAACCATGGGTAAAACTGATTTACCCAGACATGTCTGCTTTGACTCAAGAAGCACTTTTCATTTTTAGCAATTACAGACAAAAACCCTTGGCAGTCACATGAACACCAAAATCAAACAAGTGCTTTGTGACTTTCTCACCAGCAATGTGTCGGCTAAATAAATATCCTAAGCCAATTCACTCTGCTGCCAGCCGGAGCTTCAAAGGTTCTATTGTTAAAGGAAATGAAGTAAAACTATTATAGAATTGGGTTTTGCTTAGAGCCTTAATACAAAAAAACTTAAGAAGGAAAATTCACCTTTGTTGTGGCTCAGTGCCCACGTGCTGTTGAGATCTGCTGTTCATTTGATGTCCGTGCTGGCTCCTTCAATTTCTTACCAGTTTACCTTGTCTGAGTAATACATAAGGTGGGTATTGTGGAGATATCCTTCTCAACAAACAGTGTAAACATAGCCAAGAGCCAAATAGGCAAAAAAGAGAAGGAGCTTGACCTCCCCACAGTGTATGTGGGGTTGCTCTGAGTCTCTGTCTCTTTGCCTCTCTCTCTCTCTTTCTCTTTCTCTCTCTCTCTCTCTCTCTCTCTCTCTCTCTCTCTCTCTCTCTGTGTGTGTGTGTGTGTGTGTGTGTGTGTGTGTGTGTGTGTGTTTCCCTCTCTACCATGTGAGGTCACAGGGAAAAACTGATTGCCTAAAGAGAGGGCTCCCGGCAGAGCCTGGCTGGACTGGAACCTCTGTCTCCTTATTCCCAGGCTACAGAACTTGTGCTGGTGAACTCAATGGTGTCAGTCGTACAGGCTTTGCTATAGTGCCAATGCAGCCCAAGCTGACCTAAGAGATGAAGGAAGCTGTGATTATAACACTGTCTGAAAGCTGCGTTCCTATCCTGTGAACTAAAGTGGACAGGCAAGCACTGTGCTGACCCTCGGCCACAACTGACAAGGCAGCATTGCCTCTGCCGAAGGCACACCAGCTTGACCTGAAAGATGAGGCTGAGGTGACTGGTGGTATCCTCGGCTCATGGTCCCCACAGGAAGATGGGATGCAAGGCCTCTTTCTTTGACACTCAGTGTCCCTGATCCCAGGGAGTGAGAGCAAAGCACGAGTGTGCTGCCCGTCACCAGGACCCAGTGTTCACCACGGAGGAAGGCTGTGTGTGTGAACACACATCAGCAGATAAAGACAGATGTGACTGCTGCTTAGGAAGGGTCATCAAGCTGGCCATGGATTGTGCTTGCATTGACATGCACACTGTACTGTCCTTTCAGGCATGAAAACTCTACTTTGGGGGTGAACGTGCCATAAGCTACAACCAGTGTTTAATGTGTTTGGATATTACCAGTGTCACTCCTGACTCTGGTTCTTGGCATCCAGTGAGAGATTTCAACTGGAGTAACAGATGTATTTCTTTGATTCTGACCTTGTGAGAAAGTGAAATGTTAATAAATGTGACTTGTTTGTTTGTTTGTTTTCATTCTATGTTCTGTGTATGTGTATTTTGCTTACATACATGTGTCTGTGGAGGGCAGTGCCTGCAGAGGGCAGAAGAGGACATCAAATCCCAGGAATTGGAGTTGCACAATTGTAGGTCACTATGTGGGTGCTGAGTGTCAGTCACTGGTCCTCTGAAGGGACAAGTACTCCTAACCACTGAACCATGCCTCCAACCACAAGAAATGAGGATGCTTTATTTCATTAAAACATTTGAGTACTTTTAAGGAAAGTATAAGTTCATGACTAGTGTAAATCGTGTCTAAACCATCGCCCTGTCACCATGCATCATGTAGTCACATTGCAGCAGTCGTCTTGGGGTCTCATCTCAGCCAATTCTGCTCATGTCATGTGAGCAGGTTGGGGACTATCCCAGGAACTTCGTTCAGCACCACAGCAGCCATCCCTCAGAATCACCCGGAATGCTCGGTGCATTTCTTCTGATTCCCAGCAAGAGTGTTCGTGAAGGCGGAAGCCAAGCTTCCAGGAACACTGGGTGTGTGCTCTGCTTATCATGTCTCCAGTGTCACCCACACTAAGAAGAGTGCGGGGCGGGGCATGGGTAAGATGGAGAGCTAAAAGGGGGATTTGCTATTATTGACACACAGGTGTGACATGCAGATTTCCTTGTGAGGGAAATGTGGTACCCTGGGATGAGCGTTGGATGCATAGGAAGGATGCACTCTGCAACGTGGTGAGCATCTGGACTTTAGGTCCCTTCATTGAACATGTGGAGTACGCCCTGTGCCATGTCAAGCATCTAGCCTACAGAAGGAGCATCATCCAGTGCAAATGCATTTACTGAGCTATTGCATGTGTCATGATACAGCTGTGGCGTTGAGCCAGCAGCTCCAATGAGAGGATGTCATTGGTTCAAGCAGCCATGAGTCAAGCATGAAGTTGTCATGAATTTATACTCCTCTACCTATAAAAGGGACAGGTAAGTGAGTTAATGCAAACATGTCTTCCTGGGGATGTGGGAGGGACAAGGCTTCCTGGAGGGTTGGCACTCCCGTGTGACAGTTTCTGAGATGGACCTGCTACAGGAAGAGCAGGTGGTGACCAGGTATGGGTGTCTGCAGGACGGAAGGAAGTCACCACCGTGGGTGGATGGTAACCAGGCAGGTGTGGGTGTGGAGAGGAAGAACTCCCCGTCATTGGTGGATGGTGACAGGCTGCACTGCGGGTGAATAGATTGGGAGTCACACTGCTTTGCAGATGGAAGTCATAGGACTTATTTGTGAACGGGTCAGTGCTGAGACCAGCGCCCATCTGGTCGGTGCCCACAGTAGCAAATGAGACATGTCTGGGACTGACTGCAAGCCTCCTCACCATAGGGAATCCTGGGAAGAGGGGCTTTTGAGGCTCCTTCTGTCTCCCATCTCCCTACACTGCCAAGGACTGGAGGGACTTAGAAGAATGTCCAAGATGACAATGGTTCTCAGCAATGTGAGTTCCAGGCTCCAGGCTGGTTTGTGGCTCATGGGACCTGCTCTCCCCTCTGTGATGTCCATCCACCCTGCCCCAGACCCAAGTTGGAAAGCTGGCTTTGCTCTTCCGTGAACTCTCATCACTGGGCCGTGAGTATCGAGGGGCTCCCATAGTCATAGTAGGCTTTCACTTCAGCTGGAGATTGACGGGAACCCTGGGAGGATGGTGGAAAGGATGGGTACAGAATCATTCTCAGAGTGGGAGGGAACATGCAGGGCTACCATGTTCAGGAACAGAAGGAGGAAGATCAGGCTCGAGAAGGATCCAGAAGCATTCATATGGCGAAGTGAGGAGGGGGTAGAGGAGAGGAGAGGGTGGACCATAGGGTAGGGAAGAACATCTGGGCACATCCTTTACTGCGGGCTGGTACTAGGGCCATCTGGTATGGAAGGAGGGCGCCTGGCTGGGGAGCAGCATGTGTGGAGTCGGTGGGAAATGCCTTCTCCAGGAGCACAGTGAGGCATGACCGCCTTCAAGAGGAGGGCAGAGAGAGCCCAGCAGATGAATGCCCACAGTGAACAGAGGTTGGACGAGCAACAAGAGTACCAGTGCAGTGCTGGGCACCAGCAAAAGCAGCCCATAACCCCAGGCCAACAGCCTGGAATGGCAGGGAGTCCGAGCCGGAGTCCTTCAGGGGATAGATGACCAGGTATGTGTGGGGTGGGGAGGGTGTCTTCAGAACCTCTCTACAGGGAAAATGGAGCATGGTGGGTAGGTGCTAAGCAGCAAGACCATGCGGTCCTCCTCTGGAGCCCTGCTATATGCTATCCTGTGAGACGAACATGATGTTCTTTTGTATCCCCCCAAGGGAGCTGAAATCAAGTGAACTGACACACAAGTTATCCAGAATTCTCAAGCTGACATCCCACTCCCAAATCAAACTGAAGCATAGCCAAAGGGTCTCTTCCAGTTCCTGCTGCCCTCCAGATAGAAATGTCAACTTTGTCAGTCAGCATGCTCGCCTGAGCACTGATATGTGCCCAGTGACTGAACCAGAAACTGCTGGGATGGGGGAGGATTTCAAAACAGAAGGCACACTGCTCCCCGCCCCTGTCTACTCACAGGAACTTTGGTGACAAGCCATTGGGAAGGCCACTGCAGAAGGGACCAGAGGAAGGTCAGCCCAGGTACACCCCAATGTGGCACATTCGAGTCACCCAGAAGAGAAGCTTCCCAAAAGGGAAGAGTCTGATTGATGAAAGACAAGTTGGATTTGTAATCAAGTAAGAATCCTCGATCTTACTGCTAGGAGCATTTATTCACAGGTGCCCTAAAGGTAACCAGCTGGGGCTGTGACTAAGTCTTTCCAAATTTTGTTTAAAAGAAATATTTTCCTTTTAATCATCTATCTGCATTTCATCTCAACGAAATGAGACCGAAAGTAGCCCCCATGCTCTCTCTCCAGGGGTGCAGACTCTGACACTGCGGTCCTTCACGGTTGGCAGGACAAACCCCCTGGCAGTTCTCTTGTGTCTAGAGAACATGACCACAGCATGAGCAAGTGGCATTGCCACGCCCTGTGAGAAGATGAGGTAGACAATGGAAAAGAAAAGGCATTTTTGTTAGCTTGAGGACATAACTGAGACCAAGATGTCAGCATGGAGAGCATGCTGTTTAATGACGAGGACTTACAGAGGTGGGCAGTGGCTTCAAGAACCTGAGGATTTTGCAATAGTGGCCATGGAGACCTCTTTTTTTTTTTTTTTTTTTTTTGAGGATGCCAGTATGAGCTGACCCCGTGACAGTCTAGCATCCGCTTTCCATGCAGAAGGAAGCCACTCTCCACAAGGGCCCCAGTGACCTGTTAACTGCAATGGTGGTCATCATTTACTCCTTTTTGGAACATGTCTGACAACGGAAATTCATGATGGGCCATTTATCTGGTTTTGTTTTGATATGGAGTGTCACTTAAAGGTCAGGAGCTGAAGTCACAGTACTCACCACGGTACTTTTGGGAACTCGTAGAGCATGCGACCATTGGAGGAATCCACAGGTCACTGGGGATGTGGAGTCAACATTCACTGTTGCCCTCACAAGTAGCCAGAGTGGGACCACCCAGTGCTGGACTTAAATCTCCAAATGTGAGCTAAATACAGTTTTGTTTTGTTTTTTTTTTTCCTAATGAGGAAGCTGCAACACTAAGCTGGGTAACATAATCTCTGATATTTAATAAATGTTTCCAGGCATATCCATCTGGACACATTAAAAAGAATCACCATGTCTCAGAAGAGACGAAGTGGCGTGCATATTCCTATGCAAACCTCTTTATTCATAGCATATTTGTGGATGTGTGGGTCATTCTTCCACTCAAACAGCAGGATTCTACTAGTCCCCAGAAGCATGCTGGCATCAGACTCATTTTGAGGGCTTGCCTGGCCTAGCCTTAAACTAGCAATTCTCCTGCCTCAGCCTCCCAAGAAGCTGAGGTGATAGGGCCACACCACCATGCACAGTCTTTGGTGGCTTAACTAGTTGGTTATCGAGTAGCTGGAACACAAGATGTTGGCTCTGCTGCTCTTCAGGCTACAGGATTCTTACGTGCTTGATGTGAATTCTCACCACCACATTCCTGCTCCTTTGTCACGCCTTTGGTAATGCTCTGTCCGGTGAGGGAAAGGAGAATTCAGAATTGATACTGTCCACTTTCATTCTCTCCTTTATTATAGATGGAGAGGCTCCACAGACTGGCCCAGGAAGTCAAAGCTACCATTAAAGCTGTTGGGATTCAGGGTCAGAGAAAAGCTGGTTGACTGGGGCCTGGGCATGTATCAAAAGGCCAGAACCAGCAGGCAGACTTGCGGTTTCTTGATGTTAGAGAAAACAACTGAAAATCCAACCTGCCCATACAGGGCATTTATTTCATTTTACTTCTAGAACTAACTTTCTTATTATACGATGGCAGTCAGCAATAAGCCCGACACTTGGGAGGCTGAGGCAGTAAGGACCATGAGTTCAAGGCAAACTTACTCCACAGAATCCTTGTCTTACAAAACAAGGTAACAGATTTATTTTATTATAGCAGAGCTCAGTTAGTGAAATTGCTCACCAAGTTAGAAGAAGACAATTTTCTTATGCACAGAAGTAAATGATCTAGCATATGTTAAGTGATAGAACTTATGATAATGAGATGATCATGAATATGTAAATTGTAACTAAAGCATTCAGCACTCTGTCCAGCCACACTGCAAACTGCTCAGAAGCACCGTGAATATATTTGTTCCCTTACAAGGAATCATCTCCACCAGGGAAGGCAGCATCAAACCAGGTTGTAGGGCATATCAAAATTCTAATTTTGCAGTAAACAACTTAATATTAATGTTTACTTATTACTTATTTACTGGGTATGATTTCAAGTTTAATTCGAGGATAAAAATACTTGATCTGAAGTTAAATACTTAACAGGAGGCCATGTAAAATCTCTCCGCTGTGTAACACACATGAACTGAATTATCCAGCCCACTTATCATCATTACTAAGCACTCGGGCATCCAGAGGCAAGAGGCAGGAAAGAAACCATTTACATCACATAAAATGCATAAGATAGATAGAAATCACGAGGTGTCGTTGGTCCACAAAGAATGAGAGGCTGCCTTCAGGCGATGCCCCTCTGTCTGCTGAGCCGGCCTCTCCCCTCTGCCGATTCTCAGATTCCCATCTCGTCCAAAGAAGCAAATGGAGAGTGGAGAGGCTGACGTTAGAGCTGCTGGCAGAGATTTGTTGGAGGTCAACTGCAAGCAGGAAGCAAAATGTAACATATCCAGTCTTTGACCACTTCCCTGCCCTTCTTCCTTCCTCGGGTCCTGAGGCACTGTCGGGAGCCCTTGGGACAGCATAAGGGACAGACAGACCTCAGAACCAGGACCCAAGGGTCTGAGTGAACCATGGACCAGCTGGCTGCATGAGTACGTCCATCTGGTTTCTGCCTCGCTTTGGGGTTGCTGAAAGAGGCCCTGTTTGGTTTGCAGTATGCTGCGGTGAAGCATTGAAATAGTCTTTGGGGGCCTTTGTGATGAGGCTGAAGGGGTGAAACATCTGCCCTGAGCTGCATCGTAGGTCAGTGCGGAGCCCACGGCCGCACTTACCTCACGGTGCCCCAGAACACTCTCTTTCTACCAGCTACCTCCAGAAAGCAATGCTGACTGGAGCCCAGGAGTGCAGCTCTGTCCTGCCTTCTACCCCTGTCATGGTTTCCTGGCCTGTGGCGTGCCCTGACTCATGTGATGGAACTTGTAGCACAGACAGACAAATGGACACTTAAGCAGCTGAGCTCACTGTGTCTGAACACAGTCATTAGAGAAGTTGCCCCAAGGCATTCATCCAAAGGATGAGAGCCCAGAGTGGCCCTGTGTCCAGCATGTGGGGCACAGAGCTGGGTCCAACAGGGTCCTGACTACTTGACTATCCGAGGCCACACACAGAGGTAAGAATAGGCACAAACAAGAGATGCCTGAGCTGCTAAGTTTTCCAGTGAGTTGTTTATAGCAACGCAGAAAAAAAATAGTAAAAAGATGGCCAACACATCTTTCTAAAGTAAAGAAATACTAAAAATGCCTGGATAGTGAATTACT
The DNA here is from genome assembly GCF_030254825.1 of Meriones unguiculatus. Lineage (NCBI taxonomy): Eukaryota > Metazoa > Chordata > Mammalia > Rodentia > Muridae > Meriones > Meriones unguiculatus. The sequence goes on from NC_083367.1 coordinate 57,070,767, forward strand.
CAAAATGCACTCCAAATTTTGGTCTGTGGGGTAGGCTATGATAGTTAGAAGAAAATCTAATTTTTTTTCTTCTTCACCATTATCTTGTAGGAGCAACAGCATCACCGCCATCACGACTGTTACCACCACCATCACCACCAATATCATCATGACTGTTACCACCATTATCACCACCAATATCATGACTGTTACCACCACCATCATCATCATCATCATGACTCTTACCACCACCATCACCATCATCATGACTGTTACTATCACCATCATAACTGTTACCACCACCATCATCACAACTGTTACCACCACCATCACCACCATTGCTATCATCACCATTATTATTACCATCACCGATATAACTACCATCATCATCGTAACTGTCACCATCACTGCCACCCTCATTAACACCACCACAATCTCTATAACTATTATCAATGCCAGCATGACTGCCCTTACCACCACCAAGAGTACCATTACCATCATCATCATCATCGTCATCCCTCTGATTTCAGCCTCTTCGTGTTTCTACTGGATTTCTGGGGTAGCTTTGTTGCCTGCACAATTTGGTTATGCACTTGGCAGTTAAGATCACATTAGTCATATCTACATCTCAGCAAGAGCTGAGATGTTTCGACTTGATAATGCAAATAGCTCAGGTGTGACATCTGTGAAAATGACTTATGAGATGCTCTGTGTACTTCTGAAAGCCTCCGAGGAGAGTGACAAGGAAGCAGCAAAGTTTTTTCAAACAGGAGGAGGGTGGTGGGGCATTCTAGGGGAGGCATCCACCCTTAAATGTAGCCATTGTGGACAGAGAGGGAAGCCAGCTGCTGGTTTCGATTTTCAGTATTAATGCTTTGCAATCAGAACCATGTGTAGCTCCTGCCTCACCCACAATCTGTCAGCCTCCCGAACATTCTGTCCTCTCGTGCCTTCTTCAGAACCTGGCCTAAGCCCTTTCTCCTCTCTGTGCCCTTCTGTTCTCCTCATTCTCTCCCCCTGTACAAATCAATGCTCAGACTGACAGCCTTTCAGAGGTCTTCTGCTCTGAGTTGGGAGGACCCAAGAGGAAGTGAAGAGGCTGAAGAGGCTGACTAGTTCGGAAGGAGCTTCGAGAGTTTGAGTGACATGTTGCAGAGCCAACCAGGATGGTGCAGAGCTCTGGAGGCTGGAATGGGAGAAGGCAAATGGCACCTTCAGGGTTCTGGTTATTTGACTCATGAAACAGCACTCGCTTTAATGAAACAAGGCACCTTTTTACTGCCGTGCTCATCTCCAGAGTGTCTGCAATAGGAGAAGCATGGGGCAGGTGGCATTAGTCTGTTGTGGGCTCTGCCTCACTGTGAAGGCAGAAATACTTGTAGCGTATCACATTGGGCAGACTAAGGAATTCACAGCTATTAAGTCCTATGTGCCACCTGCCATTGGGAAATGTGCCATCACTGCTGTCGTAGAGGAGAAAACCTGAGGTTCACAAAAGTTGAGGAGCATGTCTCTAGTCACACAGACTCCAGGCAAAATCAGACCCACACCTGTGGGGACAGCACCCACACCTGCTGGGCCAGCACCCATACCTTTGGCTTCCACCAGCGGACACCTTCTAAAGTAAGCAATTATGAGCAGCAGGAGAGATGTCTCAGTGGTTTAAGAGCATTTTGTTGTTCTTGCAGAAGAACTACGTTGAATTCCCAGCACTTATATGGTAGCTCACAACCATCCATAACTACAATTCCAGGAGATCTGATGCCCTTTTCTGACCTCTGTGGGCGCCAAGCATGTAAGAAGTGCACAAGACACACATGCAGGCAAAACACTCATACCCGTAAAATAATCTAAAAAATATTTTTAAACCATAAGCAATTATGAAATGCTAAAATGAAGACAAATACAGCTTTAATAGCATATTTTAATCTAATAAAAACGATTAAATTCAGAGTTCAGAAATACAAAAGATTATCCAAAACAGTTGGGATCACACTTTTTTTTGTTGTTTTTTTTTTTTTTTTTCTTTTTTTGTAGACAATGCTGACATGCACTTGAGCTGGTCAGTTCTTACCTCGACATGATTCAAATGAGCAAAGGCTTTCTGGAATGTGTGAACATCCATAGACATATATCAAGAGGCTGGGGACCACGGACAGTTTTCCACATAAAACCCCATCGATTTGAGAGAACGGCCCCAGCTTTCCCCCATCTGTAACTGTTCCTTGCGAACAATGAGTACAGACTGACCTAGGGCAGAGAGTGGCAGCCAACACACACACCGGCCAGGCCAGTCTCTCACAGTGTGGCCGTCCAGTTCTTGACCTTCTGTGCACCCCATAAAGGCCTTGGATGAATCCCCTCAAACCCTGGCGGCCTCCACAGAGCAAAAGACATTCTTAGATGCCTCTTGTTCTGTACTGTTGGAATGATGTGGTCTAGCTGTGCCTTCCTCAGGATGTGGTCCACGATCTCTGCAGAAGACAGTCTTCCTTTCCGGTGGACCCCAGGGAGGGCCACAGCAGGATGGGACAACCGCTTAGAAGAGAGGCAGGTGGACTGGGCATCGTGCCAGCGAGATGGAGCCAGTCAGCCAGAGTCAGGTTTGCTCTCTGAAGGAGGACTCTCTGGCTACCTGCCCACTCAGCTCCCTGGAGATTCAACAGCAGGATTGGCTCAAGCAGAGGCAAAACTCAAGCAGACGCTAAAACTGGAGTCTGCCAGAGTCTGACTGCACAGCCTCAACCAAGGGCTACTAGAAATTGAGGCTGTGCTCGGACTAGTGCCCGTGTGCCCCCCAGTGTGAGCGACACCTCCAGAAAGCAACACTCCATGGAACAGGCAACCACAGACCAGGTGACCATCCAGGCATGTAAACTGCACGGCCTTGCAAAAGGATATGACAGGCTGTGGTGTGCATCAAGGGCGCTGGGAGCAAGCCAGCAGAGACTGCAGGCAGAGGAAAGGGCAAGACCCTTTACAAAGGGACAAGGACGTGAAGTTGAAATGCATTCAAAACCCATCCCACCGCACAGAGCTTGAAGGTCCAACAAGGACACATACATTGTATGTGATTAATTTCCCGAAGCCAGCCTTCCATTTTTCACAGATCAAAACAGTCTGTTTAAATATCTCATCTCTACAAAGTGAATTTACATTTAAAGTACAAAGTGCAAATACTATATGTTTTTTGTTTTTAATTGCTCTTTGGTGAGGGAGATTCCCACATGTCTAGGAACTGCCTGGATTAGTCAGCCATTCATCCTTGTTTCTTGGGCTGGAAAAAAAAAGAAAGAGAGAGAAGCTTATAGAGTTGTCTGTTTTCCCTCTATGCAGACAATGGTTTGCTTCTGGGAGTAAATCTACTTCCGGACAAGGGAAGAACAGGAAAGGCCAGGGCACCTTACAGGTAAGGATGAGTGGGCACATTGTTTAGGAATTGTTTTCTTTTGAGAATAATTGCATTAACTTCAAATATCTTAAGACGTACTGGATTATGCTCAGCTTGCAGTAGCCAGGCTTCAGCTGGGGCTACAGGCATGCACCACCAGCCTGAACAGTCATATACTATTTAAAATTTTTTCTTTTGATCTTTCTATTTTGCTATTTGCATCCAAGAAGAAATGCAGCTTGCATTTGTGTTGACAGTAGGGACTTCTTGCTGTCCTTTACCAAATGGACTTTCAAGGGAAGTCATTTAGAAAAGAAAGAAAACAAAACAAAAAAGCAACAGAAAAAAAAAAAAGAAAAAAAAAAAAAACCCAGCCATCTCGTTATCAAGTGCATCAATCTGTACAAACAGAAGCTGATCTTCTTATTTGATACTTGAAAAAGTAAACTTTGAATTTTAGGCTGTCTTTCTCCCTTCTGAATACCCCCCCCCCCTTAGCAAAGCAGATGAAAGCTTTGCCTTAATTAGTTACAGATAAAGATAGTCTTCTGATGTGTTTCAGCCAATCCTGAAGATGACCACAACTATTGGGGAAGAGAGCTCTGATCCTTGCTGAAGAGATACGAAACTGCCTAGAAAGACAAGTCATGTTCTGATCTCTGGCCTGCTGACCCCACACCATGGCATTAGGAAGACTGCTCAGGTCTGTGCACTGAGGTACCGTAAAAGATGGAGACGCTGCACCGCTCTTTATTCTAGAAGAATGCTGAGGTGGAAGGTTTGTTTTGAGTGTGTGTTTGGGGGGAGGTGGTATTTAAGATTGCATGGCACATGTGTGCCAAGGGTTGCCATTAGCTAGAGCAAACAGCCCCTGGGAAGCCTTTGGAGGGGTAATTGTTCTCAGATCTGTCCCCTTTACAAGTGTAAGTGATTTGCAGTGTGGCTGGAAAAGTTAAAACCATAAACATTTGCTAAACAGAGGAAAATGAATCATGCGCCCTTCCTAATGAAATGGCTTTCAGTCCCCTCCAAGGTGTGTGCCGGAGGTCCCTGCTTAAATCCCACAACAAGCAGGGGACCTCACAGCCTGGCATCAAACAGGTGCAGCCAAAGTAAACAGCTGCCGTACCGGAGTCGTGGAGAACGCAGTTTGCCTGGCTTTGGGAGAGAACCCTGGAAACTGTCCCCACTTAGGCTGTGGCTGAGATGTGGGGACCACAACTCTGCCCTTTAATTGCACATCTGAAAATGTGGCTTCAAGAAATACAAACACAGAAGGGAGCTGAACTCCTTCCTCTTTGGATCTCAGGGGAGTGGGCTCTTTCAGGGACAGCCATCTTTGTCCCCGCCATCTCCTTTAGTATATAAGAAACAAACGCAAACACCAGCTTTTGTTCGCCAGCTAATACCTAACCATGTCTGCCACACAGAACTAGGAACCTGTCTTTAAACTTTGACATTTTAAGTAATTAAAAAAACAAACAAACAGGGCAGAATCTTTAAATAAAAGATTCATCAGGCCAGTGATCATGGGTAGAATTGGGCAGACTGATTTCCTTGCTCCAAATGCCCTCATGTGTAGCTGCCTCAGCTGAGCTGTCTGGCTTCTCTGAAGGTGCTGTTGTCCCTAAACCTACACATGGGCCCCAGATTTCTCTAGTAAAGTTCAGGTGAACTGGAATATTATCAAGCCCGCAACACAGACATACTCACCTGTCGATTAGAAGTACTTTCAGCGTTCGCATTTCCTCTGGGGGCTGAAAGGGAAAAGACATCGCCGCTAGTCAAATACTTTCCGCTCAATGACAGGCTCAACATCATCAACTGGCAAATGGCATTGTGCCCATAGTGACCCCGAGCCTAGCTTTGGAGGAGTGGGTTTGCAAATCACCACAGTGCCTAACAACACAAATGCCCTACCACAACAGTAGAAGATTGCCTTGTTTTATCCCAAATCCTAAACATGAGTTTGCAAACCACACAGAGTGGTCTTTCAGAACCTTCCCAGAAAATCGTGGATTCTGAGCCTGAATCCCCCACATACATTATGCTCTTTGAAATGTTTTGGTTCAGTATTAAAATTAGAAAACCTTAGCTTTAGCTCATTTTACATGTGTTGTTTATTCTTGGCTTGGAGATGGGGGGGTTCTCCCCTTTTTACTTTCAGTGGGGCACCTGCGCCTGTGCTACATGGACTCTATTTCAGGTGTCCTTTGTCTCACTCTAGCCTCTGCTCAGAGTTTAGCCTCTCCCACATGGCCACCGTCCCCCTTTTACCAGGGTCATCCTTCCTTCCTACTTTGTAATGGCCTCCTCTCACCTCAGTGGCCTCATTCCTTCCTTCCTGGCCATGGACAGTTGAACCCAGTGGACTCATCTCATCTTCCTTCTCTCTCCCTGTCCATTGTTAGTCCCATGGTAGTATTAGACACCTGTTCCCTGGTGCCCCACAAGTACACACAGGTGAGAATCCCAGATTCTCCTGGCTCCTAAGCCCAAGCTCTACCTCCAATCATAGAGACTCATGGAAATTTTAATAAATGGCTTAAAGAAAGCAAAAAAAGTGAACTCTTCTTCGCCTTAACTGTAGTCTTGGCCACTCCTTTCCAGGACCAGGTAGCCCCATTTTAGATATGCTTTGTAGTCTCCTGATGTCCCATCAATGTTCCCTCCTTTAGGCCTCCACCAGGAAGGCCAGGAGCTCTGCCTCCAAACCCTGTTCTGCATCAATAATTCCCAGCATCCCTCTCTCCTGTGCATATGGCCACCTCATTCAAAGGAACATATTGAACCTAGAACTTCTTTTGAGGCCATCCCAACTATTATCTGTACCATATGGTTTCCTGGAAGGCAAAACATCTCTCTCTCTCTCTTTGTATCTTTGTCCCTGAAGATACACCCTAGTGCTCACTCAACACCAAATAACTAAATTGGGGTCCAGGCTAGATTTCAGTCATTGAGAAGTGATCCCTTATAATTTCTGGGAAGGTGGCTCTTGATTTTGAAGATGGTTACCTAACATCCCTGCGGCCGGTTACTGTCACGCTGTCCTGACCGCAACCACACAGCTCAGAGGTACAAAGGGAGAAATGCACCCATGCTCTGTCCATGAGCTCTAACGTGTTCAGGAAGCTGGTCACCAAATTACAGAACCAAATGTCAGAACCTTAGGCTCCCTCTATCCTGCAATTCCCTCTCTTCCTGTTACATCTGATGACTAGCCAGGCCCCACAGAGAGCCACGTCTAACTGTTAAGCCAGCTACAACCACTGGGACAACTGAGCTCCTAGAGGTGATTTCACTGCCCCTGACCTGGCCAGAAGGTTCCCATGGAGTCTACGGACTGTGCTGTCCAGTTAGCCCAAATGGTTCCGAAATCAGAAGCATGTCTGAACTGCTGTGATTAGAACAATAACAGGTCTCGCTTCGTAGAGCTACGCTCAGCTCATGCTCCTGAGACTTGCTGCTCTACTGACCAGGTGACAGGCTTCTGACCACCTGTGGTCATTTCCACACGGGAGACAACTACAGCAGGCATACCATGCTCTATACAGTAGACCATAAAGCGACCTGTCAAATCCAGAAAGTAACCCCACGGACACGAAACCCCGATATGAATAAAGTGCACAGGAGTAGGGCAAGGCTTACTATGGCGCTTCCTGGTGTTGGCTTTACCCTCCTCTCTGGTGACGCCCAAGCAGCCCATCAGCTCCTGTACCGTGATGGACTTGTCATTGTTCACGTCGCAGTATTCCACAAACTTCTTCACACACTTCTTGGGCTTGGACTTCTTCCGCAGGAACCTCTTAAAGGGCTTGATCTCCTTTTTGCCGATGTCCCCGCTGGCGTTCTTATCAAGTAGCTTGAAGTACCAGTGCACGACTCTCTCCTCCAGGGTGTGGCTGGGGTCTGGCTCTGACAGCCTAAGGGAAAAGAAGCGCTGAAGCTGCTGTGTCTCACCCCCACCCCCACCCCCGCCTGGCTCCCCTCCCCAAGGCTGTCTATCCCAGCACACTACCTGGGAAAGCCATCTGTAATGGCTCAGTCAGTGCGTTCGGAACCAGGGAACACCACAGCACGTGTGTGCACTGTGGTTCAAGGCCTTGAAACAAAAGGTCACTGAGACCTGGCTCCCCTAGGCCAACAGGTGCCTCAGCTGCCAGCATCCCCCAAGGGCATTTAGAGCCCCAAGGTTTCTACCCTAATTCCATCATTTCTCTGCTGTGTGTGTACGATACAGTTCAATACACAAGCCTGGTTGGTGGAAGGTGATGCCAAAAATGTTAGCCTTGTGCCTAGACAGTTTCCTTTGGATTTTTTTAAAATTCTTTATTAATTACACTTTATTCACTTTGTGTCCCCCTGTGGTTCCCTGCTTCCTCCCGTCCCAATCCCTCCCTTCCTCCACCCTCTGTATGCATGCCTCTCTCCAAGTCCACTGATAGGAGAGGAACTCTTTTCCTTCCTTCTGATCCTAGTCAATTAGGTCTCATCAGGAGTGGCTGCATTGTCTTCTTCTGTGGCCTAGTAATGTTGCTTCCCCCTCAGGGGGAGGTAATTAAAGAGCAGGCCAATCAGTTCATGTCAGAGACAGTCCCTGTTCCTATTACAATGGAACCCACTTGGATATTGAACTGTCATGGGCTACATCTGTGCAGGGGTCTTAGGTTATCTCCATGCATAGTCCTTGGTTGGAGTATGAGTCTCAGGAAAGACAACTGTGCTCAGATATTTTGGTTCTGTTGCTCCCCTTGTGGAGTTCCTGTCCTCTCCAGATCTTACTGTTTCCCACTTCTTTCATAAGATTCCCTGCACTCTGCCCAAAGGTTGCCCATAAGTCTCAGCATCTGCATTGATAGTCTGCAGGGCAGAGCCTTTCAGAGGTCCTCTGTGTCAGGCTCCTGACTTGAACACTCCTCCACTGCTGGTGGGAATGTAAACTTGTACAACCACTCTGGAAAGCAATTTGGTGCTTTCTCAGATAACTAGGAATAGCGCTTCCTCAAGATCCAGCTATACCACTCCTAGGCATATACCCAAAAGAGTCTCAAGTACACAATAAGGACATTTGCTCAACCATGTTTGTAGCAGCCTTATTTGCAATAGCCAGAAGCTGGAAACAGCCCAGATGCCCCTCAGTGGAGGAATGGATGCACAAATTGTGGTATATCTACACAATGGAATACTACTCAGCAATAAAAAACAAGGAAATCATGAAATTTGCAGGTAAATGGTGGGATCTGGAAAAGATCATCCTGAGTGAGCTATCCCAGAAGCAGAAAGATGCACATGGTATATACTCACTCATATAGACATATAATATAGGATAAACCTACTAAAATTTGTACACCTAAAGGAACTAATTAAGAGGGAGGACGCTTCCTAAAATGCTCAATTCCTATCCAGAAAGGCAAAGAGGCTGGACATCAGAAGAAAGAGAAAAGAGGGAACAAGTCAGGATCCTTTGGATTTTGTTTTTAAGCTGGGCATTCTGAGACATGGGTGAGTTTGGATGTGAGTCAGGCCTTGAAGCTGTGCTGTGACAGCATGCGCCTCTCACCAGAGGTGGAGGACCTTTGTACCACTTTGGGCTCTGTGGACTCAACTGACCACTGGTTCAGATGAAGCATCCTCCATGAGAGTGTGCACAGGGCAAGCAGATGCCAACAGCCCCCAGGCACTGGGCTCCCTGGTGTTTTCATGAGTCAGAAACTCAAAGGGCATCTCAGTCACTTGCACAATTCGAAACATAAAGTTGAAATTTAGGTGGCTTCTTTCGTCGGAGCTTGTGCCCGTGTGACCTCTGCCCTTAGCATCCCCCCTCTCCCATTATGCTTCTTTGGCAAAGGAACCTCAAGGAGAAGGGCTCTTTGCTGAGGAGACTTCTACATGAGATAGCTTGCTGTCAGGATGGGATGGAAACCAGTATTTTCAGGAAAAAAAATTAAAATAAAGTTTTTTTTTAAAAAAAAGGAATGGGAGATTGTGAATCCACAGTGGTGAGTTTAAGTGCCGAAGTACCAAGGCGTTCACCTGGAGCGCTCCATCATCCTGTACCATGAGGCAGGAGGGCGCACAGGCACTGTGAGTTCTAACAGGATACAGAACCCACGCCTCGGTGTATGCACAGTGGGATGGGGAAAGCACCTCTAGGGCCAAGCCCCGTCGGTGGGATCAATGCCCCTGAGTTGCACCCTTAAGCCTGGATAAGAAGATAAGCCTCATGTGCCATGCAGGTTTCAACAATAAGTATGTTCAGTGGGGCAGAGGCAGGAGGATCTCTGAGTTTGAGGCCAGCCTGTTCTACAGAGGGAACCCAAGACAGCCAGGGCTACACAGAGAAACCCTGTCTCAGAAAAACAAAACAAAAACTTTTCTTTTTTAATCACAGAATTCCAAAGTATTTAAAACCCAGTAGATGACACTCAGACTCAGTTTCAAACTCTATTTCTACCCAAAGCAAGTACATTCCTCTTCTCAGCTCTCTAGAGCCCCAGGAGCCCCTGAAAGTGAAGAGCGGGGGCTGTTCCCGAGTGTCCTCCTGGTCTGGGGAGGCAGGGGGGAATCTCCTGTTTTAGACCCAACCACATGCAAGGGAACTGACTGGTCTCACATGGCCACTGGCCAGGAAGACTTTAGTTTTCCAGATTCCTTCGAATTTCTGGGCTTCAGGCCAGCACATTGCTCTGCAGCAAGACACAGCATACCTGCCAGAGGAGGAGGAGGGGTCGGAGACCGCATGAACCATGTCTGTGGAAAGCGCATCCAGGACACTTGTCAGAAACTCATGCTTTTTGGCACCAGGACAACCTAAAAAAAAATGCACATTTTCCCCTCTATTAGTGGAATTCACAAAGTATAACAGACTTTTCTGCACAACGGAGAGAAGGGATTTAATGTTAAGAAATTAGTATGTTAGCTTGCTTCATGTGAATGAGCTGATTTTATGCAGGCACTTTGTACCCGTACCTCACGGTAACCGATTGTACCACTGTAATCCATACTTGTTCACCTTGACTCACAGCAACTATTAATCATGGCATATAATGCTGGTGGACTTGTGACATGAGAATAAGATTCTCAGGCTTTAGTCTCTGGTTGATCTTTAATGCAACGCACATATGGTTGTCCTGTTGCTACACGAGGCACCAGGCACTTGAAAATATTAGGAGTCACCAAGTTCTACCTACTTGGTTCTCCATAGGGAGATCTAACCCAGGGTAGTGAGTCCAGAAGCCCCAGGCTCCACTACACAGCTCCTGAAACCCCTAGTATAGTTAGGAGCACTATGAGGCAGATCTACGGTTGCCTCCTTTGAAGCAGACTCACCCCTGAACATCAGCTCAGCACATATCAAGGATCATAGGCATTCACGCCTGTGACCCCCAGAGCTAACTGTGGAGGAGCTAGGTGGAACTCACCAATTCTGCTCTCTAAAGCTCAACTTTCCACAGAGCTTTTTACATGCATAGTAGTTCTTCTTCACCAACTCCCCTTCCCACAGCCCACTCGGAGTTCCCTGGATTCTTCTTTATCAGTCTCCATCAGTCTGAGTTATTTTCTCCACACTGGGGTATGGCAGCTGGGCAGGGAGAGACTAACAAGTTGGTGTGTCTAAAAGACATTCTGGTTTCATGCTTTCCCTTTGGACACCTGGGTTTTTGTTACTATGATTCAAGTAAACGCTAGCTGCCCGTGGCGAGGATCTGCGGAGGTCTGTTTCCACTTATTAAACATTCTAGCAGAAAACAGATGTTGAGTCTTTCATAGGGTGCATGGAGCTTGAGACTAGAAAGACTGCGAATTGATTCTGTGCTCGATTAAAAGAATGGATTGCAATCTATAGGAAAAGCCATAACCGCTGGGTGAAGGACTCTGAGAAAATGCCCTACATTCCCTGAGGCTTTCCTCAGGAAGGGAAGAGAAGCCTGAGGTTGCAGAGGCTGCGAATGGTCATCAACTCTTAAGAAACTGCTGGACAACTAGAGATGGCACAGGCATCGATGGTGTGGAACAAAGACAGAGAAGATGTAGCAGGCCCATCTAAGGATGCTTCCTGCACCAGCCTCCAGCCAGCTCTCCAAGACAATGTGAGCAAGGAAACAAGCTGGGAGAGCACGCTGTACTTGTGCAAAATCCTAGAGTGCACTCAGGAGCTCCCCAGTGCTTATCAGCCTCAAGAGGTTCAAAGGAAACTAGTCACACCTGCTCAAGGATTGTCCACTGAGGACCTGTAAAGAATCTGAGATCTGGTCACAATCAAAATCAAGCAAGGTCCTGGGTATGAAGTCCATATTTCATTTTACAAGGAGTAACTAGCAGCCATTTGCTCTAGACTCTGAAATCTACGTTTATTATAGTTTTAGAGACATAAATGAATGGAAAAGAAATAGTGTGCCATCTCCAAAGAGAGAGGATGAAAGAGCATTGGTGGGGCTGGCTGGAACGAGGACTCAGGAAGCCGCTCATGGGCAAGCTGAGGTGAAGGTGGAAGGGAATGTCGTTCGTGCATGAATGTTCGGACATAACAGGAGATGTGCGAAAGAGACCCAGACCAAGGGCCAGAGCAGCCTACAGGCCATGTCTGCCACCACTGAGGATTGTGTTGCTTTCGTCACCAAGTACCTTGAGCTGACTTGCCCCCTGACAGAATCTGAGAGCCCCTTTGTCTCCACTACAAAACCCAGAGCCATACTGCCTCTGTGATACATGGACTGGAGCATACAAGTATTTCCATGGGCCAAGACAAACATATGTGAGGTTGACATGGTCAGCAGAGGAAGCTAAAACAACCCATTACCCTGGGAGGCGATTCCTCACCATATCTGAAATGTAGCTGCACCATGTACCAAAAGCATGCCACCAGTGAGATTCAGTCTGGCAAACACCTAAGACAACTGACCTGGCTTCCAGTAAAGGATCAGTGCCACTATGTGGCCTTACAGTGGTCTGGTGCTGGAGACAGAAGCCTATGAGCTCTGCAGATACCATTTCCCATGCCTGCCATCTTCATTTGCCCCCCCATCTCATGAGCAGTGAGCACTTGGGTTTCTGCAACACTAGAACCTCATCAGGACTACAGGCTAACAAAAAAAAAAAAAAATACAAGGCTCAGTGGGTCTTCACACTTCATGCCTTATTCCTCTTCTTGACCAGCTGTCTGTCTTGAGGCCTGATGGCTTTAAAGAACGCTGGTGCTCTGGGGTAAGTGTCAGAATCAGGCATGAGGTCCTTATTTAGGGCAAGTCACATTATTTCCAGGTAGTTCTGCTAGGAGAATGTTCTCCAAGTATATGCAGAACCGAGCTCAGAAGTCCTTGGCCCTGTAGTCACTTCTCCAGAACCCAATTCACAGTCACTGCCTTAAAAAATTGCTTGTTTTTTTTTTTTTTTTAGTCTCTCAAAATAAATGTGCTGTGCACTCTCTATGAGACATTCTTATTTTTTAAAAAAGACTTCTTTTATTTAAAAACTGATTTCAGTAGCTTTGCTTGTGATTGATCGATTGATCGATTTTATTGCTAGCATAAACTTACACAAGTTCATGATGACTCCCCTGATTGCAGGGCAAGCCTCCTCTATAGATCATTACAATGAATTTAAAGTTTCTCTCAATGACCTACACGGCATGCCTGGCTACTGCAAGGAAACCCCATCCACGCAGAGACAATGCAGGCAAAGAACAGTTTATCAAGAGAAGAGGCTGTGTGATCCTACCCTGGGTCTGTGCCCTTGCTGTCCAGACATAACAGATATGTTAGCCCCGGGCCAATGAAACACAGTGAGATTGGGGCAGGCCGCTGAGGTAGGAACCCAGGTCTTGGGATGGTCAATGTCAGTGACCTCATGAGTCTGAAGGATCTGGTTGATGACATATATTGGATTTGTTGATTCTTGATGAGTTTCAACAGTCTATTTTAAATTGTAATGCTGTTACCAATAAAACCGGACATGCAGCCAAAATACCCCTGTCCACAGTGACTTCTCAGTGAGGAAACACCAGGGTACTGTTTTCTCTAAGTGTAGAGTTTCTGTGAGCATTCTTGAACAAGCATTTCTATGGACCAAGGAGTCTGGGGTCATGGTGTTAGCAGAGGCTGGACCACAGCTTCCAGTTCATGGCAGGAAGTGTTACGCCTGATGTTTGAGCCCACTTCAACACAGAGGTTCTCCCCACCACCATGCCAGCGTCAGGCACAGTGCTAGCCTTGCAAAACAAACGAATCCAGTCATACTGAGGGAGACAGAAAGACACACAGAGAGGCATGAATCTTACACAAACTTAGTGGAAATCTGAGAGCGGATGGTCTGGGAAACTGCAACCAGGCAGGGTTAGAGAGGCCCAGTTTGTTAACCCTGTGACAAAACAAGGACCAAAGCCTCTCAGTTCTCCTCACTACTCCTAAGGCCACAGCGATGGGGATGAGAAGCCGGATTCACCCATCCTGGGCAACCATTCTAGTGTGTATGTTGTAGGAGTGGAGGGAAGGCCTCAAATGACTCCAGTCTTCTTGCTGGGGATAGGGAGGAAGGAAAGGTGGGCAGCCTTGTGAGCAGGCAAGAGTCTGCTGTGAAGCAAGCCCAGCTGACGCCCTTCCTGTGTCCAAGGAAGACTCCACCTTAGAGCGTGGGGATCTGGAAAATGGGCTTTGCTGAGAGGCTAAGCCCATTTGGTCCAGGGTCACAGGGTATCTGAAACATGGGGGTCACGGATATTCCTAGAACATGACATGTCCAAGATAAAGCAGCATCCCCTCCTTGCAAAGTCACAGACATATGCACAGCGATGGGCCCCGGGACATAGGACTCATCCCCCACTCCACTGATCCCCTGCTGTCTTTCCTTATGTACAAGTAATACCTTCTTAACATTTAACTTCAGAACTACGAAAAGAATCAATATTTAGACATAGGAAAGCAACTTGCCAGAGCTGGGAAAGTTTGCTCAGGCACTTGTTTTTAGCTGCCTGCAGCTTGTTGCAGGTGTGAAAAGCTGATCTGGTAATCCTTCCTCCAGGCTGGACCCCACTGAGGGGTCAGGATAGGAGGCAGAAGCTCTAGAGAAAACTCTCTTTAAACTTTCTAGTGGTAAGATTAAAAAAAAAATCTCCCCTATTGTGTTAACTCTGTTTTGCTATTTTCTACATTTCTATAATAGAAATATTTGTGTTCACATCTAATTGTTTTTCAGTGTATTTTCCATCTTTTTAAAGCATAGTTCCTCAGCTCTGGGATCATGCTGAGGAGTTCACACTCATATATTGGTGGAAATCAGCTCTTGCGTAGGGGCTAAAGCCCAGCAGAGAGCCAAGGTGATGGGAAAAATCCAGATATGGGTGGGCACATGTCCTGTACATGTTTCCATTGCCCTAATTCTTAAAAACAAAACAAAACCTGTGGATATAAAACCACGGGGCTTCCCTTAACCAACATCCCAGAAAACCTTTGCCTTGGCTTAACTCTCATAGGTAGGCCCATCAGAAGAATGCACAGGAGGAATCTGAGGGAAGCATCTAAAACAGGGAAGCGCCTAGGCATTGATCCTCAAGCCTGCCCTGCTGGCTCCTGGAATCTCTCTGGACTTCCCAAGAACATTGGTGACATTCCTCAAGGGCCTTGATGACAGCCCTCAAGGAGCCTGTAGAGAGAGGTGCTTCTGGAGAGATACCGGGAGTGTGGTTATATGAGAAGCTCGGAGTCACTTTGTAGGACTCATGGGATTCCTCCGGTTTCCTGTCTGTGTCCTTTCCTACCAAATCTAAAGTCACAGGTCTCCTGAGGCAGAGTGGGCCTCTTTGGACACATTCTACCTTGTAATGTGGCATTGTTAAGCCCCTTCCAAGAGTCAGAGCCACTTCTGGTTCCTGCCCCTCCCCCCCCAGTCTAGTGTGGTCTCACTCTGTCATTCAGGAGAATGAACATATATATACTGCTGCTTGCCATCCTCCTGAGCTAAGGTCGCTGTGCAGAAACTGCCCAGAAAATTATCAGGCAATAGCTTTCTAAAACCGAACTATCTTTTAATTTTGAAACAGAAACAAAGTCTAAATGGGGAAGAGAAAGGGACCCCTGAGCCTGCTAGCCTTTTGGCGTACTCATGTCAGCCTGGAATAGCCAGACATAGGCGGGTATTTGCCAGAACGCCTACATTCTGAAGACAATTCCGTTTAACTTAATTCCGTTTAACTTAATTTTTATAATAAACACTATAAGAAACATCACATCCCTGATTTCCCCCTCCTGGCACTGCTGACATGACAGAAAGTCTACGGAACACACCAGGACCAATGAACGCCGAGTATCAGGGATGTGGGCGGTCTGGCCTGCCTTGGAAGTGTCGTGAGCCTTCAGGGTCAGTTTCAGCCTCTGTCATTGTATTTTGACAGGCCTCCCTAGCCAAAGCCACAGGCACACACAACCATCTGAGAAATGAGAAGAGAAATGAGGGCCCAAGCCCAACAGTGACCACTCTAGTCTGAGCATCTCCTTTCTGAAAAGTCTCTCTGGAGCAACATCTCAGACAACACTGTCAGTTCATCAGAAAGAGAGTATGATCTTGTCCAGGTCTGTAGGTGAAGGCAGGCCAGGCCCCAAACAAGTTGGTGTGTACAGAAAGATCTGGGGGAAAAATTCTTTCTTTAAAGTAAAATTCTGTTCTCCATCCTATGCCCTCAGCCTTCTGTCTAAACATTGTGTCCTTTCTTTGAGTCACCATAGAAAACCAGTAAGGTCAGAGGTCGGCCCTGGGCTTCGCTAGAGACTGAGGAGGCCTTGCAGGCTGACAGGCTGCTGGTTTCTTATGCCTCATCACTGTCCTCTTGCCTGTCACATTAGTTCCAAAGGGCACAGCAAGGCTCATAGCAAATCCTGTCTGGAAACCCCATATCTGCTCATCCTCAGCTCTCATCCCCATCCACTGCAGCTGTCTTGACTGTGCTTCCTCCATATTACCCCTCAGGCAATGTTCCTGCCCTCTACTCCCTGTGCTACTGCCACGACTGTGCTAATGGCAGCAGTAAAATGAAGCCACTTTCGTAGGCTGTCACAGGTCTATCAGTGAACGTGTATCTACTACTATCTGATTTGATGACACCTTTACTTGAAGTCCTGGCTCTGATCCAGTGAACTCCAGGGTCACAGGATATGAAGTACGGTCTAAGAAGATGGTTCTACTAAATAGCAACCCACAAGCTGCCTTCCACCTTGACCTCAGTGCTTCTCATGGGACATTACTTCTGATTCTGTTTCCATGGCCAGTACTCAAAGGCCATAATTTCTGCATCAGCATTGCCTTGGGTGTTCTAGAATGACTGTGCATGAAGGCCGAGGCACTGTCTCTTGTGAGCTCTGGATCCATAGCATGAGGCAGGAACTTACTAAAATGCTGTATTCAGACCCCTTATCTCATCTTGACCTAGGGCCCCTTTGCTGCTCAGTCTTGAGATGCTCCAGACCTCAGGATTCATCTCCAAGATTATGAATCAGAAGCAACACATTCAGAAACCTCTGGAGGGGACTGATTTGAAGTAGTTCCCGATGGCAGGAGAAGGCTAGCTAGCCAGTGAAGAAGGTTACCATTAGCCATTTAACCTATTGTCCTCCAGAAGAAGGGGGATTGGGCTTCTCTGGTTTCTCACCAACAGCTGCAAAAGGCTGAGAAGGATGCACTCCTCTCAGCTCAGCTAGACAAGCTGCTGGGCTTCAAGAAGTTCCCCAAGAACAGCAGGAGACGAGGGAAACTTCTGTACTGGGGACCTGGGAGGACCAGTTAGGATCTCCCGGTATACCGGGGCCACCCACTCAGTGACAGAGTTAATTAGCTTATATTCTGGGTCAGCAGCACTGAGGAAAAAGCACCTTGGATGAATGACAGTCTGGCAGAGCCGTGCTGAAAGAGATATAAATTTCTGTCCTTAGCCTTCTTCTTTGCAGAGTACTTCACAATGACATCAGTAAAGAAAGACATCAATTACCTGACAATCAAACTCAAAAACAGTAAAAAAAATGAGGATTTTCCCCCAATAGGTTGGATAGCCAAAGTTTTAAAAATTATGATCCAAATCATTTTGGTTACTGGGCCATTGAGGCAATACTAACATGAAATACAGTAAGTGTGGAAGTCCTGCACCTTGGCTAGGTAAGCCTAACATGCCAGCGTTTTTCAGAAAACGGATATTCACTGCCCTAAAATACTTAGTGAGTGACAAATGCCTCCACAATCAGATCATCTACTGGGAATAAAAGCATTTTCTTTCAGGATGGAAGAGTAATGATTTTCATAACTGGCTTCCGCTTTTTTATCTTTTAAAATTGTTATCTTGTAAAACTACTGTCAAGAATAGCAAAGTTATTGGCGCCTGGCACACTTGACATTAGTATTTGAAAAATTAGATCTATAACTGAACGTGGCTGAGTGCTTTCTGGAAAAACAGCTACTTAAGAACTCACTGGCAAGGCTGCTGGCTTGGCGCTTTAGCACAGTTGCTGCTTCTTGGGTGTCTCTGGTGTCACACATGCTGTTAGTCACCATCCAACTCCAGCAACCATTAATCGGCTGGCTGACCAAGCGCCTCCTGTCATTTGAAAACCTCAGGAGAAGATGACTGAAGAGAGAGAAGATTTAGCATCTCAGGCTCACTAGGGAGTCGAGCCCGGAAGAATGGAGTGAGGGGAATGATGTTAATCACGGTTTCAGAAAAATGTTGTCTACCTCTACATTTTCAAGTCTCTAAACTGTTCTCTCCTTCTCCAGGCTGTCACTCAAGTGAAAGGGCCCAAGACATTCCAGGATAAGAGTTCAGAAAGCTGGCAAATTCTCTAGGGAAAGACCTTCTGTTTGACCCATCGCCCCAGGACCCGGCCAATGACTTGGGTGAAATTTCCCCTCATAGAAAATATTTATCACCACCATACAACATGGCCACGTGGAAGCATTGGAATCTCTTCTAAAAACTCAGGCTGTCGGGCTCTTGGCTCTCCTCACTCTGAATCTGTAGGTCCGGTCTCCGGTTTGTCATTAATAGTGCTGATCCTATGTGGGTGTCATTCCTCTCTGCCTACTCTTATCTCCTTCATCCTTAATAAATCAGCTCAAAGCCTCAGGGTGCTCAGGGCACTGTCCTCTTGGTTCCTCTGATGAGGGTTTCCTTCCTATTCTGTAAAATACAGCACCATCAGCCACTGTACCCCTGAGCACAGCACCACCTGAGCACGCCACAAGAGCCAGTGCCAACCTTGCCTGGTGACTGGCTGGGAATGACACTTGTTGTGCTTAGAAAACCAGACCCAACTGTATGTGTTTGGGTTCTTTCTACCTTAGAAATCATGGCAAGAGAAGCCATCCACACAGTTTCCTCACTGCAGATGAACAAGATGCTTCAATATTCCCATGGTTCACCCAGATGCTGACCTCGAGAACTCAAACCCAGAGACTCAGGGCTCCTTTGCAAGAGTAGGAACTGAGTATTCTCATGGTGTATGATAACTAATCAGGCCACTCAATGAGAGGGCTTAGGAAGCGCACCCGAGGGGGAAGTGAGAAACACACCAGCTTCCGATATGAGAGCACTTCCATGGCAGCAGAAAAAGGACTGAGGAGGAGAACCCCACCTCAAAACTCAGTGGCTCAGTGCCCAGTGCTTGCTAATCCACTCTTAAACTCAGCTGCTTGCTTAGTGGTATATCTGCTCAATAAAGGTCAGAACGATCTGCCTCATTTCCTGATGACTCCTGGGTTCCCCCCGGCTGAGGCAAGGAGAGGATTATTAATGTGGAAGGTGCTATTTGGCTTCGGGGATTCCTCCCTATGGAAAGTGGCCAGATGATCTATATATCATAATCTCAAGCAAACTGAAATTTCCCAGGTGACAGCTGGCCTATTTAATTAAATCTTTGGAGCCATGAGTTCAGGCAGTCCATGTACTGGAGCAGCCTCTGATGACCCTGTGTGGAACCTTAAAAGTGCCCCATGCAGTAGAGGACCAATCACAAAAGACTACGGGGCTGGGCTGCTCCAGGACGCGTGTCCATCTTGGTTATTTGTGTTCAGGAAGAACCAAAAGCAAGACAAACCTCAGTGATAGGGTAGCCACATGCCACTGGCCAGCAGAATGGACAAAGTCAAGCACCATGTGCAAATACATAGGAGGCAACAGAGAGAGAACACACTGCTAGCCACACAGGGTGGACCTTTCAAAAGTTCAGCAGCAAGCAGAGCTGCCAAGATTATGTTCACCAAGGTAGAAGAGTTTTTTAAAAAGATGTGGCTAACATCTCCTCACCCTCTGGCCAAGTGTGAGAGAAAATCCTCTATCCTGGGTCTTTTCTGGCCTCTCTACTCAGGAATGGAATAAGATATACTCCAGCCTGTCCACCAGGCGTAAGACACACGAAAGCCAGCTCCCGAAGCAAAGCTCCTGGATGGGTGCCAGTGCAGGTGGGATGCCAGGCAAGGTGGTGGCGGGGGATCTGAGGGATGCTTGAAAGGACAGAGTATCACAGTCTATCAAGGCCTCCACATATATCTCTTCATCCTATAGAAACCTTGTTAAACAAGCCAGTCTGAGTAGAGCAGGGATGTGGGGAAAAGAGATATGATCCAAATGAGAGAATAATTTATACTGGCTAAATGCTGCTGGCTTTGCATTTGCAAACAGACTTTCTCTGAATTCCACTCCAGGCCTGCTTCTCAGAACTGAGACTGATAATCTCCTACAGACTTTCCCTGGCCCTACTCCAGACTCCTTCACCTACACTGTCGTAAACCCAGTGCTTTGGGGAACAGGAATCCAGTTCCATTCTGAGTGAAATGTTGTCACCTCATGCCTCCATGCTTATTCAAATTTATAGGTTATGTTAATAACCTGAAGGATTTTCTGTACCCCCAGAGTTTTATTTGGGAAGCAGCCACTGCATGGGGAAACTGGAAGCTACTGTTTTCCTTTTAATAATGCTTACATCACCACCAGGGCCTCTGTTTCCTCAGTTTAGAAGTGGCACAGCCTGCAGCGTCCTGGCACACGTACCTCACGTCTGCTTCACATCCTGTCCTGGTGCACCTGCTCCAGACAAGAACGGCAGGCTGTGAGTGACAGAGACCTGTACTCTGTTTGGGGGGGGGAGCACCCACAGACCAATCCTGTGCCTGGCTTGGATCACACTGATCAGTCTTGGCGTCGCTGGGCTCCGAATTCTCATCACCCTGTCATCACAGCAGATCCTTCTCCGCGCTCCAGCCAGGAGAACATCACGAGCTGCTGGCTCTGGTGGCTCTGGTGGCTCTGGTGAGAGCCACTGCCCTCCCGTCTGAGGGACTGCATGGTGGCCTAATGTATGCTCCATCTCTGTTGCTTTAAACTTCAGTGGAAGCCTCAGCTAGGGCTCCAGGATTCTAGGCCCACAGGAGTGGACAGCACCCTACAGCAAGGGCCTGTGTGGAGAAATGGCTTAACCCTGTGAAAATGCCAAACTTCTCAGTAAAGGGCACACATTCTATCATGGTAAAAATATGTAGAAGAGAAGTCAACATGCAATAAAAATATGAGGATAGAAAGTCCGGGAGGAAGTAGGAGTTATGTTAATATACAAAAGATGGAGTCAGGTTTGATGTCATCAGCTAAGGCAGGGGAAATGAGCACAATAATTGAACAAGCAGATGATAAAACACACTTCCTGACAGGGTGCAATGGGTCCTCCCTATGTCTGCTTAACCCCTCTTAGTGGGGGGGGGGGGTGAGCTAGAGTCCGGGTGTTGTTGGTTGATCTGATGCGTGTTACTGGCCCTCAATATCTGGTTATACCTGGTTATATACTTGTTTTGTAAACCTGCCTAAGACATACCTGATTGGTTGATTAAAGAGCCTATACCTGGGCAGGGCAGAATGGGGTAGGTGTGGCTAAAGTTCCAGGGCTTTTGGGTTCAGAAGAAAATCATGGGAGAGAAATGGACAGGAAGAAGGGAAGAAGGAGGATACCATGATAGGTTAGCATGGAGAAGAAACCATGTAGGCTGGGAGAAAACACTCCAATCATACTGTGAAAAGACTCAGATGAAAAATACAAGCAAGTATCGTGGGATTATGAGTGGAAGAGCAGATGAGGAGGACTAAGGTAGATGGCGTTGGATGGGGGCTGGGAGATGGACGGTGGGGTCATTGAAACAGTGTAGGCATAGTATGCGCCTGGCCCAAGATAAATGGGGCAATTATAAATCTATTACTTATGATAGTGGGTTAAATAATGCCGCTGTCATAATCTTAGGGCTAATAATAAAACATTAGATAGCTCAGCATTCATTTTCCTACAGCAGTGTATCTATCTATTCAGACTCCTGGAGGGTAAGGGTGTGAGTGGTCTGCGCAGGCTCCAGGCGGTGGGGACAGGCTTGTGTGGGATCTGGGCCCAGTTACTGACCGCTTCTAAAAACCCGGGACTCTCAAGACAGTGCACAAAACCTCACCGCCAGTCAACTGGGCATTTACTACCAAGCTGGAGAGCACACTGTTTACTTTTAATGTGTAAAGAGTGAAGCCCAAAACATAAAACTGCCAGAGGCAAGCTCCAGGGTATAAGGCCCAACGCCTGAGGCATCAAGATGTGGCTGGGCCCAACCCTCGGGGCATACAGTCCTGTTGGGCCACACAACCTCCAGCTAACTCTGCCTTTCCCTGGTAGCCATGTGCCCTAAAGAACATAAGCATGGGGCTCGTTAGAAATTCTCTGGCCTCTGGGGCAGCTTAGCATCTCTAGTGCTCAGCTGCTGAGGAGCCAACCCAGGACAGTCCATGCAGGTTACAGAGCTCCTCTCCACTCTGAGTCCTTACAATCATCCTCCACAATCATCAGAATGATTGTTTTTAAATACAAATGTAATCACTCAGGGAATAATGCAAGTTCCTCAGCACAGCAAGGTCTGAGTCCCGAAGCTTCCAGCCTTTAGCGTCTGTCTGAGGCCTGTAGGTGACCTCTGTCTGCTGCAGACTCCCCAGCAGCTTTTGCTTTAGTAATTAAAAAGGTCGCTACAAGCTCTGGAGCTCCAGTGAAAACAGAGAAGGGTGGTGGGAATCTGAGCCCGCTCCTCCTGGGTACTTCTGAGAAGGACTGAGAACACACTTAGCAGTGTGTGCCAAGACTGCCTTCCAGGAATCTCCACCTCATGCCCGGATTCTGCCAGCTTCCTACAGCCACACCGTCCTCAGAGGTGGAGGAGACATTGTCTTCGCTGGAGGACACACGGGTACTTCCCAGAAACTATCCCACCTGCAGCTGCAGGCGCCAGCTCTTCGTGTCCACTTCTCCCTTTGTGGAGAAGGCTGTGGAGGTGGAGGCTTGAGTGTCAACACCACCGGGAAGGGGCAGGGGCCGTTGGGTTGTAACCCAGCTCCTTGCTGACACTCAGGACCCCATCTACTCTCTACTTCGACTGACTTAGAAGCTATATGGCCTGCCAGATGCTATGCACAGAGGGTGTCGGGCTGGTGCATTCCAGGACACCAACCTATGAAAGAAGAGTTGATGTCTCAAGAATGAAGAGTAATGGCAACAGACAATAGGTCATGGCCAAGGACGGCACAACGGTGGAGCTGGTTATCTCTGTATCCAGTGTCTGCTTTATTCCTCTCATTGCTTCAGAAAGAGTTCCCCATCAGAAAAATTACAGACAAAATCCCTACTGTTGCATCGAATGAGAAACTTGTCTTGCTTTGCCTGAGGAAGGCGGACAGTAGTGGCTGTCACACAAGATAGTGTGAAGTGAGAGTAAGCCTCTCCGCCAAGCACGCTGGAGTGTGCTACAGAGGTGTCCTGATATGACAGACATCACAGGGCCTTCAGGCTGGCAGTCATCTTTGACTTAATGGGACCTTGATGACAAGACATCGGAGTGGGAACTGAGAAAAGCATCATCTGTTGTCTGGGTACAAGGGGATCCCACAGGCTCAAGAAGCTGATTAGATAGGAAAGAGCAAAGAGAAAAGATAGACCCACGGTAAAGCCTGCCAGCAGGAAAATACCCTAAGACAATCATCCCAGGAATTTCTGAAAGCCAATTAGCACCTAAGGGGCAGCATTGTCACCCTGTGTCAAAGAGAGGACTAGGTGTCACTGTAAGACTGCCCTCAGTTTGACAAGTCAGAAGAGAACTAAAAACAAACAAACAAACAAACAACAACAACAAAAGCATGTTGCATGTTCTGAGGAAAAAAAAACTTTCTAGAAATCCCCAGGTCCTGCAATTTACTATTCATCATAAACCACATTTCCTTCCATTTTTGGCTACTCAGGAGTGTCCTTGTCGCTTGTCACACATTTATGCAGGTGGGCATCGAGGTCTTGGACACAAAAAGAACATAACCCGGTTTCTGCTACCAGCAGAGCCTTTTATAGCCTGTTGTGGCCACAGCCCCAGATGCCTGGCCGACAGCACGTTAGGGAGCTGGGTGTTGCCTGTCCTCTCCCCTGGACTTTCTCAGGGACCTGGCTGAGGGACCTGACGCAGGGCTGTTGGGTGTGAGCTGAGCTGTCCTTCTTGTAATGAATCTGGACAAAAGCTTCTAAGAATTTTACCCAAACATACTCAGGTATCAACAGAGATTTTTAACCAATGCCAGGCTCCATTCTCCCAGGTTTTCTAGTTGTTTGTATTATTATTTTCCTCTTCCTTTTGCCTAGGGGCATGGATTGTGGGGTAATGAAGCTATAATCTTGGTGTCCAGGTCCCAGTTCCTGTAGAGCAGAGGTGGTTCTGCCATGTCCTGCACCCTCAAGAGTTTCCAGGTCTCACTTATATACAAGGACACACTCACACACAAAATGTTAGAAAGGAACAACTCACATGGCCAAAGACATTCAGACCATCTCTAGGTTCAAAACATAGGGGCACTGGGGTTGAAAGCCTGATGTCGGAATGTATAAGATAGTTTAGTAGGGGTGGAAAGAAAAACAGGAGATGAAAACTAACAGTGTCTGAGTGGCCTCGCCCAGTGAAGAGAGACAGCAGCCAACCTGACAAGCTAAAAGTGTCTCCTCCCTTCACAGCTGAGTGGCCTGGGGCATGTGGGACTTGAAGGCTGTCACTACTCCCCGGAATCTGAACCATTCCAGAACTGAGACCAACTCAGGAGCCATCCAAGGAAGCTAAATGAGTTAGGGCTGGGGCCTACAATAAAAAGGCAAAAAAAAAAAACAAAAACAAAAACAAAAACAAACAAACAAAACAAACGCAGAGAATGGAACTGGGAGATAACTCAGTCAAAAAACTGTTTGCCTGGCAAGCATGAAGGTTGAGTTCGCTCTCCAGAACCCATGTTAAACAAACAAACAAACAAAACAAAAAATCCAGGTGTGGTGGCACACACGTGCTGGGAAGATGGAGCAAGTGAATCACTAAGACTGGGTGGCCAGGAAGCCCAGTCAAATAGGTGACCTTCAAACCAGTGAGATCCTGTCTCAAAAATCAAGGTGGTCAACACCTGAGGAGTGGGATCCTGAGCCTGCCTAGAGATGCAGGGCCTTTGGGATATCATTCTGCCTGAGCCATCCACTGAGATTCTTTGAACAGATAGATGTATTACAGGGAGCTTTCAGCTTGGTTATGGTTGAGTCTTAACCAATTCATATTAGCCCTGGGAGAAGCCTTGATGCATAACGCAAGCGAAGGACAGAGGACAGCAAGCTGGTCGTTTCTTCCAACAGGGAAGTTCTAGATAAATGGCCTTAATAAAGAGGCAGGAAATATTTGTAATAGAATAAAGATTGTTTAGCCACAGTTAAACATATTTGGTGTTGTCTGAGGACAGTGTGTTCTCGTAAGTTTTCAGAGTGGTCTCTGAGATGCTGCTTACGCTGTTAACTCGTCTGGACGATGCTTTGCTCGGGACTGATAGTGACTTACACTTCCTTCTGCCTCATTTCTTCGTAAACACTGCTCTCACAGCACTGGGGTCAAGTAGCTTCCCACGTAACTGGTGATGCACCTGCCCTGCCAAAGCAATGAACACGCTTCTTCTAGACAACTATGGTGGGGAGCTCTGCGTCAAAAAGCTGGCTCAGGGCCCAGGACCCTTAGGACTCTCTATTGAATGTCCCTCCTGTCCATTTATGTGTCTCTTAGCACGCTTACTTGGTCAAATCCATGGGTATCTTGTGAATGCTATGTTTATTGTATTAAAATGTTGCGAGATAAGAAATCAGATAGATCCCAGTAACTCTCTAGAATATTTAGATGCTTTTTTGAAAGGTGATCATTTTTAAGCATCCTTCCCTGTCAGTGTACCTCAGTACCCGGGGTTTGGCCTCCACAGTGATGGGTAATGTGTTTGAATTCTGCTTCTGCCTCCAGCTCCATGCAATGCTCTGGTCTGAGCCTGCTGCAGTTGGGGACTACGGAGGGGAAAGTGTACCTGTCCCTTGCAGTCCTTCTGCTCTCCCCAGTGTCCCACCATCCTAGCGTGGCTTCTACCCTGCTGTGCAACCTCCCCTCCCCTCCCAACCCTTTTGCTGGCTGAGTCCCACAGTTTATCAGTGTTTTCTACACACCGTGGCATTGCTTCCATGGTTGACAATCCAGGTGAATCACTGATGTGTTACCACAAATCACAGGTAGCTGCTTAGTTGGACCCAGGGTAGAGCTAACCACACCTATCCACATAAGGCTGCTTTTTTGCACTTCAGGATGATGTTCATGTTGGTGACAGCAGAGCCATAGACTGGGAAGGCCCATCAAAGCACAGGATACTGTTAGACGTCCAGTCCCTAAGGTGAAGCTGACACTGCTGCTTATAAAGATGAGGTCTATGGGTAGGCTGATGAGCCTCTCGTGCTCTTTTGTCACTAGGAGCCACCATGGATCTGGTAGCTGGGGGAGGGGTGTCTCCCAGGGGTTTGTCCAAGAAGAAGCAGGGGGAGAAGAAACCATGTTCCTCCTAATGTATGAGAATAGTAAATGCTCTCTTGACAGAATGCCATGAGTTCTCTCTCTCTCTCTGGTGCCCTACCCCTTCCAAACCACCAGCTGCCCAGTGTTTATAGTTCCCATGCATTCAGCTTTCTTAGAACCCTTCGGTGGAAGAAAGTTCCTGTTTTCGTCTAGTAAATGGAGGAAACATCACAGCTCACTCAGGCCCCTGTGGCTTCAGAGCATTGACAAATGCAATCTCTGGCTGGGACTTAATTTATTTCCCCTGCAGGCTGATGATGGAACATGTCTTTCTCTACTTTGTTTATTCTTATTTTTTCATGAACAATTCCCATAATTTCCTCCAAAACTTTCTCTAATTTCTTCTCATTTTCTGAAAGCCAGAATGTAACTATCAACCAAGTGCACTATTTTAATAAAAATTCCATTTGGAACTTTGGTCAAGTAGTACACAGCCTTCCTCCTTCTTTCTTGCCTATCATTTGCCTTCAGCCTCATGTTCATGTCTTATAACTGAGAAAGAAGGAAGGGAGGAAGGAAGGAAGGAAGGAAGGAAGGAAGGAAGGAAGGAAGGAAGGAAGGAAGGGAGGGAGGGGAGAGGACTAAACATGATGTTTGTTCTTTTTTTATCCTAGTGTCCAGGAGGCTCTTTCCTGTAACACACCTGCAAGATGGCATCCAGAATGTCCCCACAGACAAGGCTGTCAAATTGCACCCTGCCCAACCTTTGGCTGCTGTTTCCAGCTCTTTTCCTTGCTGTTTCTATTCCTCAAAACTTAGGGAGAAGGTATGAGGTGAGCCTCTTGACTTGCTGGAACCACAATTGACTTTCCTCATCGAAACCAATTACATTCCCTCTTTTTCCCATGCAGTTGTCTTCTAAAGGTCCATCAATAACATTCTTCTACAAATTTACCTTTACACTCAGCCATGAAGACCAAGAATCAGAAACTAACAACATGGAGATGCGGGTCTCACTTCCAATCCACACCAGGTGAGATGGCACATGTCTGTAATCCCAGAACCCAGGAGGCGAGGCAGGAGGATAGGGAGTTCGAGGTGATCTTTCTTTACATAACAAGTCCAAGGTCAGCATTTATATGAGCCCCTGTCACATATTTCTAATCAATCATAGATAAAGAAGCATAAAGGCACCTTGTTCCCAGCTGACTTGGGTCTGAATTCAGCACATAATCTGACAGGAGAAAGCATGGAAGTTGACAATTATTTTTTGAAAGAGAAACATTGACATCTCTCCCCGTCATGAAATCCTCCGGCTGTGGAAGGAGCTGTCTGCTGTCTGCCCATCCACTTGGCAAGAAAGGTAAACACCAGCCCTTCCATGTGTCATGCAATACCTGGCAAGAGTGCATGGCTTACAGTCTAATTACCTTTGGGAAGGAAACTAAGCTGTGCCTAGGGCGAGGTGAGGATCATTTTCTGCTGCCTCAGAAAGTCATAATTAATTTTGAAGCAATTTAAAATGATGCTAAAATATTGCTTGAAGAAGGCAGAGGGCGGCTTGAGTGTTTGAGTCAAGGGTTGTAATTATGCCTGCAATTGTTGTGGGCTGCCAAGCGGGGAAGATGCTCCTGAACCTCTTCCTCCTTTCACTGGGTAGAAAGAGCTCCGAGGTATAACGAAGTGGCACATTTCCAGGATCAGTTACCCTCCCAACTCTGGAAATGTTTATTCTTTCACAGCCTTATGCCGCAGACAAGACATGTGACTCAGTCGGTAGAATGCTGGCCTAGCATGCACGAGATGCTGCGTTCAGTCCCCAGCGCTGCGTAAATGAAGCAGCGCAGCACATGCTTGTAATTCTAGCACTCGGGAGGTAGAGGCAGGAAGATCAAGAGTTCAAGGGTCACCCTCAACTATATAGTGAGTTATTAGAGGCCAGTGTAGGCTCCGTGAGGCCTATCACAACTAAAAAAAACAAAGACTGAAGAAGAAAGATTGATGTTAATTTAAATCAACAAATGTCTCCCAATGCCAAGTGGCCAAAGGATGGCAAGAGGAAGAGACTCCAGACAGGTCCAGATGGCGAGGCACGGAGAGTGTCCCTGGAAGGTGAGTCCTGGGAGAAGAAGGGAGCACATTTCCAGTGTACATTTCCAATAAGAAACCACATCGAATTCTTCACAAATAGCTCTTTCATCTCAAGAGAGTATGAGGATAGGAGGAGTAGGGTAGGTGGAGGAACAGAACAGGAACATTGTTTAAAATACTCATGAGCTTTTTAAAGATTTTTTTAAATTTTTTTTTAAAATTATGTGCCTGTGTATTTGTGTGTGGGTGTGTGTACAGGCATACAGACACCCTCTAAGGCCTGGAACATCAGATTGCCTTAGAGCTAGAATAATGGTGTTGAAACACAGATGTGAGCACTGGCAATCAAAGCTTGGTCCTCAGCAAGAGTAGTGCCTGCTGTTGACCACGGATCCACCTCTCTAGCCACTCCTCAGTGCAGCATTTTAACTAGGAGTGAAAGAAGATAGATTTGCCAAAGGGGAAAGGACAGCGGCTCTGCGACTTTATGTTTCTATTAACCTGGTTTTCACTTCCCTCAAAGCCATGAGACAACCTGACACAGAAACCTAAAAGGGCTTTGAACAGCCACCTCTCCACATACAGCCCAATACTAAAATGTTGGACTCAAAGCCTGAGTCATCACTTGCTCTCAGCTGCCAAACAGGCAAAGGCTGCAAGCAGTCTTCCCAGCTTGATGTAGGAGATGAAGGCTGCTCAGCCAGAAGGGAAAAAGCCTGTCTTCACAGGAGAAAACTCAACCCTCAGCCTGCATGTCACTTAAAGCTTTACCTACCCAGTGGCTGCTGGGTTATTGTGGAAATAAACTTCTCCTCCTCGCAGAGAAGAGCCTACGTCCTGGAGTTAATTTAGGACTTTCCTGGATTTCTCTCCTAATAAGGATAATAATTTCCAACTAATGAAAGCTATTAAGTGGGCGTGAACAGCACTCTCCCAAACATCTTGGGACTGTAGAGCCGGGTCAGTTGAGGGATGGTGAAGCCCTTTGTGCCTACAAAGTGCAGTGCTTGCCTTGGCTCTACCAGGGACCTCTTCTCCACGTGGACTGCTGGCTCCCTGAGTAACTTCCTCTGACCTTCAGATAAGCCAAACAATGATATCGTGTCACGTTCTCCATAGGGATGACCGCTGGTTTTCACCAAATTACTTACCACTCCAGACTCGGAATCAAGAACAGTCACCTAAAGTGTGAAATCCCACCATGAAAGGAGCAAATGGAAGCCTCACTGGACAGCAGTATATGACATTATAGAGGGGAAAGCCACAGGACTCAGAAGTCATAGGGAACTGTATTAGTAATCCTAAGTCTTGGGTTCCTCAAGGTCGGCACTGGGAACAGAGAACCTAGCGAACTTCTATAGGATAAGGATTAGTCAAATCCAGCAAGCATGTTGCTTTTTAAAACTCATGTTGTCCACTGATTAAAAAGCCTGATGTCAGTTAACATGCTGACATGTGCTACAATCCCAACTCTTGTGAGGTAGAAGCAGGAGGATCAGAAATTCAAGCCCATCTTCAGCTGCACAGGGAGTTGAAAACCAGCAGAGTCTACTTGAGCAATTGCCTCAAAGGAAGATCTGATTTCAGAAATAACATACTTGTGGGAAACTACTCTTTAGGCCAGACAGCCTCTAGGCCGGCTGAGAGGTCTCTAAATCACAGCATCCCTATGCAAAGGTCTCAGGCACGGAGCCTAACCAGATCTGCCCTGACTCTCATCCTCCAGGTCTCAATCCCTGCCCTAAAAAGCAGAAAAATGATCCTGACGATGTTGTCACCTGCGGGTTCCTGAACCTATGGGTGGACAGGGGTGGGAACCAACCAGAAGAAAGCCTTGGTCAAGATCATCAGAACTGGAAGTGAGCTACTACTAACCATGCTGGGAGGAAAGGGTGGCCTAGGCCAGGGGGTGCTCTGCAGTGAGCATGCTCACATGATGCCATTGATCGATATGGAAATACGTGTGCACTGGCCTTCTCTTTTTGCTTATACATAGGAAATATTTTTTTTCTTTCAAAATTACCCTCTTTATCAATAGAGTCCAAACTACGAAGGGAGCATGGAGAATTACTACAATTACTGACCAGAGGAAACCAGACCAATCCTGCCTGGCCTGGAGGACTTTACAGAGTGGCCTGTCAGAGCCTGGAGCCTGACTGAGCATGCGCAGTCTGCATGCGTAGGTGCTAAATGGAAAATAACCAGAGAACAAATCTGTGGGCCTTTTCTCATCATGGTACTTATGACATTGAGTTTACCCGTGACGTCAGTGTAGGACCATCGGCTGAGGCCCTTGATAAACTTGTCAGATATAGACAGGCACTTGTGTGCCTTTGGAGAAAAGCAAACACCCGAGAATCATCTTCCAGCAAAAGCTCTGAGTCACTGTAAGTTTGATTCTACTCTCTGTTTAACCTCAAACAGTCCTTGCAGTTAAGTCCACTTGGTACACAGATGGGCTTGTGTTTGTTAAAGCCAACTGCCAGCTTCGAATGCCAGTTCAATGGAGAGAGTGCGTTCAGGGTGCCCATCGCTCACTGAGTAACTAGAAGCCTTGCAGAACCTCCCAGGAGTTTTGTCACATGGTTCACCTTACAGACACCTCTTTCTTCCCCTTCATGTCTGGCCCTGGGCTGGTGGCCCTTCCACACCGACAAATTTGAGTGAGCTCTAACACCAGCACGTGTCTTACCTGTCTCTTACATAGGCCCCCATGTCTGCTGGGACTCCGGCCCTTAGAGGAGCCAGAAGGCAAAGGGTCCACCAGGCCACAGGGAAGCAGAGGTGTCAGTTTCCTCGACCCACATTACACAAGGTCCTGCGTTGACACAGAGCCGCCTGACCCCCGTGGTCAACGTACTCACCCTGCAGTGGCCGGTTCTTGTACAGGTCCCTGGCCTTCGCTGGGTGAGCTCTGGCTGTGTTGTCACACTTGGGCTGCTCATACCTAGGAGCAGGGATAAGAGAGACAAGAGTGGGGTTGAGACCTTTTGCATATCTAACAAGCTACATACAGCTTTAGCCCAAGAATCTTCCATAAGACCTACCCTTGTATCACAGCCCTGTGATTTAACCCCTTGGTGGCTTGAGCACACATTTCCTAGATCAACTTACATCTACAGTCAACAGGACAAGGAGTTGCAGCTCAACAAACATGGTCAGGCTTGGCCCCTTAATCTAGTTCCAGAGAGAGTCTTGTCTAGTAGTTCCTGAACCATCCATGCCCCTCCCCCATCTTCTACCTTGTGACTTTACACAAAGCAATTTTCATGCTCAGCTGTCTCCTGGAGTGTTTTCAAATGCATGGGGGTGAGCACTGCGGACATGAATGGAGCAAGGATCTGGCCACTTGGCTATCTTCAGAAAGGAGCTAAGGTCTCAGAAAGAACTTGGACCCCACAGTGATGTCATTGAAAGGCTAACTAATTTTCAGTCCTACTCATGGAGCTACAAAAATTTGTCCAGACATTTAAAAAGAAAAGAAAACAGAAAAAAGGAAGGAAGGAAGGAAAGAAGGATGGAAGGAAGGAAGGAAGGAAGGAAGGAGGAAGAAAGGAAGGAGGAAGGAAGGAAGGAAGGAAGGAAGGAAGGAAGGAAGGAAGGAAGGAAGACGCATGCTATGGGTTCTATCTGGTGTTAGTAGAATGCCTCAGAAGGCCTGCCTATGCCTTATTCCTCAGGGTTCTTGCTGCCTGAATGTTTCTGGTCCAAACCCAGAGAACCTCTGATGCTTTTCAACAGCTTCTTGAAACTTCCTTTGCCCCAGGCCTCTGTGAGTGCTGAAGTGAAGTCCTGCACCAGAGACCACAGACTTCTTCCCTCTGTACCATTTACTATCCTCTTACTGTGAGGTCAGGGAAGGGGTCGTCTCAGCAAGGACTAGGTGTGGGGGACTGGTGAGGTCCATCCCAACGAGGTGGGTATCTCATGACAATCTAGCCTATGACTTCTACCATCTGATGGAATGTGTGACCCCATGATCCCAGCCTTCCCTCCCAGCAACCAACAGACTCCAGCCGTCAGCATTGACTGAGGCTCTCTGTTTCCCACAATTATACCCCCTTTGTCCAAGTCTCATTCACTGACCCTACCTTGGAGAGTCCTTCTTAGGGACTGTGGTATGGCACATGGGGGGGAGGGGGAGTGATGCACCAAAGGTGCTCCCTCATGGAGCACTCTGGAGACAAAGGGCCAGGAAGCACTGGTTGGGGAAGGAGAGTGGCAGGTTGGGGTTAATGGGGAGTAGGTACAAATGGAATGCTCTAGAGCCTAGGGCTGCAAATTGCCAGCCATGGAATGGCAAGATTCTACTGGCTCCTCCTCCTCCTCTCCTCCTCCTCCTGGCCACTTCCCTTTCTCCTCACAGAAAGGACTATAAGATTACACTTATTCAGAGTTTCATCATAGAAAATAAAAGAAAGTGAAATTTCTCATTATGACATACTCCTTAAGGTCTTCTGAAATGGGGCATGGTGGCATGCCTGTAGTCCCAGAACTCAGGAAGTAGAGACAAAACCTATGTGGCCAAATTCACACACACATAAACACACAATTTTTAAGACAGCTCAAGGTACCTTTGGCTATGTAATAGATTTGAGGCTAGCCTTGGTTACTTGGGAATTTATCTCACCAAACCAAAGACAATATGATATGCTATAGTATGATATAATAATAATAATAATAATAATAATAATAATAACTGACATCTGATGGAACACCAAATATGACAGCAGGTGCAGGCCAGAGCCATGGCACCATTGTCTTCCTCCTCTGGACAGCAGCTTTGACACCAGAGAAATCAACAGCCTCTTGGCACAAACTTCACATCTTTCTGAAATGCCGAGTCCCAGATGTACCCTGGCAAACAGCTGAACTACCACATCCTTCCCCAAAGCCACTAGCCTATGTTCCAGGCTCAGTGTGAGACAGCCTGGAACATTCACACACAGGGAGGGCAGTGAGAGTGGGGTAGAGAGAGCCCCTACTCACTTGGCTTCTGCTGCCCAGGACATCATCAGACAGCAGCTGAAATTCGTCTGAAGACCATAGGGAATATAGTCGGCCTCCATTTAAATGTCCTGAGTAGCTGGGATTCATTCCAGTTCCCAGGCAGTGCCTGAGGGTTAGGGGTAAGGTAGGGCTGACATCTATGCTACAGTGACCTGTGACCCATAGAAAGGTGAGCATGTGTCTCGGCTCCCAATTGGTGGTATAGAGCCCCAAAGCAGCAGTCACATCATATGTGGCCCGTAATACAGTGCCAGAAAGCTGAGCTGTCTTCCCAGTGTCTGTGTCATTCACACGGCCTGAGAGCCAGGCCATTTGCTGTTCCGTTCCAACTCATTTGATCTCTGCTCTAATGCGGGGCTAAGCTATCTTGAGTCTTACAGTGGTGCTGAAATTTGAATAGCACGTTTAAGTAACTACACGCTGCCCATTTGAGAGAGCATCAAGAAAGGCTTGCCAATGTAGAAACAGTAATCTGGAGCGGTGCTCATGGGTTTACCAAAGTGAAGTTGGCTGTAACAGCCTTTGTTCTTTCAACAACACTTATTTCACATTGCCTGGCTATGGCTGCCCATCAGATACCAGGCTTGCTGCCATGGAGAAGTGCAATTTCATGCCCACATGGCCACATGCACATAGCCACTGTGCAGAGCGCTGAGGTCAGGAACAGAGGCTGTTTCGAGGCAAACGGGGCCAGACTGCAGCACCGGGCAGGTGGACAAGGCCTGAGCCAGTCCTCACAAAGGTGAAAGGAAATTTTGTTGCCAGCACTAATGGAGGAGCTGGCAGTGCGCCTACACGAGGAATCCAATAGCCTGCTCTGAGCCCCTGCTACGACTGGCCCCCAGCCAGGTAGAAATCTGCCCCTCCTCTAGCTTCAGTGTCACCAAGCCTGGCAGGGGGGCCTGGCAGGTGTGCCCTAATTCCATGTAGGCTCACACAAAATATGGTCACAATGCCAATCTGGACCTAAAGGGGCAGAAGAACTGCAATATCTACCACCCCACCTCCTGTCTGCCCTGGAGGGAAGGTCAGCTTGGCAAAGACGGACAGAACAGGCCGTGCTGACTTCCACTCATGTCCACAACAGAAACACATGATTCATGTGTGATACACAAGGACAGAGGATGGCTTATAAATGGCAAACTGTCTGGCATTTGCAGCTTCCCGGTTTCCAGGGCCAAGGAGTCCCTCATGGGAAAGCACGAAAGAAGAGAGGAAAAGCAAATGCCGAGCCCTGTCAAGGGCAAGTCCAAGCCAGGACTTCCATGGTCGCCTGAGCCGATCTTGTCTTGCTCAGTGCTGTGCAAAAGCTGCCAGGTGATGCTCTGCCTCCTGGTCAAAGGGTGCTGGGCCTCACCGTGCGGGCCTCACACCTTGCTCCCGGGACTCCTGCTGCCTCACTCTGGAGTCATCCTCTCAGAGGCCACGCCCAGCTGCTCTGTTTCTCTGTGCCCTGACCCTGTTCTTGCTCAATGCCTTTCAGATCCATCATCCTCATCCAAAGCACTTCCTCATGCAAGCTTGGCCATGGACCCATTCTGTCACCATCACCGCTCCCTTCGGGAAGCCCTGCTGTTTATCCTCTTAGTTGACTGAGTCCCCATCGTTCAGCGTCATGCCTGGAACACCGAGGCCATTCAAATCATTCGAGTGTTTATGGGAAGGAAAATGAAGAGAAGGGAGCCAGGACATGTTCTCACACCACTGAGCAAGTGTGACAACATGGGCCAGCAATGCCCACCAGGGCTGTCGTGGGAGGTGTGATCCTAGACCTGACTCTGACAGCACTGCTCTGTGCTCTCTGCCTTCCCTGCTCCAATTGAGCCCCCTGTATCCAACACGCTACCTCTGTTCCAAAGGCTCGTCTTCTCCATGGCTTTGCCCCCTTTCCTGCCTAGAAAGGCTGGTCCGGCGGGAACCAGCTGGGATCCCACCTGCCCCTGCCCACATCAGAACTCCTCTCTACCTTGTTGTCACCTTCGGTTTTCGGGACTGTTGGATACTACAGGTGACCCTGCCATGGTGTTCAGTGAAGGAACCACGGTAAACGGCTCCCTTCCCTGGCTGGGCTGGTAACAGCGTAGGAAGGAGACTGCGATTAAGCAAGTCCATCTGTTCAGAGGAGAAGCGTACTCTTACTGTGAAAAAGAGAAATTCACTTGGGGCTAGAGAAATGGCTCAGCAGTTAGAAGCACTGGCTGCTCTTCCAGAGGACACGGGTTCAATTCCCAGTATGCACATGGCAGCTTACAACTGTCTACAGCTCCGTTTGCAAAGGATTCAAACCCTCTCTGGCTTTGGCTTACTGCATAGAAGAAAGTGTCATACAGAGGAAGGCAGCCTTCTGAGCAGCCCTCTCAGTGTGGTTCAGGTTGAGCCCTCTCCTGAACCGTGGGCAGGACAGTTGTCCATCAGGCAAACATGGAAGTGGGAGCCTGAGGTAGTCCTGTTTGGCCTGGAACCCAGGGAACATCTTCACAGAAGAAAGAGAGTGACTGGCTTTCTATGCAGTCAGTCTAAACTGTTCTTGGTTCTCCAGGAAAGCATTACAAATGCTGATCTCAACATTTCAGAGCCAGCTGGAGGAATGCTGGTTTTGACTGTGTAAGGATTTTCACTTGCCAACTCTTCAAAAACATCTGCCAGGGCTGCTTCCCCTCTATGGTAGATGTGTGCCTGGGGCCAAGCTTGCAGCTGGCAGGGACCCGTGGTGCCCCAAGTGACGCATGAAGAAGCCTGAGGCTCACGTATATAGGAAGATCACCTCCAAGAAAAGCTGCTCAGAAAACAAGACAATCTTTCTCCACACACACAGGACAATGGATTGCCATAGCAAAACCCAAGAATGGTGGAGGTTCAAGCTCAGCCATGCAGCATGTGCTTGCTTCCAAACCTAAGGCTGCCCAGGGCCCTGCTTTATCTCATCGTGCTGGGCCAGTGGGACTATGTCATCCTCCAGTGTGGTGAGGACAGGGTGAGGTTGATTGGTAGAATCAGCTTTGATGACGTAGCAATGTTACAATATCCAAAGCAAGACCCTGAGGAAGATGGCCTCCCTCAGGGGCTGGAAAGTGGCTGGGATGGGCTAGACTTGGTTTTGATGAAGGCATTGTCATCTGAGCAACTGCACTTTGCTTCTGCCCTTGACGTCTATGCTGACCAGGGCCTCTCACTGAGTGCTAACTGTAACACTTGAATTATTGGGGAAATAATTTAGGGAGCATCCCAGTGCTCATCCAGGGATGCTGGGATGAAATCAGATCAAAGCTAGCCACTCTAAGAGAAAAAGACATTTGCATGTGTATAAGTCTAGGAAAAAAAAAAACATCAAACATACAGCAAAAGGCTGCTGACAGGAACCCACTGGGCCCACACACCCACTCAGGAGCACACACACACACTCAGGAACACACACCCCCATGAATACCCAAGCATGTACTAGCTCTTGCTGGTACTCCAGGAGGGCTTGACAGAAGACACAAGCAAAACATGAATAACACTGGTCAATCTTGCCTTACACCTCTCTCTCTCTCTCATTGTGCATTGATGTTTTGCCTCCATGGATGTCTGTTTGAGGATGCCAGATCCCCTGGAACTAGAGTTACAGACATGAACTGCCATGTGGGTGCTGAGAATTGAACCCAGGTCCTCTCTCAGCTCTTAACTGCTGAGCCCTCTCTCCAGCTCCTTGCACATTTTTCTCTTTAAATGATAATTTCTAGATACAAATATTTACATTTCTATAGAAACTATTTGCCTCTATAAAAAATTATTTGAAGCATCTGGCTTCATTAGCTTCTTAAATATTTAACTTCTCTGGCCAAAGCTGGCATCAAAGGCTGCTTAGTCTTTGGTGTGGTCCAAATGCTCTTTCCTAGTTTATCCTTCTGTGCTTCATACTTGATGGCCCATTACTGCTAAGGATATGCTTTCCTTCCCATGGCGAGAACCACTTTCCTTAAGCAGGAGAATCACAGAGACTAGAGAACAGAGTTCCTGTGTGACTGTCACACTCAGAGTGACACTGAGTTTAACAAGAGCTAAGCCCATAGGAGGAAGAACCTGGGAGGTGGGTTCTACCTTCCTGTCTCCGTAACCCAACACCTCTTCCCCAGCTCCCCCAAGGATGCATTTTACCTTGTAGAGGTTCCAGGAATGGGCCGCCCAGTGTCCACCAGCACACACCAGCAGTATCCGGTGGATGGGTGGCATTGCACTGGCTTGTAGAGGCCGCCATGTGCACACTCGGGGATCACCACGTTGTCATTCTTGGGCTGCTTGGCTTCCTCCAGAGCAGACTGGTGCTCCTGGTCACAGGAGGAGACTGTAGGGACAGGAAGAAACAGGTGGTGAGCAGGCACAGGGAGCCAGCGCTGGAGACTGGTGGATAGTCACAGCGGAATGACGCCATGTGCCACCCCCGCACTACCGTGGGAACCAGGCTTAGGGACAGACAAGTGGCCCCCTCCTACCTCCTCAGCCACATTGCTGCGAGGCTGGGATGTTTTATGGGATGGGACAAGAATATGTGATTCTCTTCATACTGTGTGCCCCTCAACCCAGAGTCCCCGAGAAACACTCGCTATTGTTCACAGGTTCCCATGAAGGACACACTGCCTTCCCCACATGGAGCATGCACTATAATGCACAGAGGTCACCTCCTCTGGGGCTAGAGACCCAGGGTCTTCTTTGTCTTTAGTTCATATCCAAGGGACATCTGCCAAAAGACAGATAAACCTCTCTCTCTCTCTCTCTCTCTCTCTCTCTCTCACACACACACACACACACACACACACACACACACACATACACACACACAACTCTTTCCTAAAAGTCCAAACTGGGCTTAAACCAGTACGTGAGGAAAACAAAACAAAACAAAACACAAAGACGCTAGATTGGCACATACATTCTCATTCCGGGGACAGCAAGGAAAAGTTCCACTCAAGCTAAGTACATCACACCCAAGAGAAAACCTCTACAGCTCAACAAGTGGGAAGCGATAACTGGGTCTAAGCCTGCTCTGAAGGCACTGGCTACAGCCCCAAGGGGCTCATGAACACTGTGCTAGCATGGGAAGGCACAAGGAAGCTGGAGCAAGGGGAGGGGATGCTACCTTGCCCTAGCCACGGCGCTGTGCATATTAGCTAAAACAGCTGTACCTTGCTGAGACTTCCCCTGCGTTGCTACTATCCAGAAGGACGACTGAACGAGAAACAAAGAAGCTAAACTAAACGTCTGTGCAGTCAGACATCTTGCAGGACAAGCCCACCATGTGGGGGACGTTCAGCTCTCACGGCTAACGCACTGAATGCAAAAGAGAAATTAAGACACCGGACCTTGAATGACATGTTGTACTGTCTCCCCCACCCCCGATCTGCACCGTCTGAGTATATTCTAGGTGTACTGAACATCTGCAGATACACAAATGGAATATGCCTGAGCAAGCTGGGTAGGCATCTTGACAAAACCGTCACCCAGCTATCACCAGGACAGGCATGAAACAAAAATCAATAATCACTGGCTTTTTCTTCACAAATCCATCACAGCCGTGATAGCCATTCAAGGAAGCCAAGCATCACAAGCGTTCAGGCAACTCTCTCTGAAGACAGTTGACGCTTCTCTGGGGAACCTCTTGGGCCATCAGTGTAAATGGAACAGACTGTGGAAGCAGCAACCGAGCTGCACGCAGCAGCTTGGCGATGCAGACCTCTTCCCTTCAGCTAAAGATTGCTTGGCACTTTTCCAAAATGTTATTAGTTCATAGAAGGCACCGTGTGATTATCTGGCCACAAAATATTTTCAGTGCTCCATTCCAAGGACATATTGTGTCTACTCGAATGGTAATGGAAAATTTTTGAAATGTCCCTATGAGAAATTTGTCATATTTGAACGTTCCTCGTAAGCAAAATGAGATTGATCAAATTAAAGAAAACTCTAAAATTTGTTGCACGTATTATAAAATATCAAAGCTACTCTGTCTGGCACAGGTAGATGAAATCCTGTTTGTATGAACATCGGGGGTGGGGAAGATGACCAGGATAGGCAGGCAACAGTCTGCTTGCTTATTGGGAATTCAAGGCTACCAGAAAGCTACAGTCACATTCTCTCACAGGATAAGCCACAGCAGGGGCAGAGGATGCTTTCGTAAGTGAGCAGGGCCTTCATAAATAAAAGAAAAAGCAAGGAGGCAGTTTGTAATGTCGGCCCCTCTCCTCCTGGCTCCTCCAGACCCCAGCCACTGCAGAGAAATCACAGGCCACTCTTGGAGTTCCTGGCCCACAGACAGCTCACTGTAAAATCAGTGCAATGCTAAATGTAATGTTCGTCACCTTTCCCTTAATCCACAGCTAACTAGTCCTAGTAGGGTCTATTTCCTATCCACTTCTCTCTTTGTATTTATTTCTAGGTTAAATCTGAAGAAAAATCAAGTAAAGCTGATCTTCCAAGTTAAATCATTTTATTATTTAACTCTGAATTAATAATTCCAAAATTTGCCTCAGTACTAAATTAGAAAGATGAGAAAATCATGGAAGAAACAGTGGAATCTGAGTTTGGACTTACCTAGCCATGAAACTTCATGCTTCTAATGTAAAGGGTACACACGTGTGTGTGTGTGTGTGTGTGTGTGTGTGTTTGTGTGCCTGTGCACTTATGTACACATGTGTATATCCCCAAATCACACATCAAAACCATCACCTTTAAGGTGCTGGAACTAGGAAACAGAATTTTTGGGGTGACTGGGTCACAGGCAAGAACCCCGATCTGGTCAGAGGGAAGTCATCTGCCTCTTCTACCATGTGAAGACACCTCAAGAAGGTGTCATCCACAGACCAGAAAATGTCTCAAGAAACCAAATGTGCCTGTACCTTGAAGTTGAATTTCTGGACTTCCCAAACTGTAGAAAATAGCCTTGAGTTATTTCTAAGTGACTTCATCTATGAGGCTTTGTTCCATCAGCCTGAGCAGACCAAGACATAGCAGACCTCCCTTACCACCTCATGAAAACAGCAGCCATGGGAGCCACACGTGTGTCTTAGGACACACAGTGTCTTGCAAAACTGGAGAGGCTGTTTAGGATGCCATAGGCAACACTCATTAATCCTTCAGAGGTTGTCCCGGCATTGTGCCCCAAGGGAAGGCGCTTCCAGCTCTAGGGCAGCCAGTATTCTGACAAGGGTTGGTTGAGTTGTTTTTATTAAGGCGAACAGCTTCATTACTTAAATGGCAAAACTCTTAGAAAACTGGAAATGTGGAAAACTTTGTCTGAAATGAAGGACATATTCTTTAAATATCCACAGCTGACATCATGTGGAAATGGCCTTCCTTTAGCAGTCCATGAGAGGTCCTTGGCAAGGCAACAGAGTTAAGAAAAAGTAATAAATATTGTAATAGAAAAAAAAGTCTTTAAACACACTCAACATATTGTATATATAAAATATACTGGGACATCTATAAAGAAAGGAAGAACTAATGAATGTACAAAAAATTATATTTTATATACTGTGAATAAATGATGGACAAATAAAGAAAATTAAACATCATTTGTCATAACATCAGAGCTAAAATATTTAGAATTAAGGTCATAATGTGAGGTACAAGGTATTTTAAAATGCTATTACTAGAAAAAATTTAACTGAATAAATGAAGAGGTATAGCATATAAATGAGTAGCAAGACTTAGGAACATTGTAAAGGCAATTTCTCTAAATTAGTTAGTGGACATAACATATTTCTTATCAAAATCTGAAGAAGCTGTTCAGTAGAAACTAACATGTGGACTCTAAAATGAATTTGGGAATTCAAAGACCTGTATGAAGTCTGAAGTACTGATGCAGGGTTGAAGGAGGGGAGTTACTATTGCCATGTCTGAAAAGGTGCTATAAAACCATTCACCCAGATGGTGGGGTACGGCGGCTAAACAGAGGAATGGAGAAGAGGGAAGAGCCCACCGGCACTGATCCTGACAGTGGACCAAAGTCACTCAGGGGAAGTTAAACTTTTCCCAGGAAATGATGGTAGATCATGAGAATGACTGTGTGCCAATTAAAGAAAATAGACATGCATGGCACAGTAATTATACGAGATGAGAGGGGCATGAATATAAAACCTGAAATGCGAAGACTAAAAAGAGGCATTAGGAGTACCCCACCATGTCTTTGGGACAGACTGACCACAGAAGAAAAACTGGGCAAATTAGACTTCATTAAAATTTAAAACAATCACCAGAAGATGCAATTAAAAAGTAAAAGGCAGCCACAGATGAGGGGAATGTTCCTAACACATGTCTGTCAAAGACCCCCAGCTCTTCTCATCAATAAAACCACAAATATTCCAATCTGAAACTCATTGAGACTTCAGAACACAAGCCATGGACTCACCGTAAACACATAAAGAGAGAGAGGTCAACGTCATTAGTCATCATGAAAATGGTAACTTCAACCACACTGAGATGTCACACACATACGTGCTCCAAATGTTGGTGGGACACGTAGGACCCGGAGCTCTTGGGCCTCCTCACACAGACCCAGTGCTGAGACCACTATCCCATCCTGGACACGTATTCAGGAGAAATGAAAGCAAACGTTCATGAAACGGCCAGTGAAAAGATGGACAGAGGATCTTCTCAAAGGTCCCAACCTGCTTTTTGAAACTGCCTATCTATGAATTGAAAAAAATTGCACAATGTATGTTGCACGCCATAATATAAAGTTATATGAATACATCAAAGAGAAGAAAGACTGAATCAAGACTGAATCTCAAAACCATTGTACTAATTTTTAAGGTGACACCTCAGAAATGAAATCACGCTCTGCTGCCTCCACTTGTAAGAGAGATTAAAGCTGTGAAGAAAACAGCAGATGTCTTCATGGCGAGGCAATTTTATTGGTGAGGCTCTCCAGAGCTAGGGAGCAGGGTCCACTGAGGGTAGTAAGGCACGGGTTCAGGCTTTTCTGAGGCATGTGTGCTTGTCAAGGTACCCCATAATGC
This sequence comes from Meriones unguiculatus, assembly GCF_030254825.1. Classification (NCBI taxonomy): domain Eukaryota; kingdom Metazoa; phylum Chordata; class Mammalia; order Rodentia; family Muridae; genus Meriones; species Meriones unguiculatus. The sequence continues at coordinate 57,113,100 of NC_083367.1, forward strand.
TCCCCATCTTCCTGCCCATAAATACTTCTACACTGCAGAGTACGAATGAGGCATGGACTCCCATCGTCTCTAAGTCTGCCTTTCTGTGTGCATGTTTTCCCCCGATGCACAGTGACGCTGAGAGCCCTAAGTGCTGGGTTTCTTAGGGAGAAGGTCTTCGTTGAGAAGCGAGAAGGCGTCTGCCAGGGCATTGTTCTTGTTCATCCTGTGTCCAGGGAACTTGGACAAAAGCCAATGCAAAATCACACCGTGAGAAAGTCTAACTTAGATACCAGTTTTGTCTGCTCTGGACTTGTTCCTGCACAGTCTGGGAATTCCAAGCCAGAATGCTCTGACCTCCTAGGCTTCCATGATAAACATCATGGTGGACCGACCCCTGAAATCCTGCTACCACTGACCGGCCTGACACCCCCATGTACGCACACCGTGTGTACACCCGTACTTGGAGCCTGCTGGCTGCTCTGATATATGTATGGACTGGTTTGTTTTCACTACAGTGACCTGTGCCAAACCCTGGTGGCGGTCACAGCACAGCCTGGAAGGCTGGAAGTGCCTTACTTTTTGGCCACTGCTTGCTCCATTATTTTAGGAGTAGACCACAGGGCTTGATCTCTCCTCCCCATCACCACAGCTTCTGCAGTTACCCATGGAGCAACTCTGGGCAGCACGTGAGCCTTCACCACCTAGGCATGTCTGCAGTATGAAGCCTCGAAGGCTCAGCAACACCGCTCATGTGTGTGCTGGCAGTCGGGGATTGCTTACGTGCCAAAGATGGCATAGATGCTTCTGGAAACAAGTCCTGAGGGTGAATGAGACATCCAGAAAGTGTCTTGAGAAGACACGAAGAAGTCCGGAAGACTTGAGTCCCACCCCCTCACATACACTGTGGCTGACCTCACACCCAGCAGTATTCCTATTGTAGCCAGCATGGGCTACTACCGCCGGTGGGACAGTTTATTCCCCTGCGTCTGCCAATTCAAGGTTCCTGTTGGAGGCACGAGAGGAACTCTCGTGTTTCCAATCCTACGCTGGGTGCACTTCTCAAAGCAACAACAGAGGCCCGACCGTGAGGTCCACGCAGAGGTGGTGCTGGGCCGGGAAGGCCTAACACTGCAAACAGGCCTAAGCAGTGGAGGCTCAGGCCCTGCCCAAAGTTGCCCAGTAGAAAAGACTAGTGGCATGATGGCACTGCCAACACCCAGTGACCTCAAAGAAAGGTGCCAGCAGGAAGCCCACAGAACATCAGAGAGCTCTGAGGCTGCCCACTTCCCGCCCAGGTTTCTGACCCACAGGTCTGGGGAAGGTGAGGCCCCATAATTTGAGTTTCTGAGGAGCTCTGAGATCACGCTGAAATCAGCAGTGTTTTCATGTGCCAAAGGTTTCTCCGTGTGGGTTTTCATTTTTCCTTAGAGCTGATTACAGTGCTTAATTTTTATCCATGCTGTCCTCATCAGTCATGGAATCTCTTGTGGTTCTCTTTCCAATTATACAAAACCTATACGAGATGATCAAAGAAGTCAGAGGGAAACAAAAAGAATTCAGAACTGGATTTGCTAGAAATGATGTAGGGGAGTGGGCAGGGTGGGAAGAGGTCCCCGGAAAACTCAGATTGGACAGTGTAAATGCACTTGAATGTCCATCTAAAAAGGCCAAAACAGGATCACAATGCTAGGTTCTGCCCAGGATGTGAATATGACTGACAGTAAACCATAACTCTGGAAATTATATTGTATATAAATTATGAGAAAGGCAAGGTCGTCACCACCACAGTGGTGACAGTCACCACACATAGCTGGCTGGTTCTGGTACACATGTGCTCTTTGTAATCCTCAGGGCAGAGGCTGTGTGTTAGAGCCCTGTATCCTGCCAGTGGGGAGACCCAGGCTCCCACAAGACTGGGCACCCTGCAGGACAGCGTAGAATCGGCGTGGTGTACAACCCTGGGGTGGAGACAAACTGCCAACACCTCCTTCTCCGGAAGCATCCCTAGGAGACAAACTAGGCCAACTGGCTCACTCGCACCAAAAAGTAGACTTCAAAAATAAATAAATGAAGATTGGATAAAATACCTAGTTCCGGGCTCTCTAGACCCAAAAACAAAGCTGTCACTGCTCGGCAAGTGGAGTCTAGACCGAAGCTTTGCTTCTGGACCTTGACAGAGGAAACGAAGCATCATACCAAAACAAAGAGGAACAGAACTAGAATGTCCATAGACACCCTGATCGCGAGCAGCTACTAAACCGTGATCTCTTGCTACGTGTTCACGTGTTCCAATGTCTGCCAAAGAAACCCCACGATGAAACCCCAATGTCCCTGGTGTCTCACAAGGGACCCTATATTGAAATCCCATCGGTTCTCTCACCCGTTGGAGGCAATCACTCCAGTGTGGAAGCAGTCCCGAGATTCTGAGAAACTTTATTCCTCTTCACTCTGGCCTCATAAAGAGGGCCTGGTTCTTCGAGGGGCTTCGCAGCCCCACCCCTCTGTTGTCAAGTCCCCATCACAGGCCAGGCTCCAGCACTGTATGCTCCGCCAAGGCTGCCCAGGAGAGTCTTGCCAAATAAGTCAGCCCAGCTCTGGCTCTGAGCCTTCTGTCCCGGGACCTTTAGTGCCCAAGAATGTGTTGTATAGAAAATGCTGATCGGAAATTCTGTAGAATTAGGAAATTGGCTCTATCAGAAGTAAGTTTTAATAAAAAGGAGTGGTTTTGTTTTGTATTCAGGGGCTTGCAAAGGAAATCTGGATATCTTCCATTTCACAGTCCAGCATCGAGGCCACAGCTTTGACCACTGACGTGGATGCGTTGACAGCAGATCAGACAGTGGCTTAGCCTCTCAGCTCGCGGGGCGGCGTCTTGCCTCTCTAAAACAGTGCCCTTTAAAAAATGAGGCAAAGGGCTAATGAGGTAGCACAGTGGGCCATGGCATTTGCTGTGAGGTCTGACTGATTCCCCAGGACCCCATGTGGCAGAAGGAGAGTGCCCACTCTTGTAAGTTGTCCCCTTACCTACATACTCATGCCCTGGCATGTGTGTGTACCCATGTGTGATACGTGCGTGCACCCATGCACAAACACACACACAGACAAACACAGAGGGAAAGAGAGACAGAGAGAATTTCACATACACGATTACTGATGAACTAATTGATGTCATGAAAGAGCTGTAACAGGCAAGCTAAAAATAAACCCTTTCCTCCCCAAGTTGCCTTGGTCAGGGGGTTTCAGCATGGAAATGGAAACTCTAAGATAGCCAGGCTGTATGCAAGACTATAGGACATTTTCTTCAGTGGCTATTAATTAATCCCAATTGGGGTAGGGCCCAGCCTCTTATGGGTAGTGCCATGCCTGGGCTGATAGGATTTTATAAAAAAACAATACAAGCAAGCCATGGGGAGCAAATCAGTTAGCCACACCCCTCCATGGCCTCTGCCTCAGCTCCTGCTTGCAAGTTCCTGACCTGTTTGAGTTCCTGTCCTGACTTCCTTCAGTGATGAAGAGTGATGTGGAAGTATAAGCCAAATAAACCTTTTTATTGATCATGGTGTTTTATCACAGTCATAGCAACCCCAACTAAGACAGCTAATGGTACCAGAAGTGGGGTATTAGTGTGACAGACCTAATCATGTTTTAGGGGGATGACTGTGAAAGAACTTCATAACTTTTGAGTTAGAAGAGGCATTGAATGGTAAGAGCTCAGTGGGCTGTTCTGTCAGAGCTTTGAAGATAAGAATGTTGAGACAGAGCAGAGGTTGAAGGCCTGGCTTGTGAAGGTTCAGAGGAAAGCAAAGACTACCAGGCCATTTGTGTGAAGAATCTATGGTATCAGGTTAGCTGGACTTGAAAAAAATCTAGCTGTAATTAACAAGAGACTAGAACCACTGAACTAAACAACAACCTTTTTTTTACTGGAACAATTGATGCTGGTTAGCTAGACAGGGAAATTAGTGGTGATTTAGAAGAGAGCAGCATCACTGAGGTGAAATCTTCTGGGAAGTGTTTCCTCAGGGTCACACACAGAAGCTGTTATAGGTTATAGCTTGTGCTGGCAGCTGAACTTGGTAATGTAAGAGTCACCTAGGTGGTGCTGGTTTTAAAGGCATGAAGGAGTCATGGAGAACAGCTGAGGCTTGGCACTGCGTGGCAGGGCGCCAGTCCCTGAAGAAAGCCCAGGATTGGCTGTTAGTGAGGGTACAGTCCAGTTGTAGCAGAAGACCCCGGCATTTTGGAGATGCTGACACCATGGGATGATCGCCAGGGACAGCAACAGTAAAGAGTGGAGCTGGCCTGAGGCTAGAAGACAAACTGCTACTGAGAGCGGAGCCTGAGAAGATATTCAAGCCCTTTGGAGGAGCCCAGAAAATTGTGAAGGGATCCCAGACATTGGACAATGAGTTATCTACACAGTTGGAGCTTGGTTTTGCTTGGTTAAGACTGTCACAGTCTTAACCAAGGAAGAGCCCTGGCTCTTCCTTCTTGAAGTTAAAAAAAAAAAAGTATTTAATTCATTTTTTGTTTTACAGTTGCTCACAGTTGAGAGACTTTGAACTTTTAAAGAGAATTTTTTAGATTTTTTTTAATAGACTGAATTTTAAACTGAATTTGTAAAGGCTGTGGAACTGTTTAAGTTTACAAAGTGTTCTGTATGGTGATTTTATATTGATGTGTAATCTTGGGGAAAAGGCCGTGATGTAAGAGTGATGAGCTTGTGTGTCAAGTTGACAAGGAGTCAGTTGTGCTAGCTAGTTTTATGTCAACTTGACACAAGGGTTAGTCGTCAGAAAGGAGGGAGCCTCAACTGAGAAAATGCCTCCACAAGGTTAGCAAACCCATACACAAACCTGTAGGATATTTTCTTAAATAGTGATTGATGGGGGGAGGGGGGTCCAGCCCATTTTGAGTGGTGCCATCCCTGGGCTGGTGGTCCTGGGTTCTATGAGAAAGCAGGCTGAGCAAGCCATAGGGAGTAAGTCAGTAAGCAGCATCTCTCTATGATCTCTGCACTAGCTCCTGACTCCAGGTTACTGTCCTGATGTCCTTCAGTGAAAAACTGAAGCAATATGGAAGCATGAGCCTAACAAACCCTTTCTCCTAAACTTGCTTTTGGTCATGGTGTTTCACCATGACAACAGCAACCCTAACTAAGGCATTATCATACCAACTCGACACCAACAAACACTTCCTGAAACACCTCAGCTCAGATTCAAGACTGCTGTACGTCAGAAACGGCCTTACATATACTTCTGACATTTTGTACCTTGTGCTTATGAGAAGCAATATTCTCACCACTAACAATTATAAAATCAGAATATTGATCATCTCTGAAAAACATTAACGTGCTCTACATTCCACAGTTCCAAATGTTCAGCCAAAACTATGTAAAACTAAACAAGCAGGGCTGGAGAGACGGCTCAGAGGTTAAGAGCAGTAGCTGCTCTTCCACGGGTCCTGAGTTGAATTCCCAGTAACCACATGGTGGCTCACAACCATCTATAATGAGATCTGGTGCCCTCTTCTGGCATGTAGGTATATATGCAGACAGAACATTGTATACACAGTAAATAAATAAATCTTAAAAAAAAAAAAAACAAAAAACTAAACAAGCATATCCATGGCATTAGTATGCAAGTTTTCTTTTATCTTTAAGAAATAGTAAAATTATATGAATATCAAAGAATTATGCTAAGATAAATTTTATCGTGATTAATAACAACAAATCAGTAAATATTTTATTGGAATTTCTGTTTTATATACTTACACACTAGGGTCACAGGGCTTGAGTGGAGTATAACTTAAAGAGCCCTGACAGAGAAAAGGCAAGGTGAGCCCGTGACTCCTAGTGGGGCAGGCTGACTTTCAGACACAACCAGGCTGTAAGCGCAGAATCAACTGATAAGCTGAACTCCAATACAACTAAGACATCTGTTCACAGGAAGATGCTATAAAGCAGATGAAGAGAAGCCACACACAGGGAAAAAATATTTATAAATCATAACTCTGACTCAAAAAGATCACTTTTTGAGTGATCTCAATAAGAACTCAATAAGAAAGTAAATAACTCAACTAAAAATTTGAACAGGCCACCTTACCAGGGAACACAGCCAGATACGAAATGAACCTAGAGAACGGTTCTTGGGCTCAAGTACTGTAAGGGGAATCACAGTTAAAACAACTGGGACAATACCGTTGTACCCCTATGAAAACAACTGAACCCCCAAATGCTGACAGCACCAAAGGCCGGGGAGGCATGGAACAGGGAATTAACACCCTGTCTTAGTTACTTTTCTGATGCTCTGATAAAACACCAAGACTGATGTAACTTAATAAAAGGAAGAGTATAAATGGACTTACAGTTCCAGATTAGAGTTTGTGATGGCCAAAAGAGAACATGGAGGTAGCATTCTCATTTAGACATTCCACTTCTAGCCCTCATGGGCTCATGGCCATATCATAATGCAAGGCTTATTTAGTCCAGTTTTAAAAGTCCCCATGTCTTTCACAGTCTCAACCCTGTTTAAAAGCCTAAAGTCCAAAGACCCATCTGAGACTCAAGACAATCTCTTAGTTGTAACCCCCTGTAAGAATCAAAAATCAAATTACATACTTCCGACATACAACGACTCAGAATATACATTACCATTCTGAAAAGGAGAAAGCAGGGTACAGAAAGTAAATATTGGACCAAAGCAAGACAGAAACCCAGCCCCAAACTCCAACCCCTATAGATCTCTGTCTTCTGTCAAAGTGCTCTGCTGTTCCAGCCCCAAAGCCCTCTACATTTGTCAAAAAATAAAAAATGACACAATCAAGTCTATCACAGCTAATGTGATAAAACCCCAATGACCAAAGCAACTTACTAAAGATGGAGTTTAACTGGGCTTATGGTTCCGGGGGATTAAGAGTCTGATGAGTCTGATGGCAGAGCAAAGGCAGAGTGGACAGTGGCTAGAACACGAGCTCAGGGCTCACATCCTGACCATGGGATGACATGAGTCTTTCCTCCTGTGACATACCTCCTACAACAAGGCCACATCTCCTAATTCTTCCCAAACAGTTTCACTGCCCAGGGACCAATAATTCAAACCTATGAGCATATGGGGGCTGTACCCATTCAAACCATTACATTCACCGTGGTAAGTGGGATTCCAGAGTGCCATGTCCACTGCAGGAAACAAAGCCAACCACAGACATCCATCGCAATCCTGCAGCTACACATGTAGGCAGGTCATGTGATTATAAATCTACACAAACTTGGTTATGTATACCTTTGGCTGATTAAATCATAATTGCCCCCAATTGGAAGCAACCAAGACATAAGTCAGAAGGGGAACAGATAAAGCAGAGGGATATCCTCACAACGGAATATTCCATGCTAAAGAGAAGCAAGACATCATGAAGAAATGGTGCAGAGAAACTTTACTGCATATTTCTAAACAGAAGGGACTATGTCCAGTCAAAACTGTGAGGACAGCAGACAGAACACAGGTGCATGGTGGCCTTGAGGGATGGACAGGTGCAGCATAGGGGACATCAGGCAGTGAAGCCATGATGTATCATGCCAGAATGATGGGAAACATCATTACCTACTCCTAAGAGCCTAACATTGAGTGATGTTCAACTGAACCATGGAATACTTGACAGCAATACCTAGCATCACTGGCTGATGTGACTACCCAGCTTGCCAAGGTACGTGTTATCTCTGGGAACATGGAAGACAGACAATGATGAGCCCTGTGATAGTTCTGTTCTCTGGACAATGTATCTACAAAGCTAAAGATGCTTATGAAATGAAGTATATAGGATATAAAAATAGGTTAGTCTACACCTAAAGAGAAGCCCTTTGCAGCCCTGCCTGGACACTTGTGTTTGGGCAGAGGTACCCTTGGCCTCCTGCCACTGTTCTTTTGGGGTGTGTGTGTTTGTGTGTGTGTATGTGTTCCTCTATCTTTCCCCAAACTCTTAATCTTGATTCAGTCACATCTAAGCGTGGTTGAAATTGCAACAGGGTATTAAAGGAAACCCACAGTACTTCATGGGATGTCTGTAGAGTGTCAGTGTGGAGATATAAATTATGACAAGCAGAAAATAAAAGATACTGAATTTTAAGCAGCAAGGCAAAACAAGAAATACAGCTAATTATCTTAAGTAGTTCATTAATTAACTTTTGCTTCAACCCATAATTTTATTACATGTATAAGTTGATAGGAACAAGTTGCTACTGCAAAAAAATTATAGGGATATCCTTAGATATCATAAAATGCATCAGTATTTGTCAGAAAAAATGTAACTACTTAAAAATAGTTAAATTAGAAAAAAAAAAACCTTAAACCATTTAAGTGTCTTCACATTAAAGCAAGTATTATACATTCTGTAAAAATTTACTTCTAAAATAAAGCATCTTTTTTTCTTTGATCAGAGTCATGACAAAACAGAAAAAAAAATTACTTCTAAGTTTTTAAGAAAAGTGTCTTTTAGCTGAGAGGTTTGGAGAACTTTGTTCTCAGGATGAGTTCAGAAGGTTTGTGTAGGAAGAGAGCGGGTGAGAGGGAGGGAGCGAGCCCCAAGCACAGTTTCTTAACGACGCCCTGGTCTCCCCTCAGTGGCTGCTCCCATATCTTTCAGCAGTGTTCCTCTCTTGGGGTGACTGGATGTGCCACTCATGCCACCACGTTTGCAGAGACTGGCTCCGCTTTGCGTGACAAGATGTTCATAATAAACGGCACTCTCTGGCTTTGCTAAAAGTTTCGGTTTGCAAAGCATTAATAGGTAGCCATAATAATCCACAGGTGCAGAAATTAAAGGCTCGTCACCTACTGCAAGGGCTTGCCGTAAAACCCTAAGTGCTTCCTTCCCTGTGCGCTGTGCAGACGGGAGACACTTGGAGCCTGTGCCTCACCAGTGTGCACAGCTGCAGCTCTCGGAGGAGGAGGCCATGCCCTGGGGGACGAGGGGACTTTGAAAAGAACCACACAGACATGCTGCTGTGGTTTCCCAAAACACGTTTACATTTTCTTCGTTTATTAGCATAGTTTTATGCTTGGCTGCTTTTCCCAGAATAAGTAAACAAGCATCGTTGGTGAAAAGCAATCTTTCATACATAGTACCTGGCTGGAAAATCATGGCTAAAATTGAGGGAATTCTCGCTTTCAGCCAGGGTTTGCTGTACGAAAGTGGATACCTGTATAAAGAGCTGCGAGAACTCACCCAGCAGCTGAGACCTGTGTCCTTCTCACCTGCCTCACAGACTCAGTCTTATTTAGGGGACGTTCGGGAAGTGGACACCTGGACTTGAGGTATGCAGCAGCCAGCACTAGGACTCCATGGTCAGCCTCGTGTCCACATCAATCTTCTACTCAGGCCCGAGTCACAACAGCAGCAATGATCTGACGTCAGTCCTCGAAAACTCATATGCTGAAGTCTCGTATATGATGAGAGGGCATTTCAATTCAAAACTAAGTGAGTTCCTCACATGTCCTGCTTGAACAGGAAGACGGAGAGCTGAGATGACAGAGGACCTTCCTGGTGAGGAAGCAGAGAGGCTCTGCTGCGACGCAAAGAGAATTCTGCGAGAGAGAGCAGCTCTGCCAGCAGCTTGCCCTGGGCTCGGCCCCGGCTCAGGGCCTAGGAGAAGGAATCCCCATTCTCTAAGCCAAAAGGCTGGGGATGTCTACAGAATGTCACCAGAGCTGCCAAGCCAAAATAATAAACAATATTAAAATTTGCTTCTGAACAGAGCTCAAGGAATTTTTTTCCCTAAATCCCCAAGCCCCCAGAAAGCTAAACAAAGTTTTGTGAACATCAGGGTGGCCTTACTTCCAGGCAGCACTGTCATATCAAAGCAGATCCGGGGTGAATGAGAACTGCAATGCAAGAGCCATCATCAATGGAAGGACGTCCCCCATGCAGCACTTAGGTTTGTAAATGGCAGTGTTCATTCCTCCCACTCACAATTGCTGCTGACTCTGGTCTTCATCCACGACAGTCAAGGAGGAAGCTGACAAGTGGACTGCGTGGCTTAATCACAAACTCTACTCTCAAGGGTCAACTCAACCTCATAGAGCCGGAGGGTGCAGAGGACTAGTTTCTGTAAAGCAGAGACCAGCCACCCTCAAGGGCACAGAGAACAACAGCCTGCCAGCAGCAGCCCCGCCAATTCCTGCTCAAGGGTCCCAGTGACCAATACTGGCCAACACTGTGGACAGAGCAAGGGCCCTGCAAATAAGGGTATGACAAGAAACGAAAGAAAAACCAAGTGAGTAGAATCCATCTAAAAGAAAACGCACGAGGCTCCCAAGAACACAATCACGAAAGCACAAAGGCAGCTCGTGGAATAGGGTGCTTATCCTGTGACAGACTTGTACCCAGCATGCATCAGAAGCCGTATTCTTTGAGTAGTGTTATGTTTCATTAATAATCACATCAGTGTGATCACTAGAAACATTCGAATATATTCAGAACTTCGCACCAGTGAGTTTGTATTCTTGGTGGACCGTAAGCTTTAATATTAACTTCCAACACACCAAGAAAAAGCTTAAAATGTATCACCGGGGATACTTCAGAGCCAGCAGAGCAGATGCTAAGAGCCCATGTCTGCCTCTGGAACCATCCGCAGGAGTTAAGTCAGATTGAGCCTCTGCAGAAAGCGAACGGGAGAGGCCACACTCTGTTAGGATCAGCCTCCGCTCAGAGCCTCCCACTTTCTTCTAAGCTTCCCAAGGAGTGTGCTTGGCTATTAGGAGAAAGGCTTCAGCCAGCCTGGCCCTCAGGAGAAGAGGCACACTGCCTCGTTCTGTTCGGTCCATGAACTCCCACGTGCAGAAAGAAGCCGCTTTCTGGCCTACGAGACTCCACAATTCACTTCTCCCATATCAGATGCCTGCCACCCTTCCAGGTTCCGTGAGGAGGATCACAGGGCCTGGCCAGTGAGGCTGCCACAGGGATACTGCCTCTCTGCATGTCTCATACACAAAGCCCCTTTTCTGTGCCCAGGGACTTCTGTCTGCCGGAGGCAGAACTTGCCCCTGAATGCAGCCAGGCAGCAGAGAAACACTAGTAGGAAATCCATGTGTTTTTTTTTTCCTTTTAATTTATTTTTTTATTAATTACAGTTTATTCACTTTGTATCCCACCTCTTGCCCCCTCCCTTGTCCCCTCCCAATCCTACTCTCTCCTTCTTCTTCTTCTTCTTCTTCTTCTTCTTCTTCTTCTTCTTCTTCTTCTTCTTCTTCTTCTTCTTCTTCTTCTTCTTCTTCTCCTATGCCCCTCCCCCAGTCCACTGATAGGGAGATCCTCCTCCCCTTCCATCTGACCCTAGTCTATCAGGTTTCATCACGATTGGTTGCATTGTCTTCCTCTGTGGCTTGGTAAGGCTGCTCCCCATTCAGAGGAGGGTGGTCAAAAAAGCTAACCACTGAGTTCATGTCAGAGACAGTCCCTGTTCCCCTTACTAGGGAGCCCACTTGGAGACTGAGCTGCCATGGGCTACATCTGTACAGGGGTTCTTAGGTTATCTCCATGGATGGTCCTTGGTTGGAGTATCAGTTTCAGAAAAGATCCCTGTGCCCAGATTTTTTGTTTTGTTTTGTTTTGTTTTGTTTTCTTTCCTTGTGGAGCTCCTGTCCTCTCCAGGCCTTTCTATCTCCCTCTTCTTTCATAAGACTCCCTGCACTCTGTTAAGGCAGGTACATTCTGAGCTCTCACAACCCAGTCCTCTGTCAGCCTGAGCTACCCAACCCCTTATCCTTCCATCCCACCTCACCCCAGGTTCCGCACCCATCCCCCAAGGCCATCTTTGGAAACTTGCACATCTCCTCTGCCAAAAGCAGCAGTAGAAAACTTACAGCCACGTAGCTGCAAAGGGATTCTGAAATGTGTGCCCACCATGGAGACAAGTAGCTTTGGACTCCCAGAGCTGTTTTAAGGATTTAGGATGCCATGTGTAATCATAGTCCTTTACTTGATGCATAACCAGCCCCGTATTCTTTCTGTACTGTGGCTCCATTTGCACGGAAAATTCCTGTTGGGCCTAGTGATTCAATGGCAAATTGAATTTCATTTTTCCTCAGAGAATAAACTCAAATGTACTTCTCTACATTGTACCTCAGAGAATAAACTCAAATGTACTTCTCTACAGTGGAGATACACTGCCGTGTTTCCAACCAGCCTATCCCAGCGTCCACTCCATCTCACTGTCTTTAAAAAAAAAAAAAAAAAAAAAAAATTAAAAAAAAATCTTTCTGAGTTTTGAAAGTCTGTCTGATCACTCACTGTTTGATTGAACACTGAAATCTGTGAGTTCAGTATGTTTGAAATTAACAATGCTCCCCCTCCTGTATAGTTAGGAAAATTTAATCAGCTCCATCATGTACATTTTTAAGCAGGATAATGAACGCTTTAAAATCATGCATGGCTACAGCTACACTTAATGGGAATTATGTAATTTATAGATTTTGATCTCTTCAGATGACCAAAGTTTTATAACTTAAGAGTACAAATGGTATTTTGATGGTTTTATAATGTTGCTTTTGAAAAACAAAAGGAAAATCCTAGAAGTTACAAATGAAATGTAATTCATATTATTTCCCCCCCCCCCCGGGGAATGCAATTTAGCTTGATTTAAAAGCAGAATTAAAAGATAATTATCTTTTGGCATTAATTTTAATATGTGCAATAAAGCAAAAGTTATCAATCCCGAATAAGGCAGAAAATATTTTCACTGAGGGGGTCCCATAAAACCACAGGACATGGTGAGCATCAAGGACGGCCTCTTGGATACAAGCCAGAGAAGTGTTTAACTGTTAAGGAGGCACAGACAGGAAAGCGGAGGAGGTGTCTGAAGATGACACAACCCAGGCCTCTGTGTTTTCTCCAGCTTGTGCAAAATCCAGAAAGACAATAAAATGTTGGCGAGCTGTGTCCAGTGGTCTGCAGAGAAACAGGCAGGACTTTGCACAGGGAACACTCTCCCCCGGAAGTCGGCAGAGGCTCAGCGCTGGGCTCTAGAGGTGCTGGAAGAGCCAGGCAGGGAGAGGAAAAACAGACCCTCGGCATCTCCACTGTGCATTTAAAAATAAACAAGGCAGTGAGACAGGCAGGGTCCAGACCCTCTACTCCCTACTGCAAGTGGGAGGAAGGTCCAACTGCTGACGCAGGAGCTGCAGCTAGGAACCCTTCAGCGGTATAGGTGAGGGCCAGTCCTTGGCTCGTACCCAGGCAGGACTGCATGCCAACAGAAGGAACTAACGCCACAGCACCCTGACCTAAGAGGGAAGACTTGAGACTACCCAGCCACGGGCAGCCACAGCCTTCAGAAGTCACTCTTGAGCTGGTGACCCTTAAGAGCTTCCAGGTGGTAGGAAATATGGAGCTCTCTCTTCACGTGGCCAGGTTCTTCTGTGGAACGAAGCCTGTCTTACCTTACGGAGCAGCAATAGGTCCTCCTGACACACAGAGGAGTTGGGCCACTTCCCTCCCCTCATGGTTAGCAGAGGGGGTAACCTTAGGTGCTGTGCATCATGTGCTCCACTCTGACCCCGGTACCACTGGGGTGATCTGAGGTCCATGTGGCTCCCACTTGGCCTGGAAGTAACCTCTGAAACAGTTCAGTGTCCGTATAGGGATAAGAAAAATATAAACCAGTTATTGCTGCCCCGCCTAGTGTGGAGTTCCCAGCTGGGCCTTTGGCCCCTGCAGTCCTGAACAAACAAGCCCATTTCTAGAGGCCACAGGCTCAAACCAGAGTCTCCCGGGTTGGATCGTCCGAAGTTGATATTTCCGCATAGACACAAAACCATCGCTCATTATCTTGAGGCTTCGGACTCTAGGTAGAATGGCAGGGTCCAGAAGCAGTGACCAGAAGAAAAACTAATGCCTCCACCTATCTCCAGCCTCACCTTCCTCTAGCCAGTCTCTGAGAGGAGCCTCTCCCTGCTGTCCAGGGTAGGGTCTGGACCTGAGCAGTATGGGTATCTTGTAGGTCTGTCAGTCTAAATCCAGTCTGGTCCCATTTTGAGATGGTTTTTTCTTCTGTTGCAGACCCCAATCTGTCAAATCCCACAGGGAGTGGGCAGGTTACAGCACCACTCTTCAGAGGAAGGGGGTGGTGGGGGCACAGAGCCTGTGTCCTCCCAATGCTCACAGCATAGGCTCTTATGGATAAGCGCCCCAACTCTGGGAGCCCCGCTGTAGGTAGGTTGGATGCAGAAGACAGGTCCATGAAGTTTCTCCCAGGCTTTGCATGGCCGCCTCTACGTGACCTTTTTTGTCTTAAAGTGGTAAGACCTACTGCCCTGGCTGGATGGTGACCTGGCTGCAGTTCTGACCCACACTGGCTACAAAAGCCTGAGGAAGGAACGGTTCATTATGAGAGGAAAGCGGAAGGAGGGCTACACTGTGGAGCAGTGCTGAGGGACAACTACCAGGCGTCCACCCCATGCAAGAAAAACTGGCAGGTCGACCTGCACCTGTCCACAGAAGTCTTGGGAAAGGACCTCGCAGAAAGCCAAAGGGACCGTGTGCCTGGGAAGAAGATGCCCACTGTACCAGGGGCCCTTCAGAGGCTCCACAAGAAGGAACTTCGGGCATCTCACCTGACAGAACATCCTTGTAACTTCTCAGAGCTACAGCTCAGGCACAGGAAGACGAGAGGGCAGGACAGTGAGTTTGGTCCACACTTGAACTTGATTCTGACCCTCAGAAGGGCTCTGAGTCAGGCTGCAAGCAGCATCCCCACCATCCCCTCCCAGCCTTCCTGCCTAGTGACACTTGTCCTTCTACAGAACAGTTTCCATGGGCAGTTCTTGAGTTCACACCCTACTCCCTACTCCATATATGACTCAGAGCAAAAAGCCCCCAGCTCTTCATTGATTTGTGGACACTGAGAGAAGTTTGGGACATTGTTAAAATAAGAATCCAGTTCTTGGTCACTTAGAAAAGATTGTGACCTCTGAAATTAATGGTTAGCCAGCAGTCTGGCTCTTGTTTTATGTTGTTATGTTGTTTGTTTGTCTGTTTGCTAAAGGATGATGCTTGCTTTGGTACAAGTATATGTACAAAGTGCAAATAAAACCTTACTGGAGAAGGTCTTCAAGTCACTCACTGCACTAAAAGATCTCTCTTCCCAGAGATAGGCGACTGGCTTAACATCTCTGTGGTTCTTTTTCCTCCCAAGGTGTTCAACACCTAGTTCAACTACACATGGCTCTAGAGGTGCAGATAGATGCTCATGATCTGACCGTCATTTCCCCACAGATGGGTCCTCTCGGTGTCTTAAACTCTCAAGACTCAGGCTTGAACTCTGAGGTGTGCTTCTTATTTAGAATGGGTCATAAAACCCTGTCTTAGTCCCTTTTTATTGCTGTGAAGAGAAACCACGATCAAGGCAACCTCTAGAAGAAAGTATTTGACTGGGGGCTTGCTTACAGTTTCAGAGGGAAGTAGAGTCTATGACCATCATGGTGGGTAACATGGCAGCAGGCAGGCAAGCATGGTGCTAGAGCAGTAGCTGAGAGCTTTGCCGAGACAACATCCAGGAGGCAAACAGAGAGACAACTTGAATGGTGTAGGACTTCAAAACTTGGAAGTCCACCCCCCAGTGACACGCCATTTCCAACAAGTCCATACTTTCTAATCCTTTCCAAACAGTTCCATCAACTGAAGAACAAGCATTCAAACATGTGGAACCTATGTGGACCATTCTCATTCAAACTGCAACAAACACCATACAAACTGGTACCCATGGTTCAGGAATAACACTTACTTTGTGAGGCTGTTAAAAGACAACGCAAGAGAGAAAAATTGAGCCTCCTCTTTAGTATTCTAGACTGGCTTTTAAAGGAGCAGGCAGTGGTTTGAAAAGCACTGTATACACACGACAGTAAAGAAGGTGGACTAGATTCATATACATTTAATAAATATGCGTGTTAATAAGCACATAATTAAAAGAATATTTAAAACCTATCTAAAACCTCTTGTAATAAATCATATACTATGACTATTTGCTTTCTCAAACATATTTTCTAAGATCTCTGTTAGAATAAGCCAGCCAAATATCATCCACATAATGGTAATTATGGACTGAGGATATTGCTTATGAGTTATTTCTAATGGCTGCTGTACAAAATACTGACATAATGTTGAACTATGTTCAACATTCCTTATGGCAAGATTCTCCAATGGTACCTGCTGGTTGGCATAGAGTGTTTAAATGTGGGTACTTTGAAAGCAAATCTTTCTCTATCTGTTCCTTCTCTCTGCCCCACTTCTTTCTCTCCTCATGGTCTGCCTCAGACCCCAAGCCCAGGCATGGAAGTTTTGCCTGTTTCTATTCTGCCCCTCAATTGGCTGTCTACAGATTTGCTTAACCAATCAGAGGATATTGGGAGCAAAGTTTACACAATATTGCTTGATGTGCGTGAGAATTTACTTGTACGGACTATAACCAGATGTTGGGGCCCTGGATTTAGCATTTGAATACACAGCAGCACCAGACCAACCCCCAACATAGAATGTAATGTAGTAAGATGATTCAAGACCGAAAAGAAATGAACACCTTCTGTTGTATATTGACAGGAAATTTTTGAACAACAATGCATTCTTAAGTAAAAAGCAAATTTAGAATTTACTCATTAATTTAATGTACACTAACTGGTTCTCTTACTAGGTGAACCAACCAAGAAGAAAAAGCCTAGTAATCAAAATATAACAGCACTGAAATTCTCTCTCCATTTTTTTTAGTTATTTATCTATTTGGAGTTTTTTGTTGTTGTTGTTGCCATTGTTTTGTTTTGTCTGGTGGTTTGTTTTTTTGTTCTTGTTTTTGTTTTTGTTTCGCTTGCTTAACAAGACAATGGTACCATGAAGGCACAAGCTGACAAGATTCTACTGCTTTAGAAAAATAAATATTTTTATGTAACTACTATGTGTAAATTTTCATAAAATAGGAAGCCCTTGTGTTTTATTCACAAGAATGGCTTCTGCTATTACTCTAGATGCTAAAGCCTTTTTGTTTGCACTCACCCTCCCTCACAATATATTCCATAATACCCTGCAGATTTTATACTAAAAGTCATGTATTATTTCAGTGTCAACTCGTGGTAGAAATGCTAGATTATGTGTATATTTTTCATATAAAGGGAAGGCTGTGCATTTCCGGTTTGACATTTACTGTAAAGGAACATGTGAGACTTGCAATAAGGTAAGCCGACATTCAAAACACAGAGTAATAACTCACAAATTGCTGCTCTTGTAGGTGCTGTTTGTCAGCCCGGGATGAATCCCTGTTGCCAATCTATTTCCATCCCGTAAATACTTGTTAAACAAACATCTCTCTGTCGAGGGTGGTTATAAGTGAAGGCAGCTTTTGAAATAGAAATCAAACCCAAACAGACATCTTCTGATGGTCACCTTTACTAACAATGATCAGGCCATAGGTCCTCCAGCTCCGCAGCTCACA
Organism: Meriones unguiculatus; assembly: GCF_030254825.1. Taxonomy (NCBI): domain Eukaryota; kingdom Metazoa; phylum Chordata; class Mammalia; order Rodentia; family Muridae; genus Meriones; species Meriones unguiculatus. The sequence continues at coordinate 57,130,549 of NC_083367.1, forward strand.
CCACTCTCAACATCCGAACATACCACGTGGGAGCTACTTTTTTGACCCTCAGAAAGTAGATGAAAACAGTTAAACGCAAACAAAACCTAATAGTTTCACAGCCCATGTCTATAAATCAACTTAATGCCTCTGTTTTGAATTGTACTCGCATACAGAAATTTAAAACAAACCGTAATGGCTTATGTAAACCGAACTTTCCTCAGGCATTTTTTTTTCAGTCCTCTGTACCCTGAACTCTTGCTCAGTTGTTGAAGGTTAGTTACAACCGGTCCAACGCTTTGGCAATGGTGGCTGAGAGGTGGTGTGCTTGTTCTTCATGCTACCTGGCCGAGTTGAGATTCTTCCCAGACCGTAACAAAATGCACCCTGAAATTACACAGTGCCAGGGACTGCATTTACAGTCATCTGTCTGTTTCTCAGATCAAAGTCAGTCACAACCATAGTGCTTCTCCCAGGAGACGCTCTCAAGACCCAACAGTCAATCAGTAAGTTGGAAACAGGTAGTAATTTGATTATTTTCTTATATGTTAATTGCTTTGATACAGGACTGATTCAGATAAGGTTTGTAAGTGTGGCAACAGTTTTGAATAAAGCCTGGCTTTCAAGATTATGAGAGACGTATGCAGGCAACTTTTTATACGGTAGGAGCTCTGGATAGCTTTACTTGAGTGACTTGAGAGGAAAAAGCCTCAGCCTAGCTCATATCACCTGCGTGCATATTGGTGGGGGAGTATCTTGATTATTAATTAGTGGAGGGCTGTCTGCTTTGGGAGGCATCATTCCTAGGCAGATGATCCAGGACTCTTATAAAATAGTATAAGCCTGTCTGCAAGCCAACAAGCAGCACCTTCCCTGGTTCTGCCACACTGCTTTGGCTGTGAGATGAGTTCCTTGGCATGAGGTACTGCTGTGTGGAGCAGTGAGCAGGCCTGCCTTCAACTTCTCATTTGAGTGCCTGCCGTCAATGGTGGGCTGGAATTTGTAAGCTGAATAAACTCGTTCCTGCCCTAAGCTGCTATTGGTCACAGCAACAGAAATAAAACTAAAACGACAGGGAAGGTTGCCTATGGTAATCATTGCTGGAAAAAAGGAATTATTTTAAATCTCCCTGCTATTTGCAGACTTACAACTGGTAGAGAAACCTTCCGGTTGTACCCTGTCTCAGAGAAGTCAAGGGGGAAAGTCTCCATCAGGGACAAGGTGAGGTTCATCCATTCAGAGGCAGGACCAGGAAGAAATGGTCAGGGACCATTATGGGGTGGCCCTCACTCTACAAGTCCCCACTGGTCTTCGATTGCATCATTAAGGCCCCTCCTTTCCCACCTGTGCAGTCCAAGTCAGCAAGCTTTCCCAAGCAAGGGGTCCCTGAGGATGTGAGATTGTCCGACACCAGGCACAGCCTTTCTCACAGCCAGTCCTCTTCATGCTATATATGGAGGCACTTAGAGTCTTCCTATCCTGGGCTGTGACACTCTCAAATCTATACTGTATTATATTAAAAACACACTTTGAAAGAAGCATACAGCCCAGAGAGCAGCACTCTGTGCCAGAATGCCCTTGGGAGTGGCTGCCTGCCTCTCATCTCTGTGCTCAAGGTCAATGCCAGGAAATTCCTGTGGTCACCCTGACCTTCCTTGGCCGCCTATCCACTAACCCAGAGGACAGATTCAGATTCTACAAATGGCCAGAAGAAACAAGCAGGACACCCACCCAGCGAGCTCCGTAAACTCCCGAAACCAGGAGCTTCCCTAACAAGCTTCGTGGCTTGTCTACAAAACGTCCAAGCAGTAAAGATCAGTCCTGTGTCTACTGTTCCACAACAGGTACGCTCCATACACCTGGAGGCTTTAACCTAAAACAGCCAAGTGTTCAGACAGCTCAGAGACCGCCTCAAAAAGAGCGCTCACCACCAACCGCCCCACGGAGCCTGAAAGCACAGCCCACCACGCAGCTGCACAGGCTTCCTTCAGAGAACACAGAGAATCTAACAAAAAAAGTTTTTTTTTTAAAAAAAAAAAAAAAAAAAAAAAAAAAAAAAAAAAAAAACAACCTCCAGAAGGTAAAACTCCCAAACTGAATACCCCCTTATAGACTGCCAATGGGCGACAGCTTACCTGAATTTTTATTAGTCTTGTTCTGCCGACTCTTAACTTGCTCAGTCCAGAGTGTAGGGTAACGTGATGCAATATCTAGAGAAACAACAAGAAGAACAGTTCGTCAGGGAGCATGGCGTCCCTCAGCTAAGGAGTTTAGCAAGCCCTGCCTTCTCCAACCCCGCTCAGTATGGCAAATAAAGGTACATTGCTCCTTGGAAAAAGAAGCAGTTAAAGGAATGGTTAAATTCACATGACAAAGGAAACAATATAGATTTTTTTAAAAATACTTGGGTTTTCAAACTTCACAATTTATTCATTATATTATATCCCCATTGAAGCCCCCTCCCTCAACACCCCCATTCTCACCCTCCCTCCCTCTTCCCTTCTATCCCCTTCCCCTAGTCCACTGAAAGGGGGAGTTCTCCACTATTGCCATCTGCTCATATCTTGTTAAGTCTCATCAACACTGCCTGGATCCTCTTCCTCCATGGCCTGGCAAGGCTGCATCACCAGGGGCGAGTGATCAGAGAGCAGTCAACTGAGTTCATGAAAGAGGCAGCCCCTGCTCCCTCACTAGGGATCCACATGGAGACTGAGCTGCGAATCGGCCACATCTGAGCAAAGGGTCTAGTCTAGGTCCTCTCTGTGCATCTCATTCAAAAGACATGTTTTTAATTCAAAAATGTAACCAAAATCTGTTTTGATGAAGACAGGTTTTAAGTGTTATAAAGCACTCCAGTGTGTGCTGATCATGTAGCTCAGTGGTGTGGTAGCTTACCTAGTACACAGGATGCTCTTCAGCATCGTCAGGAGTGGAGATAAAGAGAGGGAGGGAGAGGGAGGAAGCAGCCTAACGCACAAACACATCCCATGTAGTAAAACAGTTACTCATGTAACATGAGGTTCTCACATAGTTGAATGATTCAACACAAAATAAAATATTTAAAATGTAACTTTCACATAATCCTGTTGAAGAAAGTATCCCCTTAATATTGATTTAAAAAGGTGATTGACTATACATGACAGGGTCATTATTTGGTCCTAAGAACACAGACCCTGCACATTGCCTGGGTTTGAACCCCCTTCCATGCAAGACAAGCAGCCCTGCACTCTTATGGGTGGAGTGGGGTTCTACAGGCTGGAGAGTTAATACGGCAGGGCCCGGAACAACCCAGTCCACACTGGCCCATGCTGGTCTTTGGAAAGCATGTAGGATTCTGTACTCCAGTCTTTGTCATTGTTTCATAATGTGCATTCTTTATATATTTTCCCCAAAGCCTGATTCCATTTGACCCGAGAACATGACTGATGTCACAGACAATCCATTAAAGGTAAGCATCAGAGATCTATCCTTGTCATGGTTGTCATAAAGACAAGATACGTTAGTAGGGAAATGGCACATGTTATCACACGTTTTTGAAAAATTTGAATGCATACATTTCCATTAATAAAATGGCTACCAAGGTATTCTCAGCAGAGCCCCAAGGCAATTGTATAATCACCAGAAAAAGTAATGGTGCCTTGTGACACTGGAAATGGCCGCACGTAGCCAGCCCACTCTGGACAACAACCTGATTTCTTGACACCCACGTGAACTCAAGTCTGGAGTCAAGCACAGCACCGGGGTGTCATTCTCTGCACTGAATGTGTGTGTTTTGGAGACTCTCCAAAAAGGACCTGGCATATCATACACAGAATGGTCCTCGTTCTGGTCTCCATCTCCAGACCTGCACATCCTATAGAAGCACACTTTGATATCACTTGACCCATCTCTGCTTTCTGACCTTTCTATGTGTAGAATGCCTCTCTAAAGCCACAAGTGAGTAACAGCAGGCAGAATCCTTTGTGTGTCTAGGTTGTGAATGGCGTGGTACCCATAGTGGCTTGGTACCACTTCCCAATCCCTGACTATTTCTCGCTGCTCCCCACCAACAGCTCACCTTCTTCATCTCCTTGAGGCTGAGTCTCCAATGCTGGGGCTGCCGCATCATCTGAATTCAGAACGGAAAAGATTTGCAAGGAGACTACAATTATGAGAGTAAGCTAAGTAAGTGCGCATCCAGGCTGGAGCCCAGGATTAGCAAACCACCCCCAGAACCTCCCAACACAGCCCAGCATGGAGCAAAAGCCAGCACCCGGGGACCCAGGGACCCAGGGACCCAGGGACCCAGGGGTCAACATTGACCTGCTACTTTAGAGGCTCTCACTCTCAAATGCTACGGGATTGTGAAAGCCAACACCCACGCAGGAGGCCTCACCCATCGAGGCAGTGGCCATTGTAGGGGAGTAAAGTGGAAAAACCATGAGCAGGAGGCCCTAAAAGGCCATGTGGCTGGGAAGAAGATGGACACCCACAGCGGTCATTGTGGGAGCTGAAACCCCCTTCCTGCGTATGTTGCTAGGCAGGGACCACTTCAGCAGCCACAGCATGGACCAGCAAACCTCCCTTTCCCCTCATGTGCTTCCAGCCACTTAGCAGTGGAGGCGGAGAGGACCCTCAGGAGTACTGTGCATGGGAGGGGGGCTGCAGTGTGGGAAGGGTCATGCTAGTGAAGAGGTCAGTGGGAAGGCAGGATGGACACTGGGAGGAATGGCCCTGTCTCCTGGAGGATGGTCATCGCTGAATTTACTGACCACCTCCTCTTAGATTCCTGTGACCCTTAGGGTCAGAGCACCTTGACATAACAGTGGTTGGGGCACTTGGAATCTCCGACTCTCTCCCTACTGTTTTCATTCCAGTCTGCCACAGACATTGTGATATCTACAGTCATTTCAGAATCAGCATAAAGACAGGGGCTGGCCAACAGATCCAGCTAGCTATGACCCCACTGTACCCTCCAGCTGTCTAGAGGCCCCACACCGGGATTATAGGACAGCAAAGGGGATTTGTTTCTGAAACCTTTAATCTTTAATAATCTCTTGAAAAAAAAAAAACTTTGGTGTCCAAACATCAAAAACTCAATATGACTTATATGGAACACGTAAGCCTAATGTTTTCAGTGACAATGACATGGGGAAATCTACTGTTGAACTATTTTATTTTCTAAGAAAAGTTTCACTTCATTTTATTTTTCATTTTCATTCTCATTTTTCTAAGAAAATAAAATGATAATAATAATGCATGTATACCAAAATTTAATATACTAAAAATCTTAAAAGCTCATAGGAGAAGCCTTTAAATGACAGGTGTAAGGCTCCTGGAGTTTTGGCAAAAAAAAAAAACAAAAACAAAAAACAGTTTTGTTGGTGTGTATTGATGAGGATCAGGGAACCCTCGTGAGCCATTTCCAAAATTACAGGGTCCCTGCTCACTGAATGCAGGTCTGGCTGCCCACAATGAGGTGGGAATTGTTGATGCCCAGCCTGAAAGTAGAGCTGTGCCCAGGCCCTGCCCGTCTAGCTCAGGCTCCTGTGTGGTTGGTTCTCTGCCCTACCTGCCCTTGGAGTGCTGTGTCTCACAGTGCCACACACCCATTGGAAGCTCTAACTCAGCCTAAATTGAGGACACCATTATGGTTAAGCATTTGAATTACACAATAGCCTTATGCCTACAGGACACAGCCTAGAGAGTGGGGAAGCTTATACTTTCCCTCCATGTTTCTGCCATGTCTCCCTTTTTTCTCTAAACCTGGATTGTTGCTTCATTAGCAATCCTTTCTGTTGGGTGCCTCTCCAGAGAGCGGTGGAGTTCAGCCCCAGAGGCCTGCTTGTTCTTGAATTCATTTTGTACACACACCCCAACTCCCCAGAGTGTCATCTGGTGGACCTTGTGAGCATCCTGATAAGGAGATGCTAGCTGGCAGCAGAGTCCTCTGCTTCTCCCTCCTCTCAGCATTAGGCTAACGTTCTATCCACAAACTGTCACTTCTTGTTTCCTAACCATTATCATATAGACTGGATGGAAGCCAAAGAGTTCACTTCTTCCTTCTAAGTGCAAACCATGCCCTCTTTGCCTTCCTGTTCCAGCTGGACACTGTTCTGTTTTCTTCCCAAAGCTAACTCATGGTCCCTCCTCAAGTATATACTGTACCACAAAACCATCCTCCTGTAAACCTTCAAGTGTTCTCTAGACTGAATGATCAATGACCACGTCTGTTTGGGGCTCCTTTGAGTATATCTCAAACTTCTGTGGATGCTGTAGTCCTCTTTGTATCTACCCCAGGCCTCTCTGCATCTGCCACGGGACTCTCTGTACTTTTCCCATGCATGTATCATAACAGTACAAAGATATTTCTTCCAGGGCAGGAAGCCCAGTTCCTGGCCAACAGATTTTCAATTTGTGCCTCAGGAATGGGTTGAGTAAACTCAGCTCTGCTTGTCTTGATTTTATACCACTTCTTTTTGTCAGGTTTATTACACTATAACCCACAGGAAAAGGAAGAGAAATGCCTATGGTTATATTAAAAAAAATTCATTTCGTCTTGAAAATCACTCCAAAGATTAAAAGCAAAATGTGTGTTACAGGGACTGAGGGGGAAACTGAGGAAGGTCAAGGAACAAAGGAGCAGATTTTCCCAAGTTGTCTCAGTAGGCAGGTTACAGCCCAGAAGAAGATACATTTAGTCATAAAGGGGCCCCCAAAGAAAGAAGTCAACCAATTCTCTCTTGCTCTGAAGAGCGTATGTTGTAGAGAGAGCGTTAGCCTCCTCACAGATAGACACACATCACAGTGTCCTCAGTAACTTCTGGCTTGGAACGTGTGAGAGGCCAAAATACTGAACCTCTATTCTCTTGCCAAGTACCTCTCTTGACGCTCCCCAAGTCACACAACACACCTACAATAGAACTCAGTACACCTCCATGGACCATGACAGGCCCACGGTAGTGCCTGGCACACCTACAGTTGAATGGATTCCCTTACATTCTCAGCCTGGCATGCCCATAGTGGTCTTCATAGACCCACAGTAGCATTTGAATCTGCCACACCCACAGTATTACCCACCTGCTACATCACAGTTCTCTTCCTACACTACAGTGCTCTCTGGCACACCCACAGTTGAAGACAACGTACCCACTGTGGTCCTGAGCTGCTCTCAGGGGCCCCCACACAAGCTGTAGCTAACACCCCCCGACTGTACTGCCTGACCCCCAGGGGACTAGCTGAAGGCAGGGCTGGGTCCATGTTTCTGGAAGATCTGGGCAACAGTTTCCAACACATTTCAGCTATAACTTGAGAGTCATTTCAAGGTACAATCATATCAAATCATATATACCATCACACAAATCCACTTTAAGATAGTTACCTGCTTTTCCAGCACCTTCTCGCTGAGGCAACTTTTCATTTATTGAACCTACAAGAGGAAAATAAAGAATGGAATTACAACACCCTGCCCAATGATTAGCATCAGTTGAGGAAAGCAGCTCCATCCTTCCATTTTAATAAGTTCAAAGTGCATTTTCATGTTCTAGTTAAATTACACAAATGAGCTGACACCAAGGGGAGCTATCACCTGAAATGGTAACCCTGGCAGCATGGGAGAGTCCCCATTTCTGAGGTTCTGCAGCTAAGTGTGAAAGACCTTTACCCCAACATATTGACAATGTATGCACCCCAAAAACAGCCTCGGTCTCCTTATCGGCACAATGAGTGTTGGAGCCACAAGGTATGGACGGGGTACAAAGCAATAGGAAGCCAAATCCTTGGTTTCAACTTGAGTCTGGTTATGGGAGGGAAAAGCATAGACTTGTCTTTTGTAGAGGGACACAGACCACCGACAGATCTAAGGAGTGTGAAGCTCTTGGGACAGTGAGGGACACAGGCTGAGGAAATCTCAGGAGCTTGCTTCCTATAGACATGCTGTGGGTGCCTGTGTTTCTACTGAACCGTTTCCCATCTGTGTGAGGGCCATGCATTCACCACACTGCCCATTTGTTGCTTTGTGGAGAAAGGTGTTGATGTTGCGCAGTATGGACACAGTTCTTACAAATCGGAGGCAGGGTCCCTTTGCTTCCAATGCATTGGAACTGTGTTGGAAACCAACTTCTCCCACATCACCACCTGCTTGGCCTATCAGACAAAACAATCTCTGCTCAGAAATGTGACTAAACCAGTGCCCCTCAGCAAAGATGATTTGTTACAGTTCTTTTCAGCTGTAACTCTGAGTCTGAAAGAGAGATTGACACTTCCATTAAAGGCAAAGACAACTCTATGATATCATTTCAATTGCTGGCATTTTTTTGTCTTTATATATACTTTTCTTCTTTTTTATTATTGTAATTTATTACAATTTGTATCCCAGCTGTGGCCCTGCCCCTCATCTCCTTCCTTCCTTTTCTCCCCCTGTGCTTCTCCCCTAGTCCACTGTTAGGGAGGACCTCCTCACCTTCTATTTGACCCTAGTCTATCATGTCTCATTAGGACGGGCTGCATTGTCTTTCTCTGTGGCCTGGCAAGGCCAGGCCAGGGGGCAGTAATCAGAGAGCCAGCCACTGAGTTCATGCCAGAGAAAGCCCCTGTTCCCTTTACTATGGACCCCAGTTGGATACTGAGTCTATGGGCTACATCTCAGCTGGGGTTTTAGGTCCTCTTTCTCCATGCATTGTCCTTGGTTGGGGTATCAGTTTCTGCAGGGTTCCCAGAGCTCAGGTTATTTTTGGCTCTGTTGGTCTCCTTTTGGGGCTGCTGTCCCCTCCAGGTCTTTCTATCTCCTCCTTCTTTCATACAATTCCATCATGGGAATAAGAAGGTACCTGCCTTAGACAGCACCTGGCAGGGGTGATCCAGGATGTCCAGTTGTCCTTCTGGCCTCCTGGGTTGTGGGCTATGGTCTCTCATGTGTCTCAGGCAGCAGCTAGAAAGCAGCAGGAAGAGCTGGGACATGCAGAGCTGCCTCCTGCCTTCCAGAAGTCTCAGAATTATTTGCCTCTGGAATTGGCGTTTCTTGAAAAACAATAAAAATGTGTTGGGAGACACCGAAATAAGTAATTCAGAGGCTTTTGGAAGGCAGGAGGCAGCTCTCCACATCCCAGCTCTTCCTGCTAGTTCCCAGCTGCTGCCTTAGACACTGAGAGACCATAGCCCACATCCCAGGAGGCCAGAAGGACAACTGGACATCCTGGAACACCCCTGCCAGGTGCTATCTAAGGCAGGTACCTTCTTATCCCCATCTACTTTTCTCCCACCAGGGAATGTGAGCGTGTTCTGTGGCTTCAGGCGCCAAGGTCTACCTTGGTAAGAATCAGAACTGGCCGCTCTGTATCGCTGACCCTGAGCCTCCCATTGCTTCCTGGCTTGCCCCACCTTCAGGGACCAGCTTCTCACAGAGCTCCTGTGTTGACACATCCTTGCGCCACCACATGTAGCTATGATGAATCAAAGCTTTCCCTCTTTTGACTGCAAATGACAGGACTTTGGTACTCTCTCTGAGCACGTGTATGTGGGTTTCAATTTCTCTCCCTTGAGAGAGCTTCAAGACTGAACTAAGATAATCCTTTGTAAATCTGAGAATGAAGCAGGGCAAGATGTTGACCAGGAAGCTGATTAGAGACAAGATCAAGAAAAGACATGACAACTTGCCACCACCACTCCCAGGGGTGGGGATGGGTCAGGCTCTCCTAGAGCAGCCAGCCCTGGGCTCACGGGGGACCCTCATTCAATCAGCATATACAGCTAGCCAAAAATGGTTCTATCTTGATCTTCATCTGTAGGAAAGAGCTTCTTGGTTCTCTGCAGAACCAAGAGTCCCTGAGCGCACACTCTGCCATCCAACATTGTGAAACAGGGAATGTGACTTGGTAGAGCCTGTCCAGGATCAAAGACTCCACAGCTTTCTGTCCCAGCCTCCCTGAAAGGTGCTGGCATGAAGGACTGGGAAGGGAGCTGAGTACAGATTTGCAGCCAGGACAGTGGGAGAAGCAAGGGAATCCAAGCCCAATGGAGCAGCTGGGATTTCTCACAGTGCTTGCTTGTCTTTGGTGTCCGCAGTGGGCTGCCCCTATCTGTGTCACTGCAGACCAGCACCAGAAGGGCAGGCTAACGGTCCTTAGGTAAGCTTCTGTCTCCTGAAAGGGGCCTTTAGCAGTTGCAGAGGGGCATTTCTAGTGAAGGACACCACAGTGTAAGGGGTTGGGGGGGGGCATGAATTATGGAGGAGTGCCGGATCATTGACCTTGCAGCCCAGGTAATTGGTTACAATATAGATTCAGCCTACTTGGCAAGAACAGGGGGATGCCCTCAACCTCATAAAGGGCAGTGTCCTGATGACACACGAGCTCTTTTCCCAAGTAAAAGATGGACTGGACGGAGACCAGGGAAGCAGCAGGGGTGACGGTATCTACTCACACAGGTGGCACTCGCTCCCCTGAAAGAGCCAATGGTTTCTTCAGTGCACAGTTAACACAGCATGGATCATCCCAGAAACCAGACTCCACAGATCAACGTGGCTTTTCTTGGGAGTGTAAGAGGGGAGAGCAGGGAGGTTCAGAAGAGAAAAGACAGGACTGTGCTCTGTCAGGAAAAAATGTTTCCCTTTGTCACTTAGCAGGTGGCTTCTGCTCTCTTGTTCTCTAACAAGAAGGCATGAAAGATCAAGTCAGTACTGAAAGATGCAGCACGGAAGGAGAAGAGAGGATCTGAGCCTCAGTTCATCCCAGCTCTGTGACCTGGGCAGATTTACCTCTCTAAACCCATTTTCTCACCTACAAAATGAGCAGAGTGTATGAGGCCTGTAATCCTAGCCCTTGGCTGAGGCACAGGAAAAATCTCAAACTTGAGGCTGGCCCATGCTTACACAGCAAGACGAGAATAGCCACAACCACAAAGTAACAAATGGGCAGTGTGGTGTGACCTCATACCGAAGCGTGACCTCATATAGAAGAAAGCCAGCAGCAATGCTGACTGCCCCCACAAAATGACCCACGGCGTTGCTCTGTGTGCTGTACACATAGACAGTGGAGGAGCACGCCAGCTCGTTAGAACGGGGCACTCACGGCCACACCACTGTGGCCTCAGCCATCATCAGCTTTCTCCAACTTGTTTGTTCATTTGTACAATCAGTTGCCATGCCACCGTGTGCTGGATAAACAGCACAGTGACATGACAGCATGAAGCATTCGGTAGAAATACAGGCACCCAGGCATGTCTGTGTGTGAAGCACCTGAGCAGGGCCCACGTGCTGCTCTTTATATGAGTGACATAAAGTGGGACTACTTGTTTATAAAAGGCCTTTTAATTCTTTTCAGAAAGTTATTAGGCCACTGGAGGGGAAAGCTCTGTGAGAACTAGGAATGGCAAAGGGGAGTTCACAAGCATTTTGTCCATTTAATTTCACAGAGACTGTGCTAGCTGGGGCCGGGGACGATCTTATTTCTTCATCCGACTGCTGAAAGACCATCTGGTCCAATCTAAGGACCTTTGTAGTTTACCCCTGGGTGTTCCACAGCCTGGAGTAGAATTCTCCGGACAAAGCAGCAGATATGGATGTGAGAAGATTTCAGAAGAGACCACAAACCTGCACAGTCCTGTCAGAATGGCCATAAAACCACGGGTCCCAAGTTTGAACATTTAAAAACATGTTAGTAAATGGACAGTGGCAGGCAGTGATTGTCTGCTCCCCAGCACCTTTGCTGTGGTTCTGTCTATTGGACAAGATCTCTAACCCTTACTGGAGCATCTGTCTGCCTTCAGCTCCAGAGTGTGGTCCTTGGCATGGGGCCAAGCAGTGTGATGTCACCACAGACAAGCCATTCTGTTTCTTTCCCCTCCTGAGAATTGAAATCTGAAGCCTACTCCAAGGGCTGAGTTTTCACTAAGGTCTAAGTGAAGACTCTCCGGATGTTGGGATGCTGAAAGTCCTTTTATTGGAGAGATGGCTGATAATGTAGAAGAGCACTCACTTTTCTTGCACAAGACCTGAGCTCAGTTCTAAGCACTCACATCAGGCAACTCGCAACTACTGTTACTACAGTTCCAAGGGATCTGATGCCCTCTGTCTGCTACCACCATCTAAAAGCCCATGCACATAAACACACAGGCACATATACACATTACATATAAACAAAAAATAATAAACCTTTTCTAGGTCTTTGCACAAAGGATCAGCCTACAATTTCTTAAACCTGGCTAGGAATGAGCTCTCAGTCAATGCTTAGGGTGCAGAGATGAGATTGAAACTCGAAGCTATTTCCAAATCACAGCATTACCCATCTTCAGGTACCCTCTGTGTGGGGGGGGGGGAGATTCTTTGTTTTTAACATCTGCATATATGCCCAGCCATGTCAGCCTTTGAAAATGGAAAAGAAAGAAAGAGGAGCAGGAGGAGGGTGAGAAGGAGGAGGAGGGGGGATAGAATGAAAATAAGATCCCTGAAGAATAAATATGACCGTGTGGAGGTCCCATCCCCTTCACCAGCACAGGACGTGAGGAAGTAGAACGAATGCTTTGCCATTCCTCTCGGACATTTCTGGTGCCTGCAAGCACCGGCTGCAGACCAGAACTCTAGGCATAGAGGGCTCCGTGCTGCACCTAAGACTCCAGAAGTGAGCCAGGAACACCTGCTCTCAGGAGGGAAAGTGGGAAGTCACGTGGGAACAGCTCACTACCTCCAAAAGCGCCCTTTGTTTTCAACTCCCTGTCACCATGCTTCCTGAAGCCATCCCCCTACCCCCACCCCAAAATCCATTCTGCAGGCCTCCCTCCATTTTTCCATACCTGATCTGTGGGCAAGCCACAACCCAAGAGGCATCAGAGTCAACAGTACTCAGGGAGTACTAAAGACCCTCTCCTATACCCTCCAAGCCTGACCTTTTTCATGAGAACCCTCTTGGCACTTTCCTGAATGTTGCTGGACAGAGCGAAAGGTATCCTGTATGTGCCTGTAGTTAGTCCATTGCTGGCCCAGCCTCCCATCTACAGCAGCATCCGCCAGGTCCCACCTACTGCTGGCTTCCTGGTTGCCAGTGCTACAGTAACACTGAACAGTGAGTGGGCTTCTTGCAAAACAAGTCCAGACAGGAGTGCCACAAGAACCAGCCCAGCACTGTCCTGTGGTAAGAAGAGACCACTGGCTCAGGAATGCCCACTGAGGAGTCAGACAGAATGAGGAGGAAAGGTCAAAGGGCCTTGACATCTCCACACTTCCTCTTCGGCCTGAGGCCTCTGCCCCTCACACCTACATCTCCACAGGGGAAACAGAAGAATGGGGAGGTCACTGGCTTATGGTTTATGGGCTGATTACTTGTTGATTCAATCCGTAGCCATCAAGGGAGGTTGGCATGATGGGTACCTGTGAAAGAGACTGGGTTTTTCATGTTTTTAAAAGAGGAATAAAGTCATTTCCACCATAATCTCTCAGGACAACTGTGGCTCAGCAGTCAGAACGTAAACAAAATGTTTAAGGAAACTGGGATGTTAACGGTGTTTGTCAGCCTGAATGGATCTGAAAGCAACTAAGACAGAAGTCACTCAGCATACCTGTGAGGGATTTTTTTAGATCAGGGTATTTGAAGTGGGAAGATAATCCTAACTGTGGGCATTACCTTCCAGTGGCGATCAGAAAAAAAGGCAGTGTGAGGGGAAAGCTTTGCTTTTCGCCTCATTATCTTTGCTACATTCCTTTGTGGATATCAGAACCCAGCTTCTAACATGTACTAAAGACCAGGGATGCCCCAGGAATCTTCCAGGCCTTTAGCACCAGGTTAAAACAGTGGAGGCATCCAGCCTCGTGGGCTAATGGGCTACCGAGTTCTGAAGACAGCCACCATGGGACTGCCCAGATCACATCCTGTAAGCCAATCTGATAAATCCCTTCTGTGGTACATCCATCCTGTCAGCACTGTTCCTCTGTGGTCACCACAGGACACCTCCAGACCAGAGCTGGTTTTGTCTACTTGGAGCTGTAAATTCTCTGCCTTGTGTTCTACTTTCCTGGGGCTCCTCTGACTCACGCAGATGTCAGCACCACGGCACCAGCGAGGGAGACAGGGGTGTATCTGTCTGCACTGCTGTTTATCCTACTGTGAGTCTGGCACTCTTAGGGTTTTATCCTACGGACATCAACAGGCTCCATCCCGGGGTTTGGTCTTAGCCAGTGTTGCTGTAGGCCTGCCACATATCTGCTTCCCCAGGGTCCATTCCCAGAAGGGAAGAGCTGGGCCCTCAATGAGTGGCTTACAGTGCTACGGTCTGTCGCTCTGTCCTCACCAGCTCACCGCAGCAGCACCTGCTGTTTCTGTCTCCAGGCCTGTGTTCTGAGAGTCACAGTAAGACTCTAACCTGTGCTACCCCAGCGCTATGAAGCAAGGACACCCTCCTCTCAAACACGCTACTGCTTTGACCACTTAGGAACTGACGTATTCTGCCTCCATGGCTTCAACATACAATTGTGAAATGATTGTTCATGCTCACCCAGGTCTTCCTCCTACAACTAAGGGTGGAAGGACTTTGGGAGGGGTTCTAGGCCAGACATTGCACACAGACCTAGAATGGACATCTACCCCTATACCTACCTGGCTGCTACAGAGCATGTTTATATATAGCCCTATATACAGATACAAATTCATACATACATATGCACACATACATATACACATGTACACAGAAATACACATACACCACATACATACACATATACACAAATCCCTACATATACACATACCCACATGTAAACATGCATCCATGTACACGTGTTTACATGCAGACATTCACACAGACACACATACACACATTCTAACAGAAATTGTCTGTCTTCTGTTCGTTTCTAACCTAGTTTCTGAGTTCCAGTTTTATACAGCATACCTAGACGGTGAATTCGTTGTGAATTTGAAGGCAGAAAATAATGTGCTGAATTCTGAAGTTTTATGTACGCTTAACAGGTGGACAGTATGCAGCACCTGTGCTATGCACCTGCTGGTTGCAGAGGACACAGGCATATCCAAAGCACAAGCTCAAGGCCATGCTAGCCAACTGCCAAACCCAGACGGATGTAAAGTGACACCCATTTCCCATTTCCCCACCTCTCCGTCAGGCTGTGCCACCACGTAGGAAGAAGCCCATTCCATTAAGTAGAGGCACACTGTTAATTCTGTCTCTGTTGGGTGAGAGTGGGGTGCTCAACTCCCCCACAGCCCTCCCTTAAATGTCAAAACCCCTCAGTTGCTCAGCGCGGCCCAGTGATGTTTCCCGAAATGCTAACAAATAATTGCAGATCTCTCATCCCCGGGGGTTTGCAGAATGAAACCTTAGCATGCTGCGCTGTGGGGGCCACAGACACATCAGTCATTCCAACCTGCTGGGAAAAGACACCAGCCTAATCGAGGAGGGAGAGACCAGCCAGTCACACACACACACACACACACACACACACTCACACACACATCACACACATCACACAGACACACACAGTCACACAGACACACACATCACAGACACACTCACACACACACACACACTCACATACACACACACACATCACACAGACACACACTCGCACACACACACACACACACCACACAGACACACACACATACGACAGACATACACACTCACACACACACATACACCCACACGGCTCCCTAAATGGGGCAGCCATCCCAAAGATCCCTGGATCCCTGTCCTTTCTAAGCAGTGCTTTTTCTTTGTTTTCTTTTTTTGGTTTTTTTGTTTTGTTTTGTTTTGTTTTGTTTTGTTTTTGGAAACAAAGTCTTTTTACATAGTCCAGGATGGCCTAGAACTCTCCATTCCCCTGTCTGTGCCTCCAGAGTGCTAGGGGCCACTACCCCGCACTTACAATTTCATCATATCCCTTTGCTTCTTGGCCAAGCACCGAACATTTAGGCTTTTAAGTGAAGGGCCAGAACATTCTCTGTCTGTAAGGACAGTGCAAACAGTGACAACGGAGAGCTTTCACGCCATCACACATCATTTTCACCTGGTAGGAGAGCTGGCACAGTCTATTCCAGAAGCAAAGGCTGTTCCGGCAGGGCAGAGCACCTCAACAGTCTTACACCCGGCTCTAAGGAAATGCGCTCACACAGGACTAAGCTTTTCTGACAGTGCAGCTAGGATCATGGCAGTTGCCCTGTTCTCTGCTTTCTGCCCGGAGAGTAGGTTCCATGCAACGGGCTGCCACACGGATGAAAACCCAGCTGCCTGCGATGGACACACACAAAGGCCCGAGTGACACTACTTCCCTTTTCTGTCTTTTCCTCCACGAGTTTGTACAGGACCTATTCAATGTAAACATTAACTCAGGAAGAAAAAAATGGCACCTTGTAGGTTTCAATGGCAAAGCAGTTTTAAAATAAAACAAGACACACAGCACGTGGGTTTCAGAGATCTGTCACACGGTCCAAAGGACAAACTTGGGGAAACGTGCTAGCCACTGATTGACAGGTTTGCCTAGTTCAAATGAAAGGCTAGAAACGTTGATGACAAGATCATTCAGCTTCATCAGAGAGACTCCCAGCCAGTTAGTCAGGCCCAGGCTGGAGACCATTTTCACATAAAAATGATCTGAATCATGTATAACCTTTTTTGGTAAAATATTAATGGAAAAGGGACCATTTTATAGACTGTGAGCCTGCCAGCCTTGTTACGTTCAGTACATGAAGCTCCCGTCTGAGTAATAAAACATCACACATAAATGTCTGGAAACTGAACTGCGAGCAATGATCCACTTTCTCTTTGAAAACACACACACATATATAAAAGCAAGACCTTTTGCTTTCTTTGGCCAAAGAAAACAATGGGTCATTCAGGCTGGTGACTAGAGCCTCTGTGGTTATATTTTCAAATGATTCAAGCCCGGTGTGTCCCTAGGGTGAGCTGTCCCCACGCCCCAGTGTGTGGACAAATGTCCTTGCTTTTCACCTCAGGTCTGTGTGGAGTGGCATGTCTGGAGAGCTCCCCCCAAGCCCCCCCCCTTGATTTGTGAGTAAGTGTGAGTAAGATGCCCAGGGGAAACAGAAAGTGGGGCTGGCCGTTAGACCTACCGGGACACCTGGGCGTCTTGTGGGCCGCGGCGGTGCCGCTGATGGGCCTTCCATTTGGTGTAACGCACCAACAGTACCCTGTGTAGCTGTGACACTGGACCTGCGGAGGAAGGACAGGAAGTGAGCTCACCGCAGATGAGTATACTTCACTCCATGGCAGTGAGGGCTGCTTCCCTGAACCTCAAGCCCTCCCCTCACATGTGGGACAAGCCAGTCCCCACTGCCTCTCAGTGAGCTTGTGGCTGGCTCAGGGAGAGGAGATAGAGTCCAGCGGTGAAAACACATTTCTACATCACCTCATGTTCCCCCCAGACAGCCCTCTGTCTGATCTTCAGGTGACCACAGCCTAAGGGACATCCAGCAAAGTTCCTTTTCCATGCCATCCTTTCTCCCCTCGTCTCCCAAATGTCAATGACTATGCTGAGACACGTGGACTCGCACTTCCGACCAGATCACAGGTGTTGATAGCAGAATGCTTTTCCTGGCCCCACCCCAGCCCCCGGAACCTGCTATTCTGGCAGCACACGGCAGACAGCTCTCAATAACAGCACTGACTTTCTCAAATTGGAACCAAGCTATTTTTGACAGCGTTTGGCCAACAGCGTGACCGTAGGCAGGCCATGACTTGATGTGGCAGCATCCGACTGTGGACTCAGTGGGATGGCTGAGTCATGGGGCTCGTGAGTGAGCTAAGCTACAATCAAACCCGGTAGACCAGGGCTTGTGAGCCTTTCTGAGAGAACTGTCTCATGCCATACTCATGCGGGACAAGAATGCACACACCAAAGCTGAGCACAGACACTGTGCCAGCTGGGTCTGGAACCCTCCCTCATATACCTCATTATGCCAAGAGACTCCAGCCTCAGGAAACATGATGACCATTCCCACTCAACCACTCTGGCTCCTTCCCTTTCACCCCCATTCCTGGTACCTCAACCTCAACGGTCCAGGCTTAGCCTCTCCCAGCAGCATGAATCACCTGACTGTAGGTGCCATCATCATTGCATTCCGGAATGAACACTTGCTGGAATTCCTTCCGGGCCTGCTCCTGGGTGTACTTCCTCTCAGCCACACACCTGGACACATCTGTGGGAAGACCACACAGAACAGTTACTGGGCAGGAGGAGAAGACAACAGATGTCATTCTAAGAGACAAGCACAAGCTGTTGAGAAAGCAGGGCACTGAGCAGGGAGGGGCTGTGCACTTCAGCAGGCACCTTCCCTCTTGGTCCCACAAGAGCTCATTCCTCATGCTGTCTAGATGGGAAATGTAGGCTGAGGACACTCCCTGAATGTGACTATGGAAAACAGGGAAGCCTGGCTTCCTAAATCCAAGAGGTAGGCTGTGCCAGGGCCCCAGAATGCAGGTGGGAGCCCAGGAGGTTCAACTCCAGTCAGAGGTACTAACTTAGAGGCAGGTCCTGGCCCCCTCACAGCACAAGGCATGATACTCCACAGTAGCCCAACACCTAGAAGATCTGAGGCCACCTTCAAGACTCACCTCTTTCCTCTGAATCTTGGTCTCTAGGATCTCAAAGTCTTTTCCAAACTGTCAGGGAAACATGATGATAAAAAACTAAACATCTCACAGCTAGTATAAAAAATAAAAAAATGAGGCTGTCTCAGTGATTTATTTTGTGCTATGAAGCATGAGAACTCCAGGGACTTCATGACTGGTAAAAATGAAAAAGTTCAAAAACAACCAAACAGGCTGGGCAAGGAGCTCAGTGGTAAAATGCTGTCTCTTTGCATCAGGGCCTGGGCTCAATCTTCTGCATGAATACAAAAGTACACTTAGGGCCAACAAGATGGTTCAGTGGACAAAGACTCATGCCATCAAACTTGCTGACCTAAGTTCAATTCCTAAGACCCACGTGGAAGGAAAAACCAACTCTTACAAGTTCTCCTCTGACCTCCACTTGTGCACTGTGGCATGTGCACACACACACACAGATGGATAGACAGACAGACAGAAGAGAGATAGGTGATAGGTAGGTAGATACACAGATAACATACATACAAATACACATGACAGATAGGTGGTACATACATTTATACATACACATACATAGATGATAGCTAGGTGACAGATCAATCAATAGAAAGATGATTGATAGGTAGATAGATACATATATAGGAGATAGATAGATAGATAGATAGATAGATAGATAGATAGATAGATAGATAGATAGATACATAGATACATAGATACATAGATACATAGATACATAGATACATAGATACATAGACAGATAGACATGCAAATAAATATAAAATACTGTAATTTTAAAGTATATTTGATTTCCCTCTAGGGAAGATGTACACAGAGCATTGATGACTTCAGTCCTCACTTTCTCTTCTGTTGACCAGACAGGATCTAGCAGGTGTCTGGGAATCACAGGAGAGTCCCTGGGTCACTTCAGAGGCCAGCAAGGAGGCTTTGGGTGTCACACTGTGGCCTGTCTCATGCTGCTTCAGAGGCCCAGCCACGAAAACCCTGTACCGTCTGCCACCCTGTGCACGCACTCTGGGTACCGCGCAGCGAGCTCTGGGTACCACACAGCGAGCCCCAGCCTTCTTCAGTTTGACCATCAGATCACCGCCCTGAATTTAATCCTGGAGGAGGATAGGCGGTCCGCGTGCCTGTCTCCCAGATGAAGAAACCACTGCGGCCTCTGCCCACCTCATCCTAAGCTGTCCATCCTCTTCTCTCCACAGTTATTCCTGGAGCTACAACTACGTTGTCATTGTGGGTACGGACCAGATGCACCGGTTTATCACAGCAGCTCTGGGGTCATGGGTGACCCTGCAGGAATCTCGGGGACAAAGCTTGCTGAGGATCTTCCAGACTTTCCCGGGGCCTCTCTTGTGTCTTTGGCACATCAGACACAGTGCACAACTGTCATAGACCTGCACACCTAAGAGGCACCCTCCACCTGCTCTTAGCCTCTAACCATCTTGGCCTCTGGCCTGACTTCCGGTGTTCCTAGGATCTAGTTTCATTTTTAAATTTTGTGTGTGTGTGTTTGTGTGTGTGTGTGTGTGTGTGTGTGTGTGTGTGTGTATAAAAGAGAGACATAGGAGGCCTGGAGGGACACACTTGTGTATGTACATGTCCATGGGCAGGCCATGTGCAGGTTGATATTGGGTGTCCTCTTCCATAACTCCCTACCCTTCAAACAGGGTTTCTCACTGAACATGGAGCTCATGCATTTGGTTAGGCTGGCCAGCCAACCCCAGGGATCCTCCTGTCTCTGACTCCCCAAAGCAGGGATTACAAGCACATGCTGCTATTTCCAGCTTCTTAGGTGGATGCTGGGAATTGAACTTGGGACTCCATGATTCTGAGATTTCACTTCACCGAGTGAATCATCTCTTTGTGCCAACAGGTGGTTTCACTGAAGTCTGTGTTCACTGAACAGGAACCACAGATTTGCTGGATTGTTTATTATTATTATTATTATTATTATTATTATTATTATTATTATTGAATAACCTATGGCTGTCTAAAAGAAAAAATGATATAAGCTTCAGGGGCCTCGGCTAGGGGAAAGATAGATGCATAAGCTATTCCTAATATTTGAGGCATCATGCAACATTCCAGAAGAGCATAATTCTCCAAGCAACTTGTGGGTTTCATCCTCAGCTTGAACTTACTTAAAGACTTCACATCACTCTGCTCAAGCCATTCTTGGACGTAAATCTGTGTAGTAGGATGCTTGCTCCAAGTTTACGGTTGGCATGTCCCAGACTAGCTCCTCATGGGAGACGATGACCACAGCAGCATGAAATCAGAAATCTACGTGTCAGAGAACTCGGCCACCTGCCTGCCATGCCTCACTCCAGACAAGTGCTGTCAGGTCTGTCCAAGGTCTCCACCAGGGAGATCCACTCGCCCTCCAGAGGCAGGGCCTGTAGGGGATCTGCACTACGAAATGGTGACATCTCCTTGTATTCTTTCTCTCACTGACTCTAAACTATTATGCCCCGGATGTATACAGCCACACAGATCAAAGAAAGCAAAGTCTTGCAAACCTTAAACACTATGTTTTTTCCAAACCTAAATTCTCAGCCAATTTTGAAAGAAGAGGATAGAAGTGTTCTTTTAGCAGAGTTTCACGTTACTGGCATTAAACTTATATCAGTGTTTTTGTTCTTTACACTTAGGCAGATACTTTCGAAAATAAACACTCCTCCTGTTCAGGGGGTACTTCGTTGAGATAGTTTTCTCTGGACCTTTTGTTTCTGTTGGGAGTATTAAATCCTCAAAACCTACACAAAATAAATATTACTGTGGTACCACTGAACGGTCCTAAAAGCTTCCCAGTTCAGGTCAGCGGCATTTACTGCCTTCCTGGTGCTGGGTGACCAAGCACTCTGCTGTCTCCACGGTGTCCAGCTCCAGCTGTCACCCAGAAAGAATCCTGCGTCTGGTACACAGACACCCTCTACCCCAGCCTCTGTCTACTTCTGTGGATTTGCCTACTCTGGACCTCACGTATGAGAGCCTCATGCCCAGACTGTCTCTCTCAGACTGACTCACAGCACTCCTCCGCTGCAGCATGGGCCGGTGTTTCCTGATTGGTTCACCCAGCCATCCGCTGACACACATGGCTGATCCCACCTTTTGGCTGCCATGCACATGCCACACTGAATATTTGCAGGTCACCCCTGAGCACCTGCTGCCATGTCCTGTGGGTTTAAACATAGGGGTGAAATTGCTATGTCACAAGTGACTTTGTCACTAGTGGGGAAGCTGCTGGGGAGGTTCTCACACTGGCTGGACTGTTTCATACCCATTGACCAAACAAGGGCTACATTGCACCACCTAGGAATTTGCCAATATCTGTCTCTTCTTTTAGCTGCGATAGCCATCTTAGTGAACATGACTCTTATTAACTTTTAAAGCGATGGTTAATTTCTATGTCACAGGAAAACTCAATGTAAGTAGAAATTACAACTTTAATATTCTCACTAGGGCTGGAGACATAGCTCAACAGTTAAGAGCACTGGCTACTCTTCCAGAGGGCCCAAGGTCAGTTCCCAGCACCAACACTGGGCAGCTCACAACCATGTGTAACTCCAGCTCCAGGGGATCCAACACTGTCTCTGGCTTTTGTTGATAGACACACACACACACACACACACACACACACACGGCATATACTCAGATACCACACATACACAAGTACACTCACAGACACATAAGAAAATTCTAATTAAATAAATGTATTAATAATTTAATCACCTAATTGTATATAATATGCTTTTTAATAGAACAGAGAAAATACCTTTGATGCAAATTTAATTAGACATTTTGGAGACCTGAAAGAGCCAAGACTTTACAAATAAAACAGCAAGGCGCCACTAACAATATCCGAACAGAAGTTTTTGATAAATTGTTGATTAATACTATTACATTTGGAAACAGCATTTTTTCCCCAGTCTCAAGTGAAGAATGAAACAGATCCCAGTGGGTCACAGAATTGTTTGCATATAAATTTACATTATCCCAGAAATGGTGGTGTTTGCTATGAAGAAGCAATGAGCAGGGATTTGCTATGGTTAATTCTGCTGTGTGTGTGTGTGTGTGTGTGTGTGTGTGTGTGTGTGTGTGTGTGTTTTAAATAGGAAGAAAATAATTTCCTATCTCGCTGAAACCACTCAAAACAGAATCATGCAGTCACTGGAAGAGATGGCTTTGCCAGATGTCTTCTATCAAAGAAAGAGTACAGAGGAGCAGTTGGGGTCAGGAGGGGCACTTTCAGAAAGCTTGTGCGAGGTGACAGTTCGTGGTCTCTGGGCACAGTGGGCACCTCCTTCAGAGCCCCCTGTTCAGCAGGAGCCTGTAGAGACCAACGTTCCCAGGGCTCTGCTCACCCCTGCCCCATGCTGAGATGCTGCGTGCCAAACTCTGTCCTAGCCTGCTTTCTAGCGCTGTGATAAACACCATGAGGAACTTGGAGAGCAAAGTGTTTATGTGGCTTATCCTTCCACGTCACAGTCCAACACTGGGGGAAGCCAGGATGGGAACTCAAGCAGGAAGCTTGAGGTAGGAACTCAAGCAGAGGCCATGGAGGGGTGCTGCTTACTGGCTTGCTCCCTTTGGCTTGCTCAGCCTGCTTTCTTATAGAACACAGAACCAGTGAGGCACCGCCCACAACGGGCTGGGCCCTCCCATAGAAATTATTAATCAGTAAAACGCCCCACAGACTTGCCTACAGGCAGTCTGGTGCAGGCATTTTCTCACCTAAGGTTCCTCTTCCCAAATAACTCTAGCTGGTCCCTAACACATGTCTTGTGCAGAGCCAGGTCCTCTAGGAGGGGGGTGGATGTCTCAGCGCCTTCTGGCAGGGGACACAGCAGGCAAACCAACTTGGAATTGGTTTGGCAGGCAAGGACACAGGTCTGAGTCTACACAGGCCACCCAGTCGTCATGGTTACCGTGAGGGCCATATGAACTTTCTAGGGTCAGGAGAAGCCTTCACTACTGTTCCCTGTGGCTCCGTGTAGCGGCCACAGAAATGATAGACTAGGAGAGCCCTGCCTTTGATGTCCATTGCCTCAAATAAAGGCAGACACTGTTTCAAAGCTGCAGTGCTTACACTTCACCCACTTGTAATTTAAGGCCAGACTCGGGGGATGGGGCAGGGAGGAGACAGCACCACAGTCACCCGTAGCTTGAAAGCACACTTCCTATCCGTACACTGGGGTGTCGGGGTGGGAAGAGAAGGCTTTTCAGGGTACCCTCTCCCAGCAGAGCACTGCTGTCTCAAGGAGCAATCAGCCAAAACAGCTTGTCCTGTGCTGAGAAGAGCAGAACAGTAACTCCTTTTAATTTCATGTGACAACGAAAATAAATGTGATTATAAAGCTAGAGGAACAGAGACAAAAAAGAAAATCATCCTAAATGTGTAGTGTAACACGAAGTACACAAATAGGAAGTGCCAGCGTGCAATTGGTGGTGTAAATGGGGCATGGCGGTTAAGTATCTCCACCACGTGTTCAGTGAGGGGTGGTTTCTATGGCCTGTAAACAAGGGGCGTCTAACCATCACCAGCTCTGCCACGAGAAACCACACAACAAATGCAGTCACCAGGTTCTTTATGGTGAAGGCTGACCGTCAGCTCTCCACATGGAGAGCCTGGCTGCTGCTGTGCACGAGGGCTCCTTCCCCGTTTAAGTGCACCCTGAGAGCACAGCTGAGCGGGAGCAAACGAGGGGTGGGGAGGGGCTGTCTCCTGCTTACTATTCCACGGCATTTGCTTGTGTTCCTGGCCACAGACTGGCTGGAAAAGGCATGAAAGCCGTGCAGTCACTTCTCAAGTCTATGATGACCTAGCAGCAATGGAAGCTGAGCGTGGTGGGAGTGGGGCTGCAGGTGCTGGATGGAGGAGAGCCACAGACACTCAGGAGAAAGGCTGAGCACACCCTCGCCTTCATATTTGCACACACTCTGCACCCGTGCTCAGACCTGCAAACTCACACATGTACTTGTGAAGGCTCACACCCGCACCTGTGTGCGGTCACATGCCCACACTAGCTCATATGTCACACATGTGCCCTCTCCCTGCACAGAGCCCTCATGCACAGCTATTTTCCTCGGTGGAACGCAGGTGCATCCACCCCTCGCTGCAGCGGCCAGCAGAACCATCCAAGCATTCCCACGGGTCCTTCCATAGCGGAGTGGAGCACATACGTGTTCTCACGTGGGCCAACACAGGCCCCTGCATGAGACTGCATGCTTCCCAGCCTGCCTCCGTGTTGCCTTTACCACTAGCATAGGTTTGTCTTCAAACGTGGGATCATGAGTATGTACAGAAAACGAGGAGACGTTGGAGCTTGGGACCGCTTTCCAGTTTGCTGCTTGCCCATCAGTAAAGGTATGTCGGAGGTCTTTCAGAAAGAGGCCACCTTCAGACAGGAAGAACCCTCAAGGTCCGTGTGTGTGTGTGTCTTGGAGGTAGAAGACAGATGTTGCCTGACCTCCCCAGCTCCTTGAGGGACAGCTGGAGAGCTGAGCTCGGGTGGAGGCTGGAGAGTCGAGTGTTAATCTCTCTGTTAGATAAGGATGCCGAGGGCACTGTCCTAGCGTAGTGAGAACTCTCTGCAGCCTCATAGCCAGGACTGTTTATTCCTGTCGCAGGGTCAGAAGACCACCCTGTGAGTTCAGGCACCTCAGGCCCTCCCAGCGGCTGCTGCTTATGTCCCTCCTGTGTCGGGGACCCCGGTACTGACGGGTGGGGGGCACAGGAGAACTGGCTGGGCACTGAACATCTGCACCTCCCCGTGGGAGTCCACTTCGTGCTCTTGGTCTAGAAACCTTTAAGAGAGCTGTTTTCGGAAATCTATTATAGTTTTATTCCCAGAAATCTCAAAATAATTCCAAGGCTTCCTGGCATGTGACCTTTTTCTTCTTTTCTTCCACCCCCCCCCTTTTTTTTAATTCAGTTCCAGAGATTTTGTTGAAAAGAAAAGCAGCCATACTGGTCCCAGATCAAAAGAAAAATATTAATATGTTTGCTGAGTTCTGAAAACACAAACTCCACAAATTTCTATGAAAACACGAGAAAAATCCATCAGTCTAAACCACTGCAATTCCTGTCAGGGTCAATGTCAAATCATGACATGAGACACGTTCAATATTTTAATTCTATTTAATTAAATGTGGAACAAAATAAAAATATTTTAATTGTTGTCTCCAAAGAAGCACATGCAAGAGAGACAGACCCACAAATCTGTCACCCACAAAATATGTAAAAATGGCCTCAAACTACGGGTGCCAGCTGTAGCTGGACGCCCTACAGCGTGGCCAGCTTCCACCCTAGCAGAAAGGGTGGGTGGACATTGTACTTCTTAAAGGGCAATATGGAAAAAAACAAAACTTGATTTCATGCCTCTTTGTCTAGCTCAGGGGACCAGAGCTAATATGGGTCTGGTAGAGCTTACAGCCTTTGTAGTCTTTGAAAGATGAAGGAGATTGTCAGTTGTGGCATGATTCACCAGGCAGCCAATGCTGTTCCTGGGTCTCATGGCATGAGGTCCATTCCCATAGGCCATCTCTCCCAGGGTTGATGCGCAGTGTGGGAGGAGTAGCCCGCGGGACTATAGGTTAGCAATGCCTAGTGGTGTAAGCCGCCCTACACAAAGCTCCTATCCCCTGTTAATCCCTTACTTCCGCTCTGTGACAGGTCATGGGCAAAGGTATACCCCAACAGATAAAATTCACTCACCATAGATGGGAGCAAGCCTCCTGGGGTCCCACCTGTACCCCAGTGTGCCAGAGGCGTGCGATGCCTACCTATCTTGAAGAATACGCCTGTGGAGGACACCCTCTCCTCCAGCTCTGCATGTACTACTTGTGCTGGCTACAACCCCACATAGGCAGAACATAAGCAGGACTCAGAAGCTGCTGGAGTCTGTGGTGTTTTTATTGTAACCCTTTCTATTTAAGTTACACTTGCTTTGGAGAGGCGTCACATCTGTGTCTCCCCGTTATGATTTTAGTGATTGCAGGTTCCCCCCATGAAGGGATGAAAACTCCACTATGAGAATTATCCACAAACAGGACTGCACATAGCAATGACCCAGGACACCCTGAGAGACCATCTCTGTACACTTCAAGCTGACTCCTGTCGCAAAGAAATCAAATTGTGACCAGAGCCGGCAGAAGTCCAAGCAGCTCCCCTAGAAAGAGAGAGAGCACCCCCCCACACACACACACACACTGTCATTTTGCCACCGCTGAAATCATAAAGCCCCCACCCCAGGCCTCATCACTCTCCTCATGTCTTTACTGGTCCTCAGCAACCATGGCAGCAGCAGCTCAGTCTGACCACTTCCTTGTGGTCCGTCATAGGATGACCAGCTGGGGTCATCCAAGAGAATGTGGCCGGAAGCAGGAACAAAGGATGCCAGGCTTTGCAGAGCCACGTGACCGCCACTGAGCTTCCCACGGGGCTCAGTTTTGAAAGCCGAGATTTCCTAGGCAATTGCTTCTAGACGCTTTGGTCAGGATTACACCCTAGTATTTTAAAACGTTTTTCATTTGTTCCTCTTCCTTCTGTACATATAGCTGAGATAGCAACAGTTCCTTAAATGTATGTTTAGCACTCACTGCTCAGACATCAGTGAGGGAAGGACATGGAGCCAGGTGTGGCCGCTGTCATATCAACTGCCCACAGCCTCTGGCACCATGCTGGTAGAGAATCCATTAAACCCACCGGCGCTCCTTCAGCCACACTGTCTATTTAGAGGAGTGAGAATTCTGGGAAGAGTGGCCTGTGGCTGGAATTGCAAGAGTAGTAAGCCGCCCTACACAAAGCTCCTATCCCCTGTTAATCCCTTACTTCCGCTCTGTGACAGGTCATGGGCAAAGGTATACCCCAACAGATAAAATTCACTCACCATAGATGGGAGCAAGCCTCCTGGGGTCCCACCTGTACCCCAGTGTGCCAGAGGCGTGTGCACAGGACAGGACTCCTTGAATTTGAAAAGTATTCCTAAAATACATATTCGATCTCTATAATGAGCAGACTCAGTCACTCCTTAAAGCACTGGGACATGAAGCACCACTTTGGGGTCCAGATTGTGACACCAAGAGGCAAAGCCTAAGGACAACTCAGAATTCCAACAGGGAGTTCCATGTCTCTTCCTGGTGGCATGTGCAGCATCCTGCCATCATGGTACCCAGCCACCTCAGAAGAAGTGCACAGGCTAGAAGCATCCATAACTGAGCCCAGCCCAAAACAGAGTGTGAGACCTCTTAGGACAGAGAGGAGACTGCTTGCTCTCAACCTACAAGGTGCTACAAGGAAGCAGATTCCTGTGCTGCCCATGGGGTAGCGCCTCAGTCATAAGGGACTGCAGGGTGAATCTGAATGGAACCTTTGTGAGATGTTCTCTGAGACCAGAGAGCACTGTTCAAGGAGTCTTTCCAGGAGGGGAAGCAACAACTCACCAAAGTCATCAACTCTAAGGAAACGTCAGGACCTAATACAAGACTTGACTTTGAATGAACCAAAGAGGTGATATGTTAGTTAGAGCAGAGCCACCCACTGCATACCTGAATGTGCCAAGTGGTGGTGGTGGTGGTGTGTGTGTGTACATGTGTGTGTGTGTGTGTGTGTGTGTGTGTGTGTGTAAGTGCATATGCGTACATCCATGTGCATGGCTACATGTTTATGGGGATGTGAAAACATGTTTGCAGAAGTATGTGTGTGACTGCATGTATTCTTCACAATAAATAAAAATTTCTCATTCATATGTTCCCTGAGAAAATAAAACATCCAGAGAGAGACAAAAGGCAACGGGACAAAGTTACAACATGGAGTATGTAATGTCAGGTGGATGAGAGGCAATAAGCTATTTAGTGTTTGTTTGTTTTTTTAATAAACAAAACTTGATGTTTAGGGGCAAACACAGAATGTCATTGGCAAATGACATTCATCCTAAGAATCCTCTTTTCCTCATTACCACTAAGAAAGGCAGATGACCACCAGTAGGTTATTTTGTGTGTGTGTGTGTGTGTGTGTGTGTGTGTGTGTGTGTGCAGTACTGAGTATTCTCGTTGTGATATTGTTCGTTCCCCGCCTGCCCACCCCCCCCCGACACACACACATAAGACAGGGTCTCACAATGCAGCTATACTGGCCTTGAACCCAAAGAGCTCTCCTAGACTCACCCTCGGATGACCTAGGATTATCAAGCATGACCCACCATGACTATGTCCCGAGCACTAAACCTGGGGCTTCATTCACGCTAGGCAAGCATGCTACCACAGTGCTGCCTCCCAACCCTCTCCTCACTTTTCGTATTATCTTGAGGTAGGGTCTCACTAGTCCAGGCAGGATTCTCCTGCCTCAGGTTCCCAAGTACTGGGATTTCAGGCCCTATCACGCCCGGCCGGAATAGAGACATTTGATCTTGTTAGTGGGAGAGCCCTCTGGGCTAAAGGACAGTCTGTCTGCATTACCTGTAACAGTGACCCAGGTCTGCCTAGCAGAACTGTGCAATTTGACAGAATGAGTAAACAATTTGGCAACTCGGTTAATTGCAGGCAGAGGCATGGCCCTGGTGGCGGTTGATGTGGTTGGGCTGTTTAGAGGGGAGGATTGTCGGGGTTAATGGCTCATCAACACACATCTTCTCAAGGCCATTTTAGTCTGTGTGGTCTTGTTTCCCAGAGATTCAGAGAAAGTAAATCCCCTTTGAAAGCGCTCTGTGCTTGCCGCTAAGCTGAACCCTTCATTACTGTGGGAAGCTTTTCCAGCTTTTCTCTAAGCTCTAACTCTGAATCTAGTTGCTAATCAGAAGACTGACAAGTCCAAGGGTAAAGTCCACACTAAACTGACCTCACTCACTGAAAAAAAAAAAAAAAAAAAAAAAAAAAGGAAAAGCTGATAATTATCTTAGAGCACTTTAAGGGGAAAACAAACAAACAAACCTGAAGCGCTGGCAATAAATTTGTTTTACGATGACATAAAACACTTTGGGAGCATCAGACAGTTTGTAAAAATGACTGCTTTGTGGCTGGAGATGGTTCAGTTGCTAGAGTTGCTTGCCTAGCATGCAACCACACCATAAACTAGGTGTGGTTGTATCCATCTTTAATCCCAGTACTCTGGAAGTGGAAGTACAAGGATCATAAGTTCAAAGCTGGCCTTTGCTACATAGTAAGTTCCAGGCTAGCCTGGCCTACATAAAACACCATCTAAAAAAATTATTACTTTAAAAGTCATAAAAATTACTCTTCAAAATGCTCTGAGAAATAATTACCAGCTTAGAAACTTTCAAGCTATTAAGTGTGAAAGTAAAATACCCATGCCCTGTCCACACAGCACTCTCTTCCAGCCAGGACCATCACTGCTCACCTTTGCAGTTCCCACGATGGGCAATCTCCAGCTGTGGATCTTTGCACTTGGCCCGCTGGAACTCACATCGGGACAGGAAGGTCCGCCCATCAGAGGCGCACAGAGGCTTCTGAGAGGAGCTCGGGCAGTCCAGGCTGCAGTCTCTGTCTTTGTCTTGATCGACTCTCAAGAACTTGGGGGAGAAAGAGAAGCAAGAGAAATTTAAAGAACTCTCGTTGAGAGGACAACCAACTCTGCAGTCAGAGAAAGACTCCAAAGAAACATCGCCACTCTGTGCTCACACCTGACAGAACCGTCAAGGGAATTGCTTTCAAAATGGTAAGTCATCATCCGTTTCACAAATAGATAACAGCTGACAGGGCCAAGCCTAAGGTCTGCCAGGAAGACACATGCAGCCCTTCTCCTACTCACCTTCCCCTTAGGAACCTAGGAAGGAGATCGCCTACTCTGTCATCCTAAGAATCTGTGGTTGTCATTGTTGCTGTTTATAGCCCTTCTGTCCATCCTCTCCTACCTATGGAAGCCGCAAATGTCAGGAGTATGCCCTGCAGGGATGGGAAGGAGAGCCTCCCTTTCAAAATGGTTCCATTGTCAGAAACATTTGTGTTTACCCCAGTGAATTAGGTTATTGGCTCTTGTTTTGGGTTTTGTTGTTGTTGTTTTCCTACCACAGGGTGTTATGTAGCCCAGGGTGGTCTCAAATTTGCTATTGAGTCAAGGATGGCTTTGAACTCCTAACTCCCCTAGCCTCCACCTTCCAAGTTCTGAGATTACTGGAACATACCACTTCATCTCATAATTTTTATTCTTATGTCTTGAAAGTTATTGTTTTTCAACAATTGTTGTTGAGTGAATGTTTGGTCCTACAATTGAGAAGCTGCTGCACCCCAAGGTGCTGAAATGAAATTCTTTGGACTGCTTGTCTCAATGTTTCCCAATGCAGGAAGAGTAGGATCTAAGGGGCCACACTCCTCACAAGTTCTCACAAGAGCAATCTGTAGGACCCATGGAGCTTACCCACAGGAGCATTTTGCTTGATGTAGTTCCCAAGTACAGATTTCCCAGGATTTTGAGCCCTCTTTCTTCGCTCATACACTTGAATTCACTATGACTCCTACAGAAATCTCAAGCCAGACACTTCTGGCCCTGCCCATTCTCCTTGGACAAGATATCAAGTTTCCTGGCCAATCTTTACCTTGCTTCCTAGTCTTCATGCCCCAGACCATGTCTTGTCTCATCATGCACTGAGCCAGAGAGAAGAGCAAGCTGAACCACAGCCACTCTGGTTGTGAGTGCCTCCCATAATGCAAGTTTCACCTCTGGAGCCAAGGCTAGACACAGAGCCTTAGACAAGGCGCTGCCAGGGCACAGGACTGAAGGGAAGATAGTGCAGGCCATTTTGAAAGCAAATGGATAACTCCCAAATTTTCTGGAACTGGAGAACAACACCTGACTGAGTTGGAAACTCAGCTCCACTCTGCAGCCTGGAGTTTGCAGACAAAGCTGTACCAAGAGGTCTGGCCTTAAGAAGGTTTTAGTCATCTGAACAAGTGTTGTCTCTAACTATGTGGCCTCACATTGGTCATCCACTGTCTCCAGGGGAAATGGTCCCCATGAAGATGGAGACATAGACTGTTCTTAATCCTCATCTATGAACAAGGTGGGTCTGAGGAGTGATTGTAGAGCCCAGCTGTGAAAACTGAAGCCTCCGAATTCAGGGCCTATATTCAATAGCTGGTGCAAGAAAGCCTTCATACTTCACAGCCTCTGAGTTACATTTGTAGACATTTAAAAACAAAGAGAAACTACTGAATGAAATACATTTTTGTCATAAATTACAAAACTAGATAAAATCTGAGGGCCAGAAAGACACCTGTGTGGCCCAGGCAGACATGGAGAGAGACACAGACCAGGGCTCTGTGCCTAAAATGAAGGATTTGCATTAGCTTCAGAACTGGGACACTGCATCATGCCCCGGGCACTCACAGCCTCTTCATGTGTGAAATGAAGACGATAAAACAATGCCCATTTCATAAAGATCACCATGAACATAAAACTAGATTGTGTTCTCGAAATATCTTGACTAGACACAAAGACATCATTGGCAATGAACCCTACTAATCACATATGTAGGGTTTATTATTTTAATATGCCCATGTCCACTGTGGCTTCTTTCAAACACTCACACAAATACTACTGTCCTATGTGAGCTCCAGACACACAGGAGCTCCTCCTACCTATGCTTATTTCCAGATAAAAGATTAGTAAAAGAGCGAAGTGGGTTAAAAGGGGGACAGTAAGTCTTTTAGGAAGGTGTTAGAAAGGTGTGGGAAGATTCACGTAAGGAAAAACAGAAGCTCGGCTCTGTCCCAGGGTGGCTGGAATAAGTTAGGGGGCATTTGGAGACAGGTGGACATGGAGAGACTAGGGCTAGAGATCAGTCTCCCAGGACCACAGGTAAGAAAAATGTCACCTTGCATGAGGAGTGAAGGTGGCCACCCAGGATGAGGGTATGATAGATAACCCCAACTCTATGACATGGCTGAAGATCTAGACAGAGCAGAAAACATCTAAGACATCCATTCATATGTTCTCTCTTTCTCTCTCTCTCTTTCTCTCTCTCTCTCCTTTCTTCCCTCTTTCCCTCCCTCCTCTGATTTTATTATTTGTTTTAGTGGACATAAAACCGTGTTTGCTTATTTTATAGACACATTAGGCATGACTATTTGGGTACTGTGATCTGACATTTCCTATGATTCTCTCAGCTTCTTCAGTGTGGTAAGGAAGGCACAGCTGGGCTCACATACGGGTCAGAGTGTCCTTTTTGCTCTACAGTTCTCTTCCTCATGCCCCTGAACGTTTCCTCTTATCTCTTGTCCTTGCCTTCTCCTCCTACCTACTACCAGTGATGGAAGCAGGTGCCTTTGCTTATCGTTGGCACTTCCTGGATGAAGTTCAGTTAAGACTGATACGGTTTGTGTATATAGAGTTAGTGTGAACTTCCTTATCTTAATTTCTTCCTAACAGGGCTGCTGTAGTTACTCCCATAAAAGAGTTATCTTTGGCACTAATGAAATCACCTTCCTCTGCATTCAGTCATTATTCTTTTGGGTCAGAGGTGCTGTATCTGCAGACTCACCATGCAGTCCTGAGACAGACGTGGGCTTCAGACAGACCTGCTCTGTCTGAGATTTCCTCACTGTAAAGTTTGTGAAGGTTCCACGGTCCACATGCACTGTCTCCAGTAACAAGCAAGAGGCAGTTTCCTATCCAAGACCCCAGGAGGAAGTAAGAAAGTGCCAATAAAACATCAACAACTCTCATTGCAGGTCACAGGTCTGGGCTACCACACAGGCTTGGGATACGGAAGAACCTTAAGTGAATACTCAGCAAGTCAAGTTGGAACCCTTTAACTGGAAACTGCTGGGAGATGCCTTTTTACCCATGTACATGGTCTCAGTGCCTCCTACAGGACTGGCCTTGTGTTGATGCTCAATAGTGCTCTATAGCCTGAGCCATGTCAATGTGGCAGGGAGGATGGCAGGGAGAGGAGAGTTTGCGAAATTGAGGTAGGACTCCAAGAGACGACCTGGAGCTCAAAGAATACTGAAAAGCCAGCAAGCTTGTAGAAGGTCCCTGTGGGTCCTCCCACTGTCTGTCCCCTCACTCCTGCTTCTCCTTTTCCTCAGGCTTCATCACCTCCTGGGCTGTCTCCCTGATTAGAGCTTGAACAAGCTCACTGTTACAGTGCTGAGCCAGGCTTTGGAAGCTTCTGCAAGCCTTGTTTGCCACGTGCATTATTTCCTTCCAGTTAGATCCTTCTCACGAAATGCTGCCAGTAGCCTTATCTTGCAAAGGAGGCAACAAGACAGCCAATGATCACCATGCTCCTGTGCTTGCACAGAGGACAAGTGCAGGCGTCCTCAGGGGTCAGACTCAGCAGCCTGCTGCTATGAAAACGCAAACCATGGAGTCCTGCAAGGTGTCGCATAGAAACTACATTATAACTTTATTATACAGTTGAGTTGAAAGCCCGTCCTCAGCAGAACCCAACCCGTGGAAATACACAAACAATCCAGGTACACATGACTTCAAGAGGCAACCTATGCCTGTAAGTCTCTGCAGTGCTGGCTAACCGGCATGAAGCCAAGCCCTTTGCTTTCCACCACACAGCATGCAGCTTTCTCAAGCCCTCAGAAGATCAGAGGAACCCTACTGCTTAGCCAACTCAAAAGCAAACCTGGGGAGCAATTTCCTAAGAGTGAGGGATGTACCAATCAAGTTCGTAAGTGAGGCTGAAGCAGGGGGCAGCCGTTTCCTAAGCGCCATCTTTCCAGACCCCACCATCTTTGTATTTTAAATATCTGTAATGTGAACCAGGCCTGGAGTGGCCAAGGGCTCTTGGACCCCTGAATGGAGGCCAACCAATGTCCACTCCTCAGCCCATCCAGACCCTTGTGCTACTGAAGATCTCCCTCATTCTCTGCCAACCAACACACCATCACACAGCTGTGCCTGCACTCACACACACTTTTACTTCCTGGGAAACCATGTTCCTCACACTTTCTTAGAGCAGAATGAGTGTTTTCCAGGAAGCCCAAGCCAGGATCTCCCTGGAATCATTGGTGCAAAGTGATCTCACACTTGGGGCCCTACTGGGGGAGCTAGCTTGTGAATGAACAGCTCTGAGAAGATCCTGTGTCCCACTGAAACAGGCACTTAGATTGTGCTTCTGTTCAAAAGTATTGACTCCTCAGTTGGGCCCACAAGGAAATGGAAAGCAGGATGGACGCCTGACACCTGTGCCTTATTTTTGCATCCGTCTGTCTCCTTTACTTTGCATGAAAGCACAGAGATGTTTTTAACCTTTCTTCTTGGGTTGCCTTTTATTCCCAGATGATCATAGCCTGTCAGGAAAGACACCCCCAACACACACACAAACGCACCCATCACTAGTAATTATCCATCAGAGAAGGCTTCACCTGGAGCAGAAATGAGCACAACCGGAGAACCCCCTTGTCCCCTCTTTCAGGCCATCCTGTGGTGCTGGGAGGAGCTGAGTCAATGATGGACCAACAACAGGCAGGACCACTCCTTGGCCAGGGATATTTAATGGTGAATACCCAGTCCACCTCCTCGGTTCTGAGTCTATTTAAACTAAACTCTCATGTCAGTATCCTGAAGGTGAACTTGGGGTCACTGGACCCTTCATCTACTCCCCTTCCCAGGGTGGCCATATTAAGTAAGTCTCTCATTCTCTCATTATCATGTTGAGATGTGTGACCAAGCCCAACATATTGTGGCTGCTGGAACCAGGGCTTTTGCCCTAAAAGTTCCAGTTACATCATCACCGAGGGAAAGGCTCAGTGACCACCCAGACAAACTGCAAGGACACTTGGGTGGAGGTGGGACTCCAAGAAAATGCCTCCTCTCCAGCCTGATGCCTCGTGCAAGGAACCTATGAGAAGAAGACAAATCTTTTCCCTGTGGCAGAAAGGGTGAAAGCGTTTTGCCCAATGCTCAAAGTGCAGATATCCTCCCTGTGGGGCAATGCTGATGAGGACAGTGGCCCAGGACTTAGTCAGAGCAAGAAGGATGAGCTCATAGACCAGTAGATAGGTACCATTTCCAGTGCTCATGCAGATAGTCAGCAAGGTCACCAGACCCAAACTCAAGGCTGAACCTGTCTCCTCCCTTCATCCCAACAGCACTTGCCAGGAAGCCAGGCTGAGTCTTCCTCTTCCAAGAAGGTAAGTGTGCATGCTTGGGAATGAGCCAGGAAGGACACCATGGCAAGATGGGAGAAGGCCTGGGGTCCGGGATTGATTGTAAGCCCTGTCCAGGAACTCCCTCAGCCAGTACCTCCACTCTCCCTCACCTTGCTTCACATGTGGGGGAGGAATTCTTGAAATATTTTTAGATTTGTTTACACTGTGAGATAGATGGCCAGGTCGTGGAATCCTGGAGAGAAGGCCCTCCCCATCTCTGCCCGTCTGGTATAGCTACCTCCCTCCTTGAAGCCGCAGTGCTATCTCCAGCCTTGGAGCAGAAACGCAATCTAAGAGATACGGTCTGGTGCTGAGCACCACAGCGCTGGACGCTGGCCTGCAGTCCTTCACCTGACACCTCCCGACTGGGCATCAGGCACCCTTCTCTCAGGTGCTGCCATGCTGGCCACTGAGCCCACAGCAGGGCCTGGGACCCACAGAAACACTCAGCAGTGCTGTTTCTTTCGGGCCCTTTTATGATTCAATAGAACCCTCAGGAGCCCAAATGTATTTTTCCCCAGACCCTGGAGTCCAGTAAGAAACCACCTACACTTGCAGCTTCTACAGTTAAACTAATTACAATAAAGTAAAATTAGAAATTCCACTGCCCACTGGTCCCAGCTGCACTTTGAGTTCTTGGTGGTCCCTGTGGCAGCTGCTGCAGCTCTGACAGCAGGGGTCATAAAATATGCTACCATCAGAGGCCATTCCTTCTTTATCTAGAAACAAGGGCTAAAGGGTGATTACTTCCCTATGCTAGCTCCCTAAAGCTGAGCTTTTCACGAAAACATGCTAAAAAGGCTAAAAATATTTTTTTTTTTAAAGAAGACAAGTGAAAATGAATTCTGTAGCACATGACAAGTTAAATGAGTCAAAACTGCGGGGGAAAGAACATTTATTTAATTATCTTGAAATCCACACTTTTGATTGTAGAGAAGGAAGAAATGTTTTAATTACAGGAAGTCGAGAAGCTAGGGCTTGTGTGGAGGAAAGGAAGGATTTCCAGGTGCCTCAGAGTGCTTAAACAAGAGGGGCAAAGTGGAGAGGGGACTCCCATGGGTGGCCGTAAGGAAGGAGTTCTGAGAAGGGGGCTCCCAGGGGAAGGCTCCTCGTGAGGCAGCTCTCAGAAGGCTGGTTCTCAGATCCCATCGGAGCCCACAGAGCCCACTGCCTGACACTAACCCAAGGGGGGCACAGATAACAAGACCTAGAGAAGTGAGGCCACTGCAAAGAGGAGCCTAGCGATGAGGCCAGCGTCCGTGAGACTGTGGCCAAGGGTCTACAGGCACAAGTTGGGGTTGGGGAGAGTCTGAGGTCTGTCCCAGAAGACAGCTCAGCTCTTCTTAACAGCTTGTTTCACCGAGTACTTGTCAGGACACACTGCCAGGCCAGGACTCTCACCGTGGGGTGAATGTGCACTAGTCTTCATCTGTTTTCTATACACTAGTGAGAACTTAAATGTTGTGCACAGGTTCTCAGAGGATGTGGAGGGGCTGTGGATGAGACCCCAGGATGCTCTCATCGGTCAGCGTCAGAGAAAGTACAGGATGAAGGTTCTCAAACTGGCTGTCACAGGCTTCCCTGATAGTATCTCTGGTGATACGACTGCCCTCAAGGAAGAACTGGAGCAGACAGGACCCATAGGTCTTGCTCTTGACACATGAGCCCTCTTCCCTATTCATCAGAGACACAGCAATCCCTGCATGAGGGAAGCTTGCCTTAGCTCAGGGGCCCCGTGACAGGAAGCACGCGCCCTCAGTGCCTCTTGTCAGTGCATTCAGCTGACCTACCAAGCCTGGCTCCCACCTGGGACGTTGAGATAAAGGTTATCATCACAGCATTTTGTCACCAAATGTCTCACAAAGGAGAATAAGAAGGCCTCTTCACACCTGGGCATGGCCCTGTGGAGGGTGTGCGTGCAAGGGAGGAAAGAGGATTATGCTGGTTAATTTTAGTTTGGAGGTGAAAACAAGTCATTTGGGCATAGGAAACCTCAACTGAGAAAAGGCCTTTACATCACTGGCCCGTACATAAGACTTTGGACATTTTTTCTCATTAATGATTACTACGAGAGGGCCCTGGCCACTCTGGGTGGTGTCACTCATGGGCAGGAGGGCCCTAGTCTTGCAAGAAAGCAGGCTGCCTATGCCATGAGGAACAAGACAGTAAGCAGCATTCCGTCATGGCTCTGCTTCTGCTCTAGCCTCCAGAGCAGGTACCTGCCTGGAGTTCCTGCCCTGCATTCCGTTGGTGATGGACTTAATAAATCCTTTCCTTCCCAAGTTAATCTTGGTCATGGTGCTTATCACAGCAATAGAAAGCAAGCTAAGATAAGGCTCCATTCAGCTCATCTCCCTACACTTAGCCAGCTGGGTGACTTGAGGCTGGGGACAGCTAAGACTTACTCTGTCCCTATTCTGGCTGAGGCCATGTCTCTCCCTCCCAAGTCTGGAAAACCCAGGGCAGGAGGACATCAGTGCCCTGGCAGTTTCTTGGCTTCTGACAGTTTTGTGGTACTTGGATCATGCCTCCAGCCTGGGCTTACTCCCACCTTTAGGAGAAAGAATGCAAACATGCTGGTACCCTCCTACCAACTTGGCTGGCTCCCTTCCTTAATCAGTCACTTCATTTGCTCAGAGACAAAGAGGACATGCCCTCTTTACATCTGCTATCGCTAAAACAACTTTTTAAAACCTAGACCATTGTGCCTGAAATCATGTCAGCCCAAGAAAACAACAGGGTTTATGATGGAGACGGAGGCGTGACTTTAACTTAGGAGGGTGTGAGGGCATCTGAATGGCTCGCTAATAATATCTTCAAGTTGCCGGGCCCGTGATGTAGGCAGTGCAGAGACTGCAAGAATGTTAGGCTACAAAAGTGTCACATCTCAGAAGTTCTCAAAAGACAGAGAATGGGAAGAAACAACGGAAAAGGCCACGGCAGTCAAGAGGGTTGAGAGGCCCAGAGCTGAGGAATACGTGCTCAGGTGGAATGACTTCCTAAGTCATCATTTATCTAAGATTGATATACTTACAGAAAACAAACATATTGAATTGCCAATTCCTCCCAAACTTACTATAACTACTAGTACTTAGTACATTTGGTGTTGTATTACTAAATCAGGTCAACATAATTTGCATTGCCACACTGTGATAGCCAACCCTTGTGACAGCAATGGTGTCCGTCGGACTGGTATGGTGGCTTTTCTACATTTTCTGGGCAGGAAGTTTTCCTTTGGTTTTAGAGACCTGCCATTCATTGTAACATTTGTCCAGCACCCACACACGGCAAAGCCATACAATCTCATACAAGGTTAAGGTTCTAAGAAAACAGCAATCACTGTCCAAGAGTCTAAGCTATTCCTCACTGTGCATATGATGAAGTGAGGGATCTTGTTCAGAATAAAAAACACTCTTCAGTGGGGAGCTCTGATAGGGCTTAGAACACGTATCTTTGTGTTGCCTCTGTCTACGTGTGGTCCATGTGACCATCTCTCAGACTGTCATCCATCTCTCAGGTCCCTTCCGAAAGCAAATCTGCAGTCCATCTGCCTCAGCAGAAATTCCAACTTGATGTTTGGTCACAAACATTAACACTGCCCCATAAATAGGACCACTTTTTTGTCATGTGACAGAATCAGGATGCTGATAGACCATTGAGTCCTACCTTCTGTGAAAGGAACTCCTCTGGGTTCACATTGGGGATCAGGGGTTAAACACAGCTGTGAAAACTGGATCCATTCATGCTCTTAGTGTTGCACAAGAGAAAATGGGGCCTATAGGCATGTGCACACACATTCTCCTGCCTGTGCACGTGTGTGTGTGTGTGTGTGTGTGTGTGTGTGTGTGTGTGTGTGTCTGTGGAGGTTAGGCTAAGGGTGTGCTTGAGACAGTAAGCAGTGGAAAGTCTCATTTAAATCCCCTCCCTCAACTTTATGGTTTTGAAAGGCAAGGCTGCATTTTTGTTGTCCTGGGAAATTCTCCCTTGAAAAACAACCTTCAATTGTTCAGGACAGGAGTCCCGGAAGCTAGGGAATGAACATCAGGGATAGATCTTCCTACAGGGACCTGGACCACACCTCACCTTCCTGCCTGCTCCTGCTCCTTGTTATAGAAGCCACAGCAAGCTTAGCCACCTGGTGTCCTTATACAGAGGATCTGGACCACATCTTTCCATCACTGCTTCTTCCAAGAAGTTACCAGCAAGCTGTTCAGTGAGGTGGGAAGAATGTCTCTCTACAGACTTAGCTCTGAAAGGCTGTGCTTTATTCCTGTGAATTTCAGAGCTGGCTCATGTTGTCTCCTCTCCCAAAGCCAATGGTGGTTGTGAACACTTCCAAACCCACTGTGACTCACCATCAACCACTATCTGTGGGCAGCTGGGATGAGGAAAACAATGAGCATCTGGTGCTTCGGGACATGATCAAGTGACCATGTTAAGGCACATGGAGGTCACGGGTCCTGGATTAGGGGTTACTCGGTTACCACCCTCACCACAGATAAGTTCGGATCTCAAGAGAGGAAGAGGGGAGCTGCAACAGGTGGATGAGGGTACTTAGGGTACTGAAACCTATAGGGAGGGTTTTTATCAGCTGCCTAGCCAACTCCATCCAGCACGCTTCTGAATAGTTCTTAAGAGGTTAAACCAAAAGGAAGCCACCAGCCACTGTGCACCATCTTCAGTTCTCTGGCTGCCAGAGACCTACTGGTGAGTCACTGGAGGCTAGAAGAACCCCATGCAGGATGACTGCTAGCCTGCAGAGGAGTCATCTCCAGAAGGCATGGCTGTGCGCTGAGGTCCTGCCTTAGCCCTCCCTCTAATGAAGTTACAGGGTTTGGCTTGGAAAGCAGAGTTGGCTATAAAATCTTGGTAGAACCAGCAGAAGATGAACACACTGAACAGGGAGGCAGATGGTGTCCTCAGATCAGCCCTCTAGCACCATCACCAAGCCACTGGTGAGTCACAGTGGGTTTGGAAGTGCGCAGAGTAAGCATTAGCTTTGGGAAGGAAAGCAATAGGAGCCAGCTCTTAAGTTCACAGGATAAATCACATCCCTTCCAGGGCTAAATCTCCATCAAGGCAGCCTTCCTACCCCAAGAGAAAGGCTTACTGCTCATTCTGTGAAGAAGTGGTAAATGAGACGAGCCCTTCTTAATTGCCTCTCTTCTACTCAGCCGCACAAAGAAACGTGTGGGTCTTTCACAAAAGTTGGACATCAGTTTCTTTGCAGAAAGACAGAACCTGAGCAGTGGGCAAGTCACACATCAGGACCAGATCTTTCGATGGGCACCCTGCTCCTTTGAATGTGGAGTTGTTTAAATTCCTGGTTCTGCCATTTGGTTGTTTTTTCAATGATGTTGAGAAAGATGCTGGAGCTGTGGAGCTCATTCACTCTTTGGTTCAGGAGATTCTCTCTCTCTCTCTCTCTCTCTGTTTGCCTCTCTCCCTGCCTCTCCCCTCCCTCCCTTCATCTCTCCCCACCTCCTTTTCCTCTCCCCCTCATTAAAACCCTCTAACAAGGTCTCCATTTCTGTTATGTAACTTTTCAGCTTTGTTGATACATTGTTCGCACATTGTTCTCATGACTTCCTTAACTTCTTCCTTGAGGTCCTTGAGTATCTTCAAGATACTGTTTTCGGGCTTTGTTATGTGTCTCCACTATCAGGTGATGTCAGGTTTGCTAATGATTGTTTTTCTCTGAAACGTCCCTTTGAATGTCTTGTGAGTTCTTGTTTGTTAAAACTGCACATGAGAATCTACTGGAAATCAGATTGCCCACTGCCCCGGAGTCTGCCATTTTCTATTCATGTTTGTGCTTCTCTTCTGTAACAAGCGAGCTTTGTGTTAAGGCTATGCCTAGTGTATGAATTTAAGATCTTCTTATATCTTTTCTGAGTGACTTTCTCTGGTCATGGGTGGACAAGTTCCCATTTTGCATATGAGATTAGCTTTGAATATGAGATACATATCATCCTTGATGCATCTCAAAATGGAAAACAAAGGGAGCCTGCATACTGCTAAGACCCCTAGATGTTGTTTTAGCTAGAGAGAGTCTTACCACAATTGGAGGGTATAATCGTGTAACGTTGATAATGACTACCAATTCTTTGTCTACATCCCTCTGATCAGAAGCTG
The DNA here is from genome assembly GCF_030254825.1 of Meriones unguiculatus. Classification (NCBI taxonomy): domain Eukaryota; kingdom Metazoa; phylum Chordata; class Mammalia; order Rodentia; family Muridae; genus Meriones; species Meriones unguiculatus. The sequence goes on from NC_083367.1 coordinate 57,172,348, forward strand.
CGATGTTTTCTTATTCACTTTACAGCCTGATCTCAACCCCCTCCCTCCTCCTCTTTTCCAAGTCCCACCCTCACACCCTCCCCAAACCCCATCCCTTTATCTTAGAGAAGGGGAGGGCCCCCATGGGTACCAACCCACCCTGGTATATCAAGTCACAGCAGGACTAGGCACATCCTCTCCCACCGATGCCAAACAAGGAAGCCCAGCTATGTGAAAGGGACCCAAAGGCAGGCAACAGAATCAGAGACAGCCCCCAAGAAGCTGCAAATGTTAATCTCAGCACAGGGCCCCGTATTTGTAACAAGGTATTTTTCTCTACACCCTGGGTCCCTCTCCGTCTCAGCATACATCTGCCATAATGTCAATCATATCTTACCACTGAGAATTGGCACGACTGGTGAGCATGCTCCTATGCTGAGAATTACAACCAACCTGAACTACCCACACTTCACTGTTGAAACCTTCCCTTGCAGCCTGTGGACAAATACAGAGTCCAGAACAGACTCTGGCAAACAGATGGTGTCTCGGTAAAAGGAGACTCCAACATCTTTCCCAGATCACAGCATCTTTAACTCTTTATTGTCTGTGGAGAAATGCCTTCTAAATGTATTGCAATAGATATATTAAAATCCACCAATACAGAGTCTTGCCATGTCTCGTAAATAGAACTCAAACGTTGCATCTTAAGTTACTAATCAGCAACAGAACCACTCTCTGTAAAGCAGGACCAGTTAAAAACAGACACTGAAGGCAGTTTGGTGCCCTTGCTCTCCTATGTGAGATAAGGTGGCAGCTTGACCACACACCACAGTTTTCCTTTCCCATGGACACAGGCATCATCTTCTCTGAATCCTCTCCATAACCTCAGGCCCTTCTCCTAGCTTATCTCATGCTGCAGATGTCTAGACCAATCCCCTCTTGCAAATGGAAGCCCTGTAAGGCTTTGACGGCTCATGTGAGACTTGGCCTCCAGCCCATCCATTCACCATCCAGCAGCAGCGTTCCTGCCCCAGCCAAATGCCCACATTCATCATCTCCCCAGCAGCAGTACAAGAAGCAGACTCTTCTGGACTGTCTCTCTTTATGAGCCTTACACTTCAGCTTCGCATTGGATGCAAGGTCTTCAAGGAGAGCATCCGACTGCCCACCCTGAGGTGTGTGTGAGCACAGCAGGGTATGAGGAACAGGAAGACAGCAATGGGTGCATCTGAGCAGAGCACTGCAGATGCTCTGCTAAAGTGTGGGGACAGCTCTGTGTGATTAACCAGAGCCCTACGAGAAAGCAGAGATTAGCAGAAAGGGCAGTTTCATAGGCAGTGTTTTCAAAGAAGGCACGGGCAGTACTGACACTCATGGTTTGCAGAAACACAGGTTATCATATAGAGCACATAGTGTTGGGAAGCGGTAAAGTATTCTGTTAGTGTTTCAGCTTCTATCTCAAGTGGATCCTCAAAGACAAGCATTTCACCAGAATGGCTGCCCATATCACCATATCTAAACAGTTTCTCACCTCCCCAAAGCCCACGACACATTCACTGGCACACCCACACACACTCATGCACAGAATGCCATCACACACTTACACACACACACACCCACAAGCGCTCACAGACTCAACTAATTCACACACATGGCTCCTCTCACACAGTGACATATAACAAAGACACACACTCACATCATACACATGTGCACACAATGCCTTCACACACACATGCATGAACACACATGTAGACACACCAAACACTCCCTCTCCCACCATGCTGCTCTCCCAACAGACAGCAGGCACAGCTCACAGAACCAGGTGACAGGCGCTCATGTTCCGAGTTCTACCTCCCTTTTCCTGTTAGGACTTGAGAGGTCACAAAGCAAAGAGCCAAGACTGTCACTCGCTCACAAGGTTCTCCCCCCACACGGGACTATCAGGTCTCCCCAAACATCATAGAAACTTCAGCAACAACAGCAAAGTTCCTCCTTCGGTGCCTCAGTTCAAGATGTGTTTCTACAGAGTGACAGATGGAAACAGTCGTGAAGCCAGAGTCAGAGAGACCAGCAAACCCAGCCCAAGGCTATGGAGGTCAACCACAAATGCCCAGTCCACACTGGATGTCCTTCTACGCAGAGGGCACCGGCTCTCCCAAGAAGATATCCCCCCGCATCTGAGCCCATCTGCTCCTCATTGACACCAAGACCTGAAGAGCGCAGACACACAGGAAAATGAAACTGCGCATACTGCGTATTTCGAGCTATCAGATCTGAACTGGGACTCAGAAATGTTCTAAGTTAGCTCAGCTTTGCTTAAAGGTTTGCAGTCAGTGCCGTCATTAAACGCTGAAGTCTGTGAAGACTGCAGATGTTCGGACCAGAAACCAAAGAAAACGAGCTTTCTGGTTGTGAACTCTCAGTGGTGACTTGCTCCTGAGCCCCTGTGTTTGAGAGCGCAGAAACCCAGGCTGATTTATGGCGTGTGCTGGAACCAATACTATGCTGATACATCTCCCCCAAGCAGCCCCACTTCCAGACTGCATGAAGTAAAACCTGCAACTGTAAAGAAATACATGTGTGCAGCGTCAGTCGGTGAAATAGTATTCAAAACAGCAAAACAAAACTGAGGGGATCTAGCTCTCCGGTGACAAAGCTTTGGCCACGTAAGACACCACAGGGCTTGGGCTGTGTATGTCACACAGTGGTGACGGGGTTGCCCAGGATGCACAAGGACCTGGCTATGTGATCCCACAATGGTATTCAGCTTTGTCACAGGCAGAGAGCAATGGGAGCTTATCAGCCAAGGACTGGAACTTCTCAGCTATGAGTCAGGAAAGTCTGGGTTCCTTGGAGGTTGCCTAACTTAGACATTGGGTATGACTGACAGAGTAATCTATCCAAGAGAGGAGTTTACAGAGAGGAGGGAGAAACAGAGAGAGAGAGAAAAAAGGCATAAGTGAACCCAAGATATTGCCAGAGGGCTCAAATGAGCCTGGGAGGGAGATGACCAGGACCAGTCAATAGTGGAACAAAATCTCAGAGATGGTAGCACTAGCCAGCGTGGAATGAGGGGGTCAGGGAGGGCTGCTTCCTGGGACCAGCCCCCTCAAAGAGCTTTATAGAATGGATGCCCCATGTTTACTTTTCCTGTCAACGCACAGGAGACAAAGTTGAGTGTGGGCAAGGACCCCTCCCTGGCTCACAGCAAGAGCTCACCACCGTTGAAGAAGGCATCAGTCAATTGATGCACAGGGAAGCAGAGGAGAGAAAGAACCATCTTCACCCTCTCATCCTCATCAAGCCTACATAGCAAGGGTAGCAAGCTCTTAGCTGAATAGCACCAGACATTGCAGAGACAGAGCCATGGAAGGCTCATGGTCTCCTGAGAGTGAATAGCAAAGGCCTCCAGGCTCTGGATCCACCAGTCAAACTGTCAAGGTCCCCGTATTTTTCCATTCTGCTTCCACATCCACACTCCCCTGGCAGGTTCAGAATCATTGTCATATTCAAGGCAAAGAGCTAGTTCACAGTCTTCATCTAGTTCTCACTACATACAAGTTTTGAAGGATGAAAGACTTCCATAGCTGGGGGAGTGTTTGCCTTCAAGAATCAGAGCTTTCTCGGGTGCCATGAAACCATAATCATGCCCTTGGACAGGAAGAAAGAGCAGGCACCTTAAATATACCCCTTCATGTTCTCTGTGTGGTATGGGTTCAGGCTAGTTCTTTTAAGCAAGGAGCAAATGTTTTCCCACCTTCCCTATAGAGATCCCAAAGTATGGGCTCCGAGACCCTGTGCAGTCTGTGCATCGTGACTCACTCGTGCTTTGGGAAAGGGAAATGTCTGCGCCCCACAAGAAGGACAGCGCATAAAATGTCACATTTAGCCAAGGTTTGTCAAGTTTTTAAAAGAATGAATATCCCAAAGGCAACAGCGATTCGATACTGCAGCGGTGAAGAAGGTGCTTTCCAAATGAACACACTGTTACCTCACACAGCTCAAATCCATAACACAAAAACCTTTACTTTTTTCAAAGGAGAGCTTTAAAATTCTTTAGCAGTGAAATCAGTATGCAGACACACCACACATACAGACCAATGAAGAACAAGAGAGGCCAGAGTCAGGCTCTTACACCTACAGCCAAGGGCATGGAAACTCAACAGGAAGGAGAGGGCCCAACTTTTAGCAACTGTTGTTGGGAGGACCGGATGGCCGTGTGCAAAAGAGTAGAACTGGGCACTAACCCAACCCCACACACAAAAGTTAACTGAAAAATGAAGCAAAGAGCTGTCTTGAGACAAAGTCTTGGAGAAAGCCCATGGGGGAAGAGCCGTGACCTTGGGTTTGGCCATGATTTCTCCGCTATGACACCAAAAATACAGGCAGTGAAAATAAAAGCTGACAAACCCGTTTGACCTCACATAAAAATATTTATTTTCAAAAAACTAAAGTAAAAATACAAATTCTCAGAGTAGAGGAAGCATCTGAAGAGAAGACAAAATTCAAAATTCAGGACATAAGCAGAACTCTTACCCCTCAGAGTAAATAGGGCCAGAGTAACACATGGACATAGGGCTGAATACACGCTTCTTCAGAGACAGGACATGAAGTGAGATGTCCAGTGTCACGGGTTATTTTGGAAATGCAAATCAAAACCACATGATGGAACATCATATTTTACCTATTAGAAGGCTCATCATATTTTACCTATTAGAAGGCTCACTATCAAAAGTTTTAAATGAAAAATAACAATTACTGGGAGGCAGGGAGAGATTAGGAAGAAAGAACCTGGATAGGAATATTTAGCACTGGGGGGAAAAAAAAAAGCATATAGAAGGGTCTAGGTGATCCAGATCTCAAGGGAGTGTGTAGCCAAAATAACTAAAATCCAGTGTACCAGTTAGTTTTTTTGTTGTTGTTGTTGTTGTTTTGTTTTGTTTTGTTTTCTGTGATAAAACACCCTGACCAGAATAAGCAACTTACAGAAGACAGAGTTCATTTGCCTTGGGGTTACAGAAGGAGGGTCCGTCATTGTTGGGGGTATCATGGCGCCTGGTGGCTGGAGACAGAAGCTGAGAAAGAGCAAACGGGAAGTAGGACAAGGCTGTGAACCCTCAAAGCCTGCGCTCAGTCACAGGCCTCCTTCAGCAAGGCCACACTCTCCAGGTCCTCCGGACGGTCCTGCGAACCTGGAACCCAGGGCCCCGCGCTGGGTGAGCCTGTGGAGGCCATGTGCCGTTCAAACCACGAGAGTTTGAAGAGGTGTTTATTCATCCTCGACACAGAGCAAGATGGTTAATGACACTAAAATACAAACCTGGCACCGGTCTCCTCCTCTACCCACGGGTGAACGGCTACGCGACTCGGTCCACACACACAATGCGATACTAAGAATTTAAAGCAGAGGGGAATTGTGGGAGGGAACCTAAGAGAAAGGATGCTAGAAGTCCCAGACTGCCCGACTCCACAGGCAGCATGGCGGGAACCGGAAGCGGGCGGGGAGGGTTGTGTAACAACACAGAGCTTCACACACAAAACGGGGATGACAATGTCCAAAGTAACCGACTCACTCCATCTTACCTTACTTTTAAAATCCTTGAAGAAGTGGGGCCAGAGAGACGGCTCTGTTGTTAGGCGCTCACGAGCCTTGCAGAGGGCAAGAGCTCGGTTCCCAGCACCCACCCGAGTGTAGCTCTAGTTCTAGGGGACATGATGCCCCCTCCTGGCCTCCGTGGGCACTGCATGCACACGGTACACAGCTGTATAGGCAGACACTCATACACACAAAATAAAAATACATCAATTGTGATATATGCAAACAACAAACTCTCTGCCCCTCATACTTGATACTCTTTATCTACCCTGTGGCTTGGTGCCTCAAATGAGAATAAAGAGCAGCTAGCTATTACCACAGGTCCCCCCCCCATGGCTTTCATCATTGGCTCTAGAGCTATCTAATACAATTTCACTGGTGATTTGTTTTTAAACCAGAAAGAAGCCGTCATGGGATCTCAGAACTGAAATTCCTTTAAAGATTTTGTTTGTCTTAAAAACAAAACAAAACAACAACAAAAAGAAACCCAGAGCACTGCGATTGTTTAAAGACTGGATTTTTAATATAACAAGTCATACATTCGTGGCAAGATGGCTTAACTGTTGGTCTGTTTCATGAGAGAGCAAAGTCACAGTGGAATGAAGGAGCAGTGTGTATCAGAAAGGCTCACTGCCGTTCCTGAGTGCCTGCGGTGGGCACAGGAGGGCTGTTTAGAAGGGCATGGCTGGCTCTCTCCTGTAGAGAAACCAGACCCTACTTCTCACCACACGGAGCAATCACAGACCACAAGGCAAGTCATCATGGGATGAAGAACCGCTGGAAGAAGACAGTGGGACTCACATGCAGATCTGCAGGCAGGAACAAGTGGCACTGGGTCATCCAAGCTGTCCTACACCCACCTGGCCATCGGGCAATTCTGTTGAAGGTCAGTCCTAGCTCCCCCTGGGCACAGAGCACCCATCATGGCCCCTGGCAGAGGGCACTTCTGGGGACATGGACCTGTTTGAGTTTCATGTGTGTTTTCTGAGTGGATCAAACAGAGAAAATTATTGTTTCTAATTTAGTCTGCAGGAAAGAAACACACGCACTACTTCATAGGAGGAACTGGAAATTTCCGTTCTGGTCTGTCAGAGGGATGAGAAATCGTTTCTAATGAGGATGCAACCAGGCACCTTGGCATGCTGGCGATGTGGTAAGCACCCTTTGTCTCTGTAAATGTCAGTATGCTGGCCAGCCACTGGTCGGGAACCAAAGGCCCTGTTTATTTTACCATAAGTGCGTGTGATCCGGCCTTAGGACAGGCTCAGAGTTGCATGGGGAGCTGGTGTGCGGAAGTTTATTGATTTCAGGACCATTTACAAATAGAGAGATTTAGAAGATTGCCTGGTTCTTAAGCCCTGACCCTCTGCACACTATTGATCCTTCCTGTTCAACCAGCCAGGTCTGTGTTTACGTAAACTGGTGAACCCGTATCTGTTTAAAACTCGCTCAATTACCCCAGCAAAGCTGGTCCCTCTGCTCAGCTTTGAAGGCTCTCCCCTGCCAAGAACTATTCCCCATGCTTAGAAAGTCTCCTAGGGGGAAAAAAAAAAACTCAAGAGGTTTCATGAAGACTAATCTCCTTGACCTGCACCTCCAACATACCCTGTCACTAGGGAGGCACCACCAGAACCAGGCAAGACAGCGCTTCTCTTCAGTAAAGATTACACACACACACACACATACACACACACACACATACACACATCAGGGCAAGGAAAATCAGCCCTGTGGAGTTAAACAGAAGGGCCAGATCAACTAATGCTGCTCCTGGTCAGGGAAAGCAAGGGCTTATGGGAGATACGGAAAGAAACGCTTAGCCACATGGAGGGAGGGTGGCCTAGCCATCCTGCCTCATGTGACTAACCAGAAAGGCTGCTGCTTGAAACCTCAAGGCAGCACATATCATGGCCAGAGCTTCTGAAACTAGAAAGTACCTGCCTTGCTAGATGCCCTCTGAACACTTCAGATGCATCTGTTAACTCAGAAAAGAGCTTGGTACAAGACCACCAATGCTGAGGTCAACGCAGAATGATGTTTAAGTGGTTCTAAAAACTTGAGTGGATGGCAGTGATTTGAGAAAGGTTTTCTTAATGGGCATGAGCTAATGCATACTGGAGGACTGGTGGCTTGAAAGATGTGGAAATCACTAGGCAGCAGGCACTTCCTGTTGTGTAGAGCCAGTGTTACACAAGGCAGGCAGTCTTAGATACACCCCAGCTGCCTGCTGTAGTCACTGTGGAAGACAAAGATCTAGACTGCCACAGTTGTCCTGGATACCAGCTCCCCCTTGCTCTCAGTGAGCAGTGTCTTACTTCTGCCCATGAAGAGCTGTGGCTCGAAAGCCAGTGTGCCCTGCAGGTGCTCCATTTCAGGGCTAACTCCAATGAGAGGTGCTCAGCAGTTTATTTAACTAACAGAAATGACGCTTCATCCAAATGGAAGCAGATTAACAAAATCACCTTGTACGCAGTTTCATACACATGAGGATGACAGATAGTACTCTAAAATCAAGTCTACATAGGTCTGTAGTCAATAGAAGAATTGTGCCTGGCATGGGCAAGGCCCTGAGTGTTAGTCGCAGCATGAAAAAGTACTCATTTAAGCAAAAGGAGTCCACATAATGATAATTAAGAGAAAAATAAAGTTTGGTTAACAATGAAAATGACTAAGGAACTCTAAAGACAGGAACTGTGCAAATGCAACTTTACACAGCCATAGATATATGGATGGATGGATAGATAGATAGATAGATAGATAGATGGATAGATGGATGGATAGATATAAATATACAGATATTAAGATACACATGTATATAAACATTTAAATGGCCATATTGACATTCATTTTACACACTCTACATTCAAAATGGGAAAGTATGTTTTTTATTTAGTTTAATCATGTCACTTTCCTGGTTGGACATAGTCATTCTGCCACTGGGATTCCAGAGACACCAGTAAGCAACCTCCATCATGGTAACCAGGAGGTTGCTGAAGGAGAGGCTCACTGTTCATCCGGGAGCTGCAGGAACCTTGAGATAGCCCCCCTCACTCAGTCCTTCCAGCACTGCGATGGTCAGAGCAAATGAGCCTCACTGAGATGGAGCCGCAGTTCTGAAAGGAATGCTGGAGATGGACAAGGATTTACTGTCCCTCTGCGCCAGTCACCATTCCTTGGCCAACGGATGCATCCGGAAAGCCAAGCATTCAGGATGAGTTTTCTTGGCCTCTCTCCCCACCCTCTTCCTTCCCACACAAGACATTGGCTAACATGGAAACAAACACATTGCAGGTGCACCCTTCATTGGGCTGGAGTTGGAAAAAATCTGTCCTCTGGGACAAATGCAGAGAGGCCAGACTGAGCGTTGTACGTATACTATGACAAATATGCTTTGTTCTTGAGACTCGGGGTAATAGACTCTCATAAAGCCGAGCAGGGGGAGAGGGTGGGGACACTCCCTCATGTCTCCTGCATCAAGCCAGTCCACAGTCATCTGGCCGCCCACCGTCCCCCTACCAAATGCTGCCCAGACTTCTCTGAACCCTTCTTCAACTTCTTCAACCCTTCACAGCCATTGACAGCCTCATACAGTCTCTGGGTGCCCAAGAACTAGGAACAAGGGAAGGATCCAGTTTTGGGGGCATCCTCCCACCTAACCAAGACTTCACCTGGATGCAACCCACAAAACACTGTGAAGCCGGCAGAAGAAAAAAAAAATGAGCTTTTTTTTTTAAACTACTAAGCAATAAGGCAATTTGCCCATAGCAGTAGAGCAGATTGTTTCCTCCATTCTGCAGACAATTTCTACAAACCTTTCCTCTTCCAGCTAATAGCACGTTAGTACAAATCTTTGGGTCTGTAAGGTATATCTTGTCTGGGCCATTTTATACAGCCTAGTAACTTTGTGGATTGTGCAAAATTATCTCTGAATTTTTTTTTTCTACTATGGTCAAGAACTTGAGAATAGAACCAGCCTAAAAAGTTTTAGGGGAAAAGGGACTCCACAAAATGGCTCCACGATCCTATTTATTGTTGAGTAGAAGAGAATATATAAACCAAGGGGACAATTCGCTTTGGGGTTTGAAAAAAAAAAAAAAAGAATATGTCAAATCTTTGGCAAAAGTGACAGTTCAGAAAAAGAAAAGAGACACAGGAACTTAGCAGGTCCCCACCTTTGATGGAGGGGAAAACCCTGGTAGGTGAGATCTGCTGGAGGAGTGAGGGCGCATGTGGAATGTGAGCTGTCTGATTTTGGAGCAGGGCTGTCCTGTGGTCCCCCAAGCCTCTGAGCCCTCTCCGAACCTTGGTCCACCTGGGTCCATATCTGTAGGCTTCATGTTGTAGAATCAGTGGATGGATAGTGTTGTGTGCCCAATGCGCCAAGTAAGTCCACACACAGTCTTGGAGTCCCCCTCCTGGCTCATCATACGGCCACTATTACTCACCCAAATGGTTTTCCTCAATATGAAGTGGTTGTGATTTGAATGAGAAATGTCCCCCATGAATTCATGTATTTAAACAGTGTTGAGGAAGGTTGTGAGATCTTTAGGAGGTGGAGCCTGGTTGGAGGAAGTGGATCACAGGGGCATAGCCAGGCCCCACTTCCTGTTCATGCTTCCTGAGTGGAGCTGCCTTATGGCCGGCCAGCCTGCAGCTCCTGTCACCTCGCCTTCCTACCTGATGCCATGTCTTCCCCATCGCGATGTCCCTCTGGACCTGTGTGCCACAACAGTGCTTTCTCCTTTAAGTTGCTTTTGTCAGGATATTTTTGTCATCACAACAAAAAAGTACCCAAGACTGGCTGTTCTGAGTGTGTTTCCATGGTGAGAGGATGAAGTCTCAATACTGAGAGAAATCTAGAAGCTGTCAAAGCATGACTATGGCACATGCAAAGACAATTTTAAAAGAGGGTCTGAACCGGTAGCACCGGCCTGAAACTCATTACATAGGCCAAGCTGTCCTTGAGCTCATGGAGGTCCACCTGCCTCTGCCTCCTAACTCTCAGGATTAAAGGCATGTACCATACCCAGACCCAGGGGGAAAAAAAATTAAGGAGCTATTTTTAAGGACTACAACATCATCAGGTCTGGATAGCTTTGGCATAAAGGAAACACTACAGCACTTGGATTTTGGGGTCTTGGGCATGGAGTACATGCTAACAGAAACCACAAAACTGATAACATCAAGCCAATTGCCCTCCTGATCCAAAAGTACTCCCTCCTTCCTACAGAAGTCCATCCCTTCTGCATAGGATAAACAAGAGCCATAGGCAAACTGATCTCTGGCAGATTCCAGGAGTATGGCATTGTTCTCAGTTAACGCTTCTAGAAGCCTCGAAGAGCAGGAGACACACTTCAGAACCCAAACTAGATCTCCATCAATGGTTTCCCCAACTGGAAGCTACCTCCTGTGTCCCAAGTGTCATGCCAGGACTCACTCGTGGTCCTCTGGAAGCATCCCAGAAGAAAGAGTAAAGGATTTTCTGTTTTTAACACATTTCAGGGACAGAAAAATGGGCACTACAGCACACTCAGCCATCTCCAAGTGGCCTAGAGACTCTTATGATATTTTGGTAAAGAATGTGACTGCTTTTTGCCCTTATCCTAAAAATCTGCCTGAGGCTAAACTGAAGGGTTTTGGATTAATGACACTGGCAGAGGAGATTTCAAGACGGCCTAGTATCAACTGTGCTGAGTGGTTATTAGTAATCATTTTTAAGCAGATCTATAATGGGGGAAAAAAAGCTGGACAAAGAGAAATACAAAATGTACAGTTTGAGGAGAAAAGGAGCACCAGGAAGTGAAATGGACATAAGTTCAGTGCTCAAAGAGATAAAAAGTTTAAAAAAAAAGTCCAATCCTAATGGAATAAAGGGAGTGGTGTGAGTAATATACCCTGCCCATTTTTGAAAAGGAATTGAAGGAAAGCTTGAACAGTGGAGGAAGCTATCAACAACAGAAAGCTGGTGCAAACAGAAGTGAATGGGAGGACCAACCTCCAGTCCCAACAAGCAGCAGAACTTGGCAGTTTCAGCCCCATGGCTCTGGCTTTAGAACCAAGACTACAAGAAAAGAGGTATCGAATCTCCCTTTCCTGTGCTAAGGAAGGCTACTGAGGACAAGCATGTTTCCGGGGGTTTCCTGACATGGAAGCTCAGAGGCCATTGCAGAAAGATTTGAGGGTGAAGCCTGGATTTTGCTGGAGATCCCAAGATGTTGGAGATGACAGGGCCATGGGTGACTGTCTAGGAGAGCTGCCAACAGGATGTGGAAACAGCATGGGAGAGAGAAGTGTGTCACAGGCAACAAGGCTGGAAGCCGTTGGAGATGTGACGAGCACTTTGACATTGGACATGGAGATGCAGAATTTGGAGCTTTCCCTGCTGGTTCTTGCTTTTGCTTTTGTCTAGTCTTTCCTCAGTATGCTCCATTTCCTCACTTTTGGGATGGTTATGTGTATTCTGTGCCATTGTATGTTGGAAGTATGTGGTTTGCTTTTATATTTTGATTTTACAGGGGTTTGCAGTAAGAAATTGTCTTGAGTCCCAGAAGAGACTTTGAATTTTGTCTTTTTAAACAGTATTGAGACTGTGATAGACCCTGGGGCTTAATACATTTTTGAAGTTGTGTTAATGCATTAATGAAGTTGAACTTAATGCATTTTTTTTGGCATTATGATATGGCTACCTGACTGTGGCAGCCAGGGAATGGGATATAGTGGTTTGAATAAGAATGACCCCCATAGGCTCATATAGGTGTAGCTTTGTTGGAGTAGGTGTAGCCTTGTTGGAGGAAGTGTATTGTTGGGGATGGGCTTCAAGGTTTCAAAAACACATGCCAGGTCTGGTCTATCTCTCTTCCTTCTGCCTGCCAATCAGGACATAGAACACTGAGCTACTTTTCCAGCACCATGTCTGTGTGCAGGCTGCCATGCTCCCTACCATGACAATAATGGAGTAAACCTCTGAAACCTTAAGCAAGCCTCAGTTAATTTTATTTTTTATTTTTAAGAATTGCTGTGGTCATGGGATGGCGATAATGTCTCTTCACAGCAATAGAACAGTGACTAAGACATCTGTTATCAGATTGACGGTAAGGAACGTGCTGGGAAGTTGACACAGAGCAATAAAAAGACACTCAGAGATTCTACCTCAGTATGTTTGCTTCAAAGGCAAGTACAAATTTCTAAGTTGTCCTACAAGCTATTTATAAAGGTACATTGTTTGCTTCCAAGTGGCTTCCTGGCATATCCAGTATGCAAGAAAGAGGTGCTACCCTGGGCCTGCTTATCTCTGTAGAAAATCATGGCCCCGGGGTATCTGAAGCCTTCCCACTCCTGATAATAAGCATCTAAATCAAAGCCAATACACAGTGAGGCTGATGATTTTTTTTTAAACATTTTCAGTTCTGATGAGTAAAGTTCCTGCCTTTTAACATATTTCCTCCCAAAATAATCCTGCCTAGGCACATAGATACCTTGAGTGTCTGAGGCTGCCCCTGGTTAAGGCCCGTGTTAAAGACGGCGGAACTGTATAGCCAGCAAACGGGTGCAGCAGATGGTAGACTAGGCCAAATGTGTGTCCAGTACCTGCCTCCCCATCACTGAGTGCTCCCAAATGTTCCCTTATCAAACAAAGGCACTGAGCAGACAAGTTGCTAAACCTTCTAGAGCCAGAGTGAACGAGGCCAACAAGACGGAGATTCATTCTCTCCTTTCATGTCTCCCGCCCCACAGGTATCCTCAGGTATAAGTAGTTAGTGTGACATACTCTGACTGTAACAATGCTTCTAAAACCACAGAGAAAAGCCTTGCAGAGACACTCCAAAATTGCTAGTGTTGGGAAGGCTGTGACAGGACAGACTATGATTTTGCAAAATGTCTGTTACATTATTGTATTACTTCTAAGACATCTTTGGATACCTCGTAATTCTAAACAAGTACCTGGAGGTTAGAGTTCAGGGGTGTACCTCAAGTCAGGGGTCCAGTAGTCAATTAAATGCGTGGGTCTCCAGAGTCCTGTCTGTAAGTTTGCACAAACAAAATTAACTGCTTCCATGTGTCAGCCAAAGCACATTCTATGTTTTAATCAGAAGGTCTTTGGGGGCTCAAAGATTGAGATTTCAGTGATAGACACTGTTCAGTCTAGATTGTTGAAGCCAGATGCCTACTATTGGAAAGAAATACCAACGATTCAGAGACAGGGGAGCCAGAAGAGGCTGTGCTGACCACCATGGCCTGGGCCTAGCCCAGCTCAGCCTCTGTCCTAGCTCTCAGTGAGGCCTGACTGTGTCTCCCAGGCAGACTCCAGCATTGTCTCTCACTAGCTCCCCCATCCTACACAGGCATGACCAATCTAAACCGCTCTCATGTCCTGAGAATCCCCTACAGATGTTGCAGGCGGATCCTTTCCAGGTTGTTCTGGGACCCAGTACTTCCTGCCTATGACCCAGATTCCTCCACACCAGTCCAGCAAGCCCGTGACCCTGACAGGAACATGTCTATAGAGTACTAGAGTGAGGTTTAGGCCCTGGCCCAAGCTCCTGACTCACAGCTTGTACTGGCTGTAATTTTCCCACCTCATTCATCAGGGCTAGGCACTCACTCATCCCATGACCCTGGTGTGTCATTTAATCCAGCTGTGTCTCGATGTTCTTGTCTGTAAGGTGGGTGTAATGAGAGTGCCCATTGTTTGGGATACAGTTAGATGCACCCACTGATGTGTAGGTGTGTAGGTAGAATTATCCACTCCTAGGGGTGCAGTAAGAAGCACCTGCCGCTGGGGGCGCAGTTAAGAGACCCCACTGCCTTGGGGTACAGTTAGTTTTGTATGCTATTAAGGATGACATTTATAGCACTCACGGCTAAGGTGTGGTGTTTTGAATGAGATGTCACTCATAATCTCAGGCATTTGAATAATTAGTCCCCAGTTTGGGTGCTATTTTGGAAGGCTGAGGAGGTGCGGCCTTGTTGGGGGAAGTTTATCAGTGGGGGTGAGGTTTGAGGTTTTAACAGCCGTGCGCCATTCCCGGTTCACTCTCTCTGCTTCCTGACTGTGGCTTAAGATGGGATTTCTTAGTTTGCTGCTCCAACCACCATGGCTGCCTGCCACCACACTTGCCCGCCAGGGGGGTATTTAATTCTTATCACGTTACGCCTGTAAATACAAATAAACCCTTCCTTTGTATGTAGCCTTGGTCATGGTGTTCCATCATACCAACAAAACTGCAACTAATACAGGTGGAGTTAGCTGCAGCTGCTGCTAGGGGCCCAGTTAAAGGTACTCACGGCGAGGGAAAACAGTGAAAATTAGAATATATAGATATACATATATGTGTATATATGAATCAATCATTTTAAACAGGGCCTGTAACACACCTGTCTTGTCAATGTGAGGTCTTGCCAACCTTCCCAAGAGTTAGAGATTTTGGAAAATGTCCAAAAAGCCCTTACTAGACTATGCATGGGAACATAGCATACAAGGGACCCACAGTGCCCATTTTATTGTAAGTAGAGCAGACTGCATTGAAATTGGACCCTCACCAGGGAAAGAAGGGCAGGAGGAGGAGTGAGGGAGGGAGGGAATAAAGCTTGCCCGCCGCTATCTGCTAAGAAGACGAGGAAAAAGAGACATAACCATTAGGTGTCCTGTCCCGGCTTCCCCTGAGCAACACCTGCTGAGCTTCTATCCAGAAGCCACATTGTCCCCAGAGTGAAGGAGAGCAAGGCCTGGTGTTGTGGGTGTGAAGCTATGTGGGAGACCCTAGTGTCTGTCACCAGCTCTCTTGCAGATCTCACGCCACTGGTTCTGTCTCACACGTAGGATTAGGACACGCTACTCTGCATAGTCACAAAAGACAGCTGCACGTCATTTTCTAATCACGGCACTGCCCTGTAGGGACCACAGAAAATGAGCTGGCTCGAGTAAGCCACCCGGAAGTGCTCGCTGTGGGCTGGGGGGGGTGAGCTAGCCCTGAGTGTGCACACCACAGAGGGGAAACCAGCATCAGCTTGGATGGGCACAGGGTGGAGCATCAGAACCGTTCTGTTCCCGACATCCTGCAGGATGCTGACCGGCCTCCTTCTGTCATAGCCACAGGCAGACCTGCGGGGGCAGCCCACGAAGAGCCTGTGGAAGCAGCGAGCATCCAAGACAGTTTCTGTCAGCTCCACCTCACTGTCTGTCATTCCTCACAGGGGACAACCTGCTTTTGACCCAGAGCTGAGCTCCACCACTCTCGCGGTTCAGGTCAAGCTGCTGCACATCCTAAGAGCTCTAGAGCCGTCTGCTGAAAAATTAGGAAATTGTGAGAGGATTCTTGTTTTTGTTTTAAGTTTAAAAGTTACTATTTTGGGCTCTGCATTAAATAGAAAGTCAGAAAGCATTTATGGAGGGAACGGTTGTTTGTTTAAGTGATTAAAACGTACAAATAAAAATAGAGGAACAGTTATGTCTTGGCTCTGAATCCATGTGTTAGTCAGATGTTTTGTTTCTATGACAAATACCTGAGAAAATAACTTTTCAAAGGAAAGGTTTGTTTTGGCTTATAGCTTCAGAGGTGTCACTCCCTGGTTCCTCGGGTGGTGTTGAGGCAGAACATAGCAGCCAAGAAGCAGAAAAAGAGGTAAGAAGTGTCGAGGAACATGGTATACCCTTGAAAGACATGTGCAAAATAGCCTCGTTCCTCCAGCCAGCCCTCATCATCTTCTAACAGCCCCTTCAGGGGAGCAAACCCAATCACCAGGCTAGGGTCTTCAGGGTTCAGACACACTCCAAAGTCCCTCAGCTCTACCCCTAACCTTGAGCCTTCAGGGCATCTTCAGATCCAAAGCAGAACAAACAGCCTGGCTCTAGGCTAGTTCACTTACCTTTCTCATATTCTCTGCATCAGACAGCTCTCAGCCTCTGCCTCGCCATCCTGTCCTGGGAGGTTATGATAACCTCACTGGTACTTACAAGACTCAACAGCAACTGAAGCCTAGCAGAGCACAGCTATAGGACAACAAGGGATCCGGCCGTAAGGGTAGAGGCAGGGCAGAAAGGGACTAAGAGTTTGCACACTGAGAAAAGCCTGGGAGATAAAATGATGGACTGGGACAGAGGGGAAACATGGTGGAATGGAAGGAAGGGGAAAGGAGGAAATAAAGGAGGGAGAGAAAGAATCCCTTCTCCTAAGGTGGCTTCTAGAATCAACGCAGCTAGACACCATGAAGGTATGCCTGGCACATTTGAAAAAAAAAAAAAAAGGAAGGAAAAAAGGGTGAAAATCAATAGAAATGCCAGAACAGTGACATAGCTTTGGGTGGGGGCATTAGTGTTTTTTAATATCCTTATCGTTTTTGGAAAAAACTGAAACATAAACGGATTTTGAGATCAGATGCCAATGAGTGGTCAGTAGGAATATGCCTAAGAGCACATTTCATCAGAGCACCTGCTCAGAGTGTATGTAACCAGAGGACCCTCCCAATAAGCACACAGGGGAGGAATCACACCCTGACACTGAGTGTGTGCCTCAGTGGCCCCGAGTTCAAGGCAAAAGGAAGAGTGTATCCAGCAAGAATATCTGTAAGGATATATTCGACTAAAAGATACAAGAATACATTCAAGAGAATGAAGAAATGGCTCAGGCTAAGGGAGAGTACTGCTGTTCCAGAGGACTCAAGTTCCTGCACCCCATCAGCCAGCTCACAACTGTCTGTAACTCCAACCCAAAGGGATGTCCCTGGCCACTGCCGGCTCTCTCTCTCTCTCTCTCTCTCTCTCTCTCTCTCTCCCTCTCGGTCTCAAGTATCTGTCTAATAAGGGTGTGACTCAAAGGAAGTAAAGCTGGTAGCTCACTTTCCCAAAGGATTTTCACCAAGCACAGGTGAACACTTGCTCAGCTGAAAGGAAACAAACATTTGCAAGGCTAGGCACAGAGCGGTGCTTTGCAGTAGTTATTGTTCTTCTGTTCCAGGTTAAAATCATAAAAAATGTTACATTTTAGAGCTTTATCGTGAAGAGCACAGATATAAATTAATTTAGCAAATGAAAGAACTCTGGTCTTGCTTTCAAATTAATGGGGTAATTAAGTCGTCAACAGAAACAAAACAGTAAACTCAGGATGTGCCCAGCCTCCTGTTCCTTCCTCCAACCCCCAAGTTTGTTTTAAAGCCGAACTTCTACCCCTAGATGATATTTGGGTAATGACATTGAGTTTAACATGAATGCCCCAGATTTCTAAATAAAGCTTTTAGAAACATGCTCTTTAACTCCCTCCCTTGGGATTTTGTACCATGAGTTAAATGTCTAAGACTGGAAAGGTGGAGCTTGGGCTAGGTGTGGGACCAGACTGTGGTGGGGACCCCAGCCTCACCTTCAGCCCCTCTGAAAGACAGAGCTCGCACCCTTGGGCTCCCTCCTGTGGCAGATTCGGGAAACATTCGAAGCATCTTCCAAAGGGTGGAGGGGTAGGCTGGTGCTGCCCAGTGATTGCACCTGGATGTCTCCGGGAGGGTGAAAGGGTGGGAGAGAAGCCAAGAGTACAGAAAGGGAATGCACAGCTCCACCCGGATTGTGTCTATGAATAGAAAGATCTGTCTTTGGCAACTCTACCCAAAAGATAAACCTTTTAAGAGTGAAGCGATGATTGGCACAACACCTATCGGTGTATCCGCTCAAGAAAGAACATGAGCATGTATGTTCAGATCATAGCTATGCTCACTTTCCTTACCCTCAGGGGCTTTCAAACCTCCAAGCTCCACACAGCTGGGACATACATTGATAGTCATCTGGTGAGATGATGAGGGCAAGGGAGACACTACCTGGAAGTGCTCAGAAAGCTGAGAGAACAGTACAGGGTGCAAAAAGTTATGAGTGAGGGCATCTTAATCCCATGCGTGAAAGGCTACGTGCTTTTACTCAGAAGGGGGAAGGGGTATGAGATATGGTGTCCGGGAAGGAAACTGCCCACGTGAGGAGGGCTGAAATCACAAGCCTCCAGCTGATCGCACAGCCTCAACCATGGTGTGAGTCCCCTACCTAGTAGCCTAGTGCAACTTGGGGATCCAGCTTAGCATTCTGTCAGTGACCATAGCTGAATCATGGGGAAGGCTGGAGGCTACGGTTCTCCGGGTCTCCTGAGGCTTTTTCCAGGGACAATGACTAAGCAGCAAATGGAAACTGTCTGAGCCTCACCTGGTGGCATGAGTCTGAACAAACACAGCCCAGGGGCTAAGGAAGCTCCCTCTACATGAGGACACAAGAGCACACCACATGTGTCTCATCAGAAGGTTATTTCCAGCCCGAAATAAGGCATCCAAGTACAAATGCCGGCAAACAGCAATGATAAAGCTCCCTGGGACAGCGAAGGTCTGCAAACAGAAACAGCTGAGGGTAGACTGGTTAGAATCTCAAATCATTAGGAATATTAGCCAGCCGCCAGCATCTGCCATAGTTCAAGACTGTGTTTATGACAACGAATTGTGACACACTTGTCTGATGGGTGGTCACGTGTTTTAGATGGCTAGTAACCCCTCTGTGGGGTGGGGGTGGGGGGTAGGGAAAACCAGTAAAGGTCACTGTCCCACACTGAGCACTGAGAACCACAGTGTCGGCTCCTCGTAGAGCCAACACAAATCCGTCTACCCCTGACAACAGACACTGGGTCTGAGGAGACAGGGTTAGCAATACTGTGGCCCTGTACAGCCCATCTCCTTTCAACACTGGAAGGAGCAAACAGTTCTCGAAGAAAAAGAAATGGTGTCAGTTCTTGGTGACGGACGAGCAGGCAAAGTTCTGAGGTTACAGATTCTGGCCCTGCACTGGAATCAAAGTCTCTGTAACACCCCTGCAGGCAACTCCAGATGGGGTGTCAAGGGAAGGCACCCTGCCATGCATTTAGCCCCACGATTCGAGAAGGAGAAAGGGTTCAGTGTCTCACCCCCTGTAAAATGTCCTGTGCGCTCACTCACTGAAAGAGGAAACAGGCCTGGCTACGACTGTCCTAAAAAAACAAAAGGCCTGTGATCCACAGATCTGGTTTCTTCTATAGTAGGATCCCCTCATTCCTTCCTTCCTCTCTCTCTCTCTCTCTCTCTCTCTCACCCGTTTTAAGAGCTGAATTCCTCTAAAAGAAGGTGAAGTGATAGTGTGTACCCTGTAATGCCTTGTCCCTTCAGAAGCAGGATGAACAGGGCACTGTTCCAGCCAGAACGACAGGAATACTCCCTGTCAATTCATTTTCCTGTGTATGAAACAGCCACCCGAAAGCAGACTTATTACCATGTAATAAGTCTGTACTGTACTGTACTGTACAGCCACCCGAAAGTCTGTACTGTAACAGCCACCCGAAAGCAGACTTATTACCATGCTTGGTTGGACTCTTTGACACAGAGGTATGATGGAATGGTACAACATTCATCTCACACTCCTGTCAATCTCGGGAAAACACACACACACACACACACACAGCTTCAGGGAGCAGCTTCCACACACAGGAAGCGCCATTGCCTAGAACCCCAAACCATAAACACATGATAAACTCTTCCCCCTCCTCCTTCATGGCACCACCAGAAGGTAGAAGAAAGTCACTTCCCAGAAGCTAACACCTCTGTGTGTGTGCATGCTCACAAACAGATAGTCGAGTCTGTGTGCATGTTTGTGTGTGCAGACGATCGTGGGTGGGTGGGTGGGTGGGTGAGTATACACGTGTCTGTGTAGAGATAGGGGTCAAAGGACAACTTTGGATGTCACTCATCAGGTGCCATTTGTCTTTGTACATTTGAAACTGGTTTCATACTGGCCTGGAGGTCACCACCTAGGCGAGGCTGACAGGTTAGCAAGTCCCGGAGATCGGACTGCCTCTGTCTCTCCTGCGCCTTGAGCCTCTAAGTGCATGCGGCTGCATTTAAAAACATGAGTTCTTAGAATCACACTTGCAAAGTTTTCACACTTGCAAGGCAAACACTTTACCAAATGAGCAACCTCCCCAGACCTCAAAAGCCAAATTTTAAGATATTTAAATCGTTTTCAGTTAATTAAATCTGAAGTTATTTTCTAGGTTATGAGCATAGATGGAATTTTCTTCATTACTGTAAAATCTCTATTTATTTATTTATTTATTTATTTATTGGGTTGTTTTAGACACAGAGTTTCTCTGTGTAGGTAGCCCTGGCTGTCCTGGAACTTGATCTGTAGACCAGGCTGGCCTTGAACTCAGAGGTATGCCTGCCTCTGCCTCCCAAGTTCTGGAATGAAAGGCATGTGCCACACCCGATGCTGTGAAATCTCAATTTCATATCAAAATGGTCATCAGTAGAGATGACTATATTCTTTTACTTGATCTCTGATGTAAAGAAAGATACATAATGGGTGCATAAAAGTGAGACATGTCTGTGCCAAGGGCTCTCCATACTTTAATATGTTGCTCTTGATCTGAGAACCATCTGGTGCAGAAAGCAAAGGGTGTGTGTGTGTAGGAAACCCTCAGAGACCAAGACAGAAGCAGGATCTCATGAGGCAAAGACAAGCCCAGAGAATGGGAAAAGGATTGGGTATGAAATCTTGAACACCGGGGATGGGGTTTTAGCTGTGTAGTGTATCTATAACAGCGCATAAATAAAGTGACGAGGTTGGAAACGACTCAGAAAGATCTGTCTACCAAACACAGAGATGCTCCTTACCTCAGGCATTCACAGCCTTGCTGCCCTCAAGCTAAAAGGTATTCTGGGAACGAGAGTCACCTGCCCACTAACCCAACAGCACACACTCCCGCTGTTGCTCAGAGCGCTGCCAACACATCTGCTAGTTTTTTGAGTTTCTCCTGAAAGCATAGAAGCTGGCAGGAGTGCACACACCTATGTGGCCAGAGATCCGTGGTCAGCATCGTCCTCCTGGGGCCAAAAGGAGGGCTTCTGAATCCAGCTCAGAGAGAGCTACTGTGCCGTGTGAACAAGTTTGTTTGCTCTTAATGGCAGGGTTTCTCTGTATAGCTCTGGCTGTCCTGAAAGTCATGCTGTAGGCTT
The DNA here is from genome assembly GCF_030254825.1 of Meriones unguiculatus. Taxonomy (NCBI): domain Eukaryota; kingdom Metazoa; phylum Chordata; class Mammalia; order Rodentia; family Muridae; genus Meriones; species Meriones unguiculatus. The sequence continues at coordinate 57,193,925 of NC_083367.1, forward strand.
TCAGGACCCGGCCCTCACTATCATCAACTGATCACCGGTTCTTTTGCACAGATGCATGAGGGTCTCAGCCTAGAGAAAACTTTTTTTTTTCTGGTCCTTTGTGACAGCATATGATCTGACCAGAATAAGCAATGTCCTGAAACATCTGACAATTGTCTTACACTCAAGAATCCATCTGGAGCTCCAAGTGGATTCCTTGTTGCTATTGCCTTGAATACTGGGTCTTAAAGATAAAACCCCCAAATCTGCAGGGGAATCTTTCATGTGCCAATTGCATTCTTGGTTGTTGCCAACAAACTTACAGACTTGTGTCCTAAGCAGTGACTATAATCATAACTCCAGAACAGGCACAAAATTGCCCTAGTGGAGAGGCACTCACTAGCATGTTTGGACTTCTGAGTGACCTCTGCCTCCACCAGCCCTCCAGAATCCTCCATGTTTATAGAGATCGTTCCTAACAATGACAAGAATCTTCCCTGTCAGTGTCAGGTCCTGGGGATGAGAGGAGCTTGGTATCCCTCCCTGCTGAGAGGCTCCCAGTCCACCGACACCAGCTCAGGAACATAGGACTGTGGCTGTGAAGTACAGAAATGAACTGAGAACTCCCTTCAGTGAGGGGCAGGAGGAAAAAGTAACAGAATGACTACGGGTTGGTGAAGGAGAATCAAAAGACCTCAAATGTAACTGTGGCAAGAGGAGAATGGAGGGAGAACATGAAGCCAAGAGCAAAAAGAAAGAGATGCATTGATCAGGGAGAGAGAGAGAGAGAGAGAGCTTGCATCTGCATGTACCCTATGCAGTATTACTGTAAGCCACCCTGTGTTCAACACAATAAAAATATGAATATATTCGTGTTTCATCACAGTGAGGTCATCCTGTGACGGTCTGAGTGTTGAAAATCTAGTTTATTTGGACAGATACTATAGTATAAAATTCCCATTTACAATTCCTTCTTAAATCTAAAATATAAATGTGAGTTGACATTTTACTCCATGCTATTTATTTGTGTTGAATTACAATCTTTGCTTTTTGATTTTCAGCCTGGGACTATAAAACCACAGAAGAATGTACCCATGATTCTCACTTGGAGTAATTTGATTTTTGTCCATGTGAAATTAGAATTCAATGAAACATTGACTCGTGTTCTGAAACGTTTCTTCACGTGGGATATGGCCTAATATTTTATATGTGCGTGGACATCCAAAGTCTGAAGACACACAATTACTGACAGATCGCGTCTCCCTACCTGACCCCACACAGAGGTGGCCATTTCATCTTCTGTAAATGAACTCATCCACAAAGAGAAAATATCTCTTCAATTTTCTTCTCTAACTTTAAAGTACTAATGGAATTTCCTCGTTGTAAGTTTGTGCTTGTATATATAGAATCATATGTCTTTTCGTATATTTTTTAACCCAACCAGTAAACATTCCATTTCACTTCCAACCCCACAAGCCACAGCCAGTCTTTATGGCCTCACCATTCTGTAGTTCTGGCTGGTCACAAGGGTACATGGAATGTAAGATCCCTTAAACCTCTGAGCCTTGGTAACCAGGCTTAATCAAGCTTGAATTTATTCAAGATCTTCATTTCAAATCAGAGCTAAATATTTGGGTTTAGACATCATATAGATGAGTTTTTAGTAGGAAAAATTGTCTTTAATCCTCTCATCCTTCATCACCTTCGGATTCTGTCATCTATCTTCTCTGGGGAACAGACGCCTTCTCAGAGCGCCAGAGTGTCAGAGATAGTCAAAATGTGTGGCCAGAAGAAATGTGATCACTTTATTGACTATCCAGACTGAGGGACACAGTGTCACAGCAGCATGGCCCATACACTCTACTCCACCATCATTCAAGTGCAGGAGGGAACAGGACGATCAACAGTAGATTGTATCATGGACTAATCATCAGTGATGCTCTTCTGAATCCACATGTGCAAAATGTTATCTTCCCATCACTCTGCTTCCCTTCAAAGACCCAAGTTGAAGAACACGAAGCACATAGCAAAATGCCCCCTGCTTACTGGAAAGACTGCCAACATCCGTGCACAACCAGGCCATGCAAAGGGCAGCAAAATCCAGAGGCTGGCTCTGTACGTGCACACCTCCTCCCCATGAGGTGAATCAGTTTACCCCTTTCTAGAAGAAATGGACACGACAAAAGGAGGCAGAGAACATGGTCTTCCCATCTGCTTGGACAGCCCACATGATTTGTCTCAACTAAGCCAAGCAAGAAATCTGCGCCAACAGTCCTAATATCCAAACACCCCTTAAAGACGTTACAGGGTGTAAGCTGGTGGCTATAGTTTCTAAAACTCTTTTCCACGGGCCAACAGCATAATCTGGATTGGGGGATGAGCATGGCATGGGTGCATCAATGTTAGCTTTAACCCTCAGGTCATACTAGGTAGTCTTCACCCCCATTCTATAGGTAAGACCATAAGATCATACACCCATCAAGAAAGGACCCGTCCCCCACACAGCACCATGAATGACTATGAATTCTACACACTGTCATGGACAGAGAGTCCTATGTACTTTGATTAATTGAGTACCATACACCCTTAAGAACTGAGTCCCAAATGATGGGCAATTTGGTCTACTTGTAGGTTCCTTAGCAAGGGGAGTGAGGGCTGTTACTGACATGGACTCTGTTGCATGCTTTTCAATTACTTCTCCCTGGTAGGGATGCCTCCCCCGGCCACTGTGGAAGAGGATGAGCTCAGTCCTGATGCGACTTGCAGTGCTGGGGTGGGTTGGTGGGGAGTCTTTCCTGAGGGCTAAAGGAATGGAGAGGGGTGAAGAGGGAGGAGGGGGGGAAGGGGGGATTGTGAGTGGGGTGTAAAGTGAACGACTAGATAAATAAAGTTAAAAGTTAAAAAAAAGAAGAACTGAGTCTCACACACCCCTACAGACTAACACATCTGTTGTTTACTAAAGGCAGAATGTAAACTTTGCACAGAGGAGGCCATTCTTTAGGTTAGTCTTCAGGAACCCAACAGTCTTCAACTAACAGAAGTTAACTTGAAAAGAGATTAGCACCACAGAAAAATCCAGAACATTTAGCATTTCCCAGAGATTAACAGCACAAACTTCAATTACATCTTAAGTACTTTCTATTGCAACCACAGTCATAATTTTCTAGATTGGGAGTGAGGGGAGAAGAGTCATGACAAATAGTTAATAGCTTTAAATATTTCTCCTGGATGCAAAAGAAACAGCATTTTATGTGATTTTAAGACAAAGTGTTCTTGGGGAGTGTGGTAAATGGGGCACTTCCTGTATGGTGTAAGACCAACTCCCAGCTTCATCTAAGGGACCCCACAAGCATCTGGCAACCATGGAGCCCACGAAAACCTTGCAACAGGAGACAAAGAGTGAGAGCTTGAAAGCAAGATGCTTCCAGAAGGGGTGGGACAAGAGAAGAAAATCTTAAGAGTTTTAAACTATCCTGATTACCAATGTATCTTCACACATACACACACACACACACACACACACACACACATCCTATGCAGAGAGAGAGACAAAGACAGAGACAGACAGACAGAAAGACAGAGAGACAGCACAACTCAGCATGGGGGGGGAAGACAAGTCTATTCTGGTACTTTTAGAAAATGCATGGTGACTGCAGTAGGCTGCAGCTTAGAGCTTAGATAGATGGTGCTAAGATCTCCTTTTGAGAACTGGCCTGTTTTCCTTCGGACTTTAATATACTAGAAGTATGTGGGTGAACTCTGTACATACGTGCACATCTGTCCACACATGCACACATCCATATATGAATGCATACATGTAGTCCTTCAGGCTCCTTTGGGTAAGGCAAGATTGAGTGAGTGAAAACTCCCTCCGGCTTCCAGCTATGGTTCTAATCTATCAGTCACTCATGAGACACAAGGCAGGGCCCTAGGACTGCCCCAGAAGAATTTTAGGTATGAACAATGAACTCACTCAATCTTCCCCCTTCAAGCTGCTGAAAAAAACAGAGAAAGAAAGGGAAAGAAAAGGCAGCAGGCTGGCCAGCTTGCCTCAGTTTTGCAGCCCTGTTTTGTTTTGTTTTGTTTTGTTTTGTTTTGTTTTTTCGTAGGATGAGCCCCCTCCCCAGGACGCTGACCTGCAACCCTCCTCTCTCCACCGGGGCTTGCTCACCACCTTACTGTTTCCTCGAGCACTTGTTCAAAAACATATTTAAGTGAATGCTTTCATTTCTGCATTAATTATGGGCTCCCTAACGCACCGTCCGCATAAGGGCTGCCCGCTGGGCTCTGCAGACGCGGGCCTGGCGCAGTGGCCGCGGTTGTGCTGGCCTGAGGTGTACACACTCAGCCCCCATTGACCGCGCGGCTTCTGGCACCTCACCTCGCCTTGGCATAGCCAGTACGGCAACTAAGAGACAAACTTTGAGCGGTCAACTGCAGTGCCACAGGCGCTCGGGAGCGCGCCCTGGCGCACACAGCATCCTGTCCCTGAGGAGAGGACCCAGGAGACCAGGGACGCTCCTCTGTGCCTCCTGTGCCTCAGATTGTTCCTGCTCTGTGAGTTCTTCAACAACAATAACAAAAAGTGCTCAATATCATATCTGCCGCCGCCGCTGCTGCTGCTGCTGCTGCTGCTTCTTGGGCTCCATTAAGACTCTCTGCTTCGCTCCGCCACAAATGGAGCCATGGGCTGCCGCCCATTTCCCCCAAAAAAGGGAGAACATTGGGTCTTCTTGGCACCCGAGCTGAAGACTGCCCACTCCCTAACGCTAGGCTGGGTCAGCGTTGGCACGGTGGGCGCGCAGTCCGGCGAGTTCGCCCTGAGACAGCTGAGGGGCATCGGTAGCCCAGATCCTTGTTCCGGTGTCGCCCCTTCCCATCCCCAGTGGAGGACTCCGGGCATGCCCGGGTGCTAACTCCCTTCCATCCTAGGCTGGTAGGAACCGCAGAGCCCTTCACATCCGAGCATCTACCGACCCTGGACCCTCAGACCACACCTCTGTACTGTCCCCGACCCACCTGTCGGAGCTCGCCGGGCCACCTGCGCCTGGAACCTTGTTCCGGGGAGGGAGGGGTGCGTGGGTTCCGAGCGAGGGACGCCGGAGGAAAGCCGGGGACGCGCCGGGGGTACTCACCGTGAGCGCCGAGAACTTCTGCGCGGGCGCCGGCGGCAGCAGCGCGGCGAGCAGCGGCAGCCAGCACAGCCGTGGCGGCAGCATGGTGACGGTGCAGGGGACCGGGGGAGGCAGGCGCTCCGAGCGCTGCTGCGCCCTGGCGCGCGGCGGGGACCCGGGGTGCGAGCGAGCGAGCGAGGGAGCGAGGGCGCGCGCGGGGGGGCCGGCTGGCTGGGGCTGCTCCGCCGTCCTGCGGCCGCTGCCTGGACACCGCACGGCCGCTCCAGCTGCGCTCCGGCCGGCGCTCCCCGAGCTCTGCCGTTACCCCGGCTGCTGTCAAATAGCCCCGGCTGCCCGGGATCCTCCCCTCCCGCCCTCTCCGCCCTCCCGCCCGCAGATCTCCTCCCCCGGCCCCACCTCCCTCGGCCACCGCGCCCGCGCAGGGGCCGCCCGGCGCGCAAGGTTGCGAAGTAGACGGCCAGGGCTACCGGGACGGGCAAGCGCGTGGCAGTGCTGTTTGTGCACCCCTCCTGCACAGTGAAAGCGAGGGCACGCCTCACAGGTGTGCACGCGAGCCCAGGCTCCCGAAAGCGTACTGTTTCCCGCCCTCGTACCCTGGGGCTCCTGCTGTCCTTGCCTTGCCTGGTCCCCGCAGCCGGTCTCCCGGGGCTTTGCATTCACCGGAAAGCAGCCCTCTGAGACACTGACTGGCCGGTGAGTGCCTCCACTTAGGGCCTCCGAGGGCACCGCGAAGTCCTGCATCTTTGAGCAGGTTCACCATGAGGGCGGGAGGGATTTGGACACAGATCTGTGAGGCAGATGGCTTCCTTGCGCAGCCGGGCAAACTTGGAAGAAGGTGAGCGCGCACATTGGTTTGGCCGCTTCAGACAGCTTGGGTGAGCGGTTCAGGTATTCCGCAACAAGTATGGTTGGAGCAGGCTGTTGACTGGGATGGAAACCCGGGGGGGGGGGGGGGTATTGTGCACACCAGGTTCTGCAAAAAGGACAGCATTGCTGAAATAGTTTAACCTTGGCCGGTTGCTTCACAGGAAAAGGCCCTAATTCTACCTCACACAGAAAGCCAACAGGGAAGAACAAAGAATCAATTGACTTGTCAGGGGCTGTCTGTGGGGAGCAGAAAACAGCAAGTTCACCTCTAACTTCTCTCCCCTCTGCTGTTCTCGAGGTCCGCGTGAGCTCTGAGGCCAGTCTGAAAGCAGCTACCCTGCCCTAGCCTGTGCGCGGGGGTCCTCCGGAGAGGGAGAGAAATAGATAGCGCTGGGGCTTTGGAGGGGTGGCATTATAGAATGAGGTCCTCCAGGAAAACAGTCCCAAGGTGAGCAGAGCGGCTGTGTCTGCTTTCAAGAGGCCATCGGGAATGGGCCTGTGGGCTGCTGGTATTCCCTCGACGGAAGAGAGAATAGGCCAGTTGCTCATCCCAAGTCGTTTTACCCAATTCTACCTACCGGCGCTTGGCCATGGGAAATGCTAGAGTCTGTGGGCTGGGGGAAATTGAGAGGGGCTCCATCATCCAAGTGGTGTGAAGACTTTCTAAAATGGCTGCTTTGAGGTCAGTCGCATTCCTGTCAGTAACCCCCTCACCTACACCATGTAAATAAGCCCAATAAACGCCTTATCTCCCCAAGCTGAACTCTGGGGGTGAAATCTAGCTTGTTTTGCCCTTGAGGCCTTATGATGAGAGGTAGGCCTTGCTCATGTGTCCCCAGGAAAGGAATTCTCCCAACTCATGGGAAAAGAGAATCTTCTAGAGACAGCTGCTAAAAGAAGCCTTCAAAACTCCTGTCAATCATTCAACACTCTTCCTACCTTGAGGACATTTTTGGGGAACATTGTACCAAAACTCTTCAAGGTCAGACTGGGTCAGGGGACAGGCATGAGTAAGCAAATAACGCAGACATCAAAGTAAAAATGAAACAAGTGTTGCATACTTTTAACCCCCACAGCAACCCAAAGAAACTGCACATTCAAAAGGTATTCAGTTCAGAAGATTTTGCCCTTTTTATTTCAAGGGCGCACATTATTAGTTGAAATGTCTGACCTCCTTTTATGACTCAGGGTCTGAAAATAGCTTTTAGTTCACCCTCGTCCACTGGGAGTGTCCAGCAAGCAACAGGCTTCATTTGTTCCCATTTTACAGATAAGAAACAAGCAAACAAACAAACAAAAAAAAATAGCCACATATCCTAGCCAGCTACAGAATCAGTGTAGCCGGGTCCAGATGTCCTAACTTGGAACTCTGGAAAGTCTACTCACATCCCCACGGAGGTGCAGATGGCAAAAGAAAACTCCTGGCGCTGGCTGCCTTCAATCCTCGAATCTCAACACGTCTTTCCTGTGTCCTCTGGGATTCCGGAAAGATCAATGTAACAATGTGCTTTTCCAAGACACTGACAGATGATGTGGGCTGGAGCCTTCAGAGACCCTCTAACATGTGGAGGCATTCACAGGGACGGAAGGCCAAGTTCTGTTTCCTCAAAGATGCTTAAAGTGGAATTTGGAGAGGTAACCAGTTCTCATTGGGGGGGGGGAGGGGAGAAAGAATGGTTTTTGTGTGTCAGCCACTTTCTTCGGAGTTAAGGCAGGAAGTAGCCAGCTCACACATCTGAGACATCTTTACAGGAATGAAAAAACGTATCTCCTTCTAAGTGTGGCAGGCCAACTTTTGGGTGTGACCTTGGACCCAAATTTACATTTCTGTGAGTAGTGAGTAGTGAAAGGTACAGTGAAGATGATCAAGTAAATCCCTAGGATCATGTATACCTGCATCTCTCGCCACAAACTCTTGTTGGCCCCTTAGCACTACCTTTCTTTTCTTATTTTACTATGTTAAGCTGAAAAGTCTTTTTGCGCATGATAAAGAAAGCATTCACCATAATCATCATTTATGGCTTACTTGTGTTTAGCCAGTAAAAAAGAAAGAGGTGTCAGACATTTTCCCACCTCCCAGTATACGAAACACAAGGAGCGTCGAATGTTATTTTCTTGTTTGCTGACTTCCAAGGTTCACCTCAGCTGTCCTTCTGAGGCTGAGGTGGAGCGCGCAGCTGACCACACTGCCTGTGTCACAGACATCACCGGCTGCTTCTTTCCATAACATTTTCTCCAGATTTCTACTTAATCCTCCCAGGAGTGATCTTCACATATTCCCTGGTTCCCTCACTTACATTCTGTGTAAATACTCGGGATTTTTGAAGCCCTCGTCCTCTTCTTGGACTCTGTACCTACCTCTTCCTGTAATGTGGTCCCCTCAGTCCCTGGGATATTGAGGAGATTGGGGTCTCCTCTCGGGGCTCTTAGACTCATTAACAGAAGAATTTAAGAATGGCTCAAACAAAAGTTTGAAGACAATTTTATTAGAGTTTAAAAGAAGAAAGCACCCCAGGGCAGGCAAGCTGTAAATCTAAGCAGCTGCCCAGAATAATAAGAGTGAAAGAGAGACAAGGAAAAGTCGCTCTATTTGAGCCAGCACAAAGGTCAGACACATACACAACAAGCAGTTACATGGCAGGGAAAGGGACTCGAAAGAAAGATGAGGAAGCCCAAAGTATTGGGAAAGTGTGCTTAGAACATAGAAAATATGAAAATGAGAACATATGCTTTTCTGAATAATTCAGCAAGGAGGGCAGATTTACAAAGCCGCCTGCCTACCACTCTGTAAGCTACTGCAGTAGGAGCAGTGGTTCCGTGGAGAATATGTAAAGTGTCTTCTCGATGGAAAAATCATTTCACCTATCTCTTTAGCAGGCTTAAGGTGAGTCTGCCTTCCTAAAGGTGATACCCTGGCCAGGTGATTAGCCCAGTCCAGGACAGAGCATCTATTCTCTTGGCCAGGAGTTGTCCCTTGAGAGGCCTTCATTGCTGCTCTAACAAATGGGTAGCCTGAGATCCCACATCCATCCATGCCTAGCCTTTGCCTCCGGTTCTTCAAGTCCAGATCCTGCTTGTTAGGTATGTGAGTAGACCTTCATAGAGAGGAGCTGGAGTTAGGGTTGCTGCTTCAGTTTTGTGTATGTGCCAGAGTTTGGATTTGTCCCAGTGTTCAATCGTGTAAATAAGCCTTCTTTATTATTTTTTTAAATTTATTCACTTTACATCCTGACTGTAGCCTCCTTCCTTGTCTCACTTTCAGCCCCACTTCCTTCCCTCTTCCCCCCTATCCACCTTACCTAGTTCTCAGAAAAGGGGAGCCCTCTTCCCTTACCAACTGGCCACAGACTATCAAGTCTCTTCAGGACAGCCTACATCCTCTTCCTCTGTGGCCTGGAAAGACCACCCCACCTGTAGAAGTGATTGAGGAGCATGTGCCAGAGTCCATGTCAGAGGCAGCCCCTGCTCCCCTTACTAGGAACCACATGGAGACTAAGCAGCCTATTGGCTACATCTGAGCAGGGGGGCCTAGGTCTTCTCCATTAATGGTCCTTAGTTGGTGCATCAGTTTGTGCAGGCCCTCCCTGGGCCCAGATTTGTTGGTCTTCTTGTGGAGCTTCTCTCCCCTCCAGGTCCCTCTGCTTTCCCACTCTTCCTTAAGACTCCCTGGGCTCTGCCCAAAGTTGGCTGTGAGTCTCAGCATCTGCTTTGATCTCCTGCTAGGTGTTTCAGAGGACATGTATGGTAGGCTCCCTAAACGAGCCTTCTTACTCTTCACATGACATACTTCATTACTTTTATGAAAATAGTTCATGATCAGGTAGAATGTGTTGGCCATCACATGCACATAAGCTAAGTTATTCCCACAAGAACCCTGAAAGTAGTCTTCTATTGGCAATGATAACAACCCCAGGAGGTCACAGGATATGCCCAGAGCCACAAGGCCGGCAACATAGTGGCAGAGTCTAACTTGGATTCACCTCAATAGGGTTTTTCCCCTACTCAGAATCTCTGGCTTTTTGGAGAGACTAGGTAGGGCTCATGCCACAGCCCAGCCCAGCCTGAGACGCTTAGTTCTTAAGAGTTGAAAGCATAAAGTCCTTTGTGGGGCTGGAAACTATAAGCATTTCATGCAGGAGAACGTGTGGGCATACGCACATGGACACACACTCACTGACTCGTTCTTCTGCGTATTGTTTGCGGTCTACCTCAGAACAAACAAAAGCACTTTGTGGTTGTTTCTGAGTTATTGACGGTTCTTCAACCCCAGCACAGTGTTGAAAACTTAATGTTTCCAAAGAAAGCTCTGTCTCACAAAGCCACACGCCGAATCGTCACCTTCCTGGAGAGATCCATCCCTGTAGCACTGATGACAAGATGCCAAGGCCTGCAGAAAGGGCACAGTCCTGGGAAAGCGCATAGGTGATTCATTCGACCATAGTGGATCTTACTGAAAGTGCAAAACACCCCATGAGGGCTTCCGTCGATACTCAGGCTCCATGAAAGATCTGCCTTCCCACTCCCAGAACAGCCTTTGTCAAGGTGTGATGCGTGCAGACTCTATCAGCTTCAGAGTTAGTCAAATCCACCAAGACCTCAGATCCAACCATGTGCAGGTCTCCTCACAGAAACTGAGTCAGAGCTGAGTGAAGTCAGCCTTCTTCAAACTCGCATGGCCAGACCTCTTCAGAACTGGCTCTTCTTGCTACCTAGCCTGGAGAGCTTATCTCCCTGTGGACTGCCCCAGACAACCTTAGCATCGGTCCTCCTTGTCCACCTAGCCTCCACTGCCTCAGGATTAGCTTCCATGCTTGCTCAGTCAACCTCAGGATCAGTCTTCCTTGTCAAACCTAAGCCACCTCCGCAGAGGAGAATCACCCTTCCCTGTGAACTGGCCTAGCCAATCTCAGGATGGGCCCTCCTTGCCAACCCAGCCTAGGGAGTCCCTTCTTCCTGTCTTCATGGGAGACATACCTTCAGAAGAAAAGAAAAAAAAAAGTTTTAAAACAGTGAGAGAAATACAGCTTGCCAGGAGTCCTCTGGGGCAGTGTGGACCACACAGACAGAGTTTATATGGACAGAAAGCAGTGTAAGAAGATACTCTATTAAAAATAGCTCTCCATTAACCTCCGGTGATTCTCTCCTCCTCCCAGCTCTCTCTGACCCAGCTGCAGCAGGACAGAATTCCATACACCCTCCAGGCCTTAATACCACTCCCCCCCACCCCACCGACCCTCCTCTGAACATTGAGATGTATCGCACACAGAGAAAGCACTCTCTCTACGTATTTCAGACAAACATCCTCATTCCTAAGCTGCCTGGCAGGAGAAGCCCAGAAGGTGAGAAGTGTCCCCGCCCCCACCTTGCACGTGCACTGCTGTGTCCCTCCCCCCACAACATATCCCTCCTACAGCCCCTACTTCATCAGCTGGCTCTGATTTGTCTCCAGAGCCTAGCGCATCTCCAGCCCAGGAAACCGAAACCTGTTTAGTCCTGGCTACCTTTGTCTCCAACCTCTACGGTACCTTTTTGTCCCTAGAAAAATCACAGCTAGAGAGATTCAGTTCCTGCATTCCCAAAGTAAGCCACATTCCCGTAAGGCAGTTTAGCCTGGAGAGCACTCAGACTAGGAAAGCTTAGGGTTCAAGAAAGGAGGGCAGAAAGTGAGCCTCCTACATCTTGCGCAGCTGGCTCCTGCTATGCCTCCAATGGCTGCTCAGTGCCCCAGGCTCACTCAACATGTGGGGAGGGGAAGTGCCCACGAAGAGTGTCACAGCACGGGTCTGCTACCTTTCACTCCACCCTCCTCAGTAAAGTTCCTTGTTTGTTCAAGCACTTGGCACCTGCCTCCTCCTGAATCACTCACTCTTTCACATGTGCCAACACTTCAGTGTTTTCTGAACACTGACACCAATTCCGACCCTCATCGCTGCAACATCTTTGGCAGAGCAAGTCACGTGCTTCGGGTGTTCGGAACATCCCACTCCTATTCTGAAACTTTCTGAAGGATCTCCATGGAGACACATCTGGGAATAGATGGAGTTGTGACTTTGGGCTTACATTTATCCTTTGAGCAATTGTGCACAGTTCAAGATGCCAAGGGCACACCCACAATGATGGGGCAACGTGGTGAGCTCTGCAATATGCTTGATCTGCTCAGTGTCTAATGAGCAGCTGGGCTTTGCTCGGTGCTTCCCAGGGCCCTGAGCCTCTATGTGGACATGACTTGGAAAAATGTTCAGTATGAAAGTACAGTTGGGATCATTTAGCCAAAAAAGAAAGTCTTGAAGTCTTGAAGTAGTTAGAATTATCGGAAGTAGCCAGGTGTGGTAGTATGCACTTTTAATTCCAATACTTGGGAAGCTAAGGCAAGCACATCTCTGTGAGTCTGATACCAACCTTATCTACAAAGGATAGCCAGAGCTGTTACACAGAAAAACTCTGGAAAAAAAAAAGAAAAAAAAAGACTTACCAAAAAGTAATTTGAGTCCAACATACTTATTTTTAAGATTTTGTAAACTTTAAGAGTTTTCAAGTTTTTAAAAAAACATTTCAGATTTACTTTCTATCGAGATACTATTGGAATTTACATAATACTATTAAGAAGAAATATAATGTTATTTAATCTGCCACTATGAAAAGAAAAATTATTTCTAGTTAACTGATGACACAGTACTCTCTTACAAATAAATATCTTTTAAAGTTATTCCTACCTTGTGGATGTTAAAACATTTGGGGTGAGGGGCAGTGAGCTGCAGAAAGGAGCTGTCCATATTCTCCAGGAATGACAGCCTGTAGGACAGAAGCCCCAAGGACCCAGATAGTGGGATTCCCACTAGAAAAGTGTAGAATCCTCTGTTGTAAGGACCTTTGGACAGATGGACACAAAGATGGTCTCACACACCTACACACACACAGAGAGAGAGAGAGAGAGAGAGAGAGACTGAGAGACTGAGAGACAGAGAGACAAAGGGATCCAACCACCTGCATGCCTCTTTCTCAAAAATGAAGAGGTAGCAGGATCTCTAGACCCAGTAAACGCAGATCGCAGAGTCAGGGAGAGGAGGGGCCTAACCAGCACCAAAATAAAGCATCAGAGAAAGAATGGACAAGTCAGGGAAGCAGGGAGGAGAGAGAAACAGACTGAGGACTTTCTCAAAATACAGAACTCTACGACCATTTTCATAAACCTGCATAATTTTGCTACACTTTAAATACTCATCCTTAAACTGGCAGATAATGTTGCTCTCATTCCTCATCAATGAATGTGTTTCTTTTGTTTGTTTGCTTGTTTGTTTGTTTTCTGTAGGAGACAGTTAGAGAGAGCCACAACTGGCCAAGATGCAGAGAACACCTGACTGGAGTGCCCAGTCTCAGTTGATACATCTACACCACAACTCCTGGACCTAAGGCTTAGAAAATATCACACAAGAGGGGGGCAGAAAGGCTGTAAGAACCAGAGGCCCAAGACATCTGCTGTGAGGTTGTGCTTTCTAGTTATGATAGTGTATTAGTTGCTTTCTATTGCTACGACAAAAGCACCACAACCAAGTCAACTTAGAGAAGGAAAGGTATATTTGGGGCTTAAAGTTTCAGAGGGTGAGTCCATGACCATCATACCAGGGAACATGGAAGCAGACATGGATGGCCCTGGAGCAGTAGCTCAGCACTTACACGTTGAAATAACAACTGTGAGGCAGAGAAAGACAGCTGGAATGGTGTGGGCTTTTGGAACCTCAGAGCCCACTCCCAGTGACACACTTCCTGCAACAAAGACACACCTCCTAATCCTTGCCAAAATGTTCCACCAACTGGGGACCAAGTCTTCAAACAAATAAGCCTATGGGGACCATCCTCATTCAAATCACCACAGACTGGGAAGATACGGCCATGAAATCTTAATAACAAGACTGTTTAAACCCCATCCAACAACAGTTGACATTTGAACCTAGATGGGGGTGGAAGGAGGGAGGGGCCTCTCAGCTCTAGATGTGGTCAGTTAACAACCACTGAAAGGAGGGAACTGAGCCTTCCCCAGGGATGAGCCCCCATTGGTTACCCAATGCCGAGCATTCAGGCCTCACACAGGTAACACTGATTTTCTCAGCAGGTTGCATTTACTAATTTGTTCCTCTATATGTATATGTAACAACAATGATTGAAGAAGAGACCATACATTTCAGAGAGAGTTTGGAGGTATATGGAAAGGGTAGGAAAGAGAAAAGAAAGCCAGGGAGTGACATAATTATATTTAATTAGATTAAAAATGTACACGAAATATAGGGCCCTTGGATTGGGCTGTTCAAGAAAGTGACACTTTCTTAACTTGAAGATGAAATGGATGGGGCGAGGTGGCTCAGCATGTAAAGGTGCTTGTCACCAAGCCTGGCCATCTGGGTTTGATCCCCGAGGCCCATGTGGTAGAGGGAGAGAACTGACTTCTGCAAACTGTCCTCTGTCCTCCCCACTCTTGCCAGAACATGAGCACAGGCATGCATATGCTCATAAACACAAAATAAATGTTTAGAAAGCCTGTTAAAGTGAGATGGACCACTAAATCAAAAACTCCTATTCTCCCTGGCTCACCTGCTGTCCCCACAGATGTGTGACTCTGGGGAAAATAGCTGCACAAACCCTCCTGTGGTAGAAACAAGCAGAAGTGAAGAAGTGAAGAAAAGGTGCCTCATTTCAATGGAACCAGCTGGCACAGTCTGGCACTCCAGACTCAACTTGGAAGTCACGAGGCTCCATTGCCTCACGCATTAAATACCTCATTTCCACAGAATACCAAGCTGCAAGTGGCTAGGCTTCCTGCTGCTTAAGTAGGGTGACTCTCTCCTCTTTGTGACAAACTTTCCTAGCTTTCACCTGTAGCCTCCTTAAACCTGGAAATTCTGAGTAGTGTGCCCCAAAGGCTTCGCCCACACCCACCCATCAGAACACCTGAGGTCAGAGCAACCCCCATGTTTCAGCAACCATTGTATCACACTCAATCCAAATCTCACTAACTAGAGAAAGCTTCATGACTGCAAATGATGGTGGACGGCGTGGACACGGCTCAGCTGGCTACCTTGGTCAGCAACATAGAGGTTGCAGAAACACTGCCCTCTGGGTCTGGGAACTATCTCAGACCTGCCTAGAGGTCTGGTCCCACATGTCTTTTTCCCTGTGCTCTTGTCTCCCAAGCTGGCCACTGGCTCCAGGAGTGTCCTTAGCAAAAGAACAAACTCCTGGTTGTCCTGTAGCAGTCCAGTAGTGCCTAGCCTGACTACAAGCTGCTCATTGCTAGACCCCATACCCAGGCCTGACTGAACTACCCATATGCCCAAATGATCTCTGGAATGCCTGGCATAGAAGCCGAGGTGATATGGGTGTTCTCTAGCCCACAGAAGACCAGTTCTTCTCACTCAAAGTCTTCTCCCTCTCTCCAGAGTTTCTCTTTGCTTACAGGGAGCTCATCTGTTCCTTCTGCTCTACTGAGTACCTTTCCTGAGGGGAAATGGGTGGTAGAGCAAGAATCCACTTCATAGAGGCAGCCATCTTGTACATTCATGGCCTCACACCTGTCCTCTTCCTAACACCACACACAATTGTCCACACACACACACACACACACATGACCACACTCAAGCAAGCACGCAAGCATGCATGCACACACATGCAAGCAAGCAAGCACACACACACACACACACACACACACACACACACACGCACACACCGCCCAATGCCTTGTAGCTCCAGATTCACACGGGGCCTCTTGGATGCATACAGATACCAACAGAAGAGAACTGAGAACATGGGAGATTTGTAGCTGAGATAAATCGCAAATAAAATCTCCATAGCACAGGTTGACACATGTCTAGAATTTACATTTCCCTTTAGGTTTTAGGTTTCTGGTCTGCACCCCAACTCAGGGGGTCCTGCTTGTCAGTAAGTGTCAGCTTCTGCAGAGAGTGTCTACCCACCGTGCTGGAGGCCACCTCGTGTGTGTTCTTGGGTCATTTAGATACTTACTAAACTTCAGACCTGCATAGATTTCCCCTGTATTTGACCTTCAGAAAACCTGTCTCCCTAACATCTCTGTTCTTCTGCATCTTTCTATAGGCACAGACTTTCTGCCAGGCCACTCAGATCAACACTGTCCCCTTCTTCCCCTTGCTGTTCCTTGGCTATACTCTTCCCCAAGTATCCAGAATCTTCTTTGCCCCCTGAGGTCTAAGTTCCTGTAGAGATACAGGGCCTGGGTACACCTAGCACCTGGCATATTCTTTGACCTGTGTTCACTCTCTCAGGTTGCTGAATTATACATCCTGAGTCATGTATACTCAGAGATGGGGACTAAGATTCAAGCATTGTGGGAATAGAGCCTGAATCAGGGGTGGAGAGACATTACAGAGAGAAAGGATATGGACAGGTATTCATCCCCAGACTTCCCAGACTCATATGAACTGTGAACGCTGGTACGTGGCTCGCTGCAGGGTATAGCTAAACCTGCATTCATAAATGGCCAGACTCAACTGTGGCAGCCTCATATTCTAGCAAAGTGTTATGGAAAGCAATAGGAAGTTGTTGCATAACTCAGGGAGAGAGCGGAGGATGGAGAGGGAGATCAAGAAGTTGGCTTCTGCAATACTGGGCGCTGGTGAGCCTGAGATCCATGGGGAAGAATGGCAAAAAAGACCCAGGAAGCAGCTGGTTCTGTAATCTTGTGTGCAAAGGCTCTCTGCAGGCAAAACATCTCTCTCAGGAAGCTTTCTTTTCCCCAAAGCCTTCAGCTGGCTGGTGGAAGCCCACCTACATAGCACAAAGTCATCTGCTGGCTTAATGCCATCAAATCTTCTAGCATTTCATGGCCACAGTCATGCTGTGCTTGGCCAAATAGCTGGGCATCTTGGCCCAGACACACTCACACATAAAACTGACCATTGTCACTGTTCTGTGTCCCTGGGCCACAGAGGGACATCTCAGACAGCATTTTAGAGCTGAGAGAGTTCTCCAGTAGCCCAGACTTCATCACGAGCATCACACACAGACACATATGAAAACAGCCCCGCTCTGGGCCTTGCTGCGTAGGGGCTGCTGCCTTCAAAGGGAAGATGGGGCAGATAAGAAAATCAAGTTGTGCTAAGTCAGAGTGGGCAGCACCGCCCACGAATTATCTGCATCTTCTGCTCCTTCCTCCTTTTGCTGCTTCCTGCTCTTTCATAGTTTTGGGAAGGGAAGGACAGAGGAGTTTAAGAGATCTTATCAAGATAGCACGGCTGCATGTAACTCCGGGCACACCCACTTCCATGGAAGGGTAGACCGGATGAGAGGCAGGTAGCAAGTCAGCTTGCTGTTATTCTCAGCACCTGTTTTCAATTACTCCTGTCGTGTTTCATAACTCATAGATAAGCTTGGCTGCTAAAGCAAAAGAAGAGCCAGTCTATGCACTGAGCTGTTTGAAGTATACAAAAGTCAAAGTCCTAGATCAGCTAGCTGCCTTGTTTGGAATACACAGAGTCAAACCCTGCCAAGAGAGTAGGGACTCCACATGAGGGGAAAGGCAGGGCTTTCCTTGGTGATGGGTAAGGAAGGTACAGGGATTCCCTCCACCTCGATGTGGGTTATGTGTGCTTATTTCACACTCTTACCTAAACACGTGTGCTTATTTTTTACTGGATCCCACCACTCAAATAAGATTGTAGTTTCTTACCTGCACCCTAACAAAAGTCAAGAAGCTTTAATGAGTCTGGCTTCCAGCGCTGTGGGGTTCTGAAGGTGGAGGATAAAGATGGACCAGAAGGCTTTCTGGTCCTGGACTAGGGAACTTCCTCCACCTGCTGGCACCCAACTCCAAGTCATGTGTTTACCGTGGCTGACTGTTACCATTTCAGCTAAATTTGGTGGTAACAGAAACAGAGGCACCAGCCATGGTAAACACCAGGAGTTTCCTCATCTCGATCAGGTTGGAAACAGAAGTGTTTGCACACACTACTCTTATTCAACACAGCACTTGAGGCTGCAACCACCATCATAATAAGAAGAAACAAAAGCCTTAGGATGGGAAAGGAAACATTAGGTCATTCTGCACTGCAGATAGTATGACTATTAATGTAGAAACCCCCACCCCCCAAAAAAACTACTCAAAATAAAAAGAAATGGGGAAAATCCTAAAAAACTAACAAATGATTATAACATACATGTATAAGATAACCATGAAAGAAGTCATGTTTTTATGTATTGATTAAATTTAAATATGTCTGTCATTCAAGGCAATGAGAGAAATATTTCACAAATAAAATTCTAAGAAACCCTGCAAAGCAATTGCATCTTTTTTTTTTTTTTTCATTTATAGAATGCTTATAAAATAAACCAAGGAAAACTTGCACCGGAAAAGCACACTGTATCCATGGACCAGAATATGTGCCACCATAAAGATATTACCTCCTCTCCGTTTGGCTCACAGGTTTAAGGTCATAACCATCAGAATCACCCAAGGGTTTCTACAGAACCAGGAAGCACAATCAGAGTTGATGGGGAAAGAAGTGTGATCAAGAGCTGCTATAACAATTTTGGAAAAAGAGAGGAAGTGGGGAGAAATTGCTCCACTTGTCCTGGAGGAGAGGTGAACGTGGGCGTCAGTGAGGCTTGGAAACACACCCTCTCAATTACCCCAACCAAGAACAAGTTGATGAAAGAATAATATCCCTTTCAATTGAGTCCTAAAACACTTAGATATTGAGAGAGAGAGAAGTAAGTTGTCATCCACTGAGTTCTATCATCTTCCTTCAGATTCTATATTGCAGACTAAACCCTCTATGACCATACTTGCAGTTCAGATATTGAGAAAAGGTTTCTTATTGAGAGAAAGGGTTGGACCTAATCTAAAATGCCTGGTGCTTTAATCAGAGGAGGAAGACACCAGGCTTTACCCTCCACCCATGCTTATAGTTAGAACCAGGCAGGAGATGCCACCTGGCATGGAAAAAGAAGTCTCACCAGAAACAAGCCTTTTGAGATCTGAGTTTAGGTCCTATGCCCTGAGGCTTCCAAAACTCAATTCCCACTGTGCGGGCCTCCAGGCTGGGGTGTTTGGCTACAGAGGGTCTGCCAAACTGATTTGAAAGAATTAGCAGAGTCCTTACACCTGACACGAGGATTGAAGGCTGACATGACCCCACCCGAGGAGACGCGAGGCGACAGATGAGAGAGACTAAGACTAAATAGCTTTAGAAAAAGCCATATGGAAATCTCCTCGTGTAAAAGCATATACACACACATATGAGAGAGACCTCACATGTAGCTCAGTGGGGATACAGATGTAGAGAGATATAAATATACGGAAAGAGACGGTGGGGAGTTAGGAGGTGACAATGCCACTACTAGACACTGCAAGCCACAACTAAAACTCTCAGTGCCAGGAATGGGCCTCTTTTCTTGGAGCTGTTGGTGTGTGTGCTATTTCCTCCACTCCATATGTTCAAATGTGCCTGCTACTCAAGGGGACCTACAGAATTCCAGTGAGATTGTCACAGAAATAATTTTCCTATCCTAAAATTCAAATGAAAGAAGAACCCACATATCAAAAAAAAAAAAAATCGGGGGTGGGGGGAGAGGAAGATTGTGTTTCCTGACTTCAAAGTACACTATAGTGCTACAGTGGCCCAGTGCAGCATGTCAGAAAGCAGACACATATTCTATAAAACAGAAAACCCAGAAACAATCCATGTCAACCAGTCTTCACCCAAGATGGCAGAAGTACAGAAAGAAAGAAAGAAAGAAAGAAAGAAAGAAAGAAAGAAAGAAAGAAAGAAAGAAAGAAAGAAAGAAAAGCCCTTCAAATTTTCATTGCCAGGAAATCTGGCCGTTCACGTGCAGAAGAATAAAATCAGATTCTATGTGAATAAAATCAAATTCTATGTCTCACCATTCTAGTTTGCTTTCTGTTGCTGTTAACAAAACCCTGATCAAAACTAAGGGAAGAAAGCATTTGTTTGTTTGTTTGTTTGTTTGGAAGCTGAGGCAGGAGCTTGAAGCAGACCCCGGTGGAGGAGCACTGTTCAGCGACTTGCTCTCTCTGGCTTGCTCAGGTACCTTTCTTATGCAACCAGGCCCATCTGCCCAGGAATCAGCTGTGGGGGCTGAGCCCTCCCACTTGAACAAACAATCAAGAAAATGCTCTGAAGACAGGCCCACAGGCCAATCTGATAGAGGCAATTCTTCAATTGAGATTCTCTCTTCCCAGATGAGTCTGGCTTTGTGCCACATTGATAGAAGCTCACCAGCACACACACTCTGCACAAAAATAACTTAAATAAAGATGTAAAGCTAAGCTGTAAAACTCCAAGGAGGAAATGTTGGGGGTGGGGGTATAGGGGGAAGCATGTTGATCCTGGGCTGGGGAAGGAATTTGTTCCTCACAGTGGAGAGGCAGTCTGTGGAAGAGGGGAGAATGTTCAAACACCAGACAGCTAATAAGGAGCCAACACCAAAACAAATGAAAATGGGCATATTTTTAAAAAGAAGTGGCCAACAAATAGATACGTCAAAAAAATATTCAGCGCTGTTAGTCACCAGGTGCTTTATGTTTAATTTATTTATGCTGCTATGGTAAAATGCCCCTGCGAAAGCAACTTAAGAGAGAAGTGGTTTCTTTCAGCTCACAATACCAAGTTGCAATCAGTGGCTGGAGGACAATAACAGCAGAAACTTGAAACTGCAAGTGAGAGCAGAGAGAAACAAACCAACAAACCCTAACATAACACACTAACAAACACCTGCGTGCTCAGTGCTCATGTAGCTTTTTCTGCTCTTAGACTGTCCAGGACCCAGCGTGCTGCTACTTCAGGGTGGGTCTTCTTAGCTCAATTAACTCAATTAAGAAAATCCCTCACAAGCGCGCCCAGAGGCTCACTTTATCTTGATAATTCCTCAGCGAGACTCTCTTCCCAGGTGATTCTGTGTTATGTCAAATTGACCATTAAAACTAGCTGTCATCCCAGGAAAATGCAAATCAAAGTCACAGCAAGGTGTCATCACTTTCTTTAGGACCGCTCCTACCGCCGTCCACAGACAAGTGCTGATAAGAAGGAAGCCTGGTAGCTCTTGATGAGAATGTAAGTTGGTTCTCTTACAGAGAATGGTAAACAGCATAGAGATTTCTCACAAAGTTGAATGCTTGCACTAAGATGGCTCCATTGCACAATGGACAGCGAACACACCTAGGACCTAGGATCCCACTGCCAGGAACACAAGCAAGGAAAAGTGAGTTCGGAGTGCTGAAGAAGTGCAGCTAGCTGCCCAGTATCCACTGTGGCACTTCACACATTATCCATGCCAAACTCAAGGAAAAGAGTGACAGAGGACAGAATTAGGGATGAAGAGTGGGGAGGAGGAGACGCTGGGTAAGGTAAGCTAGTCACAGCCTGACGACATAGCTGACGACCCCAGGGCATGGCAGGCAGGTCTCACAGCAGCACAGCGGGTTCAAACAGCAGGCAGCTCACGGCTGTGTGGCCATATCCACTCTCAAGGCCAGATCAAGAGACTGGGTTTGAATGAGCTGGTGGCCTCTCTACAGTCTATGTTTGACAGATTACTCTGGTGCTGGGACTCAGGGAGAGATGCCAGGCTGGGGTCAGCCGGGATGTGCTATTAGCATGGTGGATAACACCCAGAAGGAAGTGGAGGTCTACCAGCAACAGACTGAGTCATCGTCTAAAAGAGAGGGAAAAGCCAGCTGTGTTGTGAAGGATTTTGGCACAGATCACCTCACGGGGGGAGGTGGCCATGTGTCGAGACAGGATAGAAATGAGTGGTTTTGGAAAGAGGGAAGACTTATGTTATGGGAAAATGGCATTTGAGGTGTCCCGTGGGCCATGAAGGTAGAAGACTGGAGTCCAGACCAAAGACTCAGTGGGGGCCGATCATGAGAGGTCACCAAGAGGCAAGTAAGGTCTTCAGGGGAGACAGTGGGGTTTATGGATAGTCCCAGATAGTCCCAAGACCTACAGAGCCAGCATCCCCTTACTGGAGCACAGAAGAGCTCACAGTGATTGGTAGGAGAAGAGATAGGGGAGCTGCTAGATGCGGGCTCCATGCATAGACCTCCAGCCCTATCCAAGAGGGGCTCACCTGCCTGGACTCTCCTTTGCTCTCAGATCATTCCCAGGTGCTTTTTTGTTTGTTTGTTTTGTTTTAGAGAACAAAAGACACCTGAAGATGTTTACTCTCCTCTAAAATATTGGCCATCTCGTCAGCGTTCAGGCTTGAGTTCCCAGGAGAGTCAGATGCACTTCAGCCCAGGCTCCGGAGCCTGTCCAGAGAAAATGGGAATGAGGCTCACCACAGCTGTGAATAGCACCTCTGTGTAAGCCAGCATAACAAACACATTTAGAGAGGGCCAGGGGAAAGCGCTGCCTCACCGCAGTGAGCCAGGCAGCCAGTGCCAGGTGTACAATCTTACCTTTCATCAACAAATGAGAATTCCTGGCTCCCTTTACACCAGCCTTCCCTCCTCTCCGGCCCACCTGGGGCATGTACAACTTTTGACATGTCTCAGAGTACGTTTGCTTTGCAAAATGGATGATGGTAGTTTAGGGAGAGAGGGGCTGGCTTCGTGAGATTGTGCAGGCTGTACCCTGGAGCTTGGTGCATACAGTCACAGTGAGGAGAATGGATCCATTGAGCCTAGTCCTCGGCCAATCCAAGGCTGCTACACTGTGACAGCCCTCATATTTTCACCGGGGTTCTAGAATAATCTGATGATCTCTCTTAGTTCACCCCACGTCAATACAATGCGAGGGTTGCATCCACCATAGCTAGTGGATTGACCACGCATATTCACATCCTTGAGGTGTCCAGTGATGTCCACACCTTGTGAGGCTCCCTAGCAGATTCAAGAGGAATCAAGAACCAGCATCCTTTCCCCAGCCTCCCACATTCCCAGAGTGTCAGAACAGAGTGGCACACACTCCCCTGCGGCTCCAGCCAAGAGCCCAAAAATAGAGACATGGAATGCAGCCTTCAGGATAAATGTTCTGAGTCTATGGTGATACCCAGAACCCTCTCTGTCCACACAGTTGTCAACTTTATCCTCAGCTCTGAGTTACGTCTCCCCCTTTGCCAAGAGGCAGCTGAGGGACAAGAATGACCCTCTGAGGGAACCGTCAGCCACATCACCATTTGGGTTCACAGTAGCCCTTAATCACCCCTTTATTTGTAAGGATACTTTACTTCTTCTTACATGTGAAGGAGAGCACCACTTGGCACTCTCCTCAGCAACCCAGTAGCCATGTCTCCAGGTCACACCTCAGAGACAAGCTAGTGGCCATCTTCATAGGTGCTTGTAGAGGCTCTTCAAAGACGCTGCTCACAGGCATGTCCTTGGAGTGACACCACTGGTGGGCATGCATGTGGTTCCCAGGAAACCCCTCTGCTGAAGGAGCTGAGTAGAGTCGGCCAACACTGCCCTTCCGGTCTTTCCTTTTATCTGGCTATCAGGGAGCTTCACAGTAAATTATAGTTATTTTGAGCCAACTTTTAAATCATTTGATAAATATCTAATGAAGTATTCATGTGAAAAACTGTTTGTATTTTTATCACAAAGGTGTGTTTCTTCTTCGCTGGAGCTGACGGTGTAATTACTGCCCGGGGTTTCTGAGTATGCTACATAGATGTTTGGTGCTCTGCCAGAAGCTTCTAGGGGGTCCAGGAGCAGGTCCAAAATGAGAGCAGAGTGTTTGAGGAAGACTCAGCCCAGTGCCCAGGAGAGGTGGAGCGAGAGGCCCAGCGGGAGGCTGTGCTCCCAGAGTTGTGCTCTGTGGAGTCTCCTGCACGTATCTGAGCACACTAAAGCTGTGAGTCTCTTTTCTCCCCCAGTCCCCTCCCTTCTAGATTAGCATAGGGAGCAGTTCCCAAGCCCTGTGATGCAGAGAAGGCCAGTGACTATCTTGAAGGAGCATATGCCTGTGTCATGTTCTTCCCCCAGGCAATGTGGTACAGCAGTATGACACCCAGAAACATCTCACTGGGCCTGGGCACTCCTGGATGCACTGGGCACAGCCTTCCCCCAACTCCAGTTGCCCTGAGTGAGACAGCAGATAGGCCTTACCCGCAGCATAGGCATGAGAGAAATGTGCTGTCCTGAAGGGCCAGGCATGCAGTCATTGCTCCTGAAAGTGGAGCTGTCGCCAGCTTCCCTCCAGAGTAAGGATCCCTTCCTCTAGGTAGGCTGTGTGTGTCTCTGAGTCTCCACCCTCTCATCTGCTTGGCCTTCTGCCAGTTCTCCTGTTCCCATCCACAGAGGGTGGATGGCTAACCCTTCCTGAATAACTGTTAAAAGTGACACAGACCTACCAGAAAGAAGAAGCCGACCAGCCAGAGCAGAAAGCTTGGGCTAGAGCTCCAGGTCATGTACATTGACTGTGAGGCCTTTAGTTGTAGGGTCTATCTGGAGGGACTAACATGCTTGTCCTTTCTCAAGTGGCTACGCAGGCTCACTCCATCAAGTCCTCGGACTCAGGGCTGCTCTCCTCCTGCACGTTTTGCATGGCTTCCTTAGGACAGTCATGGTCATGGAGATGCCCGTTCCCCACTAGCCTCAGACACTGCTACTGTACCGTCATGACTTGCTGTTCCAGCTGGGAGGAGCCAAGCACCCCTTGTAATTCATGGAGCAGCCATCTTGAAAAGATGTCAATCTCATTTACACAGCCTGTGCCTGCCGTTTATAAATATCCACATGGCAGTCTGTCAGCAACTGGGAAGCCACACAGTAAAGAAGAACTAAACTTATCAGCTGATTCGAGAGATGAGCAGATTTGGGGTGGTTGCTACCCAGAAGGCTGAGCCCAGTGTGTCTTTGAAAAATGGCCATGATTCAGCCAAGCAAAAACAAAAGACTCACATCATGCGGAAGTAAACACGGCCTTCGCCTGGGCCTGTCCTCTGTGCACTTGCACATGCACCTGTGCGCAGCTTCCCACAAGCAGAACAGAGCACTGTGCCTCAGTGAAGTCTGTCTGCAGGCCCCCTCAGCCCCCAGCCTCCCTACCACAGAACCCTCCCCCCGCCAGCCCCTCCCCTCCCACCCCTGTGGCCCTCACTCAGTGACTCATAAATTTCTAAAAGCCTTTTGGCTGAAACTATTTAGTCTTGTTTTTGTTTTTCTCCACTGAAGAAATGGTTTTGTGTGAATGTTTAAGACGGAACAAAACTATGTTTTATTTTTGAATCATGGAAGAGGATATTTTTAAAAATAACTAACATTATTTTTAAGTGAATTATTCAGCTTTTACATGCTGCCAAGGAGTACTTGGGTCCCCGCAAGGGCTGGCCTGGCTTATTTGTGGCTGTGGTCTCTGTGTATACCCACTAAAGTTGGGGAGACCAAGGCTTTCTTTCCTTAAATGTGAAGATGGTTCCCCTGAGGCCTCTCTACTCACCTGGCTTGGGGAAACCTTGCGGGATTCCTAAGTGGTAGCAGAATGAGACCCCGGCAGGGTGAAGAGCTGCTCTGGTTTACCAGATCTGGTCAGAAAGATCTCACCGGTAGCTGCAGCCTGAGCTGAGCAGGTCGAAGGCGGGGCATCTCTAATGTGAGAGGTGCATAGAGATGTCCGTTTCTTCTACTGACAAGCTGAGGTGGGAACCAAAGGCAATAGCTTATCTCAGCCTGGAAGTCACTGAACAACATGGTCAGAAGGTAGCTGGGCCAGGGGAAGCCAGCTACAGTGAGAGGCATTGCAGCCTGTGCCTGCCTGGTGCCATTCTGCCTGAAAGAACATGCTGTCCCTGGAGCCCAGTAAGCAAAAGAAGTAAATGCTAGACATATAGCTCACTCTTTTCAAGTCCAAACTTATCCTTAAAACACCTCAATTTTCCAGGCTTGCCAGGAACCCCAGAACACAACCCAGAGGTCATCTGTGTCTAGGAAATTCATGTGAAACTCAACTCATGATGGGAAATTAGATTCTATGCCTTGCAAAGGAACAACTTACTTAAAGCTGGGCCGAGATTCAGAACCATCCCTACAGTGACAAAAACAGGTGAGAAACGGCTTCATGTCTGTGACAGAAAAACAAGTTTCTACTCTGGAAGTCTCCACCCTGACCATCATCACTCAGGTATCAGAGGAGAAAGAAGATAAAGCTCCTGGGATTGCTCTCTACTTCTAGGGGCCACCAGCTCCCAGGCTGAGCTGACAAAAACCCACAGGAATGCTCTTCATGAGAAACAAATCACTAGTTCATCCTCTGATAGGCAAATTCCAGCCTTCCCACCTCTCCTGGGCTACTGGGTCTCTGCTTTGAGGGATTTCCTTTGACTTCAGCTCTCTCCTCTGTGCAGGGGCATAAACACTATGCTGTCCCCAAAATATAGATGCTGCAGCCCTACCCCATCTCCCTATATCTGGTGCAGGGTTTTGGTGGAGCAGGTAAGTGAACATAAGGACCCTGAGCTGGCAGGACTGGTGTCTGCAGCTAAGAAGCTTGGGGGCACTGACTCTCTCAACACACAGGGAAGAGGCCGTGTGGGGACACAATGAGGGAAGAGAGGCCACTGTCTGCAAGCCAAGGAAAGGTCTCCCTCTAGAAAGAAGCTTGCCCAGAATCTGGACTGGAGACCTCTAGCCTCATCTTTGAGATTAAATGCCTGTTGTTGGAGCGCACAGGCCAGAGCAGTGCAATAGGATGATAGCTCAAGCTACCAAAACAGGCTGGGATTTGACTCGGGTGGGCCACTGTGGCCAACTGAGATGCAGAGACCGCACATGAACTGTAGTTTTGCCAGGTCTAGGCTCAGGCCAGGGCCCCTGATGTGGCCCTCTATCTTCTAGACCCTTACTGGACTCTCATCAAAGCCCTGGGAAACCTGGGCAGCGGGGATGTAGTACTTCCTCCGTTACCAAGCAAGGTACCATCTTCGTACTCTAAGCAACCAAGTGTGAAGCAATGAAACATTTGACCACAGAAGAGCAATGGACAGTCTACAGAAACATTTACTTTGAGCCGTGTCCTTTCTCAAAATCCAGGACTCATCCCCACTTGGAGCCTATTTCCTCAAGAGCGAGACGCCAGGTCAGCCCACCACAGAGACACTGCTGCGTCAGCACTCACCGCAGCATGCTCACAACATCTAGGATATGGAACCCCTCTAGGGGTCTATCAACAAAGGAAAGGATGAGGAAAATATAGTTCATAGGAGTTAGATCATTTGTTTAAAAAAAAAAAAGTTACAATTGGAGACCATTATACTAAATGATTTAAGTCATCTTCAGAAGGATAATTACTGCATGTTTTTTTTTTTTCTCATTTGTCTACTGGACTTTACAGATTCATGAAATCATACGTGTAGAGACGGCATGAACGAAGACACCTGCAGAACCAAAGAACTTTATGAGGGAAGAGAACGGGGGAGTGGGGTAAGAAGGAAACGGGGAGTATGTTACAGACAGGCATGAAAATAGCTGTATAAACTTGTATGGTAACAATAATAATTTAAAATAAATTTTAATTAAAAAAAAAAGTAAGAAAGCATCTTAACTCTCCTGAGTGTGAGACCAGAAGTGTAAGAAACAGAGGGAGGCACAGCCTGTGGAGGTCAGGGCCTCAGTGTAGCAGAGCATCCTCACCACCTCCACCCAGCGAGCTCCAGACCTTCCAGGAGAAGCAGCCAGCATGAGGAAAGCCGGGAGGCTCCCTGGGGTGGGAGGTCAGAAAAGGGCCACCCCTAGCTCAGAGCCGGGCGGGAGGAACGGCCGGCCGGGCCCAGGGCCTCGCACACAGGGTGCTCCACTATGCTCACCCTCCTGGCGAACTCTCAGACCACATGGCAGGGGCGAGCCTATTTTTAGCTTTGCCCATAAATATTTGTGTTAAATCTTTATTAAATCTCGTATGATTCATTCCATAATTACGGTTCCTCTCTGTGAATCGTTCGTTGTCAGGTCACTTCTGGAATTAAAAAGAAGACTCCCCGGTGTAAGTCACCACCTAAGATACCCAAACCAGACCTGGAGGGCACAGGACGAGCAGTCCTCCACCCTGCCATAGGGGTGCTGGGTTCACTGTGCGCCTCCAAACACCTGCCCTGACGGCCACCTCCTTCCTCATCATCAAGGGAAGACGAAACGGAGGCTGCCCACTCTCAGAGGCTTGTTCTCTTGCCTGCAAGGTTTAAAGCCTAGCCTTCCGGTATGGAAGACAGGAAAGGCAGCATTCTGATGGAACCAAGAGCCCACAGCTACGCTTCAAGACAGCAAGTAGAGCTGTAGGGCCAAGTAGAGCTGTAGGATGCCCAGCCACCCCAGGACATACACATACGGCTGTCCTCCAGGCCCTGTTCACTAGGGGACACTAGAGAACTGCTTGTCCTGTGCACTCCAGATCTGGTTTGGGTATCTGAGGTACTGACTTACACCTGGGAGTCTTCACAGAGAGGAACCATAATTGTGAAATTATGCTCAATCCGCCCAGGGTTTCCCTCAAACCCAGCCCCTCCTCACCACCACTAACTCTTTCTTCTATCCAAAGCACCGTTTTCAAAATCTCTCTCATGTCAGGCTGTCTTTGTAGAAATAAAGGCCTTACAACCCTCTTCTGTGGGAGGAGGAAAGTGATGGCACCTACCCAGGCACCCTGAGGAAGGAGGCGACGCTCACAGTGGCTGCAGACCTCTGCCATTGTTGCAGCGTTCTTGAGACTGTTGTCCATACAGGGCGCTTTACGCTACCGACTCTTAAACATTTCACTCACCTCAAACTTACTTCATCTTCACAGAACAGTCACTGTGAACGGTGCTGCTGTCATTTTACAATGAAAATGTGCTTGCTCAGTTTACACCAGGAGGACTCTGTGTGCGCATGAATACACACACACACACACACACACATACACACACAAGCCACACCTGGAGCTTCAGGGCAGCATCTGGTATGAGGGGCTCCTTGCTGCTGCCTTCAGTGAAGCAGGTACGTTCACCCGGAAGCGGAATGCTTGGAGGACCACTCCTTAGTAAACTGTACGGGAGCTGGCAGGTAGAGGAGAAAAATGCTGTGTGGGGCACATAGAAGGATGGCCTGGCCTCCCAGCACCGTCTCCAGGGGGCCACTCACAGGGTGGCAGAGGCAGGCCTCACACACGGCCACATGGAGCCTCCCTTGTAGAGGCCAAGTGGCTGCTTCACAGGTTTGGCTCTCTCTTCTGAGGAAGCGTATGGGTGATGGGCTGGCTGGGTGTCGGAGTGGGACCGAGACCAGGCTGCCTCTCCTCACAGGGTAAACACGCTCGCTCTGGGAGACTGCTCTGTTAAGCAGTCAGCCACGAGTTTGTTTTCTTTGAAGGGAACTGAGGTCAATTTTTCTACTGTATAAAACCATGCCGGTGGCACTCTCATCCCTCACACCTGCCTGCCTCTTGGGAAGTTAGGCCTTGACACTCTCTGTAGCCTGGTGAACCAGCAGCGGTTCTTAGAGTTCCTGGACAGTGGCAGCATAGTACAGGCCACCACCTATGAAGGTGCTGGGGAGGCCAGGCCTTCTCTGGAAGCCCTGAATCCTGGCACCCATTCCCAACATCTCTACATGAGCCTGTGTGATACCTCTGCTGGGCTGTGCACCATGTGTGTGGCACATGTGTCGAGAGAAGCCACAGAGAACCTCACACTCTCCCGAGGAGCTTGTGGCCTGGGGCAAAGGTTCTACCATGAAAGCACAACAGCTTCTGCCCTCCGGCAGCTCCAGCTTTTTGAAATCATAAAAGTGATATTAGACATAAAGAAACTTCAGCCACAAGAGGCTGGAAACGGAAGGCCAGAGTCTCTGCCTGCACCCACCACAGACCACTGCAGGCCCTCATTGTTGTCGGAAGTTTCTGTTATCCTTATGGCTACTTCGAGTGACCAGCAAGTCTTCATGGATACTATGTCAAAACAGATAGCAAAACGGAACAGCAGAGGCCACCAGGCATGTCTTCTGCCAGTCTCAACCCCAGGTGACCAGTGCTGCTGACCCTGTGTGTCCTTTCTCAGTCACACACATTTCATCTTCTTTTGTGCTAAAGATGGCACAGGATGTGTACTGCTCAGGACTTGCCTTTTTCTTAGAAAACAACACTTCACAGCAGCCCCCAACAACATTCAACACCGTAGCTTTTTGTCACAGTCCTCTAGCATTCTGCCATGAGGCAGGGGCAGCTCCCCTACCCCTGCTCATCATTAGTGGAACCTAGACACTGTAGGTGTTTCTGATTCACCTCACCGTTTGTCTGCAAGAGTGCAGATTACAACCCAGAGCAGCAGAGCGGGGCTGAGGCACCAGTGCCTCTGCTACAAGGTGTTGCATGGACCTGTGCCTAGATTTTGTATCCACGCTCTAGAGATGTGTGCTGATAAGGGAGACATCAGAGCACTTAAGCTATTGTTAACTTTGTCCTTTGTTCTGCTCCCACCCTCCCTAACCCTCCACTTCCCACCCCCTGACAGATATGCCCACCGAAAGGGACTGACAATTATAGCATCCAGAGTACCTCGGCCATACCCCTGGCCTATGTTGAACATCAGGGAGTCGGGGAAGCTGAGGCAGGAGAGGGCTGCCTGGGCTCCTGAAGGAAGTCTTCTGAAGGCAGGAGAGATTCTACCTAATGCAAGTCAAGGAACTTCCTGGGATTTAGTCACTGTTGGAGATTACTTCTTGTTGGGGTAATCTCCTTCACATTTCAATTGTTAATTCTTTACCTGCAGAGAGCTAAGTCCTGGCAGGATTTTGGTATTGTCATTTCTATTTGGTATTGTCATTTCTATGTCACTGGCTTTATATTTGTAAATATTTGTCCGTCCATGCCTGTTCAGATGCTTGAGGGGCAGGCGGCTTCTCACTGATTGGTTGTAATAAAGAGCTGACAGCCAATAACTGGAGCACTATAACGTCTAGAACAGCCCAAGTGAGAGGCCAGTTGAGAAAGGGACACTGAGGATTCGGGACAGCACGAAGCACACATGTCCTCAAAAACGATAGGAGTAGGAATCCTGAGGGAGGCTCTTTCCAAGCGATAAGAAAGCAGCTATCCTCTCTTGGTGTTGGAGACCTGAAGAGAGCGGTCTGGGGAGGAGGAGCTGCTTTGGAGCAGGCAGGTGAGGTGAGCACCTCTCAGCACGGTTTTCCCACGGGTGCCCCTCGTTCACCTTCCTTGCAGACCGTGCACACATTCCTCACACAGCCCCACCCTACTGAGGCTTTCATCATACAAGTTCTTGGATGGACCACACTTCCTCCTTGAAGTCCTAGCCTTCCAGGGCTCTGACCAGCTCTTCCAAGTTGGACAGCTTTGTTCTGTCCTCCCTCTGCATTCTTGGCCGAGTCCCACATCTCTTCTCAAGTCCCATGTCTCTCTGTGTTTTGGATTCCTTATGTGACTTGCTGGAGACAATCAGGCTTTTTTTAATCAATGTGCAGGCATAAGGTACATTTTTATTATTTTCAGCTGGTCTCAGAATGCCTCATTTTTTTCTCCCATCCCACTCACTGGTAGCTGGTTTGGACACTGGATCTTTGATTTAAAATCACTCCTTCTCATTATTTCAAAGCCATCTCTTTTCTTCCTTGGGGCAGTGGATTTTATGGTAAGGCTTTTGCAAATCTACTTCATTTTTTTTCAGGCAATACATTTTGTTCTTCTGAGTACTTTCTCTATCCACTGGTTCTCGTGTGTGTGTCCGCAGAATCTGATGAGCTGAAACTCCTACACAGGCCACCCCACTGTGTACTCAATGAGTTACATCAGCCTAAAAATTTATGCCTTCCTTCAACTCCGAGTTTTCTTTTCTTTTCTTTTCTTTTTTTTTCTCCTTTTGATTAGTTTCCCTAAGTGTTTTTTGAACTACTTTCTTACTATCATTCTTCGGAGAAAGACGCCAGGCCCTGCATTTGACTGACCAAACATCTTCACATTCTTTCCACATTTTCCCATCTCTCCATTCTTAGTTGTTTTCTGAGAGATAATCTGGCTTTTATCTTCAGGTTTACTAATTGAATCTTTAATTATGCTCATTCTGTTATTGAGCCCTTTATGGACTTTTACAATTTCCTTTAATCACAACTGTGGTTTCTACAAATGTCTTCTGCTCTGCCCTTGCTCAGCTTTGGGCGACGTTTGGTTCTTATTATGCTCTGCCATCGTAGGAACACTCACTGCTCTATGGCCATTCAATTGCTCTGAGCTTGGCTGGCTTCTGCAGTTTAGGGGACAGAAGCCAACAGAATGCTTCTCTCTTATGCCTTATGAAAACACGCTCTCAAATACAGCGAGGCCCAATCTTTTGCCTTCACTAAAGTTATCCACAAAAGGGGATGAATAGGACTCTTCCACAGCCCCAGGCTGTACCAGCACTATCATAGTTTGTGTCTAAAATGCCAAGTACTCAGACAAGGCCCAAAGGCCCCCAAATCGATGCCACTGGAAAGTACTGGAACCTTGGCAAATTCAGGCCAAATGAGAGGTCCCTCCATTGCCAAAGTGAATGCTCAGGCGAGACTGAGGGTCCCCCGGCTCTTCTTTGTCTTTGTTCTTGGCTTCTGAGTAAGTGTTTTAACTCTACCATACACACCCTCCTCTATTTGCAGCCTCAACACAGGCCAAAGCCAGGCCAGTCAATCACGGACCTGATTGATGCCTCCAGATGAAGTGCCAGAGGCAAACTTCTCTCTCTATAGGATGATGTTCTGCATTTTGTTGCAGTGATGGAAGTCTAACACATTCTTCTACATGAAGAGCCTGCCTTTAAGACTGCTGCTGTCAGAACATTAAGCAGAAAAGTGCAGGGACTCCCAGGGCTCTGCTTCTGGGAGGCTGGGGCACAGAGGCTCCTTGGACTCTACTCTCCCATCGGCAGGGCTGGGAAACTAAGAATCCTTTCTTTTGGATCAACCCTGAAGTGGGGAAGCCAGCACTCACTGTTGATAGGTGATTCAGGGCTGACTCATCTCCTGTGGCTTCCTGAATACATAGTAGAAGGACGGACAGATCACTCCGTTCCAGGCCAGCCAGCGGCCTGAGGGAGACTTGAAGACCGTAGAGGACCTGAATGAGAGAAGGTAGATCTTTGTCAGCATGATGTTATACCATCTGCCACAGAAGTCTGATTGACAGCATTCTGTGTCTCTCCACACCCACTTAGCATGGCATGGGCACCAGTTGAACACAGACAGTATGGGCTCTTCTGGAATAGGCCCCCATAACCTGAGCAATGCCATGACCTGAATCCCTCTCGTCATTGATGCCTCCACCTCCCTGAGCTGTCCTGGTTTGAGCTTGACCTCACAGTCTGGCTTCCCTCCTTAGAATTATCCCTTAGAGTATTAGCTGATTGGCTTCAATAACTTCCTGCATTTGCTCCAACTGAATCAATTGCACACACCCCAGGGTTTAAGAGCCGGAAATATCTGGGGCCTGATATTGAATATCAACAAGAACTGGAAAAGTCACTGGGACGTGTTCCCATGAAGATGGTGCACACAGGCTGACAGGATGGACATCTGACATCCTCTCATCTGTTTCCCCGAGTCACAACTGCAGGCAGCATGTTCACCTCAGTACTAAGCTGCATTCTGGCCCTCCTTACGTAGCAGAACTAGCCTGTGATTAAATCTTTATTCCCATGACCACTATGGGTGAGAATAATCAACTTCCACCCACCGCTGGAGCCAAACAGTCTCTATAGACTGGACATCATACAATCACGCTCATACACATTCCTCACAAAACATGCCCATTCACATTCACGCCTCTAAAGACACACTGCACACTGACGTCCTTACACGCTCGTGCATTCGCCAGAGGAGGTAGGCCAACAGCTCTCTACAAGTGACTGATGGCCCCTTTAGTCTCTTCTGGTTATTAAGTAGGACAAACCTGGCTGTGGCTGTGACCACTTCGATGCCAAATACTCCCTCATTCTGAATGACTCAGGGCCTCACTCCCCGAGACCAACAACAAATCCAGCCTCTCACAAGTGTGGTCAGGACAGGGCTGCCCAGGGCCCTTCTGCAGCTTAGCCTGCTCCTCAGTCCTCACCACTCACAAAGGCCCTTCCTGCTCATCAGGGCCCATGGAGCTATAGAAAGTAAGATGCAGCAACGAGAGCTGCAG
The DNA here is from genome assembly GCF_030254825.1 of Meriones unguiculatus. Classification (NCBI taxonomy): domain Eukaryota; kingdom Metazoa; phylum Chordata; class Mammalia; order Rodentia; family Muridae; genus Meriones; species Meriones unguiculatus. The sequence goes on from NC_083367.1 coordinate 57,228,033, forward strand.
AGAGACGTGGGGAAGCCCACAGTGGCACCAGTGGCACTCACTGTTGCTACTCATGTCATGCCGCTGTCTCCCCAGCAACAGGGACAGGACTGTCTTCCAAGCCGGTGCCAGGCATGGGGCAATACTGCTTTCCTTCTTGATGGTCCAAGTACTGAGTGTCATTTTGTCACTTAACCAGTTCCTGCTCTTCTGGCTCTCGTGTGGGTAAGAGCAGTGCTCCTGGCAGATGTATGGGAGGGACAGCATAGGTCTCACACCTACCCTGGTGAGCTACAGAGGAGCCATCACAAGTTGTTGCAACCCACCACTATTGGCTCCTAACACCTGAGCACCTTCTATTTGCCTTCCCACCCTACCCTGCCGAAGACACACAGCATCAACGAGAGTGTGCTCATTCTTTCAATGTTGCCAGATTTTTAAAACTTAATCATACACACAGAGACATATGGTTGTAATGGATAGGGAAGGAGGGAGATGGTGGGTCGGAGGGAGGCCAAAGAAAAAGGGAAAGAAGGAGAGAGATACTGTCAGCTAAGCCCACATGATCTTATCCATGCTGACACATGTTTGAAATCATGGGAAGAGAAGACCAGTATGGGTCTCCACAAAGCAAATGGTATACTGAAAATTACCATTTGCTGGAAGGTTGAGTTGGAATTCAGGGCAATCCTGGGAGACGGGGAAGGGCATCCATTCGTGTAAAGAAACTGCCGGGGTCCTCCACAATGTCCTATGTGAAGGATGCTCATAGAAGCTTCACATGCCAGAGAAAATTCAGAGATCACCCTAACAGTCGGGGGCTGGCTTAATGAATACGGCACACATTGTATGAAAAGCTTTGAAAGCATCGAGGAGAGAAAAACAAAGTCTAAGCCTGGCCTGTACCATTTCAGTGTGTTTATATACATGCCAGGATCCTAGCATTTTCTCTGTGCTTCAGGCTGCCCACGTGCTTTGTGCCTTTGCTCGGCAGGCACAAGGGAATGAAGACTGCTCCCACTCCATCTTCAGAGGGGGCACTGAGCCCAGGACAGCACAGTGCTCTGAGGCTGGGTCTCATCTGACAGCAAAGCATGTCACATCACAGCCTCTTGAGGACGAATGAGAGAGAGAGGGAGGGAGAGCATGTCTATGTGGGTGCATCGCCACACTGCATCTGTGTGCCCCTGTGCGTGCTCATATTTCCGTGTGGCCCCGTATGAACATGAGCACACATGCATGATGTTAGGTGTATGTGTACCTCTATGCCAGTGTCCTGGTATAAGTGTGTGTGCGTGTGTAAGTGTACATGAGTGTATTTCTGAACCTGTATGCAGGCATGTATACGTATGCATATATGTGCAGGGGTCCAGGTGCACACATGTGCATGCATGTGTGTGTACATGTCTATATATCCAAGTGTGGGTTTTGTTGTTGTTTATAGAAGATGTTCCACAATCTTCGGGGCTTTCCACGTCAGGATTACACAACTATCTTCTTCTCTTTCATCTTCATTCATATTACACTTTCTATGTTTTCTCTCTCTCTCTCTTTCTCACTTTTCCTTGCTCTCTCTCAAACAAACCTATTATTCTCGTAACTGGAAAAAGGCCAGTCTATAAGAGGAAATTAACAATAGACTGGCTGGGGACTCCTGTGAAGTTTATGCTAACCCTCCTTGGGTATGCACACTGTCCTCCTAAACCTTTCTCCCCCTCCCACTCCTCCTCAACTCCATCCTTACATACACATCAACATCTCTGCTTAGTAACCTTCAGCTCCACTTGAGATTAAAAAAAAAAAAAACCATACAGTTATCAATTCAAGCCACACATGCAGATGGAGTCTCACTAGCTGGACATGGTGAGGACAAGTGTCCCCACACCATGGCCCACCAGGGAGCTGCACATCCCTTTCCCAGCACTGACTCACATTTTTCTCCAGAGAGCTTTGTCGAAATCCCAGCAGAGGAGACTGCAGTCGGCCAAAGAGGCCTGGGATGTCTTCCCTCTGTATATGAGGCTGGGAGCCATACGTGCAAAGTGTGCTGAGGGTTGGCTGAGCTACCCGGACTCCTCATCCTCGGTGTCTAGTGAGTTAAGTGACAAGGGCATAGGAGTGTCCACCCCAGAGGGTACATGGGGAAACCGGAAGTGATGACCAGTACGAGCGCCAGGGCTGGGCCACAGGCTGCTGTAAACAGCGCTCTCGGTGTTCTTCATGTCACTCTGACAGGTCAGCCATTGCCCATCTCAGTGATCACCTCTTGACCTCATCTTCCCACCCGGATGGTGCTGCCAGGCCCCCTGCCTGCCCTTGTGGCTGAAAGACACATCTGCGCTTGCTCCACACTGCCCACATGTGAGCTCCGAGGCTGTCTGCTGGTTAGTACCAACGGTGCCCAGTGCTGGCTGTAAGGTTTCTTTGTGTGTCTGATCGCCGTGCCTGCTTCAGAAGCAAGGGAAACGCGGTGTGAGTGTCTGTCAACTGGGTTGTCTCTGGTGTCAAACGAGAGAGACACACCGAGGGAAAAGCCTGCTGCTTGCCTGACTCAGGCAGGTCCAGGAGGCTCTGTGCAGTATGTGGTTTCCAGCGCTACTATAAAACCTACAAGGGTCTGAGGGGACACAGGACCAGGAGCAGGCTGCCATCTCCCCAGTGCCCAGCAAAATCTGTATTCAACATACAGACAAATGCATATGTGAAGCCCGTGCCTAGGTGATTATATTACATAATAACTTCTGGAAATAACTGATTTTCTGTGTCCGCCCAGACATGATGATTTCACTACCCACTGCGGGGGATTAAGAACTTAACAGAATTTTAATCCAGGCTCTCTTACCCAGAGGGCCAGAACCAAGACTGTTTCTGTTTATGTCACTTCACAAAGCTCACACATGACAGATGCCTAAAAATGTTGATTTAATCCCATCTGCCCAGATCCTGACTTAACCGACGTGGTTCGTTTGTTTTCTATAGGTGGCTCCTGTTGGCTTCCCAGCTGTATTTTTGTCAGCCCAAATGTCATGTTTCTGGTGAAGTGCCCCTGGACATCAGCTATTGGAGTGATGTGGAGTTCTGTAGTCTCCTGGGCTGCCTCGCCAGATGTGACTGGGTTAGGGTCCCGCAGCCTGTGAGGCAGGTGGCTGTCACAGAGTGGAGTGGACGGTGGTGCAAGTTAGGCTGAAACACAGAGCTAAGCCCTCAGAGGCTATCCAAGGCCTAAAGTATGGGTTTCCACAGACTGATTTTAGCCTAGGACTCAGATTCCTTTCTTTAAAGAACCCTCGCCCAGAAACATAAACTGACGGAACTGAGAAACACTCTCCCTGAGATGGTCTGGCTGGAGCTCAGGCTTTCACTCCTCCCAGGGGAGCTTGGAGCTGTGAGGGACCTTTGAGAGATGCTACTGCCACAGGCCTGAGAAGCTCAGCTGCAGGCTGCGCCTAAGCAGATAGGAGTACTGCGCCAAGACACTTTATGCTGTTCTCTGCCCATAAGATGAACTCCCTAGACAGTGGCCCCTATTCTCCTGAGCTGGCCCCTGGCTTCTCGTGCTGCTGCCGTCCTTCTCTACCACCGAGGACAGGCAGGGACAGAATTCAGTGTTGCTGTATTCCATCTGTGTCTCTGTGGATATATATGTCTATATGGATATCTGTGTCTCTGTGGAGATACCCCCATGTCTTTGGTGGCTCTCACAGGGAAGATCCTCAATGCTCCCAGTCAGTACCCCAGCCCAGTCCCACTACACTGGTACTAGGTGAAAGGCCACATAAGGCAGAGGCATGGGCAGGCTGCAGCCCTGCACACTGTGTTCCAGCAGCAGAGAAGAAATTTGGGAGTCTCCACTCAGGTGCAAAGAGAATCCTGGAGCCCTGCTTACCTGAAGACATAGAAAGAGTCCAGAACTGGCTCTGAATTTAAACATGTGTGAGCCTTCAAGTCAAGGGCAGGCCAAAATATGCATGCAATATTTGGTTTAGTTGTGCTTAAACAAATATATATATATATATATATATATATATATATATATATATATATATGACAAGTTAAAACTAGACAGAAAGATGCCGGAGGCTACTCAGCTGCAAGAAGCCTGGCTAGTCACGGGTGTGATAGTGCTTTGTGTTCACATCATTAGTGATGGGGTTTCTCTGCAGTGGAAGAGAGCACGAGGTCTTTTTCGTGTCCTCTTTTCTCCTGGCGTGGTTTGCATTTGTCTTTGTGCAGGTGGAACTCTTCTGGATTCCGGAGCCAGAGAGCCAGGCTGCCGAGGCTCTCCCTTGTTTGAACGGGACTCTGTCTTCCTTCAGTGGGGAAGTTGTTGGAGGAAGATCAGTTCCCAATCAGAGCTGCAAATCAGCCAGGTGTGCTACAAGCCCAGCCAGGTTCTGGGAACTGCTGCCAGGCCTTGGCTGAGACTTGCTACCAGGCCTGTGCCCTCAACTATCCTCCAAGGACGGCTGATCAGCAACCATGGCCAAATGTGGAGCATCCACAGAAGCCCCAGCCAAGCACGGGGACTCTCGTGTCTCAAAGCTGGGGCTCTGTTTGTCTGCTCATCTCACATCCCCGGACACATATGCAGTGCTCCTCCAGGATCGCATGTGCTGGCTGAGGGCACCGGCTTGGCTGTAGTTCTGTGCGGAGCCCAGTGAGGATTAGGGGCTTTTGCAAGCCTCAGGGTGGATTACAGGCTCATTTACAGAAGAGAAGGGTGACAGTTTTCAGTTTCAGCCACCTGAGGCTACTTGTTCCACTTGGTTTCTACCAAGGAGAAGAAGTGGCCGTGAAGAGCTTGTGAAGTGGGCCACATACCTGGAAAACTCACCTCGTTGGACACACCTGGCCCGGCAGGGGCCCTTCGGACCACCTGGCCACCTCAACCAATGTTTGCAGGTGCAGGCAGCTTGTGGGTGGTTCCCATGCTGCGTAGACCTGAAACTAAAGGGTGGAGTCAGCCTGGGTCAGATACTACCCTGAAGATTGGCCTTTCTTTTCTCACATCTTCTCAGGATGGATATTAATCAATGAGCTAATTTTTGAGGGGGGCATCAAAAGGCTTCTCCTCAGGGGCTCTGCCAGGAGCTTGGATGTTACACCTTGATTTGATGACCTGGGAAACATTCAGGCCTGTGTTTGGCATGACTGCCAAGGCAAAGCCCTGACAAACACAGCAGAATACAGACACCCTCCATCTTCCCTCTCACTCAGGAGGACGCAGAATGGAAATAACCTCCAAAGAGTCTCCTGGTCCCTCAGGGGCAGCACTGGCCACATCTCCAGGAAGCAGCCACCCTTGCGCATTGTCTCAGGGCAGACCCGAGCTGTGATCTAGGTCTGGGCTGCTCTGCCTGCCACTCAGCTGTCTCCCCACTTCCATGCTTTCTAGGCTCCTGTGTGAACTCCTATAATGAAGCAGATGGGTTGTTAGGGGCCTCTCTGATGAAGAAGTTGAGGAAGCAGCTTTTCTTGGGTGTGCTGCAGATTCAGAAATATGAACTCACCCCACTCTCAGAGCCCACACTGACTGTGGCTACCTGGCCCCCCAGGTTAGATCTGAAGCCCTCCACACATCGGGCCCAAGGGCACTGTTGTGAGCTCCTGTCTGTGGCCTCAGTTATTTGAGTGTTCAGGCTGTTTTTCACATAGCTCTGGTTTGATTAAAACCCAAATACATTTGGCCAACCACGATTCCCTTTAATTTTTTCAGAGATATTTTCAGGGAAATATAAGCTATGTGTTACCTATCCCCCCGCCCTTGTTGTGGCCTCCGAGCCAGCCGTTGGTGGTTGGGGGCCCCTGCCAGTGCCCTGGACTGTCCCTGGAAGCCCCGTTTAGGAGAGGCAGCCACCCACTGCACGACAAGCCTCCTCATGCACAGAACCCACAGCCTGCACTCCTCCAATACGTGCCGGGTGGCGATGTGTGTCAGTTCTGAACAGGACTGGGCTTTTGTTGTTGTAATGTATAACCCATGATTTGTGAGTGGTTTTAGACTAGGAAAAACATGTTTTCTCTGCTCTGACAGACAGAGAGCTCAAGTCTGAGGGAATGGCCTGACTTCCCCATACCCAGTTCCCTACCCGAAACTTTCCAGACCCGCACTCACTTTGTGTCCTGAGCTGAGAGCTGATGATGAGAAGAAGAATGGGAGAGGAAAGCATCTTCAAAAGTGCTCAAGCTCCCTTATGCACTGCTGGGGGGGGGGTGGAGCCACTGTGGACATCAGTGCTGGGGTTCCTCAAAAACTGGGAAAATGGAACTTTCCAGATCAGCCTGCCATACCACTCTTTGGGACAGACCCAAAGTCAACTGCGTCTCCAAGATGCTTGCGAATATATGTTCACAGCAGCACCACTCACACTGTCCAAGTTATTATGGTCAGCTAAGATGCCCATGACAAATGTGGATGAAATGTATCACAGATGCTCAGTGGAATTCCATTTAGTCATAGAAAAAAGTTCTTGTAGGGGAATGGGTGCAAATGACAGTCTCTACACGGAACAAAATGAGTCCCATTCAGAAAGACAGATATCAGATATTCTTGTCTGTGAGTCCTAAAATTTATACAGATATGTAAAATCACATGTGCATGCGGATAATGGAAAGTGATGAAGGGGAATAAGGAGAAGGAGAGGGTATGGAGTAGGGTGGAAAATACTTGACCTACCTAAAATATTATTGAAAAAGTCTTTATGAGACATATCACCATGTATAATGAACACATGCCAAGTACAGTGATAATTTAGATTTTTTTAAACCAGGTATGGTGGCTCAGGCCTTTAATCCCAGCACTTGGGAAGCAGAGGCAGGTGGATCTCTGAGAGTTCGAGGCCAGCCTGATCTACAGAATGAGTTTCAGGACAGCCAAGGCTACACAGAGAAACCCTGCCTTGAAAAAAGAAATTCAAGCTTTCCTTTCTAAGTCACCCAGTCTATGAACATCATTTCCTCAAAGGGAGACCACGTAGCTCTGTGATGATAATACCATTATGATAACAACAACAACAACAAAACCCTGAGATAATTAGCTTATAAAGAGAAAACTTCCATTTTGTCTCATGGCTCTAGTAGTTCCTGTCCATGGTTAGACAGACTCAGCTTTCAGGGCTTTGTTGGGTGCTAGTAGGAGGAATTAGATAGAAGAGACTTCACTGCCAAGAAGCCAAAGGAGAGGAGGAAGAGCCGGAGCGCCACATTTCTCTTCAGGGCATGCCTTTTAGACCTAAGGACTTCCCAGCCAGCCCCATCTCTATTTCCCAGGGGCACTAACCTGGTGAGAAGCCTTTTACACACAGCTATGGGACACACCCAACATCAACATACAGCACTTCATCCCTGGCCCCAAAGGCTCATGACCATTTCACAACACTCGCCAAGTCTCGCCTGCCCAGCATCACCCTGAGCCAAGTCTGAAGACTCCTCTGAGGCTCCAGACAAACTTGACTAGGGCTCCTGCTATAAACTTTCAACACCCAGATTCATAGTAAAAGAAGGAGGAGTGGTGAGAAGCAGAAAGGAGGGATCAGCCCAAGATCCAAACTCAGAAAGAAAATATAACTTGAAGTCACACTCTCCACGGCAACTTCTAAGGATCATGGGGTGTGAACTCCCTGGAACTCCACCCTTACAACATGGCTGGCTGCAATACATGTGACTGTCCTCTCAGGCTTGCTTTGCATGCTACCCATAGCTTTCCAGGCACATGGCCTCACATGGCTGAGTCTGCACTGTCCTATTGGTTGACTGCGTGCAACCTCTCTGACCCCGCCACACAGTACCTTGGCATCCAGAGCCTTCCCTTGAAAACCCACTGGAAGCCTCCATGGTGCAGTAACTCTTACCTTCTGTGTGTCTGCAGAACCAGCATAGTGGAGGCAGTTGTGAGGTGTGCTTGAACCAACAGGTAACTTGAACCATGTTTATGGTACCCTTGGGACATTTCATTGCTAAACAGAGGGAAATGGGTCTGAATCCAAGGACAGTTCTGGGCATGCAGAGCACCCCAGGGCTCTTTAGGGGAGAAAATCTGCCCTGGAAAATCTTTGAAACACATTTGCATTTTTTTACACTTCTGAGCCTGAGGTAGATGCCTAAAGCGCTTGGGATCTTTATATTGAACTGTTGATTACACCTTCCCTGGATACAACAAAAATATACACTTCCTTCTTGGCCATGCCACAGTGTTTCCAGATCCCGGTGCTCTGTTCCTCCTTGTTGCTGATTCTCACAGTTAAGTTGGCTAAAAGTAGACAGACTCATGCCACTGCCCGGATGCTGTGCTGCCTTTAAATTCTCTCCACCAGGTAAGATGTCCTTCACCTTAAGCTCACTCTTCTACCAAGTCCCAGGACATGGACAAAGTGCAATCATTTTGTTGTTGTAGCCTCTTTCCCAGTTCCCAGGAGGCTAATTATATCCATCTGAAACCTCAGCAGGATGGCTTTTACTGTCCACATTTCCTTCAGCATTCTGCTCTGGACATAACTGCCCGGTAAATTCTCCTCACTGTATCCTAGGTTTCTCTAGCTGCTCCTTAAAGGCCCCCCAAGATCCACCTATAAAGCAAAGCCTCCTCCACCTTGCCCAGTAGCTAATGATCTCCCTCCTCATATCAATTTCTCATATTAATCAGATATACCAATATACCTAAAATAATTTACTTATAACCACAAAAAAAAGCTTATTTTCAATGACAGTTTTGAAAGGTCTAGTCCAAAACTGGGAATACCCACTCTTTAATGAGCAAGAATACCAAGAGACCAAGAGAAAGAGAGAGATCCTCACAATCCCTTAAAGACATGGAAAAGCCAAAGACCCATTATTATTTTGTAGATGCTACTACAAGCCTATGGCAGCTGAGTAGTCATCACGGCAGGTGTCCGTTAAGACTCTCAAGGAGAGAGCCCAGTGTGGGATCACTGGAGTCCCACAGCCCCCACCATTTACAAGAGCTTGGCTGGTGTAACTGACCACAGTGTGACTCGTTGTTCCTTTATTGGCCCCTGTTTCATTTCAACAGCTGCCACACATGGCCATTTTCAGTGTCCACAGACAACACTTTGTAAGTGGGAAACGTTCTAAGTAAGGATCCCGAGGCCTGACTCTCGATATGGACTCTGGCTACCTCTGTGCAGGGGTTCCAGGCCATCTTCATGAGTGGTCTTTGGCTGGATTGTCAGTATCAGAGAAGACCCCTGTGTCCAAATATTTTGGATCTGCTTGTGGAGTTCCTGTCCTCTCCAGGTCTTACTATCTGCCACTTCTTTCACAAGATTCCCTGCACTCTGCCCAAAGTTTGGCTATGAGTCTTTGGTACCAGAACTCCCTATCTACTCAACAGTAACACAGTGGCTTCGGGTATCGCACTACTAAAGTCAAAGCTTTGAACAAATTAACTGCAGAGGGTTTGGGTCCATATGGCCTCAGTGTAGACCCTACAGAAAATCTTCAGCCAGTGGGACCAGTAGGGAAGCTACATAAATGACCCTCAATCTCCCAAAGCCTGTAGACATGGTTTACAGCAAAGGGACTTTACGAATGTGAGCAGGGCAGAAGGTTTGGGGGAACGGACGGGTGGGCTATGGTCCTAGATTGGCTAGTAAACCCTGGGCACAGTCTCAAGCATCCTTGTGAGAAAGAAGGAGAGGGCCTTTTGTATGGCTTCCTGTGGGGAGAAATAAGCAAGTGTCTGCTCTCCCCAGATGGGGTGCGGATGACAGACAAAAGGAACCGTCGTTCCCCATCCAACTTGGTGAACCAGAGTTTATTCAGGTTTCTCACAGAAGCGTGGGTGACTCCTAGGCAGCTACATCGCCAAGGACCTGAGTGAACAGTCACAGGGTCTGCACCATTCCCAGAGCTCCCAGCACAACCATAATAGCCCCCCTCCAGCTATGTGGTTGGGGGTGGGCGGAGCTTGTGAGCTTCAGGAAATTCTTGAGTCTTCTAAATTTCCTCAGCCCTGTAAATGCCTCCCTCTAGGAGGAAAAAGCTACCTGACAGCATGTTCCCCGTAAAGAGTGGCTACATTCCAGGAGCAGATGCTACAGTGGTGGCACATGTAGAAGGTGGAGGAACACACACACACACACACACACACACACACACACCTCTAGAAACTGGAAAAGGATGTTGCCCAGAACCTGAAGAATGAGCCAGCCCTGTCCACACCTACCCCTTTTCAAAGTGATTCTGACTTCAGGCTTCTAACCTCCAAAACCCTAGAACAGCAGATCTGTGCTACTTTAAGCCACCAAGGGAGGGGTGACTTGTCACAGCAGCAATGGGAAGCTCATACTTCCCCCGCTAAGCTCAGAGACAGGGAAGCTGATCATACTCAGTTCCTGCGTTGGCTGGGCCTTGCCCCCATTTCCTGTGGACCATCTAGGAGGAAAGATTAAACGCCCCTAGGACATAGCGTGGCACAGAACAGACTAAAATCAGCAGAAAGATAGAAAAGCTCTTGGGGTTTACAGAGACTGAGACACTATGGTCTGGACCTAGGTCCTTTGCACATATTGCAGCCAATGAGCAGCTTGATCTTCATATGGAGCACCTGATGAGTGGACTGTTTCTAACACAGACTCTATTGCCTACTTTTGGATCACTTCTCCCTGGCAGGGCTGCCTTCCCTGGCATCAGTCTGCTCAATCTTGATATGACTTGATTGCTGGGGAAGGTGGATATGAGGGGAGGGGGCTCCCCTTTTCTGGGGGAAAGGAAGAGGAAAAGGAAGGAGAGAGAAGGGGAAAGGAGGACTGGGAGGAGAGGAGGAAGGGGGCAACCGTGGGATGTCAAGTAAATAAACTGAAATTAAGAAAACAACCCTCTCTTAGAAATGGCAGAAATCCTCTTTTGACAAGAATGATCAGTTTCCTAGGGCTGCCATTAGCTCCTATGACACTGGAGCACACTGATTTCTGCTGAGAAGGGTGTGAGGCAGGCACGGGTGTGGTTGCTGCCCAATTGATTCAGTTCCACTATAGAAATGAAGGGCCAGCAGCAGGAAAAACCCCTCACCTCATACCAACATCTCGTGCCTAGGAAGACAGGGAACCTAATGGGCTCCCACAACACATGCCACATGCCTGCCAGGCATGCCCTCTCCTTCAAAAATCAGAAGCAATTGTATGGACTGGCAAGCCTGATCATGAGACAGAAGACAGAGTGAAGGGGCTTTGCGGTAGAACATGCATCTTACCAGAAAGTGGTGTAACTGGAGTCTCTGGCCAGAGGACAACAGGAACACCTAACGGTAGCTCCGCAGGAACCTGGCAAGGCTCCCCGTAAAGTCACAGGCAGGAGAAGGGGGCTCATACATAACAGCAGTGTAGCCCATTTCAGCTCTGTCTTTCAGAGACGGAGCCACGTCAGAGGCCACTGAACACCAGGACCATCCTGTCACTATCACTGTCACACACACCCCTTCTGTGTGGTCTGGGGCAGAGCTCTCAGGATGCAAGTCAGAGGGACAGAAAGACTTCCCTTGTCCCCAGCTGACCAGTGGCTCTGAGTACCCCTAGCACGGTGTCCAATGGAAGAGCAAACACTAACCAGCAAAACTCACCATTCGTCTTCTTAAATCTGAGGAAGAAGTTTGGTGGAGAGAACAGAAAATACGTCCCACTACCCATAAAAAAAAAATAAGAGTTAGGATAAACATACTAAAATATATTCACCTAAAGAAGATAAACAAAAAAGAGGTCCAGGGGTAAGATGATCAACCCTCATCTAGAAAGACAAAGGGGATGGACATTGGAAATAGGAGCAAACAAGTAACAGGACAGTAGCCTACCACAGAAGGCACCTGAAAGACTCTACCTAGCAGTGTATCAAAGCAGATGCTGAGACCCATGACCAAGCCTTCAGCAGAGTGTAGGGAATCATATGAAGGAAGGAGGAATTAGTATATCCTAGAGGGGACAGGGAGCCCCACAAGGTCCAAATATATCTGAGCACAGGGGTCTTCTATGAGACTGTTGATCCAACCAAGGACCATGCATGGCTATAACCTACAACCCCTGCTCAGACATAGCCCATGGTAGCTCAATATCCAAGTGGATTCCCTAGTAAGGGGGACAGGAATTATTTCTAACATGAACTCATGAGCTTCCCCTCCCCCCTGAGGGAGGAGCAGCCTTGCTAGGCCACAGATAAGGACATTGCAACCATCCTGAAGATAGCTGATAAGCTAGGGCCAGATGGAAGGAGAGGAGGACACCCCCTCTCAGTAGACTCGGAAGGGGGCATGGAGGAGATGAGGGAGGGAGGGAAGGATTGGGAGGGAGAGAGGGAGAGGGCTACAGCTGGGATACAAGTGAATGTATAAAATTATTTAAAAATAAAAAAATATTAAAAAAAAATCAGAGTGTTCGTGAAGATGAAGACGTGCGCGGTTTGTGCAGGTGTAGATGTGGGCCCAGGCTGTTCTGCTTGTGTAACACCTGGTTACTCCTTAACACTGCTGGTGATAGTTTCTGCTGAACGATGCAGGCAGAGACTGTTAACACATCACTGTGTCCTCCTTCCTGCTCACAGGTGGGACCCACTGGGGTCTGGAGAAGCCAAGGGTCTTTGTTCAAAACTCAGTCCCATGCGTAGAGGTTTGGGGGTGCCAACTGCTTGAGAGTTTTCTTTGGGGATGAAATACATACTTTACTAAATCAACAGATTATTAAGCATCTGGCGCTATGAAAACACTGAAGCAAAACAAAACAAACCCCGAGAGATGCCTTTATTTAAAAAGGCTCTAACCATGTGCATATGTGGCTGGGTCACCTCTGTGGTACCAATCTTTTAAGGCCTGACTACAGAAAGATTATAAATGTCAGGTTTTATGAGGCCGTGGAAAAAAGGATGCGTTGGCTGGGATATTTTAAACCATCAGATGCATGGACTCCATTAAGTTGATCAGTGTAAGGCCTGTCTAAACAGCCATATGCAAAGGACGTTTAAAGGAATAGGAAGGCATCCCTGACATCATTCCTTATTGACATTTCCAGAACAGATGGGCCAAGAGGCCAGAGCCAGTTTCCAGCCTCTGGTAATTCGTTCTCAGCCAAAAGATACCTTGCTCAGAGCTATGCCACATAGGAGAGGAGCCAGCTCAAGGTCAGGGGCTGAGGAGGGAGCAAGCAGCACCTGGCCATGCAGTGTTTCATCAAAGAGCAATGCTGCTGACCCCAGAGTGATCCTCCTGACCCCAGGGCCACACCCCTCACCTCAGAGCAACCCCTCACTCCAGAGAGATCGGTGAGATGGGTTGTTTGCACTACAAGACTGTGCTTCAGGAGAATGAGACACAGGTGGTTCACGGTTGTCCACAGGACCCTCCAGGACTGACAGCCAATGCTCCTCACACTCCAACAGTTCTTAGTCAATTCTGGAACGTGGCTTTCTTACATGGAGGATTCTGTGCAGAATGTACTATGATACCTGTTTTACAGATACATTTGACATGGGGTATCAAAGCGAATTGGTGACTGAATGAAGGCTCACGTCCCGCCACCACCATCTGGTCCCATAGCCAAGTATGCCCTGGCCCCAGTGTGGAGTGCTGTTTGATGATTGATAGTCACAGTGGTAACAGACAGGCAAAGGGTAAGTGTGGAGTGTGCTCCTTCTCTTGGGGGCACAGAGCCATGCTAGCTTAAGGCCCAGCCTGAGGTTTTGCAGCAGATCTCTTGACCCTGGAAAGGAGAGTCATAGGACCGCCTGTGCTCATACTGTGCTCATAGCTTCCGGTTCTGTAAATACTGCTCTTTGAAACTCTAGAGGCCTTGGAAGTCTTGGGCGAGGACAGGTGCTCCCTTGACATCACTGATACATGCTGAAGCCCTTCCTCAGATAGCTAGAACAAGGCAGCCCTGTGAGAGGAACTGACACGTACCTCAAGGCTTCACCTGGACCCTTCACACGACACAGAAACAGCCTCCAAGAAGGTCCTGAAGATAATGGCCTCATGCCCCAACCTCATCTGGAGGAGCTGGAGTTTCCAGACAACTGCGGGAGGTGGCAAACCCTAGAGGGAAGGATGAATCATTTCTGAAGAAAAGCAAGATGGTTTCACTCTCCCTACCACCTTCCCAGCACTGTGGCAGGTTCTGTCCTCACAAAGACCCTTCCTGCTACACCCAGATAACCACGTGTCTGAGCCTCTGGCTAGCCCCATGTACTGAGTGCTGAATTTGGCCTCAAGAGGGCACATCTGTGCTCTCAGTAAGTTCTCACATCTCCTGTCTTTGAGATCCAAAACAGTTGGGCATCAAGCATGGGATGAATGGCTGAGGTGAGCCTGCCCAGGCCCAGGGTTCCCAGTGGCTGTATCTGCCTTGGATTTCTACTGCAGGCAGGAACCCAGATCCTTCTCTTCCTCAGAGAACTGGACTCATCACAGACCTCACTCTGTCTCTCATTCCAAGCAGCAGCAACGTCACATCCCCTTGGCTTTTGTAATGGCTTAAGAAGAACTGGAGTCATTTCCGCCTCACAGTATTCCCAGGTTTGCTGCTGAGAGCTTGTGGAAGCATCTGATCTCATTTCCATTGACTCGCCTAAGAGGCTTACTTGATAATAAAATGAAGGAGATAAATGTGTTGACTAACTCTGCGATAGTGCAGTGGGCTCACAGGCAACAAGAGCTCAGGACTGGGTCCGGTGCAGGTCTACAAAGAGTGTGCACCATAAAGGGGAAGCCATGCAGAAGTAATCAATGCAAGGAGGTCCCAGGACAGCGGGATGGGCATTCCACCCAACTCAGCTTAACCCAAGCTTGGCTTAGCCCTTGCTGGACTTGATTCTTGCTCTAACTCTGACTGGCTCTCTCACTCTCGTTTCAGCTCTGCTTGGCTCTAGCTCAGCACAGTTAGTCTCTTGCATGGAGGAGCCTACCTTAGGCTCAGCCCAGACTTGGAGGGGATCTATGCCACCTCCTAGCTTAGAGCCAGGACTCTTAACTGGAACTAAAGTTGTTCATTTGAGTCTCTGTTGTCCACATTCCTAAAATGAAAGAACAAAGACCCATCTTCCCCTGAAGCCATAGTTCTCTCTGAAAGGGGCCCAAAGATGTGGCCTCTGGGTAAGCAGAGAGCCAGCTAAAGGGAAAAGAGTTCTCATTACCAGTAAGTCAACACAGGTGTGCATTAATCGCTGCCAGGCAGGTGACGGTTTGTTTTCTTTTCCCTTCACAATCATCCTTTTTATTCACTTCAGCTCAGATCTAAGCCCTCATCCCTGTGTGGATCAAGGAGGAAATGTCACCTGGCACTTGTTAGGTATTAAGTTTCCTTATCAATAACCGCCTGCCTGCCCAGTTTATCCTGGCCTCAGGCACCTGCAAGGCCATAAAAGACTGTTAGAAAGAGCCACCAGCCTGGAGCCCCCCAGGAGAAGACTGTTACTGAGGGCCAGGCACATGCTCCTGTTTGCTGCACACCACATCAAAGCAAGCTGCTCCTAAGTAGCCAAACACAACCATAAAGCCCATGAAAGGCCTTGTCAGCTCTGCTCAGGCTGCTCCATGTCACTAATGAGGACACGCTAGGAGACACTTGTCCATGGAAAAGAAGATGAACACTAGGTTGGGGGATGGGGAGGAGGAATCCAAAGGAGGCCTCACCCCGGAGACAGACCCAAGGGGTAATTCAATGCTGAGATGCAGGCCTTTAGGGAGAGTGGCTGGGTCTTTGAGCTACATCTAGATCAGACATTGTCACCATGAGCACCATCACCATCTTGGGCCAGTATCTGGCCACAGGTGACACTGTGACAGCCACAGGTCAGGCTCTACTCCTGGTGGTTTGTATAAACGTGAGTGTGGCCAAGTGTGTGTGTGCATATGTGAGTGTATGCACACGTGTATGATGTAAGCACACACACACATATGTGTGTGTGCATGTGTGCATCCTTGTGTGAAGGGTGCATGTGTGTGTACACATCCATCTGTATGCATTTTTGTGTGTTCCTATATTTAGGGATATCTTTAAGTGTGCATGCCAGTGTTTTTGTGGTAACCCAAAGGCATTATGCCTGACTTAGTCATTGGTTCTGGAATCTTCCAGCCTTTTTGCAGCTCATGTCCTCACAACACTGACCGAGAATACTTTCAAAGGGCTCTGTCTGTCCCCACCCCCTTTTCAGGGCAACAGTGAATTTAGACAGATAGACATTTACTCTTTTCAGACAGCCATTCTTCACTTCTCCTTCTCCTAACCTGCTGGGAGTGCTTGTCAAGCCTGGCAACACACAGCCAGAGTGGCCTAGGGACCGCACCAGTCTTTTCAGAACTGGTAAAGGAACGAGCAAGCTTTCTGCTGTGCCCATAAGGACTCCTGACGAAGCAGAGAGCCTTTCAGGGTCTCAGCAGCACGGCCTATCATCACCCAGCTCCACAGCCACTGTGGGGCTCAGTTTCCCCACTGAGGGTTGTGGAGCCCCGGGACACCTGTCCCTGAGACCTCAGTGCCATCTAGTGGTGCATAATCCACCCCTGCCGAGGACTAGGTGCTCAGCAGCAGAGGGAACACGCCCAGGTCGCCCAGCCTCTCCTTATGAGAGGCTTTGTCACCCAGAATGATACATCAAAATTCTGACCCCGAGTTCTCGGGAATGTGAACCTGGTTGGGAATAGAGCCTTAGCTTACGTCAGGTTAAAATAAGGTCATACTGGAGCCAGAACCAGAATCGGGCTAGGCGACAAGAAGGGACAAGACACCAAAAAGAGCACTTGTGCTCCTTTCTTGAAGGATGACTCTGCTGTCAGAAATACGAATGCATTCGAATCATCCACCCACCTAAGGTATGTGTACCATCACTCCAGAGTGATGCTCAGGTGACAGGGACACTGTCCAGATATGGTGATGTTCAGCAGGGACTTGCACCCAACCGTAGGGAAACATGTGTCTTCTGCTCCGTCCACTTGCTCGGATTTCCTGGGCCAGCACCATACTGACCAACTGTGGCTTCTCCTTCTGCCTCTTTGTTTTGCCAATGACAGAAAGGAGGTCAGACACGCTTGCATTTTCTAGCCAAACTACTCATTACGAGCTGCTTTTGCAGAATAACAATTCATCTGTGTGGCACTTGTCTAAGTCACAGAGCCCTGAACCACTGACCTTCAAGAACCAAAAAGGACAAGGAGGTCATGAACCGCCCAGTCCCAGCAGAACTCCAAGACCTCACTACAGTTTGCCAAGGACATCTCAGAAAAGCCTGCCCTGAGCTCCTGCATCTGGCCTCTCCAGTAGACTTCATGCCTGGGTCTATCTATGGCAAAGAAAACAGCTGCCCCCCCCTCCCCCCAGGACAGTGGGCCTCCCTGCAGCCTAGGCAACAGAGGATTTGGAGCTGGGTGTAGAAAGCTTGCAGGGCCTGTTCCTCCTGGGTCATCAGGCTAAACACCACTCTTCTGCCTCCCACTGGAAGGTCCACCTCTAAACCCAGCCTGCCCTCAGGAAGGCCTCATCCAGTGTGGGTTAAGAGTGCCCCCTGGTGGCACTACTGCTCAAGCTGGACATTTCACGAGCAAGTGGTAGAAGGATTCAGGGTCTCTCCAAGCAACTACGGCTCCTGGTAGTCATGTACTCACTTCTAATCAATACCGCACAAGCTGCCTACCCACCTCCTGGCAACTATGAAGAAATCCAGTACCCATTATGATCAGTACAGCGTCTCCAGGCAGAAGGCAGCCCTGAGCTCATTGTTTCGTTGCTCCTGGTACCAAGCATATATTACCATGAAAATGTATAAGTCACAGGGTCATCCATATGTTTCAATTAATTTCTACAGTACAGAGTCCTCTAAGATAGATGATTCTAGAATGTATGTGGTAGAACGTATTTCTTGGCAGGGGTCCTGGGTGAACACCTTTAGAGTGTGTACACCTGCTTGTGAAAATGTAGGCTCTTTGCTCTGTGTGCTCATGGCACCCAGCTCAGGACTGGGTGGGGGGAGGCAGAATCAGCTTCCCCAGCTGTCCAGAGGGTGGGTTTTCCTCTGCAGATTGCTTTGTCTTGTTTGGCATGGGATAGGATTGACAAGACATAGGATCAGCGAAGCCAGGGAAACATGCCTGGCCTTCAGAGTCTGAACCGGCAGGCCCTGCATATCTGAGCTTAACCAGTGCAGCAAGGAGCATTGCAGAGCTACGGAGGAAGGCTGTACACTCAGATCTTAACCTAATCTCAGCTCTTTGCAGGGACAGAGCTGCTGGTTCCCTTGTGACTGACACTGTGAAATGCAGGATGAAAGAAGAGATGAGATTTCTTAACAGGCAAGATTTTTCTGACCGGGCCAGCATTACAGATGGTCCCAATGGGCAACGAGAAGAGGGTGGTAGTCACACAGGTGGATCATGTGGGGCAGCAGGGGCCTTAAGTGTGAGGTGCCTGTAGAGTGGGAAGACCAAGATCAGTGCCACTGTGCACCGCAGGAGAGATGGCTCACTTCCACTCAGCTCACGTGCTTTAGAAACTCAGGGCAATAGTCCTGAGAGCTCATCATGCCATCCCTACACCCTCCTTCTGGAGGCTCCAGAAAATCTCACTGGGTCTGTAAGCGGGGTGAGGGAAAAGAATGGTAAGGTGAGCCTTTATATTCTGTCTCCAGAAAATCCCCAGAGCTCTCCACACGACTGCGGCCAGTCCAATGCTCTACTCACAGCACAAAGAGGAAGCAGGCCCATTTGCTTTCTCCTAACAGATTCTCTAACTTAAACAGCCTCAGAGGGTTCCCTGGTAATCCTGAAAGTCGAACCAGAAGTAGCCATCTTCATCAAGAACTTCTCTCTCCTCATGTTTTGCTAACCTCAATGCACGTCCAGGCTGGGAAAAAGGAAGCAAGCTCTTCTTAGAGATTCCTACAGAGGAAAGAAAAACTACAGAAGGAGGAGAAGGAAGGAGAGAACACTACGGGAAGAAAACCTAAAGAGAGAAAGCCTGCAGGCAAAAAAAAAAAAAAACTTAGTGAAACTTAGATCTTACAAGGACAAAGAGTTTGTAGGGGGGGAAGGGAGCTTGCAGAAGGGTGAGAGAGGGGCAGGAACGTTAGGGGGCACCCCGTGTATGAGTTAGAAATGAAGAGCCTTGAGTCGTCCATGCTTTGCCCACTCTCTTTTGCAATTTAGAGCAAGAGCAAGAGAAGGAAAATGAAGAGCAATTCATGGTCTGCTTAAGGAGGAGTTAGGGTAGGCAATCGGTACTAAGCAAGGGTCACAGGGTTCTCTACAATCTGCCAGCTTTCTTCTGAAACCATTTATCAGGCCGACTCCACATGCTTCGCACTTTGACACAGCTTTTGCCAGAATCTTGCAAAAAAAAAAAAATTAGAAACGGAGTCACATAGTACTCTGAGCTTCGCAGTGAGCCAGCAAGTCTGCAAGTCATTTTCCAGATGAAAAATAAAAACAGTAATACTGCTCTGAGTGGCAATGGAATTTGATTATAAATACAGTCTTAGTGAGACCAGGCTTTCACCTACAGGCTCCAACCAAGAACAGAACTTCTGTCTGCCTCCTCTCCTCCCTCCAAGGGAAGGGCACTGAGGATACTGAAGAGCTGTTTCCACTGCTCAGGCCTGGTCCCATTTATCATTGCCAGTGATGGCTCCTTGTTTGTGCTGGAAGATGTGGGGTTAGATGTCAGCCTGCATCGCAGAGGTGGTTAAAGCAAAGCAGCACGATCATCCATCACACAGCAGTAAAGGCTGAGAGCCAAGAGCCAGCATCCACTCCCCAGCAAGCCTCAGCCTTCCACTGGGAGCTGTGCGGCAGCCGATCTCACCTGGGCTCACGGCCAGGAGCCGGTGGGGTGGTGCCGGGGAGCGTGCGTGATGGAGTGCAGGGCACATCCACGGGGCAGCACGTTTGAAACAACGGGGGGCCATTTTAAAGTCCTGGTGGCCAGGCACCCGGGGAGCTCGTTGATACGAAGCCCAGGTGCGACCCACGCATCAGGACCTTTAAAGCTCCTGAGCGATTATCCGATTATCTGCTCTGCAGGCTGGGACCACTGAAGTTGGAAACAGCCCTGATCCCTGGCTGTTCTTTAAGGAGTCAGGTTAACACGCAGGGGCCTGAGTCCTAAAGCTCCAAGCGTGTTCCAGAGTCCCTCAGGCAGGCTGTGTCCAGATAAGACACAAGATATAAGCACTTCCGTACATAGCTTCCCCACAGGCCCGCCTCCTAGATCAGCGAAGGCTCTTTGTCAACAGGAAATCTCAGGTGCTGTTGATTATTTTTGATACAAGGTCTCTCACTGGCCTGGGCCCCAGTTAGGAGAGGTCAGTGTCTCTCTGCTCTTCCACTGAGATTACAAGTGTGAACCCCAGCACCTGCCTCTTTTCTTGGGTCCTAGGGATCAAACTCCGGTCCTCTTGCTTGCATACCAGGCTCTTTATTAACTGAGCTGTTTCTCCAGCCAGCAGAGTGAAACTTTACTCTTAAAATAATGTTTATTTATAAAAGGAACTTCTATTTTCCTGGTTCAAATGCTGTCTGGGAGACTTACTGCCTCTACTAACCTAGGCCTAGTCCTGGAAGCTTCTAGCCTCCCTACAATCTAACCTAGGCCTAGAACATTTTCAGCCTCTGAGACTTACTGCTTAATAAGCTCACCCTTTCTTGCTCTTTCTGAGCTCTGGCCTGGCTGGTTCAACTCAGTTGTTCCGGCTCAAACTCCTCTCCCACCTGACTTATTCAATCTGGCTTTTCTCTCGGCCTCTGAATTGCTCTGCTTGGCCTCAAACTAACTCCAACAATCTTTTCTAATCTCCTGGCTCCTTATTCTCTGGCTCATTTGGTCTTCACCTGAGTTCTCTCTCAGCAACCTGTCTCCTTAGTATTGTCCCGGTAAAACTGCCTCTTCTCTCTATATAGCCCCTTATGTAGCTTCCCCTTTTCTCTGTCTTCCTATGAGAGCTGGTATCCTATTCCGTCAACTCTTCCTCTGAGTCATCACCTTTTCTGCCACTCAATCAGACAACACTCTCAAACATGGGTGCCTCCTTCTACAGACTAACTTCACCTTCATTGTTTGGGATTAAAGGTGTGTGCCACCACTGATCCCCTCCGAAGACCCTTAACAAAAGCTTGTTTTTCTCAGGTCATCTATAGAACCCATCTCTGTGGATAGTGCCATGTGTACTTTACAGAGAGTTTCAGTGCAGTCAGGTTCAATCTTTACTTGGCTTACTTTGCTCCTCAAAAAGATTTATGCGCACTTTGTTGAATGCATGGGATTCAGCTAGTTACCACCAGAAAAGTTTTCACCCAATGGTGCTGTGCTTAAAATAATGCCTAAAATATGCCTAAAATAAACCACTCAGGGCCAGAATCCAGAAGTTTGAACCAACAGCGCTACTGAGTAGTGTTGGAGCCAAGCTGCCTTCTTGCCTCCCAAGGATTTCTCTCTGCAGGTCACCCGTGAAGGCCAGCCCCTCCCACCCCCACAGAGAGAGACACACACACACACACCCTGCACCGAGTGTAAGAGTGACTAAATGAATGGACAAATGAGTCAACTAATAAATGAATAAATGCTTAAATATATAAACGAATGAACACCTGACTGAATATGTGAATGAATGAGTGAGATACACAGTATCTGAATGCAGAAGAGAGTGAATGAATGAATGAATGAATGAATGAACAAATGAACACACAGGTGCTTATATACATGAGTGTCTGAATACATGAATGAGTGAGACCTGGAAGAGGATGACGAGGGCACTGGCTGTGGCTGATCAGATCTACTTGTTTGTACACACACACACACACACACACTGTGCTGGCTCCTGAAGCTAGAGGCTCCCGCTTGTAAGCGGGTGTGCTCCTGTGAAGGAGCTGTGGTCCCAGCTGACACCGGGCATCAGAACAGAGTGGTGACTGCCCACCCATCTTGCTGAGGAACCCTGAGAAGCCTGGACCGGAAACTTGTCCAACGTGTCACACAGGCAGATAATCCTCAGAACAGGAATGAGCTTTGGGCTACCAAGAGAGCAGCTTCCAAGTACAGCTGCCTGCTGACTACAGGTGGAAAACTTCCTTCCCCACGTATCTCGCATGGCATTTCCGAACCGCTAAAGAGTCCTGAGGAAAGCGAGTAAGAGTGTTTCCTTACCAGGTGGTTGTGGTGCACGGCTTTTATCCCAGCACTTGGGAGGCAGAAGTGGGGGATCTCTAAAAGTTTGAGGCCAGCCTGGTCTACAGTGATGGGACAGCCAAGGTTCCACAGAGAAACCCTGTCTCAGAAAACAAAGAAGTGTTTCCTCAGAGGAGCAGGAGTGTGCCTCCAGTCCACCTGAGCAAAATGCAGCTGTTTTGCTTGGGGGTTCTGAAGGAAGAGGCTTTGCCTCCACTCCTGTGGGCACACTGGTCCAGGGCCGGCTGTCCCCCCCCCCCCCGCCAGGATGCCTGTAGGTACATCCAACCTGCAGCCTATGGGACACGCGGCCACATTTGCCTTAGGATAAACAACAATTGTGGCTCAACACAAAACAGAAACTTGCCTACGTATATTTTGTGATTTTTTTTTTTTTTTGTAACTCTACAGTTCTCTAGCTGTGAAGTTCTCCAGTGTGAACTTCATGAAAGACCTCCATGACAATGTCGAAAGACTGGATAGTCCCGGATGAAGCGTGGCATCACTCAAGTGTTCTGCCTTCCTCAGTGTGTAATCTAACAGGCTGGTCCCTCAGTGAGGCGCGCATCTAAAGCGTGGGGGTGGTGACAGCAGGGTTCACGTGTGGCCTAGAGTCAGGTGTGGCTCATCACTCCTGACTACTCTGGGCAGCATTTCTAGCTACCGGGTGACCCGTCCCCAGGCCGGGATGATGTCTCACTGGTAGCCAAGATTCTCTTTACCACAAGTATGAATAACCTCCGTGGTACAGAGAACCCAGGTTGTGGGTTTTGAGGGATTTCACGGATGCTTGAGAACACAGAATCTAATTCATGGAGACTCTGAAAAGCTCTCTTTCTGCGGACCACACATTCCAGAGCCATGTGCTAACCGCTGTCCTCCAGGCCACTGGCTACATACATGGCTGGAGCTGCCTAAGCCCATGCAGAGGAAACTCGTTCTCCCTGTCCTGCTCCTCAGCGTGTCTTGTGGCCTCAAGGTCAAGCCACAAGAAAGAAAGCAAGGTCCTTCGGTTATCATCTGCCCCTAGTCAAAACATCCCTGCATGAGCCCAGTCTTCTGCTTGAAGACACCTACTGCAGCAACCTAGAAGGCATGTATTCCAAACAACACCCACGGGACTCAAGGTCAGCTGGCAGAGGCCCCGGCACACCACCTTTTGTTCCCCCAGACTCTATTCCTATTAGCACAGCCCAGAGACAATACATCTCCTGGCTCCTCCCCTCCACAGTTCCCACTATGACCCACATGCGAGCTCTCAGGGCCAGCTACTGCAGTGAGCTGCTAACTGAGGCGGCCTCTCAGGGCTGCCCCGTGGAGCTGTCTGGAAGGTCATTCTGAGTCACGTGGCTTCCCTGAACCATGGCTGTTCGAGTCATTTCCCAGAATGACAACATTTCAGAGTCCCATTTAGTTTCTCCTTGTTCATCTTCCCAGCCAGACTTGCTTATCAGAGACTCGTTTGCTCCCCTAGTGGAGGGCTTTAGGTTGTTCTAATCATTCCAACATAAATAGCAGGATAGTTCTTGCTTCTAAAGGAATGTTATCTCTCCCTGTGGCCTCCCTGGTGGGGCTGGCTGATGCCTTCTGAGACACTAAACAACCAGGCCTTGAAAGGTGGAGAAATCTGCCCCTCCTCCCTCCTTCCCCCTTTCTCTTCCTCTTCCTCTCCCCTTCTCCTCTTTCTCTCTCTCTCTCTCTCTTTCTCCCTCCCTCTCATCTTCCTTTGACTGGGAACTCTTGGAAGCAGAACCCTGGCTGCCTATTCCTCTGGGTAGCACCCAACCCAGCTGACGCCATCAACCCGCCACCGGTTCCAGGACTCTGCCGCCCTTCCTCCTCAGGTGTCTCCAGGAAGGGTGTCTCCTCCTTAGAACCCAGGCCATTTTTCAACACCATCTAATATGTTAAACAAAGATCAGTTTCACACTCCAAAATTATGTTAGACAAATGAAACCGTTTTATTATATAAATAAAGAACATGTTCCAAAAAGCGTTGATCCTGTCATCACTAACACCTGGGTTTCATTTCCAGTGTTGGCTAAAATCTGAGCCATCAACTTCTTAAGGAAAATGTGTTGTTTGCCTCACCCTGGGGAAGGGGGTGGCTCACAAAGAGTATCTGGTAACAACGTGTACAGAAGCACATCATAACGGCAGCCATAGCAGCAAAACCTTCTCAAAGCACTCTCTCCCTCTCTCTCCGTCCGTCTCTCTGTCTGACTCTCTCCCTTCATCTCTTTATCTCTTGCTTTCTCACTCTTATAGCCCTCCTCTCTCTATTTCCATTCTCTTTCCCCTCCTATTCTCACCTGCCCTCCCCCCCACACACACACACCAGCCCACTTTTGTTCTCTCTGAGCTCATATCTACTGACTGGCAGATGGCCACACTGACCCTCCTCCGCCCTAAGTATTTTGTTGTAAAAAGTACAGCGTCAAGTGCTCTGAAACTGCAGGCTGGGTTTTCATAACAGAAACATGTGATGTCCTGTGTTGCTCTGGGGACACAGCACCGTTGGACTTTCCTACCAGGTTCTGGGGACACAGCGCTATACAGCATGGACCTGAGACTGTCCTTTGTGCTGTTATTGAGAAAGTACTAGAAGGCTTGGATAGCTCAACTGGCAAGGCTCCTGACGCTGAATCTGAGAAAATGTCCTGGATAGCATGTCTGAACACTAAAATGCAAGTGTGTTTCCTACACAGAAACCCTAAATCCTTCACCTCCTCCTGGGGTCTGGAGAATAGGCATGGACAGAAGAATCAGGGCGGAGGTGACAGCCGTGAATCTTTGGACTCTCTGGGTACCCTGGGGTGTGCACAAGTAATGCTTGTACACAAGTACACAGCTGGACGGGAAGTCCTCAGAGGACAGAGGTCCAGCCTGGACCTGCGGCCCCACCCTTCTCAGGCAGGTGCACGTGACCTGCTGATCTAGTCGGCAGGTGCGGCAGAGCTTGGAGTTCCAGAGGGCCTGAGCCGGGGCCCTCTGTTGGGTCTGCAGCTCACTGGTCTGGAGCCAGCCATGCTGCTGGAGCAGTTAAGCCAGCCAGAAACAACAGCCTTACAGTTAGTCATACGGACAGACCATCCGGGCTTCTTGCCACCAGGGGGCGCCAGACCCAAGAGCACTGGGAGGATTAGAGTACAGGCAGCCACAGGACTGCCAGGCCTGGAGGAATTCCTCCCTGCTACGGTTAAGTGGAATCTTTGACGGGGAAGGTGATATACGTCATTCACACATGACAGCAAGCAACACAAATGACAACAAGTGAATATGACTATATTTTGAGCTGGTTGCATGAACAGTTAACCCAGTTTGCCTTTTGTTCTGCTTTAATTTCAACAGGCTCACTGGGGTATGATCGTCACAGAATGAGCCATCTCTCTGAAGGGTACATAGGGCACCAGGAGACCCTAGTGTTTAGGATGTGTGGCCTAATGGCTGCCCTCTCTGCTCAGTCCATGCAGACCTGATGGTGCTGTTGACTCCAGAGGCTGCTCTGTGTGGAGGGATCTCGCCGCCTGCCCTGTGGATGGACAGTCACCTAGTCTGTCTTGACCTCCATTCACCTGCTCTGTGTGCGTGTGCACGTGGACTCACATACGTGTGTGTGCATGTCGATGCCTGAAGTGGACATTAAGGGTCTCTCCACTTCATTTATGGAGGCGGGGTCTCTCTCACTGATCCCACAGATCTCTGGTTCTGACTGGTCTAGCTGCCAGTGTGCTCCAAGGATGCTCTGTCTATGCCTCTTGACTTCTGAGGTTACAGGTACACACAAGACCTGTCTGCATTTACGTGGGTGCTGGGGATCTGAACGCAGAACCTCTTGCTCATGCAGTCTCTCAAGGCCCCCTAATTTTCCGTCCTTGTTCATCCACAGGCCTCTAAAGTCTTTCCAGTATCCAACCCAGTTCTTAGAAGCTCTCTCTCTCTCTCTCTCTCTCTCTCTCCCTCTATCTATCTATCTATCTATCTATACCTCCTTATTTCAACAATTTCTATCCATACTACTCACAGACCAATGGAGGTGTTCTGAATTTCTTCTCCACTGAGCTCTCTGCATGTCAGACCCTTCCCAAAGGAAACCAGAAAGGCATGGGACCCTGAAGCACTACAGGAAGGCCATGTCTGTCGGGTAGCAGAAGTCTATGCAGCCCTGATGACACGATTTGTGACCTGGGTAGGACATGAAGTGGTTGTTACTAGACCCTCGCTCCACACACAAAGAGAAGAGGAGAAAGTTCTGCTGAGCAGCCGGGCCCTCACTTGTCAGCACAGTGGGCAAGCGGACTGCCAATAAAGCTCCAAGATGAACACTGCCATGTGAGAAGGGCTGGTGGCCTTCCCTCTAAGGTCTACAAGAAAATGAGGTGCTCAGGGGGTCCTGTGGGGAGAATTCTCTGCCCCTCTGTTTTCCTGTGAGGACCCCTGCAACTCCCGTATAAACACCAGAGGGCGCACTGCGCACACGGGAAGGTGAGGCTCAACAGAGAAGAAAGCGACACGTGAAGGCACACACACACACAAGTGTACACAGACGTACACACATATGCCTACAGCACACAGGTGCACACACACACACACATATACATGCAGGCACACACACACACACACACACACACACACACACACACACACAAGCCAGGAGGCTGATTTTAAGCAGGCCTCCGGTTGCCTTAGAAGCAGCGGCACTTACCGGGGGCTCGAGCCTGGCGGCATCAGTCTGTCTAGATGGCTGAGCTCTCACATGCTGTCTCAGCTGACCCACGAAAGCTGCCGAGTGGTGATCCTTTCAAATTAATAAACTTTTAAAATGTGCTTATGAGCGCCTATAAAAGTGGGGAAAGCTTCCGCCTAACAAGGACATGTGACCCTCCAACTCAACAAGGACCCATGACTTAAGTGAGATTAGAGGGGCCGTTTCTAAAGTAGCTGCTGCTGAGCTCTATAGTGCGGGGCCTGAAGGAAAGGCCTGAAGCTGCAAAGGAGAGTGTGTCCAGCTTCCAAGAGGACTCAGTTCTCGGGCACCTGACAAAAGCCACAGCAAGAAACACCTCCCAGAGAGGCAATTCTCCTTAGGTGTCATTGAAGATGACCTGGGACCAAGATCTCAAATCATTGAGCACGTGAGGATACAGGCCAGAGAAGCAGAAACCAGAGGAAGGCCGGCGGCCAGCTAGGCCCTCAGACAGCATCACTAAACCCAGTATAAGATCTGAACACATTTTTAAAGAGACAGAAGAATGACAATAAGACAAAAGAAAATAAAGCTATTATAATGGGAAGGCTGGGTTTTTAAAAGATGAGATAAAGAAAACCTAGACATGAAGGGTTTATATTAGTGATCAGGTAGCACCAGTCCAGGAAACAGGTGAAGGCACATAGTGGTTCTGGAGTGGAGCCACGGAAAGTCTTGCTACATTCACTAAGAAGCAGGCCCACTGCACTTTGGGGATCTGGACGAGTGTCAGAGCAAAGCCATGATTTCAGAGAAGGTGAACAAGAGCGAAGACTGTGGCTGGCCTGACAGTAAGACACGCTTGCGTCTCTGTCTACGCACTGTTGACCGCACGTGTGGAACTGTAATTTCTCCAGAAATCCCACACCAGGAGGAGGAAGCTGGAGCCTGGTGCTGCACAGTGTGGAGCTTGTCCCTTGAAAGAGATGTCCTGACAACTTGCCAGACGTCACCTTGCGAGAGAGACTGGAGCCCGGCAAAGACGGCTCGGTGATGGGCGGGAGCACATCTTGACCAGACTCCTGGCTATGCACACCTCCTTCCCTCTAGCTAAACCACAAAATGGGCTTGCAGGGGAGGGGAGGGGGTTGGGTGTCTCTGGACTTCTTCGCTCCTCTTCTTAATGGAGGCTTAATGGATTTACTGAGTAAATCCCCTTTTCTGTTTTTAACTATTACCTGCTTTTTTTTTCTTTTTTAAACAATTTTCATTTTTGTTATATTAATTACAGCTTATTCACTCTGTATCCCAGCTGTAGCCCCCTCCTTCATTCCTTCCCAATCCCGCCTTCCCTCCCTCATCTCCTCCATTCCCCTCTCCAAGTCCATGATAGGGGAGGTCCTCCTCCCCTTCCATCTGACCCTAGCTTGTCAGGTCTCATCAGGACTGGCTGCATTGTCCTCCTCTGTGGCCTGGCAAGGTTGCTCTTCCCTCAGGGGTGGGAGGGAGAGGTCAAAGAACCTGCCATTGAGTTCATGTCAGAGACAGAACCTGTTCCCCTTACTAGGGAACCCACTTGGATATTGAGCTGCCATGGGCTACATCTGTGCAGGGGTTCAAGGTTATCTCCATGCACAGTCCTTGGTTGGAATATCAGTCTCAGAAAAGACCCGGGGCCCAGATATTTTTATTACCTACTTTTTAACCGGCCTGTTGAGAGAGCTGCTGGGCACAAGGTCTGCCCTGAACAGTTCTGGGAACACTTCTGGCAAGCCAGTCCACAGGAAAAACACATGATTAGTATGAGATACTCACAAGTTGCCCGTAGAGACTGAAGGGACCCAGCAGCTGGGAGAGTCTCTTCACTCCGTGGAGTTTTCTTCCCACTTGAGCTGACCATGGCTGCTTTCTACCCCAACCTGGTGATGCTGAGAAATGAGCATCTGGATTTGGTTCTTGTGAAGGTCTGAACCTCGGTGAGCTTCTCCCTAATCACTGAGCAGCTCCCTGACTGGTAAGCCTTTCCCTGAGTGGTACACCTCAGGCTTTGCCCCTCCTGTCAGTATGAGCTTTTGGTAAACTCTGAATCATATTTTGGTGACTTTCATTTGGTTCCTGGCTTTCTTCATAGCCACTTCAGCTCTGTTTAGATTTGGGCTAGCATGCCATTTGTATGACAAAGCCTTAAACTATGTGAGTGTCTGCTGTGGAGCAGGGCAGATTTGGGTTTCTTTTGAACCATTTGAGACAGAAACAGCCTGGTGAGGAGACCTCTATTACTTGTGTAACCATGGAAAATAGTAAGAGAACTCCAGCTGACTAGTTCTCTGTAGGCTTGCATGATTTCTAAGAACAGCAGACAAAACTCAATCTGTACCTAGAACTCTTGACAATAAATGAATAGCAACTCTTTGGCCATGCCTTGATTTCTCTTCCTGTTGTGACAAAATAGTCTGACAGAGCAATTTGAGGTTGAGAGTTTGGTTTAGCATACCTTTCAAGGGTCCCTCATGACACGGAGGCCACGAAAGCAGAAGCCTGAAGGAGAATCCACAATCAGAAAACCGTAAAGAAGGCATGCCACTGCTCACTCAGCTCCTTCTTGGAATCCACACTGAACCTATAGTCAGGATCAAAGGGAATGGAGCCGCCCACCATGGACAGGTCTTCTCACTTAACATGATGAGGGTAATCCCTCACAGGCATGCCCAGAGTTTGCCCAGGGTCTATCGAGCTGAGAATTAACACCAACCATCACAGTCCAGCTTATGCCTACATTTCTTTCTTTCTTTCTTTCTTTCTTTCTTTCTTTCTTTCTTTCTTTCTTTCTTTTTTTTGTAACTTATTAAATGCTGAAATTACTATTCTTGACATGTCTAATTTAAAATTCATGTGAGTGATTGGGTATTTGGGGGTGATAGTTGGACCACATTAATATATGAGAACTATAGTTTCTGTCTGGGTTTTTTTTCTTACTTCCTTTAAAATAATAGCTAAAATGCAAAGAAGTTGACAAATTTGAATTTGGGACTGAAAAAAAAAAACTGGCTTGATGGACTTCAGTCAGCCTATCTGAAGTGTCCGCTAACAGACCTGTCAACTGCAAGATTCTTTCTTTGTAAATAAAGATTCTGAAACTTTCAAATGTTAATTCTCAAAAGTGAGACTGGAAAAAAACTCTTTACAGTATTTACAAGAGAGATAACTTGAAAAGTGATTAACGTGCTTAAATATTCTTTTATAAAATACTCAGAAAATTTCTAAAGGGATTTTTGAGAAGCAAACTTAAAACATCAATTTAAAATATTGATTTTAGGATTGTCTTGCGTAAAAAGATACATTTTCACTATTTCTGGGCCTTTATCCATGAATGTATGAACCGTCAATGTTGAAAGAGTTAAATTTGTTTTTGGAATAACTGCTAATAGGTAATATACTCTGTCATAAATAATGTTATAAGATTGAGTATTTATACATCTCACTTAGTGTGTATGTACATTGTAAAAGATCAAGCCTGTACCATTCACAAAAAGGCAACACTCAATTTAGGATCTAACTTAGGATCATTGGATCAACAGATTCCATATTTGTGCTCTCACAACCTTAGCTATGTGACCTTAGATATGCAATGTGACTATAACTCTGAATGTAACTGGATGAAAATGTTATTCAAAAATGCTCACTTTTTGGAATTTTCAGATGATGTTATAAAAAAATGCACAGATTACATATGTGCATATGCTTGTCTTGAGATGTATACATCCGCTGTTGGCAGCAGCAGCAGCCTGGCAGACTTTCAGCAGAGAAAATCCATTGGGGAGCTCATTTTGTCTTTTCTGCTTTTCATAGAAAAATTCCACCCCTTCCCACCCTCACCACTCTCCTATTGTTCACACAGACAGTCATGTTTCCCGGGTGTTGCTGAGACTTGCCTCCATCTGTTGGGAAACTTGTCTCACTCCCGTCTGTGCTGACTGTTCTGCGTGTTTGAAAATGTGTCATTTTCTGTCCATTCCCTCTGTCATGTTCTTGAGTTGTTAAGATGCTAGTGAGCTGTACATCAACTCTTACTAGAATGGAGCTAATGTTTTCTAAGGGGCAAAGAAAATCTAAAACTAGATTTTCATTATCCTGTAGCTTAATTTGGTTTGAAAATATGTGATTTGACTCAAAATTATCAGCTGTCCTTTTAAAAGAAGACCTGGAGTGGACCTATATTCAGTTTGTAATTTCCTCTTTCCCTTTTGCCCGGTCCTTTTGAAGGAAATGTCTTCCAGTGTCCACTCAGTCTTCATAGAGATGAGATTTATCTCAATAGACATCTTAGTGAAAGAAGAGCGGGGCGCTTTCTTATAAACCCCAATGTCCATCTTTCTCTGTGGTTTATACTCCTACTTGTCTCCCCAACCCCCACCCCCAGCCCTTCACCCTACTCTCATACCCACCTTTATGCTCCTCAACTGACTAGTTGACCTGTTGAGTGGTTTGACATCACTGCTGTGCTTATGTCTTGAGTTTTCCTCTGAAAGCGTGGATAACTTAAGGTTTCAGTAGCCATTGCAAGGGAAATAATGAACCAATTTGTAAAGCTTTTGTTCCGTCATACGAAGCTTATTAAGATTATCCTTCAGCTGAGAGTGTCACGTGGCTAGGTTACAAAAGAAAGCACAACTGTTTCTTTTTTTTTTTTTTTTTTTTTTGTTCGAGCTTTTAAAAGTTACTGCATGCAACACTTGTGGGTTAAAAACTGGATGTTGGGTGTGGTGGCCCACGCCTGTAATCCCAGGGCTTGGGACGCAGGTACCTGTGAGTTTAAGGCCAGCCTGGTCTACATAGTGAGTTTCAGAACAGCCAGAGCTACATAATAGAAAGCTTGTCTCAAAAAGACAATCAGTCAGTCCGTCCATCCATCCATCCATCCATCCATCCATCCATCCATCAATGCTATATTGGACTGACAATTTGGCTCAGTGGGTAAAGGCACTTGCCACCAAGCCGGCTCGGCGTTTGATCCCTGGCACCCACGTGAAAGAAGAAAACCAGCTTCCTTAAGTTGTCCTCTGAGCTGCACAGGCTCACCACGGCACCTACCCCAGACACACACAATAAATAAAGGTGGCAAAATTATTTTTAAGCCTTTATGTTTTCTTGTGGCTTTGTTAGGCTTTTGATCATTTAAGACGCTGTCTCACACTGTTCTGTCAACTTGTCAGGACATCTTACAGGAGCGCCTGGAGCTGAGACCCGGATGTCGCGCGGGACCCACCGCCTGACCAGGACTGCTTACGATGCATCCCTCAGGCTTTTATTTAAACCTAACCCTGAGGTCAGTACCCCAAGGATGGATCGAGAAGCGGGGTGTGGGTGGACCCTCTGTTCTTCTTCCTAATGCAACCATGCTGAATAAATTCTCCTTCCACTTAACACTATTAATTTGTTCTTTAATTGACCTGTTGGGCAATCCTAACAACTCCAGAGACAGGCCTATAAACAAAGAGAGACTTCACCTCATTATTAAGCCAGGGAATCCAATTAAAACTACAATCACATAATACTTCACACTCGGCAAGACTGCAAGACGGCTGTGTTCAAAAGAGACCGCCGGCGGGGTAAGCAGAGGAAGTTGGCCCCACTCCCGTGAGATAGCCAGGTTCGCACGAGCAGCTGAGCATGCGCACACCAAGAGCACCACCGTTCCATCTCCGGGCGGGAACCGTGAGACACTTGGAGAGAGGTGCCAGGAGAAGAGAGGTCAATGTCCAGGGGAGCAGTGTCGTGGACGGAGGAGCAAATAAAGTACAGTGAGGTCACGCGGCTGCTGTCCAGAGTGAGCCTAACTTAACCAGTGCTCTGTGCACCGCAGTGCTGACCTGAAAACAGAACGCCCCACAGGGGTGACTCGGCTGTGTGCTTGCTACAAGCGAGCTAGACGTGACTGGCTAGGACGTTCTCAGGTGCCGGTGTCTGCACGGCTCTGGGAACCAGACCTAAAGATACCGAGGGGCAAATGTGAATGCTCAAGGTTAGAATCCTCTGTCTGGCCTGCGCCAGAGAGTGCAGTGTCGCCTGCCGTTTTGAGACTGTCCTTGCCAGGCATCTGCCAGGTCTGAAGGGTAGTGGTGCGGTCTCCCTGAGGCTCGCCATGGCCCTACCACCTCCTTAGCAACCTTGGCACTGCTTCTCCTCTATGTGGAAACACATTGATGCCACTCAGCAAAACCATACCCTCCCTTTGGGGCTTCACACATCCACACCCAAACGCCTCCTCTCCCGGGGTGAGCCCCACAGCTCTCCCTCACAGTGCCGTTCCTATGCTCCAGGCTGCTCTTACTCATCCTTCCAGACACAGAGGGAATGCCGATGTCCTTTGTCTCCATGACTCATGACACCCCAGTGTCCTGCGGGGTCCTGGGACTCCATCGATGCTTCTCTGTCCTCCACGAGCCTTTGAGACCCTGGGGCTCTTGCCGACTCCAAGGGTGCTAGGCCAGGAGCAGATGCCAATGGCCATGGCTGGACAGACCTCCCCCCTCAGCTTGCTGGCTTCCTGTTTAAACGGTTGAAAACACCAGCCTCTTTTATGTATTGTTTTCCACATGTCAAAATAGGCCTCAGTGAGTGTTCCATTTCTGTTTCCCTATTCATAAAAAATAGATGTGAGGGACGGTACTATAATCCATCCCAACCTCCTAGTAAAGCCAGACCTCACACCCCGAGTTCCAGAAAGTGTGCTGATGGTTCTATTTTGTAGCCTCTAAGAAGAGGCGCCACCCGCCTACCTTCACTGCAGTACTTTCTGAGGTGCTCCCTGCACCAAGTACCCTGAGGATCCTGCCAACACCCTCATGTCCATCTCAGAGGGTTGATGGCTTCTCTCAGGTCAGGCAAAGCCAGCCCCAGGTCCTAGAACTATCTGTCGGGGAAGATTCTTCTGCCTGAACATGTTGTTCTGTACAAACCCTCTGTCCCTGGTGTTCTGGTCCAGTCCCAGGCTTCCCTCCTGCCCTCTCTGCCTGCTGTCCTCACCCAGGTGACATATCAAAAGAGCTAACCCAGTGTGTGCATAGCCAAAGCCACTGTTCATATTCTCACTTCCTGCAGGATGCTCAACCTTTTGGCACCTCTAGAGCATAATCGACCAAGAAATGTGTCAGGCTAAACATTAAATCCATTAACTGTCCAAAGATTAGCCCACAGGTGTCAGGAACATATATTGTTGTTTTGTTTTGTTTTTAAGTGATATTATGACAGAATGAGCTGTCCCGGGCCTCAGATTAGATTAACCTCCCAAGGACAAGGATGTCATCTACCTTTAGCCCCACCTTGACACTGAACATAGCCAACCAGTATTTACTGAGCCCTATTCTGAGGACTTGGTATATACAGGCTATTTACTCCTTACAAGGCACCTTCTGACGCCGAGCGTAGAACATCATAGAAACCAACGTTCAGGTGCAAGGCACCACACACCTTGGGAGTGTCAAAGCCGGATGCCAAGTGACCAAGAAAGGCTACCCTGCTGTTAATGCTTGTATTGACTGACTTCAGGGGAACTTCTCCTTATCAAAGGGATTATCGTCATCTATGATAGCCCTGAGAGGCTTATCACTCTGAAAACCTTTGTGTGGACAGTCTCACAGCTTCCCGCAGTGTCCAGCTATCCATGCCATCACTGAAACAGAGCCAAGGCCCGCCATACCCCAGAGCCCACGAGCCTCTGCTGGGCACAAGAGCTCAAGGGGAGCCCTGGGCGACAACTGTGCTGCACAGCTGGGTGAAACTGGCCACGAGGTCAGGATGCACACCAGAAGAGCAGCTTCAGGACCCAGGATGTAATCTGATCGATGAAGTAGAACTCCCTGGGCTATGTGGCCTCCAGGCCCTTGCACAACAGCCAGGGAACAGAGTTAATAAATAGCGTTGGCAGTTTAATTGCCCTTTAAGGATGCCAGCATTGCCCGTGTCAAGCTCGGGCACCCGCCAAGGTCGTCAAAGTTGATGTATAGTCCACACATATGAAGGTCTGACAGGTACCCTCTGGGGAGAGCAGATACCATCCCATGCCCCCACAGTACAACATACAAGGAAGCAAGTGCAGTGAAGAACCATGTAGGCGGAGAGCCTAGAAGGTTCTCACCACAAGCAGCATGCGAAACCCGTTAATCTATACAGTTACGAGATGTCATCTGAAAAAAACAAAACAAAACAAAACAAAAAACCAAGGCTTCAGTGGAGATGTTAAAAAAGCAACTATGAGAAGAGAGCTTAAATGGGTTTAGGAAGGCCAAAAGCCAAGGACCCTTCCCAGTGCCTTTCTGTTTCTCCTCATTCATTATTTCCCCCCAGAAAAACAGATCCCAGCAGCAGAGCCACTGGGAGGGGTTAAGCAGGCAGAGCTGAGTCCATTGCTGCTGCCCTGAAGGAGGTCATGAAAAGCAGCCAGAGGTTAAAGGCCCTTTTGCATACACTCGATAGGAACATGGAAGCAGTGGGGAGAATAACTGTATTTTTGGACAACAGATCTTTAATTGCTCTAAAAGAAGAAACAAAAAAGAAAATGGTCTCTGGCTAAGAAATACTTCTGTAGAAGCTGGAAAGGATTCCTATATGCTCCAGGGCTTTAAAGACATGGGAACCCAGGCTCAGTTCACCCAGAACAGCCAGGAAATGTCTTTGAAGCCCACAGAAACCTGAGAACCTTTGTCCCTCCATCTCCCAAGGAGAAGCAGCTGGTAGCAGAGTTCCCATGGCTTATTGCCTCCATTTAAGCTCAGATAATCCACATAAGCATTGACTCAGTTTCTGGCTGTGTCACAGGGAGGATTAAATAATCCCACTGGTGTTTGGCATTTGGCTTGAGCACCTGATTTAGGTATCTGTTCTGGAACATTCCTAAACATCAGTAAACACAAAGGAATAAAGGCTAAGTCAGAAACAGAAACAGAAAAAAAACGTGCCACAGTGTGTTGGAGCCCACAGAAGGAAGGACAGGCTACAGCAACAGGGAAGCATGAGACCGTCTCACCACTGACCAAATTATGAGAGATCGAAGGGTCTGAAGGAGTCTTCCACAGACAGGTGAAATATCGGAGCAGGGTGGAGGAGGGTCATGACTTGCACCATGCCTCTGGGCTGAAGGCAAATGCCTTGAGAATAAGCAGGACATGACTGAGGACCTTGGGGAGGCATTTGGAAGCCCAGGGCCAAGCAGATCTGTGTAGCCAGATTATGAGGGGTACAAGCCAGCTGAGCAGGCCTAAGGAAAAGGACTGCAAGAACCAGACCTCAAAACAGTATCCAGAGAAGACCACTCCACCCTGCAGACCACATGCCCAGATGCACCATGGAAATGCCAAGGTATCAGGGTTCCTCCAGAGATCTCCGTGGGAAATGGCACCAGCTGTGTGAGCCCCAGAGATCACCCACACTGGGAGGAAGCTTCTAAGCTTCTGCTCTACGTGTGATCGCCCACAGCACCCAACTGAAAAGGGATAATCAGACTTGCTCTAGTTCCACCTTGGCCTGACCTTGGTCTGAGACACTTCCTGAAATCAGATCTCTCACTGTGCAGTGAAAACACAAACAGGTAAACAAAAGAACACAGGGCTCTTAGCCACTGGTACAGTAGAGAGGAGAGACAAGAGTAAGGAGTCCACATAACATTTAACTTTCTTTAGCCTCTTGAGTCTGAGGATTATGTAATTAAATTTTAATAGTTACATTTAGTTAATCTCATGGAGTTATTTTTAAGTAATGTATGAGCTGGTTACCTTTTTGTCAACTCGAATCAAGTTCTCCATTGAGGAAACACCTCAGTAAGATTGTCCTGTAGGCAGTCTGTGTAGGGCATTTTCTTGATTAATGATTGGTGTTGGAGGGTCCAGACCACTGGTCCTAGGTTGTATAAGAAAGCAGGCTGAGGGGCTGGAGAAACAGCTCAGTGGTTAAGAGCACTGACTGTTCTTCTTGAGGATCTGGGTTCAATTCCCAGCACCCACATGGCAGCTCACAAATCTATGCATTCCTGTTCTAGGGGATCTGAAATACTCACATAGACATATATGCAGTCAAACACCAATGTACATAAAATAAAAAGTAAATAAATGTTTAAATTAAAAAAAAAACAACAACAAGAAAGCAGGCTGAGCAAGCCATAGGGAGCAAGCTAGCAAGTAAGCAAGCAGCACTCCTCCATTGTCTTTGCTTTAGTTCCTGCCTCCAAGTTCCTGATATGAGCTCCCTCCACAAGCCCGGAGCTTGACTTCCCTCTACAGAGGACTATAAACTGTAAGCCGAAATAAAAATAAGCCTTTTCCTCACCAAGTTGCTTTTTTATCCCCAGTCATGGTGTCTTATCACAGCATCAAAAAGCTAAGTAGGACAATGTGGTTGCTTTCAGTAAAATTATTCTTGGTGGGAGTGCCTGGCAGTGGCTGGGGTGAAGGTGCTGATGAGAGTAATTTGAGAGCCATTTCCACATCCAGCAGCTTGCTTGTCAAGCTGCTTTGTTATTCAGCAAAAAAACATGTTTTCACCCTGGCCTCCTTCACCTTGAGACAGAGAAAAGAGGAAGTTTCGCCAAGTTCCTTAAAACTTGTTTGTGTGACCTTGGACCATATCTGCTACAGGGAAGTAGTTTTAGAAAAAGAAGTCTGGCAGTGCCACGAACTTCTTTCTTGTATTGATGTGACTTGTTTTTGCTTTACCTATAACAAAAGGAATTGTGGAATAAACTCATGCTGCAGTCTTACTGAGGCCAGTGTGTGCCTTCTGCCCAGTAGACACAGGGGCCAGAGATGGTCAGGTCAGAAGACAGAACAGGAACCTCCCATAGACTGAGCACAACAAGGTACAATAGCAGGAACCAGTGACATTAGGTTGGGGATGGTTGATGCTCAGATGAGGTACTCACGGTATCCAGGAGGAATGTGTGTCCTAGGGATGTTCCTGACTGTGCAGGTACGTGTGCCGGTGTGGGAAATGGGAGAAAACAGTTTAAGATAAAGAGAGTTAAGTTTGCACTAAAAATTACACGGACTTCAGCACCTCTGTGAGGAGGCAGCACGCTCACACTTGCACATGGAGGGTGACTCCACACACCAGCTTCTGCTGCGCTTTCATTTATCTCTCCTTACCTGCCGCTAGAAGAACGAGAGGAAATGCACCCCTGTGTGGTGCAGCCTGTGGTGAGCAGGGAAGACAAGCTGCCTCGTGACCCTGACCCCATCCTCTGCGGCATGAACCTGATGAACCTGGCAGTGGCCTTCCTCAGGGCCTGGCTTGGTGAGGTCACCAAATCCCACACTGAGGGTGAAACGCTGAAGAATGCACACTTCACAGGAACTACAGCTGGGGGGAGGGGAGGGGCACTGTCACACAGCCTCTTCATCTGCAGCTTTCCAAGCCATCTGCTACTCACAGGAGCACCCGATAGCCTGTGTCCACCATGACATGTGACGAAAGTACATTAGGCCTGGTGCTGGCCACCCCATACAAATGACCATGGCAGTAGGGATCACTTATCATGAAAAATCACTTTTAAATATAGTACAACACACACACAGACATGCTCCTAGGGTTGAAAAGCAGTTTTATCTGTAATTCAATTATTTATTAATAAAGCCAGATTTATAACTGTGTCCTCAAACACTGAAGTAAAAAAAAAAAAAATTATTATTACTTAGCTGTAGGATACCATAATCTGGGGCTGGAGAGATGGCTCAGAGGTCAAGAGCACTGGCTGCTCTTCCAGAGGTCCTGAGTTCAATTCCCAGCAACCACATGGTGGCTCACAACCATCTATAATGAGATCTGGTGCTCTCTTCTGGCCTACAGGTGTACATGCAGGCAGAACACTATAACATAATAAATAAATAAATCTTTAAAAAAAAAAGAAAAGGATACCATAATCTGTTTCTCAGTACAGGAAAACACATACATCTGTATATACTTGCATACATAGCACATGCACACAGCTGCATTGCATGTATGTGCACAGCACACACATACATACACACATGCCATCCCATGCATACAGTCACCACAAGCCACAGATCAGTCTGACATACATACACACCTTATGTACATGTGCAGTTAGGTATGTACTGGCACATATACACTGTATATGTACACACCCCATGTGCACAGACCTACATCTGTACATGTACCCGGACACACATCACAGCCGTGTTCACATGGTGCATCTCCCAATGTTGGTGCTCTCCTGCTCCAAAGGAAAGGTAACCCCAGCCCTGAGCCCAGAGAGGCCATCATATTCCCAAGGTCTTCCTAGTCAAGCCTCTCCCTTCAGCATGTTCAGCCAGAAGACAGGACTGATATTCCACGGAATCGTACGTACTATTGGCTGCTGAGCACACAGAAAGAAAAGCAGTGCAGGTGAGTCTCCGCGTGTGTAATAAACGATCTGGCGCTTTGACAGGGCTTTAATGTGGCCGAAGCCGAGATAAGGCTTTGTGTCTGTAATAAATTAGAAGCAGACACAGACCTGGCTCGTCCACGGAGCCTTAGCTTTGTAGACGCTTAATGTGACTTTTAAAATCAAGTCAGAACCTCAGAGTCTGGGGTGTGGCAGCGTCTATGAGGGTCACAGCAGCTGCAAAGCACACTGAGAATTTCAGTCACGCTGTCAACGCTCTTACTTGTTCCCAAGAACTTCAGGTGGGAACAGTAGTCACACCTTGTTGACCCCTCCCCTGGGGACAGCTTCTCCGTGGTCGCTCTCAAGGAGATCCAGTCCAGATACTACCCTCTGGAAAACAGAAGAGTGGCAACTGATGGCAACGTCATTTTGCTGCAGATCATACTAGAAAACCAAGATACGTAACTCCCTCGTAGCCTCTAGGAGCCGCGAAGAACCACGGGAAAGCCCGGTTTCCTCATAGCCCGGTGTGTGGGACTAACAGTGCGCTATAATGGAAATAAAAAGCACCCCTGCACATGTTCTGGAAGATGCTGGAAGAAGCAAAGGCACGGTGAGGGGTGAGGTGGGGGGATGTTAGACCCAGCGCCCAAGCAACAGATCAGTGAGGTGTGCCAGTGGCTGCAAAGCCCGTGTCCAGCCAGGACCCGGCGTCTCCCTCCCACCCACGGATCTACATGGACAGATGGTGCTGTGGGCTCTGAGCCCTTGCGATGGGCACGGGTGGGTGCTGACCTCTGCTTCAACACAGCCGCACCTTTCCTCCACCTTGGACGGGAGTTCAGCTTAAGTTGCTCCCACAGAGCACCTCGAAGGTGAAGAAGCGCTTGTTCCCTTGAAGCCAGCCGGGACGACCTGTTTTGTGAGCTACCGCTAATGAAGTCATCTCCTCATCCCACAGGGGGGCGCCTCCTTCTGCCGCACCACGTACCGCGCACACTAGACCTACCCAGGAGGGAAAGGAGGCGTCGCTCCTGCGGCTCGGGGCGGAGGTGGCTAGTGGATCCCGGCAGCAGCGGGGATGTTCAGGAGATCGGTTCACAGATAAGAGAAGCTGGTGCCGATTGACGCGGCATCTCAACACACTCTCCTTGCGTAACTCCGCTTGCCTTCAGCAATACTACAGTTACGGATTTAATACGGTCGTCTCACCGCGTGTGTAAAGGTGATCTTCACGGCATTGCTGTGGGAAGAAGAAAGGAAGCGGCCGACTGCCGGCTGAGTGATGGAAGCTCCTCCCGGGTACAAATGCATTTTAGGAACGCAGCAAAGACAGAGGCTAGGCTGACGGGTGGACAGTAGACGCTGTGAGAGGCTCCAGGAGGCATACACAAGACAGACGCCGCTCACGGAGACTGGAAAGAAGGCCTCAGCCATCTTTACACATCTACTGTATCTTCCATATTATTTTGCTAATAAAAAATACCTATACAAGACGTTATGCAATATGATAAATTATTTAGGAAGGCCACGATACGTTTTTTTTTAAAAAAAATCCGCTCAGGCCAATGAAAAGCAACAGTCACCACGTGTTTATTTAGTAAATATTACTGAGCGCCAGGCTCGGAGTCCAAGGATCTAAAGTATCTCCTTAAAGGGCACACAGCTCTCCAGTCCCCACCTCCTCACAGCCCGGCGTGTGGGACTAACAGTGCGCTATAATGGAAATAAAAAGCACCCCTGTACATGTTCTGGAAGATGCTGGAAGAAGCAAAGGCACGGTGAGGGGTGAGGTGGGGGGATGTTAGACCCAGCGCCCAAATCCCCCTTTAGGAAGCGAACAAGGCAGTCCCAAGGGCTTCAGGGAAGGCGAGAGGCAATAGACACTCGCCTTGAGCTCAGTGGAGGTATGCTGAGCTAGATCAGAAAGGCAAGGTCCTGGGAGGTGGGCTGTCCTTCTGTGTGAGGCTGAAAGCCACACCGGGGTTTTAAGAACTGAGAGGTCCTCCTTAGGCTGTTAAGGATTGCTGGCTGCAGTGTTAGGGGCCGGCCACAAGGAGGCAGCATGCAGCAAGGAGGCCTCCAGAGTGTGGTCCAAGGGGATCCCCGGAGCTGCCTAAGTCATCAGAGGCAGAGCGACGGCTCAGTGCACAGCGTGCCTACTGGAGCGTAGTAGTTAATATTTAGTAACGTTTAACTAAGCTTCATCCTGTGTACAGAGGTTCGAGGTGAGAAGCCATCCTGCACAACACGGAGTCGGCCTAAGGATCCCAGATGCACTTCCTCAGCCAAGCTGAGTGCAATGTGACCCGATTCTTCAGCTCCAGTCATCACAGTGAGGGTGTCTCCAGCCATGGGCATCATTGCTCCTTCCTGTGTCTGCCCATCTGATTAGAAGGGAAAGTTTTCTTCGTATGCTATGGGGACGGGGCTCAGTTACAGGCATTGGCATCCAAGAATAAACCGTTTAATTCTATGCACCAGCATTGAACACCTAAAGATGAAGCTGGTAAACAAACGACTCACAATGTTACAGAAGTGAAAACACTCAAAAGCAGATTTAACACAGGCACAAGACTTCGATAAACTGTGAGGCCGAATGAAACGAAAGCAGTCCCGACCTTGTGGAAAGGGGCCCACATCTGTGCCCCGGGCACACTCAACATTCTGGAAATCCCCCTCCCTACCCCCAATAAAACCCGTGTTGTCTTTTTGGAAGAAACTGGCAAAGTGATCCATAAATTCCTGTGGAAATATGGAGGGCCCAGAGCTGGGAACAGTGGCCAAAAAAAAAAAAAAAAGCAAGGTTGGCCAGCTCAGAACCCAAACTTCAGAACCCACTGAAAAAAAGTAAGTCATTACCACAGTCTGGAACAAGGACAAATTACGACAGAAAACAGAAACTCATTCCCTCTATCAGTTGATTCTCCGCAGGGTCCCACACAGCTCCGCGGGGAGGAAACTGTTTCCAGCACACACTGGATACACAGCTGCAGAAGAGGGAAGGGACCCAGGCAGGTCAAGGACAGGACTCAGCCCAAGCACATGAAGGGCTGACTTCAGGGTATGAGCCAAAACTACAGGAGCTTAGGGGTCTGCAGCTTCGAAATCAGGAAGCCATTTCTCGGTGGTGACACAAGACGCGCCGTAACAAGAGATAAACAGGTGCAGTTATGGAAAAATGAAAGAGTAAAGATTTGAACGAAGCCGGGGCCCGCTGCCTCGTGGCCCGGGCATCCGGGTACACACAGGAGGCAGGAGTCCCTTGGAGACCAGCCTGGTCTACATAGTAAGTCAGAAAGAGCTTCGGAGTGAGACCCTGTCTCAGAACTAAACAAAAACAGGGAAGTAAAATAGAAACCTATAGACTGGAGAAAAAAAAAAATCTGGAAATCCTGTGTCTAAGAAGGAAATTGCAAATGGTGCCTGGCGAGGAAAGCGTATGAAGGAGACTCTGGGCATAGTTACTCAAGAGGTCACCAATTCAAGGCAAGCAGAGCGCCTACAGGACCATTTCTGCAGGGGAAAGATACCTAACCCCCTCCGCCTCAGGAACCGCTGCCAGCTGCACCCCCCAGCCCTGGGCGCTCTGGGGGACACACCTGCGGGCAGCGGGTGCAGCTGGCATCTCCTCCCGCCTGCTTCAGAGGCAAAGGTGAGCACCCGGGAAAGCAGCCGGCCACGATTCAACAGTTCTGCCTCAGGTGGACACTCCGGTGGGAGGCGGGTGTTTCCATCCGGCCTCTGGGCCGAAAGGAGGTGGCAACATCTAACTAGAGAAGCGACGGTTGGGGGAGGGGGTCCTAGCCACACAAAGGAGTATGATTCGGCCAGGAAAAAGGAGGCTCCGGTTGTGCAAAACTGGGCGCACCCGGAAGTCTTAAGAAAGAGCAAAAGACCCGGATAGCAGGATTCCACTCAACACAGTACCCACAGGAGGCAGGTGGAGGGCTCCGAGCGTGGAGTGTGCGGGGGAGGTGGGGGCGTCCGACAGTGTGGGGCTTGCTTCTGGGACGCAGAGTTACTGATGGGCCCAGCACTGTGAGAGGGGCACAACTCAGGATCTTCCTAGAAGCTTCCTTAAAGGCGTGTAGCCTGTGTGCAAAGGCAAACTGAGACCCAAGCAGAGGTTTCCAGGTACATGAGGACGCTGGAAAAACAGGTGGTGGGCTTCCCGAATTAATAGGTTTACAAAGAAGAACGTGGTTCTCGCAGTGGATTTTGGTTTTGTTTTTAATTAAGAAACCTAAGTCTAAATAT
Organism: Meriones unguiculatus; assembly: GCF_030254825.1. NCBI lineage: Eukaryota > Metazoa > Chordata > Mammalia > Rodentia > Muridae > Meriones > Meriones unguiculatus. Next base: position 57,271,480 of record NC_083367.1, read on the forward strand.
TTCTCCCACCGTAGGCCCGAGCTCTCCTCTGTCCCTCTGCGTAAGGGGTCTGGCCTTCCCTGGGGAGCACACGGGTCCAGGGGCGCGGGGCGTTGGGCGAGGGCGCGGCGGGCCGACGGGGCGGGCAGGGGGGCGGCCGCTGTGACCTCGAGCGTCGCAAACGCCGCCCTCCGCGGCCAGCGATAGGTCCCACCCCACCTAGGCGACCTGCGGCCGGGGGCGGGGAGACGCGGCGGGGACGCGCGGCGCGGCGGTAGAGCGTCCCGAGGATGTGGGCACCGAACGGCCCGGGACCCGCGGGCTGGGACCGCCGCAGGGTGGGCGCGCGGCTGCGGGCGGCCCTGGCCGGGCTGCAAGAGCTCCAGGGGCTGCGCGCCACGCAGCAGGCGCGCGTGCGGGGCGCCCTGGGCCTGCACTCCGAGCCCGGGCCCCGCAGCCAGGAGCTGCGGCTGGAGGCGGCGCTGTTGGCGCTGCGGGAGCAGCTGGTGAGGAGCGAGTGGGGCGCGGGCGGCCGGAGGTAGGGGACGCGCCGGGGCGGGCTCCGGACGGAGCTGCGTGGACGGAGCGAGCCGAGAGGCCCGGTGCGCGGCTGCGCGGGGAGCGCGCTGCGGGGCGCGAGCCGGAGGACCGCGCGCCGAGCCTGGGGTTGACTGCGCACCGCCTCTGCGGCGGACGCAGCCTCGGGGCGGCGGCGGCGGCGGCGGCGGCGCGCCAGTCGGGCTGCGCACAGGGCTGCGGTGATGGGGATGCGCGGACTCGATTTGGCCTGGCAGGAGTCTGCGCACGCACGGGACTCATCCCCGGAGCGGGTCATCCGGCCGCACAGCGTGACCGTGAGCCGTGGGGCACTCTCTTGGGTTCGCTTGGGTCGTTGGGGAGTCTTGCCTGCGGAGGACCGTCTCCGAGGTTGCATGTCACCTGATCCGTTAAAAAAAAAACAAAAACAAAAAAACCCACGAGTGTCCTCCAGTCTGCAGAATGTGAGAGAGGGGACCGGTGGCGCTTTCTCAGCTACACGCGCCCATCGAGGCCTCCTCTGTAGACCCCTGGGGTCCCCTCGGGAGTAGAGTTACAGCCCCTTTCTAGAAACAGCTCAAGATTTATTTATTTTTTTTAATTTTAGTACTGAAGTGTTTTTAAAAGAACAAAGCAATGCTCTCGAGTGTGATGGAGTCGCGTCCCCAACTCTTAGGCGGGATTTCTTTCATGGTGAAATTTGAATCTGTCCTGTTGAGAGTCGCCTCTGTGAAGTCCAGGGTGAAACTGCTCTTGCAGTCAGCTCCGGCTCACAAGTGCGTTGTTGCTTGTGACGAAAGAACCAGGAAGTCCAGTGTCTGAGTCAGTCCCCAGGACACCGGGAATCTTCCCTGGGTGTGAGGGAGAGGTGGAGATCTGGCTGAGGGTGGAACCCGGGTGGCAGCCTCCTCCAGTACTGCGAGGCGCTGAGCTGCTGCCCAGCGAGGGCCATGGCTGCCCTGCCGTGGGGCTGGACTCTGCAAACTAAGGCGTTACAACAGGTGCCTGGCCTTCGGGGGGCTACACACGCGGCATCACGTGACCTGAGCCAGACAGGCGCATTGATGAGTTACACGCATGGCCCGTTCCCTTACGGTTAATGATTAACTCGCCGTCAGCGATCCACAAACCCAGTCTGTGAGCCCTCACACTCCAATTACCAGCAGCCTTTGGAGAGATCAAACAAGCCTTTTGTTGACACACACAGTCCCCCCCCCTTCCTTTCCACAAGACCAGAGGGAACACGCAGGCTTTTGTCATGAAAGTTGGTTCACGGGAAAAAGGGAGAAATAATTGGATTTTATGTGGTTTTAGCGCTTCTACGTTTTTCTTAAGGGGGGGAGGGGCTGCAGGGAAGTGGGGCTGGTTGGGTGGGAGGGAGCATCGCTGCCTGTTGGATAAAGAAGATAGTGAAAGGGCTGCACAGTCTGGTTAAACCCTGCGGTAACTGGAGCTCACAGCCCTTCCGCTGGCTCACCTGACCCTCAGTCATTCAGGTGTGAAGACAGGAAGAGTGCCGGCAGTCCTCCTCGGCAGTTATACTGCGGGGATTCTCTAGTGAGGATGGATTTAGCATTTCTAGGGATTTGGTGTTCATCCGATGGGCTACGCCCTGCTAATTGCAGTGTCAAAAGTCACAAAGAGAACTCAGCAGTAGCTGCTTAAGAGGAATTTCGTTCACCAGATAAATCAGGGACTGTTAATGGCCGAGACCAAAAAGAGAGGTGATTTAGGCATTCAGTCCACCTCATTCCAGATTTCTCCGCTAATGAAATGCCATGCCCTCTGACCCCTGACCCCACCGTTTGCTGCAGGTGGCCCTTTGGGCAGTAGGCTGCCCTGTGAGTGTTTTCACAGGGACTTGTCTCAGAAAGTGGCTAGCATTTCAGTCCCGTAAGTGGGCGTAAAAGTAGGACAGCGCCCGCCGACTGGCATGCTGCCAGGAAGCTGTAACATTTTATCTTGCCTCAGCTTCATCCAGAAGAGGTGCCCTGGGACAGGAGGCTGATGCACAGATATGAGGCTCATCCTGCAGGGCTGACTGGTCATGACTCGTTCTGAAAGTGACAGCATGCAGCCGTTCCTCTCTGAACCTGGCAGGCTCAGATTCCGTAACCGTGAAGCGTGTTTTCCTTGGACCAGACCGCTTGCATGGTGAACACATAAGGGGCAGATGGAGGTCAGATAAGAAGCAGATGAGGTCAAGAGCAAGGACCTGCCAGGCTTCTCCAGCATCACTGTCAATCGCATCCATGATGATTGATGTGATGTGAAGTTTGCAGGAGGCCATCAAGGGGTAATTCATGCATAAAACATTTCCTTTGTTGATGTTGGCTTTCAAGGAGAGGAAGGAAGTCTCATAGATACCATCTCTACATCCTGAACCTTTTATCCTCCAAATACACCATAAAGTTTGGGGTGGGGGTGTTGTTCGTTTGCCTGCTTGTTTCTGCTGGGGTTGAAAAGTGGAAGTGTCCATGGGGGAGGTAGAACAAATTCAGATCAAGCCCTTGAAAGGAATCCACCAGCTCCCTCTTAGTGGTACCATACAATGGCAGGTCTCAAACATTTGGTGGTCACTAGACGGTTCCCTTCTAGCAAAGCTGGGGAAGGTCCAGGGCCCTAGGCCTGCCCAGGATCCAAAGGTGTACTGGATGATGTCACCACTGGGCCTGAGTTTAGTTCCCCCTTGCACCAGGCCTCTGACCCCTGACCCAGCTCTGGGGGATTCACCTAAGTGCTCCAGAGCCTTGGTGAAATCAGGGTGAGGCTTGCAGACCACAAACGGACTTGGTTCTGGGAAGAGTTCCACAGCCTGGCTTTATAGCTCAGTCCTAGTCACAGCGACTTTGACCCTGAAGTTCAGCCTAAGGAACTGTGATGAAAACCTGGACTAGGAGCAGAGGGAGTATTAATGACAGTGGTATCACTCCGGATGGCGGCCTCACCGATAAGGCCCCTAAGGACCCTGGGGCCTTGAAACCTCCATTAACTAGAAACTGGGTGCTGAGGCTGGCTGAGGAGGTGTTACCCACAGCGCAGCTGGTCCATGAGGTTGGGGCCAACCTCTGTGTGAGTAACCAGCTAGGCCTTTAAAGAAGGGAAGCTGGGATTGAGAGGAGCAGGTAGATATTTACTGTTGGTCGCTAGAGCGGATGCTGCTAGGCAGAGGTGCTTCGTGACTGCGGGACCCTGGGACTTTAAGGTAGGGCAAAGAAAAGTGTGTCACAGAAGAAAATCCATGCCAGCCCCTTGATGAGTCTCAGCGTCAGTTTCTGAGTGGGTGGAAAGGATATGCCTTCAGTCTCTGCCCTCATTGTTCCAGGAAAGAGTTTGCGTCAGAAGCAGGTTTTGGACCAAGTGGTGGTTCTGGAAAGGTTTGTTCAGCTTTGCCGCCGGTGGTCCTAGGAGACACTCTTACCCCTCAGACCATGAGTTAGTCGAGTTGGGGTTAGAGCCTGGGACCAGCCGGTGCGCCACCCTCAACCAGGCCATTCACACAGACAAGCCACAGGGGAAAGCTGAGAAAGGACATTTATTCAATGTGTCCACACTGAGAAGAGGGACACATAAGGTCCAATGGACCCCAAGTTCATCGTTAGGGCACTGGCCTGAGATTTAAAGAGAATCGAGGGGTGAGCAGTCCCGAGCCAGGTGTCATTCCAGCTGTCACTCCCTCGAGTGTCCGGAAGACGGTAGGTGAGTTGACAGAACTCACCTTAGTTTGGCTCTCTTCTTAGTTTGGCTCCGGCTGGCCCCTGGTTCCAGCATTTTCTTCCTCCCAGGACGAGATTCTGGGGAAATTCCAGCTTCTTGGTGCCCACTGTGTCTTTAGAATATCTTCTTTCGTGTGGGGGCGAGTGTGTGTGGAGGTGGATTCCACTCTGAGTCAGCTCCTGAGGGAAGGCTGAGCCAGCTGAGCCCGACAGCCGTGCCAGCCCTGGCCAGCATTCTACTCAGTTTGTGAAAGGGCGTGTTCTGGTGAACACGGGAGGTCATTGCTGCTGGTGATATTTCTGAGGTAACGGCCACCTTCTCAACAGGAGAGCCACAGCCCCACGGTTTACCATTGGTTTACCTTAAACTCACTTGTTACTTAAAGAAGAAATGTATGCAACCGAGCTGGAAATCGGGACACTGCACGGCTGAGAGAAATAAATAAGTTTTTAACAAACAGTACTGATTAGTTTTATGTATGTGAACACAGAACTCCTCTCACTTCCTGTGGACTGCACAGTGTGTGTGTGTGCATGTGTGTGCTCCCACGCTCCCACACACGCATGCACGCACACACCGAGGGGTGGCAAATCCTTTGTGGTCCATTCCAGTAGACTCACAGAGTTGCTTCCCGTGAGCCGGCGGCAGGTGCCAGTTAGATACGCTTCACAGGAGCATGGACTTCAGGATTCTAACTGATTCCTGATGGCTCTCTTTCACTTGGTTTGCATTGCTGTAGTCACACTGGTTTTTATCCTTCCCCCTTCTTAACCTCCTAGTCGAGGCTAAGGCGGCAGGATGCTGGCCTGAAGACCCACTTGGACCAGCTGGACCAGCAGATAAGCGAACTGCAGCTGGATGTGAGCAGGTCCTGTGAGGCCCTGGACAGCGACAGCAGGCCCAGCTCAGGTAGGGCCCACTACGCCCAGACTGCTGGGCGCCAGGCTGCCGGGATCCTGCCCTCTCGGAAGGCAGTACCGTAGTCATTGGCACCCGTCACGGACCCCGTCTGTCATGACACACTGAAGAGTGACATCCTCAGCCTGTGTCCTCAGCTGATCTGACAGTTGGAGGGGGGAGTCCCTTGGGCCCTGGGAAGTATAGGTGACTGAGGACCTGAAAAAGCTTTAACTGAAAATGCTGAAAGAAAGAAATATAAATATAGCAAGTATTTAAATAGTATCTACAAATATATAAGCTAAAGAGTTTATATATATAATAGTTTATAATACATATGTAAACTACCAGTTTATGTATATCTATGTATATATATTATATGTAATATGAAAGTTGGAAAAAAATCTTCTTTTTTGATTGTATTAAACATTCCATGCTGGACGGTCATGGACCATGCCAAAGGCTATTTTACGGACCACCTACTTTATTTAAATCAGTATAACCTGTGAACTAAACACAGAATTGCCTGCTCCCCATCTTTGGTGGCTTGTGTGGCTATGGTCACTTTTGTTCTCTTAATATCCTCCAGGTAAAAGTTGGAAATGGAGACCCCTGTCTCTGGGTCACAGTGGTCATGAGGCAGGCATGACAACAAGCCTGGGGGTGTCTGGGGTCCCCTTGGCACACTTTGTACCTGGCTTTTGCAGTCTAGCCTGGGAGGTACCAGGCACCCAGCAGTCCCTGGGGCTGAGGACTCCCAAGAAGGAAATGCCCCGTGCAGTTGCATGTTAAAGAAAGGAGAGAGTGCCTAAAGCAAAGGATAGATACGGGTTCAGGTGAGGTAGGGTCAGTTGTTCCCACAGCCTCTCACAAGACTCCCAGCAAGGATCTGGAACATTCTTTTCCAGGGCCCCTCCCCACAGGCATTGTTGTCTGCCCCTCACCCTCCTTGTGCCGTAAAAGCATGAAGAAGGGCTCTGGGTCTCTGGGACAGAGGCCACTGGCTAGGGGTGCACTGACCTCTGTCTGCCCTGTCCAGGTTTCTACGAGCTGAGTGACGCTGGTTCCTGCTCCCTGTCCACCTCCTGTGCATCTGTCTGCAGTGACCGCCTCTCCCCATCCCTGGGCAGCTGGCTGCCTGTGTTCCAGCCCTCTAAGTCCAGGTCTGGTATGGGGGACTGGAGACCCCGCTCTGCGGATGAGACCACCGTCCCTGTGTGGAGCCCACAGTCCAGTGGAGAAGATAGCAGGCTTGTGCATGGTGAAGGGGACGCAGGCCGGCCAAGGGGCATGTTCCGGCCCAGACCAGTGTCTACAGGTGAGAGTGTCATCTGGGTGGGAGGGACAGCAGATGATGGTTCCCCAGGCCCACTGGGGAAGAGGCTGACCCCACGTGGAGCAGGCACGTGTCTAATTTTAAATGAACATCTGGATGCTAGGAAGAAACATTGCAATCATTGGTGTGAGAATAGTCACAAGAACCCTTCATGTTTTCCCAAGGGAAAAAGATGTCACGTGGACCCTTCCATTCCCCTGGCACCTGGGCTCCATGTCAGCCTTGATCTCTCCGTGTAGATGCTGGAGCAGTTTCTGCTGCAGCCGTCCCACGTATGGCTATAGACCTTTGTCCCAGGAGGCCTCCGAGCCATGGTTAAATGAAGACCCTAAGCTGACGTCTCCCGCTCACTCTCCCTGAAGAGCAGGGACCCCCACACACAAGAGCTGAGTGTCTCTACATGCATCCATGGGAAGCAGGGACTTGGCATGTTTCTGTGTTGATGTGGTTTTCGTGGTCTTGTTTCCAGGCGATCTTGAGAGAGTCCTTCCAGCTGACCTGGGGTTCCAGAGAGCTGGTACTGATCCTGCATCCTCATCCCTCTTCTGCCAAGGGATAGAGGTCCCGGCCCACACAGTGGACCCTAAGTACCAGCGTGATCTGGTGGCCAGGGGTGGCCAGGAGGTGTATTCATATCCGAGCCCCCTGCATGCGGTGGCGCTGCAGAGCCCTCTTTTTGCTCTGCCTAAGGAAGCTCCACGTCTCGACATTCACTCACCTCCCCAGGAGCCTCCTCCTGTCCCTGTTGATCAGAGTAGGACTCAGACTGGGCCGATCCCTGAGCTGGGCTCGGCTGAAGCCTACATCCACAGGCTTTTGCGCCTGCGCGGCCAGACACACCCCCTGAGAGATGGGGTGCAGGAGGAGCAGGGAAGCGATGCAGCTCCTTTCCCACAGAGGCCGGGTAGCCAGCGGCCAGGCAGCGGAGGTCAGCTTGAGAAACAGACCTGTGAGATAGACAGGGGAGGAATGAAACCAAGTTGGGGTGCCGCCAAGGACAGCTTCAGGCAACAGGGGCCTGTGTCCCTTGTGGATACGGAGCCCCTCGGCAGCCCCCTAAAGGAGGAAACCGCACCTTGGAATCCCTGTGTGCGTGGAGACGATGCTGTAGGCTCCTCTCCCTGCTCCCAGGCTCAGCAGTCCCCCCTTGACTACGGCCATGGACGAGTCCAGTCACCATCCAGGGTGCTGGGCCCTGACAGCCCGCCTCTGGCCCCGGGGTCCTTTGCCTACCTACCCTGCACCCTTGCTGAGACATCCCCAGTGAGGGTAGGCTCTCCCCAAAGCAAGGCCACGAAGGCCCGAAGAAGAGTTAGTGAGAAAGTGCCACGACTGGGGAAGCAGCTCCCATCGCAACCCGAGAGACCGCGGGGTATTCATGCTGCACCGCCCTCAGAGCGGGAGCCCTTGTCCAAACTCCAGCAGGGAGGGCTCGGCAGTAGGCCCACAGTAGCCAGAGAGCCTCCCGGCCGCTCTTGCTCTGAGTCCACCCTCTACCCCGTGCCCTTCTTTGTCCCCCTACTGGTGGCCCAGCGGGAAAGTTACCCAGCGTCATCCCAAGCGCTGTTCCCAATGGAGGCAGCCCCCCTTAGCTCAGCAGCCAGGAGGAAGCAGCGCAAGTGGCAGTCCACGATGGAGATCTCAGCCAAAGCCCATCCGGTCAGCCGACCTGGGCCCAGCTTGGGCCACCCTCGGTCCCCAGCCAGGAGAGCAGGTGGTCCCCGGGCCCAGAGCAGGCCCACGCTTGCCCGTCAGGATGCCTGTATGAGGAGTGAGTCAGACCCCTCGGAGCACTCCACAGAGTGCGCCTCACTATTCCACTCTACCATTGCGGAGACCAGCGAGGACGAGGAGGCCAGTGACCACACTGCCAACCGCTTCGGGGACGAGTCCAGCAGCAACGATTCAGAAGGCTGTGTCCAGGGCAGCCGCCGTGGCCTGGTGATAGGCAGTTCAGATGCCGGGCATGGGGAGCGGCCCTGGCCCCGTGCTTCCCTCCAGCAGTCCCCACGGGCCCCAGGAGGCTCCAGGCCACACCTGCCCCCTGTGCCCAAACTGTGCCGCATCAAGGCCTCCAAGGCCCTGAAGAAGAAGATCCGTAGGTTCCAGCCAGCAGCCCTGAAGGTCATGACCATGGTGTGATGCCAGGCTTTCAGGACAAGCCTAGGACCCCAGAAGGTGTAAGACTCTTCCGTGCCATGCGATGAGCAGATGCGATGCCAGCTTGCTTAGGTTTCTCAGTAGTCGCCCTCACTGTGGTTGTGAGTTCTCTGGGCTGATCCTCCCCGCAGCCATTTTCATTGCATGATTGTAGCCACAGCTTTGTTCTCCATACTCCTGCTGGTTTGTGGGGAGAGGTCTCCAATAAGATGTCCCTCCCCAGAGACATCTTACACACATTGCATCCTGTTGGGGGAACCAATTTTGAATTCAGCTCTGTATTACAGTCATTAATAAACCTACACGATGCTGGTATAATTCCAAATAAACCCCATTTCCTTCTTCTGCAGCCACTGTCCTGTCTGCCTTCCTTCTTAACATGGGCCATGTGCTCACCTGAGGGAGGAAAAGCATTTTGAGGGTAAACTGAATAGGAAAACAAACGAACAAAAACTAACTAAACATTTTCCCATGTCTTTTGAGAAGAAAATATCTGTTTACTTTCCAACCATTCTTAATGAATGATGAGTTTTCAAATCAGTTGCTCAGTGCTGCCGTCACAAGGCAGCCTTCTGGGTCCATCACATGTTGCCCCTGAGGGGAGAAGGGAATGCATTTCATAGGGTGCCCTTGCTCTGTACCCTTGGCAGGAGCCTTGAAAATCAAGAGACAGGAAGACGGGTGGAAAATATTGCTACAGGAGGCGTCACAGTGGCTAAATATTCCTGCAGCGAGAAGCTGTACGCAGGGTGAAAAAAACCTGAAAATTGATTAAGGTTTAGAACGAAGAACTCAGCCTCCCCTGAGAGAGGAGTGGGGAAGGAATGAGAATGAATGCTTTGGGAGTTTTGGGGCTTTCTGTGCAAACCGCTCCAGAGTGCAGACATTTCAGAGGGGCCAAGGGAGCAATGTCTGAAAAGTAAACATTCCAGTATCTGCCTTGACTGCCTGCCTGTGCCTCTTGGAATCGCTCAGGCCACAGCAATTGTTTAAAAGTCAGTCATGAGCAGGGTTTTATTATAAAAAAAAAAAATTGTTTTTCATTACTGTGACAAAATGACTGGCAGACAGAAGGAAGGAGAGATGTGTTTTGGATCACAGCCTCAGAGGGCTCAATCCGTCACACAGATGGCACGACAAGGCAGTTTGGTTGACATCATGGTGGGCCAGGAAGCAGGAATCCAAACAGGATGTGACCAGAGAACACATAGTCCCAAGGACGAGCCTCCAGTGACTCAACTTTCCCAGCCAGGCCCCAACTCCAAAGTGCTTCAGTCTTCCCAACAACCACCAGCAGGGGATCAAGTGTTTAAAACAGGAGCCTGTGAGGGACACTCCAGATTCAAATGATGGTGATCGACCTGGGGCCCTCAAAGGCCTATGGCCTCAGTCCACCCTCAGGAGTCCTCACAGCCTTATGGGTTCAACAATCATTCAAAAGTTTTGAGTCTGGAGAGCTGAGGCAATCTCTCAGCTGGGAACCCCTGAAAAATTAAAGATGGCTCCACACTTCTACATACTACATAGCAGGGGATACATCACTGAAGTGCTCTAATTCTTCCCCTCATTGTTCCTGAGGTGATGGGAAGCAGTGGTTTGGCAGAACCATCACCTATGAGGCTACTGAGATTTGTCTAAGTTCTGACAAAGCTGTCTGTGCGCCTACCCAGACCCAATGCTGCATCCATCCTGTAGAGAGGGCAAAGGCCCCATGCCATGTCCACACTCTTGCTGAGCGTCGTCTCTGTCTGGATCTGTGCAAGTGCGTGGTGAGGTGGAGCTCACGTGTACCCCATGAAACACATGCACTTTTCTTATCGATCTTGGGGACCTGTGCCGTCCCTGCGGCTCAGGCTGTGTCGCTGATTGCTGACACGGGCTCAGCATAGAAGGGACTAGGATGGATTGGGGCTACTGAGTATTGGTTACTGGTATTCCTCTTCCACAGCATAGCTGCCTTGATTTCCAAACCACTCAGGTGCCAACATGCCACCAAAAATTCTGTATGGCAGCCAGGGAGATGTGGGCCTGTCTAACCATGTCAGCTAACCACAAAAGCAGTGCAACTACACACAAAAATCTGTGCTCTTTCTTGGCTTTCTCTACTCTCACCCTCGGTGTGTGTGTGTGTGTGTGTGTCCCCATGCATCCCCTTTCTCTCTTGTGTTCTGTCTCATTGGGAAAATCTCCAGTGAGACTTGTTAAAGCACAGCATTAAGATTCAGAAAGCAGAGCAGCAGGGACAAAAACGAGGCTCCTAAGTAATGCTAGCCAGGGACCTCACTTCTGATGTCCCTGTGGGGGACTCTATGTGGAAAATGACCAGCAAGATTCCCACTGAAGACAGGCCTGGGGATCCAGGGCCCGGTGTGTGGTAGAAGCTGAGGGGTACTTGATAAAGGCAGCCGCGGGGCTCAGGGCACAGCTGTGACTTACAAGGAAGTGCTCAGGTAGCTGGAGAAGCCCCCTGACTTCCCTGAAGCTACTGGCTACACAAAGACCACACTTCCCTCAAGCCCAGCTTCTGCCTGTCTGACCGGAAGTCAGACATACATTTTGGTTTTCCAGCAGTCAGAAACTCATCCCATGACTTCTGCTCTCATGTTCCCTGAGGGCTGGGTTGGCAACAGTGAACACGACATAGGAGACTCCACCAGGGTCCTCTGGGCCTTTCAAACCATATCTTGTAACGGGAAGGGCCACACAGCTTGGGGAAAGTAAGGACAGCTTCCCCACCAGAAGAATGTGTTTCCTTTAAAAAGGGAGACGTGGTGCTGTAGGACTCAGGATGAGGGGCAGGTTGATAACAGTGGAACTGAGATAAAGGGAATGAGACAGTTCATTCTGTAGCCAGACACGAGTGAACATTGCCCTGGAACACAGATTCAGGTTTTCCAAATACCATGCTCTAACGCACTAACAGTTTTATGGAATTTTCCTGTCAGCAGAACAAAGAAAGTCATAAATCAGGCACTTTTTACATATTTTGGTGGGGACTCCTGTAGCTGGGCTAGAACAGGGCAAGGACATCTCTGCTATAGTCTCAGACGTCATCGGATGCCATTCTTGGCTTTGGGGTTGATGAAATGTAAGGGGTCTGTTTGTACATTCCAAAAGGATTTACCTAATGGTCAGGAAGATTTTAGGCCACATACAGAGCTGGGCAATAAATGGCTATTTGGAGGACCTAAGATAACTCAAGAACATTTGTCTCCCACCCCATAACATTCCATCTCTCCACGGTCACTGAAGCTCTAATCAGTCAATCAGCCTTGTAGAATGTTTAACATAGGTGTGGCTTTTTTCTGAGAGCATCAGCTCGCATATTTTAGAGTAATTTTCTTTCAGACAGACATACATGCTCCTGGGAAGGAAACAGCAGGAGCCCTCTGGGCAGTGTGGCGGAGATAAGGAGACTGGAAGGCGCCTTGGGTGCACAGGCTGGCAGATGAGCTCCCTCTCAAAGGGCACATGGCAGTCAGCTGAGGCCTCCACTATGGGCTCTTCAGAAACCTTTTATAAGTTCTAGCATGTTAGAATTCAAAAATATCTTAGAAAAAAAAGAAAGCCAAAATTAAACATATGTTATAATAATTAGCAAATAATTTAATTAAATTACAATGTTAGTGAAAGTACCCATCCCGCTTTAATGAATTGTATCATTTAAGAAAATGGGCTTAGGGCTGGCATGGTGATGAAAGCCTTTAATCCTAGCACTTGTAGGCAGAGGCAGGAGGATCTCTGTGAGTTCAAGGCCAGGGCCCAGCTGTCCTGGGATCCGAAGTATAGATCAGGCTGGGCCCTAGCCTTCAACTCATAGAGCTGGAACCTATGTAGCCTTACTCTGGAGCCCACTCAGCACCAAACATATGGGGCTGAAGGGGAAAATGGCCACCTCATAAGAACAGCTCTGTTCTGCCTTAGAGAGAAGCCCTTCCCTACCATTAGCAGTAAAACAGTGTGATTCTAGCTAACATAACAGACTTTTCTGAGCTCTGGTGTGATGCCTCTTAAATGCTCAATGCTCGGAAATAGGTGGATCTCAACACTGTTCTATCAGGAAATGGGTCAGATCCCATAAGGCCAGCAAGGGTACTGATAGCCATACTGGCTTTTAGGGGGAAGGGCACACTGCTGAGTGATCCCACAACTTTGGGGTGGGCCAGAGAGAACCTTGGGTGATAACATCCCATTCCTCAAAGGAGAGCTTAACCTTTGAACCCAGCCTCCCTCTGTTGCCTCCTAAGAGCCGAGCCGGGAAACACCTATGAGACAGAAGCCAACAGCTGGGCACTTCCACCTGGCTGATGTGGCCATCTGGACTTCTTCAAAGGCAGAAAATGAAAGCAGGTGAACCAGGCCAGTGACGATCCAGAGAGAAGCAGTCCCAACTGGAATGAAGAAATCAATGTTAAATGGCCAGGATCTGTTATACTGTTAGAACGTCCAGGATTTTTAGCAGTGTGTGACAATGTGTAACCAAGGCCCACAATATAGATGCCTCTTTCCAGCTTTTTTCAGTCCAAGGCATTTTTAATGGCTCTGCATGTCCAGGTGACGAAGCTGGGCTGCACTGGGCATCCTCAGGGTCCCTCCCCCACCTTCCCAGAAGCCTGACTGCATCCAACATGGGATTCAGGCAGCATCCTGGGAATGGCCTTTTTTTTGCAGGCCATTGGTTTCCAGCCTTGTCCCCTGGAGAAGTACTGGAAAGAAGCTAACAGAAGCAGAGCCTGGGACTTAGAATAGACGGCGAATCTCTGGAAACAAGTAATGGTCTTACAATCAGGACAGAGAATGGAAGGCAGGTTTTGAGCTGCAGCTGACATACCTAGGGTCCAGGTGCCCCCTTGAGCATAAAGAGCCACCTTAAAGAACTTTGGTGAGTAGAAACACTCAGAGCCTATCCACAAAGAGTGAGAAATAATTGTACATCCAGAGCCTGATGTGCAAGGGATCCCGTGGCCACTGGGCTGGCAGAGACCACACACACCGAGATGGAAAAGTCAACGGGCAGGAAAAGCGGGCCCACTGTCTTCTGGGGAAGCTGCCAGCAGGACCCCTATTGGGATGGGCAGGGAGAGTGTCACTGCCTCTCATTGGTGTCCTGTTCTTTACATCCCTGCACGTCTCTGATAGCCAGCTTCCTGAAAGCCACAATGAAACATTCTCACTCGCACACTTAGCTCTTCAAAGAGGAATGTTTCAGACACAAGGATGGCAGGGGACACAGTCACCTGACCTCCAGAACAAAGGACTCCACAGCACACACACTCTCCTCTCATTTTTCTTGATTATTCCACTTTTATTTTGCTTAACCCTAGAGGAGATCAAGCTCCTGAACAGACAGAAATCACGTGTCAGCCCCGGAGCACCTCTCGATGGATCTTCTGCAGATTAACGTGTTACTCGGTTTCCTCTGGATATTTTAAATGCAGTCCTGGCCCTGTGTCACTGTTGGAGCCCCAAATACCACAGCCCTGTGCTGGACCCTGTGACGTGGCTCATCTTAGTTCTGTATTTTAATTGTGTGTCATCATTTCTGCAAGCTATGTGCCCACTCAGCCTTAGGTAGGACATGTGATATCACGATGGGCCTGACCTGGAAAGGCCCCCTGTGTGCCTGGAAGGACAGACTCCTCTGCCTGCATAATCTGACCTCGATGTCAGTGACGGGCCACCCCTAGACTGCCCAGGCAGCACGTGGGATCTGACAATGTTCACTTTGGGTATTGCGGAAACGCACCCTGTTTTCTGGTCCCCAAACCGGGGAAGGTGGGCATTTCAACAGAGGACACCAGCTCTCTGTGAGTTTCCCCTGATGTCACCAGTCACAAAGCAGAGTAAGGGGTCTGCTTACTGTTTACTGTCACATTCTATGGCAGGTGAAGAGGGGCTGGGGGACTTTCTGAGGGAGAGCCGGATCTCTTAGCACATCGGAGCCACGTGTCAGTACCCATGTGGCCCCAGCTCCTTCACGATGAGACCTACATTTTTTAATTCTCCATAATGTAAGTATATTATGAAATCAAAAACTATTTTACAATTGGTGCAAAATGGAGGCCTTCAAGTGCCTTCAAGCCAAGGAAACAGGGAGACAGGGCCTTAGAGACAAGGTGTTCTCTTTCTCTTTCTCTTTCTCTCTCTCTCTCTCTCTCTGTTCTTTCCTCTCCCTTCTCTTTTCTTCTTTCTCCCTTCTTCCCCATATCCCATATATATATTTATATATTGATCTTCTGCTTCAGGCAAAAAAATATTATACATCTCTTGAGACCTTCCTGAGTGCAAGGGTCAGAACCAGGGCACTGCCCAGACAAAGCACACGGGCATCCTGCTATGTCTAGGGCATCTGTGTTTCATGCAAGCAAGGGTGAAAGTTTGAAGTCAAGTTCCTGAGTAATATTCAAGGCAAGCAAGGCAGTGAGGCAGACAGATGTGTGACCAGGCCAGCCAGCAAACTCCTCTCTTCCCTGCTGAGGAGACAAGCCAGCTCGTCTCCAGCTGCGTCCTCTGGAGGTGCCCAAAGTTCTGAGTCCAGAGATTCCCTATACCAACATTACCCTCAGAGTGATGGGAGATAAGGACGAGGCTCCTGATGTGGAGTCCTGGCCCTGTATGCCCTCAGAGTCACCTCTGACCTCCCTAGGCCAAGAAGATGCTAGATGAGGTATATAGGAGGCAGCGTACATTGGATCCAAGGCCTCCTGAGGACAGTGTGGAAGGGCCTGTAGGTGGAGAGGCCCCTGTAGACTAAGCTGAATGACAGTCACTTTCCTTCCATCCGGGAAACTGATCCCCATGGAAGTTGCCTTTGCTCCGCCTGCAGTTGGCTTTCCCAGGTCTTGACATCTGCCCCTACGTTGACATCAGCTGGAATCAGAATGTGGTCATAGGTCTGGATGAGACATCCCACAGCTGCTTCGCCCTCCTGTGACACCCTGGCTGTCTCTGACTCCGGGGAGTGACCACAAGCATGCACACACCTTCTTGTCCCCGTGCCAGGTTACACAAAGCCATGATTCTACGCCACAGGCAAGACTGGACAAGGGAGCTGGCACCGGGGATATGCCTCCGCCCTTGCTCAGAGCTCATGGGCTGGGCCTTTAGATACCTCTCTTTGTTTAATGATGCTGTAAACCTCCAACATCTGGACACGTAGCACATGTTCTTTCCAGCCAAGATTCGCCTCAGCAGGAGAAAAGGCCAACTTAGGCTGCCTTGGTCCTTGGCTATTTGCATAAAGGGAGCCCTTCTTAAAAGCGTCCAGAAGTGCGCGGCTGCTGCCAGGTCTTCCGATCTGCAAACAGATGAGAGAGGAGCTTTGTAAAAATTACAGCAAGCTATCCTGGTGTCTCCAGTAGGAAGGACAGAAGTTCCCTGGAAGGAATGCAGAGAGTGAACACATGGCAGCCACTTTGAAAGAGGTGCAGACATAGCTACACAGGCCTGACAGAGGTACATAACTCTGAGGACCACAGCTTTGTGTGGGATAGCTGACCAGGGACAGCGACAAGGGACAGAATAGGCTCCTATTCCAGAGTGGGCTGGTGTCTCCTCCCTGTCTTCAGAGGGCTTTCCCAACAGCACCTTCCCTGTTTTCTGTCTAGCTCAGCAATGTACCACTGAGCCTCTTCTGAGCCTGCAGATGCTGTGTCCTCATCTCTACCATAGGTAGCCGGGTCTAGCCCTCAGCATACTCAGGGTGCTCAGACAGAACATATTAGGGGCAGAGGCTAGCTCAGTCACTTTCACAGTGTGGGTATCCATCTGGCTTTGTCCTGAAGGACCATCCCCTGTTCTCACACCCTGGACTGTAACACAGCAAAGACCAGCCCCTAGCACCCAGCCACTCAGTCAGCTAGGTCAAGGTGTCAGGTGAAGACCACTAGAAGCTGAGCCTATGCAGCCCATCCTCAGCACTCTCCTCATCACTGTGTCCTCAGCTTCTGCCTCACAACCACAGGACCACATACACACACAGTAGCTGCTTCTTCTTCTTCTTCTTCTTCTTCTTCTTCTTCTTCTTCTTCTTCTGCTGCTGCTGCTGCTGCTGCTGCTGCTGCTGCTGCTGCAAGATGGAAGGCACAGAAGGAAAAGTTATGCACTATCTGTATAACGTATTGTATACGTTAAAATGGTAATTTTAGGGATAGGGAAGTTCTAAAAGGATTGTCTGCCGTGTCTGTGTTTGATCCCCAGCACTACAGTAAGTAAACATTGATAAATGATAGATATATTTGTAGGTAGGTAGGTAGGTGGGTGGGTGTGGTGGATGAATACATAGAGATAGATAGATAGATCATACATACATATATACATACATGAGAGGTAAAGTGATAGATGATTGGTAGATGAAGATAGAAAATTGTGTGTGTGTGTGTGTGTGGTGTGTATCTGTAAGCATTGAATACAGTGAACATCACCCAACCCCACTGTGCACAGATGGTAGGGCACCCCTTGATGGACACATTTTCTACAACTTCAAAGTCCCCAGAGGCTGAACCACAGGAGTTACAGCTCTGAAGGCTGAGGGTCCAGGTGCCGGGTATCAGAACAGGTCAGCCCTGTGTGCCTGAGCATGTGTTCCTCCTAAGCTGACCTGCTGAAATCTTTGCTCCAAAGGAGAAGGTGTGGGGAACTGGGATTTGGGGAAGTGATTGGTTGGGTCAGGGGGTGAATAAGTTTGGCGCTTACATAAAAGGCTCAAGGTTGCTCCCCAACCTTTTCCACCCTGTGAAGACAGAACTAGGGGTATGTGGATGTGGATGTGTGAGTGTGTGTGAGGTGTGATCTGGGAAGCCTTACCCACAAAGATCTGCTGTATCTGGGAGTCAGAACTGCATGAAATCAATGTGTATTGCTTTTAGGCCACCAGCTTGTAGAGCTAAGCTACAGGTGACCAAGGAGACTGAGACCTGGCACACGCTGGTGACTGTGACATTTCTTGGAGCATGAACACCACACTCTCATTTTTTGTCTGGCTGTTTAATGGCTGTCTTGCGTCCTATGTCTTCAGGCACACCGTTTTCCCTCTTTTGTATTTTTCCTGTTATGAGAACATTGTCATATTGGATAGCACCTTCCTTCATCTCTCAATTAGGTCTACTCAGAGCTGCCATGGGTTAGGACTCCGGTGTGCTGGGACCCTGGCTGAGACAGTGGTCACTGGACTCCCATGACTCGGGCAGGTGAGAAGCAGGTGTGTAGACTTGGACACTGTGAGCTGATCCACTGCTTTTAAGTCTTAGCAAGGCTTTCCCTTCCAGTCAGCTGTTTGGGGAACTGGGCCTGGGAAGCAATAGGGGTTCTGGGTGATGGCATTTCACTTTGCCCATCATGATAATAACAGTCAGAGAAATGCCAAGGCAGAGCACACATCTGCTAAGTGAGAGTTTCTACCACCAGGTCCAGTTTGGTCCAGCTTGATCTCCTTAGTTTCTCTATTTACACACACACACACACACACACACACACACACACAGTATTGCCCTTGCAGTCCTGTTCCTTCTGAGGCTTGGAGATGACTCAGTTAGTAAAGTGCTTTCTACATAATCATGAGGACCTGAATTCAGTTCCCAGCACCTGGGTACAAGCTGGGCATGGTGACATGTACCTGTAAGCTGAGGAGGTAGAGACAGGAGGACCCTGGGGCTCACTGGCTGGCCAGTCGGTAGGTTCTAGATCCCAGGAAGAGATGCTGTCTAAAAAGAATTAAGCAGACAGGCCTTGAGAAATGACAACAAAGATTGACGTCTGGCTTCCGCATACTAACATCTACACACGTGCAACTCTCACAGGTATGAACATAACAAACAAACAAACAAACAAATAAATAAATAAATAAATAGCAGGAGGACGCCCTCCTTCTGTGGCTTGGTATGTGTGGAGCTAAGAGCTAGGAGGTCAGGAGAGAACACACCGGAGCTTGCCTACAGGAAACTCCCAGTTAGAAACCCTTCTGGAACTTTCCAGCCGCTAAGGAGTGGCTATCCCCAGTGACATTTGCAGTATCTTTCTATAGAAAGAGAAAGAATATGGATACTGTCTACGCAATGGTCTCTCTCAGGTGTGCCTGCTGGCCCTCCCAGAAAGTCCACAGTGTCCCTGCTCTGGGCACACTGACCACAGCTCCTAGCAAATGTCACTGCCCTGCCCTCAGCCCCATGCAAGAATGTTTGCTTTCTTCTACTTTGTTAGCAAGACGGTAATAAAATACAAAATGATAGAATATATTACATTTTAAGAAATGGAAAGCACATTTTACCGAGCCACACACATGACTCCATACATGTTGTGGCTGTTGGGGGGGGGGGGGCTCCCTGCTTCTGTGGCTCTCTTTGAAATGAAGCTTTTCTCATATACATTAATATATTTTCCCTTTCTAGGCTTCAGCCAGTACCAGCTTCAACCTTTAGCCTGAGGCATTCCTGCTGACTTCCACAAAAGGATTTTAAAATGTGTAAAAAAAAAAAAAAAAAAAAATCAAAAAGAACAAAAAAACAAACAAACAAACAAAAAAAACACCTGAATTCAAATTTGGACTAGGTTAAAAAACAAAGTGATTTCTAAATCTGAGAGGCTGCGCCAGGGCCCGTGAAGGCCTCACCCAGACAGGCTGGGTGGGGCTCCAGCTGCTGACAGACACAGGAATCCTTGGTGACCACAGTGGAAAGGCAGGGTTTGCCGTTGAGTTAGCCTCCTGTGGTGAAGAGAACAGAAAGTCTGGGACTGTGAGGCAGGGAGGGAGGGCAGCCTTGACAATGGTGGGCTGGGCTTGCACGATGCTTCTCTAAGCTAGTGACTTGGGAATCTTGCCCAGCCCAGTTGATTTTCTTGACTTCACAAATAAAGATAGAGCTTATATAGCTTTTAAAATAATTTGAAAGACAGTGGTTTACCCTTTTATTGAGGAATGACAGCTGGCATCCTGATCTTGGTCATCCATAACTATAAATTTCCAGGTCTCAAAATATACACCTTATAGAACCCTGACATAATAAAACTATTGCAGTTTGATTTACACCCTTCCCCTCCCCCCCAAAAAAAAAGAATTGTGCTTTCTAGCTTTTGAGTAAAAGATGTCGGGAGGTCTTACTCGCTGACTGTACCGAGCGATCACTTCTGGTTTGCACTCTGAGCAGGGTGGTGGTTGAAAGCTGGCCCTGGGCCTGCGCCAGCAGCTGGGATCTGCATGTGGGCACAGCCTCTGTCTACTTTCACAATTACCTCTGGGAGGCTTTGAAGCCCCGGAAAACGTCCCTAAGGGCTTGTCTGAAAAGCCTGGTTTTGTTCAGCCCGTCTATTTTCAGAGCTGGCTGGGAAAAAGATCTGCGTAAGTAAGGTACCTAGCGATTAGCGAGTACACCTGGCCATGCTTTCTAGCGCATTCCCGGTGATTGCAGGGAGCGGCTGCCTCCCTAGGGGAGGCTCTAACCAGGAAAAACCTTAGGTTTTTAACTCCAGCCCCTCCCAGGACCCGGCATACCCTTTCAGCCTCCTTCCTTCCTGAAGGCTGCCCTGAGCCCTTGGTCCTCATTAGTCCTAAGTAGCCTGGGGGAGGGGATGGGGACAGGCAAAAGCTGGCTGAGCTATGCTGCTCCTCAGGCACTCTGAAGAGGAGGGCTGGTGCTGGAAAGAAAGTGGTTTCTAAGTCCCAGAGGCCATTCTACTGGTCAGGGACTCTGAAGTAGCTCAGGCTGCCCTAGAACTGGGCTGCAGATCCCACTCTCAGTGATTCCCTGTGTACCCCAAAATTCTGC
This sequence comes from Meriones unguiculatus, assembly GCF_030254825.1. Classification (NCBI taxonomy): domain Eukaryota; kingdom Metazoa; phylum Chordata; class Mammalia; order Rodentia; family Muridae; genus Meriones; species Meriones unguiculatus. The sequence continues at coordinate 57,291,865 of NC_083367.1, forward strand.
CCTACAGGACTAGAGGAAGGAGTGGCCCTGTCCTGGGCCCTGGCTTCTCTTCTCCATGTTCCTTTGTGAAGAGCAGGGCCTCCTGCTCACCAGAAGTAGAAAGAGGGATTCGACAATTTGTTCAGACTATGGTAGACCACTGACCACCTGATTAACTACCAATATGAGTCTGATATATACTAAAGAAAACTGCCATCTACTCGTGGATTATACCCTTATAATCTTTATACCCTTTTACCCTTTTCAGCAACAAAACTCAATTAACTGATCCTCAAGATACCTTCAACTCTATGAAGGAAGAATGTCTGTTACAGCACTCTACTTTTTCAAGGACAGTGAATGCTCTAGGCAACTAAGGAATGCAGAGAGCTCTAGGAGAAAAGCACCTTAACTGACTATTCAATACCAATTGGTCAGCCCTAAAAATATATATATACAAGTAACATTATACAGACTGAGTAAGTTATATTCATGTACTTGGGAATGCACACACACACACACACACACACACACACAAATACACATAACAACAATTTCAGAAAAAGAGGCCACGTATTTGAAAGAGTTCAATGAGGCTAGTGCATGGGAAGATTCGGAGGAAGGAAAGAAAGAGTAAATGAGGTGCTTTTATTGTAAATCTAAAAAATAAAAATAAACAACCAAGGAAGGAAGGAAGGGAGGGAGGGAGGAAGGAAGGAAGGAAGGAAGGAAGGAAGGAAGGAAGGAAGGAAGGAAGGAAGGAAAAAGTCAAGGAGAGCCCTGCCTGCACTTCACCGGGCTCTGAGGATCCCTGAATTAAGATGGACTAGCATTTGTAAGTGCCTAAAAGCCTCGCAGCTGGATTAAAGATAGGAAAATATGGCTCTTTACCACAGCAATCAACCTGCCAACCCTGCTTAGTTTCACCTTCCCGATGTCCTGAGGAGGATCTGCACCAAGAGTACCTGGGGTGGCCCAGGGCCACCAAATGTGCTAACCCTCTCAGAACTGTCACCCATACAGTTCTTTACCTCTGGCTGTATAAACCTGTGCCTGGTGTAGCCTGTTTCAGGACTGCTGTTTGACCGCCCATGTACCAGGAAGATTTGCTTGCCAGCACACAAACAAAACTCCCCGCTGTGTGCTGTCTTCTCAGCCTTAGGAAGCACAACTCCCCACTGTGTGCTGGCTTTGCAGCCTTAGGAAGCCTAGGGAATTAAGGTTTATTTTTCTATGGGACTAAAGGAGCATTGTGATTTGAAAAATGTGGGCAGCAAATAGAAATGTTTTGTGAGAGCAGAAAAAATCCCTCTCTGCTTCCATCCTCCTGAGAATGGGGCCAGAGGGACCACGAAGCAGTGAAGTCCACCTTGTTGGTCCCAGAAAAGGCTCAGGAGACACAGGTGAGAGTAGGAGGTACAGAAGTGAGAGAGCTATAGCAGTACGCAGTAGGCCAAAGGTAAAATACCCTGGTATGCACGACTGACAGGCAGACAGGATGTGCTGTCGCAGAACGCATTAAGAATGGACTCAGGACTAGGGAGACTGGTGGATTGACCCTTGAGAGAGCGCATCCCTGAGAACTCAGCCATTACTCAGGACAATTCAGACCCACCCTCTCTCTGTCTTTGTTTCTGCAGATGAAATAAGGAACATCTTGGACCATCTGACCTTTCTGATTGCAGGGGTGGGAGGTGGGGGGAAACTCTGAGCTGCTTGGCCTCAGACATAATTTTAGAAAGGCAGATGATAAACATTTTACCCTTACCGATGCTGCTTCTTACTGGGAGGGAAGGTCAGTTTACTAACAAAAGCAGCACCCACAGGCCAGCACTAGTGTTTCTTTTTACAGACATCGGACACCATCAGTTTGATCCTCAGGACCTCATTATTTTTCTTCCATTGCTCACACATCACAACCTCCCTTGCCTCGGGGCTGGAGACATTGAGAGTGAAACGAAAGAGGATGCTTTGTCTTTTCCTGCCTCTTGTGTCTGGGGTGTGAATGATACACATACTTGCCATAGGCCTGAGGGCCAAGCCAAGCAAAGGCTATCAGAGAGCAGAGGGGGACTGCTGACCCACAGGTGACATGGGCAAAGGACAGCCAGCAGCAGGGGCCAGGGCTCTGCTTTCTCCTGCTTGTTTACTGACCTGCGCCTTTAGACTCCCACAGAGAGCCCCATTTCTTAAGTTAAACAGTCAATTAAACAGGGTGGGCTGAATAGCTGTGCATGTTAACCATTAAACCTGGAGAGAGAGAAATCAGCCCACTGAGCTGCTCGAGGTGCTGCAACCTTATGTGTGTGTTCCAGGAAAACGTCGGCATCGACCTCACAGAGGAGCTGCGTCCGTGAGCCCACACCCTGAGCACCTTCAGTGTTATTTTGTCCTGGGTGACAGTCAGTGAAAGGGGGTTGTCAGGGAGCTGACTTGCCTCTGTGTCCAGGGTGAAGAGCTCTTTCATTTGCTCCAGGGGCAGTACTGGGGAGTTCTAAGCCTCAGAACGGGGCTAAAAATGTGAGGGAGAGATAGCCGCTCACCCCGGTTTGGAGAAACAAAGGCACTCAGACTGAGGTACCATGGACCACAGCGAGGAGCCCCAGCTGCCAGCCTGTGACAGCAAGAACCCCACCCACAGCGCCTACGAGACTGTCACTGGTGCGGCCCAGAGAGAACCCCGGGGTTCCCTGCAGCCTTTTCTTTCTCAGGCCCGCTATGACCAGGATGGTTAGCAAAGCACCCAGAAATATGGCAGCTCACCTGCTCAGGCCAGGGTCATGACTTCTACCAAGTCTGCCCAGCCAGCCAGTGTAGAGAACTAACTGATCCTTACATCAAGAAACGACAGTTCTGGAGGTTGGAGAGGAGGCTCAGCCGTTAATGGACTACTGCACTTGAGGAGGACCTGAGCTTAGTTCCCAGCTCATGACAGCCCGAAACTCCAGTTCCAGGAAATCTGGCACCGCTGGCCTCCTTTGGCACATGCAGGCAAGTGCAGACATCCACATGAAGACACGCAGGTACAGACACATAATTTAAACTAATAAAAGTGGATGTGAGAAAAAAAAAAAAAAAAGCAAACACTGGAACTTTAGGGATGAGAGAACTAAAAGCAATATCCACACTGCCCCCATACTGTTCTAAACACGGACAGTACCAGCTGCCAACCTAGGGGTCCCTGATCCAGAGCCCTGGGTCTGCAGACCCCAGCACAGCATCTGAGCCCTGCCCAGGAACAACTCTGAGGGTCAGGGCCAGCCTGCCGCCTCCCGCAGCATATCCAGCCACTTTCCTGGCCCTGAAGTTGCAGGTAGAACCCGCACACATGGAATTAGCACACACGAAGGAGCCGGGGTGGTTAACCAGGTTGGAATGGAAAATGAGAAGCGGAGAAAACAGAGCAAATGCCGCCATCAGGCCGATAGTTAGAGACACCTCCCTGGAGAAAGCAGGCCTCTGCCTCAGGAATGTCTAATGGTTACTCTGTAAACAGGGGGTTTAGAGGAGACAGCCCCGCCCACTCTGCCCTGCTCAGGCTTGCTCCCTCCACAGAAGGGCCAAGGGCAGTGGCTCTGGAGGAGCATGTAATGCATCGTGACGGCGCTCTATTTCCACGTGGAATATGTTGCTTCACTCTCCCACATCGTACTATTTTTGGGTAGATTTCTCTTAAGCTTTATGTATAAAAGGATTTTTTTTTCACACATGGCTTTTCTTAGGGGGAACAAAAAATCCAGCAAATATAATCAGTGTGAGATTTGGGTCCTAAAAAGGAGCTAGAAGACATTTGTGCTTCACCTCCTCTGCAGCCATCCACTGGAGGCCCCGCTCAGGCAGCCAAGCGGTTAACCAGGAGAGAGAGGGCTGTGTTTGGCAGGCAGGCAAGGTCCCTTTGTAGTAAGAGCTCTAATCGGTCCCCTCAGGTCCACAGGGTTGGTGGGGCATGAATACGCTGGTTTCTGTGGCTTTTAAAGTGAGCCCAGGCTGAAAACCGTCCCTGAGAAGATAATCAACTGGATGTTCAGTGAAAGGCACTTACCAGTCTCTAAAGGAACAGAAGCGCTTTCGACTTCCCGACTGGCAACTTTGCAGGGCTGCACACAGCACAAAGTGCCCTGAGCGTCCTGCCATACCCCTCCCCTCAAAGGTGGGCCCAGAGCAGGGGTGCTGGTCCCACACCGCACGCCTTGCTCTTACTTCCTCTGGAGCTTTTGTGTGGCTGCGCGCTTTGTGTCAGAAACACGCAGAATGCCTGGGAAGGGACACGAGGAGAATGACTCCAGCACACCTCCGGCTGATGAAAGCGTTTCTTTCATGGAGCAGAGGCAGGACAACAGTGGGCCATTTAAAGTCAAGCAACACCACATTGTGGGATATGGTATTTTATTCCTTGGGCAGTGAATTCAGAGGCCTGCTCTGCCTTTTGTAATCACCATAAGTGCCCCTACCACCACTACTTAGAGACCAACAGGTCAATGTGTGTCCACCCAAGGGTCAGGGTTGGTTGGACTTCAGCCTTATTCTGTGGACAGACCCATACGCCTGGTATCTCTTACACCATGTGAGAGTCACCACGCCATGCTGCTTCATGATAATCATGGCCCAGCTCTGAGGTACCATCTCTGCTGGGCCTGTAAGGAGATTCCACCCGGCCAGCTGGCCCCATCTCAGCATGGGAAACAGATGGTGCTAAGCTCTCTTTAAACGGAGCAATAATGATTTCTCATCTCATGGGCAGATTGTCCCCCACTTCTGGTGTTCTGGGGTGCAAGATTCTCCATAGTGAATGCCCATCCCTTAGCCCTGCTGTTCCTCACTCTGGCTGGACACCCGGGTGGGCCACAGACAACACTGATTCGAACCGGGCTCTTCTGAAAAGAAATCCCACCCACCTTGCCTGTCTGGTAGAAACACTTAGAGCAAGAGTCTACTCAGTCATAATCAGAGGGCAGATTGCAAGGGCTGTGAGTGGAATATGAATTACACACTTCGCGAGCAAGTGAGTACAAAACAAGACAGATGCTGCTTCATCCTTCCGCAAAGCCTGTTATGAGGCCCAGGAGACAGGTCTCCAAGTTAACGCACTCAGGATTGTTGGTTTGCCGAGGCAGCTGGCAGAAGAAAACAGTGGCCTTGGTGGCTAGTCTCTCATTAGCATTCAGACTCAGTCATGACACCCACAAACCTATGCTAGCAAGATCGAGAGGCCCTGTTCTGCTTTGCTTTCTGTTGCTGTGATTTAACATTCTGACCAAAAGCAACTTGGAGACGAAAGGGTTTATTTCAGCCTATGCTTGTAGGTATCAGTCCATCACCAAGAAGAGGACCTCAGAGCAGGAACCTGGGGCCAAGAACTGAGGCAGAGACCATGAAGGAACATTTTTTTTCCTGGCTCCCTCTTAGCTGGATTTCTTTTTCTCTACAGCCCAGGACCATCTGCCCAAGGAACACTTCACCTCACAGGGGGCTGGGCCCTCCTACATCTATATCTATAGCCAAGACCATTCCCCACAGACACGGCCACAGGTCAGGGGATTCAGACAATCCCTCGATTGGTGACTCTGGGCTGTGTCAAATTGGCAATAAAAACCAACCAGGGCAACACCTGTCCTGGCTTTGACCTCCACTAATGCTGCCTCTTTCGTGACGAAGGGAGCAAGGCTCTCTTGCACACAGTAAGAACCTAACTGTGCAAACTCTGTCGTGCCACTCTACTCCAAAGGACAAGCAGAGTGCCCTCAGGACACACCCACTTGTCATTGCCCCACAGCAGCAGGGCTTTGTGCCCGAGTATGTGTTAGCCGTCTGTGTGTTGTGCATAGGTGTTTGGGGTGGAGGTAGGTCGGGTATCTGTGTGTATGCTGTGTGGTATGTGACACATGCGTATGGCGTGTGACATTCATGTGTGTGGTGGTGTGTTGCGGGAGTTACGTTTGGGTATGGGGTTTGTGTGCTGTATATGGTATGCATGCATGTGTGGTTCGTGGGATTTCGTGTACGTGCATGAGTGAATGCACGAGAGCCTGTGATCTCCTACGTGGGCAGAACACCCCAGCTCCTGCAGCTGCTCTCTTGGTCTCGAGTACACCCTGCACTCTTAGCAGTCACAGCTTTCCTTCATTTTAAAATGAAAGCCTGTAGGCTAAAGGACTCGGAGACCTCCGGTGGGAATCGCAGTCATTGCTGGCGGTCCCAGTGGACATGGATCCGCAGTGTGGCTTTCAGCCTCATGTGGTACCCCAGAATGAGTCTAATGGGAGAGAGAGAGAGTAGAGTGATCCTTGGGATTCACCCCAAATACCTTGCGGTGCCCAGAAACTGCCATCCAACCCTTGGTATCCATCATCACCGCCTGTGGTTCCCACACTTGCTTTGGCAGTCTGGGGCGGGATGGGGCCATTGTGTTGTGTGAAGTTTTTGTCACTGCGATGAGGATCCGCACAGACATGCCTAGTCCCGCTAGAGAGACATGGGCTCGGCAAGCCCTCGTTTCCCAGCTTAGCTTTCCACTGCCGCTAAAGAGAGCCCACTCTGGCCGTGCGCTGGGGCTCCCCGGACCTTAACGATTCAAGCAGCCCAACTCCCTGCCGACAGACTTCGAAAATAACATGACACAAATGCAGTATAATGAAGTCCTTGGATGGAGAACTGGGAGGCAGGTGGGCTCCTTCAGTTCTAATTCCAGGGTACACACCTCCCACGATCCCCTAGCCTTGCCTTTTGCCAGGACAGGCTTTTTCATTTCTCCTTCAGCTGGTGAGTGTGAGGAAAATCTGTTCAGAAATGTGAGCTGGTCCAAAATATCCTTCTTCTTTTAGGAGATGTGCAGAGCCTCTCCGGGTGGGACTATCTGATGTCCTGCACTCCTGGTGTGCCGCAGAGTGTGGGCTTTTCTCCCAGCATTCCTGTGTCAGGGCTGAGTGATGTCTCCCCCAGAGCCTGTGTAGCCTTACTCGGAGGCCCCCTCAGCATGGACAGACACTACACAAGCCTTTTAGGTCCTGGCTCACTGAGCCTCCTTGTCACACAGCACTGTGTGCTCAGCTGCCACTGTCTCAGGAGGTGGGGGCAGCTGCTCTCTCATAGCCCACTACCCTTTTCTGATGTGCTCTTCCTTAGGATGCTGGCCACATGCAGGAATCTTCCCCTGCTGTGTCCTTATGGAACCCACACTCAGATGGGGTCTGAGACAGCACTGCTATCTTGCTTCGACCCTGTTGACACACTCTAAAAGCATAAAACAGATGCCCGGTCATGTCCCCTGCCCCTAACATAAACAAGAAAGGGTTCATTTTCCTAGAGGGGAAAAAATAGGATTTGAGGAAAGCAAAGAGCAACCATTTCTGGTCTTTAGGTTCACCTTGTAGCCCACAGTGGACCCTCAGCAAAGATGGCTGCCACCTGCAGCAGCCTGGAGGCTCTCAGGCACTGCCTAGCCCCCACGGCATCCTGGGTAGAGGACAACCAGTAAGACCACAGATAGCTGGCTTCGGGAGCTTTCACTGGAGCCTCTGCTTTTGTCTAGGACTCTTGGCCTCTTTCTTTCTCTAATTGCCCCAAGAGAAGGTTAAAAAAAAAAAATCCACAAAGATGAGAAATACCCAGCTCTGAGGTAGACACGGCGACAGGGCTCCTTCCCCGCAAACTTCTGAAGCTGCGTGGAGGAAGGGCTGGCATTTCCACTTCCCGTTTCACGGATACTTTTACCACTCATCCCAGGCACCTTTGGGTTTCCTGGCTCTCTGAGGGAGGAGCATCTTGGACTTTCTAGGCTGTGGTTGCAGCTTGAGGTGACTCAGCTACAAGAGATAAGTAAGGCACTGGGTGGGGTGGGGGTGGAGAGGAAGCCTGAGGCTGCTGGCCCTGGGGTGATAGGTCCTCATGTTTGCTGAGCTCTCAGGAAATAAGAGCTAATTGTTGAGGGGCTCTGACTTACTTTGCTCCTTCATTAGCAATTGTAGGAAGCCCTCCTGCTCTGGAGAGTTTGGAGCCAGACATGATGGCTCAGACCTGTCAGACCAGATGTTCAGTAGGAGGCGGGAGGATGTCCAAGATCATAAGTTCTATGCTGTCTTGGGCAGCTTAGTGAGACCCTGCCTTAAAAACAAAACAAAACAAAACAAACAAACAAACAACAACAAAAAAAAAAAAACGAGGGATGAGGGAATAGTTCAACATTCGGTGCTTGACTGGTGTGTGGGGACCCTGGATTCAATCCCCAGTATCCTCTTTGCCTGGATACATGAGGAAAGAGCAGAGATCTGCTGATGGTGTCTGAAGTGGGGAGTGAATAATAATATTGAAAGTGTGTTTCAACACACACAAGAAGACTTTGGGTATATCTCCGCTAACACCACCGCCCTTCAGTGCCAGCAGCCCTGGCCTTCTGGACTCTATCCACAGCCAGAAAGCTGTGTGTAATGGTGAAAAGTGGGGGTGGAAAGTGGAGGCATTACTGTTCTGAACCCCAGTGGAGTGAGAAAAGTTGGGGCCTGCAAGGCCTTCTCCGTTAAGGCACTATGACTTACTTTGGCCTTTGGTCAGTGACCCACCCTTCAGAGCCTACAAAGCCTCAGCCAGGCTGGAAGTGTGATCGGTATGTCTCAAAGGGCCCGCCCTCAAGTTTTCTGGTTAGATAAGTCTGTGCTCACTGGCACAGGTCCCCAGGATGGCACAAGTCACCATGTCAGCTCTCCATGCAGGCCTAGGTACCCCCAGGGTCCTCCAGACTGGGGGAGACCTCTTTGTCACAGTCTCTCCTGGGGAAGCTGCCCCATACTAGACTTACTGCCCAGGGCCATGCCTTCTCAGTGGTATCATTAGCCTGGAAGCTCACAAAAGGCCCCCAAATGTAAGTAGAGGCCCTGAGCACTGAGAAGGCAACCGAAGGCTGTGAGGGCCCAGTTCACACCTTAAATCACATCCAGGCAGTCACTGAAGGGACACATAAGCCCAGCTCTGCACCCACTCCAGGAACGTTTCAGAGGCCATGAGGGAACACGTTATAACTTCATGAGCATCCAGATACATGTAGAAGGGATCCTACTCTTAAACCTCACGAGACACACAACTACTGGGTCAAGCTAAGGCCAAGGCACACTTGCCTGTGTAGATGAGGCTGCTGGCAATGTCCTGCCCTCCATTATCACAGCAGGTCTCCTGGGAGAACAAACTCCTGCTTTGGCAGTACAGGGAACAGGGTCAGGCTGCCCCATGCTGTCACACTCCAGGGATGGAGCACAGATGGCGGTGATCTAAGGACTGCAGGATCTGGGGTCAGGAATCAAGCCTTTCCCTCTCCTTCTAGGAGCCTCAGAATGAGTGTCTACATCGCCAAGAGCCTGGCAGGGCACGCATTAGCTGGTCTGCGGTCCAGGTTAATTTTTAAAACCTCTGTGAACCCTCAGAGCCTCCTGAAGAATAAACAGCTTTAATTATCCCCCAGCACTGTGCCCTGGGGAGAGGTCACAAAGGTCAGAGGGGCCAGGAGAAACGCCTTTTCCATGGAGCACTGCAAGGGCTTGCTTTAAGTAAATACTTTAAAAACCAAGACCCCGAAGGCAGCCTGCATTTCCACCTTGGGAGCCCAGTTAATCTTTCTCATCTGAGACAGTGGCATTTTCGGATGTTTGAGTCAGTGAACAGACTCAGAAACGCCCTTTAAGCCTTTCTAATTGTGGGCTTCTTCAACTTCTGGAAGAATATGAAGGAGGTTTGCAAAAGACAGTGCTATTTTCCTCTCAATTGAGATGTGTTTGGGTCCCAGAAGAAAGCCGCCACTGTAGAACGCTTTATTTAAACTTCCCATTATGGTTTTATATTAAAACTAATGATGCCTTTGTTGAAATTAGCCACTGTCACTTTCCAAAGAGATATCAAAGTTCGCCTGTGCTTGGTGCCACCATTCAGTCTCCCTTGGGCCTTCAGTTTTGTGGCTCCAGGACTATCTACTGCATCACTGTTGAGCAGCTTCAGGCCTGCTACTAGCTGCTGCCTGGTGGCAGATGGCCACAATCCTACAGCTGCCTCAACAAGCCTGGGTGGGCGCAGCCCCTGAAGCAGCACCCGGTGACAGACAGAACACGTGGTGGGTGGATCTTGGTGAACAGACAACCTGATAGTCAAAACTGTTGAGAAGGAACCAGCAACCCTCACCCAGCCCTGAGCCCCTCTCATGACAGCAGGAACTCCTCGAGGACTGTGATCATAGCCCTCTGATTTCTCCCTCCTAACACCCAGGCTCCCCAGCATTTGTCCAGGCAGAGGCTTGCGTGGGTCCCAAAGATAGTCTACTCAGGAAACAGATTCCGTATAGGTCAAAAGAAGTAGATCAAGGCAGGCGCCGACATCTGTTTTTTGTGACATCCTCCAAGTACGATGCTAAGGTCCAGTTGATGTCTACGTAGAGGTGCTGGGAGACGACTTTCAAGATAGGGTGGGACTCCATGGGAACTCAGAGAGAGGCATGCTGGCAATCCCACCCTTCCTGAAACAATTTTGTGGCATCCACCAGCAGCCGCTAGCTTCCTGTGCTTTTGAGAAAAGAAATCACCAGGGAGCTGCGGTCCACCAAGCATTTGCTCCCAGATGAGTAGCCATCCTGGGTCAAATGGCCTCACCTAGCCTAATCCAAGTTGCTCAGGGCCCCAGGAGAGGGTGGAAAAGATGCTGTCTTCAATTCCCAATCTGCTCATAATCCAGGAATGAAATCTGCATGTCCCACTACTATGTAATGGGTTTCTGGTGACACTGAACAAGGACTTGGAAACACGAGCACACTCACAATGAAACCAGTGGGGAGAGTCTTGCTAGACTGTAAGCCCTGTCATATCCAGGCTGGCCACCCAGGTACCCCAGCACTTCCTGTGAAAATGGACGAGCCCTCTGGACTTGAGGAATTCTCAAAGACATTGTTTTTTAGAGTTTCCTTTTTCCTTTTAAAATCATGCACATATGATACACGTGTCATGTGGTATTTCAGTATGAGCACACATGACATAATGTTTAAATCAGAGAGAACATTCCTGCCTCCTTAAACACACATCATTCCCTTATGGTGAAGGCATCTAGAACCATTTCTTCCTGCCTTTTGCGACGTGCAGGAGCTGGCAGCCATGGATGACTAAGCTGCACAAGTTTCTGCACTGTGTGTCATGGTAAGTGCTTTTCCCAATGATGGCTTTGCAGTGGCTACAAATGACACCAGGCAATTGGGTGTATTTATCCCATGCCAGCCAAAGAGGAAGCTAGGGCTTGTATCACCTTAAATATAACACACCCTTCTGCTGCAATAGAGTCCCCCAGAGGGTACTTCAGAAGACTTTGAGGAAACAAGAAGGAAGGTGTTGGCTTACCTTCTGGGGGATGGGAAGCTCACGATCTGGTCCTGACACCCGGCGGAGGCCTGATGCTGCCTCCTCCTGTGGTGGATGGCAAAACACAGTGGAAGAGCAAAGCGCAGGTTAAAAAGTGAGTCAGGAGCAGCAGGGGCCTGAACTCCTTTAGTAAGGAGCCCATGGGAGAGACCTGACCTCCCAACACAGGTTGCAGGCGGCTCATTTCCGGAGCCACATTTCCATGGGAGACTGTTATGGAATGGAATGGAGGGGAGAACTGGGTAAGGGAGGCTTGGTATGTTTTTACTGAAAATGTGACATCATATTCAGTTAAGGAGCTGGGTCAATGGCGGCCACTCAGCATCTTCTCTTTATGTAACTCAGTATCTAAGCCAAGGCCAGACCTTCAGGTCCAGCTGGATCTGCACATCAGTTTAGTCTTCTAAGGAGACCCCTGCCTATTCATAACCCAAAGAGCAGTGCCCAGGGTCATAGGGTGACCTGGGAGGTTGTCAGGATAAACGCTAAGCCAAAAGAACACATGTCTGCTCTGCTTAACTTGCTCTCTCAATTTCATCAATGAAAGAAAACTCAAGAAACAAGTCAAAGAATTTAGACAGCATGGCCTTGCTCTGTGTTTTTTGTTTTTTGGGTTTTTTTTTTTTTGGGGGGGGCAGGGGACAGGGCATTGAAATGTTATACAGTCAGTCATAAGCATGAGATTCAGGCCACAGAAATGACAGCAGGAATGTTCAAGATCTTTGCAGAAAACCCCACTTTCTCATTTAAAGGCCCCCTTGTTTTCACTTACCTTCCTTTCAGTTTAGAGTAAGCATCCTTTCTTGTTTTAATTTCTATCATGACAAATTGATATATAATCACTGTAGAAAATTCAGAAAGACTAAGTAGGCAAGGAGGAGAGAAGAGGGGAGAAGAAGGGAAGAGAACGGAGGAGAGAAGAGTAGAGGGGAGGAGAGGAGAGGAGAAGAGAAAGGAAGGGGAAGGGAGAGGAGAAGAGAGAGGAAGAGGAGGAAAGCTACTGTCTAATCATATATGTTACAGGAGAGAGGAGGGGAGAGGAAAAGAGAGGAGAGAAAAGACAATGTCTCATCATATATGCAGCTGAAAACAGGGTAACTATAAAACTCAAGGTGGAGGGGCTGGAGAGATGGCTCAATGGTTAAGAGCACTTTCTGCTCTCCTAGAGGTCCCGAGTTCAGTTCCCAGCAACCAACTATACTGGGATCTGATGCCCTCTCCTGGCATGCAGGTGTATATGCAGATAGAGCACTCATCTACATAAAATAAATAAAAATCTTAAAAAAAAATCCTCAAGGTGGAGAAACATGCAGGGGGTGGTGGTGGAAGGAAATTGCTATTAAGTGATGAATAAACCAAAAGCTTCTTCCCACAGACTATGGACCTGATATGATGACTTATAGCTACCGTCAGATAGGGACACACCAGGAGAGAAAAGCTAGTGTAGGTCTCCTTCGTTCCCCAAACACATGGCCACTCTGAGAACTCAGAAGGAAAGAATTTATTGACAGCAATTAAGTCCTACACGGTGATTTAGATCAATGGGGTGTCTATCTGAGGACACCCAAAATAAACAGCCCATCCCAGTTTCTTCCCTCTTGGGTGATATGGTAGCTGAGCTGCCCAGAGCAGAAACTAAAGTCCATCAACGCTCTCAAGAGCAGCCTGGCCGCCCAGAGCATGCGCTGGCTCTGCCTCCTGTGGAAGCTTGTATTTGCCTGGGACAGTCCTGCCCTGGGAGATACTGGGGGAACAGTGCTTCATGTAAGGAAATAAACCCAGGAAGTTCAAGGGGTCCTGCCAGAACAGCGGGACTCTGTTATAAGCCTGCACACACTGGCACCCACCACTGGCCCTGCCTCTGGGCTTGGCGTCCACTTACCTCATGGAGTGGAATACTTGGAGAGAGGAGGAAAGATGAGCAACTCTCTTTTGCTGATGCTGCAGGCGTGTTGCCAATGGGCTTGATCCTCCCAGAGGAGCCTTGCTCTGAGAGGCTGGCCTACACGGGCACCATCATTCCTACACCAGTTGCTCAGACTTCGTGGGTCAGTCTTGTCCTCAGGACTCACTTCATTTGATCTTTCTGTAAGCACTTAGTGTCTCGTTCCCGTGCACCCTTTGTTAAGGCAACAACTCCTTCATTTCATTATTTTTGTTCCCTTCCTCACCCTTGCATCCACTCATCCATTTCTGCACTCACTTATTCAATCACTCCGTTCATTCACTCATTCCTTCACTCACTTATTCAATCAGGGAATTCAGTCATTTCTTCTTTCACTCATTCATCCCTTCATCCACTCTAATCACTTCTGCAACACAGGACTCAAATCATTAGCAGTTCAGAGTCAGCTGAGATCCTGAGAGCATAGAAATAGAGCAACAGAATGGTGGGGGTGATGCTGTGGGGTCGCAGGAGTCACTTACCTGTCTGCTGGGAAGATAAGTTAACAAAGCGATGCTATAGTCCATACGCTAATTCATCAGTGGGTTTATATGCCAACGGGAAGTGAACCAGCTTCCCTTTCCAGATCATACTGTGTTTTTGTCTTCTTAATACATGTTCATCTAAAGAGAAACACAATTCCAAAGCCCTTCTCCAACAAGTCAGTCATAATCCTTGTACAATTCCACTTCACGGCTACAGGCAAAGATGCATTCCACCAATGGAACTGCTCCCAAATCAATGACCTTTGAGGGGGACAGGGGACAATCCTCAACCTCGGATTGTCAGACAACATCAAGCAGAACAGCAGTCAACCCTCAGATAGGTTGCCAGGGCCTTGGACATCCTTGTCTTCCCCAAAACAGCAGGCCCACACCACCTCAGGCCCATCTTAGCTCCAGGCCAGCTGGGCTCCCAAATATGTTCACTGGGTGTTTTTCTAAAATGTAGTCATCACTCCTCTCCTAAAACTCCCAACTTGTGTGGCTTTTGCTTTATTCACGCTTAGCTGTTTCAGATTCTATTTTGTACATTGCTCATTTTATTTCTATTTTTACTTGATCAATTTTCCAAGTAACGTTTTCTACACTTTACATTTGATCAATTTTCCAAGTAACGTTTTCTACACTTTACATTTTTAGTACAAAGACACCCAGAAACTTCAGGTTCTACCAATTTGCATGACTGGCATGCCAGATCCTTGCTGTGCCGGCATCAGCATCGGAGGGGCTGGGGCTGGGGTTGGCTCAGCCTGCTCTTGGCTCCCAAGGGCGTCAAGTGGGCTTTGTGGTACTCTGTTTCCTCGCTGATCTCTAGTTTAGCCTTCGTCACTGTAATAGGGCCAACTAGTCCTCTTGGCACTATCACATCTATTGTAGCTTCCCTTTGAAATGTAACACCAGCTGGCAGGCAGGTGCTGAAGGGCGGATGCGGATCACTGGATAAAGCCGGCTCGGCATTAATTTCCTAAGCTTGGCAAGAAAAAAAAAAAAAAAAAAGACTGTATCAGAGCCACTTAGCTGTGCCCTGCCCCCAGCCCTCCACCTGTGCCAGAAAGCCAGGACGGTGTCATCCCAGAGGGCCTTCAGTGGATAAACATAACAGCAGAGCCCCTGGTAATGCACAGCATTACATAAACAGTGCGGGAGATCCCAGTTGCTAGGTGCTGGAATCCCCGAAGCCCTTGATGGGAAAGAGCAGCCCCGCTCTCTGGCAGCAGTGTGAACTCCTAAACGCTGTCACATCACTGACGGATCCGATGAAATTTGTTCTTGTTTCAAGGATTTCCGTCTTAATAAAGGAGTATAGCCTTGGTGTGCTTTGGGATGTGGAGTTGGCATTTGATTTTCAGACCTAAATCCCACTCTATAGATTAGTGATATCCTGGTTGGGTGTAGGAGGCGGGGGTGGGGGGCACACTTCAAAATCCTGGGACATTTCTTCCATGTATACTAACAGGTCCTTTGCATGGAACACTTTACTCCAAACACCTTCAGTTAAGAAACATTTTTACACAAGCGATTGCACTGCAGTCTAGCCCGTAGCTCGGGGATCACCATCCGGAGCAGGCAGGTATGCGTTTGCTCCTCAGCAATCGTGGTAAGAGCTAAACAAAGCTGCTTGGGGTGGTGTGATCTCCCAGCTCCATGCATGAGGGCAGATGTGTCACAGCCTCCATGATGGGTTAAAAAAAAAAGTCCCACCTTGCCCTGGTTGTAAGAATAACTACCACGACAGTAGGAAAGGTCCCAGTGGTTCCTCAAAGAAGCAAACCACATCTATCTATGTGCTCTGGTGGTTGGATTATGTAAAAAAAAAAAAACACAACAACAACATGTGTAGTACGTGTGTATGCATGTTTATGTGTGTATATGTGTGCGTAGGATGCACATGTATGTTCATGGAGGTCCAAAGTTGACAGTAGGTCTGTTCCTGGATCACTCCTCCCTTTATCTGCTGAGGCAGGGTTTCTTGATGAATCCAGAACTCAATGATTCCAGCTAGTCTAAATTGCCCTGGTAACTCCCTCTGTCTGTGTCTGGTGCCGGTATGATGGGTCATTTTCTTAGATGTGTATCCTGGGGATCTGAACTCTGGTCTTCACATTTGTACAGTATCAACTCAGCCATCTCCCCAGCCCCCAGAGTCCATCTGTAAATGTAATCCAATCCACAGGAAGCTTGATGTCAACTTAGTCTGCAATTTAAATAAATTGTTTTTCCTGCCTCTCCAATACACAATGTCCTTTAAACAGAAGAGTCTGCACCAGAACGAGTTCAATCCTCCGAGGAATACTCAGGGGCTCAGTTCACTGTCATGCAGTTGTTAAAACAAAACCTTGTGATAAGCCCGATGTTCCGTTGCTCCACGTCCTGTCTGATGACGGACATCTCCTGAAAGTTGATCTGAACGTCCCAGAGAAAGCGGCCCTGGAAGTGTCTTTGTGGCTGAGCCTGGCCGCTGCTCTGCCTCTCCTCTGGGTGTGAATGGGATTCGTGTGGTGTTTTCTTTTCTGAACCCTGCTGCTTTAAAGGCTTGGTGTTTGCTCCCAGAGTGAGCATCCCCTGAGCTGGTGGCATGTCTGGGCTAAGGGCAGCCCTTTGTTTCTCCGGGTGACTAGATTTGCCATGTGTTACAGGCCAGCTCCACCCATGGCCTTCCTCTTTTGGCACAGTGAAAACACACACAGGCCAAGCAGAGTGTCCGAGGTCCCAAGGCCTCACGCTTGGGAAAATCACAACACTCCAACTGGCAGGCATGGCAACAGAGCAAGGGCTGTGGGTTTATCTAAGTGTGCTGTAGCATGGTACACTTAGCCCTGTAGCATGGGGCTCGTCGGGATCTGGTGGATATGTGCAGACAGCCCATAACCAGGCCTACCTAGGTAAGGTATGAACCATCGCCACCATAGTCTTCTGAGGCCACCAGAACATCTCCATGACCAGTGAAAGCAGCTGAATGGAAGGCGTGGGCAGCAGTACAGCACATCGGGAGAGGTAGACTTCTATTTTTAAAATAATTTTTAGCTCCTTCAAAGGGAATCTCTGAAATACTGACTGAGTACATACCAACCACACATACACAAAAACCAAGACAATCTTTTAAAAAATACATTGAAAAAAGTCATTGATTGACAAAGGGGCCAACTGCTGACATTATAACATCCGAGTGTTTTTTTTTTTTTTAACTGCAATGAAAATAAAAAATACACACGAAGAAACAGAAACACTTGTCATGGTCCAAAGAAACAAAACAAACAAACAAAAACAAAACAAAACAAAAAACAAACAAACAAACAAAAAAACAAACCAGAAAATGCCCCTGAAACATGTTCTCAACATACAAGGCAAAAATTCTCAACTATGGCCTCCTATATGTTCAAAGTTCTAATGAAACTATCTAAAAGAACAAATAAAGACCAATAAAATAATAGGTGAGAAAATGAGACTATCAGTAAAGAGAAATTATATTTGAAGGGCTCAATGTGAACCAGGTAGCTGAAAAATAAAATAATTGAAATGAAAGATTCACTCATGAATCCCATGGGGTCAAAAATCAAACCTCACCATTGAAGGAAGAGGGGTCACCAGAGACCCAGCAGAAGAAAGCAAACACTGTTGACCAAAGAGCACGACAGGCCATTGTAAAATACCAGCAAGGCAAGACTAGTCCCTGAACTTGTAAGGAGAATATATTGTAGGTAGTCTTATTACAAAATTGAGAGGGATGGGTCACAGACACACTCATCAGTTTGACTGTGGAAATCATTTTACCACACATAGATATAGATGAAAACCACAAATTGTATACCTTGAATATATACAGTTTGTGTTCTTAAACATCTCTCGAGGTGAAAAGGGGTTGTAAAGAAGCAATCAGCTTCTTCCAAGAATGAAGAGAAAAACAAAACAAACAAACAAACAAAAAACCAAGAATGGAGAGAAATCAGCAGTACCGAGGCACCTACTGGACATCACGAAGCAGACCAATATGCATTTCAGGAGTCCCAGAAAGAGAACAGTGGCAGGGGTGGGAGTGGAGTGCTGAATGCAAACATATCTGAAGAAATAATAGCTCAAATCTTCCAGAATTTGATGAATGATAAGAATTAACACAAATTCAAGAATCTCACAAATGTTGAGTAAGATGAAAACGAAAGAAACAGAGAAAACAAGGAATTGTTACGGAACTGGGGACTAATCCAGGGTCTTTCATATCCTCCACAGCTACCCTACCACCAGAACTCTAAAGCCTGAGGAGAGCAGCATTCCTTCACAGAGAAGGGAATCATCAATTAACAACCAGTTTCTCATCGGAAGCCATCGGTGTCAGAAGTAGCCTGGACAGTATACTTGAAGAACTGAAAGGGGGAAAAATTATCTTCCGGGAATTCTATAACCAGCTGTTGCATGAATTACCCTGGGAGATGTGAAGAACTGTTTACTCCTCCCACACACAGCAGATCAGAGGAAGGAGTCCACCCGAGTCTAGTTTAGGGACCCAACCAGTTCACTGAGGTTTCTCGAAGGAGTGTGGGTAACTTGAGCAATTCCCCGTGCATTGGGCATGCAGTTTCACTTTCAGGGTCTCCTCTCTCCCAGCAACTGTTCTCGGCTTGTATGGCCCCAGGGAGGGGCCACCTGAGACTGGGAACTTTTAAGCCTCCAGCTTCCCTCCTAATGAAACACCACCAGAAAAAAAAAATCTTGAAAATTGATAGAAATCAATACATTTAGAATTGAAGTCTGATGGCATTCTCTGGCATCAGACCTATCCTGATATAAATGCTAAGAGTGTGTCCAGTTGGGTGAAAGGACGCAGACGGGTCAAAACTGCAGAGGAACAAAGTCTCCTGGTAAAGGTGAGTATGCAAATAAGCAGAAAACAAGGGCCAATCCATTTCTGGCTTGCAACACTGCCAATCATTTAGTTCTTGATTGCGAGAACACCACCACACAGAATAATTGCAAGCCTATGCTAGGTGGGTGAGGGAGCAAGCCGGGAACACGGAGACGGGCTGTTCAGCAACGTCACTGTGTAAAGGAATTTGCTGCGCAGGTAGAGGCGTCCCATGCTGTCAACAGAGGCTTTTGGGTCCAATGGAACGTTTCGTGATTTTCTTTAATGTATGCTACAAAGGGGATTTACTCCTGCTTTAAACTTGATCCTTGTCAGAAGTGAAATTCTGGCTTCCAAAGCAGAAGCAAGTACCAGCCAGAGACTCCTGCCTCCACACGTCGCTTCTCCACGCCGCAGAACTGGCGTGTGCACGAGCACTCACCCATGATGCAACTACTGACTTTACACAGTGGGGGCCATTTTCTCGGTGCAAGGACCCCGTGTGATGTGATGAGCGGAGGTCCCAAGATTGCTTACCTGGGCGGCAGTGTCAGGTTGTCTAGTGAAACTACAGCTGTGGGTGTTGTAATGCTGTTGAAGCCAGCATTCCTTGACTCATTGTTGATGGTTTTCTTACCTCCAGGACGTGCGTCACTTTGTTGTTTTAATGGTGTCTATTCCCTTCTTGAATTCTCTGTTCAGAACTTGGGCAGTTTTCCTGAGTTCAGAGGATGCCTCTCTGCACTCATTCAGACTTGCCAAGGTTCCTTGGCATCTCTTTTTTGAATGTTTTAGTTGTTATAAACCTTCCTTTTCTGGTGTTTTTGTTTGTTTGTTTTGGTGTTTTGATTTGTTTTTCTGAGGTTCCATAGTTCTCGTACCTGCATTTGGTGAAGTACCCGCCTCCTCCAGTTTTATATGGTGGCTGTCATGGGGAGAATTCCATCTACAGATGTATGCTAGGATGGCACGTGGGAAGCTTCTGTTCGTTTGAGATCTGGGTAGGTGAGTCCACACAGCTTCTGTTCAGGCTCTTCTGCTATCTCAAGACGAGGAGCATCTGAAAATATCTCAACAGCCTAGGATGCAGGAACCTATGGCCGTCTCATCATGGCGTGCATGGTTCCCAGGCATGTGGAGAGTAGCAAATCTCGCTGGGTGGAGTGTTGCCTCCTGTTTAAGAAAGGGATGCCCTAGGCTCTCAAGCACTCCGGATCACCTAATCTCCCTCCATCACATACACACCCAGTGGCATGCAGTCCTTTCCATGCTGGAGGACAGCTGCCATGACAGCAGGTTGATCTCCTTTGGCTGCATGCAGCTTCTTCTCTGCAGGGCAAGATTGGTGGCAACTGAAGCCGGGACACTGGGTGGGTTCTGCTGCAGCTGTCAAGGTTGCTTTTGCTGGGCCTGGTTTCTCAGGGCCAACATCTACACGTGTAGTTCTGTGGTAGGGGGCAAGGCCACAGCCAGCTGCCCCTACATCACAATGTGCCTGGACAGTCCCGGGATAGCTGGGGGCTCTGCAGGGAAGGGTGTGGCGTGGGTCCCTTCAGGGTAGTGCAAGCTGGGACCATAAGGACCTGTTCTGCAGCTACTGAGGTTGTATGTAAGAGTAGTATTAGAATGTTGACTCCTTCCTTCCCCTCTGGGAGAAAGACTCTGGGTTCAGGTCGTTTCTGGGTAATCAGAGCAGCAGGACGGAGGCTCCTTTCCTACAGTGTTAGCCATCCAAAGTGTGAATGACCCAAGGCATCCCCCGTCACTTGCCCGCTGCACAGCTGCACCCTCCTCTGACAGGAGGATACAATTCAGCGGCGCACTCCTGCTGCTGCTTCTTTTTGCTCAGGGGAGGGTGTTGGGCTCAAGTCCTGCTCTGTTCTCACTAACCTTCAATTCAAAATCCCCTTTGAATTTAAAGCACAAATCCACAGAGAACCTTGACTGAGACGGTTTTATCTTCAGCTGCATTCGTTCCGAACTCTGTGGACTTTTATTTGACAAAGACGCGCGGGGGTGTTGATTTTAAGATGGTAGGATGCCGAGGCTGCCCGCCCCTTGGCCGTGCCCTGCTGGATTACTGATTTGAACACAGATATCTCCTGTTGTTCATGCCAGGCAAGGGAGTGTCTTCAGAGCTCACCCCTGTCTCAGCGTGAGCGTGGGCAGCCTCATTTACAAATACCCTGGACAGAGCGCACGGAGAACACTGGGTGATCATCTGAGGACTCACCCTAGTACTAAGATTTGCCCGGCTTGCTTTCACTGACCAGCTGCTGAGTGTAAGACACCTGGGAAGAAGGGGCAGGCACGTGATATGTCCTGCCCACAGTTCTCCATGTCTACAGATGTTGACCACCTGAATGCACAGCTGAGGCTGGAGGTGAGCTTGCTCTAGACACTGTGCAGCCTGAGCCCTGCCTGTGACTCCGATTAATCACATCACACTTGCACAAACGTAGCAGAGGTGCTTTTAAGGACTTTGATTTTTTTTTTTCTTTATGTGGTCAGATCCCCAAACTACAAACCTTTCAGGATGACACTCTAGTCTCTGACTTGCTTTTCACTGGTAACCAGTGGTGCTCAGATCCTTCTGGGTGAAAAGCAGCCCACCTCCTGGAGGAACCACAAGAAAGCATCCAGATGGGAGCAGCAGAGCAGGCCAAAGCCCCCATGTCCCCTCCGCCTCTCACTGTAGAACCTTCCAGAACTCCTGTTTCATTTCTTCTACTGTGAGGAAGTCGGGCCGCTCTGTCCTCCCTCTATCCATTCTTCCCTTTTCTATTTAGGAATTCCTCACAGTAACATTACAACCAAGTCTGCTTAGGAGATAGATACCTGTTCTGAGCCTGAGCCGCAGGAGGCGAGCCTGTGGGTGGAGTGCTGCCCCTAATGGCAGGTGAGAGAAGGACAGGAGCTGGGTGCTGGAAGGCTCAAGCTCTGACCTGCTCTCTGGAGTTCTAGACCTTGCTGGAATCTCAGTGCCTAAATGCCTTCGCATGCAACTCAAACTCAAGACCAACTCACTTCAGTCTAGTGAAGCTGACATTCAAACCGGATTTCGGAACTGTGTGGTACTCTCAGGACATTGCGGGTTCTGGAAGGGCAGGTGGGAGTTAATTAAAGGGGACTTTCACTTTTCTGGTTCCTTGACCAATTGTTGCTGGGTAGGGGAGGCATTCCAGCCATTCCATTCCTGCCTCAAGCTCTGGAATCCTCAGGGAAGAGAGCCCAGAGAAGCCCAGTCGAGGCATTGTTTTGTGAGCACTTGTCCTTGCTGACCCATTCATTGGCTGTGAACTCACTCTTCCCTGAGGTGTTAGACGCTACCTCCATGCTACCTCAGTCGGGATCCAGCAGGGCCTGCTGACCTCTGCAGCAGAGACAAGGAGACTGTGGTCCCTTCTACTCCAACCGCATTCAGTCACTTGGTTTTAAAGGGTTTCTCAGAGGTGAGGCAGAGAAGGCGGGACAGGATGGAAAGCAGTACCCGCACACTAACAGGAATAGAGTCTCTCCACCAGCCCCTGGCCTTCCTGCCCTGGACAGAGAACGGCCAATGGGTGGGTACCTTCAGAGACCCTGTTGCCATCCTCTAACTCCATGAATTTCTTCAAGGCTGAATGCCTGAAATCAATGTCGTTTTATGATTACGACTCTGTGAAATCCACATATCCAAGGGCTCGTTATGAAAGCAGATTGCGCTAAACTAAGAACTGCTTTTCCAGATGTGGCTTGTGCAGGAAACCGTTGATAAGAGCAGCCCCATTGCGCCCACTGCCCGCCAGGAGCTCACAAGACACCTGGTAACACCCACATCTGCTCCTCTGGGCAATCAGTTCTCTCCCCACCCCTGTGCCAGACCTGGGATCGGACTCCACAGACACCTAACTCCCAGTGAAAGCAGTTGAGCTGCCCTGACACATCCCCACCGATGTCTCTGCTGTGATAGCTGAGAGAGGTGAAATGGAAGATTCTAGAAATTGGGAACTTTGTAAATAATAGCTAAGGGCCGATGTTACGTTTCCAATTCTTGCTATCTTTTCCCTCAAATGTAGGTTGCACTCAAGTTTTAGAATGGTTGAGATCATGCGTGGATTTATGGCAGCTACCTGAACATCTGTGCAGGAGCAGATAGATCTGTTTCTGCCTTAGAGTCCTCCTCTTCTGAGGCTGTGTTAGAATCTATTTCATAGGCATGTTAACTGCACTAAAATCCGTCACAGAGAACCTTTGGAGTACTAGCTACACACAGAACAAAACAAAACCTTACATCCTGCAGTCAGGATCAGCTGTCATCTCCAGGCTCATCTGTCATCTCCAAGACTGGCATCTCCGGGATCTGATCACTGTCCATCTGGGTAGGTGGTCCTCACAGTGTCCCCGTGTGGAGATCTAGAGGTCCCCAGGAACCAAGATTTCCCTGGTGGCTAGTGCCTGAGGGTTCAAATTAGGTGTGTGAGAGATATGGTCAAAGAGCAGAAATAAGTGAATGTGAAGAGCAGAGTGGTGTTTTGTAATCTTCAGAAACTTGTCAGAGTAGAATAACCATGATAATCAGAAAGGTTCTTAAAACAGCCCTACCCCCCCTTTTTTATTTTACCATATTTGCATACCTGTGTGCACCTCCCCTGAAGCACTAGTGCGTACACACACACACACACACACACACACACGTGTGTGCACATGTACACTCACTCACACATGCACACACACTCATGCACAAATACATGCAAACACACAGACACAGACAGACAGACAGACAGACACACACACACACACACACACACACACACTTCTATTACAAACCTGGTCGGTTAATAGACTGATGTCAGCAATAGACCAAGAATTCAGCTATTTTCTTCTAAGAGAGGTGTTCGGAGGCTAATAAGATTCTCCTCACTAATTTCTTTTCTTTTGAAAAGTGCACAGTTTTGATTGCATTATTTAGTTAAACAAACAATGGGCTTTTTGTTATTACTGTTAAATGAATCAAAATAAATATTTAAAATCTGTTTCCGTATCTAATATGGTAAATAGGACAGCTAGAATTCACGTAAAGTACTGGTCTGTAGGATCCTCAGCTCTTTCCATTACTCCATGGGGCATGGGGAGAGGCCCAGTGTGTGACCTCAGGGGAGACACCAAAGTCAGAGGCTCCAGTCCTGTCACTGTCCTTCATCCTTGTGCCCCTCTTCAGGTGTGGGAAGGGCAGGTGAAGTCTGAGGAACCTGTACTGGCTGGGCAGGAGAAGATTAGGTTGTATGGAGGCTAGAAACTTCCAGGCCTAGGCCTAGGGATAAATAGAACAGAGTTAGAAATACTCTAGGCTCAGCCCAAACCATGTATTTGTAAAACTTGGGTATGTCTCTCATCTTTCCCCCCCATCTGAAGAAGTAAAAATAATATTTACCATAACCTAAACTCAGAAAAACAAACATAGTAGGTACTCATTTATAAGTGGATATTAATCATAGAGTACAGGATAAGCATACAACAATCCACAGACCCAAAGAAGCTAAGGAACAAGGAGGAATGCTTGAATTTCACTTAGTAGAGGAAATAGCCAATCAATGACTGGCCCAGCTTGAGACCCATGCATGAGAGGTAGCCCACCCTGACACTGTTAATGATACTCGGCTATACTTGCAGAGAGGGGCCTAGCATAACTGTCATCAGAGGCTTCACCCAGCAACTGAAGGAAACAGATGCAGAGACCCACAGCGTGAAAGAGGAGGAAGGACCGAAGGAGTCAGAGAGGTCAAGAACACCACAAGAAATCCTACAGAATCAACTAATAGAGGCCCACAGAGGCTGAACTGCTGACCAGAGAGCATGCACGGGACAGACCTAGGCCCCCTGCACATATGTAACAGTTGTGCAGCTCGAGCTTCGTATGAGACTCCTAAGGAGGGAGCAGGGGCTGTCTCTGCCTCTGTCACCTGTCTTTGGATCTCTTTCCCCTAACTACGCTGCCTTGTCTAGCCACAATAGGAGAAGATAATGCACTGAGTCCTATATCCGTGGATGGGAGGCCTCCCCTTTTCTGAGGAGAAAGAGAGGACTGGAGGGTGGGAGGTGAGGGTGAAGGTACTGAGAAGAGAGGAGGGAAGGGAAGCTATGATCAGGATTCACTGGAATACAGCGAGGAGCTTGAGTCAGGCTTTGAGACACATCAGAGCAGACACACGCAGTCACTGTGAGCCTGATCCTCCTCTGGCTGTGTGACTGAACCCACACTCAGAGGCCATGATACCTCTGCAGTGTTGCAGAGATGTAATGTGATACAATGTCATGCCTGCAACACTCTAACTCTTGAACTGGCTCCTCCTCATGTCCGTGGTGCTCTGCAGGCATGCCCCCTGCATCTGTCTCCCTGGTGCTCCACAGTCTCCTGTGGACAGTGGGACTGAACGCTGCCAACATTACAGGGGTTCTTATTGAGCATCAGTTCTGGGGTGACATACAGATGGAGGTTTAATGAAGAGCTGCAGTGAGATAATGTCAACAGACAGACAGGGAGGTGGCATGTGGGCCCACAATTCTCTTCAGAGATGGAGAATAATAATAAGGCCAATCCTCCATAATCTAGCCCCACATTTACTCATTTTTGCTTTCAACACACGTCTCCTGAGTTTTTCTTCACAGACACTCAATCCCGTCCTCATCAACATCACTATTCTGGCTAGCATCTAGAAGTCATCGGTACAGCTCCAAGATCTGGACCTGGCTCTGCCCTCCAGCCGGCCATGGCCTGGCTCTACACTGGCTGGGGACACTCTGGCAAGGGTAGCCAGGAACTGCTGGAGTGACCCACAAACCTACACTATCACAGAGCTAGGTTCTGAGTTTGCGTTGCTGCCTAGAGCAGCTGCCCATGGCCAGGAGACTTCTCCTCTACCTCCTAGTCTCCAGTACCTCATTTATGAACGGCAACTGTGAAAATTTGCTCCAGCACAGCCAGGGTACATGCTCAAACTGCCCAGCGAACACTGCCGGCCTGAGATAAAAAGGTATTTGTGTGTGGCTGGAAAGTGACCGTGTCGGCCACAATGTGTGCTTTGAGGGGGACTGTGGCTCAGGTTCTTCCATTTCTTTTAACTGCCCAGGTTTAGTTCATAGTTGTCAATTCAGTCAACTTCTGCACACAACATCTCATCAGCAACGCCTGGAGAACTACTGCTCTGGGCCAGGAAAAAGGACTCCACACAGCACAGAAGCACAGAATGTGTCAGACAGCCGTGTGGGCTTATGGCAGAGTGGCTAGGATGCTCCCGGGTGCCAGGAGCATGATTCCCTGAGACAGTAGGTAACTCACTCTCCAACCTGGGAACCTCCAGATTCATAAAGCCTGCTTTGTTCTGCTTCACCAATGAACCCCAGGCCTCCCTTGGTTCTTCTCTTCCTCCCCAGTGCACAGCCGTATCGATCTCCCTCTGGACAAAGTCTCACTGATGCTGAGTTTCAAACCTGGGACAAATAAGTGGCTGAGGTGCCTATTTAACATATCAAAGCAGGCCTGGCTGGCAGGTTCTCCCTGCAATCCCTCAGTCCCTCCTTTACAGGGCCCTTCTAGCTGGAATACTCCACCCGTACCCTAAACTTCTCCAGCCTAGGGGTCTGGCTGCCCTTCCTCCAGTTGCTCCTCCTGATACTTGGTTCCCTGTCTCCTTTTTGTCTACTCACCTTTCGGCCTCCTGGCTACTGCCCCTGGTTTCCCTCTTTTCCCTCTCTTCCCCTTCCCTCCCCCCTCACATGGCTCAGGGTCATGTCTACTCTAGACTCTTCCAGATGTCCCCACCTCTGGCTATGCTCTACCATATCTCCTCCACCATACCTAGGAGCAGTCATGGCCTTTCCTTTTATTTCTTTTTTCATTCAACTGGAACTCAACAAAGCAAGCTGAGGTGGCTCATGGTACTGTCACATACTAGGTCAGGGCTTTCCCAGGGATCAGGCAGGAGGAGCACAGAGCAGGGACCCATCTCACCTTTTCCCAAGCTAAATGCCCCCTTGCCATCTCCTGCAGTTCTGCAGGCTTCCCTGAGCTCACCTGCATAGACTCCTGTGCTATCCATGGGGGTGGGGTGGGGATGGGGGCTTTAATTGGGATATGGAGAGAAGGAGTAAGGCCACTGGCCTCCAAGATTTGAGCCTGGAGAGTTCCTCTCTCACCAGAGCCCTTGGCAATTTCCGGTTCTCTTTCCCCAGGTGGACCATATTCAGGTGATCAGAAACCTTGATACACATGTGTTTGTGCTAGTATGATGCCCAGCATGACAACCTGAAATCAGCAGGAAAGTGTGTTTTCATATTTAACACACACACACACACACACACACACACACACACACACACACACACACATTCATACACAGGGCTGGAAGCTTCAGAATTTATAACTCAATATATGCAGAAACATGGTGGAAAGAATACCTGGAGAAACCCGCTTTGAAAATGGGGGGCAGTGACCTCAGTGCTGGGTAGAGGGGCTATCCCGACAGCCTCACCCACTGCCATGGCCTGGGGCTGACAGGGGCAGGCCCTCAGGCTGGGTGGAGATGTTTGTTGGACACTGTAGGTTGCTATAGCAACTGGGAGCACATCATTCCTGTCTCAAGGGAAAGACACAGAGCGGCCTCTCACTCAGATGCTGTGGGAGTGGTGGTTGTGCACTGATGATCCACGCCCTCTGCTGGGTCACCAGGGGCATGATGCTTGTGAGCTCATCCGAAGGCACCTTCACATGGTGTAATGGGAAAACAGCCCCAGCAAGAGCTTTTCATCAAATCATCAAAGATGAAAAATCGACATAAGGAAGTTTGGTAAGATCAAATCTTATGCATGTCTTTCTTCGGAGAAGAACACAGGACATAATTCTGTACCATGCATGCAGACAGCCATGTTCACCCATTCACACAAGGGTGAACTTGTGAATGTGCATGCCAACACGTATGTGCATACCGACACTCATGGTCACACATCAGACATGCAGACACTCGTGTCCACAGCTGCACAGGCATGCAGCACATGTTCACATGCAGACACCCACATCCACAGTCGCCCATGCATATACACATTCAGGCACATGTTCTCAAATGCACATGCCTGCAGCCATCATGATCACATGTGCACATGTACATGCAGACCCATGTTCAAATGCACATGTTCCAGCAGACATCCGAGTTCACATATGCATACACACGCACACCACGGCCAACACTGGACATCGAGGAAGGAAGGGTCAACCGCAGGAACCTCCCACCTGCCGCATCTGCTCAGAAGTCCAAGTGAAGTCCCGTGGCTGCACATAGCACAAGGGCAGGGGTGACAGCGGGATCACCACATTTACAACTCGGCTTGGGCCAAGTCTGGCTACAACCCCACCTTCTCCTCAGGTTGTCATCCTAGAAAGATGGAGCCGGGTGAAGAGCTGTCTCAGTGAACCAACTACATCCTGAATGGAGATTACCTCTGGAATCACAGGCTCAGGAGCTGTGACCTGAGGCCTGAGGCGCATGGACTAATCTCCAGGTGCGTGCAGTGAGAGCTGGTTAGGAAGGAAGTTACGGGACCAGAGCAGGCAGGAAGACTGAAGAACAATGCTCCTGTTGTGTTCAGTGACCTAGGTCACCCTGCACCTTTCACTCCAAACACACTGGGGACCACTGTGCCCCATTTGGAGGCAGACCTAGAGTCACTCTCCAGGCCTCTGGAAATTCTCTAGGCACTGAGTGACCCACGTGGCCCAGTGATGTCTTTATTTCACCCCACATTCTTCCTCGGCATTCTCACCTCTGTGAACGGCCTCACTGCCTGCTCCACATTCCACAAGCCTCCGTCTGTCATCCTGACTCAGAGACTTCACAGAGAGAGCCACTCCATTCTCTGTGACCCTGGGATGCTGCTACGACTCAGCCCCTACCCCAGGCATGTCTCTGGACTGGCACTCAGAGCGCCTGCACCCCTTGTGTATAGCCCACAAGCAGGAGAAGACATTGAGCCCCTTTGAGCGTGGTCACATGAGTTACAGGACATAAAAGCTAGGAGCAGGACACAGACAGAGCTTCCAGAGAAGCAAGCCAATTCCAACAGCAAACTAAGAGACAAAACCAGACTGCCATGAGCTGAGAACCCGGACCCTGCCATTCCTAATCTTTAGAATTCTGTTACACAATACAGCGAGTGCATTTTTTATTTGCTTGAGCCAACCTAACTGTTGTTTCTATTATGACATAGGATGATGTGACATCTGATGAACCTTTTACCAATGTTCTCAGATGTCTCTTGCAAAAGGTACTCATAAAAGAAGAGTTATGCTCAAGGTTCAAAGACTCAATCATGCCACACTTACACAGAGTAAGACTCTACTAGGAAGGCTACCTTGCCCCGTCATTGGCTGTTTCATTCCTCTAAACACCACCTACCCAACTCCAATCCATCCCATACAATATCTGTCTCCTACTTGTGCCTACAATGGTCATTCTTGCACAACACCATTCTTAGTGAGACATTTTCTTTCCCAGAGAATAAAATTTACAGACGGCATTTCCCCTCTGTCTCTATAGCTAGGGATTACAAAGTGGGCGGTGCTCATGTTCCTCTTAAGCACACGAGCTGGCCCTATCTGTCCTCATCAAGGCTAGTAAGGTGGAGGCAGGTGAAGGTTCAGAAGCTGCAGCTGGGCTGAAGGTCAGGGTTCGGACACAGCAAGCCGGCTTTGCTGATGCAGAGGCTAAAGTTGACCGTAAGCCCATTGCTGGCTCGGCACCCACAGCACCCCAGAGACAACCTGTCTCCCAGTTTGAGTGCGGCTTTGGGACCTTGGGCAAGGCTTGTTTCTGCTCTTCTAATGTACCCAAAGCACCTATTCCTTGTAAGACATAACTTTCTCCTTAGAATTACAATTTAACTCGTAGACTCGAAACTTGACGGCCAGCCTGCATATTTCCTCAGCCCCCATGCCTAAGTCCTATCCCCCTTTTCCAGCACTCACCAGTCCTCCACAGGTCTCCCTCCTTGATTCTGTTTATTTCTATCCCATCTACGATGACCTTGCCAAGGCTGAAACAGATCTTAGGAAAGCCCGAGGAGATGGTGCGGCACATGGAATGCCAGGCACGTTGGGCTTTTGTGACAAGAATCTCGGTGTCTGAATAGCACTCTGCTGAGGCGCACACAGCAAATGCATCTTCATGTCC
Organism: Meriones unguiculatus; assembly: GCF_030254825.1. NCBI lineage: Eukaryota > Metazoa > Chordata > Mammalia > Rodentia > Muridae > Meriones > Meriones unguiculatus. Next base: position 57,321,708 of record NC_083367.1, read on the forward strand.
TCACCTCTGGCAAGTATGTAGGTAGCATCAGCTATCAAAAACTCAGAAGCACATTGGAGCCGCATGCTCTTAAAAGTCACAGTACAGAGAAAGAAGCATCTCAAGGGAGACGAGCCTGTGGGCTATTTGATAATCCAATTAACGAGAAAGGGTTAATCATCTCAATACATTGGGCAAAGAGCCAATTCTTTTTTGCTGACTCAACAAGTAAAATATTGACATCAAATTCAATTAATCGCAAAATAAAGATCACAGTCAACCGTGCAAACTACCCTGGTCAGAGCCCAGGAAGTGCATTGATGTCACTTAGCTACATAGGAAAGAACTCATATTGGGTTTCCTAGTTAAAAAGCAGCCACAGAGGCTCACACTCTGTCACAAGGCATTTCTTTATACAAAGGAAAGGTCTCTAAACCACGCCATTAAAATCAATTTTGGTCATGCCTGCTGGAGGCAAAATCGAACTACCATTCTGTCCTCTCTACAGACGCTTTCATCCTGTGGCGAGCCAGGCAGGGGCTGTGACAGGAACACAGAGGGACAGCGTCTCAGAGGCTTGACACTTAACCAGCCAAAAAGGTTCTTCCTCTCTTTGGATGCTGTTGTGTTCCACACCATTTCAGAAGCACTGCGTCGTATATCGTAATTTTCCTGACTTTCGGTTACTCTCTACTCTTGTACCTAAATTTGCATGCTAGTTTCTGTCCTTTTTCTTCAAGAGAACCTCCAAAATGATGTGAGAGGCATCTCTATGGGTGCTGGGGGAGAGCTGGCTCTGCCTGCAGTGTCAAAATTGCCACTGAAGCCCTGATCCCCAGGGCGGCGGCCTCTGCAGCCACCTGGAAGTGCTCAGAGCTGGCAGAGCTCGTGAGAGTAACCTCTTGATGGAGTAGTGTCTCTCTGCCATGAAACAATGCACTGGTGGCCATCCAGCTCAGCCCTCTTCAGTCCCCTGCACCCTGCCAGGTCAGCAGCTCTGGCCTGAAGAACTAGGGGATGGGAGCATTCATTACTTGAGCCATTCATTACTATATCAGCCTGATTCACCTGAGACACTGGCCTGATTGGTTCTGACAGCCCTGCAGGGAACGTTATCACCTCTTCAACTCTAGAGACAAATGAGGCACACCCATACCCAGGTGACAAGAGGGGAGACACTTTCCACCTCCTAGCACAGGGTTAACTGGCCATCTGTGGAGAGCTCCTGTCTGCAGAAATCAAGATATGACATTGAGAAGCCATTATAGCACCAATATTTTCCTGGAATAGAGAGGTCAGAGGAGGTAACAGCGTGAGAAGGGGGCTACAGATGATGGCGACATCTGCCCCACGAAAATCTTGCATATGCTGAAACTCATAAACCTCCCCAGTGTGGACTTCCTGTTTAAGAAGGATTGGAATCTTCAGAATCTTGACTTGTGGGCATTTTAGTCACAAAACGGTCCACAAGTACTATTTTCTAGGGTAAGGCACTGGGAGTCCCTGGCTGTCCAGACTCTGGATGCAGATGAAGGAGATTCCACCTTGGGGATAACTGTGACGCCCCTGGTGTCAGAGCATCTGTGAAGGCACAGGGTTCTGTACAAAGCCGGGAGTAGGCGCTTCAGCCAGCCTTCTCATGTATTTTTGCACTGAGGCATCTGGCTAAGAGAAGCGACGTCAGCTGACTTCAAAAGCCCCACAGCATGGCTTCAGTCCCTGTCCTCGGGTCTGGGCCCCGTGCTCACACTTCAGTAGCAGGCCTATCGTCTTTCTTCACAAGTGAGTAGAGCAGAGGCAGAGGCCAGGGCTGGCCATACCCTATCAGGTGTCTCCTGTCTGCCAACTGAGCATGAATGGCTTTCAGATTCCTTTCATGTGACTCCCTGTCAGGGGCCCACCTTGGGCTCACATCCTCTGGACTATGAGTCGCCCTTCTTACAAACAGATGGGATGGGGACTCCACTCAGGTCGTGGCCATGATATCAAAATGAATATGAGCTCTGTGCGCAGCCAGCTCAGGAGAGAGTGAAGCAATTGGGATCCTGAGCCAAGGGCTGGAGTCTGTTTGGCCCATTTCCACCCAGGAACAGCCCTACACTTCCAGGCAGGATGGGACTGTGTCTGACGACATTCTGAAGACCCCAGGAGAACGGCACGGAGCAGCTGACAGTCCCTCTGTGCCAGAAGATTCATAACAAAAGTATGCCAAGACTGCTCGTGAGTTTGTTTCTGCTAGCAACACCCTAGGCTCAGGGAGCGAAGGGCAGGTGCATATGGCTGGCTCGTGCGGGAAGCAGCTGGGGCTGGTTTGAGGCTCTGACCCTGTAACAACAGTTCAGGTGGGGCTTGGCGCTGGGTGATGCTGACTCTGGATGCTGAGGACACTGTGTCCACCCCGCTCACTGCCCTTCCCTGTCCTGCATTCCCCCCGCCTTGTGTGGGTGACACATTAAAACTCCCTGAGCAGCAGCTTCCCAGATCAAATCAGTTCACAGCTCTGTCCGATAACTCTGGACTCCACAATGTCACCTGGCATTGAGCTGCCAGAGTCAAGCCGGGACCCTCCATTGTTGTGTTATTTTCCTGGCAAATGCCCCAGACTGTACACACAGGAATTTCCAGTTTCTGTAACAATATCGTCCTGCTCAGACATGGGCTGGGCTGCCAGGGCGACAGAAAGACAAAGCTTGCTTTCTTTCCCTTCTCACCAATGGGGATTTGGGTGAGAGTCTACACACACACACACACACACACACACACACACACACACACACACAGAGTTGCCTGTGGCTGCCAGGTCAGCCCAGTTCCTGGAAGGAGAGAGAAGGCTTTCGTAGGGTCCATTGTTACCATTCCTACAGGTGCTGGTGTTAGGCAGCCTTTTGTCATCATGGTAGAATACCTGACACAGACAGGAAAGGGAGGAAGGGCTTGTTTTGCCTCCTGATTTCAGAACTTTCAGGCTGTGGTCATGGGGCTCAGTTGCTTCTGGACCTGCTCAAGGCAGAGACATGGTGGGGATGGCATGGTGGGGAGGCTGCTCACCTTAGGGCCACCAGGAAGCAAGGACAGGGGACTAGGTGTGGGAAGCAGAGGAAGCCTTGAGTGTGTGAGCTCCCGAGTGAATGCGTGCTGCTGACACAAACACGGCTGAGACAAGGACCATACCCTCAGCCCCAGGGCGTGTGGCAAGGCCTTCCTGAGAAATCCTGTGGATATTGGTAGTGTGTTCGGAAAACGTCCACCATAGCTCTCTCTTTAACTCCAGCTCATTTACAGCCTGAACTGCTCCCTTACAGAGACTGCTCCTACTGACATTAGCTAAGCCTGCCTCCTCCTGTCCAGGGCATACTGTAAACCACGCCTCCTTGTTTATCTGCAGGTAATAACTCTGCCTCCTTCTTCAGCTGTGTGAGATAACTGTTCAACTCTCCACAACGAACACACGGAGCTCCTGGGATGCTGTGGATTCTCACAGCCTTTCTATGTGTCTGTCCTGTCATCATTCCCTTGCCACTCTCGTGTGGTCTGGCTTCTGCACCAGCCTCTCCTAGGACACATGGCTCCAGCAGAAAACATGGAGTGGGAGGAGGGGATTCATCAGGGAGGCAAGCCCAGAAAGATCTACCACCCAGAGAGCTGTGGGACCTCCATAAACATACACACACACAAACACACACACGCAGACATACCACACTACAATTCTGTAAATATATACACAGAACACAGAACCCCAAAGGCAGGGTAGATATGCCTGTGTGTACACACAGGGACCCCTTGACCAGAGTCCCTGACCTGCTGCCTTCTCTGGCTACTGTCTCCTGTTTTGCCCCATCCTAGGAAGGGGAAGTACTTACTGAGGCCCCACACCTGACAGGGGAGAGGGCCCATGCATTTACTAGCAACCGGTGCCCTTGTTCTGTGCTGTGGTTCCCCAGAAAGCCATCCCGTCTCAGTGTATAACTTGCTTCCCAGCCAGTGTTCAAACCAGAGGCCAGGAACAGATGCCCCTCCATCTTCACACGCCCGTCTGCCTGTCTCCCGTGTACACAGGGTCCACCCTCCTGCTCTGGCCTGGCTGCCATCTGCTGGGCCTGGTTGCTCTGGCTCACCTGGACCGCATCTTAGACTCTTACCTCTGTTCCCATCCATGCACGCCCTCTTCATGCAGCAGCCCTGATCTTGCCACAGACACTGAAGCTGAGGGTTTGTTTTGATTCAGGGAGTCCACAAACACAACCATTCTGACACAGTCTTAGCCAATTGAAAGTCTTTATTCCAGCCAGCTGGGACGACACTCAGGCATTCGGGGCCCAAGTGTAGATCTGAGCATTTCAAGCAGGGGGCTTTTAAAGGAAAAAAAAAAAAATCTCGGGGTCTTGCTAGGCAGCTGCGCAGGAGGTTTCCCATAAGCAAGAAGCTTAACAGAAGGCAAGATAAGTTAGCTGGGGCATCTTGACCTTTGGTTATTAGAAAAGAAGTTGGGTGATTTTCCATCGAGGACGTCAAATTCTACTCAAACCTAAAATGGCATCAGTAAGACTACAAGATGGAGGAACCTCTGCACTGTCTTTCCCTGCCACAGTTTCTCCCCCTAGAGAACTGTCCATAACATTCAGTGCCTCATTTGTTCTTATCAGAAGCGCCCTTGGTCTAACTGAGCACAGACTCGGTGCCTGCATTACCCAGTGCCCATCCAGCTTGAACTCCATTATCCCTGGTGCTCTGTTATCCATCTGCAGCCTGCCTTCTCAGTTCACAACAGTTCCCCAGACGCCACTGAAGCTTGCCAGAAATAGAGGGAAATGGTTGGCCTAGCAAGAGAACAGAGCTCCTCACCCGTGTCCAGGAGAGGAGCAGAAATCCCAGCAAAAATGAACATTTAAGACTCTTCTTCCACACTAGCGATAAACTTGCAGTTTTTTTCAGCAGACTTACCAGAAACCTCATGTACAGGAAACGGGTTTGTAGTAAACCCCTGTTCAGCCCTAGAGACTCCTGGTTTCACCTTATCCAGTGATAATTCCACCCAAAGCATCTCTAGGGAAGGAGCCCGAGAAAATTCTTCTTGGCAGCTCTGTGAGGTGCAACTTGTGGGTCACCATATCAGTATATATGGATAAAGACACTTAAGAGCTACTCTCGCTTGAGGAGGCCATTTTTTCACTCTTTCTGCCTCCTCCCCTGATCTTAACCTTCTTGGTTAAGCTTGTATTAAGATATCTTCAATAAAATTTCTAACTCTGCTTCAAACCAGCTAGGTCTGAAATTATTTTCTGCATTGAAGCTATGGAGCCCAGCAAAAATGTCAAAGGACACCAGGAAAAGATGCCCAGGAACCACCTGCAACAGCAACGCAAGGGTGGGCCATACTTCAGGGGCCAGCATCACTGAGCACAGATTGGAAGATGTCACCATGAGAACAGGGACGTGTCTACTCTGACATATTCATCAAGAACTTTCGAGGTGAACAATCGGATCAATATTGAACAGCTCCAGCCCAGGACATCATTCCCTCTGGGGCAAGGTTAGTATATGCTCAAATGAGGTCATTCATTATACAAGCTGGGATGAAAAAGCCTTTGAGAAGCTTTGGGGACTTTTTCTCTCTTTCCCCCTTTAGTATTGCTGCATGTAACATATATTAACATACATTAACATACATGCATACTTTATAGTGACAAGAAAGTCATATCTGTTGCCATGAAATTCTTCCTTGGAACACTGTTTAAGTAGCGTTCTTAAATTATGCATGCATCTGGCCCCAAACTAGAGGCTAGCTGATTTCTCTCTGCCAAAGAGAATGCACACATATGAACTGAACCTGACTTTAGTCTCTCGTGTGTGAATCAGTGTACCTCATTCAGAGCTCTGGGAGACTCTGGTTATCTCACAGGGAACGTGCACAAATAACGACTGATATGCGCCAAGTGTGATGTCATACTTCTGAGATCCCAGCCCTCTTCAGGCTGAGGCAAGGGGATCATAAACTTTGAGGTCAGCCAGGGTTAAAATGCATGATGCCATCTGTACAAAATAATAATAAGAATAAAAAAGAATTATTTAGGCAAAAAGTTGGTGGCAAAGCTGCCTTTAGTAGAATGGGTCTGTCGTTACCTTCCTCTGGGCTTAGATCTCTCTTAGATCATCCCTCACTCTCTCACAAGTAAACACAGTTGAGTAAGCATTCTGCTCCCTCCTTCTCCCACTCGTTCCCCTGAAAGCCCTTCCCCTATATCTCCATATCCTTACAGAACAACAAGCATGTGGGCCTAAGAGGCTTTTATGAATCGCTGCCCACAGCATGCCTCACCCTTCCTGTCGACCTAATAGCCCTTGGAGCTTTAACTCATGCTGTCTGAATGTCCTTCTAAGCGGATTAGATGGGCTATGGGGACATCATTAAATACTGTACATGCCTGACACATCTATCAAGGCCATGAAGCAGTAACTAGGCCATAATCTCTCCCCTTGCAAAGGGGAGCTGTGTGCGTATGTGTGTTTTCAGACAGGCTCTCTCCATGTACCTCTGGTGGCTGCCTTAGAATACACTGTGTACACTAGGCTGGACCCATATGTCTCTGCTTCCCAAGCACTGAACCTGGCCACTACACCTAGCTGAGGTAAGCATTTTCAACATAGAACTTTACACTTCATCTAAACTACATCAAACATGTAAAGTCAACCTGACAACTGTTGAACTGTTCAGGCTCACATCAGTGCGAGCCTTGGGTCACATTCACCAGTGACATCCTTTGATCTTTAATCAAAGAAACAAGTATCAATGTTTAGAAGAAAGTCAGGGGAACTGAATTATAGAACTCACTGGTTTTAAGTGCAGTCTGTTTCCCATGGTTTCCCTTGCTTGGGAACCTTTTAGAGATGGAAACAGATGGATTCATGGGTGAAAGGTGTGAGGTCTAGAGCCATCATCCTGGCTGGTGGAGATGGAGGTGAGAGTCCCAGAGGGTCTCACATCACAGAAGGCAGGGGATCCTACACAACAAAACATACTGAGTTGACCTTCCAAATTTAAAACAAAAACAAACAAAAATAAAAAAGAACTGAGTTTTCATCTTCAAAGCATAAAATCCACCACCTAAAGATGTACAAGCCAGGATTTTGTTCTATTCATTGTTGGATACTCGTCGCTGTCTCTCTCCAGACTTATCATCCCAAAGACCAACCGCTGTAAGCAATGACTCCACCACTCTCTCCTGAGGATTGCCAAGTTAATCTGCCCCCTGGATTTGAGTTGTCTCACAGTCGAGAATTAGAATCATCAATTCTCCCATGTGTGTGTCTAAATGCTCACTCAGATCTTAAACTTTAGTCTTCGGTATGGCTGAAGAGAACTCAGTGACAACCTCTGTGAGAACCTGTTGTGTGTTAGTTACAGGCCTTTTGTCCACTGCTGACTTCCCGCCTCTAGGACTATTATGAATAATGCAGCTGTGAAGATTCAAGCATAGTTTCTGCATGGGCATGGTTTTTTTGTTTGTGTGTCCTATGGTACTGTGTCCTTCCATTTGCAGATAATTCTGACTCAGAGACTACCAGGAAACTGTGGGGTCATCTTGCTTGTACATAGATTAGCTTGTTGTTGGACTCAGACTTGAGTGTGTTAAAGAAAGTGAAGGTGGACCCATGCCTGGAGAACCCCGAGCAAAGCCAGGAAGCCTCAGTCCACCATTGACAAGGGTGAGTTTCCAGCTTCCTGAAACTTGGAGTTACACAACTGGGGACTTTCCAAAGTGCCCTGATAAACCAGACAGCCACGTGACTTCTCAGCCAAACTCGAGATCTGTGCCATCCCATAATGCCTCCCTCTCATGATCCCTCAGGACAGCCACCAGCCACTTCTGACTGGAGCTGCCCAATTCATGCTGTGAGCTATGCCTTAGTTTACCTTTTTAGATACAGCACCGCAGCCATGTGCTTCGCCTCTCATGCAAAGCCTGTGTGTACCACAGAGACCGAGCTTAAGAAAGAGCCATCAAGTCCCCAAAGAGAAGGCATCTAAGCATAACAGCATAGTGGAGTCCCTGTAGAGGTGTTCCATCCAGGAGGGCGCCAAGGGGCATCCTCACGTGCTCCACTTGCAGGAGAGATACATGGAGATCCTGACTGTAGGTGTGAGGCGACTGGCCACTTTACGTTCCTGGCTCACCTAGCGATAGACAAGGTCTCAATTAGGGTTTCTATTGCTGTGATAAAACACATGTCTAAACGCCATCTGTGGGGGAGAGGGAAGGGCTCTTTTAGCTCACAGTTTGTAGTTTATTAGCAAGGTAAGTCAGGGAAGGGACTCAGGCAGCTCTAAAACTGGAGGCAGGAGCTGATGCAGACTATGGAGGGGTGCTGCTTACTGGCTTGCTCCCCATGGCTCTTCCTGAATTGCTGGTTTGTTTTCTTACACACCACAGGACCACCTGGCCAGGTGTGGAAAATTCCCAAATGGGCTGGCTCCTCCCAATCAATCATCAACCATGAAAATGCCCCACAGACTTACCTACAGGTCAGCTCTAGGGAGGTATTTTCTCAAATGTGAATTCTCCCTCCCAGATGACCCTAGCTTGTGTCAAGTTGTCATAAAAAGTAGCCAGCATGGACAGTAACATGGAACCGTCAGCCAAATAAACCCCTTCCTCCTGTGTGGCTTTTGGTCAGAATTTTTTTTATCAAAGCAATGAAAATGAAGTGAGGACTGTAGTGAAATTGGTGCCAGAGCAGAGCACCACACACTCCACAAACTACCAGTCCTATTGCTGGATATAAGCCCAAAGAAACAGTGCCCACAGCCAACAGAAATCTCCACAAGCTCACAGACAGCTATTAACAATAGTCCCCAAACAGAAACCACCCAGCGCCCACCTGTGTGCTGGTAAATTGTGATATATCTGTGTCACTGGCCCATAACGACTGCGGAAACAGTGCACAGCCACAGTCACACCAACCACACGATGCACAACAAAGGCAAATGTGTTTTTAAACACACAAACTTCTAGTGAGCAGTTGGACCCTTTATACATGTTGCCTTCCTGAGACCCGCAGGAAAACATGCTCTGGTGATTCATTATGTCTGAAGCTGAGAACAAAGAGGTGTAAAGGGGCTACATTGGGATTTAACTGTAACGGCTTCACTGAAGTCAGGGATTGTGAAAGTGTGGCCAGAAGCCAGTGTCATTTAAACCAGAGCTCTTCCACCAGGGCAGGTGCAGGCCTGCTGCGGCTGACCGCAGGCAGAACGGAGGGAGGGCGTGAGCATGGGAGGGCTTGCTTACACGCTCGTCTTTGACAGATATGTAATTCTGCAACCCCTTGTTTGCGGTTCTCTAATCTCTCTGCTTTAAACACAGGGAGAAGCAGAGGCGGTTACTCCAGCTGCAGAGTCCATTCGGAGATGCAGGCTGCCCTCCCACGGGGGATCCTGGAACAAATGTGCGTGTCCCGTGGTTGCCACGTCTCCCCAGGGACTTCTAACCAGACACAAGGTGGAGCCTGCAAAACCGTAAGCCTCCTTGCCCTGCTTCCTTTTTCCCCACAGCACAGAGAAGTTGCTTTTATCTGAAGAGCTCTCATCTCCCTGGGCAGGGCGTAGGTTTTCGGGACACCACGGCCATTCTCAGAGCCAGTCGGGGCCACTTGCTGAAGCTGGCATGGCAGAAATGCCAACTGATGGGCAGGAGCACGTGCCTCCACCCGTGGGGCAGGACACCCTCTGTCCCCCTCTCATGTCCTCCAGGCATGGCAGAGTCGGTCACATTCCTAAACACACACACACACACACACACACACACACACACACACACACACACACAAACCTTTAAAAACAAAAGAGAACCAGCAGCATGGGACTGCATGAGGCTCCTACCCCCGCGCCAAGACTCAGGTCTCTTTCTCAAGGTTCACCTGTATACTCGCTTGGCTGGTATCGCCAGAGAGGCCATGCACCCCATGCCCCAGATCAGTTCGAGCTAGGTCTATTTTCTGTTCTGTCGCTAACCTCAATTCCACCTCTCTCATGCTGCAACCTCCATCCTCGTGGCACCACCTCCTTCTCCAGGAGGGTGCCCATTGCATCATCTTGACTCCTCAAGGTCGCTGACTTTATGGGGAAATTCTAGAACCCCATGCCTCCAAGTTTTGGTGAAGCTTGAGCCCAATTGTGAAAACCTGTTTCCTCGAATTCCCTGAAGTTTCCCAGCTCAGAACTCTGGAGCAAGTGTGTGGCCACCAGCTTGCCCGGGGCAAAGGGAGCAATAGCTGGATCCAGTCAAGCATGGGAAGCCATCTGAAGAGGAGGTGGTGGCCTTCTTCCAGCTCTGTGAAGCCTTCTGGGAAGACTGTGTGCATTGTTCACCACAGCCCTATACAATGGAGAGCCCTGGGCCTGGAGATGCTGAAAGAAGATCCCCAGCCCAGTCCCTGACTGGCTCCTCAAGAAGACGTTGCCAGCCTCCACTTCTTCCTGCTGAGCTATTTATCTTGGCACCTTCAGCCTTACCTGTCACACCTCCTTTTGTGCAAAGCCCCTCGAGGTCCCCTGAGCAGAATGGGCCATTATCCGTGATCTCTCTGATAACGTGACTTGTTCAAGTAGAAAGACAACCTCTGAAACGCAAAGTTCACAAGCCATTCATTGCTTAAACTTTGAGGCTGTCATTAATCACAGGGTATTGAGTAACGCCAAGAAAACAGCCCACTTGCAAACTAAGCTGAAGAGTTGGCGTAACTAATACTTAACTAGAGGTTTACTAGTAAGAGTTTTATAAAAATGTTCCAATAGTGTCTGCGGGAGACCGGGACAGCATAATGTTGGGCCGAGGTGGGATCTGCTGAGCCTGAGCTAAAGTCAGGCCTCTCTTCCTGGTTCTGTCAAGTGGGCTGATGATCCTACTTCCCAGGAGACCCTCAGGGATCCAGAGCATTTTAAGGCTTTAGCAGATGGAAGGCAGGGCAACAAATGAGTTTGGAATAGTCACGATTCTCAGGAGGTGGTGGAGACCATTAAGAGAGCAATTCCTCAATCTTTTCTTCAGGACAAGCCCAGTGACAGCGCCTGATCCTGTTCCCCAAATAAGGAGCAGAAAAATAATGGTTCGTTCATGACCCAATCTCTCCTTTGATCTTTAGACCCTTCCCCTGAGCCAATGCGGGCTGTATGAAGGCCTGACACACTAGTTCAGGAAGCTCACAGGGAACATCCTAACTGTCCCCCGACACTCTAAGTGCAGGTTCCCATGGAAGGGGTCCTGCTGAGGACAGGGAGAAAAACGTCAAAGACGGAGGCAGACGACAGCCTGGTGACCACTTCCTAGGTACAGTCAGCCGAGGCACTTTACAGAGTGGCCCAAATAAAGCCAAAAGAAAAGGCAGTGGACTTTCAGTGGAATCTGGGATGGCACAGCAAGTACACCCCAGAGCCCGTGCTCGGCCCACACATCCACACTGAGGCCGGGGCGGCCCCCGACCCTGCGCTGGAGCTGCCTCGGCAGCAGCTCAGAGGAGGTCATGCAGAGCACCCACCCTTTCCTGGGCACTTCACTCGAACAGTCAAGTTTGACGGTGAATGATGTCAAGAGAAAGTGCAGGGATCCAAGGAAAGTTTCACAGTAGCTAGTTTTGCATCAACTTCACATAAGGAAGGATCATCTCGAAAGAAGGAGTTTTCATTGAGGAAATGTCTCCACAGGACTGCCTTGTAGGCAGGTCTACAGAGCGTTCTTTGACATTTATGACTAATGGGAGAGGGCCTAGCCTACAATGGGTGGTGCCACCGTTGGACTGGTGGTCCTGGGGTGTTATGTGGAAGTGCGAGTAAAATTAAACCCTTTCCTCCGAAAGTTGCCTTTGGTCATTGTGTTTTATCAAAGCAGCAGGAATCCCAACTAAGCCGGTCTAGGAGGAAATTTCCACATGAGTTTTGAGGGCAATTAGAGACCACAAGATGCCCGAGAATTGGTCCATTCCTTGAGCAATGAATGCACACAGCAGCACACACTCCACAAGGCCTCAGGACAGCCGGTGGCAAGAGAGACAGAAGGGCGCATCTCTGCCTCACATATCTACAGTTCCAGGATTCCAGCACCATGCAAGGCTGCAGTACAGGGCATGAGGCAGGGACAGCTATACTGAGGGAATCAATGAACAGGAGAAGGAAAGACGATAAGGAATGGTGTCTTTGCAAAAGTAGACCGGAAGGGAATGGGCCCCGAGTGGCCAGGAGGTAGTCCGAGAACTGCTCAGATGGTGGGGTCTCGGCATTGACAAATGAAGGCACCAATAGGACCCCTCTGCCTTGTGTGATGAATCCCACTATTGAGGTTCTATGAGCCCCTTGGCATTCAGGGCTGAAAGTGTGCCACGTGAGGGGCTGATCCCTCAGTACTTTTCTATTGCTATGACAAGATAGCATGACCAAGAAAACCTATCAAAGAAAGAGTTCTTTGGAGTGCATGGTTCTGCAGGGTTAGAGTCTATGATGGCCCAGCAAAGGCAGCAGACAGCAAGTTCAGTGGCTGGAAGAGCTGAGAGCTCGCATCTTAAAACTCAAGCAGGAAACAGAGCTAACAAATTGAGAAAGGCACATGGCTTCAAATCTTAAAGCCCGCCCCCCTGTGACATACTTCCTCGTGCGAGGTCACACCTCCCAAACCTACCCAAACAGCGCCACCAACTAATGACCAAATAGTCAAATGCCTGATGCTCTGGGCAATATCTCATTACACCAAAACCCTCATCAAGTAGGCACAAGCAGGAAGTAGACAGCTTGCCAGCTTTCCCTAACAGCCTCTGCAGTGTGAGAATGCAGCAAGGAGCCCTTGGCTGCCAGCATGTCAACTGTAGAGTCAAATTGTGGTTTTGGAAATTACCTAATCTCAGGAATGGTGACTGCACAACTGAACAGAGGCAGCAGCTCTTAGGCCAGATACACTCTAACTTGTACCCAGGTGGCCACACGTGGACATCAGTCACTCAGGAGCCTCTGTGTCCTGGACCATACACCCCACTCCTTTCCACTGAACTACTCCTCTAGGCCTGGTTTGTAGCTCTCGGCATCTGTTTCTTTCTCCTCTCAGAGCGTGGCCACTCATCCCCATGCCTGGTCCTCTGGAGCGTAACAGATGGAAAAGCATGGGGTAGGTGTTCTGGGGTGCTCAGGACCCATATCCACTTGGGCTAACTTCAACTCTGTGGGAAATGCTCTGACTCCTGAGACCTGGCTCCTTTACCTCTCAGGCAGCAGTGCCCTTGAGAGAATTAGAAGATATGGGCCAGCCCCAACCCCGGACCATCTCTTCTCCCACAACTCTCTCAGCAACTGGTACTAGTGCCCAGATTACACACCACGGTCGGTTCTGGTTCTTTCTTCTCTGGCTGCCCACAGGTACCTCAGCCTAACCTGGGGCTTCAGGCCCCTCAAGGTGTTGGTTCAGGATCTCTGCTTGGTTGGTCCTCCATCCTCAGCTCATGTCACAACATCCTCAGGTTCTGCTGGTATCCTCTTTCCAGTCCATCTGTAAGGAGCAGGTACAACATTCAAGCATGACCCTAGGACTGCTTTGGTGAACAATGGTCAGTGGCTCCTGTGTTTCATTTGAATGAGACCTGCATTCCTTGACACACACTGAAGGACCTCTACAGTGTGGGTTTAAGAATGAAATATTGGAGTCTAGCCTCTGCTCAGGTCAAAATACTTGCAGCAACCTTCCCCTCTTCCAGATACCCATGGGCACCCTCCTGGGAAGACTTCCAGGTGTCAGAGTTTCTCACTCGAGAAAGTGAGTTTACATCAAAGGGGGTGTTGGAGACCATACCTTCTGCTCCCCACCCTCTTCTCTCCAGCGAACCTGGCTGTAGGTCTGTGCTGGGAACCCCTCTTCTGTCTTCAGACAGGTCTAAGAGACTTCCATTTCTGCCATGAGAGCCTTGACTTTTTGCTCTCCTCAGCGCCCTCACCAAGTTGTCTGTGATCCTGGGACCTGGACCCTGTCATCCTGTTGCCTGCCTGCCTGAGATCAATGAGATCATTAACTCTTCCAATAAACTCCTTTCCACAACAATCCACCTCAGTGTCCTTCTTTAACCCCTATCTGAGACCTTTCAGTGGGTCTGTGGTTACATGTCCATCACTCAACTGCTGCCCACTAGACCTTGCTAGCCACGCCCCACTGATCCTTCTCTTTAACCTCTCTCCCTGGACTCAGCTCAGATGGAGTCTTCCTAGGCTTCTGTGTATCAGGAAAAGGAGTTGGGAGCCACACCTGTGGTTTCTAGGAAGGGACACCTCATCCCACAGAGCAGACTAAGACTCCATGCAGACATTTTAATGCCATTTGCCAGCATGGCTCAGTTTAAGGAAATTAAGTCTGATCTTGAAGAGAAAATGGTGATATTGTGTTGGTATTTCCCATGTGGTCTATAATTAAAGCTGTTATAGGATATGGCACTACTCCCAGCTTCCCAAAAGCCATGTTTACAGGCTTAGCCACTTAGATGAACAGAGCTAACAAAGGGTTCCTTCCCTGTGGAATAAAAGCAAGAGATGCTGTCCTGAGTGTGAGAATCTTCTGAGGCTGAAGGATAGAGCAACCATGGAATGGAAGGCTGCCCTGCTCTAGCCAAAGGTTTTCAAGAGAGTCAGAGAGGATAAACCAACCAACCAGCCAACCAACCAACCAACCAACCAACCAACCAACCAACCACTGAGGTGTCAGCTCCTAGGCATGTTGCAAGACCCAATGGCTCTTAATACTCTGACAGGCACAGGGCAAAATATGCCACTATTAAAGTGAAGTGTCCTCAGTCCTTCAGATTACATAATCTCTCAGATTAAAGCTCTGCCAGAGTTGGCCTTAGACTGAATACTTTGTGGGAGTATGGCAATCAAGCAACTAATCATAATGAGGCCCTGCTCTTTTGGGGGTGCTATTTTTAACTATAGTAATCCATAGTGTGTGTTACTGTTTATATAATTTGACACCTTCAAGTAATGACATCCTCTCCTCCAGATTCTTTTCAAATAGTAGCGGGCCATCTCCAACAAGCCTGCCATCTCATGACAGCTGGCACCCTTGATCCCTGGATAGGAAGAGTTTATGTCCAAGTTCAACATGGAAAAATAACAAACAGAAAAATGGACCTTCTGCCTTCAGCAACCCATAATACTAAAGGAACAAAGTCATAGAGGGGGGGAATTGATTCTTGATAGAAAGGTGGGGAAATTTGGGCAAACATGAGAAAAGTAGCCTCTCACCTATGAATCCCTGAACTCAAAGGGCTGCTGATAGAAAACATCCTTAGTATCTATCTCTGAGAGTTTCTCAACTCCCCCCTCCTTTTTAAAGGTGTGCTGTGTGTGTGTCCATACATATGCTTATTTGTATACGCTGATTGTGTATACTCATACCCCCACAAACACAAACATGGAGGTCAGAGGCCATCCTCAGGACTGGTCCTCACACTTGCACAGCAGACCACCTGTCCCACTAGTTATCAGGATTCTCCTGTCTCCACCTCTCACCCTACGCTGAGCTTATGACTTGTCCTGCAGCCTTCGACTTTGATGTGGGTTCTGGGGATTCAAACTCAAGACCTCACAGAAGGAAGGCAAGTACCATCTCCAATAAACCAGCCATCTCATGCAGGTATTCCTGCAGCCCTATTTTGGGTGTTTGATGAGAACCTAAAGGCCTCTGGAGAATTATGAGAACAGTGTCTTCCTTTGTGAGACAGTTTAGAAACAGAGCAGGCTGTAGCCATTAGTTTGAGGCCAGTTGGAAATCAAGAAAAAGGTGACATGGTGTGTCATCTTTTGCTGCTTTGTGGGCTCTTCTTTTCCCACACCTCTTCTTTATCCCTCCCATCTGCTTGTTTCATCACCTACACTACACAGGAGAGAAAAGATAGACAGGAGGGAGGGAGAGAGAGAGAGAAAAACCATTGAATCGACTTTATTTCTCATTTTTCTTTGCTTGTAGTTGGTCTTTGCTTCTTTGTGGGTTCTTCTTTTTCCTACCTTTTAACTCCCTCTCCCATTTTGCCCCGTATCACTAGACAGGAAAGAAGGAGGAGGAGGAAGAAAAGGAGGAAGATCAGAAGAAGGAAGAGAAGAGGAAGAAAGAAGAACAAAGAAGGAGGAAGGAGGAAGAGGAAGTAGAGGAGGAAAAAGGAGGAGGAGGAGAGAGAGATCGTTAACTCTAATTTCTCTTCTTCTTCTTCTTCTTCTTCTTCTTCTTCTTCTTCTTCTTCTTCTTCTTCTTCTTCTTCTTCTTCTTCTTCTTCTCCTCCCCCTCCTCCTTCTTGTTTTGTTTCCTCTTAGCACCGCTACTAAACAAACTGCAAACAACCACCAACCCTACCTGTTAGAGCTCAAATATTTATATGCCCTCTGAAAAATCCCTAGAATTCCAATGTCACACAGTGGCAGAATCTATCTGCATCTGGCTAAACCATGCCTCTGTGGCATACAAGGCACATCAAGTCAGCTGCTGTGAAGCAGGCCCATCTCCCCACACCTGGGATTAAAACAAAAGCATGTTGTTATAATATTTCTGTGTTTTTAAAGAAGCCAAAATTCCAAAATTCTGACTACAGTGGTGAGTATGGACATGAGGACCTTAAAGCGGGAAACACAGCAAACTTTCAAACCACAAACCTAAGGACATCAACATATCCTACAGACTTTGACTGCTAAAAGCCTAAAGTCAGTGCCAGAGCCTTTGAGTTCTTCCTAGCCATGTCAGGACAGGTCCTGTTATGACCTCATGAAGAGCGATTGTGAGGGCGTCCAGCCAGCAGATGTTATGCTGTGGCCAGGCCTGAATTTCTTTGGGTGTGTTGAGAGGAGCTGTGGAGTGGTGCCCTGTGTGACTTTATTGTGTTTAGTGAGGTTGTGTGTGCTTTATTGGTTTGTATGTGTGCTGTGTACGTGTGTGTGCATCAGTGACTAGAGGAGTGTGTGTGTGTGTTTACAGGTTTGCTTGTGTGAAAGTGTGTGTACCTGCTGCTGTGTGTGTGTTTCTTTTGTATGTGGTGTGCATCTAGAGAGTGTACGTTCTGTGTGTGTGCCTGCTCGTGTGCATACATCTCGTGTGTGTGTGTGCGTGTGTGCGTGTGTGTGTGTGTGTGTGTGTGTGTGTGTGTGTGTGTGTTAGGTACACCTCTGTACAGAAGAATATACAGGTCAGAAGTCAGCCCAGCTACTGTTCTTAAGGTAGGCCATCCAACTTATTTTTTTTTTTTTTCAGACAGGCTCTTGCACTGACCTGGAGCTGGCCAAGGATGTAGGCTGGCTTGCATAGATCCTGAGAGTCTACCTCAGGGATCTGCTGGGCCACTTCCATAATCTCAGATGAAAGGCCTGTGTAGATGGCTGCTTTGTTGGGGGCTGGGGAGGGGGTATGAGTTCAAGACACAGAATTAGGTCATATACTTGCAAGGCTACTGGCTGTTTGTTTCTTTATTGTTGGTATTTTGATTTTTATTTCTAGTTTATTTGTATGGCTGCTATTTTGTTGTTTGTTTGTTTTATTTTCTCACATGGCATTTTATTGTTTTGATTTTATGCTTTTGCGTATTAGGCTTTTTCATTCTACCTCTTTTCAATGAATTTTCCTTTCCTGTATTTATTTTATTCCTGTTTTTAGATTTGTTTATTTACTACTAGTTATCAGTAGCTTATAATTTATATGTGTTTGTCCCATATACCAGTCTGATGTTTTGGTTTTACTTATTTTTTTGTTTTGTTTTGTTTTGTTTTAGGTTTAATTACCCTGGATTATTAACTGTCATGTTGTTTTCACTGTTTGATTTTGATTTTCAGGTTTTTGCTTTGGAGATAACCAGGGTTTTTTTTCTTTTTCTTTTATTTTTATTTGACTAGGTTCTTGTATTTAGTGAGGTTTTTGTTTGAAGTGTGGGGTTTTTAAAATTTGTTTGTTTTGTCTTGTACTAATTCTTTTTCCTCTGTTTATTTGATATAACTTTCTTTTTAAAAATCAACCTTCATTCATAGTATTTCTCCACTCTGGGGCTTCCAAACTCACTATTTTCTGACTATTTTTTTAGTTTTCATCATTTGTGTTTTGCATATGTGATCTTGGCTTTCTGGTTTTTGGTTGATTAGCGGTTCATGTTTTACTTTGATTGTTGATTTCATACTTTCTAC
The DNA here is from genome assembly GCF_030254825.1 of Meriones unguiculatus. Classification (NCBI taxonomy): domain Eukaryota; kingdom Metazoa; phylum Chordata; class Mammalia; order Rodentia; family Muridae; genus Meriones; species Meriones unguiculatus. The sequence goes on from NC_083367.1 coordinate 57,339,862, forward strand.
TCGCATATTTTTCATTGTTTTTAATTCTGTTTTTCTAGGTTTTACTTTCTTTTTTTATTAACCTTTTTTATTTGTTTATTTTCAGGATAATTTATAATCATTTTAGGTTTTGTTTTCCTACATCTTTTTCTAATATTTTATCTTTTAGGTAGCCTTTGTACTGATTTTAGCCAAAAATGCCTTTACCTAATAAGGAGTCACCATATCACTACTTCCAGCCCAGACCCGCTGAGGAAGAAAGCTTCCGTTCTCAATATGAAGTCCTAGGTACCATCGGCCGTGGGAGCAATGCCAAGGTCAAGCTGGCTCACCACCGCCTCACGGGCACCCCTGTGGCTATCAAAGTGCTTCTAAAGAAGAAGCAGTGGTGCGAGCTACTCACGTCCGAGGTAGATATACTGATGATGGCCAACCACCCCAACATCGTCTCACTTCTCCAGGTGATTGAGTCTGAGAAGAGAATATACCTCATCATGGAGCTGGTTGAGGGGCAGCAGCTTTACCATTATATCCAAGAGTCTGGCCACCTCCAGGAGGACGAGGCCCGGGAAATATTCAGGCAAATAATAGCAGCTGTGAGCTACTGCCACAAACAGGGTATAATTCACAGGGACCTGAAACCAGACAATATCTTGTTGGACAGCAACGGAAAAGTCAAAATCATCGACTTTGGCCTCAGTACCCAAGTCAGACCAGGACAGAAGCTGAGCCGTCACTGTGGTGCTTACCCTTATGGTGCACCGGAATTCTTCCTTGGTAAACTTTATGATGGTTCCAAGACCGACATGTGGTCCTTAGGAGTTGTCCTATATTTCATGGTGGTTGGGACAGTCCCATTTGATGCTGTCACCATACCAGAGCTGCAAAAGCAGGTTGTGTCGGGGAAGTATGCTGTCCCCTCTGCTCTTTCAGAAGACCTCCAGGACCTGATTAGCCTCTTATTAACAGTCAATCCCAAGCTTAGGCCAAGAGTCTCCAAAGTGATGACCCACCCCTGGCTCAGAAAAGACATGGAAGAGTTCCCTAACCACTGTAAAGAAATGATCCCCAGCTTGCCTGACAGTGCGATTGTTGAAGCTATGCAACATATTGGGTTCCAAGCCCAGGATATTAAAGAGTCATTACAACAAAGGAAATATAATCAGACCATGGCATGCTATAGCTTACTGCAAGAGCAGGCTCAGCAAGGGCATGGCTGCCCAGCCAGGGCTCGGCGCATGAATCCAGGGGTGACCCCATTCCCTTCCCTTGAAGATCCTGCTGCTTTCTCTCTGGCACCAAGGAGGAGGAGAAGTGAGCCCACCCTTAGCACCCTCTGGTCATTCTCCAATGATCAGGTGTCTGCCTATGGCCAGAAAGCTGGTCAAAGGGGAAGTAGGAGAGCCGCTGAGCCTGGCACTCATCTCTTCAGGCCACTACAGGAGTCACCCAGTCTGGACCAAGTCCACCAACGTAGCAGGAGTGCCCCCTGCATTTATTTCACAAGCAGTGAGAGCACCGAAGACAAAAAATGCTCCCCCAATGCCTTGACAGAGGGCAAGTCTGTCCCCAGCCAGGGCCAATACAGAGGCTTGAAGGGATGGGCAAGGAGGATAAGAAATTCCGTGATGAAACTATGTTGCTGCTTTTCCTCGGGAAAGAAACCTCACCAAGAGCAGAACAGAGTCTACCCTCAGAAATGAGGTACATGGAGGGGTGCAGAGAGCAAGAAGCAGGCATTTGCAGGTACCTATGTGCTTTGTGCTTCCCGGTTTGCTCTGTGCTGGTCCCTGTTCTGTCTCTGGCTTCCATTCTCTCTGTCACTCACCACAATTCTTACTTTCTCTAAGTACTTGACCATTCTTCGTCCACCTGGAGTCTTCTCCCCTTTTGTATTTCTCCTTTTCCCTGTGGGGACCCAATATCACTCATGTGTATCCCCCACTAAAAGGTGCTTTTGCTGACCCCATCCCTTCACCAGGACTCCATCTCTCCCTAAAGTCAACAGCTCCCACCAGGTGAGGACTGGAGGACTATGGGCTCAGGGACTTTCCCAGGGGCTACTCCCTAGGACATGTAGCCCTCAATCACAAGAGCCACAGAACAGATTCTTAAGTTTTCAAAAGCAACATCACAATCCATTAAGCCTCAAAACTGATAACCAGCAATCTCATCAACTACATGTCATCAGTATAGTTTCCTGGTCACTGAAGGCCATCAGTCTTCCTGCATGTATGCACAGTTTTTCACATACTGTTTATCTCTTTGTTCCTAACACATAGTGATGCACAGATTTCTACTGATAGCATTCCTAAAAGATTTCTTTCAAATATCTCAACTAGGAAGTGAAAACCGAAGATATGAAATAGTAAGGCAAGCCAAAGCCTGAGACATTATTCTAAGACGTAATTTAACCTACTTTTTAAATTTATTTTGCTCAGAACTAATTATCTTGTCTCTTTCACAGTGTCATCAGCAAATTCTGTCTGGTCCTGCATAAAAACGGGACCTGATTTGAGGCACCTGAACCAAGAAATGACACAGTGGCAGTGGCGGCGGCGGCGGCGGCGGAGGAGGAGGAGGAGGAGGAGGAGGAGGAGGAGGAGGAGGAGGAAGAAGAAGAAGAAGAAGAAGAAGAAGAAGAAGAAGAAGAAGAAGAAGAAGAAGAAGAAAAGGAAGAAGAAGAAGAAAAGGAAGAAGAAGGAGAAAAGGAAGAAGAAGGAGAAGGAGGAGGAGGAGGAGAAAAGGAGGAGAGAAGGAGAAGGAAAGAAGAAGGAGAAAAGGAGAAGAAGTGGCTGAGGTCCTGCCTTCCATGTCGCTGTGGTAACTGCAGACCAACTACACCATGCCGCCAACTGGTTAGGAAAATGGTTAAACTGAACATTAATACTCACAGAAGACACATAAATAGTCCTAGAGAGGATTGTTCTCTGGAAGATAAAGCCAGAATGCACAGCATGCTATGTTCCTGAGAAGGAACACCATCTCCACACCGATGACTGCAGTGTGTCTGCACATGCGCAGATGATATGAATCAACCCTTGCAGTGACGGTGGAGGTGCTGAGATGGTGGAATACTTACTGCAGTAGAGAAGCTAGCATTGGAGAAGCTGAGACAGAGGAGACGCTGAGACTGAGATGCCGACACAACTGCTGAAGATGCTTGAGAGGACTCTCGCGGGAGGGGCCGTGCAGCCAGGGCACCCCCACTAGTGAATCTCACTTAGCCAAATATTTCTTGCAGACCCCTCAGACTTCTCATCTTGAGTAGTGGATCTGCTTCTCAGGGGCTGACTCCTGTCGAACTCTGCACTTGTATTGGTGAATACTGAACGTGAAATGCCTCTTCAATGGCAAGTGCAAAAAGTTCCTCACAGTCAGGAGCCACAGGACATGCACACAGGACCTAAGCTACAACTAATGTTAATGTATAAAGTTATACATACATATTATATATATATTATGATTAATGTTTATATGTGAAAGTACTAACTTATATTTCCATGTGATATTAATAATGATATTAAATACATTTCTATTTAAATGTGCTCTTTGGCTTCATAGAAACTTACCATCTCACATTTGAGGTAGATGTATTCTGAAGCACTTTCATGTTATATATGTCAGTGTGGTGATGAACATGTGTGAGAGCATGTGCCACATCATGGATGTCAGAGCAGTAGTCTCTGCCCTCCCCTTATTTGAGATAATGTCTCTCTGCTTTTCCCCTGAGGTACTCACCTCAGCATAGCTGACTATAAGATTTCTAGGGAATTTCTTGTCTCTATAGCTCATCTCTCTGCAGAAACACTGACGCTATCAATGGGTACCACTTCACTTAGTTTGTATGTGGATTCTGGGGATTCAAACTGGCCCTTCAAAATGACCAGCAAATTTTCTTATGCATGGAGCCATCTCCCCAGGCACACAATTCTTTTTTAATGTTTTATCTTGTGGTTGCTTGTAATGTTTCTATAAGCATGTCAGCCTGTGCTGGTCACACCAACCTGACACCTCCCAATGTCTAGGCAGCCATTACCACAGCCAGGTCCACATTTCAATTTTTGTGTGTGACTGAACACACAGGTTTGCCTTTCTATGTCTAGCTTCTACTTTATACACCATCCCTGGTTCCATCCATTTGCAAAGGATGGCTGGCTTTCTCATGTCTAAAAGCAACCCATTGTGTAGATAATATATTTGTCTGTTGACCCATTGATGCTCTCATTGGTGGTCCAATTGATACTGTTATATCGATGGTATGCAAGAACTCTGTTACTGTTTTTTTTTTCTTCATCGTCACATGCACTTGTTATTTTTTTTGCAGTCATTTTACTGCAAGTTATAATCTCACTAAGAACTGTGTGTAAATTCATGAAGACTTAAGGATGTTGAACAACTTTCCCAATGTTCACTGGCTATTTTTAAGCCTCCTCTTTAAAATTCTGTAGTCACAACACTAGCCATGTTTTCAAATCGAACTTTGTGTTATTAAGCTCTGTGAACTCCTGTATTCTCTATGTTCTCCCATTGGCAAAGCACATTTGTCACCCATTGGGATCTTGGACACAAGGTTGTGCTGACTGGCCAGGATGGCCTTTGTACTGAGGTAACTGGGGATCCCTTTTGAGGTTGTTAAGCTCATTAATAAAAAAATTCAAAAGAGGACCAAAAGCAAAGTGCCAGGGCAGGCAAGCAGTAAATATTTGCAGCTGCCCACCGGAGGCTGATAAGAAAAGATCATACTGTTTGAGTTAGGCATGGAGGTCACACACATGGCAAAAGGGCAGCCAAGTGATGGGCAAAGTGAGAAAGTGTTTAAAAAAAGTTTCAAAGGAGAGAAAAGATACTTGGGCTCTGGTGAGGATCCAAAACAATGAGACAGAAGAGGAGGAGGAAGAGGGAAAGCTACCCTCATAGGCAGACAGAACCAAGAGAAGTCCCAGCAAATCTGCAGTGGCTTTCCTGGGGTGTGAGAATCCTGGAAAGGACCTGCTAAAGAGCTAACTATCCCTCCTATCTCTTTAGCTTGGCTTAAAGTGAACCTGCCTTTCCTAAGGGTTTTTGTTTTGTTTTGTTTTGTTTTTATTTGTTTGTTTGTTTGTTTTTTGCTAGGTCTTTGACCTGCTCAACTGGACTGGGTCTTAAGAGAAGAGAGTCACTTGTATGTTTCTTCCCAGAGGAAGAGTCCATTCTTTGGGTGGGGCAGCAAGGACTCTTCCTTAAATGGCCTCCAATGCTATAGTAACAAGGTGAGTAGGCCCAGAATACCAGAAGAAACACATTCTTAGGCTGGGATCTGAAATTAAATCTACAGAAAGACGGAAAAGACATAGAGGAGAAAGTAAACTAGTGACACAGTGTTCTCTATGCTTCTGCAAAAGAAGAGGGCCATCTGGGAAGGAAAAGGACAGTGTCTCGTTAAGAGAATAATTATTCCTCCCACTCCACAGTGAGGTATCTTGGGATGTCAGTTCTGCATCCTGGGCTAGGTGTGGAGCTTCCTATTTTGGTTTTGATTGATTTGTTTCACCAGAGAAAATGAGCTTTTCCTTCATGGATGTCAACAAAGCCCTGAAACTTCTACCTTTTAAAATGGTAATTGAAATTCTCAAGAGCCACTTTCTTCCCTTTCCAGGGAAAAGAGAAGTGGAGTTCAAAGTCCCTGAGAGAGGCCTGCACCAGCAGACCCTCCAACCAGGCAACTTGGAGGATAACATCTGAGGGCAAAATTGCAGGCAGATGCCTCCATAGCTGCAGCATCTACCTGGGCTTCTCAAACTAGTGGAGTTGCTTATCCATGTCACCCCTTGTAACCTTCCTCTGTGTCCTGTCTGAGTGTTCCTTTGTGTAGGGTTGCCCACCATTCTGCATTAGAAATCACTCCAAGCACTCCATAGTGACCTTATTCTCTGTGAAGCCCTGACCTTCCAGGAAGGTCACATTCCAATCAATACATGAATTTGATTTGCAATATTTTGCTCTACCCAGCTCAAGATTGGCAGACAAGTGGAGCAGGACCGGGCTTTACCTACACACACACACACACACACACACACACACACACACACACACACACATTCTCTGCCTCAGTTTGCCCATGTAAGGTGAGAATAATTATATCCTTTTCCTGATTTAAGGAGAAATCCATCAGCATGGAATCAGCAGCCTTTCACTGCATTTGAGAGCTCACCACAGCCCCCCATCTGTGTCATGCTTGCAAAAATTCCTCACAGTGGAACATTTAAAAATTATCATCATTATTACTATCATTTATTACAATTTATTCAATTTGTAGCCTGGCTGTGGCCACCTTTCTCATCTCCCAATCCCACACTAACTCCATCTTCTCTCCCTATGGCCCTCTCCTAGTTCACTGATAGGGGAGGTCCTCCTCCCCTTCTATCGGACCCTATTCTATCATGTCTCATGAGCATCGGTTGCATTGTCTTGCTCTGTGGCCTAGGCAAGGCTGCACCCACCGGCCGAAGGTGATCAGAGAGTCTGCCACTGAGTTCATGCCAGAGCAAGCCCCTGCTCCCCTACTAGGGACCTTACATGGAGACTGAGTCTATGGGCTACATCTGAGCTGGGGTTTTAGTTCTTCTCCATGCATTGTTCTTGGTTGGGGTATCATTCTCTTCCGGGACACCAGGGCTCAGTTTGTTTGTTTGGCTCTGTTGGTCTCCTTTTGGAGCTCCTGTCCCTTCCAAGTCTTTCTATCTTCCGCTTTTCCCCCTGCACTCTGTCCAAAGTTTGGCTAAGAGTCTCAGCCTCTGCTTTGATGACTCCATCAGTAAGTCTTTCAGAGGACCTCTCTGGTAGGCCCCTGCTCCGTTCCCAGTCTTCTTCCAATGTCTATCATGTTTGCCCATCTGAATGAGGACTGAGCATTGCATGCCAGTAGGATTTGTTGAAGGAGGCAGAGACAAGAGGATCTACAGTTGGAACCTTTGAAAATAACATGTCTTTAATCTGAATGTGATAACCTGACCTAGGAGAGCTATGTGTGTGGAGAGCTATGTGGTTCCAGGAGAGACGGGGTTAGGGGATATAAAATTCAATTTGCATTAAGTCAAAAATGAAATAAGTTGTTGGGTGATAATTTAGTATTGTTGACAAGTGCTCCACACTGAAGGACAGACCCAGGCAGGCAAGAAAGGCGGCCAGATCTCAGCTGGCAGACTTTTTTTTTTTTTTTTTTTTTTTTTACATTTCACAAGTATGTTGGCTCTTCTCCCAATGAAAACAACACTACAGCAGGTCATTTATTTCACATGTGTAATCGTGAGAAAATGCAAGCATGGGGAATAGTCACCTCCCAAGAGCTAGATAGAAAATGTCAAGGTTTTAGAGAGCCATCAAGATATCGCCATGTTCCTCAGGCTATGCTGTGCTCTGTCTACACGATGAGTGCAACTACAGGTTTCTGTGGCTTTGGAAATGTGACCTGTAACTTTGATCGTAGTTACTGAGAGAATCCAAGGTTTGTGCTTGATCATCAGGGCACATCCTTCATACTGCTGAAGATGTGGGGACTTGAATGGGACGTCATAGTAAATGGCACTAGCAGTGTTCTCTTCTCTTTGAGATGTGTACCTGGTGCATATGACCTGTTGTATATCCTCTGGGTATGGGGATACACAAAGGGAGTCAGAGGTGAGGCACAGGTGCCTGGACCATTGTACTGGGCTCTGTGTCCCTGCTGAAAAGCATCTGGGGCTGTTTTTCCTGTGGCCATGCCTTGCTGGGATTGGAGGGTCAGTTAACTAACCATTCCCTGCACAGGATTGCACCAAATGGCATGGGAGGGAGGTGGGGTTTCAATCCCTTATAATGAAGGAGAGACTTGAACAATATGTTCTTCCTCTTGTTGTCCACTTTCAAAGGAGGCAGGTTCCAGAGAGATACCGTCACATCTGGCTGGGGACAGGTGGGAGCCCTCAAGGCCTGCCTCTTCTGCAATAGTCTGTGAGTGGTTGGCTACTCCTGTTGAGGTTTGAGGACAGAGTATGTGAGTCACCTGATACCATTGTCACACAAGGATCACCGAGCTGAACTCTCATCTCTTGTGTTCTCTTACCTAACAACCTACAGCTGCATGTGTTGATTCTTTTTAGAAGCCTCTATGGCACTTTTAGAGCCTTCCAAAGATGAAGGAACTTACAGGAGACAGTTTCCCAAGCAAGACAAACCCCAAGAGTGACTGTGAAGTGTTTGGTTTCCAAGCATGGTGTTGTGGTAGAGGTATGTGCTCCCCACCCAGGGAGGTGACAACAGTGAGGTCAGCTCTTGGGCTGAGTGCTGTTGAGGCCAGCCCTTCTCCTGAGGAGTCAGGAGGCATTTACATTCTCTCATGCGAGAGATAAAACATCCTCTTAAAAAAATGCAAGTGAAATCATGAAACACCCACATCCAGCGGCTGAAGATGATAAATTACTTCCAAAAGTGCTTCTGGGTCCACAGAGACCCAAGGTCAAGGCCCACTTCCCCAGCCCAACTCAGGAGCAAGCCTTGTGGAAAAGATGGCCTTTCAGGAAGTCTGAGGGTGAGCGAGAGGGTCCTGTGGTTCAGGGTTTCCAGGGTGGCCCACTAGGAGCTTTCATACAGAAGACTGTGGAGAGGAACAGAGATTGAGCCCTAATCTTCAGAGGAAGGGCAGAAATCAGTGGCCTCTCCTTCAGCATGAGAAACTAAAGCTGCACCTAAACTCTCTCTGAAGCCACCTACAGGAAACACTCTAAGATATACAAAGCGTAGCCCACTCTCAGTTTTCCAAGTCATACACTGGCATAAGGCCAAAAGCCCAAAACTTGTCTAGCCTCTGCACTGACCAAATGCCCTGAATCTAATGAAGCAGTTTCCACCCAGTTCCTATACCTTCTATGTGACAGTCCATGTACTCACCCAAGGAGCAGAGGCTGAGAATCAGCAGAGACCAGACTCACGGTGATATTGGGGCTGGAAACTGCCTGTGTTTTCCCACTGGAGCTGGGAGGGCCACATGGCAGATTCCAGCCTGGCTTTCATGTCAGCCCCATCAGACTCAGACACTGCTCCACACTCCAAGATCTGCCTCAGTTATCAGCTTCGTGCTTGAGAAAGGGTAGCAGGGATTCCTTCCTCCAAGGGTTATTTTGAGGTGAACAAGTCCATACATGTGGGGCCCGCGTGGGAAATACTTGATAAATGACTGTTGTCATCATCATCATCATCAATGACAACCCACACACACATACACACGCACACATATTCATCTCTATCATAAGAACCTATTGCATGATATTCCCTGAAACTATGGAGTTCAACAAAAATCTAGAAAGAAAAGGAAAGCTAAGGGAGAGGACTGGATAGAGTTAGTTAAAAGAAAAAGGTGTGTTCTTGAACCAATCTCCAAAGATGGGAGTTGTGGTTCATACCTTTTACATCAGCACCCAGTTTGCTGAGGGATGAGGATCACCAGAAGATCAGGGCCAGCCTGAGCTACGTGGTGAGCTCTGGAATAGCCTGGACTCCAAAGTGAGATCCTGTCCTACTAGGGAGACACATCCACTAAATCCAGTCATCCCAATGGACATGGGCTGTTACACACACACACACACACACACACACACACACACACACACCAATGTGACAGAAGCATACCACTGGGTACAGATGTCACCTGTGGGCCTCTAGACAAATATGCCCACTGGATGCGTGTCTCACAAGACAGAAGTGTCCCATTACACATACACTTGATTCACATACCTCACTGAGTTGATGTGACACAGTACACACGCATTCCACTGGACACACGTGTTTCACGAGATCCAGACTTGAGCTGTTGGCACACTTTGGCCTTAAGTTTAGTGTCAGGGGTTGGTCTGAAGCTTGTGTTTTGATGCTAATTACTGGCACTCAAGATCTGGATACTGCCCGGATATACCTGTCCTTGTTGTCAAACTCTGCCTAAGACATTATACCTGATGGGTTGATTAAAAGGCCTGAATCCCAGGCAGAGCATAATGGGGTAGGCATGGCTAAGGGTCCTGGGTTTCAGGTTCAAGAGAATTATGGGAAACAGACAAATGGGAAGACAGGAGGCAGGAGGACGCCACGATGGGTTATCATGGAGACAGAACCACGTGGGCTGGGAGGAAGGGCTCCAAGGATGGCGTGGATGGAGAAAACACCAAGATGAAAAATGAAAGCAAGTATTTATAAGATTATGGATGGGAGGTAGCCTAGATTGGAATGGTTAAGGCAGGTGGCATTGGATGGGGGCTGGGAGATGGATGGGGAGGTTATGGAGAGTACAGGTAGAATATTTGCCCAGCACAGAGTGAATAAGGCCATTATGAATTCTAACATGTGTCTGAGTCTTATTATTTACGATAGTGATTAAATAATACCACCATAATAATCATAGGGCAAATAATAATAAACAGCCCAACATCATGTTTATTTACAACAACAGTTTAGCTTGAATTGGCTCATGAAATGATGGCGTATTCTCCTGAGATAAAACCCTCAATTTGTACTACTTGAAGGAAAGCTTCTTTTCTCAAACACATGCTGCATCCTAAATAGGTTTCTGTGGTGGCCTAGCTGACTCTGGCCTACCTATGCACCATAAGCCTTGCTTTCCCTCTACCTGGAATTCTCCTCTTCTTACTCCACTTTTGAGAATCACTCACAACCATTCAGCTCGAAAGTAGCCAGCTCTGTGTAGGACTCCCCTAGCACTTTGATCAGCCTGAGTACCCCATCTTTCCTGGCAGAACCCCACCCCTTTCTGGCTACACAGTATACTTGGGGCCATGTCATTTCCCTCCTTCTCCCCGGTTCTTTTCATTGGTATGTCATCTTGACCATGGGGATGTGGGAACACTGGAAGACATGATTGCTCCCTGGGGTCCCATAGCAGCTTTTATAAAAGGAAAACAGAGTCAGGAATGAGAGTTTATTTTTGTCCAGCTGGGAAGGGCAGGAGCCCTTGTGTGGTCCATGATGCTTTCCACAGTGGAGGGAACCCCAACTACACATGACTATGCTGAAATCCTGAGGAAGTAGTGCTAGAAAGAGAGAACATGCCTGGTTCTGTCTGCTCACCGCTCTGGCTCTGAGGATCCCTGGCCCTGAAGGAGACAGCATGCTGGAAGGGTGCTGCCACCCAAGGAATCTGAACAACCCAAGCAGCTCTTACAGGGACACCACTAGAGAACCACCACTCCACCATGGAGCAAGACATGGAGGCTGACAGGCCACCTCATCTGTGGGAGTCTTCGTGAGGGATACTGGGTTCCTATATCCATTTGAAATGCCTTCCATGGACAGGAAAGCAATGCTATGGCTGCTGCTGTTCTGGAAGGGAATGTACGGTATCTTTAGATTAGTGCAGGTGAAGGCAGTTCATACATGTTGTATTCATACAATATGACAGCGCATATGGGAAGTTTCTGCTAGGAGGGCCTCATGTGAATGAGGCTGGGTAGCTGATGTCCAAACGTGGGTGGGAATGAGGACAAGGATGTATTATCATGACAGCATGAGAAAGATGGAAAATGACCAGAGGTGTCCTGCACCCAGAAGTGACTCCAGGACCCTGAGGAAGTATTTTCTTAGCCTAGAGTCTGCACTGAGGGTGGAAGAAGCAAGAGCCCTTGCTCCTCTGCTGAGAACAAAAGGTAGGGCCCCTTGGAGACCCTCATATCTGAATGATGGTCCTACTGACTACTCTTGTCCTCAGGGCTAAAAAGGAAGCTATGGTGAGGGCTGGTTCATGTGATGCCGTTTCTCCAGGACTGTGGAGTAAAGAAGGGTGGGGATTCCACAGGATTTAATCATTAGAGGAAAAGGCACAAGAGAGCCATGGGCCTATGGGAAAAAGAGAATACCTACTGGTAGGTCTGCCTACCCTCCCCACAAAGGTCCCGACTTACCAAAGTGCCCAACAGTATAAATTAGTGGACATTTTGTCATCCCATCCATCCCCAGCTTGAATTAATATGCATAGGACAATAGCAAATGTCCTTTAAATTCTTGTAAAAATTTCCTAATACCAGTATTCTGACCATTATAATATATCTTTTTGCAAATTATTTATAGCTAAAGAAGTTGATGGCCAACAGGAAACCTATTTTTGGAATTCCATTCCTGGGCAGAAATGCGTGGCAGAAAAAGCATGCTTCTTTTTTATATAAGGTTAATAAACTATCTTCCCACTCACCTCAGCAGCCTGGGCCTATGGAGAAGCACAGGATCTGGAGCAGGCATGGACAGTCAGCTTAGGCTCTCAGACTGAACTCCTGCTGGAATCCTTTCACAGCCCTGTGATGTGGTAGATGGCACAGACTTCAGCAGTCAGACAGGAAGCTGAAGCCTGGATCAGCTACCTGCTGTGAATAGTCATTTGTGGTGTCTTCATTGTATAAAGTGGCCTGATCAGGAATCACCGGAGACTTCAGCTTGTCCCCTGGTGACATACAGAGTTAGACTCTCCTGTACCTGTGCCCATAAAATGTCCATCTGTCAATCAGGACAAACCATGTCCTGTTTGAGTTTCTCTTTAAAACCCTGTTAGTGAGCATTGCTGATTTGATACTACACTTAAACCCAACAGCAGCAAACCTAAGCTGTGATGAGACCTTGCCAACGTGAGTGCTGTCTCCATGAATTTCAGTGTGCTCTTGGGAACATGGGATTCATCACCGAGCCTGGGCCTGATCTAAATAGCACCAGCAAGATAAACCACAACAGCTGCAAACATTCAAGAATGCTACACTAAAAAGAACCGCTCCTCTCCTTCCTGGGCTAGGAAGCCTTTCCGAAAGAAGACCCATGAGTACTCTGCACACCTGTCCACCCAGTACAGGAAGCTCAGTGTCTGCCAGTTCACAGTCGAAAACATAGCAGAGCATGTGCTTAAACTGTAAGAGATGATACACAAAAACATGTGAATCAACTCTACTTGCTGAGAGAAACGGTGGACACAGCTCTACCCTGAGGCTGCCCTAGTGTCTGTTGGTGTGTGTGTGTGTGTGTGTGTGTGTGTCCATGTGGGTCTGCTTTCATGTATCTGCATGTGTGTGTTTCATGGGTGTATGTGTGTGGTGCATGTGTGTGCATGATTGTGTGAGAGTGTATCTGTGTGTTGACATGGGTATGTTTGTGTGTGTGTGTGTATGTGTGTGTATCTGTGTTTGTTGGTATATAAGCAGAAAAGCAGCCCATGAGGCAACTGTGGAGATGTGAGTCCCTCACTCCCAGAAACATGGTAGAAATCTGTACCTTGTCTCTGTCTGTGGAAATGCTGCGTTATCACTCTCCTATCTGAGGACATAGAGTCACAGGACAGAGGCTGGTGCTCTGATCTCTTGTCATCCTGAGCTTAGGCAAGTGCAGAGAGAGGGCAGACTTCTCTTTCCTCTCTAAATCTCTAGGGTGGGACCATGTCCATTAGGTGAGGCTCCAGGTCGCACACAGGGCTCGCTGCTCTTATACCCTAGCTCTCTTCTTTTAATCCAATGTAGGAAGGTCTCTGTGCAAGGGTGCAGCTGCCAGGCCAAAGGGCACATGCAGTGTAATTTAGCAGTGACTGCCAAGTGTGTGAGCCAGCTTTCTGTCACTGTGACAGACACCTGAGAGGAACCACTCCAGGAATGGGGGTGGGGTGGGATCTTGGCTTGTGGTTTCAGCTCCAGGTTAGCCAGATCCATTGTCGTGTGCCTGAGACAAAATGGTATTTAAGGCAGTGGGGAGATGTGGTCAAATGGCTCATGCCTGAGTGGCAAGGAAATGGGGAGAGGCCAGGCAAGAGAGATACCTGAAGGTGAAGCTTCTAGCCACCCACTTCTTCCACCAGGACGACCCTCTCAAGAGTCCACTCAAATGTTGAGTTCATCCGTAGAGCTAAGCACATTTAACCTTTTGACATTGTGATGTGACATCATCTTCTACAAACTTCACACTTGAGAACTGGACAATCAGGATATGGAAAAAAATCGGAATATTCTCATTTTCAGGAAGCTTTTGATTTTCTGGATCCCGTTCATAGCTATCCTCAGCTCCAGGTGGCCTGTAGCTTACCAGGTGGACATGCGTGGAATGACTGTTATAAGGGCATCACCCTCATGATCCAGTCTCTGGAAATGGACTGAAGTATAGGCCCAGGTATGGATTTCACTAGTTCCCTAGGCTGCTCTTCATCCATCCATGTTGACAGTCAACTTTGGCCATGATGTCAACTGATCTTCAAAAACAGGCAACTCCTTCTCCCCAGAGAGTTACAAAGGCACCACCTATGTCCATCCTTGTGACACAGGGCAGATTTCAAACATTGTGAATTTTGGGGTGAACATGGACAACAAACCATTGTAATAGAAATTTTAAAGTAGTGAGCCCAAGCCATTCCCACATTCAGTGATCACTTGCTGGCTACATCTTGCTGTCCAGTGTTTATTGCTGTGTTTCTTTACAGACGTGTCTGCTACAGCATGGTCTAGTGCTTTGTATTTGATTGTTAATTTATTTGCTCCCCGGGGTCTGCTTGCTGTCTTTTATGAGCAGACTATCATGTGTCAGAAGTGATGTTTATGATTCTTGTCTCCAAACTTATCCCTGATTGGTTAAATAAAATGTCTTACCTTGGGCAGACAGAAGAGAGATAAGGTTCTAGGCCTTGGAAGACAAGGATCATGGGAGGGAGAGGCAGGAAGAGACAGGTGGAGGAGAGGACAAGAGAGAGCAGAGTCTCGGTTGGTTAACATGAACAAAGAGTGTGGCTGGGAGGAGCCTGCTTTGAGGATCAGTGTTGGCGAGAAAAGCCAAGATGAGAAGCCTGTGCAAGTATTTGTGGGAATATTGAGTGGGAAGTAGCCCAGCCAAGAATAATTAAAGCAAGTGTCATGGGATGTAGGCCTGGGAGCTTAGGGGTTATATTCTGCCCAGTTCCAGTATATAGGCATGTTAAGATCTAACAGGTGTCTGTATTTCTTATTGATTGATACCGGGTGAAATAATCACTGTCATGATAATTATATGGATTGATAGTAGATATTAATAACCAATTCTCCACAACAAATATCTCTTTGCATTTCTCTCCCATTTTCATCCCGCTCCCCTGTTGATTGCTGTATCCGTGCTATACATGCTGTTATCTGTGCTATAAACCCTCCTGGATAGAGTGACGTTTGTGTTTGATTTTTTTCCTTGTCTGCAATACTTCTACTTGTGCAGTGAATATTGATGACCCCTCCCCCTTTTGTTTTGGAATTTTTTTTTTGTCTTCTCTGTTCAAAATCATTACCGTTTTCTAGTATTTCTTGGTTTGACTATCGAAGGTCAACCTGTTGTCCAGCTGATCTTAGTATGAAGTGTGCTGAGATTAAATCCAAGTCTATGTCATGTGTTCCATCCATCTTTAAGACCCTTGAACTTCTGAAGAAGAAGGAATACAGGTGAAGAGGGATGGGGAAGGGGAGCAAGAAGAAGAGAGGAAGAGAGGGAGAGCTTGAGGAGGGTGTGTTGTAGAGGAGAAAAAGGAGGAGGAAGATGCCTGTTTGCTACTGTGGTATATTTCCTGTAATTTAGAAAACCAGTGTGCAGGCCACGCTGCTGGGGACGACACCCACCCACTCTGCTGGGCCATATCCTGACAACTACATTTGGCCAGGACTTCTCTGTATGAGGGTGCTTTTAGCAACTGACAGCGTATTTGCATGTGTGGAGGGCCCTCTGCTGGACGCACGGAGAGTAGAGCTGCAGAACAGCTGAATCTGTTTACTTGGTTGACTCTTCACATAGAGATGTCTCCACTTGTGTTGCAGGAACACACAGTGAACCTCCCCCTCGAGCACTGTGTGAGATATAAGGTACTGTCTTCTTCCAATAACTGAAACTTTTCCTGTGAACAGTGGCTCTTTTTCTTCCACAGGCTCCAGAACCTTCTTTCCAATTCCCTCTTGTATTCCCAGGGTTTAGTTAAAAGTTATCCTGGTGGTCTTAGTTATACTGCAAGCAATGAAGTGTGTTTGAGGTTGAATTCAAACCCATGTTATGTACTCTCTGTGCATTTCAGATCTCAAGATACATCGTAAGACGTAAGGAAGAGCCAGGTAAAGTGGTGCCTGCCTGTAATCCCACTCCGGGAGGCAGAGGCAGGCTGATTTCTATGAGTTCCAGACCAGTGTGGTCTTCAAGGTTAATCCAGGATAGCTAAGGCTACACAGACAAACCCCATCTCGAAAAATCAAGATGAAGAAGAAGAGGAGAAGGCAGAGGAGAGGAAGAAGAAAAAAGAAGAAGAGAAGGAGGGAGAGGAAGAAGAAAAGGAAGAGGGCCAGAAAGGTAGATAGATAGAAAGAGGGCGAGAGAGACAAAGAAAGAAAAGAAAGAAAGAAAGAAAGAAAGAAAGGAAGGAAGGAAGGAAGGAAGGAAGGAAGAAAGAAAGAAAGAAAGAAAGAAAGAAAGAAAGAAAGAAAGAAAGAAAGAAAGGAACAGAGGAGGCTGAAGGAGGAGGTTAGGGAGGATTCCGAGCTCTGCAGGCCCTCTGTGGCCACTCACACAGCACTAGCCCTTGGGGTGATCAATGTGTTTCACTCATATCAGGCCGTTGGACCAACTGAAACGCATACGCTCAGTTGATATATATGAAAAAGAGTAGAGTTGCTGTTGGGGCAATATGGAGGTTCCTGGGCCTCTCAAAGCAGCCAGGTCCAGCAAGCTTACCTTGACTTTTGAGGCCTCTAGTTGGCTGAGCCTAATGGACAGGCACCTGTCAGCTTTGAGTTGAGTCAGCCAGGGCCAAAGGTGGTCTTTCTCAAAATTCCAGAGTGCCCCCACCCTGAGTGTGAACACTCTACACTGTCTAAGAGGATTGGGGCTTGCCACAGAATGCCATTGCTGAGGTGGTTGGCGGTGTCTGAGGAAAATCAATCACAGTGGGAAGTGTCAGGACGAGGATGTCCTCTGAATCCACAGAGTCAAAGTCCAGCTCATGGGCATACATTCTGTCAACACTCTCCTGAACCGAGGGCTTGTCCAACGTACAGTCCAGAATGTCATACTCCAAATCCCCTAGAGTCAGGCTCACACTCCACAGCTGACAAACTCCATGTATGCCTTTCCTGAGTCACACTGAGATTGTGCTTGTGGCGCAGCACATACTGATGGGGACTGCCCAGGACTGTCACTCCAAGCTGGTAAGCCTTCCCACCCCCTGCAATACTCATTGTCACCACTGGGAAGTGCTGTTGTGACTTTCTTCATACAGACAAATGCTGACTTCCCTCCTGGAAAAAGAAAATAATGAAGCAGTACCTGACCTTCACGGAATGACCAGGCATGAGGCATGAGAAGAAAAGTCCCTGTTTTCATCTCTGCAAAGAGGTGACCTGAAGTAATCGGTTTCCTTCTACCCTGTCCTTGTGAGCAAAGCCCCTTCGAAACGGCTGGTCCACGTGTTCTTCATTTCTACCTTCTTCTGCTGTTCATTCAAGCCCTTGGGCTCTGCTCATCCCAACATGCCCATCAGTGGAACACACATCTTCTCAGTTAGGAGCTGTAGTGTTCTTTCAAGCAATTCCCACCATCCCCTTCGGAGCAGTAGCCAGCGTTTCTATGCTCATGAAGGCCGCTGCATGAAACTAACACACACCTGTCCCATCGTTGCAGCCAGGATGCCAGCCAGCCTCACTACACTTACCCCAGGTCCCTGCCCCATTGCGTCCACCCTATACCTGCCCAGGAGCCCCTGCCACAGGGTACCTGCCACAGGTCCCCGCTCCATTGTGCCCACCCTGCTGCTCATTCCTCCAGTACCTGCTCACTGTGCTGAAGCGGCTTCTGCTTTCTGCATCAACCAGAATCCACGGTCTTTGGTGATTCCAAGTAGAAATTTCCAGAGCTTCATCCCCTCGACTCTCTCAATCATTTCTCCTAGCTGGTCACATGGAAGCAAAGAACATTTACCTGGCAGCAGAAATTAGACTGTCCTCCCGGGCTATCAGGACCCCTGGAGTCCTAATGAGATGGTCTACTCTAACCCAGATATGTGATATAGGGATGGCAGGTAGGCCTTGACTTTGAACAAGCCAAGGACTGTGCCTCTGCCCACACACCCGGCACCTTAGCCTAACTCTAGATGTCATATACCCTGAGAGGTAAAATGTGATATTGTGGCCCGGTGCACATCCCTACGTACAGGATGCTTTCTGCAGCTATGCACAAGGGTGCTTAAACAGGACAGTTCAACCTCCTGAATATTCTCTGCCTGCCCGGTCCCTTGCTGTCCTCTCTGCCTGGTGAGCTGAAGATGGGAGTGTTAGGTCCACATGAAGCAGATCTTTGAGGACAACTGTCCCGGATCCCCATGCTAAAATTCAAGTCAGGACTGCCCTCAACCTAAATATCAACCTGGCAGTGCCAGGAACACAAATTCAAAAAACCTCTGCCCCACAGGGACCCACTGCCTCCTGTGCAGCACTGAGAGTCAGCACACACAATTCCCCTGGGCATGCAATGCCCCCTGGAAAAATCCTCTGTTGAGGGCAGGAGAGGCCTCAAGAGAGTGAACTGCCCAGCCAGAATGCGACACTCAGAACCACTCCCACAAGCTCACAGCTCTCCTGTGAAAGGGCTTTGAGGAGTTCCCAAAACTCAGAACAGGGTTCCACAAGCAAGTGCCGGTTACCCTTGGATAACAAACAGTTCCTGAGGGAGACTCCAGAGATACTGGATCCAGTCACAAACAAGAATTATGTTTATGGGGTTACACCGCAGGAATCTTCTGAGGAGGGCATGATTGACAGCCTGGCCAGCAACAGTTCTCCTGGTAGCATGAGGTCACCCCACAGTGTGAACAGTATCTGTCAGATCAAGCAGACAGCCTAGAGGCTCTTGTATTCTCAAGAGCATGAAGCTCATGTGTTGTGCTGGGAAACCTTGAAGCTGGGAAGAGAACAAGTACGTCCTTCCAGGAAAGGTGGCAAGGACCTAGAGGAGAGAAGCTACGGTTCCCGTTAACTGTGGATAGGACACAGCGCTCTCCACATAACCTTGAACTCAGGGAGGCAGCCTGTGAGAGAGCTTTTCCCCAGAAGCACGTGTGCATGCCTCTCCAGCCCTCTCAGTAAGTCAGGCCCTCGGGGGGTCTTCAGGGCCAAGAATTCTCACTTCCCAGCAATGTGAAGAACAAAAGTCATAAAGTATTTTAATGTGCAGTAAATGTAACTGATCAGTATCTGAGCATGATGATTGATTTCATATTAAATGTAAATACCTTAAACTTAGACGTAGTAGTTTCCTCTTAAATATAAATGAATGCTAGTATGTGTCAGGCACATGACAGATGTTCAGCAATTGGCACTCACCATGCTGCTTTAGACAGAACAATCTGGAATCCTCTCACAGAGAG
Source organism: Meriones unguiculatus (assembly GCF_030254825.1). Classification (NCBI taxonomy): domain Eukaryota; kingdom Metazoa; phylum Chordata; class Mammalia; order Rodentia; family Muridae; genus Meriones; species Meriones unguiculatus. The sequence continues at coordinate 57,359,237 of NC_083367.1, forward strand.
AAACAGACCCTGGACAGGCGGCTGCAGCCAGAACTTGTGTTTCCAGGACACCTAGCCAACGAGATGATGGAAGAAAACTGCTGCCTCCAGGGGGCCTAGAACAAGCCCCCTTCCACCTTCCCATCTCAGCTGATAACCGGAAACACAGCAGCCCTGTGCTTGTCTCTGGAGGCACACAGACCCAGGCAGAGAAGCCCTTCCATGGCCGTATTCAGCCAGCTCAACCACTCTCTATCATGGAATGTCTCTTGTTCCCCATCCTATGGCTGAGTCCCTGAGGCAGGGGTGCTCGGCACAGTTATTCAGAGATAACTGGATAAGGGTCCCTGTGCTGGGGCCAGGCAAGAGTCCCCACCCGGCATGGGTCCTGGGACTGTGACCCTCAGAGCTATTAGCCCATGTGAACCTCTCCACATAGCCCCATTGCACTGGTTCTTCCAGCTCATGTCCTTGTGCAACTCATGGTGGGTCCCCTTTTGTAGGGGCATTTAAGGTCACTCCCGGGTCCTATAGACAGGTGGGATGGGAAATGGCGCACAGCTGAGTATGGCAGACAAGCCTGTGCACACGTCAGATACACGGTTTGTGTGAGGCCCTCTAAGTCCTCCCGGGCAGATCTGTACCAGGACTTCCCCTGGGAGCCTTTGTTTCTGTTACCTACACAGAGCAAGTATCAATTTCCAAGCCCACCCCCTGCCCAGGACAGGTTCTGGCAGTGCGCTGAGGGTCTGGGGAGAACTGCCCATCCTCCAGGCTTCTCCACTGCTTAGAAGACATTCATCTCCTTTATGAATGAGAGCTAAGGTGTGTAGGATTCTATAAGAGAGCCTTCTTGAGAAGCAGGGTGCTGGGAGAGCTGTGTACTGCAGATCCTGCAGAGTTGAACGATCAAAGAGTCTGGAGTTATCTGGCAATTAGCATCCCTTGGCCTCAAGGGAGAAGGGAACTTAGGACTCTAATCCCAGCCCAGTCCTGCTCTACATGACTGTAGAGTTCCTGCTTTCTGTGATGTTCAACAGTCACCCTCAAATGCAGGCAGCAAGGCCTAGATTACTAGGGGTCGGGGCCTTCCCGGTCTGAGGGTCAGTCATTTGCTGACAGGTTTCCACTGAGAGAAGATAAGAAGTAGGCAAAGGGAGGGAGGAGGGAATCAGGCAATGGTCAGGGAAATCTCGGGTCTCTGACTGACTAGCAACCAGGTGTTGCTTTATTTATACAGGATTCACAAAACAAGGATGAACTAATGATTATCCCAAAAGTACAGATTATGTGTTTGATTTTTCATTACATGTCCAGGTTTACAAATTTACTTACAATTAGGAAATACAAACAGAACAGATTATTATTATTATTATTATTATTATTATTATTATTATTTTATTAATATAACTTCAATATAAAGACTCTAGAAACTGTGTTCTCCAAAGCAAACACATTTATTAGATGACAGCCAGCTTTTAGCCTGGCAGTTTTTGCAGTCTGAAAGCACTCCGGACAAACAGAAAATATTTGAACTGGTCTTTTTATGAACAGCAAATATTAATACTTAACTTCTTTTACTATATGTTTCATCACCTACACTATAAAGTAGGAAAAGTTTATTTTAGTCAATCTATCTTGATGACTGAGTTTTATTCCTCTAGGGGTTTACCTTGTATGATCCCATATCTTTACATTCAGAGAGCTCTAAGCCTGTAATAAAAAGAGACCTTGAATCTGTAACCTATTCTCATGGGCAGTCAGAGCTTCTCAATTGTCTCTGTTTACCCTGCACCAATTACACTGTTTGAGTTTGTTCAGGGGCAGATGCCCCAAGAAGATTCCTCATCTAGCTATGTGCTTACCTGTGCTTAATGATCTCCAGAGCATAAGGAAGACTTCCAAATAGTGGCCAGATAAAGTTCATTTTAGAATTTTTCTAAAAAGTCTCAGACTTAATTTTCTCAGGAAGAAAACCAAAATGAGTCATAATTCAGGAAGTCTCCAAGAATGCAACACACAAAGAACAAAACCCAAAAATGAGAGAAAGAATGACAATGATTGCAGCAATCTGCTCAGCTTTGCTGGAACTGTGTCAAGCAGCTGTGCTTTTCATGCCTCTTACTGGTTCACAGTGGATATGGCTGTGCCACCAGGAAGTTTCCCCAGCTCCCCTGGCCTGAAACTGCCCTGCGATCAATGCTAAAATAAAGGAGGCAGGGAGTCAGTGACTGAAATCACTGACTCAGGCTAGCGAGGACTCCAGGGAACCTGGAGCTCAGCTGCAGAGTCAGAGGCTGAGCCACAGTGGCCAGGGGTGGCAGGTTTGCTTTGGGTCTTTGCTTTTCCGCTCTCAGGCCTGGCAATGAACTCCAAGGATGAGGCTCTTTCCCCCAGGTTTAGTGTCTGCAGACATGCAGCTCCTCTACAGGGAATTCAAAACCCCCAAAGAGAGTCTTCAAATGGAAAGAGGTAGACACTTGACTACACACAGCTCTTCTGGAAAGCAGAGGCCCTTTCAGGGCTCCAGCCTTGCGGTGTTAAATAGTTAGCTATGGCTGCACTGGGTGCTCAGGAATAACCCTGGGTCCTGGGTCCTGGGTCCTGGGTCCTGGGTCCTGGGTCCTGGGTCCTGGGTCCTGGGTCCTGGGTCCTGGGTCCTGGTCCTGACTGTGGTTCAGAGTCTCTTTCATCTGTGTCAGCTCAGCTGCTCTGCTCCTTCTGGTCACAGTATGCACAGAGCACCTGGTCCTCACAGTGTCCTGTTCCCCCCGTGGACCTCAGCATGTAAAGTGAGCCCTGAAGAGAACATACCTGGGGTATGTTTTCTACATATCAAGCCTGCCAACCTCTGTATGTGAAGGAGTATGTGTTTTTGTGTGTGTGCTGACCCCTTATGTGGCCTGTGTGTGCACACATAGCTGTCAGAGGCCATCCTCAGGACTGGTCCTCACACTTGGACAGCAGGTTCGCCTGTCTCCACCTCCCACCCCCATTGCAGGGATGCTGAGCTTATGGACTTGTCCTGCAGCATCTGACTTTGATGTGGGTTCTGGGGATTCAAACTCAAGACCTCACACAAGGGAGGCAAGTGCTCTGTCTGTTCCTACAGCCCTGTCTTGGGTGTTCGATGAGAACCTAGAGGCCTCTGGAGAGTTACCAGAACAGTGTCTTCCTTTGTGAGACAGTTTAGAAACAGAGCAAGCTGTAGCCATCAGCTTGAGGCCAGTCAGTTGAAAGTCAAAAGGTGACATGGTGTGTAGCTTGTCTTTTGCTATTTTGTGGGCTCTTCTTTTCTCACCCTTTATCCCTCCCCTCTGCCTGTTTCACCGCCTATCACTACATAGCAGAGAAAGGATGGATGGGAGAGAGACAGATCCTTGAATCTTTTCTTTTTGTTTCTTCTTTGAGCACGACTACTAACAAACCACAACCCCCCTGAATGGCCAACCCCCCATTCCTATCTATTGGGCCTCAAGCATTTATATGATCTCTGAAAAATTCCCAGCATTCCAATGTCACACAGTGGCAGAATCTATCTGCAGCTGGCCTCTGTGGCGTACAAGGCACATCACAGTCAGCTGCTGTGAAGCAGGCCCATCTCCCCACACCTGGGATTAAAACAAAAACATGTTGTTATAATATTTCTGTGTTTTTAAAGAAGCCAAAATTCCAAAATTCTGACTACAGTGGTGAGTATGGACATGAGGACCTTAAAGCAGGAGGCACAGCAAACTTTCAAACTACAACACATCCTACAGGCTTTGACTGCTAAAAGCCTAAAGTCAGTCTCCACACCTGAGCCAGAGCCTTTGAGTTCTTCCCAGCCGTGTCAGGACAGGTCCTGTTATGACCTCATGAAGAGCGATTGTGAGAGCGTCCAGCCAGCAGATGTTATGCTGTGGCCAGGCCTGGTTTTACGCAGGAAATATTTCAGAGCATCTTTGAACAGCACAGGTCACAGATGACAGGACTAAACATAGACAACAGGCCTTGGGTTTTAACTGTCTCTCGGTTTACCTGTCAACATCTGTTTACCTTTCCAGAAAGGATGAAGAGAAACACAAGCTCACGCCCCACTGTTCAGATACTGACTGAAGTTCTACGTAACCTAATTCAAAATCACGGCTCCTGTCTGACACACAGGTATTTTGTCTGTGCGTATAGCTTTCTGAAGACTAATCACAGCATCTCCCTGAAGGCATTTTCTGTCTAGCAACAAGGAAATCACTCAGTGTCTGGGAGGATGGAGGAGGGGATGCCACAGCAGCCGAAGCGGGGGTACACAGGATTTACCTAGGGAGTTCCCTCAAGGCAGTCTTAGACTAAGCTTCTAGAGGTAGAGAGAGAGAGATTGTGAGGGCATCCAGCCAGCAGATGTTATGCTGTGGCCAGGCCTGGTTTTCTTTGGGTGTGTTGACAAGAGCTGTGGAGTGGTGCCCTGTGTGACTTTATTGTGTCTAGTGAGGTTGTGTGTGCTTTATTGGTTTGTATGTGTGCTGTGTACATGTGTGTGCATCAGTGAGTATGCGAGTGTGTGTGTTTACAGGTTTGCTTGTGTGAAAGTGTGTGTGTACCTTTTCCTCTGTGTATGTGTGTGGTGTGCTGTGTTGTGGTGTGTTCCTGAGTGTGTGAGTATGGGTGTGTGAGTGTGTGTACCTCTTCCTGTGTAAGTGTGTATGTGTGTGGGGTGCTGTGCTGTGTGTATCTGGGTGTGTGAGTGTGTGTGGTGTGTAAATGTGTGCGTGTGTGTGTGTGTGTGGTGTGTGTGTGTGAGAGAGAGAGAGTATGTGTGTGCACATCTCTGTGTTTGTTAGGTGCAGCTCTGTACATAAAGTGTAGAGGTCAGAAGTCAGCCCAGCTGCTCTTCTTCAGGTAGGCCATCCCCCTACATTTTTGGCAGGATCTCTCACTGGCCTGGAGCTGGCCAAGTATCTAGGCTGTCTGGCCAGTGACTTCCAGGAATCTGCTGTGACAATTCCTTAAAGTGAGATTGAAAGCCTCTGTGGCTGAGCTGGCTTTTAAAAATGTGAGTTCAAGAGATTGGACTTGGTCATCTAGTTTCCTGCTCAACTACCTCACCAGCCATTGGTTGCATGTTTTTTAATTGTCTTTGTTTCAAGCGGGGTAGATATTTTGTCTGCAGGTAGTCTGCTCACATGTGTACCCTAGGAGGCCAAAAGAGGACATGGGATCCCCTAAACTGGAGTTACAGTTGGCTGTAAGCTGGCCTGCAGGTGCTGGGAATCGAATCCACATCCTCAGGAAGAGCACCCCACGTCCTTACACCTTACTGAGCCATCTCCCAGCACTACTGCATGGGTTTTCGTGTTCTTTTCTATTTTTACTTCTAGTTTGGCTGGTTTCGGTTTTCAGGGTTTCTTTGGGATTTTGTTTAGAATCTTTTTCTTTCAGTTTTTATTGTTTTTGATTATTTTTGCTGGTTTTTTGTTGGTTGGTTGGTTGGTTTGGTTTGGTTTTGGTTTGTCAAGGCAAGGTTTCTCTATGTAGCTTTGGCTGTCCTGGACTCAATCTGGAGGCCAGGCTCGAACTCAGAGATCCACCTGCCTCTGCCACCTGAGTGGTGGGATTAGAGGGGTGCTACACACAAACCAGTTGCAGTTTAACTTTTCCATTCTAACTCTTCTTTAGTATATCCCCTTTTACTTCCTTTCTGCTTCATCACTTTAAAATTTTTATTTGTTATCAATAATTTTTATGTATCATTTACACGTATTTGGTTTTGTACTACTCCTGGTTTCATGATTACAATTTTATTTTTCTTTGGTTTTTAGGTTTGCTTGCCTGTGTGTGTGGTTTTTTTTTTTTTTTTCCTACTGTTTATTTCTGTTTATACTTGTTTTTGAGGCTTGTTTGCTTTTGGGGTATGTTTGTGAATTATGATATCTAGCTATTTATTAATTTGTTTATAGCTTGAGGTTTTATTTGCTTTTTTATGTTGCTTGGCTTATACAAATTCTTTTCTTTTTTTCTTTCAGTGCTTATTTTATATGACTTTGTTTTTTCAGTTAGCATTCAGTCACAGTGTTGCTGAGTAGTGGTCTTCCCACCTAGCTGCCTTAAGAAACATTTTGGGTTAAATTTTTTGGATTTTTATATATGTGTGGATTTGCTTTTCTGTATTTGTTTAGTTGTTGGATTGAGTTTTAGGTGTTTTTTTTTTTTAATTCATACAAAAATATTCTGATCATGGTTTCTGCTCCACCATTTCTTCCCAGATATTCCCCACTTCCCTAACATCTAATTCCATTCTTTTTCTTTCTCTCTTTTTAGAAAACAAAAAAGCAAAAAAGCATTTAAGACGTCCAAGAAAGAGATACAACACACAGACACACAAAGAGAGACATACACACACAAACACACAGACACATACACACCATAATTGGAAACCATAATATACAAGCAAAAGACTATAACATAAAAAAAAAGAATGAATGAGAGAAACAAAGAATGAAAGAAGACCGAACAAAGCCATTGATTTTGTTTTGTGTCGGCCGTCTACTGAACATTGGGCCTATGCTTAAATGTGATTTATCTACTCAGCGAGACTCCATTGAAGAAAATGAATTTTTCCTTAGCAAGTAGTTGTCAATTGGAGATAACTTCTTAGTTAGGGATGGGAGTTTGTATCCACCCTCAACCCCCTGCCTCAGCTCTGGGTCTCCGACTGTCTTGAACCTGTGCAAGGCCATGTATGCTGCCACAGTCTCTGTGAGTGTATGTGTCACAGAAGACACTGTGTCTGGAAGACACTGTTTCCTTGGTGTCCTTCTTCCTCTTCGGCTCTTACACTTTTTTCTTCCCTCTCTTCTACATAGTTCCCTGGGCTCTGAGGAAAGGGGCTTGAAGAAGGCACCTCATTTAGGACTAAGTGTTCCAAAGTCTCTCACTCTGTACATTGTCTGGTGGTGGGTCTCTGTGTTCATTCCCATCTACTGCAAGCAGCAGCTTCTCTGATGGTGGCTGAGTGAGACAGCAGTGTATCAGAATGTCATGAAGAGTCATGCTATTGATGTGTTCTTTTAGCAGAACAGCAGTTGACTTTCCTCTAGGCCCATCTACCCAGCTTAGGCTCTTGAACACCCAGTGTCAGGCATGGCTTCCATCCTGTGGTGTGAGCTTTAAATCCAGTCAGATAATGGTTGTTTACTCATACAATGTTTGTGCCACTATTGTACCAGGGTATCATGCAGGCAGGTAGGTCACCATTAAAGATCACAGAGTTTGTAGCTGGATTGTACCTTTCTCCTCTGGTAGAATACCTCTGCAGAATACCTCCCAGTACGATGAACACCAGTCAGTAGGAGTAAAGGCGCTAGTTAATTACCAGTTTCTTCATGTTCACTGAGGTATCTAAGTGTTGTCTTCATCAATAAGGCATTGGCATCAATTTTTAGAGGACAACCAATAGTCTTGGCAGTAGCTCGAGTTATTTAGGGGTTTCTGTGGGGGCCCTTTAGCCAACAACTCACTTAGCTGTAAGCTATTACTGGCACCGCAAGTTTCACTTGGTGACTTAAGATGTCTAGTTGGGGTAACGTCTCCCCCATTTTTTGGTGGCTCCAATTAGATTTCTTTCCTATTTGTTATATTGTAAGGAACTTTCAGAGTAGTAGTTTTCCATATGATCCCTTGAATGGACCTCAGTTTTAACTGTCCCATCTCTGCATTTCCTCTCCCCTCCTTCTCTTGCTTAGCACTTGTGTTCCAATCTTATCCCTGTTTCTCTATAACTATATATTTTATTTCCCTTTTCCTTGGGAGAGTCTCCCTTCATCCTATTCTCTTACTCTGTACCTAACCTCTGTGTTTACATAGATTGTGGGATTCCTAATGAAGGCTTACCAGAAGCTAAGATACTCACATACACGATAACACACATTATATTTGTCTTTGGGGGTCAGGGTTACCTCCTCACTCAGGATTGGTTTTTTTAGCTCTATTCCTTTACCTGAAAGTTTCATTATTTTGTATTTTTTTTAATGGCTGAGTAATATTTCCATTGCATTTTCATTATCATCTGTTGATGGACATCCAGGGTATTTCTAATATCTGACTACTATGAACAGAACAGCAATAAACATGTTTGAGCAAGTATAGTAGGATGTAGAGTGGGAACAACTGGATCTTAAGTTAGATCTACCTTTAGTTTCTCACAAAATTGCCACAATGATTTTCATCGTGGCTGTACAAGTTTGCTCTCCCACCAGTGATGGATGTTCTGTTTATGTTCCCTTTTCCCCACTGGCTCTTCAGCCTGAGCTGATATTTGTCTTATTAATCTTGGACATACCGACAGGTTCATGATGAAATCTAAGTAGTTTTGATTTGCTTTTCCCTGTTGACTAAGTATGTAGAACATTTCTTTAGGTGCATCTCAGATATTTGTGCTCTTTTTGTTCAGCCATTTGTGTTTTGATCTATTTAGTTCTGTTTTAATTGAGTTACTTGTTTTCTTAAAGTCCAGTTATTTATATATTTTAGAGATTCCCATACTATTGGATGTGTAAATATCTTTTCCCATTCTGTAGCTTGCTACACTTGTTCTTCAAAGAACACATACTGTTCTTTGAACACAGAAGCTTTGTAGTTACATGAGGGCCTATTTATTAATTGTAGACCTTAGTGCCTGACAATACACTGTTCAGAAGTCATTTCCTGTACCAATAAATTAAAGACTATTCTCTGCTTTCTCTTCTATCAGATTCAGGATATCTGACTGTATGTTGAGGCCTTTGATCCATTTGGAGTTGAGGTTTGCATAGGGTGATAAATAAGATTTGCAATTCTTATACATCCAGTTTGACCAGCACCATTTGTTAAAAACGATCTTTTTTTCAGCGTGTATTTCCAGTTTCTTTGTCAAAAATCATCTGTCCATAGGTGTGTGGACTGATGTCTGGGCCCTCAAATTGAGTCCATTGATAAGCATGTCTGTTTCTATGCCAATACCATGATATTTATACTAATATAGCTATGTAGTATAACTTGTTGTAGAGGATGGTGATACCTCCACATGTTTGTTTATTATTCAGGATTTTCAGCTATCCTAAGTTTTCTGTGTTTCCATATGACACTCAAAATTATCCTCCCATTTCTGTGAAGAATTGTGTTGGAAATCAACCATGTTGAATCCGTAGATTGCTTTTCGTAGGATGACCATTTTCACTACTGATAATAATAATCCTACTGACCCATGAGCATGGGAGATCTTTCCATCTTCTGATATCATCTTCAACTTCTTTCTTTAATACCTTACTTTTTATTCTACAAGTTTTTATTTGCTTGGTTATAGTTATCCCAAAATAATTTTGAGGCTATTGTGAAAGGTATTGCTTCCCTGATTTCTTTAGGAGAGCTAACCGCTTCGGGGGTGATAACTTTGTATCCTGCTCAAAGTGCTTATCAGGTGAAGAAATTTCCTGAAGGAATTTTAGGGTTTTTTATGTATAAAATCCACATTATCTGTAAATAGACGTACATTGACTTCTTCCTTTCCTATTTGTATTGCCTTGATCTCCTTCAGTTGTCTTACCGCTGTAGCTAAGACTCCTACTAATATGTTGAATAGGTGTGGAAATAGTGGACATCTTGTTTTGCTCCTCAGTTTAGTGAGAATGCTTTGATTTTCTCTACATTTAGGTTGCCGAAAATCATCTTTTTAATGTTGATGTATATTATAGCCCATATATTCCTAGCCTCTCCAATACTTTTTCTCATGAAGGGGTGTTGGATTTTGTCAAAGGCCGTTTTTACATTGAGTGAGATGATCATATGATTTAGTCTTTCGATCTGTTTTATGTGGTAGATTTCTTTTATTGATTTATGTGTGTTGAACCATCCCTGCATCTCTGGCATGGAGCCTACTTGATTATGGTGGATAATCTTTTTGATGTATTCTTGGATTTGGTTTGTAAGTATTTTATTGATATTCTTTTTGCATCTATGTTCATGAAGGAAATTGGTCTGCAATTGCCCTTTTTGTTGAATCTTTGTGTGGTTTAGGTATCAGAGTCACTGTGGCCTTGTAAAAAAGAATCAGGCAATGTTCCTTCAGCTCTTATTTTTGTGGGATAATTTGAGGAGTATTGGCATTAATTCTTATTTGAAGGTCTGGTAGAATTCTGTACTAAATCTATCTGACCCTAGCTTATTTTTGTTTGGGAGACTCCTAATCACTGTCTGTTTTAAGGATGAGAGGGTCTTTAAATTGCTTATCCGGGCTTGCTTTAACTTTGGAAAGTCATATATTAAGAAATATATCCATTTCGTTTATGATGTTTTTCCATTTTGTGGTATACAGATTTTTAAGTATGTCCTCCTGATTCTCTGAATATCTTTGGTTTATATAATAGTGACCCACTTTTCATCTCTAATTTTATTAATTTGGAACTATTCTCTTCACCTTTACTTAATTTTGGTAAGAGTTTATTAATCTTGATTTTTCTCAACAAACCAATTCTTGTTTTACTGAGTCTTTGCATTGTCTTGTTTCTATTTTATTGATTTCTGCCCTGAGTTTGATAGTTTCTTGCCATCTACTCCATTAAGGAGTTATTTTGTTGTTGTTCTAGACTCTGGAGCTTTCAGATATGCTATTAAGTTGCTAATACGAGATCTCTCCAATTTTTTAAGACTCTCCATTGAGTAGTATATAATGGCTCTGCCTTTATATGTTGCTTGCTCATTTTCCCTTGCAGCTTTTAATATTTTTTTTGTTCCATACATTTAGTATGCTGTGGAGAATTTCTTTTTTGGGACTGTCTACTTGGTGTTCTGCATGCTTCTTATACCTTTACAGGTCCCTTCTTTCTTAGGTTGGGAATTTTTCCTTATATGATTTTGTTGATAATATTTTCCGTGCCTTTAATCTAGGTTTCTTCTCCTCCTCTATTCCTATTATTCATAGATTTGTCTTTTAGTGGTGTCCCAGATTTCCGGGATGTTTTGTGCCTAGCTTCTTTTATACATTTTCTTCAACTAAGGTATTCTTTTATTTCACGTTGTCTTCAGTGCCTGAGAGTCTCAGGTTCATGTCTTGTAAACTGTTGATGAAGCTTACCTCTGAGATTTTTGTTGGACTTCTTAATTTTTTCATATCCAGTTTTACCTGTATGTGTTTTCTTTAGTGATTCTATTTCTGAACTGTTTCCATTACTTCAATGCACTGTTTGTTTTGTGTTTTCACAGATTTCATTAAGGGATGTACTCATATCCTCTTTAAGTTCCTTGATGATGTTCATAATTGCTATTTTGAAGTCCTTATATTTCAGCTGTATTGCATTTCTCAGGGCCTGTTATAGTAAGGTTGCTGAGTTCTGGTACAGGCTCCTCGTCTTGGCTGCTGGTATTAGTGTTTTTGTGCTGGTCTCTGTTTATCTGGGCTTAGGATGAGCCAGGTGACTTGGGGTGTTGTGGTCTTGTCTCTGAGAGATGGGTGTTCTGTTCCTTGGTTTCTGCTGCCCCCTCTTGATCTTAGGAAGGTGTGGTGGCTGTTAATTTTCCTGTAGAGAGCGCTGCTAAAGATAGGAGGGTGTCTGCAGAAGTCAAAAAAAGGTGGGCTATGAGGAAAGGCTGACGAGGGGGGCTTCAGCAGAGCTAAGGGAATCCTAGACACACTAAAACTCAGAATCTCTAGGAACTGGTGTGGTAGAAAAGGGGCTTCCTGCAAATAGATTGCAGTAAGACAAAGAGTACTGTGGAGAGACAAGAATAAAAGGTGGGGGACCCTGAGTCTAAACCAAGAGTTGAAGTCTCTGGTGAATGAGGTGAAGTAGGAGGAAGAGCACCTCTAAGTACGTTGTTACCAGGCTGAGGTGAGAACAGATGCCATAACGGTAGACAGGAAAGTATAACATCATTCTTATCCAAATCCCTGTCAGAGAAAGCCACTGGGGGAGCGGGGAAGGTCACAGGTAGAGAGGAACTGAAAGGATTCACAAGAAGGGGTAAAGTTGGGTCCAGGACAAGAGTCTGGAGTTGCCAGGGAATAGAGGTAGCGTGAAAGGAGAGAGGCACTTGCAAACCATCTGCCTACATGGTTAGGATGGCATTGGAGAGGCTAGAATGAAAGACAAGGACAGTGGAAATCACTTGTTTGAGTCCCAGCCTGGTATGGAAACTGGATGTCCCAAGTGGAGGGGCCCTTGCATTTCATTTTTTTATTTTAGCTTTTGTTTTCCCTACATCTTCTTTATTATTTTTTTCTATTATTTTACTTTTAGGAGCAGTGATGGTGGAGGTGCTGAGATGGTGGAGGTGCTGAGATGGTGGAATACTTACTGCAGTGGAGAAGCTAGCATTGGAGAAGCTGAGACAGCAGAGACAGTGAGACTGTGAAGATCCTGACACATCGCTGAAGATGCTTGAGAAGACTCTCATGGGAGGGGCCGTGCAGCCAGGGCACCCCAACTAGTGAGCTTCGTTTGGCCAAGTATTTCTTTCAATCCCCACTGACTTCACATTTTGAGGAGTGGATCTGCTTCTCAAGGGCAGGGTCCTGTTGAACACACCACTCATGTTGCTGAACACTTCAGTGGCAGGAGCAACAAGCACCTCACAGTCAGGAGCCATGGGACATTCACATGGGACCTACGCCACTAGGCATCTCCTAGACCTGCATACTTATAAGCAGAAGACATTCTCTGTGCTGAGAAGAAGTCTGTATCTGTCCACCTGGCCTCACCCTGAGTCTGTCTGTTGGGATCATCAAACTGGACTTACCCCCGAATAGAAACAATGTACTATCCAAGGCCTTACGTCAGGATGTGACCCTCGACCCACAGGCCATTGATTCCCTTGACACATCAGAAGGTGAAGATAACCCATGTGGAGAAATCTTGTCAGTCATGTGCTTTCCAGAAAGCACCACAGTTGAAATGGAAATGCCACCAAGGTGGGAATGCCAGCACGGTTATTAATCAATAGCTCTTATTAGTGCAAAAATAAAGTTGTAATATGTAATATGGTTAACGTTTATGTGTGAAAAATCATATGCATTAATACATGTTGTCTTAGTTGGGTTTCTATTCTTGTGAGAAATGCCATGTTCTAAAGCAACCTGAAGAGGGAAGGGTTTATTTCTGCTTGCAGCTGTAATCTGTCATGAACTGACGTCAGGGCAGGAACATGAATATAGGATCTGAAGCATAGGCCATGGAGAAGAGCCACTTACCTGCTTGCTCTCCACTAAGTTGCTCAGCCTAATTTCATATACCATCCAGGTCCATCTACCCGGGGGTGGCACCCATGTCAGTGGGCTAGGCCCTTCCCCAGCAATCAATAATCAAGAAAATGTCCTACCTACTGGCCTACAGTCCAGTCTGATGGAGGTATTTTTCCCAGGCAATGTTCCTCTCCCCAGTGTTCTGTCAAGATGACAGAAAACTGACCAGGACATGTAGAAATCAGTAATGGATGCCCAGGTGGTAAGGAACTGCATGTTGGTACATTTGGCAAGCCTGGTGTTAAAGTACCAAAGACAAGTGTCCCAAGAATCCATCTGTAGGAATATAGCCCAAGAAATGATGGCATACCATAGAGTAAGGGCCGCACAGAGAAGCTTAAATAAAGTATGATGAGATGGAAAATATCAGAATGTAGACATTGACTATCACATCTGAGTATACACAGATCAGAAAGAGAAAGGCCCAAGGCTATGACACTGGACTTCTTCCCATGCTAGCCTGACGTGAGGCCAAGTGCTGGAGGCTCTCTCTCATCCTTGACTTCAGGGAAGGGTTCCTATCTATTTCCTGATGCTTTCAAGCATGTCCCATTGTCCTTTCCCAGGCTGGGCTCTGCCCTGCAGCCACTGGCCAGGAATGAAGGGTCCCCATAGCAACACTAGTCTTGGTCAGGAGCAGCATGACAGCCACAAGCCAGGCGGGTGATGTAATAGGAAACTGGCCAGCTAATGAGGGCAAGCCCTGGAGAAGTAAGGAGGCATCCTGAAGTGTAAACCCTTTGCTGTCCTACTTCTTTCCATTCTGTACCGTAGAGAAGACCCCCATGCCCAGGCAGGGCTCCAGACTTTGGATGCCAAAGGCAAAGAATACTTTTTTTTTTTAAGAGATACACAGGGTTGTGGGCTTTCATCAAAGGAAGGTATGAAGGAGCTACCACAGATGCATCACAGTGCTGAATTCAGATAAAATCTCAGGTGAAAGGACACTTTTGTTTTTGTTTTGGGTGGATGTGTTTGGTTTTTTGGTTGGTTGGTTTTTCAAGACAGAGTGTCTCTGTGTAGCCTTAGCTGCCCTAGACTCACTTTGTAGACCAGACTAGCCTCAAACTCACAGAGATCCTCTTGCCTCTGCCTCCCCAAGTGCTGGGATTACAGGTGTGCACCACCACACCCAGCTCGAAAGGGCACTTTTGAAATTAGACATCTTTAGTCATTTCTCAATTTCCTTTTTCCAAAAACCAATGATAAACCACTATTGTGGCTCATCTGGGCCCCGCAAATTCAAATGCTGGAGTTGACCCAGCACCTCAGAATGTATTTAGAGATAGAGTCAGTGGCACAGCTGAGGCCACACTGCAGTGGATGGTTCCAGGATAACAAGTGTGCTGATGAAAGGGAGAAATGGGAGCCATTTATACTCAGGGAGACTTTGTGTGAAGGCAGAGCCAGTGCTGCAGATCTGAGTCATGACCAGGGACCACCAGCATGCCTAAGAGGATGGATGAGGCCAGGGTGGGTATGTCCCCAGCATCCCAGAACCAGCGAGTGTTCCCCTGGCTTCCCAGAACCAGTCTGCCAACACTAGACCTGAAACTCCTGCTCCTAGGCTACTATGAGATATGAATTGTCTCTTCACTAAGATCACGGGCCTAGCCTTGCCAGGAAGCCATAGTGCTTTGGGAAAGATTCCTGGGCCTTCCTCTCAGTGTCACTTATGTCCAAACCTATATAGCGGGTCTCCTGCTTCACCTGAAATTTTGCCCACTAGACTTCCAAGCAGGCCTGCCTCTCTAGGGTGGAACCTCTGTCTGAGTTGGGTTGGCCTTCCCAAATGGTGGCGTATGCAACTATCCTCCACACCAAACAGCTACCTCTATGAGCTCAGCAGTGCATGCTTGTAACTTCCGTAGGCATAGGCAAAACTCATTGTGAAGTGTTAGCTCAGTTGGTAGAGTCGGGTAGGTGAAAGGTGGACCATGTCCTGCTCAGAGATGTTCTAGGACAATGCCATTAAGACTGATACCAGAGAGACCTTTCCACCATCCAGGTGTGTGTACTAATAGTTTCTGTGAGATTGCGGTCATGGCCTTTGAGCTCCAGACACCAGGGTGGTCAGCTCTACCCAGTTTGTTTCTGAGTTCCACAAAACCACAGACAGTGGCCACAGCTTGCTCTTAGCCTCTGTTAGCCATTTTGGTGCCCTCCTCGCTGAACACAACGAGACCCCAGCTTTATCTTCCTCAAGCTACATTTCATATTTAACTCTTCCAACTTGGACTCTGCTTCTACTGGTATTTAATGGTGCTGATAGTATCATTTAACTTCTAGCTGGAGTTTCACTCCCTGCTTACTTGTGGGGCTGACTGGAAAGGGGAAAGTGCCCTGTTGTGAGTGAGGGCAAGCTCCAAGCCTGGTGGCCCCTCCCAGAACTGCATGGGAGACTCAGGTAGATGATGCAAATGACAAGCTCTCAAGATGGAGGCTTTTACACAGTGAGGGAAGGAAAGGGCAAAGCTACCAACTCAATTCTAAGCTCATCAGTAAACTCAAAGCCAAAAACCTGGGACTACAGTCCATCCAGAAATGTGACACATGAGACTCCAGGCTTTTCTTGAAGATTCCTAGTCATGCTGGCTTTGGTCTGCTGCAACCAGGCCTTCACTGGGCGCCCTGCCTCTGGGTGAGGCCTAGCATGTTCATGGACCATCTTCAATAGCATCTAAAGATGCTCTGATACTTCTGTGGCTTCAAGAAAGAAGAGGGAGAAGACAAGGGTAACTCGAGAGAAGATGCCTCATAGGAGGCAGAGTACCAAGCAGTTAGTACATGCCCAAAGCCCAAAGTCTCACTAAAGGCAGAGAACCAGACATTAGACCTGTGTTTAACTCTGAGCATTTATGTTAATGGAAAAACGAGAATGCAAAGTTTTAGGCAGCCCTTTCGAACCGAACAATTTTGAAGTATTTTACAAATACTTAATCTTTAGACATCCCCATAAAAACATACTTTTAGCACCTCCATTTTACAGATAGAGAAACTGAGGCAGAGAGGACACATAAGCGGAAAGTGGCAGAGTCAGGATATAAGCCCCAAAGTCAAACTTCAGATACACGTACTTGGGCTAGTGAGATGGCTTGGTGTGTAAAAATACCACAGGAACCGGGAAACCGGAGTTCAATCCCCTGACCCACATAAAGGTAGAAGAAACACTCCATAAGATTGTTCTCTGGCCTCCACATACATGTAAGTGTATGCACGTCATGCATGTGCATACATGCACACACACACATACATACACAAATAATCAAATAATTCACATGTCCAACTTCTGCATTTTTTTGTTGCTGTGATAAAATACTATGTCCAAAGACAACTTAATAAAGCTTATTTTAGCTTAGGATTCCAAACGTCAAGATGACCACAATGGTGAGGAAGGCATGGTGGCAGGAACAGAAAGTTGTGGCTGAAGCTGAACATATTTCATCTACACCCATGAAGCAGAGAAAACAAGCAGGAAATGGGGGCTAGACTATAAACTCTCAAAGCCTACCTAGTGCCATACTTCCTCCAGCAAGCCGGCCCACCTCAGCCCCCTCCACAGGCAGTCACACACCCATCCTGCTCCAGGGACCTCAGCTTACCTGGACATCCATGGGTAGAGTCAACAGGTTCCTTTCGGCACCTCAGTTTCTATCTTCACTCCTCTTTTTTGCTGAAGGTTCTGTCTGCCTTGGCTTTCAAGACTCTCCAAAGCTTTAGCTCTGGAACATTCTCAGCAGGCTCATCTAGTGGCGGGAGATGGAAAGCAAGTGTCCAGGGGAAGAGAGGACTGGGCTGAAGAGAAACAGGGTCTTGAAAGAACCTGAATAAGTAGCCTCGTTCCTGTCCCATACCCTGTAAAGCCACAGCCTGAGTCAGACTAATGCCTCCACCTCAATCAGCCTAAGCCAGAATATGACACATGGGGTTGGGACCCACATTTATAGGCACGACAACTGCAGATCCAACCAAATTCCAATTAAAAAAAAATATTTGGAAATGGAGCTGGGGAAATGGCTCAGACAGTAAGGGGCTTGGTACTTCAACAGCAGAACTTGTGTTTGATTCCCCCAGAATTTACACAAAAAGCCTGGAGCAGCATGTGCCTGTTAACCCAGCCCTGGAGTTGGGGACAGAGACAGGAGGATTTCTAAGGCTTTCTGGCAAGCTAGTCTAGCTAAACCTGTGAGGTCTGGGTTCAGTAAAGAGATCTTGTCTCACAAAATGAGGTGTGGAGTGTGATAAAGGTCACCCAAGGTCAACCTCCCACACACATGCACGCACATGCCTGCTCCACCTCCGTAGTCACACATAAATGGATGCACACTTCCACACATGCACACGTAGGCACCTGCAAACCATTTGGAGAAGAACACTCCATGCACTGAGCACACGCACTCTTTCTCATCATCGTTTCCCCAACCTTGCAGCCTGACGAGTACATTCAAAGTACTACACATTTGACATCACCAGCCACCTCGAGGGGAGCTCACAGGGGCAGGTACATCACATGCAAGCTATGATGTCATATACTCGACCTGAGTGTTCGTGGACCTTAGTGTGTTGGGGCCTGGAACCAAACCCCCATGGACACTGACAGGTGGTGCTCACTTGGAACCTCGTTACAGTTTTGTTTTCTCAAAAGACAGAGAGCTGTTGTCTTTTGAGGATCCCTAAGGCCACAGTCCCTGCCTGTGGTCCTCAGGGTGTTGTACAGGGAACTCAAGGATGACATGGAGCCATGGAGCATTACAGTTGCCTGGCTGAGGATATGGAGCATCTTCAAGAACTCATGTATTCTTTGTGATTATGTCACTTCCCAGGTGTACTGCTGTGGCCCTTGGCACTAGACAACCTGAGTCCTGGGTCCTGAGCTGCCAGAGACTCCCTGTTTTAGAAAATACGTCACACTTATCAATAAGAATGCGAGTCTAGAGGCGCTTGTGGTCCATTTGCCAAGTGTTACCTGTAATGCCTCAGCCAAAGGGCCCCTACTACTGACTAGCACTCTGCCTGGCCCAGTACTGGCCACTGCATCCAAGTCTGGCTCGAGGACTGTGCCTTCTCAAGACTGGGTGTTGCGCGCTATGGAGGTGCTGGCAATGCTCCCCTCCTGGCTGCAGACGTAGCCGGGAGAGTAATGAGCTATACTTCACTGCCACACTGAAGCTGATGACTGCATTTTGGGGTTCACACAGTGACAGGTTCTGGGAACACCGTGGAATCATGGTTATAGTGGTGAGAGCCTAGATCTACGTTGTGAGGATGCTTCCCATCATCTCATGTGATGGACAATGGTTTTAGCCAATGAGGAAGAGAACTGGCTACAAGCATCCAGGAAGTCTGTGTGACGTAGTGTAGCAGGGACCGTGAGACCGCAGCCTGAGCAGAGAGGGCTAACAGCAGGGTCTGAGTTTCCCCCTAGATGGGTGTATGTTGGAGGTACCTTGCTGGTTGACGTTGTAGGTCTTGCTGGACTGGATAGCATTAAGAGCCTGGCGCTAAAGGCAGAACTCCCTCCCCTCAGCGTGGTCCCCTTCTCTCTGCCTGACTTCTGGAGAACACCTTTAGATATAAATTCCTCTAGCCACACTTGATATATGGTCTCTGCCACAGCTCCCTGCTAGCTCTCTCCTCCCCGAGCCCATATGTTAATCAAACGCTGACATTCTATTCTTACGATTAGAGCAAACTGTATAATGCAAATTAAGCATCACTGAAGTGCTTGGTTTCAACCAATTATGCACACCTAATCACTCCCCTAGGGGTATATATTCTTTCTTCTCTGGAAGTAAAGTTGAACTAGCCATCAGCTGTTCCTGGGGTGTGTGATCCCTGTACGGTTCTCTCCGGCCATTCCAGGCACATTTCCAGCTCCTCCTGACTTCGTGGGCTGCTGGGAGACAGCCCCAGGCAGGAGGAGAAACACAGGTGCCAGACTCTCCCACAGAGACTGTAGGTTCTCCGAACCGGCCGCTGCCTATTCAGAGCCTGCTGTGTGTCAAACAATTGCTCTCAGATTCTGAAGTAGGATTTGTCTAACTCGGTCCCCAACTAGGACAGGAAAACCTCTGAATCTGAACAGCCTGGGCCTCTGCTCAGCGCTGATCCTTAGAATTCCCAGGTGTCTGCTCGTCCTGGATGGTGGCAGATGGCACACAGAGTCTCGCCCAGCCATAGAGCTGCCACTTCTGAACGTCCATTCACTGTGAGCTGCCTGGCCCATTTCTTGGCTTTACCCACCTGCTGCAGAGGGAAAGGAAGGGTGCCACGACTCTGGCCTCTGTGGGACCCCTCCACCCACCCTCTGAGGGACTGAAGGAGCATCTCAATGGGGGCAGGGTCCCACCCCCTCCGGCCTTGCATCCTGCTTGCCTGCATTCCAGCAGTCTCCCTCCACACACCCAGCACTTCAGCCCTGACCCTTGTTCCCTGCTCAGCCACTAAGTTCCAGGTCTTTTCCAGATGCTGTCTGGACAGGGCCAGCACAGACAGTGCAGCTGCCTACGGGAGGTGACAACACTCCCCTGTGCTGCTGGCCGGAGAGGACATGGGAGAACTGGGATTCTGGTGCCGTCCGAGTGGGAGGCTCGGGGCTTTCCAGTCCTTAATTCACTGTTTTCTGTAGGAAGCAGTAGATAAAGACTGGTTCTGAGAGAGCCCTTGTGTGCTGTCTCAACGGAAACCAACACCCAGGACCCTGAGATGAGCTCAGAGCTCAGGGACATCCTAGTCCTGCTGCCCACCTGGGAACAGCTGCGGCTGTCGGTGGAGGTAAGCAGACATCCAGAGGGACAGGGAGGACAAGGAGGGGAGCCATGGGTCCACAGGGACCCAGCTACAGAGGTTTTGCAACCCAAGGAGTGGGAGACAGCAGGAGACGTGTCCAGTGGGCTGGGGTGGACCGTGGAGGCTGTGTCGACAGCAGGGATTGTGTGGAGGAGGCTCCGGGTATGGTGGGGGATGGGACCGTGGCTTCACCGTGAGGTGTACACTGCAGAGTTAGTAAACGTCGACCTTACTGGTCACTAGCAAGCACCTTAGCTTGCCTGGTCCCCACAGGGCTCCCCCCCCCCTCAGTCACGGGCTGCCCTGTTCCTCATGGAGCTTCTGTGGATTGAGTTTGTTATGTGGGACCTTTCCGGATCTCTAAGAAGTACCATATGTTATCTTTAGGTATTTCCTCTGTGGTCCAGACCATTCCTTTGCCCACATACAGTGAGCATGGGATTGTGCTACCCTCAGACACACTTAGGCCGCCTCAGCCCCAGGGACAGGGCCTTGCTAGCTGCAGGAAGGACTTGACTCCACCTGTAAGCCAGCAAATGCCATGGCGAGGTCACTAGTGTTGTGGGGTCCCCTCCGATATCAGGTAGCAGCATTGAGCAGGTACTGATGGTACCTGACATCCCAGAAGGTGACCATAAATTACCAAGATGCTAGCTGCCACCCTCTGCCAACAACTAGGGCCTCTACAGAACCCTTCCAATGTGGATTTTTAAAAACCAAGTTCAGCTGTGCGGGCACATTCTAACAGCTGCAGAGGACCCCAAAGGAAAGAGGGCATCTCCTGCCTGGATTGGAACACATCCCCTCCACTCCCAAGGCTGGTCTTTTTTTTAGGGGGGGGGGCAATGTTTAAATTTGTGCTTTGGAAACAAGTGGGTTGCCCAGGCCCTGGTCCCTGGCTCCAGCCTCTACCTGAGCAGGTGCCATAGCTCCCTTCCTGATCCTTGTCCCTGCCAGTCTGAGGGTCTTATGGGGGGATCTCTGCCTACGGCTAACGCCCTTCCTCTACTCCAGGCCACAGCCACAGGACAAGAGCTCTTCCAGCAAGTGTGTGATATGGCACACATCCGAGACACCCATGTTTTTTGCCTCAGCGTGATCAGAAGTAAGCATCACTTGGCATCCAGAGCACGGGCTGCTCTGAGGCAAGGAATAGGAGTCCCCGGAAACGTATCTCACCATAGACCCTGCCCACAGCTGAACCAGGAAGACTAGCAGGCAGCTGGGTCAGCATGCCTAGAGTCTGCACGCTCCTACGCACACACGCTTGTACACGCGCACCACAAAATGTCCATACTGCTCACTCCGACACAGAGCACAGGTACACACACACACATACATACTCACACACCACAAACATGTTCACGTAAATAGAGACCACACACAGTTATGCGGACCAAATGCAAGACCCACACAGTTAAACCATGCACTCCCTCACAGGCTCACTCACATGCAGCTACCACACACATTCAAACACACGTCCATATTTGCATGTTACACACACGTGTATAACCATACACGTGGCTCATGTCCACACACAGGCACACTCACTTGAAAGCCATGGGTGAAGGAGCCTTCTGGGATCCTGTGCTGCCAAGCTATAGGCAACTGGTATCTAGTGTGCGAGGCCAAAGGTTGTGGTATGACTGAGACCAGGCCAAGTGTTCTCTGACCTTTGACTTCTTAGCCGAGGCTCAATGTCCACGCATGAGGACTTTGACAGCTGGGCAGCCACACCTAGGAAGTGGACTTGGGTAGTCAGGGAGGAGTCACGGGAGGCCACGGGGAGCAAGGCCTGTTCTAGGTCTATTCTAGTTGAGGGGCCTGTAAGGGCCTGCGAGGCAGAGAGGCCTGGGGAGCTGAGCAGCCGCAGCTGGGTACCAGCTGAGGAAGCCAGACAGCACAAAGCAGGCCTGGGAGTAAATGTTTACCCAGTGCCTTCTCCCAGTGTGGGGACATTCCTCATGGGGAAGACTCGGTTCCTGCCAACCAGCCTTACCACCCAAGCCAGATGTCTTACCAAGTCAGGGAGCAAGTGGTCAGGACAGGAGCGAAGAAAGACTCAGCCTTCCCCTCCTCCAAACTGAGCTAAGGGCTGACGGGCTCAGAGCGCACCTGGGGGGCCTGAAGGGAGAAGAAGGCTGCCAGCTGGGCCAATCATGCCAGTGCTTCCAGGTGGGCTCCGAACTGATGTGTACCCTTCCAGTATGTGCCCAGAGCGCTTTAGTGGAGATCTGGACTCTTAATAGTTTTAGTTGTTTCGTGGTCTATAATTTCACACCTTTGAGACTGAGGTACACAGTGAACAGTGAGGCGTGACTAGGCATGGTTGTGCAGGCGTGTGGTCCTGGGACCTGAGAAGATAAAGTGGAAGGGTCATGAGATTGAAGGAATCCTGGAACCCGTGGTGAGTTGCAGACCACCCTGAGCTGTGATGCTCTGCCTCAAAAACAAAAACAAGCAAGGTAAGGAAGGGCCTGCCCTCTGCTTGCAAGGAGTCGAAATAGAGTAACCAGGAGCGAGGCAGAGAGCTGGTGCTGTCCTGCCTGGCCCTGGTTGGTAGCACTTGGAACTTCCGGGGTCAGCCTTACGTCTGCCTCTCCATGTCTTTGGAGCTGGCCTTGAGCTGGCCTTCCCTTCACACTAGGTATGGAAGCCACAGGAGAACAGAGGAGACCTGGGCACTTTACCCAGTCGATAGGCTGTGTGCCAAAGTAACCTTGCCTAGGGCTAAGAGGGTGATTCTAGCCGTGAACTTGGTCAGGCTTCAGAGGTGGGCAGTACCTCCTATTAGGATTGGGAAGCCAGCTAATACGGCCCTCCTAAGGCTAAGCCTGTGCTTTCACAGGGCTCTGCAGAGATGGAGTCAGGAAAAATAGTTCCTTATATGTAGGTGAGGAAGATCAGAGGGAAGTGATGGTGAGAAGGGAGGGTAGGGAGCTCAGGAAACCCAGGCCAGCAAGTCTGGAACCTACAGGCAGGACACCAACGCTGTAGCTAGGGCCTAAAAGTTGTGGGTGGCAGCTGTCCACCCTTCCGTACCCACCTGGGCCCTCTAAGTCTTCAGGAGCCTGGATGAAGCCCATCCGACTAGGGAGGACTATCAGACAGGTAGCCGAAGCACACAGGCACAGCCATGCTCAGGCACACTAACTAACATTCAGACGTGCAGCGGAGTTCAATGTCAGTGTTGATCCTGAGACAATGTGCCGGTCTCAGGAGGCTTTGTTTCCACCATTGTTGCCACAAGGGTTTCTCTTAAGAGTACCTGAGGCTAATCTTGGAGCATTTTCTCAGGATAAGAATTCCATAGGTCCATGGCCAGGCAACCTTGTTGCCTGAATGAGGTCTTTATCTGTCTACTCTGGTATCATCCTCTCACTCATCTCCTCTTATCTTGCTAACTGGATTCTTTCTCTTTCTCAACCTGCCCATCCCAGGCTATTCATTTCTGTACAGGGCAAGGAGTTAAAGTGGCCTCCTGAGGTGCTTTGGAGGCCCCACAATGCCGCTACCCAGAAGGCAGCTGTCAAGGCTGATGGCACAAGGCTAGAGAGATGGCTCAGTGGTTAAGAGCATTGTCTGTTCTTCCAGAGGACCTGGGTTCAATTCCCAGCACCCATATGGCAGCTCACAACTGTCTGTAACTCCAGTTCCAGGGAATCTGACAACCTCACACCTATAAAATAAAATAATAATAATAATAATAATAATAATAATAATAATAATAAAAATAATAAAGGCTGACGGCACTTCCCAGTTTAATGTCTTGGCTGTGAAGTGATGCCAACTTCAGGGTCAGCCCTTGCCTTAGAGGAGCTTCTGGCTACAGAACAAGCTCTATCACCCCCAAGTAACAGCAAGCAACCATCTAGGAATTTTATTAAAGCTGGAATGTAGCCACATTCCTGAGTCAGGCTAGATACAGTGTGCTCGGCCTGCACAGGGCCTGCAAGAGAAACAGTTCTCCCACAGGGATACAGCCATGGCGGGTAGCAGCCCCTGCTTGCGTGGGCTGTGTAGAACCCCTGCTGGTTCTACACAGGGGAGGTCCAGGCCTCCCCTGATGCTGGAATGCAGGGAGTGGGAGAGAAGCAGCAGGCTCCTCCTTTACTGAATCACGCATGGACCTCTGGGCAAGATCCCTTTGAGAACTGCTGTCCACACTGCTTGGTCACATGGAGGCAGACAACATTGTTCTGTGGCAGTACTGGGGATTGAACCTACGGCCTTATGCAAGTGAAGCAAGCACTCTGCCACCGAGCTACAGCCCCAGCCTTAGGGCTCCACATTTTAGAAAAGCTTTAGTATCATAGCAAAACTGAACAGAAAGTATAACATTTTCCATGTAGCAAGAGTCTTTCCACCTACTCCAGTCACATCCTCTAGAAGACAGGAGACTTTTCACAATCCGTGAGTTCACGGGGACCCATCCGTGTCATCTAGCCCATGGTTGACGTGAAGCTCTCTCCTGGGTTTGTCAGGCAGCGTCACTGTGCAAGCGCCTGTGTTCCGTATCCTCATCCCTCTCCCCACCCTGGAAACTCTGACCCATTTTCAGTCTCTACATTCTTATGGTTTTCAGGCTGGCGGTGCACGCCACACATTGTACAACCTTAACAGCCTGTCTCCTAGGGACATTCAGTGTATTTTCCTGACTGGTTAGATCCAGTCTTTTCGACACTCAGTCATCTTCCATTGCATCCTCCTGCAAACTCCTGAGGAGTTTGATTCTGGAGTCCAGACCTAACAATTCCTGAGAGGCCCTAGGCATTGGGTGGCTAACATTCTGATTGGGCCACTGAGTACATTTGTGACCCAAAGTCTTGGGAGCTGGATGTCTCAGTCAAGGTGCTAACAACTGAATCTTCCATGGTCTCTCTGTGGCCTGTGGACAAGCCTCCTTCCTGTGTCTTCTCATTGTCCCTCTCTGTCTGACTTTCCACATCTAAGTCCAAGTTAGGATGGTGCTTATCCTTTGGATTGTCCTGATGAGCTCACTACAGCTTGATTGCTTCATGAAGCTTCATGTCCAACCATACCCTCTGAGGCCCAGGCGGGGAGGGCCAGGGACAGTGCTGACAGGGACAGGTGAGTCTGAGGATCGTCTCAGCACTCTGCCTTTCTGGGTATAGGAAAGGTTGGCTGGGAAGAAACAGGAAGTCTGCCTGTTCTAAGAGATAACCATGCAGGGTGGGCCCCTTCCATTTCCTTAAGCCTGTAGTTGTCTCCTGTGCATTTTCTAAACACCCCCCGCCCAGCCTCCTGTCTATGTGGGTAGCTACTGCCTCAGGATCCAGGACTGTGGGTTGGGTTGTCCTGCTGGTCTTCAGTGTCTGCTGGGCACCAGCTGGGCTGGGAAGTGGTAGCACACCCACCAAATGTGGCTGACCTGATAAGAACAAACTGTGACGCTGGGTCTGGCCACGCAGCTCTAACCAGACTCATGATGCTGAGGCACCTGCTTCTCTGTGCTTCCCAGATGGTCACTTCTCTATGGACAGTCACCTCAGTCCTGGGTATCAAGCCTACGAGCCTCGGGGCTCTTCAGTCTTCTCTGGGGCAGGTGTTTATGCCATTCTAGCATAGACAGGAAAGGCACAGTGGTCCACTCCAGAAGCACAGGAAAGCTTGCTTCAGCATGGAGTGTCTCTGGGAAGCCCTGCTCAGGGCACCCCTGCCAGCAAGCCCTGCCACACTTGTCAGTTTGGTGACAGGTTAGTCTGGGGCTCAAACCTGCAGGTTAGGTGCTCCACAGTGAGAACCAGCCCATGGTGACTCTGCCCCGGGAAGGCGATTGCCACAGTCTGAGATGACCGTGTCTTAACCTGCAGCGTCTGTATGGACTGTGCTTACCGAGGTGCTCAGCCTCTGAGGAGACAGCTGTGTCATGCCAGCTGGCTGCAAAGCTCTGAGTGAAGGGACAGACTTGCTCCTGCTGGGCTGGGCTCTTGTCTGGTGGGATTCCTGGAACAATGAGAGTGCCTTCTCTGATATGGATTTCCCTTCTCTAGACAATGAGTATGTGTTCATGGATCTGAGGCAAAAGCTCAGCAAATACTTCTCGAAGGACTGGAAGACAGAAATGCACAAAGTAAGTGTGGGACAGAGGGAAAAGCTAGGTGCATCCCTGAAGCCAGAGACTATGAAGGGTTCCCTTGACTTGGGATGGGCAGGTTCTAGGTGACATTCACCCTTTGTTACTGCCACGGTCACCAGTCTGTCAAGAGTTGTCCTCTGGCATACTTGCACCAGCACCCAAGGCCTGCCCCTTACATTCTAAGAATTGATGGTGGGTGGATCACCAGCTCCATGTCCCCCTATTTGATGCTTTCAACTGCCTTTGCCAACATTCCACTTGGGTTTTTCCCCTTTAAAAGAAAAATAAGGTAAGCTAGTATAATTAACTATCACAGTCACTGAGGCCTGAATGTAGGCTGTCCCCTGTGGAAGCTGCCCAGCTGTGCATGCCTCACTGGGGTTCATTTCTAGGCTCCTGCCTTTTTCTTCACTCTTCTACCTGACAGAGAGATAAAAGACCCGGGGCCCCCTTTATCGTCTTCTTCAGAGTGCAGTTCTACGTGGAAAACGGGAGGGCAATAAGGTAACTACCCTGAAATCAAAGACACTGCCTGGAAAGTGAAACACATGTCCTAATAGGCAAGTGCCTTCCAAGGTGCCTGGGGGGTGGGGAGAAGGGGGAGAGAGGGGAAGAGTCCAAATATAAAGAGACTCCTGATGTCCGTGGCAGATGTCTCCATCTGGCAGCTGTGGGTGAGTCTCCAATTCAGCTTTAAATGGGAACTGTGCTTCCTGCTGGGCATGTCAAGTTTTAAGTTTACGCGAGCAGGAAGGGTCCTGAGAAGGGTGAGTAGAGAACCAGTAGGTTGCTTTCCAAGAGGTAGATCTGCTGCCCTCACTGGGCTGCCTTAGTGTCTGACAGGAAGTGGTGAGCTCTTTAGAGACCATCCAAGAACCAGATGCTCTCCAAGCAGAACTCTGGGGAGGTGTCAGTGCGGCTCCTGTGTCCTTAGGATGGCCTTTGGCAAGTGCAAGTCTGTTGCTGCTGTCCAGAAAGGGTGAATGGGGATGTGGAAGATTCTTGAGTCAGAGGCAGATGACTATAGAAGGCTCTAGAGAATGAGGTAACACGGGATTAACTGAAGAAGGTTCTGGAGAGTGGGGAAGTGTAGCTATGTGGAAAGCTCTTGAGACATCTTAGCAGGGACAACCAGATGGAGGCTGATGACACAGTTCCCTGTACCAGTGGCCAGCCGGGTTGCTATATTAAAAGATGTAGGAGAGGTTCTCAGAGGTGAAGCCCTGCTTTTGGCCAGATGATGACATTGGATAGGTAGACTGGCTGCCTGGGAGGCAAGTCTGTGGTGTGGGTTTTTGCCTCTGTGCCAGGACTCCAAGCACCCTTATTCTGGAGCTCTCTCAAATGACACCCGTTGTCCCTGGGAACTCAGCTGCTAGAGTGCGTCACCTGTAAAGACAGACCTCATCTTGCTTAAAGCCCCTGACTTCATCCGTGTCTCACTAAGGACCCCGAAACAGGAGACACCCATGTGTATGAACAGATGAGGAAATGACCACCAAGAGTGCTCAGATGCCTGTGGACCAGGAAGGGCAGGGATGCAGGGAGGGCTGCAACGGGAGGACTCGTTCTTCCTCATCCCCCGCCCTGCTGCTTTCCAGTGACAAGACGGCCCGGCGCCTGTACTACTGCCACCTGAAGGAGCAGGTCCTGAGGTCCAAGTGCATGCACAGAGAGGAGACCTACTTCCTGCTGGCCGCCTGTGGGCTACAGGCTGACCTGGGCAACCACCAGGAGTCGGTTCATGTGGGCAGGTACTTCGAGCCACACGCCTACTTCCCACAGTGGGTAAGGCTATGTGGTACCCTCCTTGTGTGTGTGTGGGGGGGGGGTTCTGATGTCTGCTCACCAAGAGCCAACTCTGGAATCCATGAATAAGGGGAAAATGAGGGGATAAAGAAGGATAAGGGCATGGTGACAGAGGGACCTAAGTCCCAGGGTGCTCACCTACCCCCAACACCAACACTGCAAAGGCTAGCAGTGTGGGATAGAAGCGATGGCCAAAGTTGGCCATGCCTTCAGCTCCTGCATAAGCCCAGAAAGCTAAACATCTCTGAGCTACGGTGGCCTGCCCAGCTGCAGAGCGCTAGCCAGCCAGGCTCTGTAAAAGCCAACAATCCCAGGTACCATAGTGCCTCTGTGACTCAGTTTCCTCACCTATATACTGGAAGCAGAGGGGGCAACAGGTGGTTCTCCTTGGTATGCACAGTCCTCGCTTGACTGCCACGCTGAGCAAATGGTTCTGCAGATGGCTCATTGGAGCCTCAGCCCTTTGATTTCAGCCATGGCCTCCTCACTGAGGAGTTTTCCCAAGAGCAGTGGCTGTGGGAGTGAAATGAGCTCCGTGGATCTCTAAAGAGGGCTATTTCTATGGTCCTTGTGGGCACCTGAGTGACACAAGAGAGCAGGCAGGACCAAAGATTTAGGGGCATCACATCCTCACCTTTGGGTCTGAGGCTAACGCAGAAGGCCCAAGGCAGTCCACTGGACATATGCTCTAGTATGATGTTGGCTCTGGCTCCAAAGGTGGGGAGAGGTTGGCACAGAGAAAAGGCGGGGTGGGGGTGGGGGATCTGAGCTAGCTGGTGGCTGTCCTCAGATTATCAACAAGAGAGGAGCTGACTACATCCTCAGGCATGTGCCCGCCATGCACCGTGAACAGCAGGGCCTGAGTCCTAAGGAGGCTGTGCTACGCTTCATCAGAGATGCCTGCCGACTCGAGGATGTCCCTGTCCACTTCTTCAGGCTGCACAAGGTCGGCCCCATGGTGTCACAGGTGGGGAGGGGGGAACCCCGCGAACAGCAAGGGTGGGTAGATTCCCCATGGCTGACAATGTGACCGGGGCTCCAGGGTAGGGTCCGTGGGGCTGTCCTTAGGGCGTGATTGGCACGTGATGAGTTGAAGGGTTACTTGGCAGCTATCCTGGAGGTGGCATGCTGACTTTCTCTGGTGTTTGAGCTCTGTTAAGCCTTCGCGCTGCCTCCGCTCTAACTGGTTTGGTGTAGCACTGATTGGACTGTTATGCCTGGCCCCTCTGGCTGCCCTCCTTCATGGCCGGAGCACAGCATGACCTCTGTTCTCTGGGGACAGCCTCCCACAGCAGGCACTAAAGATGGAACTTTTGTCTACGAGGCTCACGGGGTTCGAATACCTATGGGAATATAGCACACCTGTATCCTGGACAGGTGGCAGGGTGGTCTGGGCATATGTAGGGCAATGAGACGGGCCTAAGCAGAGCTCCCAGTTGGTGGGGCCTCCAGCCTGTTGGACCAACCTCCTTCCACCTGCCCCAGTTATCTGCGTCCTTTTAGGACAAGAAGGAAGACCACCCTACTGTTCTCCTGGGACTCACTCTGAAAGGAGTGCACATCTATCAGGTGAGGACCCCTCCCTTCTCTCTGCCCTCCCCCATCGCCTGCTGTCCTGGCCTCTGGTTTCCACAATACCACTGTCTTTCAGGAGACCGACCACGCTCCACAGCTGCTCTGGAACCTCCCCTGGTCACATATTTCGAAGGTGACATTTCTGGTGGGTGTCTGAAGGGGATGGCATCCACAACACTTGGGAGCCCTAAGGGCCCAGGAACCTGCAACTTTATCCTCAGGATGGATCGGGAGCTCCCTATGGCCTCTCTGCATCCCAGGCATCTCCCAGTCCTGTTGGTCCTCACAGCCATTCCTGGTGGCATAGCCATAGTGGTATCGAGCTCTCTGAGAGATGTATCGCTGTGGCTACCACCAATTTCTGAGCTCCCACTCAGCAACAAAGAGAAAAGACATGGTACCTTAGGGTCATGGTACCTTGCAGCCTCTGTTCGCCTTATTCTGGACCCACAGCCATGACACTGAGGGTCGCTGGACAGCTGGCTGGCCCCAGACAGTGACCAGAGTTCACTGCATATGCTTTATGAAAGACTTGTGTATAGCCTCAAGCAGGGAAGTCCTCCATAGGAGGTTCCTTATACCTCCTCATGACTGCAGACAGATGGGACTGAGTCAGTGACCGCAGACCTGCTTCTACAGGGACACCAATTCTCTAAACTGGAAGCGTGGGCCGGAGTCCAGTTGGGGCTAATGGCTGACATTAAGGTATTTCTCTCCTGCTGCCGGGACAGTTTTCTGGACTGTAAAATCACATTGGCCTCCTCGTCTATCCAGGGGAAGAAGCTTGAAATCCAGCCAGAAGGGCTGTTGGCAACACGGAAGCTGCTGTTCCACACGGGCTATGCCTGGCGCTCCCGTTACCTGCTGCAGCTGCTTCGCACCACGCACCGGGCCCACCTCAGCTTGCGGCCTGTCCTGCAGTGTCTACAGCAGCTGGAGGAGGCGGAAGGTGGGTATGAGATCTACCTAGCTGATGGCCACACACCCTAGAGAGGGCGTGAGGATATGGTGACTCAGCCCTTGAGACCCACTCCCGAGGCCGGCTGGCTCAGGATCCTCATCCAGGCCACATGGTCTGTTGCGCCCATCGCTGCTGGTGGTGAGCCCACCCCACGGGGATTAGGATGGAAAGTGGGTGGCTCTGTCCTTCACTCCGAGATGCACATGATTCTACAGTGTCTTATTCCTCACATCCTTGTCCCTACAAAGAGCCAAAGATGCAACTTGTATGGGGGGGTCAGCCCCAAAAGCCACTGTTCTCTCTTTCCAAGTCCACTGAGAGCCTGACTTCTTCACACTGAAGCCATATTGCACAGGCAGAGGGAGGGGGGGGAGTGTGCCTGAACATATTTGTGAGGCATGAGTGAGTGGACCTCTGTGCCCGTGTTATGTGGCAGGGCCCTGAGGTCGCCGGGTACACATCCCACATCCATGCCTCCTCAGAAGCAGCCAATGGACTCTGTTCTCATCTGGTCCTGTCCTGGGCACCAAGGGTACCAGGGCTGCTCAGGATGGGTCTGTGGCTATGAGACAAAGTGTCACAGCCTGAAGAACCATCACAAAGGGATGCTAGGAGGCTGCTGGGGACAAGTTCCATTCATGGTTGTCTAGATGTCACCATGGGAATGCAGGGCTCATTCTCCAAGGGTGATGCTTTGCTTCACATACCTGGGCTCTGATGCGTCTCAGGCTGGCAGAACTCTGACCACCACTGGCCCTAGGAATGCAGGTGGTACTTCATCTCCCTCCAACACTGGCTCTTGTGTTGTTTCCTACACAGAGAAGAAGCGCTACCGGGAATCCTATATTCATGACCCACTGGACCTGGACCTGGACCCATGTAGGAGGGGCTCCCCAAGCAATGAAGACAATAGGAGCAGTAGCCAGCATCCCCTCCACCACCTCTCACACCACTCCAAAAGCCAGGGCAGCTGCCACACGGCAGGCATCAAGCCTAGCTCCCAGCACGGAGAGTGTGAGATGTCTGTTGATGAGCCCACAGTGACTGAGAGGCTTTGCGGAAGGACGTCATCCAGTAGTTCCTGGGGCAGCTGCAGTAGCCAGGGCATATGGACCAACAGCAGAGGTGAGCTATAGGACCAGGCAGCAAAGAGCCTGACCTGGCTAATGCTAATCTGACTCCCTGGGTACAGGCTGGAATGGCCACTCCGGGCTGTACATTATAGTATCTTACACAAAGCCACTCAGGGTCAAGCAGATATGTCACTAGCACTGTCTGAGGCCACATTCTTAGAGCCCTGCCCAGGTAAGGAGCAGATGGCCTTGACCTCTGAAGCCGAGTCCAAACTCTATGGGCTACAATGCAGCAGCTGGAGGAGGCAGCTGGAGGAGGCAGAAGGTGGGTATGAGATCTACCTAGCTGATGGCCACACACCCTCTCTAGGGTGTGAGGATATAGTGACTCAGCCTTTGAGACCCACTCACAAGGCCAGCTGGCTGTTCAGGATCCTCATCCAGGCCACATGGTCTGTTGTGCCCATGATTGCCTCCTCAGAAGCAGCCAATGGACTCTGTTCTCACCTGGTCCTGTCCTAGGCACCAAGGGCACCAGGGCTTCTCAGGATGGGTCTGTGGTTATGAGACAAAGTGTCACAGCCTGAAGAACCATCACAAGGGGATGCTAGGAGGCTGCTGGGGACAAGTTCCATTCCAACAGTGGAGCCACTATTCCCTGGCCCCAATATAGACGGGCACTGAGAAGGTGCAGACCATTCCCAGGTCTGCAGCAGAGGGCTGGGGGGACAGCTTCCATGAGCAGTGGCCTCTGCTTCTCCTATCCCTGAGCGGAGCCACTCCGGGGAGGAGATGATGTCACATGTCAGATGAGCTCATCTGGGATTCTGCGCTCCTGTGCATGTGATATCACAGACAGCTCCTATCTTTCTTGCTGACAGTTCAGACATGCAGCTGGCCTCATCTCAGACAGTCCTATGAGGAGGGCTATTTGGTTCCTACGGCAGAGTTATGGCAGGAAAGAGCCCAGGGCAGGAAGAGCCACAACAGTGAGTATGGGCGCTGCTCCTGTCTTGGCCCCACTTACTCTTCTCCTCTTCATCTGCTTCTTCTTCCTTCATCTCTTTCCAGCAGCTCCCCAGGGCCCTTTGCAGAAGTATGGGTCATGCTAATCAGGACACGGGGCCAGCGAACTGAGGCCACGCCCCAGGTAAGGTCTCCATATGGCCCTCATGGCTCCTGCACCCTGCCCACCTAGATTTCCAATTTGGGTCCTTGAGGCCCTGGAGGTACGACCAGGCTCTTGGGAACAGTGGGCTTGGCAGCGGCTCTCTGCTTCGGTCTCAGCACCTAAGTGAGCAGGCTTCCTGAGTGGTACACTAGGTCCAGGGCAATGTGGAATCCTCAAGTGGTGTACATGCAGTATATTATTTTTACCTTCCGTCTACCGCTACCATGTGGGTTCTTAAGGGGCTGTTATCAGATCCCCCAGGGACCTTGACTTCCCACCCTCATATGGCACTAGAGAGACTAAGCCAAAAGCCCTGTGAAAGCTAGTCAGAGAACAATGTAGGCTCCATGTTCCTGGACTGGCTCTGGACTTGCATGAAAACTCCTGTTGGACATCTCCTGGAGAAAGGAGGAAATCAGAATATGGTTGACCAGCAGGTATGATGCTGGACTAACAGAGGTTTAAAAAAAAGAAGATAGCAGTAGAGAGCCCAAGAGACTCTCACAGCAGAGTCTAGGCCTGGAGTAGAGCCAGCTCATTTAGTAGAGGAGTTTATGCCCTCCCAAAGGCTCTTAGCTAGAGGAGTTACTCTGAAGAACTGACCAAAAAGAAAAAAATGTGAGAGTCAGCCAACAACATGCCCTGAGCATAGCTCTCCTGCCTCCAGTATGTCAGGATCCTCCAGGCAGCTCCAAAGGTCCGTCATGGCTGAAAAGCCTAAGCTTGGGCCCCACTGCAAAATGGAGGCTGCTCTCAGCTCATGACACTCACACAGTCTGTGGATGAGTGTGCTTGAGGTGAAAGGTGGCTTTCCTTGGAATCTCAGGGGCCTCCATGGCTGGTGTGTGGTGACTACATCCAGAGCCATTCCTGAAAGACACTAAGTAGTGAGGGAGGTTTCATGTTCAGAAAGGCAACAATCGGGGAGAGAACCCTGGGCTGGTCACCAACCCTCAGGCCAGTGTGGATTCCAAAAGGGTCCTACACCATGGCATGGAGGCTCCCGAGAATTCTCTTAGAATGCATCAGAGCAGCACGAGGGCCCCCAGCCCAGCCTAGGGGACCACTAAAGCATCTGAGAGTATCAGGGAAACTAAGGCAGGGCAGGATATGGAGCGGTTGCATGCTGGATGGTCAGAGGAAACAGGATGAGGCAGCCTAAAAGGAAGAACTGCATGAATGCTAGGACCGAGCATACGAACAGGATGGCCTATCAGGACAGATTGCCTCAGCTGGAGTCAGAATGGTCTGGCTGCAGCTGGAGTCATGGAGCTACAACAGCACAGAAGGCACCAGTCACCAGGGTAAGAAGTACCACATCGTTGCTTCTCTCTGTAGGTTGGGGAGTCAGAGGCCGACCCCAGGAGTGACCCAGTACACCCCCAGCCTGGACGTGGGTTTGTTTGTGTCAGTTTTCCCAACACCTCGTGACTACCTCACCCAGCGACACCTGGGGCTGCACACTGGTGAAACTGCTAGTTCCTCAAGAGGCCAGCGCTCTTCTCGATGGCAAGAAGTTCATAAACTACCTCTCCCTGAACTGGCCTGGTGAAGACCCATCCCTGAAGGACTTTGTGGTATGGGCAAGAGCCACTCAGCAGCCTTGAAGGTGGCTTGGTAGCATCCAGCACCACCAGCCTTTGGCCAGCTCTGAGCCTACCATATCAACCGACTCTTCTTTGCCAGCCCACCTGTAAGGCACAGGGGAACCAGCTCCAGCATTAGCCTAGGGGTGGGCTTGGGCTCTATTCTTCCTGTCTCTGGCTCTAAACTCCCAGGATTCTCAGGGGCATTCCTGTGTGAGAGAACCAGGAGACCAGAGACTCACCCCAGCCCTGAAGCAGCTAGGCTCTTGTCTTAGCTGTGAGGGAAGGTGTCATGGTGAGAGCTAGACATTAGAGGGAGCCCTATGACTGCAAAGCCAGCCTAGGCTCTGAAGACTCATAACTGGCTGCTTCAGGGTCTCTTAGATCACAACTCTATTTCTTTGTCCCATGGCTTGCTTGTAAGTGCTGTACCCAACTCAGAGGCCTCCCTTGCAATATGTGGCTCAGTTCCACCCAGAAACCCCACCACTGTCTATGCAAACAAGACACCATTGGATGCAATGGATTATTGTCCTTGAAGCACACCCTTCCCACACACCTTAGGCTGTGGAGGCTCCCTCCACCTGGCCATGACAGTATTGCCCAGGCAGTGGTGTAGGGCTCTTCGGGGTCTCCTCTCCTTACCACAGCCAAGGAGGTCCAGGAGCCATTGAGCAGGTGAAGTTCCTGGGCTCTGGGAAGACCCTGGAGGATGGTAGGCTGTCTACCCGGGGGGCCCTCAGGACTCTTCCTGTCTAGGGTACAAAGAAGCACTTGATGTCCCTTTACTTGAGCAAGTGGAGACTTGTATGTCCGTGCTGGCCACAGGTTCTTGAGGGCCACATCTGGGTCCCCTTCTAACATTTGTCAGAGTAGAGCTTAAGTCTAGCTGGCTGGGGAGGGCAACACTCCATCGTCCAGGCCTACTCCTGTGCATCTGGAGCCCAAGCAGAATGTGTGAAATTGGCCAGGCAGGATGGCGGCTGAGGCATAACTCACACAGGGGAGCTGGCTGGGCTGAGGGCTCCATTTCCTGGACAGTGTGCTACAGAACAGACTGGGAACTGTGGATGGAGGAGGGCATCCAGGCTGCCCCAAGCTGCTTCCCCCCAAAGATCAGTGTTGCCCATTGGTACAAAGTGGGGTTAACCAGCCCCGACTGAGAGGTAAACTATCTCCCATTAGAACACCTCTGGGAACAAAAACCCTAGTGTCAATGGAGGTCTGTGCCAGGTGTGGGTGCCAGGCATGGGGCAGGACTATGTGAGGACATGCCCCCTACCCCTGACTCAGGCACACAAGCACACAAACCCACCACATTCAGGGACATGAATGCAGACGGATAGTGATTATCATGACATAAAGCTATCTCAGGGAGCCAGGAATGTATCCACCCTGCCCTGCCTCAGGTCCCCCTCACCACATATGCCCCTGAAGAGTATGAGGCAGGGTAGTCCCTCCCATCAGTGGCATCTCTACCCCTCAGGCTTCCGTGAGGTCACACTGCTCCTCCACGTCCTTGCCTGACCTCAAGCATGTCACCTGGTCCTGGGGTTCGCAAGTGCCCCCAAGGAAGGAAATAGCCCATGTCTCCGTTTTTACATGGAGCTGGCTCCCACCAGAAGTCAAATGTGGACAGGTACTTGGCAGGGCCTAGGTCCCTGGCTTTCTCAGTGTTTTCATCACCATGGGGTTCCTGTGGAACCAAGGCACTACAGACAGAGTGGTATGTGCTGTGTAGCATGGCGTAGCATGCCTACGGAGAGCAGACAAACCCAGCTCTGTTGTGGTATGTCCTCCCCTAGGCCTGGATGTCCCTGCCTGCCCTTCCCAGCAGTGCATGGGCCATTGTTACAGCTGCTTTCCATTATTTTTGGGAGCAGAGCAGTGAGAGTCCAACAGGGTCCTCCAGTCCTCAGGGAGCTGGCTAGGGCCTTGTGCTCAGTTGTCCCCCGCAAGTCCCCTTGGCCCAGGGACTGTGGTTTTCAATGCTCCCAAGAGGAGCGGAGGCCAGTCCAACTCCCCCTTAGTGTGTGCTCAGCAGCTCAGGATACGTGGAGGTCAGGACCTGTGCCCTGTGTCTTCACAGACTAGAAGGAGCCAAGACCATTGGCCGACCCTGAGAAACCACTTGGGTCCCATAAGGATTCCTATTTCTGTCCTTCCTCTGGGCCTGTGGACAGGCATGGGGAACTTTGCCAAGTTCCTCCGGCTGCCAGGCTGCCCAGAGCTGCAGACTGTGGTCGTGATCCTTAAGGAATGGAGAGGACAATTAGAGGCCAGGCTCTCCCCATGCCTCTGCCTAAGAGGGTGCAATGGGGGCAACATAGGGGCATAAGAAGGGGCTGAGGCAAAGTCCAAGAGTCTCCTTCCTATATTCATCTATGGGACTAGAAAAAAGAAAGCCACCAGTCCCTGTGGTCCCTGAGCAGGGGCTGGAACTCATTATCAGTTCTCTCCTGCAGAACGGACTGCCATCGTGGCTGGTTCCATGGCAGGGCCAGGCTGAAGGTACAGCTAGGTGTCCAGATCTCGGAGTCATGCTCAGCCAGCTACAGCCACCCACCAGGAGTGTTTCTGCAGCACTCGCTGCAGCTAGAGCCCACGAGCCTACTGTTAAGCCCTTGGTACCTAGTGTGGAAAGCGGATGAGGAACTCTGGGTGGCTGTTTGTGGTGCATGGCCAACAGAGAAGAGAAGAGCCTACACCAAAGCTCTCACTCCCCTCCTCAGCAGGTGGAAGCCAGAGCCCTGTTCCACATCCCTCTTCTGGTGGGAGTGCCTTCACCTTATGAGTGTCTCTGACATGGGGTCTCATGGAGGTTATTGCCCAAAAGCCATACAGCAGGGGACAGGCAGGCCAACTATCCCAGCACCAATGGCAACGAAGCTTCAGGCCTTCCACAGTAGAGCGGCATGGTTGTAGTTTTGAAAATGCACAGATGAAGACATCAGCTGCATGTCGCTGGGATCTTATCCTTTCCCACTTCTTATCATCAACCTTCTGGAGATTAGTGGTTCCAAGGGACCATGGCAGGTGGGATCTATCCCAGGGCTTCAAATGGAGATGTCCTAACTCGGGGATATGAGAGATGGCCACCAGCTGGATGTGTTATGGCCCACTGTAGGGCAGCAGGCTTCCTGCAACTTGGAAGTCTGGCTCACTCTATTCTGGAATGCATGACAGAGTGAAGACATCATGTCATGATGCCAGCGTGAGCCAGAACATATGGTATTGGGGCCACATGGGGTCTAAACACAAAGGAACCAGCCTCTAAATCCTAATGCTCCAGTTTCTGAATCTGAAAGGTTCTTCAGCCCTCTAGTAACAAGCTGTGGGGGAGGGGAAGAAGCCCTTGAAATCCTAGAAACAAAATGCATCTGCCACACCAGGAAGAGGACAGGCATTCCAGTCATATGAGGGGGTGATGGTCTAGGGCCCAGCAGACAACATTAAGCCATTGCTTGGTAGCCGCCGGCAGTCTAAAGGGTGTTGTCAGGCTTGAGGAGCAGCTGAGTGGCAGGTATAAGGGTGTTGTCGGGCTTGGGGAGCAGCTGAGAGGCAGTCTCAAGCGTGTTATCAGTGGGGAGTAGCTGAGTGGCAGCATTTGCTCAGGACATGTATGAGTCTGCATCTGGTCCCCAGCGCTGCAAAACAAAAGACACTGCCCTCTGGATTTGGTGTTTATTTGCCGACATTTTAGAGGTTGGGGCTTAGTGGTGTTTAATCTTTCCTTCACTTATCTTCAAGAACATGTCAGAATTTGTCATGTTAATTCTTTATTTCTAAAAAAGCACTACCCTGGGACCATCTGTCAAGGTTTTAGGCCTCAACATCAGGTTGGAGATGGGACACTAATCTTGTTGTCTCAGGAGCCATACAGAGCAGCTGGCTTTCAGGGACATATGACCATGTCCTCTGCACTTGACCCAAGCAGCGTGTAGAGGAGTCTGGCTACCAGGAACAGAGCTATGGGCTGGTGGCTGTCTTCACTCCTGCTCGCCCTCCCTGTGGCCCCTCCGATGCTGCTGGCCTTGGCTCCAAGTCTCTGCCCTGAACTGATCCTGGTGTCTACACTGTGTGAAACTCCAAAATCTTGTGCAAAGCTGGGCATAGCTGCACCCCATTGTTCACCTTGCTGTAATCACCAGAAAATACACTGGGCAGAGAAGGCCAATGGTTCAGGCCTTGAAGCAGAAACAAGAAGTCAGGGATGTAAAGTGTCTAAGGCCTGCTGACAGCACCTTGGTCCAGTGTAATTCCCCAATGCTGGGCCCTTTGTCCTCCAGCCCTCTGGACTTCTGACACTTGGTCTGTGGACAAGGCCTGGGGCAGTAACACTAAGGTGGAAAGGAAAAGGCTCCCACAGAGCAGGATGTGAGTGTCAGTGGGCATAGTGGGGCCAGCTGCTCACTAGCAAAACCTCTGCCTTTTATGAGAGCATCCAGAATTGGGGCATGAATCCTCTAGCATGGCTGGGCCTTAGGAAAGGCCAGGAAAAGATGTGGGGAGGAGGTGGGAGGTCAGGAGCAGTGTCCAGGATTAAGAACGCTCAGCCTTGGATGGAAGTCTAAGGCTTGGGGCATGCTGGCTCATTATGGTGACAGCCCAGGAGGTTAGGGAGGCATTTGAGGGTTTCAGAGCAGCAGGTCTACGCACCCTGATTCTCCTCTCCTTCTACTTGTACTGTTGAGCGCTTGTCCTGTGGACTGTGAGGGCTGTGGGTATGAGAGCACACTGATATGGAAGACTTCACGCAAAAGGGGCATGAAGTATCTAACTGCTCTGTATTGCTTATATATTGACTGCCTGTTGAAACTATATTTTGATACATGGGGTTAGATCAGGTCCACTTACTGATCAGCCTACTGACTGTGTGTCTAGCTATAATTTATGTATTACTGACTGGTGGGTCTGTCTTCTATTATCTTTCCATGATCTAGCTCTTTATTTATCACTCACTTACTGATTGGTTCGTTATCTCTGTATCTCTATTATCTGCCACTTTCACCCCAGGCTCCTGCAGGTACCAGGAGGGGGACAGAAATCCCATGTCGCATACCTCCCCTGATCTACCCATGGAACGCAGGTCTGCATTAATCTCTAGAACATACATCTCCTCTCTCTGGAATAGGATGGGAAGCCAGAACCCTTGTCCTGTAATTCAAACCACATGTTTCCTGAAGCCATCAGCTGTGACTCATCTCAGAAAACTGCTTCTCTGTCTCATTTTTGTTGTTTGTTTTTGAGACAGAGCTTCCCTATGTAGTCCTGGCTGTCCTGGGCTCACCTTGTAGACCGGGCTGGCCTCGAACTCACACTGATCCTAAGGAGTCACCATGCCTGTTTACTCCCACTCTCCACACACACTCTTCTTTCTGTGCCTGAAGCCCTCATTTCCCTTCTCCTGTGACCTAATTCCAAGGTACACGGAAGGCTCACCAATGTAAGCAAGGAGCTCCCAGGGGGCCCCGCTCCACCAGAGCACACTGTGAACCAGCATCACCTTGCATAGCCATGCATGCTGAATCCATGATAGGCTTGATGTTGGGTTTGTGCGCTGTCTGGCCACATGGAGGATTAGAGCACACAGGGCTAGTTGCTGGTCATCTAAGATCCTGCCTCCTAGCCAAGCATTGTCGTTGGAACACAGGGACATGTACCATTGCACAGCTGTGTCCCCCCACGTTTCCAGAAAGGCAAGAAGCGTTCAAGATATGTTCTTCATAAAGCATGAGCCCCTGCTCTTCTTTAACAACCCTCCTATAGCCCCTGCTATAGCATGTTCTTCCTGCCCAAGTCCCTCCTAGCTGACCCGATGGAGGAAGCCAGGGACTTCCTAGGTGCTGTGGCAGCTCTGTTAGACTTTCACTCGGGCAGCCCCATTCCAGATTCCCCTCTCATCTCCAGCTCAGTGCCACTGGCTTCCATTCTGTAAAGATTAACCTGAGCAATGGGGGACGGGGGACAGGTCAAACCCTCATCTGACTATCTAAGTAGCCAGGTCCAGTGACCCCAGGGTACTATGTGTTGTGAATCTGGGCTTCTGTGACAGCCTGGTAAAGCCGAGGCACAGCCCAAACCATCTGAGAACCAAAAAACAGAATTATGGAGCTAAAACTGTGGCCTCTTCAGCTACCATAATGCCAACAGCAGGTAAATCTACTGTCAGGCACATCACTGAGGCCAGCCTGTGCTGTCCCTGGCATCCGTGTTGGAAATGGACTGCACCTGAGGCAGGTGGAGCGCAGACTGTATTCTTTTTTGTTGTCTAAGTTCCCAGAGATGTAACAGCTACGCACCGCTCTACAGAGAAGAGTCTGAGGGTTTGCCACCCTTTCCCTCAAACGGGAGGCTCCTGTCACTCATGCCCAGCCTGGGACTTCACTTCCCTAAGGAGGACAAGGATGATGAACAAACATGTTTTTGGTGCCTGTGGCCCTGGAACCATGCTGACTCTTACAAGCCTCCCATGGCCTGTGTTGGCCCTCTCTGGTCTCCACCTCCATCACAGCTGGAAGGATGGGAATGGGGCTTTAAACTGTCTAGGACAGAGCCGGGAGCAGAAAGAGCCCATGTATGTCTCTGGACCTCACTACATCTCCTGAGGTAACAGGCATCCCTCTCTAGCTGTGCGGCATATGGCCCAGCTCCTTTTCCACTGTGGGCCCAGCCACGCTCCTACTCTATCATTCTAGGTTCAGAGGATCTGGGGCAAGGCTGTGCTGTGGCCTCATCCACACGTCCCACCAGGCCTAGGGAGCAAACAGCCTCTTTGGGACCAAGAGAAACCTGTTTATTTCTGAAGCACTCACACCCCAAAGCAATGACAAGAAGCACATCTCAGGGAAGAGCCAGTTACCATACCAGGCCCATCCCTGGCTTCCGCATCTGGGAGCTGGGTGGTCTCCTTCTGGATGGTCTTCGCTCAACCTGCCGAGCTCGGGCCCCAAATTTTAGGCCTTGTAGAGTCTCTGCCATGTGCTTCTGCCCAGGGGATACACACAGAATCATCAGTAACTTTGCATCACCACCTTTAAAAAAAGAATTAAAGATGCCAGGTGTGAAGCATGAAAATGGCATCAGTAAGCACCAGACCGCTATTTTCATGGAGAGCTTCTGCCCACACTCCAAGCAGGGATTGCATGTGTGGAGAGAGTCTGCCCATACTAGAAGCCATTGAAGGCCACTCATCCCTCAGTGCGGTCCTATCTGCAGAGCTTAGGCATCCATGGACTCTGCCTGCCACCCTGAGGAGCTCTGTAGCGTGCTGGAAAGGCAAGGGGAGAGCCTGTTACCTAGGCCAACCTACAGCACAGTTAGTGTAAGCTGCAGTGACTGAAAGTCCTGAACACACCAAGGACAGAACATGGCAGGGGCCTGGCAGAGCCGTGACTTTGCCAAAGGCTGTACAAATGTGAGGCTCCCTTAGGAAAAGAAACAAGCATGGCTGGGCTAGTCCCCAAAGCTGGGCTAATCCCTTCTGCTTTGGGGGTCTCTTAGGAAGACAAACCAATTGAGTCCTGAAGCAGGTGAGTGAGTTTGCTGTTCCGATACGGGATGTGGTCACAGTGCTCTGACAAGGCTCCGAGGACATCTGCGAGGGCAGCCAGACTCCGGTTGATGAAGGAGGTCTCCTTCAGTGCCAAGCCAGTCACCCCAGACACAGCTGGAGGGTTTGGAGAGCAGCCAGCCGTGAGCATGTTGGCGGGACAGGAACCAGGCAAACAGGGGCGGCTCTTAGGAATTATCATGTGGCCCACCCCGCCATTAAGATGAGTCCTCCAGTGGGTTACCAAGGTCCCTTTAACTGCTGATAACAGTTCCTCTAGGCACAGACCACCAGCAGAAAGAGCTGAGCTTCTGGCCGTCAGAAGGTAACAGGGATCTAACATGGCCTTCTGGGCTAACTCATACCCTACCTCCACTCGGTTGCCCTTTGCTGACATGACATTCATCTGGGACATATCTTCTAGTCCCTGCTCACCTGCGCACTCACTGCCGGCCAAGTCCACAAGCTGCAGCCTGGCCAGCAGCTGGCCAGCACGGTCTGCAGAATCCACTGGAGCAGAGGATTGGCTGGACTGTAGGGCTGGGGCAAGGAGAGCGACGAAAGGAAAAGCCAGAAAGGACTGCTCAGCCTCACGTCAATCAATGTGAGAGCTGAAAGTCCACCCTTAGGACCCTGCTTCTCATTTCACTCGTAAATACAGATAGTGAAGGAGTATTTAAGGAGTAGAGTAACAGTCTTTGCCTCTCTGGGGGAAAACAAAGCATGTTGTGCTAAAGATGGTTCAGCCAATGCCTGATCTGTTCCCCCAAAACTAAATAATGTTGCTGGAAACTGCCAGGGATAGTGTGAACTAAAACCTCACACAGAACAGTTATCTGCCTTCCTGAGAGCAGATCCACTGTCCTTGCTCAAAGAGCTCTCGAAACCTCTGCAAAGGGCTTTTTCATCTTGGGGCATTCATCCATCTTGCTGTGTGTCATGTTCTCAAGTAAACCTCTTAGAGATACTTTTTAAAGCTTAATCAATCTATCCTTGTTATGCAAAACAGAAAACACTCTTCTGTCGAAAAAGAAAACAGAACCCACAGGCAGTTTCACTACATAAAAGGCAGCCTTTCATGCTTCCTGTCCAGAAATCCCTTGGCAGGCAGGTGGGCTCCCTAAGCACCCAGATGCAGGCACTACCAACATGGAGCTTGCTGTGGCCAGCTAGTCTCTTCCCTTGCAGAAGCCAAGTGTCATTGTGACAAGATGAAGAATGTCCATCTACACTGGCCATCCATGTGACTGAGAACCAGCCTTGAGTACGACCTGCCATGCCCAGAGCTCTGCACTCGTGCAGTACCCTGTAAAGATCCAGAGTAGCAGCTGTCCAGCACAGCATGCGGGCCGTGAACTTGCAGCATTTAACTGCTGGGGTGAGTCTCATATGATCAAGCTCTGCATGACTCAGTGGCTGACATCTAAGCTGCTGCCCTCGGCATCGCCAGCTTTTTCCAACATAGCCCTTGTCCTCCTATGTGCGTGGGGCTGTGTTATATACTGATACCCTAGAGCTTGCATTTCATTTAGGATGGATGTGTGTCTTTCCAAGGTATAAGTGCACCCTCCTTTCCAACTTGGGTGCTTCCTTCCCTCTCCTTCCCACCTCTGAAGGGCCCTGTGTCCCAAGGGCCCTCTTGATATGGGCTGTAGACCACCAATGATCACGGCCATGCTCACTTAAGTCCTGAGAGATACCAAGAGAGAGGCCACGCTGGTTCTATGGGGATGGGCTTCTCTACCTTGAACTGACCCAGCACAAGTGTCCACTTACCAGTGCTGTCCAAGGAGGAAGCTGTGGTCAGAGTTGCCGTGACAACTAAGTGAGATCTGGAAGAGTTCTTGTGCACCAGGGTGGGGTGCTGCACTCTGAGATGCACAGCTCTGTGGATGAGCCCCACAAACTCCACGGCACTCGTGACAG
Source organism: Meriones unguiculatus (assembly GCF_030254825.1). Lineage (NCBI taxonomy): Eukaryota > Metazoa > Chordata > Mammalia > Rodentia > Muridae > Meriones > Meriones unguiculatus. Next base: position 57,403,004 of record NC_083367.1, read on the forward strand.
CCCTGGCAAAGGACGAGATAGGCCAGAGGAAACCCCCAAGCTGATACAGCAGGGGACAGCTGCTCCACGCTCAGGTTAACCTAAACTCACTCCACTGACAGACAACTCTCATGTGAGCTAAGTGTGCCCAGTTCAAGAAAGTACAGTGGCCAGTCCTAGAGAGAGAGAGGCCTGTAATCCCAGAACTCAAGAAGTACAGGAGGGGAATCACAAGTTCAAGGCTGGCCTGGTCTACCGAGTTCAAGGCCAGCTCAGACAACTGAGTAACACCCTTTATCTAAAAAGGGAGAAGGGCTGAGGATATTAGTTCAATGGTAAAGTGCTTGTGTAGAAATCAAACTGATGAGTTTTGAGGCCCTGCCAACCTTTCACACCTCTTTGTTCACTCTGAAATACTCAACGATTTTAGAGCAGAGTCAAAAGGCCCTGACCTAGCGACTACTACTCTCTTCAGTTGCTACATCCTTAAGGCTCCAAGTTTTAAAAATATTTTGTGCAGCCAATCAAATCTATGAAACAAAACTTAAGCTCCACTCTCATCTTTGTCCGTGTGGCAGGCGGCTGATGAACGCTTGCCTCATCAGGGCCCGCCAGTGAAAAGCTGGCTTCTAGTACTTTCTGCGAGCACATCATAGCTAGCTGTGTGCCTTCCTGTAGGCTTTTCCAGCACTGTGCTTAGCTATGGACCCTACAGTGGGCAGCCTGACTCACATCCTCACAATGGAGCAAGAATCCCCTCGTCAGCTCTAGGCTGGCCAGGCAGGAGCATCTTACATGCTGAGCAAGCCTGGCATAGCGGCATGCACCTTGAGGAATGCCTAATGGTGAGGATATTTAATGAATAAGATGGTTCCCACCTTTCCAAAAGGATTCATTATAGCATCCTATAAAATACTGATATTTCCACATGTGAATAGTTATACTCATCCTTCACTGAGTGTGTTTATGTGTGTGTATTGGGGTGGGCAGTGTGTTTCAATTCTCTAAGCCTCTTCTTCAAGGCTGGGTGGTGTCCACCAACTCTCATGAAGATTTTCTTTAAATTAGAAGTTATTTATATAGGGTGTCTGTCGTGTGTGTGTGTGTGTGTGTGTGTGTGTGTGTGTGTGTGTGTGTGACTAGATGGAGAACTCAGGGTCAGTACATGCCACCACTGAGCTCCCCTACCTCTTTTATCTTTATTTTTAAAATAGTTTTATTAAGTTATCTTTGACATTGGGGGCTGGGCATGGTGTGCTCGCCTTTAATCCCAGCACTCGGGAGACAGAGGCAGGAGGATTTTTGTGAGTTTGAGGCCAGCCTGGTCTACAGAGTGAGTTCCAGGACAGCCAAGGTGACACAGAGAAATCCCATCTCAGAAAGCGATAGATAGATAGATAGATAGATAGATAGATAGATAGATAGATAGATAAGTAGGTAGGTAGGTAGGTAGGTAGGTAGGTAGGTAGGTAGGATATCTTTGACATTTAAAGCCTATATATCTTGGAGGTGAGACCCTGATGTTCTGATTGGCATATGTGCTGTGAGATACTCACAGTATCCCATCTGGCTAAGATCCCTGTTGTCTCTGCAGTTAGCCTTGTTATGCTGGACCCATATGCACACACTAAGCACACTCCATGAGATGCTTCATTGGTTGACAGCACTGGTTCCCTTCCAGGCACAGCTGGGAGTGGGCTGCTGTAAGTACCTGTGTTCAGGGCACTGGGCTCCATGGCAACTCACCTGCAGGTCAGCTTGGCTGCCTCTGAACGTCCCTCTTGGGTTGTCACCGCCTGGCACTTAACCCCAGACATCACTGCAGAACTGTCTTTGGCCAGAAGGTCAAAGATGTTGTTGTTGTAAATTTCTACTATGGAGACATCAACCTTTGGGCTTCTTGAAGGGTTTTCTGAAATGAGCCTGGGAGAAACACAAAAATTCAGGCATCAGGGAAGTTCAGTGGCCCATCACAGAAAGCATCATAAGAATGCCTCTTGAGGGCAGATGGCTGCAGTCGCAGGAAACACAAGTCACACGACCTATGAAGTGGAGTGACTCCACTAGAAGCATGGTCACTGGGGAGAAGAAACCTGGAACCCTGTGGGTGAAAGCTGTCTTGAGAACGAGGCTACCTCCTAGGAGCTGTCTGTCACCAGCTACCATGACAACAGGTGCCCTTGGTACTAGGCACCTACTGCGTGAAGAGTTATGAAGAGTACAGCATAGACACAGAAGCCTACACCTGTTCTTTGTCCCTCACAGATACCCCCAGTGGTGCAGGAAAATGGGCTTCTAAACAGTTTTCCTACCAAGGTTAGTTTACTGAGAGGCCTATTTGGTGAGGGGAATACTGGGGCCAGAGATCCTTCTCTTCTCCCATTCCCTTTCAGAGGCTACCTAAGAACCACCTCAGGCTCACAGACAGAAATTTTGTGTCTTACTTAGAGGGAAAACAACAAAACCCCATATGGCAAAAATGGCCACCAACATTTGTCTTTTGTCTTCCTTCCCCTATGTCTCCTGGCTCCCAGTCCAGGCTGAGATGGAATCTCAGGAGCAGAGATGAAACACAGCTGTTCTTGGTCTTTGGGGGGGGGGGGGGGGAATCCTAGCTGCCACTACACTTGAACAGTAAAGCCAGCTGGCCTTGAAAACTGCATCTTCTCAGGAAGCTGTTCTGGAGGATGGGGCTGAAGTCCCACACAGATTCTACTAGGCCACACTGGCCTGTCCATTCTGATTTGGGGTTGATGGTGCAAAGCTTTACCACAAACATCTATGTATTTCTGTGTTTCTGATCAATGCCTGGCACGCTGGAAAATACAGTATGTTTTGGTTAATAGAGATGACAAGGAAATTTAACCCTGAAGCATCAGTGTCAACATCCAGGGTTAGAAGGGATAAAGGAGGACATAGAATAGAATGACCCCATCCCCCACACTCGCCACGGTTGTCTTGTTTCACTTAAATTGGTGGGTGCTTTCCTTTGGTGACACAATCAGGGACACTTTTTAGGATAATGGTTCAGAAAGGCATTCCCTGACATTCAGGCCTGATGCTACAGTTCTGTATGTTGAGAACTGATAGCTTCCTACACTGCACTTTGGAAGTCACCCACACGCCCTGAACCTGTTACTCTCAAAGTCTGGTCTACAGTGAGTAGGAAATAAAGAGTAAAACATCCTCCGTATTTTGACTGTGATTCTCCTGGAAGGAAATGGGCATGGGGGAAGCTGGGGTCTGGCCCATCTCCCAACTGGAAGAGGAAACTCCAACTCTGTCGGTTCATCCTGACCCAGCATGTCACCGTGGCCCACGGGAAACTTCAGACAGGGCCGGGTGAGAGTTCACATTGGGCTAGAATGTCCCCCATAGGCTCATGAGCTTGAGGAGTTGTTTCTCAGCAGATGGAGATTATGGCCTGGTTGGCAGATGTAGGCTAACAGGGTGGGCCTTGAGAATTGTACTCCAGCCCCTCTCTGGCCTGAGGTCCCTGCTTCCTGACGGGTGCTGTGTGACCAAGTCACATCATCCATCTTCCTGTTGTCCACAAAGCTTTCCCCACCCTGATGGACTAAACCCTCTGGACCATGACCATGATTTTGCATGGACTTCACATGCAAGTTAAGGCTGAGTAACTGACTCTTTAAATACGTTCATGGGTCATGGAGAACTATTTAGGATGTTATGAAGACAGGTTTCTCCATCTATGAAGATTTATTTTCACTATTGCCAGAAGAAAAGCAAGCCAGCAGTGGCAGGGCCTACCCTCCGGGGAGCCTCACTGCTGGCTGTGTAGACAGGGGAGCCTCTAGGAGCCAAGAGCATATATAGGCCCAGGGTCAGTAATGGCAGAGCCAGGGTCCCTCGACCCTCAGTCACTAAGGTCAGTCTTCTGAGTCAGCTTGAGCCCTTCTCACTCGAGCTGCTGTTGTGCCATCTCTAGCTTGCCGGACTGGGAAGAGGAAGGTCAAGGCAAGAGGTCACACAAAGCAATCCATGTGTACTGTTTCCACACGTGGGGAAGCATCTGGCTGTCACAATGCTTAGAAAAGGGCGCCCTCAAACTCTGGTTAAAGACATGGCTCCCTGTGGTCCTGTGAATGTGGGCACATGTCCCGAAGGGCCACCCTCAAAGCTGCTTGTCTCTTGTGCCTGTCTCTAAAGCACAGTGACCCAAGCTGGCAAGTCTTCTGGAAATAACAGCCACGGGCGGTGGAAAATTAGCAAGGGTTTTGCAACTTTTTTTTTTTTTTTCCAGAAGCAGTTAGTACATGCAGATAGAAAAACACATCTGTTCATTTGCACAAATACTTAATGAACAGTGGTTTGAAGAGGCTGAGGTGGGAGTGCTTACATCACTGTCTGGCTCTGGGGGTTAGGATAGGAAAGGTCAACACAACAGGAGGAATCCCAAAAAAACAAAACCGCTCTCAGGGGAGGTAGGCTAGGGGCACTGACCTCACTGCTCTGTGGAGCTGCTGCCTGCTGGGTGTGACCCCAAGAGCCAGCACTTCCACTAGAGATGTGCAATGTCCAGCTTCAGGTACATGTAGACAGAGAGGTGGGAAGCCAGGAAAGTGACCTCCCGAAGGGGCTGTTCCAGTGACAGCCACAGGAACGAGTCACAAGAACCACAGTATCCAGGCCGTGCCACCGAGGCAGTCTACTCAAGACCACCTTTGCTGTCTTCCTCCTGGGATGACTTTTGTTGGTAAGGTGATTAGCAGTAGCAGCAGGCATCCTCTGGGGACATGCTAACGAAACAGGGACCCTTGATGGGCCAAATACACGGCGACCTCTGTGATAGCTGAAGCACAGGCACCCAAGGAGCATTAGGAACAGAGGTGTGTCTGCTCTGCCCTCCCTCTCCAAACACAACCCTAGCCAAACCCTCTACTTCGCGTAGGCTTCTGTGGAGTTCTCGGGAACGCGCATCCTAAGAATAGATGTGCCATATGTTTACAGTCAAGAACACCCAGATACAAGGGGCTGCTGCTAGGATTGGTTGAAGGACCCCTGACAGGGGCACCGGCTCTGTCCATCTCCCAGCCCAGGCTTGTTCTGTCAGGGCTCACGCTGCCTGCCCTGAGTCCTCACCCTCAGGGGCATACCTGAAGAGTTCCTCGGCTGCTCTGGGTATGATCCCCGAGTCTTCATCAGCACCTGAGGGCAGCCCAGATCTCTCTTCAGAGCGAGGACCCAACATGGTGTAGCTTTTCCCACTTCCAGTCTGTCCATATGCCATAATGCATACGTTGTACCTGGAATTCAAAACCTATTTAGTACAGCAAAACCTAAGTGGAGTCTGGAGCACTTGACTCTGGAGGTTTTTACCTGGACACAAAATGTCAGTGTTCTCCTGTATCTCTGTTCCTTGTAAAGCAGGCTTTCATTCACCTATCCTGTCATCCATCCACTGCATAGCAGCCTTGTGCACCCTCTCACTAAGCTAAGCTCACCCAACACACCGCTTGACAGGTTCCCATCTTGGCCCCAGCCTTCTCCAGGAGCCGCTGCTTAGTCCCTCTGCTGGCCTGTGGGTCGCTGTCAGCTCCCACCTTGTTGGCCCTCACTGTGGTTGTGGAGCCCCCCTGTCTGAATTCATTTTCCTAGCTAACGCTTGTAAGATCTGACTGATGGAAAGCTTGCACAGTTTCCTTTGAAGTACGCACGACAGGTCCAGCATGGGCCTATGGTTATACCCATAACAGCCACTTTTTCAATATTTTCCTTCTTCACCTCTATTTTATTCATTCACTTTGTGTTCTGGGAGGGGTTGTTTCATGGCTTGTGTGTCACGGCATACATGCGGAGGTCAGAGGGCACCTTACCGAAGTTGGTTCTCTCCTTCCACCGTGTGGGTTCCAGGGATCACAGTTTACGTTCCCAGAATTATCAGCCAGCATCTTTAGCTACTGGGTCATCTCACCAACCCAACAGTCATTTTTTTAAATATAATTTTTTATCCAAATGTCTGTGGCTTCTTATTCCCTGTGGACACATGGGGACCAAGGCCCACTCTGATAGTCAAGTGTGTGCTCCCTCACAGTCCTACCATTTACTGTTTCATGACAACAGTTTACTTTACATAAGCCCAGAGTTATTGATAGATTCCTATTTTTTTTTCTAGCCATTTTATTTTAAACCAAAACATCAGTGAGAGGCCTGGAAACACCTAAAGGAGTATTTACAATTGTTTATGAATCATAGTTATATTTAAGTTTTAGGAGTTTCTTGGCTGTAAAGAAGCAGGCCTCCTGGCCCTACCACCCAGTACACACCGAAGACTTCCTCATGACCTCTTGGAATCACCTGGTGATGTTCAACAGCCACGTACGCCTCACTTGAGAAATTCTGACTTAGTTACCTCAATCCAGACTTATCCATTTAGCCTTGCAAGTTAAGCAAGTAAGTGTCACTCTTTGATAAGTGGCACTGTGCAAGTGTTCCTATGGGTAGACATCTGTGTCACGTCTGGAGCCACAAGAGGGAAAGCAGAAGCCCTGGGTCCAAGGCTTATCACTCCATTCTGCCGGGGCTCTGAGACCCTGAGGAGAATGGAGCAGGTCTGTCACCCGAGGTGCTTCCCTTCTAGAGCTACAAAGACTCGGTGTGGCCCTCGCTCCACACCTCTGCCACCTTCCTGACGCCCGAGTGTGCACCTGTCCCAAGTGTGGCGCCTTTGATTGCGACCAACAGACAGGCAACTCTCGGGGCTAAGCCACTAGACATGTGGAGCTGGAGGAGGCGCGGCACTTGAAATGATGCCGTGGCTGGGCTTCAGACGGAAAAGCAAGTCCGGTAGGTGGTCTAACCACGATGCCCACTTCACTTGGTTAACGGATGAATGCTGACCAGACAGACCTTCCCTTGTCATTTCTGGTGGAGGGTCTATTTCGGACAGATGCAAAAACAGAACTGAAGCCCTAAATGCATCCCAGATGAAGGGAGGATTGGCCCATAGACAAATGGCAGTGGGGAAGATGTGGGTGTCCCAAAGTGGACCTTCCTCTGCAGATTGCAGGGCTCTGGCCATGCAGCACACTGGCTAAAAACAACAGTGTGGTGACAAAGGTTCAACTTTGCTAGGAAAGCCTTCTTCAGAAAGTTTTAGGAGACTTTCTTTAAAACTGAGCTTCTCAAAATGCCCTCAAGTTCAAAGTCTTGGCTTGGAGTACTGCAATTCAGTCTCTGCCCTACAGCTCTGGCCCTTGCCTATAACTTTCCAAGATTAGAAGTATGGTTCTCAAAGAAGACAACTCCCTATCAGGCACTGTTGTTCTCAATGGTTTTTAAAGTGGTTAAGAATTCAAAAAGAACCTGGGTGGACTATTCTGCCAGGGCCTCTCAGTTTCATCTGTGATGTCATTTAATTGTAATTTTTTTTTGTCCTGCTTTTTCTGTGTTGTGGTTAATCTGAAGCTCTACGATTAACAGCGTTTGTCTGAAGTATTTGTATGAAGCTGGGAATACCCAAGTTTGTTTGTTTTGTATGTCCTCTTAGTGGGCTGTTTTCTTGATCAGAACGCAGCAACCTTTATTTCTTCTGATTGGTTTTTGTTTCTGATATGTCAGGTATTAGAACAGCAGCACTTACTTGTTTCCTGGGTCCATGTGTTTGGAACACTTTTTTCCACCCCTTTACTCTAAACTACTGTCTGTCCTTGAAGGTGAGGTTTACTTCCTGTAAGCAGCAACATCAAAATAAAAACAAACAAACAAAACCGGCTCCTGTTTTCTAACACAATAGGCTAGTCTGAATGCTTTTTTGGATGAGGAATTGAGATCATTACTATTCGAGGCAATTATTAAAAGATGTGTGTTAATTACTGCCCTTTTATTGATTTGTGGTGTTTGTTTTTTTAGGCCTACTTTGCCCAAGAACTATCCAAGCACTGTTTATTGTTCGCATGGGTGTGTCTGTCCTTCTGTTTGGTATGCGGTATTCTTTCCAGGATTCTCTGTGGGATTGGCACGGTGGTCATAAATTCCTTTAGCCTGCTTTTTTATTGTGGAATGTTTTTCTTTCTCCTTCAATTATGACAGGTAGTTTTGCGGGGCATAGTAAGTAGTCTGGGTTGGCATCCATGGGCCCTCAGAACTAGAAGTTCACTGTTTCAAGGCCTTAGGGCTTTTACAGTCTCTATTGAGAAATCAGCTGTAACATTCAGACTTAAACAGGACATTTATACTTTTACCCCCTCTAAGTCTCATGGAGTATCCTGGGAGAGAAGATAGAATGAAAGAATTGAGGATGGGGAGAGCTGGGAACTATCTTCTAAGCATGATGCAGGCATTGCAATCATGAGTTCACAGAAGCTGCAGCTGCCTACAGCGGTCCTACACAAGACTGTGCCTTTTAACCACCCCCAGATAAGGGGGCTGGGTGGACTCACTGGGCCTCATCCTGTCTGCGGAACTGTTGGCTACTAATGGATTCACGAGAGGTCTTCAGTTGCAGGCCCAATGCTGAGCCCACTAGCTCCACTGGCTCATTCCAAACCCACTGTCATATAGATGGTCCTGGTTAAACTTAGCAGGTCACAAACAAAACAAAAGGACATAAACATTAGAGAGAGGAGGGAAGGAGGAGCTGACAGAAGTAGAAGGAAAGTAGGAGACATTGGGGTTCAATATTAATCAGGATGCCCTGTGTGTGTGTGTGTGTGTGTGTGTGTGTGTGTGTGTGTGTGTGTGTGTCACTGTCAAAGAACACCTTTAATTAGTAAAAACAAGATAAGAAAAATCTGAACAATTCTAAGGAGACTCTTGTGGTAGAAAAAGCATCTCCACAGGCTGACAGTGAACATGGTAGCATGCTCACAGCTTGCATCTGATGCTAGTTCTCACACACTCCGCTCTGCTCCAGGAGAAAGTTTCCACCTTCTGCTCTCCTGTCACTCACAGCCCCTGAAGTTCCAGCCATCCTATGACTGGAATAAGGGGCTCTTATATATAAATGTAACGATGGCACTGACCTTGAAAAAAAAAACGGAACTCACCCATCCAAGAGAGATATGAGGAGGGGCCGCACATCTTCAAATACCACTGCCTGGGACTCTGCTGGGCCGTACACTCTGGGCGTCAAGGAGAGGGGTCACATTCATGTAGGAGGCAAAGAACTACTGCTGTATAAATACAGAAACTAGGGATAATACACCCTACAGCTTCCCATACAGAATCCTCACAGACAAGAGTCATACGAGAGCTTTACTGCCTATTGTTGTCCAAGCTGGCAGGGCATGGGAGAGCAGAGACAAGCTGTTAGAGAATGTAAGGAGAGCACAGATGTGGGGAGGAGGGCAGACGCTTGGAAAGAGGGTACCAGAGAGCAGAGATAAGCTCTCACATTTAAGGAGCACAGGGGTGTGGGAGGGGGAGCAGACGCTTGGAAACAGGTGGATCTTCACTGACTTGGACTCTTCTATACTGTGCCCCTGCCTGCTAACTAGAAGGGCTGCCAGGTCCATGGCAGCTCTCTGGTCCTGTTCTCTGGTCGTTAGTGGCAGGCTGGAAGAGCCTCCACATCTCCAGCTAAGGTCCACAAAGCCTCAACTATGGGGAAGGAAGAGTCCTGAGTAGGGCAGTAAGCAGAGCGCAGGCACTCGGGTCCCCTCTCTCATGCTGGGCATTACTGTTGTCCTGACAAGATACTTGCTATGAAAGTTACATGACTAAGCATGAGACTTGTACCTGGAGCATTGGCATGAAGCTCACCTGTGACCACAGCCATGGGAACTGCTGAATGAACCCCACATCTGCCTAAGCCCTACTGAGTTGGTGTCCCTGCCACTGAACCCAGCTCTATGCTTCCCTTTGAGACCTTCTCACCTTTCAAAATTGTACATCTTGTCAGCCGGCGGGCGGCCAGGAAGAGCCCACCTCACCAGGACTGTTTCCTAATAGGAGACAAAACAGAGCAGGCAGATTCAGGCAGGGTTCCATTAACCAAACAGGGTCAAGGCTGGTGAGTGGTGGCCCCAGGCAGCTCCAGCTGCTGCTTGTCTTTGATGGCAACTTCTCCTGGAACACACAGAATGCTCTGATGACAGGTGGGACTTGGCTGCTCAGGGACTCTGCTATGTAATAAAGACAGCAGCCAGATGGCCCTCAGGAAGTGACATTTAATACTTGTCCCTTCAAAGATAGGGTCAGCTGTTCCCTGACTCGAGGGCAAAGCTGCACTTGTGGGGTCCTTAGGAGCCCATCATGATGAGGCACAGGTCCCTTTGAGGCCAGGCAGTCGAATTATATAACCACACCCAGGAGAGGTGAACTGCCTAGTCTTAAGATGTGACAACTTTAGATCCTTTTGAGTGGATGGTTTTTAAGAGAGGGCCTATGTAGCCCAAGCTAGCCCGAAACTTCTGTCAGGCAATCTTCCTGCCTTTGCCTCTTCAAGTTTAGGTCTCACTTAACAGCCTATGAAGAGAAGCAAAGGCATTCTTGTGGGAAAGTGCCAATGGCTTCCTCCATCAAAATGAAAACAAGCCTTGGTTGTTTCCAGCTCTAAAACAAAATGCAAATTCACAAACAGATGGGGGATGGGGAAAAATACACAACAGCGACAGTGTGGTAACCTGTGGACATCTGGGTCCCTGTCTGAACATCAAGAGCCTGGTGGGGAAAATGGATAGAGAAGAATGTATGGTGTGTGATGATAAGAACGCTCTGTGGGGAAAGGGCTGTCGCACAAGACTGGGTCTGAGCTCAATCCCTGGGGCCCACGTGAAGGTGGAAAAGAGAAAACGGACCGAGCCCAGTTGTGTGCACATGCATACTACCCACAAGAAATAAAGTCTTCGAGAAGAAAAGATATAGAGTATCTATGGAGATGTGTGTGTACACCTATGTGAAAAGTGGTGCCTGTTTTGGGAGCAGAGCTACAAACTCCAGGACCAGCGGCTCTTTGCTCCGGGTGTGGTCGTTTGTCTTTATCTACTGCTGAAGACTCAGTAAAGGCAATTGCAGTACAATGTGCACCATGCAGGCTCCCCGGCAACCCCCGCACACTGACATCAGCAGGCACTCAGCGCAGCTTCAACTATTTGTGCAGCCGGGGCAACCCCACAGGCATCCCAGCCAGGTAAGCAGGTGCGGCCGGTTACAAAAGGCTGCCGAACAATGGCCTTTGGCAACTCCTCTGATCGTAGACTAAGCTTCGATTCAGCCTGCAGAGCGCCCGGACTTTGTCTTTCCTAACTGTTGCTGCTCCTCTTCAATGTGGCCAGGTCTCACACTCCCCTGGCTCTCCTCACACCTGATTTGGCACATCACCAGTTAAAGAGGGGGGCATGTAGAGCTACTGATCCCTGAAGGGATGACACAGAGAGCTGCTTCCTAACAAATTACCGAGGCCTTGCTTTGAGTGCTCAGCTGGAGAACCTAGCTCAGGCAGCGACTGCAGCCAAGATTCAGGAGCACAGACGGGGTGGGCCAGGCCTCAGGGCAATAGGCTGTGAGGGAGAGGCAGGACTAGGGTGACAGTCTGTCCTATCACTAAATGCCACAGCAGCCTGCGGAGTCATGTGCAGGCACCATCAGGGAGCGAGCATACTGAGGGTGCCATTTCTGCGAGCCCCTCTCCTCTGCACACTGTCTGGCCACCACTGCCTTGCATCTGTGTCCCTACCTACTGTGCCCTGTCCCTGGGTGGCCCTTTTATTCTCTTCACATTTACTGAAACATCAACAGGAGCAAAAACCCAGATGGACAAGGACGGTGGCATTTCTAAGAGTGGCCACTGATAGCTTCCTGGCAGGCTCTCACTGGCCTTCTGGCCTTGGCCTCACTGTGGTGGGATATTTTTACTGTCAGCCACAAGTGACTCCAGGGCCCCAGCTATCTTCAAATACTTGAGCTTTAACCCTTAAAAGTAAAAAAGTGAAATGCTAAGGTTTACAGTGTCTCACCGAAGCCCCACGGGAAACTACCTAAGGAACACAAAAGCCGTAAAAGCTCACCAGTGCTCCAGGCTCTGAGCATGAGGAATGCTATTCACAAAACTATCCCAAGAACAATGCTTAACCTTTCCCAACACAGTCTACCTGCCTGTGCTCCCAGGCAGCCCCTTATTTCCCGGAGCCGGTCGCTTCTCTTTAGTCCCAGGGTTCATACCCTCCTTTCTCACAGCTCAGTGTTTGTCCAGATGGGAGTTGCACAGTGGGTTCCTTTTACCAACTGGCTCATGGTAGTCTCTGGGAGCACCTGCAGGGACACACACACTCACACACACATGCTTATCATCTATTTCTCTTTTTTCGTCTGTTTTTGTTTGTTTGAGACAGTGTTTCTCTGTGTAGCCCTGGCTCTCCTGGAACTCTCTATAGAGAACAGGCTGGCCCTGAACCTACAGAGATCTGCCTGCCCCTTCCTCCTAGTACTAGGAGTAAAGGCATGCACGTGACCACCTGGCTTATCATGTATTTCTAAGGCATGTTTTGTGGTCTGGGAATCGAGCCCAGGAACTCACAGGTGCTAAGCAAGTGCTCTACACATAACGTGCATTCTCCAATCTTTATGTTCTCATTTGTATCCAGTTCCTAGGATATCTTCAAAAGCATGTAGGGCAAGGAACTACCAGACAATCTCAGAGACGAAGGCACATTTTAATCTGAATCTCACATAGGAGTCCAGTAGGAGGTACATGAGTTTCAGTGCTGTTCAGCCCGAAACCCTCCGATGCATGCTCACCACTCTCACGGCCTCTACCTTAGCCTTGCTCTGGCTTAGATCAAGGTTCCTAGCTGGAGGGTACCCAGTCATCTCACAGAATGGAACGGAGGCTCCATGCTCCAATGGAACAACAGATCTGAGGTGGCGCTGCACTCACAGTGAATACCAGGACCTTCCCCCTACAGCCGGGATGTGGTCCTCTATTCAAGTTAGGGGAGCAATATCGAGATAGTCCCTGAAGGGGGCAGAATCCCCTCATTTTGGCAGACATCCTACATGACACAAGGAATGCTAGGTTCATATGAAATCTCAGGACCTTGCTTCCTTCTGGGGCAGAGACACTTTGCTTGAGAACTTTGGCCAAGGAGTTAACAGCCAGAGATATTGAGGAAAAGACAACCTTGGTGAGGTCTGTGTGGGACCTGTATTGGCCTCCGAGTAGCTATTTATGTTCATCAACAAATTTCAGCAAAATTACAGAGTGTGAAAGAAAAGTCCCCGAGAAGCTCAGCTAAAGCTAACCAAGGTAGAAAAATTATATTATGTGAGTACTGACAACTAAAGCAAGATGTGGTCAGTAAAGTGATAACCTTTTATTAAGGCCCTCAAAATCTGGACACAGAGGTATTTTCTAAGACTGATACTCCAACCAAGGACCATTCATGGAGATAACCTAGAACCCTTGCTCAGTGTAGCCCATGGCAGCTCAGTCGTCAAATGAGTTCCCTAGTAAGGGGAACAGGGACTGTCTCTGACACGAACTCAGTGGCCTGCTCTTTGATCACCTCCCCCTGAGGGGGGTGCAGCCTCACCAGGCCACAGAGGAGGACAATGCAGCCAGTACTAAGTTAGATGGGAGGGGAGGAGGACCTCTACTATCAGTAGACTTGGAGAGGGGCTTGGGAAGAGATGAAGGAGGGAGGGTAGGATTGGGAGGAAATGAGGGAGGGGGCTACAGCTGGGATACAAACTGAATAAACTGTAATAATAATAAAAAAAGACCAACAAAGCAACACAGCACAACTTCCTCACCAGCTGGCAGAAACCTGCCTGAGGATGTATTTTCTCAGAGGACAGTTCCTGAGTGTTGACCAGAAAGACGTTGGCAGGCTGGAAAGACTAGAGTTGGTGCTGTTCAGTCACTGGTACTCTGAGAGCTTACCTGAGGAATGGGAGCTACCTGAGTGGGATATCTTTGTGTGCGTGGAGAGGGGTGTTGTTGATTTGGGGAAGTTGTTGTTACTTTCGGGTTTTGTTCTGTTTTGTTTTTGAGACAGTGTTTCACCATGTAGCTCTGGCTGTTCTGAAACCCACCACGTGGACCATGGCGGTCTGGAATGCACAGGGATCTCCCTCTGTGAGACTAATGGTGTGCACCACTACAACCAGCTGTGAGATGTCTTTAAAGCCCCAATCCTGAAGATTCTGTAAGTCTCCTTTGGCTTGCTTTAGCAATGGTAGTGCCTGAGGAAATACAGAACAAACTATACCTTTGAGGCCTGGTGAGACACATTAGAGGTTAGACACATTAGAGACATTTGACACATTACAGGAGGTCGCAACCTGAGTTCTAGTCCTGGAACCCATGTCAAGGTGGAAGGAGAGAAACAGCTCCTGTAAGATATTGGATCCACTGACATCTGCAAACCTAACATACACAGCATATAACGATAATAAAAATGGCTTTAAAGAAAAAAAAAAAAAATCAAAGCTCTTAAGTGTTTATTTCCAGAGAGGCTCTGTTAATTTTTGAAAACTATAGTCATTTTTTACTCTTTGTAAAAAAGAGTAAGGCCATCAAATCACTGATCAAAACTATTTTCAGTGTTGTTATGATACACAGTCATAAGACTGATTCCCAGGAAACAGGCTTGTGTAGCAGACAGTAATTAACAGCAGCACATCAAAAACCTTCAGATCAGGAGCTAAAGAGATGGTTTGGGGGGTTAAGCACACTGGCTGCCCTTGCAGAGGACCTGAGTCCTTAGGTCTTGAGGACTGAGTCCTCAAGGCTTGAGTCCTCAGACCCATACTGCATCTCTCAGCTGTCTGGAACTCCAGTTCTGGGGTGTCTGACACCCTTCTGACCTTTGCAGGCACGGAGTAATGACTGTGCACATGTACATTGCATAATACACACTGTGCGTATAATATACACTAGGCACATACGCACCGCAAAATACACTCTGTGCACACACACACACACACGCAGATACCCATATACATGAAATAAAAATAAATAAACCTAAAAGCACAGCCAAACAAGACTCATGCCTCCTGAGCGGAAACACGGACTCTTGTTATTACCAGACAGAACGGTCAAACTAACACTTATGACCTGAGAGAGCTGCCACACTGGCCCATATGACTTGAGAGAAGAGCCAGACTGGTTCTTATAACTTGGGAGAGTGGCTGTATTAACTCTCATGACCAGAGAAGAGTAGACATACTACTTCTCATGACCGTATATCCTGAGATTTCGAGTTGAATTCAAAACTGCCAATATTAGCAGTCAGTAGCTTTCTAAATTCATTCTGTGATGCCTGCAGTAAGTCAGAACAAAATATAAACCAGCCCAACCCAACATAGCTTCGTTTTTGGAGACTTGCTAACATGCATACCGACACAGAAGTGAGAGTGCTAGTTCTGTAACCCTGCATCAAACACCCTGTTCAATTTTTTTTATATTTTTTCCCATCATTTTAAAAATTGTTTTTATTTCTTACAATTTATTCACTTTGCATCCCAGTTATAGCCTCTCCCTTGCCCCCTCCCAATCCCACCCTGCCTCAAGTCTACTGATAGGGGAGGGCCTCCTCCCCTTTCATCTGACCCTAGCCTATCAGGTCTCATCAGGACTGGCTGCATTGTCCTCCTCTGGGTAAGGCTGCTCCCCCATCAGGGGGAGATGATCAAAGAGCCAGACACTGAGTTCCTGTCAGAGACAGCCCCTGTTCCCCTTTCTAGGGAACCCACTTGGACACTGAGCTATCTGGGCCACATCTGTGCAGGGGTTCTAGGTTATCTGTATGCATGGCCCTTGAGTGGAGTATCAGTCTCAGAAAACACCCCTGTGCCCAGATTTTTTGGTTCTATTGTTCTCTTTGTGGAGCTCCTGTCCCCTCCAGGTCTTTCTATCTCCCCTTTCTTTCATAAGATTCCCTGCACTCTGCCCAAAGTTTGGCTATGAGTCTCAGCATCTGCTCCAATACCCTACTGGGTAGTCTTTCAGAGGCCCTCTGTGGTAAGCTTCTGTCCTATTCCCTGTTTTCTCCCTCTTCTGATGTCTATCCCATTTATTTGCCTTTCTGAATAAGGATTAAGCATGTTACCAGGGTCCTCCTTGCTTAGCTTCTTTAGGTGTACAGATTTTAGTATGTTTATCCTATATTATATCTCTAATATCCACTTATAAGTGAGAATATATCATGTGTGTCTTTCTGCTTCTGGGATACCTCAGTCAGGATGATCTTTTCTAGTTCCCACCATCTGCCTGCAAATTTCATGATTTCCTTGTTTTTAATTGCTGAGCAGTGTTCCATTGTGTAAATGTTCCACAATATCCTCAGTTGAGGGACATCTGGGTTGTTTCCAGATTCTGGGTATTATGAATAAAGCTGCTATGAACATGGTTGAGCAAGTGTACAACATGTTGTGTACTTGAGCATCATATTTTGGATACATGCCTAGGAATGGTATAGCTCAATCTTGAGGAATCACTATTCCTATTTGTCCTATTGAAAGCGCCAGATTGATTTCCAAAGTGGTTGTATAAGTTTACATTCCCACCAGCAATGGAGGAGGGTTCCGCTTTCTCCACATCCTCTCTAGCATGTGTTGTCACTTGAGTTTTTGATCTTAGCCATTCTGATGGGTGTAAGGTGAAATCCCAGGGTCATTTTGATTTGCATTTTTCCCTGATGACTAAGGACATTGAGCATTTCTTTAAGTGTTTCTCTGTCATTCAGTAGTCCTCAATTGAGAATTCTCTGTTTAGCCCTCTCTGCACACCATTTTTTTAATTAGATTACTCGATGGAATTGAGTAGAAGATCCAAAAAATAAACCCACATACCTATGGATACCTGATTCTTGACAAAGATGCCAAAACCATACAGTGGAAAAAAAAAGATAGCGTCTTCAACAAATAATGCTGGTTTAACTGTAGAAAAATGCAAATAGACCCATACCTATCACCCTGCACAAAACTGAAGTCCAAGTGGATCAAAGACCTTAACATAAAACCAGACACACTAAACCTATTAAAAGAAATAATGGGGAAGAGCCTTGAACTCACTGGCACAGGAGACAACTTCCTGAACAGAACACCAACAAACATAGGCTCTAAGATCAACAATCAATAAATGGGACCTCATGAAACTGAAAATCTTCTATAAAGCAAAGGACACTGTCATCAGAACAAAATGAAAGGCTGTAGGCTGGGAAAGGATTTTCACCAACCCTATATCTGACAGAGGGCTAATATCCAGAATATATAAAGAACTCAAGAAATTAAACAGCTCCCCTGTTCAATTTTTACAGATATTCTTGCATAAATCCAGTTTTCCCTTTTGGCACATTCAAAACTGAAAACTAAAACCATTTCAATCTACCTGCAAAGCCACAGTCTACGCCTTCAACTGACAAGGACTCCTAAAACACAATCAAGATAACATGAATCACACCTTGTGAAATAGGTGTAACTTTAAGAGTGGGTGAGCAAGCCTGCTTTCTGTTGGTAGAACAAAATAACTGAAGCTGAGTAATGCATGGAGAGGTTTGTCTGAGTCAGTTTTGTCATTGGCAATGGGGTGACCTCAATGGCTTAACCTTTGTTATAGTCCTATGTCACATCTTGGTTGGATTGTGCACCTCTAAGAAAGGTCACAGGATAAGAAGTGAGAGCAGATTTGTCTCCTTTCACAGCCTTCAGTTCTTGCTACATGGGCTCCCTCTAGACATGACCTAATTGACTTGCAGTAGGCACCATCATTAGTGTGTGTGTGTGTGTGTGTGTGTGTTGCATGAGTGTATGAGCATAAAGAGACCAAATGAAAACCTTTTTCACCACTCTCCCTTACTACCCTGAGATAGCTCTCTCACTGACACACAAGTATATCATTTCAGCTAGGCTGTGCTGGCCAGTGAGCTCCAAGAATGTGCTTGTGTCCCACTGTCCCCCAATGCTGGGCCTACAAGCATACACAGTCACACATGGTTGGTGCCAAGGTCCTCAGGCCTGCACAGCAAGAGCTCTTAGCCATCTCCCTTGCTCCAGGTCCTATCTCCTAGAGACTCTATTCATTCCCAGTACATCTACCTGACTGGGACAAACTCCCAGTACAAGGCCCTTTGGGGAGGTCCATATTCAAATCATGACAGTGACAAAACTTGCCACCCCAAGCAAGCCAATTTGACAGAAGGATCAGTCCTTGTTAAAGGCACTTGACAGCAGGTACAAGGACACCTGACCTCTCTTCCCAAAATCTGAAGAAGATAAGGGGGGTCTTCTCACTGAGGAGAGGTCAGCCTTGGGTACGCAGCTTTCTTCTATCCTACTGTTCCTCTTGGCTCATGTCATATGAAAGCATTTGGGTTTTCCAAGTAGCCAGGTGCCCCCAACACCCTTCCCAGTTGTGTCTGACAAAGCCACATGAAAACCACTATGTAACTAGAGTCCTACTGAATGGCATGTCCCTCCTCTACTCTCTCTCTCTCTCTCTCTCTCTCTTTCTTTTAATAATCAGATTTGTTAGGGAAATCATATTCTTTGTCTAGTGACACATCCTATACTGTTCAGATGTGGCTGGCTGCTTCTTCCTCCACATGCTCACCTGGAGAATGGCTGGGAGCAGGTACATTGGTAGCAACGTGGATGCATCGCTGGTCACAGGACATAAGCCATTGTATCTCTAGCTCAGTGCATTGCACACCTTTACAAAGAAGGTTCTGTCAGCCCCAAGGGCAGCATATCTATAGGGGACTAATGAGAAGGCCCAAATGGCTACTGGTGATATTCCAGTTTCACCTTTTGTTCTGAGCATTTTAGATGGGATCGTCCATAAAGAAAAACTTCCCAAGGTTGGAGAGATGGCTCAGTGGTTAGGAGCACTGGCTGTTCTTCCAGAAGACCCAGGTTCAATTCCCAGTACCCACAAAGCAGCTCACAGCTGTCTGTAACTCCAGTTCTATGGGATCCAATACCCTCACACAGACATGCAGGCAGGTAAAAACACCAACACACATGAAATAAAATAATTATTACTTTTTGTTTGTTTTTTTCAAGACAGGGTTTCTTTGTGTAGCTTTTCGCTGTTCTAGAACTAGCTCTATAGACCAGGATGGACTTGAACTCACAGAGATCCACCTGCCTCTGCCTCCTGAGTGCTGGGATTAAAGGCATACACCACCAACACTTGGCTAAAATAAATAAAAAAATTTAAAGTTGAATAAAAGAAAAGACTGATATTTAAAAAAGAAAACCTTTCGTCAAAAAACATGTATTTGTCCTGAATTCTATTTCTTATGGGAAGGGGACCATAGATGTATAATTCTTTCCCTCCACACCTCCTAGTATGTACTGAGGCTCCAGTAGCTTTAGAGGTAATCAGTGAAACAGTAGGGGACTTAGGATTTTTAGCATCATCTTGCATTTCAATTGTCTAAAGTCCCTGAGCTCTGAGTTTGTGGATGAGCATCTCTTGCAGTGGGCTCTACATCCTGAGTCAGGATCATTGTCTACAGAACTTCTTTTACTGTGGATACAAGGGGCCCAGAACAATCATCTAGGATTTCCCCTGCCCATGAGCATGATATACACCCAACCACAGTTGGCCCCACTGCTACCACTGGGCCTGTCTGTAGACAGTACTAAGATATCTGAGGAGCTTAAGCAACAGTCAGGCTTATTTCAAAACCAGAATAACAAAGTCCATTTTTCACATAACTGCTTTCATATTTTCTCAATGGTTGAAATCTTAGAACTTCCTAGATGGGATCTTTTGAGCAAGAAAGCGAATCCTGTGAAGCAACTTCTTCACAAAGACATGTTTTCTTGCTATTCTTGTTCACTGTCTGTGGCTCCAGCAGAAGTGGGAAACATTTTATATCCTTATTCAGTGTGAACAAGGCATGAAGAAAGAAGGCAACGTGTGCCTTTTCTACTCCCGAGTGCTTCTCAGTGTAGGGGTCCCCGGCACACTGGGATGTGGCAGAGAAAGGGTCTTTGATGTAACTCACCAGGGACTACTTACATCATCAACGGCTCGGACCACTTCTCCAGGGATGGCACTGCAGAGATAAGGCAGTTGTTAAAACTAAAAGCACCACTGCATGTTACTTCTTTCTGATACTCAAAGGCACTGGCAATCCCTGTATGCCTGCTACTCCGAATTCTTTCCTCCTCTATGCTGTTCCCAAAACTCTGCCACGCACCCTGCTTTCTCCATCTTTACTTTTTGTTTCATAGTCCCACCTCCTGCACATGTTCTGAGAGTGGGTCAGCTGTGGGATCCATGCAACATGTGACTCTCCCCTACACGTATGCCCGTGTTAGGACGAGAGTCATAGAAAAGCAATGGCAGATGTGTGCCTGCAGGAATTAGAAACCTGAAAAAGAGCAAAATAAAAATAAAAATTAAAATAAACTTCAAAATAAAAATTAAAGGAGAAGAAGCAACAAGAGTGTCGATGAAGGTTCTGCCACCTCAGAGGAGCCTTTGAGGGAGATGAGCAGTTTAGTGAATGAATATCCCATCAAACTGGAACTGTCCGCATCTGAACTATTTGGCACCCCACCCAGAATGTGGAATGCTGGGGGAGGGGGTAACTGAGAATCCATTTCTGATGGCCTCTGTTTTCACTCATTTAGCCCAAGTATGGGGGTGTATGACCACTATACCTTACAGATGGGAATAGATTAACAGTGTAAGAGAAGCAAGCCAAGGATCCGAAAGGAATGCTCATTGCTCTTCAGAACAACTAAGTCTCACAGGATACTGTGAGACTGTTCTCCAGTCGTAGCTTTGCACAAATGACCATGGCTGCTGGTGTGAAAACATCTTATGTACTATGGCCAGCAGAACGGAACACTTAAAGATTTGAAAAGAAAATATCTCTGCCACTACCAGAAACATAGGCAATATTTGGGGCGTGGCAATATGGCCCAGTAGTTAAGAGTGCTTCAAGATTTGAGTCTGGGTTGTAGCACTCATAACAAGGCAGACATGGTCTTACACATACTTATAACATGTGTTGAGGTGGAGCTAGAAAGATTAGTAGAGTTCACAGGCAGCTAATCTAGATGAAAAATTCAAGCTCCAGGTTCAGGGAGAAACACTGCCTCAGTAGAATTAGGTAAAGAATGATAGAAAAGGGTAATCAGCACCTTCCTCTAGCCTGCGTGTGTGTGTGTGTGTGTGTGTGTGTGTGTGTGTGTGTGCACCTATAAACAAACATGTACACATGTACCACATACACATACCAAACTCATGTAAACACAAGATGGACAGAGATGGTACATGTCATACTAGGAATGTATAACATAAGGAGAAAATCTCGGGGGTTGGGGGGCTGTTCTGGGATAGAACCGAAAGCATGGAGCGGGCCAAGGAGTCAATACCCACTGCAAATCCCAAGGACACCAGCCTAGACTAGTGGAGGGGAGGTAGAGATGAGAGGATAGGGGCAGACATGAAAGGAAGGAGGCAGAGGCGGGGGGTCAGTGTCTCCTTAGGAGCATGGGACATGTCCTGCTGACATTCCTTAGCCTTGATGAGAGGTCTCGGGAGGAAGAAATGCCCCTTTGCTATGACCTGAAGGGGAAGGCTGGGTGAGACCCTGCTACTTACCCAGGACACAGGCTCAGCCCCACGGACGTGCTTTCGCAGGTACTCTGGCTACCTTCCAGCCTGATCCCAGTGGCCTTGCCCTACGTCCTAAAGGAGCACCACTCAAGAGACAGCTGAGGCACCAGGAGCTAGTCCAGGGTCCAGGGCTGGGAACACTGCAATTCCTGCCACTACCTTAAGGCTTTCTTTTCAAAAATGACCCCACCCCAAGATGTACACAGTCAGAATGTGAAAGTAAATTACCAGCTCTGCGGAGACGAACGATCCAACTCTCTATCAAACGACAAAGGGGGACGAATGCGACAGTGGACTCGAATGCTCCCTTTCAGCTCCTACAACAATAAAGAGCTTTCAACCACTGATAACACAGGAGCCAGCTCGGCAGCAGACCTGCCCTGACCTCTGAAATTTCCCCACAGGGCAGCCAGCTCAGGGCGTCTCTGGTTTTTTATCCAACTTTTAACAGATTTTGTTCACTAAGTGGCAACAACCAAACAACAACAAAAAAAATCCATTTCCTGGTATCCTGAGCTAAATCTCTCAGGCATTTCAGAAGGAATTTCAATAATTTGGCTTATGGCTTGTTATCCTGACCCTTCCTGGGGTCATCTAGATGATGTCATGGTGACTAACTGCCTAGAGGAGAACAAAGAATGAAAGTGAGTCGTGCACACAGAGAGGGCAAGTCTCCTCCAGGGTAGGAGCAGATGAATGGAGGATCCATCTTGTTTTGTGGATACTGTCAGCACAGGATTTATGCTGCTCGGTCCACACCTGTGTCCCAGACCTGGGTGACAAACCCTGTTGAAGAAGCCCATCCATCTTCTACCAGGGTGCCTGAAAGCATCTTGATCTCACCTATGACACCACCGCACACTCCCTCGGCTCAGCCCCACCGCTGTCCGGAGATGGCTGAAGCCTGCTATGGTCTGGTTTCTTCTCTAACCCAGCAAGCCTCCATGCCACACGGCCTGTGGAGCCCTCTCTGGCATACAGCTCTGACACACAGCGGACCTTGGCTCAAGACAATCAGTCAGGCCCCAAATATCTGGTAACCGGGTATCCTGGCCCCAGATGCCCCTGGATGCCTCCCCCTGACAGCCTTGGTCTTAGGAAAGCGTGAGGACTGGTAGCACACTAGCGAACGTGCAGGCGAACTGTGGGAGGGAAGGCTCACATGGGAAAGCAGCCCTGGAATGCCTTCACAAGAGCGGACCGGGATGGGGGCTAGTGAGAAAAACGGGAGGAAGGAGGTGGGACACAACAGGCCCACCTGTGTGCACAGCATTGGTGCTGGCCTTAGAGACAGGCCCTTTGCCACTCCTGTGGATGAGATCTTTGCCATCCTTCAAAGGGGGTAGGGAAGATGGGGATGTCGGCATTTAGGCAGATGAGTCCAGCAGCCAAGATGCTACAACCAAGGCTGAGACTGTTGCCTGCAATTGTCTGGAAACCATCCAGGTGGCCTAGTAATACCAATAGCTATTCAAACGCGGACACTGCTTTCAGGACCTGTCTGGGCTCAGGGTACATCATTGGTGTGGGGACCCTACATTCTTCAGCATCTATCACCCACAACTTTCTGGCTTTATTATTATTATTATTATTATTATTATTATTATTATTATTATTATTTTATCTAAAGCAGGCTCAGCCTTTCAACACTACCTGTTAAAACTCTTGGCCATTGATCCTTTTCCATTTTCTATTGGCTTCAGCTGTGGTAAGATCACCTTTAACATACAAAAGGCACCCAGACAAAGTCACGGTAGAGCCTAGTGGCTGTTGTAAATACCGGGAAGAGAACTCCATGTGCGGCCAGGCTCCTGAAGGCAGAGTTCTCATCTCCTCCCATGAGCCTCCGGATGCTAAGGAGAGCAGCGGGTACACCCAGCCCACCAGCAGTCAGCACATTTGGAACCTGTCTGTTGTTTGTATGGCATGCAATACTTTCTCCAGTGCCTGCAGTTGGGCACCGTGTATATGTCTGCTGCTTTAACACCTGCAAAGACGTGGGCGCGCTTTACTCTCATGAACTCTTAGTGGGTTCTCCAGGGACCGACACTTTCTGCCTTAAGAACCAACTATGCCGTGAAGATTAAGATGTTTTTGTGGCTTTTGTTTTGTTTCTGTTTTTGTTGTTGTTGTTTTGAGACAGGGTTTCTCTGTGTAGCCCTTGCTGTCCTGGAACTCATTCTGTAGTCTAGGCTGGCCTCAAACCCAGAGACCCACCTGCCTGTGCCTCTCAAGGGCTGGGATTAAAGGATGTGCCAACACTGCTGAAAACATTTTTCTCAAAAAAAAAAAAAAAAAAAGGAGGGGGAGGGAATTCCCTGAAATGCTTTAGTAGGTGCTTGTTACACTATAAGCATTCAGAAACTATCTCTAAGGTCAGTTCTGAGCACTGAAACAAGAAATCAGATGTGCTAAAGAGCAGGTGCTTCTCACTGTTGCTAAAGTCTAGTGGAGCTGTGCGCCCACAGACAGACACACAGGCTTTTGGAAATTAGCAACCACGGTTCCAAGATACTAGGCAAAACACACCGATGGAAGCCATGTCTTTGAGAAGTGGGTTGGCCAAATGCGCTGTAGGCCTTGGCGGCTCATGTTTGTGTGTGGAGGTCTGGCCTTCCAGGGAACTTAGGTCTTGCCTTTTGGAAAGGCAAGAGATCCTTGGAGCCTTCTCTATGTTTGAAAAAGTGGTACAAGGCCTTGAGGGAGGAAGCTGCTCACAGGCTTCAGGGACCCCAAGGCTCTGTGTCAGGGAAACTTCTGGGCTTCTTATAGCCTAAAAAAATTCACCCCCTGCTCACCTGTCCCACATTCACATCATCTTAACCACCAGTCTTTGAGGTCTTGATGTGATCACAGTACCTAGAGTGACCAAAGTTACCCCAATACTGTGGTGGACCTCTTCCTCTCCATTACTGTCTCCTGTATGAGTGGCCAGTGGCTTCTGGAGGCTTGATCCTGACAGTCTGTGGCTCGACTCTGACGTTCTCTGCCCTACCTAGGCTTACTCCTGCCACCCCATCCCACCTCCAGCATTTCTATAGGAGTCTAGCCCTTTTCATCGGTTCTCACTGGGCCGTGACCCCACAGTCATCCCTGGCATGTCCTGAGCTGCCGGAGCACCATGCAGGCGATGCAAGCACTCACCACCAGGCTGTTATGGAGGGCTCTTCTCCTCTGCTGCTCCAGGTGGTAGCGAGAAGCCAGTTCCCGCAAGCACTGCTGTAGACGGTCAGCCTCTGCCTGGCAAGCTGCAGGGACAATTCACCCCAGGTCACCTTCCAGTCCTCACGAGGAGACCCTGCGGTTCCCTATGCAAGCAGGACCTAAGTCACGTGGAGGCTGTGGGCCACGGTGGGCTCACCAACTGAGGTGCCAGGTGCTCCGTGCTTGTGGTAACTAATGATTAAAGCCTGCTGAGAGTCAGCACCATCCCCACCCCAAACACAAACCCTCACATCAGAAACAACCTAGCACGCCCTCCTGGCGGTCTTCCCTTGTCACATCATGAACAGCACCGCTGTGGACAGTGAGTCACGGCAGCAGGGTTAGCACATACATCAGCACTTCCTAGGGAAGTGCCACAGCTGCTCTACTGTCCATCCCCCTCTCAGTTTGTTATGATTTGTCCCTGCTCCTCCTGGGAAAGATGACTGACGCTCTTCTCATACAACCTGTACGTGAAGACCATACACACAGGGCACGACTATACACATAGCACACACCACACTATACACACACCACACGCACTACCCCTGCACACAGACCACATGTTCTACATGTACTCATCACACAGAGCAGACACACGTACCACACACATGAGCCTTTGTACAAGTGTACATGTATCACATATAACATCATGTACACAACTACATACACATGAATACGCTATAAACCCAATGCACACACATAATATATGCATGCATACACCACACACGTGCACATGTATACACAACATACAAACATACATGCACATGCTCACACCTACAAAAACCTCAGGAACCCCCAGGAAGTTAGTAAACTGAACTGACCTGTACTATGGGGATGACAGTGAAATCCCAGGTCAACTGTTCTCTAAAATAAATTACTGACCTAACTCCAAAGCAGTAAAAGGCTGTAAGTTTTGATGCACCTTCTTTAAAATACCAGCACGATGACCAGCTTCCCTTAAGGACTTAGGTATGGGTGGCCTGACACTGGAGAATAAATGGGACTTGCACGCATGGTATTGTTGGAGTGGGAGGAGCAGGAGCACCCATCACAGGCGTAAGCCCCGTTTAATCTAACAAGTTCACTCATGTTACACAGCAGGCCAGCTACTAGCAGATTCCTGGGAATGCCGGAACTGAACTGGTAGAACAGAACACTTCACTTCCGGTTTTGGAGGAGATCTGAACCAGAAAGCTCGTGGCTCTGAATGTCAACATCAAGAACACGTTCCATAGGTGTCAGAGGGGAATAGGAGGCCATTCTGCATATGCCAGGAGTAGGAAGCAGCAAGGCTGGAATCCCAGGCTGGCCACTGTTCACAGAGGGTCTCACAAGCCTGTACGAGTGCATGCTCTCACCTTGCAGAGCCTCGCTGCTCAGCTGTGCCCTCTGCACAACAGCCATTATGTCAGAAAGGCAGTTCTGGTACTCCTCCTGACAGCTGCGCAAGAGCACCAGAGAGGAATTGCGAAACTCCTCGACATCCTGTCGAAGTTTCTGTGTGACGAGAACACAGTCAACACAACTGATCATGCCACTATCGGCAGTCACTACAGTGCAACTGTACAAAGAATCACAAAAGCCCCGCTGAGTAAGAAGGTGGCCTACAGTCAGCAATCCTGCATCAACTTGTTATGAATTCAAGGCATTGGAAGCAGTAGTTCTTTGCCAAACGTGCAAGGTGAGTGCTTCCCATGCATGAGCCCAGGTTCCCTTCAGAAATCCTAAATCAACAGTTAGGGTGATTTGAGGGCAGCTCATGATTTCATATACTCCGTATTTTAACATTCTTAGGGAAGCCAGGCTCTACAGCCAGTTTCTGTAGTGTGGACATGGACAGTTTTCTGATTCATGTACCATCCTGGTGATGGTGGCGGTACACTAGGGCTGGGTTAAGTGGCGCAAAACTCTGATAGGCTTTCCAGACCAACTCCTGGAGGCTTCATTACGGTGAACTTATGCCAGTAAGAAGTCATCGCCATGTCCAAGTGCATGACAGAGTTCCAGGAACAGTCGGCATAGCAGTTTTCAGGAACTTTGGGAACAATGCAGCTGATATCCTTTGCGTCAAATATTCTCCCTGTCCAACCCCAGCAATTATTTCAAGGACTTTCAGCTTAATGATCTGACAATGAATAGATGAAAGGATGTGCCATGGTTTAACATTTACTATCAATAACACATCATAACATGTTAGTTGAGCTTTAACATAAGGTTTTTGTCTCTTTAGTTATAAATAATGGAGATTCTTTCACGCTTGAGAAACATGTTAATAAAATGGCAAAGCTAAGCTGAATCAAGCTTTTACTATATAGAACATAGATAGTTACATAGCTTATTCAAAGATAGGCTGATCTTCCTACGGTGGAAGAGAATTTAAAATAAATCTGTTCTGAATGAACATAGTTTAAGCCTTCACATCTGACCATGGAAGGTTAATCCTGTTGGCAGATGGTGCTTACATTGTTATAAGAAGTTTGTTTTTCCTATTTCCCATCCTGGTCACATTGTTTTTAACACAAGGTAAAGCAATATTTTTAATCAATGGTATAAAAACATACACCACAATCTCAGGTGGGAGACTTGCCAAACACACTAAGTGAAATAGCTGTTTTCCTGGCTTTTTCTCTAGAAGACACTGACAGTCTAAGGACTGCTCGAATATGATGCCGGGACATAGGATGCCTACTTCAGCTGACATGTACAAACACTTTCTACCTTTAAACTTTAAAATAACAGCTGTGGGAGCTGGAGAGATGGCTCAGCAGTGAAGAGAGGAAGTCTGGGTTCAATTCAACACTCGTATGGAAGGAAGTTCATAACGGTCTGCAACTCCAGCCCCAGGAGATAGGATGCCCTCTCTGAACTGAAGGCAACTGCACACATATGGTGCATAGACATATGAGCAGGCAAGACACCACACACATGAAAATAGAAACTGTGACTTAAGAGACTACGTTTCTACTGCTGTTATCTCAAGCCATTTCTCTATTGGCCCAAAACTACTGTATCTCATTTTTGGTCATTGCCAATATGTGCTCAGGGACTTTCTTTTATCTAGTGAGCACTGGAAACTAAACCTCTCTTAGTGCCCTGAGACAGATGTCCTCTGGCAGAGCAGGGCGCTCCTAAGCCCTGCACCACTCCACATTCCGCTCATGGATACTGATTGTGGCAGTGCCAGGATCACTTCTACCCTTGTCGTAGCCATGCTGGAGGGAGGTAGGGGGAATGCTTCCCTGATGACACTGCCTTATCCTGGGCAGAGCATCGTGCCAGGCCTCACGGCTGCTCCTCTTCATCCTTTCCTGGTACTGTATAGAAAGAAAGAAAGTATAAAGCTTTGAAACCTTGAAAACCCAGCAGGTACCTGCCCTCCCACCCCCCAAGTAAAGGAGGCTACTGATGGCCCATGATACATACTACCCAGGAAGTGAGATGCCAATGGAGGTTGAATTATAGCGGGGAGAGTCAGGTAAGGAATCCTAGGAGTATGGACAGTTCGAGGTTAGGGGTCTTAGGGCTAGGCCTGAAGGCTAGGTAGAAGGGACAGACAAGGTCTAAGCCAAGGCCAAGGCTATGAATGACAGACCTCAGAAGGAAAGTGACAGGAAAGAAGTACAAAAACTGCAAGGAGGTCAAGGGCCTGAGCATTCCCTGAAGGGCAGTGCCAAGCCTCAGAAGGGCCTTCAAGCTTTTCAACAGACACACATTTTAAGAAGGTCTTTCTGGATCTTTGTTAAGCATGTGGGAGGTAACAGGCAGCACTCCCTGCAGAATGCTAGGGGGAACCATCTGGGACTCAAGGAGGACAGAGAAAACACCCAGGCTCCAGGGCAAGACACGGTGTTGACAGGACAGCAGAGATGCCAGCAGGTCCTGGCCAGAGTTCTGCACTGGTTTCTGTAGGTGTCGGTGCAAAGGCTCTAAGTGGACAAGGTGATGACTGTGGGTTTTGCCTCACTTTGTTGTTTTCCTGTGGTTGGGGTCTATCCTTATTCCACCTTTACAGACAGCGGATGCTGGCAGGCCCAGCCTCTCAGACACCAGCTACACACCTCACAGTGAACCACACTTGTGCCCACCCTAGCCCAGAGCTCACATCACACGGTGCTGAAGAGCTCATAATCATGTGCAATAGCAGATCAGTGCCCAGCTCTCAAGCAGATGTGCTCACTTTCAAGGACAAAGAAGGACACAGGGCCCTGGTCTCTGATGTGCTCTTATGAGAGAACCTGCCCAACACAGGCTTTGAGTTTCTCGCTTAGTCCCTGCTTGACCCTGGGAGCAGATAGAATCCCTCCCAAAGGGCGGGATCGGGCAGAGGCTGCCTGCCCTGAGGATAGCCAGCAGGCTGTTGTAGACAGATGAATGTGATGCAGAGGTAACCACGTGGAAGGGCTGTCTGGGCCAGACTGTCTGCCAGCTCAGTATGGAACTGCTCACAAGCAAAAAGGCTCAAAGGAAAACTGTATTCAGGAGGACCTGGGAATAAGCTTCCCCAGCTTGGTTAGGACTGCTGAACAGTACAGTGCCCCCCCCTGGGTTCATGCGGACAAACAATGCCCACTGTGGTGCTTCTAAGATACAAGTCTCCGAGGACTCTATCCTCATGGAGAGGACATGACTAGAGAACTATTTGCTCATCCACTCCACTGCATGAGGCTATCTAGATGTTACCAATTAGAGAAAAGAGCTGGCCATAGATACCAACCCTGCAGTGCCTTGGTCTCAGGTTCCAAAACTGAAAGAAACAAATGCTTTTTGTAAATTTTAGGGTCTCGGGTATTTCATTATAGCAACGCAAGGAGAGTGTGGCAGCTGTGTATCTCAGATTTACTAAACAGACTGTACAACTTAATATGGATGAATGAGGCATAAAGCATACAACACAGCTGATAAGGAACAGCTGTTGGGTGTATCACGACTGGATTATTCCTTAAACACTTGAGGGCACAAAGATGAATGATTTAGGATTTGTCCCTGTTCCAGTCTAAGATGACATGCAAAGTGTGAACTGTGGAGTCCCTTCCACCTCACTGGACAGGACAAAAGATTCCAGCAAAATCACTGTTCCTTTGCATCGTTTGCAAGTGCAGTAGCTAACTCAAAACAACCATGCACACAAAACATTACCTCTGCCAATTTCAGGTACAGAAGAGCATTTTCTGTTTCCAGTTCAACTATCCTTTCTTCTTTAACCTATAACCAAGGACCCAAAAGGAAAATCCATCAACACAGCACTTATGTGGGCATACTGAAATACTGTGAATGAACACAGAGTACAAGAATGGATAGGAACAGTCTCAGCAATGAGGCGGTCAACTGTCAGTTGCTCAGACGCGTTCACATACTGCAGAGACAACACAAGCCCAACTTAGCAAGGCCTGGCCTGCTAACCCAACCACACCCATGGCTCTGAGCCCTTCCTACCAAGGCCAATACTGATCCTCAGTAGCCACAAAGACTAACTAGGGATGCAAGATTCAGATTTCAGACTCTCTATCCTTTGGTCAGTAAGTGCCAGAGAGCCTTGCTAGAAAGTGAAGAGTTTACAGAAAGTGAAGAAATAGTCCTGCTTAAAAAAAAAAAAAAAAAAAAAAAAGCAGAGCCCCAACTCTGTGTGTGTAGATCCACGAGATGTTGGTAGTTGTGGAAGGTCAAGGAGAGAAAGGATCTTATGTGAGAATGGGAAGGTCTGGAATAGAGGTTGGACTCTAGAAGGGAACTAGAGCATGGACTGCTGGGACTCCACAAGCCAGAAAAGTGAAATGCATGTTTACTCTCACAGACAACTGTCCAGGAGCTGTCTTCCTGCTGAAGGCTCAGTGTAGCCGTGGATTCATTGTTCCTGGAAATCCAGCCCATCGTGCTGAAAATATAGTCTCTCAGACTAAAGATCCAGTTAACAAGAGAATTGGACAACTTGCTGGTTGATGGTGCTCCAGTCCCTTCAGAGATGAAATTACGTCCCTCCTTCTAGGGATCTCATCACTTCTGCAAGGGAGTCAGTCTCTGCTGCAAGTGACGTTTATAGTCTATAGTCATTCTTGCTGGAGATTCAGTCTCTTTTGAAGGAAATTTAGTCTCCCATTAGGGATGCAGTCCCTCCTGTTAGGAACTCACTCTCCAAATCTGCTCATAAAACATCTGTAAGCATCCAGAAATAATATTTTCTGTAATTCTAAATTCTAATTGGTTGTGTAGATCTGATACCTAGGAGTCATATGGCATTAACTGCTAAACTTCTTCAGTTCAGTATGAAAATCTCTGGAATATTTTGATAAAATTTAATTCCCAGATTTCAGACTATAATAGCAGCTGCAGTCATAAGTCTGGTATGTGTTTGGTTAAATTTATTTCAAAATATTTTTAATGGTACTCTACATGGAGTTTTTTTCCTACTTTTACTTTTGTTCATTTCTAAAACACAGAAATGCCATTTATTTCTGTAGCTGGATCCTATAGATGAAACAATCCCTCCCCCAATTTACATAGTAAAGTATCACATCCGGATATTTCAGCAGGTGACATTAGTAGACAGTATCTTCAATGTGGTTGATTCAAGGAAGCCTCGAGGCTGAATTCCTTTGTAATTTCCTTGGTGTTGTTTTGAAAGGAACCCTGGAGATACAGATACTTTAAGGGTACAAAGAGGGAAGACCAGAGTATCATGGAGAAACAGCCACCTGTAAATCAAAGACTTGGGGCCAACCTTCTGGCCCAAGACTTCCAGCCTCAAGCACACAGAGCCCTCTGTCCAGGTCTGGACTTAGGCCTCAAAGATTAAAGTGTACATTCTTGCGGTGCTCTTGAGCCTAGAACTCACTGCTGCAAGCCCAGCTCTATCTTGGGGTGGTGGGGCTGGGGGAGAGGTACTAAGATCTGTCTCTCCTGGTGAGATAAAGTGGTCCTGAGTTAGGTGCTGAGGCACACAGCTCCAGGGTGAAGATTCTGTAGAGCCGAGCTGGGGCTTGGAAACAGACAGAAACATGCTGTCCTCAAGAAATTTAATACTTGTTACCTGAACAAATGTGTTTTTTGTTGTTGTTGTTGTTTGTTTTCCTTCAAAGTGCACTCTAATGCAAACTTGTGGAGATCTGAAATGCTGCCTGTGGTTCTCAGCAGTTTTCCTTGTCTTCTACCCTGGAAGGCAAGCCTTGTCTTACAAGAGGCTGCTCATGCAGTCATCCAGTCTCTCTGGCCAGAAACCTGCTACAAACTCACTTTTAAAAGGGAGATATGAGCACGTCTTACCTCCAGTATGATTACTTTCGGAATGTCTCCAGGTCTGGTAGAGCAAAGTCTTTAGGTGTCCACCATGAGCCTGTGTGGCCTAAGCTCCCATTCCTTCAGACCCAGTTGCTTCCAGCATACCACCAAGCCCTGGCTGGTCACATTGCACTCTCTACAGAGGTCTTTTAAGCCCTCAGGCTCCACTGTGCAACAGGAATTTCCAGTGCCTACAGACCAGTCAGGGGCCTGATTTTAGTTCTAAGGTTCATGATTTCTGCTTGACAGCCATTGCCACACATGGTATTTACATTTTTGTTTACTTTATTATATATTCATTGTTTGTTAACCATTGTACTCCCCAAACTTGCTCAGAACAAAGATGTTCAGTAGAGCTGAGGAAGGTACAAGGAGACCCCAGAAATGTGCTGCTGGGGCAGGTAAGTGGTCAAGGATGCCCCAAGTGGAAGTTGGAGGAAGGAGCCTTAAGGGCAGTACTACTCTTAGATCCTGGGTGCCGAAAACAAAGCAGATTGAGTTGCTCTCCTTTCTGAGGAAGCCCAAGGTGAGATTCACAGCACCGTGTGATTCCCAAGCCAAGCCCAGTTCTCCCAGGTTCCCCAGTCATGAGAGGGGTGGTTTCAAAAACCCCAGACTCCCTTCACACTCACCCGCATTTGATGCTGAAGCTGCCACAACCTCTGTTCTGAGAAGCCCCGCACTGCCCAAAGATTACCTGGCATTTCCCTGCCTCCTCACAGAGAGTGAAGGGCGTGGCTAAGCCGTGGGAGTCACCTCGGCTGACCGCTCCCACGCATGCGCTGTGCTTCCGGCTCTTAGAACTTCAGACGCTGCTCTAGAAATCCCCTTATCATGGCCTTGAAAACCTGTCTCTCCTGCATCTATTCCCATCTTCCCATCCTGCTTCCTGAGCCTCCCTGTGGTGCATCTTCCTTTTTCCCTCTACCGTCTCTAGAGAGCATACCATGTCTTGAAGGATCCCTCAGTAAGCCCTCACAAGTCCTGTGTTCATTTCTTGCACTGTTAACAGTTACGCATACCGTCTGCTTCGGTCTTCTCATCCTCCACCTTCGCTGCACGGGCAGATTGCCTGGGATCCCAACCTGAGAAAGAGCTGGTACTGGCTGTATACTGCTTAACAAGGCACTCTCAAGCCTGGCACTTAGGCTCCCAGTTCTCTGAGTAAAAGGGTTGAAATAACTATAGGAATAAAATCACCTGTCACTTTTGGGGTATAACATTTCTTCTGCCAAGCCAACCAAACTACATTCTGCTTAATCATATCATAAATACATCTGCATCTGAAATCGCCTTATTACCTGGGAGAGCACAGAGAAAGTTTTCTCTAGGGTATGGCAGGTGTTTTTATGAAGTGGCACAGACAACAGGGGACACGGTAGGCCAGAGCCACCACCTGCCTAGCAGGCAAGTGTGCACAGGAGGTTCTGGGAGCAGCACCGATTCTCAGTTTCTAAGTGCTGTCTCTACAGAAGCTAAAAACCACAGCAAATTAAAATGTAATAAACACAAACACTATAACTCAATATATAAATTGATTCTTCCAAGAAAAAGTTCC
The DNA here is from genome assembly GCF_030254825.1 of Meriones unguiculatus. Taxonomy (NCBI): domain Eukaryota; kingdom Metazoa; phylum Chordata; class Mammalia; order Rodentia; family Muridae; genus Meriones; species Meriones unguiculatus. The sequence continues at coordinate 57,436,564 of NC_083367.1, forward strand.
CTGCAGGTTCCTTCAACCCTCAAGCATACCTTCCGTTCCTTAAAGCTCTTTTGCATTTTGACAGTACACTGCTGATTATACCATCTAGCAGTACCGCTATTCTCCTTCACCTGGAACTTTATATCCTCTGACTAGCAACTCTCCATTCTCTCTCATCCTACTTCACCAAAACCCGGAAATGCGGATGCTGCCCTGCCCCACCGCTAAAACCATAAAGGGCAAACTAGGCACAGAGGATAGGGGAGACACCACTCAGACAGCACTGACGTGAGGGTGGGTGGCCTGACCCTCCCAACCTGCTGGAGTTAGCCAGTGTACCTTGTACTATGACAATGAAGCATACCTTCATCCCAGCAATCTTGAGTGGGTTCTAATGCTCGAAACCTATCACCAGGATACCTTTTATGCAATGTGCTTATCACTGAGTATGTTCAGGGAGTCGAGTGACCAAGATGCGACAGTACAAGGTATGGTCCCGGTGGCCATTTGGGATTGCTGAATGCACAAGCACCAGCCACGAAGACATAGGAAACTGAACCCTCACATAGGACTTTGATGAAAATATCACCCTAGCTTTTAGCTGGTTGCATCATCAGTCACAGGGCACTTCACCAGACAAAAAAAAAACAAAAAAAAACAAAACCAAACAAAAAAAAAAAAAAACAAAAACAACTGAAGGACAAGGAATGACACTCAGCATTGTTTAATGAAGGAGTGACAGATGGAAATAGGGAAGAGGAAGGCTGGCATTACAAATATAAACTTTGTCAGCACTTTGAAAACAATAGCAAATACTTAAATAGATACAAAGTTTATTAAAAATAGGCTGCAACCGAAATACAGTAGAAATGGAAAACAGCAGTTTGGGTGTTTCCCCACAGTAACGCACGCTTTGCAACGTGCTCTTAAACACATATTCACATTCGACCTCACGTCCAGGGATGGCCAAGTCTACTTCACTATGGGTTTCACAAATACACATGCAGAGTTTTCAGATGTTTGCAAGTTCTTGTGTGCATCTGTCTTCCCATGTACAAGCCATAGCAGGTACCTGCTCTTTTCTGGGAGGTATAGATGTGCCACCCAAAGGCTGCCAGTGTGCTCCAGACACAAAGATATTGCACTTCTAGGCAAGGCAAGCGTGCAAATCCTTCATTAACTCTCAGGGCCATTCTATTCTCTTACAGAGGAAACAGCAAAGGCACACTTTCAAATAAGAAGCTTGATAGACATAAAAAATATTTACACTTGTATTTCAACAATTTATCATACAGTTCTTTCTTATTAAAAGTGGTTTTTAGGGTTGCAAATGCCTCTGTTCTTTTGAAAGTACGCTTATTTTCCTGACACACAGATTTGTAAGAGAATAGTATGGTACAGAAAGATCATCTGGACACAAATTCAGGGCTTTGTCAAATAGGAAGTATGCTTGAAATCATAGAGTCAACTTTCACACAAAATAAGCAAACTGAGGTCTGTCTCCCACAACTCAGCTGGAGGAATGACAGCGCAAAATGCACAAATTAAAATAAGATAACTACTATGCTGAGAAAGAGATGTAGACTGAATTTTGCCACAAATTATTACAGTATTTAAGTTACAGGTGGTACAGCAATGGATTCCTTTTCCGACAGTGCATCTAAATATTTTTCTCTACTAAAATTTAAATTTCTGAGATGGTATGTTTGACTGCCACCTATGAGCTCCATTCTTCTCAGACATCTTTCCTCCTACCTATATATATATATATGTTGTTTGGTTAGAGAGCTCTAGATCCTTTGGAATATCTGAAATATTAGGCAACTTCATCATCTTCAATTTCCACCAATGATTAGTCTAATGATAATTTGGTATTTATAAAAATAGAATCTCCTAGGACTAAATCCAGAAAATTTTCTTGAGAATTTTCAAAAATGAATTATTATTAGATATTTAATCTCAAATGTTTAGAATTGATCAGGAGGCTCATGTTAAATGATGCACTGTGCACCTTACTTACAAAAAACTCCATCTAGCCACTTTGTGCATATTATAGAAGGTACATCAGGGCCTTTGCCCTGGGGCTTGGAGGAGGTGGCTCCAGGTGGAGAGTCCAGTCTTCTGCAGGCAGGATCCACTAGAACCCAATAATGGTCTGGGTTGTTCAGCTGTCACATCTGGTAGCCAAATGGAGTTTTGAGAAAGAACAGAAAGATAATTTCTTGGCCTACTGTCCTTGGAATGACGATGGGAGAAGACAGGGTAGAGGATATACCCTGTGACCTTTACAGCCCTTCATTCTGCCTGTGAGTCCAAGACTCCCGAAAGAAGCCAACCAAAAAATTAACTTCATGTGAGTCAGATCACGAAGGACTAGGCAGGATTCTTGGTAAAGTAGAACAAGATTCTTAGAATTGGAACATTTCTAAATTGCAACCATTGAGAAACAGAAATTAGAAGTCACTTAGAAGTAGAACTGCTCCCTCCTCTTCAGGCTCACCCCCACAGAACCACGGCCAAGGGCAGACTTGCGCGAGTACAAGGTGCCCCCTCTCTCTTCTCACTTCGTGTTCAGTTCATTCTCAAGTTCTGTTAATTTACGAGAAGCTTTTACTTTGTCAGACACATCTTGACCTTGTGAAAAGAGGCGCTGACGCTCTTTAAATGTCAGGTTTTCAGGTGCTCCAGAACTGCCAGGTAAGTCTGCATCTTGGCTGAACAAGAAGAAAACAGAAAAGATTATGCATCAAAATCCAAGTAACTAACTGTTAAGTAAGTTTTTGTAAGAATCATAATGTTCTAGTGACAACTGCCCTTTGTTGCACGTCACTGTAATTATATGTATTGCGGCTGAGACAAACTACGTCTTCACTATGAACAGAACGTTAGAAGTCAATACATGCTCAGACAATTAAATTTAGGTCTATGAAGAGGGCAGGGACAGTGGCAGAGCCCTATAATCAACCTGGGCCAAACAGTTAGATTACAACTTCAAAAAATTCCAAAACCAATAATAACCAAGCAAACAATCCCACGTAGAAAAGGGGCAAAATATTCTCTTAACATAGTAACTTTCAAAAACAAGAGGACCAGAGATGGCTCACTGGTGACCAGAAGTCACATAAACACTAGAAGACATGGCAACCAACCTAGCCAATGGGAGACCTTCTCTCAATGTGTAAGGTGAAAGAATAATTTGAGAATAATTTCTGTCAACCTCAGGCCTCCCATGCACCTACATACACAAATGTGTTTGCATGCCTGATGCCACCCATCCACACTAAAAAATGGAAAAAGAAAATAAACCCAATGAGTTCAATTTCAGCATAAACAAGTTTAATTAATGGGCATACAGTTTAAAAATACAGCATTTCCACAAACCTTCCATATACTTGAAAGGCATTAACAGACCTACTCAAGCTAATAATAAGAGACAGAATAGCACCGATTACTCTAACTCAATGTTATTAGATCAGGGAACATCTAGGATGGCCAAATGTCTAGCTAAGCCCAGAGGTCAGTCTGTTGTAACAAGGAACCTACACTGGCAGGCCTGGCCTTTATGCCTCTAGTACTTTAGTCTTATAGCAGGTCTGGTATCACTATCTAAAACAGAGCCATGTTAATAATATCAACTGTAGAAAAGCCTATGTGTACAACTGTGGTAGCTCATACCCATACTCAAAGAACTAGAGAGACGGAGGCTTGGGGACCACAATAATTTGAGACAGCTTGGCTACAAAGTAAGTTCTAGACCTAGAGAGAGGTACAGACAGACAGACAGACAGACACACACACACACACACACACACAAAACGCCTACATCCTCATATGGTTTCATACAGGAAAAAACACCCGAATGCCTGATAAAATCTGACATAATTCAGCAATGACATGAAAGTGAGACTAAGACAGCACAGATTAGACTCAGTTCAGCCCGGCCCTTAAGTACCTTCTAGTGCGCTTCTCTCTTGGGTCTCTAGAAGGGTCATGGGCTCCAGCAGCTGCCCCAGCAGATCCCGTGTAAGAGTGTGGTCCTTTTCCACAAGGGGAAAAAAAAGTCCAAATTAAAGTATTTAATTACCTCTAAAATTCTACTCATGTTAGAATGCAGGAAAAGAAGATTACTTTAATTACTGAAAAAAATGAGAACTCAAAGGCTCTTCATATGCTCAAAGATTCATCAATTTAAAATTCACTATACTTAGTGGCTTAGGTAATCCAATCATTACATTCAATAACCGACATTGGGCCTTTTGTTCTTAGAATGGAAAAACTATAACACATTCTTTAAAAATACAGTCAAAACAAAACAATAAAACACCTGAATTCAGACACAAGGCACAACAACCACAAATATAGAAGACAAACCCACGTAAGACTTACTTAAATGGGAGAGTAAGCAAAAATGTTTAGGCATACTCCTGACAAACTGTAGGAATGTTCTTACCCAATCATTGAGAACAAATATAACCCCCAAATTTAAGAGGTAACCCTATATCTGTAATTAAAATTCCTGTGGGTAAGATAACTACAATATTTCTTTTTCAAGATAATGTAATTATTAAAAGCAAAATAAAGCCTTTGAAACAAATGACCTACCCAAACGAAACTAAAATAAAATTCCTAGAATCCCACATTAGCTCTGCTGATAAAAGATTCCCAGAAAAAACAAAGAGTGAGGGCAGAGTTAAGTTGGCCCTGAGCATACCAGGTCTGTCTTGGCCAAGAAACCACAGCTGAGCTTGACATCCCCCAGATGGTCAATATTTGCCAAGACTTCAGGAGGCAGCAAGAGATGATACAATAAATCTTTACCATGGAGCAGTCTATGATAATGCAGCAATAAATAATATCTCAATACTATTACAGTAACCACTTGTAACATTACAAAAGAAAGTAGGGGTATGTGTGGAAAGGGAGCTCAGAAGCTGAGAGGACATGCTGCACTTGCAGAAGACCAGGGTTCGGGTCTCAGCACCCGTGTGGAAGCTCACAACCATCTCAAGTTCCTAATAACACAGTCACACATGCATATACACAAAAAACTCATAAAATAAAATCAGATTCATATCTGAAAAAACATAACAGAATCGAGTACAAGAGACTCAGAATATCTGGCAAACATAGACAGATTGGACTAAATAGGCCACAAAATTATCACCATGTTTTTATATTAAATCACTCTAGTTTAGATAAGAGACAGAAGAATGAACTTTCTTTCATATAAAGAGCCTGTGGGTAGAATTTTTCGGACTTATCTAGACAGAGCCTAGAGGCCATCAAACTGTAACCTCAAACACTGGAGGTTTAGGCTTCCCAAGTCACCTCAGAGAGTGTCATCTTCAGCAAAGACTCAAAAAATGCAGCAAAAAACAATCTACAGTGAGCCCTTACATGATAATTTGCATAGTTGGTTTGAATTCCCAACTTTATATTTAGTCTGTGAGAACACTGCTTTTTACTCTTGCACTTTGCTGAGAGTGACACTGGCTTCTTCCACCGGGGGAAAAAAATCAGTTCTTCAAAGTTTCCAGGGTATTTAGTTTGCCATAATGTTAAAACTTTGAAATGACTATAGATACATATATATATGTATATGTATATTTATAATTAAAAATCATAATTTCCAAAAAGCTTTAGTAAAACAAAAACATCCCTTTAAAGATACACTATCATTGAAATTCAGTCCAAATCATCCCATAAGCTCTGTGTCCATGTGACCCCTTGGAAGAGGCCAAGCCCCAGCTGCAGAAGCATGCTTCACCAGACAAAGGGCTACACACAGCACAAGCAGGAGACGAGGAAGACAAGGCCAGAGTGCTGCTGCCATGTGCTGCACATGGCTCCAGAGTGGTGCTTTAGGTGTGACATGAAGCGAGGGTTAGTGCTGTAACTAAGGGCCAAAATCTACAGATATGATTCTTAACTATGATGAGACTATCAAATTTGTCCAGACATTTATAAAATATGTGTAATCCTGCTATAAATTCTGATATACAATCAACAGCAATTTGCTTTAAAATTTACTGGCTATTTCATAAATGCCTTGAAAGAGCACCAAATTCTCAACATTTATAACAGAAATTTTACAAAAAGATTGGATCTTGGCTTTTCAGAACGATTGAAGATACTCCTACATACTAATTCTCCAAAATAGATTAAAAGAGTATGATATAGGCAGGAAAAGACATTATTCTAGCAAAACTCCTCTGTCACGTGAGTAAGAAACAAACTCCAAATATGAAGGTTCTTCACGTTTGTGTAAAAATCATATACAATTTTGAAGCCACTAATTAAAACTCAATAAAATTATATTGCTGGATGCTTGACGGCAGAACTGCATTTCATTTATGGCCAGGACCGTTTGAAGCCTCAGTATGAAGTGAACTGAGCTACACCTTCTGCTTCCTACGTCTCTGCGGGCAATGGCCTCTGTGCTGTCATCAGGGGAACCACTGCGCACAGCAGTCAGTCAGAGGGTTCAACTAACAGAAACTACAGGTTGACAAAGGTCTGAGTCCTAGTGTATGAGGTGCAGGAGAGCAGGATAATGAAAGACAACAGGTGAGAGAGACAAAGGAATAACTGCAAGATGAGGGCCTGTGGGCAAGGGCTTGCCTGTGTCAGGCAGTAAGGCCATACTGTTACCTACTGCAGTGGATGTCCCAATACCCAACAAAGCTTCTACAAAGGATATGAGTCACTGCATAGGCCTCAGGAGCAGAACCAAATGTTCTACTCACATTAAACAATGTAAACTTAAACTGCAGCAGATACTCTGGCACTCTGCCTTTAGAGACTCGTGTCTGAGAAGGCACTTGTTTAACCAAATTACTCTTAGAGATACAGAAAAAAAAAAAGCCAAGACCAACAGTACTTCAAATAATTTGGTTACAGTGGAGGACTGACTGTTGTCAGTGGATTAAAGATTAGATGGACTGGAGCACCAAGGCTAAATTATCAGAGGATTAGCACAAACACCACCATCAGAGGTAGAAGGAGATCACAAGCTCAGAGTGATTAGGTAAAACCCAGAGCCAAGGCAGGCATGGTCTCCGTGTACCATACCAAATGGCAGGGTACAGAGATCCAGGCTCAATCATCAAGAAGAAAGAGGTCTGATTTGCCATTCCCTCTTTTACCTCTATCTTTCCAGTGGCCAGGATGGTACAAGCTTGGTTTGCCTGGAGGGGGTGGGGGCTGGCCTGCTTTATAAGCAGTACTGTTGGCTTTAGCCAAGGGTAGCTGGAATGAGTTGGAGAGAAAGATGCCATCCGAGGCTGGGCGTGGCTGGCAGGGGGGCTGCTGCAGCTTAAGGGTGGCAAGAGGAAGGTGCCCATAAGACTTCCTTGTGCTGGGGTACTTATCCTGACCTGCTGGGCCGCAGTCCTCCTCCTCCTCATCATCATACGCAACAAACTTGGCAGTGAACAGCGAGTCTGGGGAGAGGACCTGTGTTTTGAGGTAGGAGGCGTTTCGCTGAGGTGGGGGAGGAGGGGCACTGGATGCTGGGGATGGGGACGGGGGCTCGTAGTCCCGTGGAAGTGGAGGTCGGCTCAGCCCGGGCTCTTCGGGCTCCAGCAGCCTGCGTGCTGCCTCGTCGTGCTGTCTGCGCCTCTCAGCTTCTAGGCGGCTGTAATACCCTTCTTCCTGTCGCCTCTGCAGGCCGGAATAAACAAGAGTGCAAAGGTCAAGGGTCAGGAGGGACCAGTGGACCCTGTGTGCTTTCACAGGGAATGACAGGTACACTGATCATCACTGTCCATCACCACACTGACATGTCCACATGACACACATTTCAGTGCCACAATTACTGTACAGAAGAAGCAGGCCAATTCTGAGCTTGTCCTGTCTCAAGTACACCCACGCTGGCCCACACGAATAGCAACTCCTCAGAAGCATAGGATAAGTCAAATCTTAGGACCTTTCATTTACACTACATTCTTTATTTGTATCTACATTCTTTATTCCTCCTTTTTCCCTGAAACTTTTTCTCTCCTATTTGGACAGGATATTAACTTACCTGCTTCTGCTGTGTTTCAATAGGAAACCATAAACAGTAAGAAATATCACTCATTTTCCCAAAGCCACAATCTAACAAGTATGCTTTCCACAGTTAATGTATGTTTCAAATCTTAAACTCTCTGAAGAACAGAAAATGAGAGCCAAGCATTAATAGTAATAGCAGATATATTCTGACACACACTGTACATTTTTATCCAGGCAAACTACAGTTGACAGTTTTGAAATTCTTTTAACATTTAAAAAGGCAACAACACAGTTTTGTTAAGGATTGACAAGAGTTTTAGAGCACAAGAAGAAAGTAAATATGAAAAGGGATGAAGAGCAAACAAAATCATCTGCCTTGACTTAAGCAAACGTTCGATACTACGAAACGAAGTGCAGCCAGGCTTAAAGTCATTCAGCCATAGAGAACTAACATTAGGGACCATGCTGGTGTGATGTTTTGTGGTCCCTACTATGCTGCATTCTTTCTCTGGTCCCTCTAGAGCTACACACAAACACACACAGTGAACATACAATGCTCCCTGCTTCATAGTCTGAGGGAAAAAAAAAAAAAAAAAAAAGACTTAAGGCCAGCCTCACTCATTATCCTGGCCCTAATTTACAGCCTTATTTCTTGTTCTATGTTGTAAAATCCTAAAAGGAAAGAATCTTTATCTTCTTGACTATACAAAATCAGTACTATCTTAGGTTGGGTAATTAAACTACAATGACTTCCGTGGCTTTTAAGTAGCACTGTCAAGAATGTTAAAATTACATGAAGAACAGTTGTTTGATAACACTGTAGGGAGAGACCAAATAAACCTTTTTCAGTTATATCAAGTGCAGATACAATTAAGTGACCATGGTGACTTTATCCAGAAAATGAATGCACATGTTCCATAATAAATCAAACCCATTAATTGTGGACATTCTGTAGTAAAAATAGTATTTCAGTTTCTTTTTACATTGACTACTCAAATATAGAAACAGTTACTAAAACACAAGTATATTTGACATAATTATGAGTTACGAGAACACACGTTGGAAAAATTAAATAACCAAGTTTCTCAACACAGAAAGCCTGCTTCTCTCTGAGCATACAACTCTGACGCAACAGACCAGGCTGCTTCATACAGGCTCAGGCAAGGCCAAGACTGTTCTAATTATAATTAGGCAGCTGGCCAGTACTGACCTAGGAAATTAGCTCTCTCTGTAGCCTCAAGGCTCTCAGGGCATACATGGCAAATCGAGACCACCACTATAACTGAGAAACCACATGGCTCCAGTGCTGGACACTTCCCGATTCCTGCAGAAATCGTCACCTTCAACTTACATTACACACGTTAAAGACTCCAGGTAAGCTGACCCAAAAAGCTCAGTCTTCCAGAACAGCTCTGCTGTATGATACCAAAGACACTGCTTTAGATGTAAGCCTGTGGTCTCACATCATCCACTCAATTTTCATTTAAATGAGCCAAGATATGTCTATCAATCTTACTCTTAAGATTGTCTTGTGACTAATTCATTGCTTCATTAAAAAGAACTTCCTTAAAATTTCATGTTTTTTTCTTTCAACTTCTTTTGGGGGAAGGGTGTTCCTATTTACATAGTTCACTGGGACTATCAAAGAAATAACTATTAATAAAAACTAAACATTTCTCCATCAGAAGTAGTGACACTCAGAGCTTCTACCTTCACGGAAGGGAAGTAATCGAGAAAAATAGCTTCTCTCAAACCACACAGCAACATGCAATCCCTGGGACAGGGCAGAGCTGACCTGGGCTCAGGGTAGTAGTCTTCTCACCCAAGAGACCCTCAGCCTCAGACACAGATGCAGAGAGATCTGAGAACTAAATCTTAAGCTCCTGCTTTGCAGAATGTCAAAATCGGCTATTATTTTAGAATCCAACTATGGAAATTATCTGAGTTAAAACCCACATAAAGAAATAACCAGAATATTTGTTGGGTTGCATATTAATTTTCCTTGTATGTTTTTTACAAACCACCTACCCTCTTTACCATCAACTAGAATTAAGTCATTTTAGTCTATATGGTTAATGAGAACCGACTGCCTTCTATGCTTTTGTTGCCTCCCATAGAGTTCACGCTCAATTCTCACAATAACTGAACAAGTAACACCTTCATACAAGCCACCTGAACCCTCTCTGGGAAGACCAGAGCACTATCATGCCGCAGACCAACTTTCTCAAGGACATGGTGCCCAAGAGTTTGAGGGAGACCAGCTTAGAAGGCAAGGGAGCCTGAAGACAGTCCAGAAGAGAGGTAGGCAGGCCAGATGGGGCTAGAGTTTTTGGTCCAATAGCAAAAGCTGGAAGATCCGGCCCTGTTCTGTCTTATGCATCCTAGATACACATAATTTCTAGCCCCCTTTGCCCTAGCCAATCATTTGTGTTCAGGTTAATTCGGTAAAAACTAGCTGCCTTTAGAGGACCATAACCTTTTCTTCAGCATCTCTCTTTACTCGCTCCTCCTCCTGATGGCGTCGATCTTCCTCTTGTCTCACCCGATCTTCTGCTTCTCGCTTGCGCATCTCTTCCAGCTGCTGCTGGCGTCTGCGTTCCTCATCCTGCAACTAATAATAAACTGAATTTAACTTTCACTCTGTAAAGCCCACTAGCAGACATTAAAAAGCACATCCTGAGACCAGCAGACACACACAGACAGACAGATAGACACATACACACACCGAGAAAGTCAAGTATAAACCAGGCTAGATCACTGTTGGAGGGTGGTAAAGCTTGTGTATTAACTAGCTCTTACCATTTTAAAGTAAGTTTGTCTAAGAGCTTTGTCTCCACAGTCCCCGTTAGTCATGACTCAAAGAAACACATTATTTCATACATTCATGCATTAATCAAGCAGGATTCTTTTGTTATAATAAATTTGTTAGCCGCCCTCTACAAATCACCAACAGGCTACACTTCAAGAATCACCCCAAATGTTGAGAAATTCCTCTTTCTCCTGGGAAGTGGATAGGACATGCATAGCAGCACAAGGCTGCCTATCCCAAATCCAGCTTCAGGTGGGAGCTGTCAAGAACAGCCAACCTTAACTTGAGAGTGGGGTGAAAGTCTAGGGCTCTTCCTCCTCTAGTAATTCAGCTCCCTTCATATGTCAGCCTGGACTCTAGGAGTCCATTCCTTGCCTGACATGACCTCAGACTTGAAGTTAAGAGTTGGAACCTGGGGCTTGGAATAACCTTATTCTGGTTTGTTTCTGTTTATGCACTCATACGGGAACCACAGCTAACTCCTTAATAGAGGACACTGTGCCTTAAGTAACAGCTAGTTTAAAAGCTCTTATGTTGATTTCTAGTGTTTCTCTACTTTTGGTCATTCAAATTCTACCTTTCTGAAATGACAGAAGATGCAATACCTTCCCTTCCCAGTATCAAACACTCCTGGCCATCTTAAAATGCTTGTGACATGCTTCTCCTTGCTTCTTGTGGCGCCTTCATCCTTTTGACCATATTTCTCTATGCATTACAAGCTCTAAGGCAGGACAGAGACTCCCTTTTATTCATTCTGCTCTACAGCTATGTCTGTAGTTTTGTCACAGGCAGTGGTAATACTGAAGTGGCTGCACACATGTGTGCTATGCAGACACCTAAAGCAGCACTGGCACATCATGAAGATGACTGATTAAAATTCTCCATAACTTAAAAGAATCCCAAAATTATTCTGCTCCTCTCTAGCTACTGCAGAAACTCCTCACATGAGATTCCTGTGAGATGCAGTTCAATTTCCATAAAATCACCAGTTTTCCTATACATTGTTTATAGAAAAACTATTTGAACTTCTGGATTTAGATCGAAAGTGGAGGCTTTCAAAATAAATCTAACAAATTTTATTCTTTATTTTCAAATGGAATAAAATACTGCATCTAGGGCTGAACAGATGTGTCAACAGTTAAGACTGCTGCTCTTTTAAAGGGTCCAAGTTCGATCCCCAGCAAACTCTCAGCCCTCTGTAACTCTACTCCCAGGGGATACACTGCCCACTTCTGGCCTACCAGGGCACTAGGCACATACTCATATGCTCATACACATAAGACTCATACTCATAAATAAAAGTGTTAAAAACACCATTATATCTAGTAAAAAAAAATTAGTCTGTGCTGCTGGGGTTACTGATGTCAGTAATAATAACTCCCCACCCCCAAACTATCTTAAAAAGACAAATGAACTTCATTTTTTTTCTTTTTTAAACATAAGGTAGGTGAAAGTCCAAACAGAGGTTGGGATTTAGGGGGTTAATTTTATAGCAGGCATAGATACTGTTGATGAAGAACCAAATACAAAGAGATTAGGAAGCAAAGGTCTTCCCTGGTCACTACAAAGAGGGACCTACAGCCAATTGTGTACATCCCAGAACAAGAGTCATAGCCAATGTCAAAATAAAAGAGCATGGGCCACTAGCACAAACCAGGAGAAGCCATACCCCACAGAAACAGCACATGGACCAGTAAATGTTCAGAGGAAGAAACGTAAGAGCAAATACGAAGCTGTCCTTCCATTTCTGCAGAACTAAGCTATTCCTGTTGCTGGGGTTGGGGAAACCTTGCAATTGTTTATTTAATTAGTTTAAGCACAATGCTCATAACTGTACATAAATTGCAGTTTCACAAATGTGGCAAGAGACATTTTTCTCTGAAAAACATGGTTCTGCATTCTCCTAGCTAGTAAGGTGGTCAGCAAGGGGTCTTCTCTGTGTATTCAGCTCACAGCTTACTGTTCTTTTTAAAAAGACAAATTAACTAGTGCTATTTTAACTAAAATATTTCTTTTTATTGTTTACTAAACTGTGTCTTTCTTACTTTGAAATGTTTTGTTCCTTAAAATATTTCACCTCACTTTCTCCTTCCCCTCTCCATAAGCACTAGTTGGGGAGGAAGGGGGGGGGGGTCTCTTAATTTCTTCAAAAGTACAATTCCAAACAGGACACTGAACTGTAAGGCTTACAAACATCCAAAAGCAAAGAAAGGGCATCTTCAACATCAGCCTAATTGCTCTATAGCACAGTGACAAGCTGCTTAAGACAGCGAAACTGAGCATCCAGGCATCTCTGGTCCAAACAAGGCAGTCTGGATCAGTGCTAATCTAAACCTCACATGCTGGAATTCAAGGCCATCGGGAAAGCCTGGCAAGCTCTACACCAGTCTGTATTTCTGAAAGGTACTTCCAGGGCAAACAAATAGTGCAGGCTGAGATTTATGTGTTTTTAACTTCATAAAACATACTAACATTATTGTCATTAAAATATCAAACATGTTTAATTATCTTGATCATGATATCCTTTACTTTTGACATCTCAGGTCTAACAGAGCCTTTAAAGGATTTTTAAAAGTCCGTTTCCTGTACAGCTAATTTTTTTTTTTTCTAAAATGCAACCCCAATTTTAAGACAAAAGTATAAAGAAAAACTTTGAAGAGCCAGACTATTACTAGTGATGTCTTTTAACTGTTCATTAACATAGGCAAGCCTGTAGTCAGTCCTCTGGCACTCTAGGACCTGGATTGAGAGACTAGTTCTTCAAAACAAAACAAAACAAAACAAAACAAAAAACTTTGTTAGCGTCAGAGTTGATTAGAAAACAATGTCCCCTCGAGAGGACCATCTACCACAACATATAGTTCACACTGTTTTCTTAAAGAAATATAAATTATTTAAGCTCCAATTCTAAAAGATAGTGGCCTGATGCAGGGCAGAAAGTCTCAGAAGTTCTGTATACATCTGAATGCTTTCTTTAAAGGTTACTACTCTAATCAGGCTTGAAGTACTTAAGACAGCTCTTGATTCAACCCATTAACACCTGTAAGTCTTGTGACTGAGCACTTTCTGTACAAAGGCCAAGACAGCAGTGCAGCCCAAGAGGGGAGGCCTAATAGTGTTTTGACTAATTAGAAGAGGCACTGAAATCTCTGAAACCAACTTTTCACTTGCATCACTCTATGTAGAAGCTCATTCCCATGAGAACTTTTCTTATCTAGGGTATATGACCATTAATATGTGGTGATGGGACAAAGCTGAGACAAACCACTACAGGAGGAACAGGCCCAGTGAGTACATAGCTGATAGTCCAGAATGTCACTTAATGAAAAGGAAGTGCTTTTGATGAAGCAGAAAATACACATAATGTGACAGGAAAATGCTGGCCACAGTGCAAACTCATACTGGCTCTAGGAGACAGAGGAAGGGTTATAGCTCACATGGAAGACTTGTGTCACACAGCTACCACTAGGTGTTCAAGGACTATCCTTTAGAGAGCAATTCGAGAATCCAGCAGAAAATGACAGTGAAGCAGCTAGGGCAAGAAGGTGGACAGGGGCAACAGTTTCTGAACAGAGTGAAATGAGGTCGTGTAAGGCTGTAAAGTGCAAAGAGCAAATAAGTAACAAATATATCTTGCAATGGGGAGGTAGAGGCAGAGTGGGCTGCAGGACGTGGGGCACAGAAGGAAGGATTTAGTTTTACAAAGGCTGAATTTGAAAAGTTGCATCTTGTCACCTGAAGAAGATAAGATATAGGAATGTTGGTAATCAATCTTATTGTACAAAAGGGCTACACTAGAGCCACAAATGCGATGTCACTGGCATAATTATGGTCTTAAAGTTATGGCTCTAGAATGAACAGGGAAAGGCAGGAGGAGGAAGGCTATGGGCCGACAGTGGCATCAGGCCACCCTACCCTACCAAAGGAATCAGTTTAGGCGGTCCTCCAACCTTATGGTTGCTCCTAAGAAACTAAAACCTGCCTCATTTATCCCATGAGTCACCCCAAATCTGTCCTGTGATAATGCTAACAACATGTCTTAAGAGTGCAGGGCAGACTGCCACCAGAGACACATGCTTGCCACTACCCACTCATTCTTTGGAAACGGTTCCCAAGGCAATCTATCAATTCTGACATGTTAAGAGTTCTATGAATAATGCATTGTTGTTGATAATATTAACACTTACTAGGGAACTGGGATAAGAAGTGCTTAGAAACAGACTGGTTAATACCAATATTAATTATCAAAATATTTATCCCTTTAAAATAAGAAAAACTGAGGATTGTTGATTAGAAACAAGAATTTTAGTGCAACCATTATTTATTACGGACAACTCCACAGCAGAAAGCTCTTCTTGGGCCACGAGTTGGCTAACCCTCTGGCTAGTAAGGGATTCTGCTCTGTAAGGGATTCTGATTAGCACTTGCTAAACAGCTGCCCAATACAAGAGTAACTCTAAACTGGCACTATGGGGCACACCTGTAAGCCTGGGAAGACCAGGAGTTTGGGGACATCCTGACTCAGGCAATGACATCCTTTCTCAAAACAAGCAAAATAACAGAACAGCAATTCTGACTAACCTATGTACAACTTAAAGTTTGTGTGGAGGTGAGTGTTTACTATTGTTTCCTATAAAGAAAGGAGATATGAAGTCAGCAAATATTATATTGCTCTGTTCCCCAAGGAGGAGAGATGTTTGTTTAAAAAAAAAAAAAGTTTTTCTGAGTGAGTAACCCATCCTCTAGCTAAACAGAAAAGAGGGTCTAGTATTTGATGAGGTGGCCACTGGAGTTAAACTTTTAATTCAAGGAGTTTTTAAAGAACTGTTGCTTTTGTGTTTTGTTTTGCTTTTTATCATTTAGAAGTTAACCTAAAATAAATTCTGAGTTAAGCGTTTACATATGCCAGAATATAACTGTCTATCAGATAACATAAACATATTACAACATAAAGAACATTAAACGGGCAACCAAATTTCTCTGATACTGACATTAAGCATGTTGAGTAACAGCAAAATATAACTACAAGTGTTTGACGGCACACTATAACACTATAAATGTGTTAACTGAACTAAAATCCACATGGCATTAAGAAAAACAGGATGCAGGGTCTCAGGAAAAGTCTTAATATTACCATAAAGAGTGACACGTTGGCTACATTTTAAATCTGGAATAGTGGCAATGTCCTTTCAACAGAATTTACAGTGGACTTACTTAAAATCTATTTCTAATGCAACATGAATGAAACAATTACCCAATGCAAAACTTATTTCATTTGTTCACATACTTGAGACTAGGTAAGAATACACAGAATCAAATTATGACTAAAACTGTGGGAAAGTCAAACCCATAAACAAACAGTGACATTTAAAGTTAAGGAGGAAGTAGAGTAACTAGTCTAGAAACATTCAGAGGCATGCTTCTAATCACAGAGCTAGTCTCCTGACCCAGGAGGCTCTAGGGAGAACTGACTACTGAGAACACAAAACAGCCATCACCAAAAGAGAAAAGAAAATCAAGACAGAAAAAAAAAAAATTAAAATTAAAAAAAAAAGGTACCAAAGGGAAAGAAACAAGAACATACCAAATCTAGAACAGAGATTGCTGGGAGAGCAGTCTGCTGCAGGTGATAGAGAAGGGAAAAAAAAAGATGAAGTGTGAAAAAAAAGTTAGGGTTAGACCTGTATTCCGCCACCGGCATCTTTGTTGCTGTCATGCTTCATCTGTTTTGGACAACTTGATGAGAAAACTACAGAACCACAGACTAACTTCTAGCATTCAGAAATAGTAAACGTCCACATGGTATTAATATTTTGATCATTTTATCATTTGATCGTTTTATCATTAAGAGACATAAATTAAAAAAAATTTCCCTTAGTGTTTTTATTTGGAGAGCAAGATATTAAACTAAATATAATTATTAAAATAAAATTATTTTACTAAATTATTATCAAAAAATTTCAAGCATCATAATCTAAACTAAAAGGCCTTAAAGGATTCAAAGTAGTAGTAATCTTACAAAATTATCACAAATCTTCAATAAGAATTTCATCCTCACAGAAAAGATTACTGAGCTGTTAGAATGCAGTAGCTAACTGTTCATTATCGCTAGGATCAGCTGTCAAGCGAAACACTGCTGCTGCTGTGTGATGGCGGGCCATCAATACCAGCTGGACATCAGGGTACGAGCTGTAATGCAGGGAAGGTGAAGTCATCTTCTTTGTGCATATTGGGGTGAGGGCAATACAAAGCCACAAATCACTGTATTTATCCCTGGCCAGTAAGGGTAGAGAGGGACATACCCATGTCTGAGAGTTCTGACCACGAGCACAATGAAAACTACTCAGTGTATCCTTATCATGGAAGTCACAGTCATCGGTTGCTCTTTCAGAAAAAGCTGAGTGGCAGATATAGTTATTTTTAAGAACATTTACTAAGGATACTAGAAAAATACTAGCAAAATAATGCAATTGTTAAAAATTACATTCTGGTCTCATTTAAGAAAGCAAGTATCTAAAAGGGACTTAAATTGATCAGAGCAATTTATATACGGAAGTATGTATGTATGAAGAAGTATATGTGTGATAGTCTTCAGGAAAAATTCACGGAGCAAGCTGAAAAAGGAATGATGATACTACTGGACTCTTAGAATATCAACAAGATTAAATTTCATCATGCCCTTGGCATGATTAAATCTCAAGGTTAAATTTCATCATGTCTGACTAGCAGCTACTGTTTTAACAAGCCCTTTTATGCAAAGCATTAAAAAAAGAAAAAGAAATCAGAAAAAAAATTGTATAGATAAAAAGTATCAATAAAACTCACTAACATCATGGACAACAGCACTCTCCACAAGTTAATAAAAAGTGGCCAAATTAGCAATAAATGCCTCTGAATAACTATGCCTGGTAAGTAGCAAGAATCCAGTTTTCACCCAAAATTTGGATATAGCATTTTAAGAACTTATTTGCATTGGGCTAATTTAAATTTGTATTTGTTTATAATATGGAGAGATATAAATTATATCAAAAGTTGTCAGCATCTTTTTGTTACAACTACAATTATTAACTTAACGAACATTTGATATATCAACAGTAAAATGATTACCCAGATCCTCCTCCTGGTATTGACACTGAACTTTAAGACTGGTGCCCTGAAGTCCCCCACTGAATCAGTGTCAGGGCCAGAAGCTTTCTATGTGACTTCCTTGGCACATTAGCAAGGCTCAGTGTTTGTAGGATTACTGTGGCTGTCACAGAAGAGCCAAGGGGCATTGCACTTTACACAGCTCACCAAATCTCAGGCATTTACCATCTTGCCCTGTAAGTGAAATGCTGCCAAGCCCTGATGACAACTGTGAATGGTCATTACCAAGCACTTGTTTTCTCAAATGAAGTCTAGTGAGGAAAACTATGGGGCTGCTAATTAAAACAACAAAGCCCCAGAGGCATAGCTTATTCCTGCAAGGTGTCAGCCAAGAGTGACAGCAAAAACAGGGGCCTTGTAATTCTTCCTTACGATTGTGAAAATAGCTGTTTCCACAGAAACACCCAGAAAATAGCATAGGGAGCACAGATACGCACAACCAAGGCCTTTCCCCTTTACCCTGGCTCTCCGCTCAGCCTCCAGGCGCTGCATGATCAGCATGGTGTCCACATCATCATCTTCCTCTTCCTCGTCATCCTCATCCTTCTGCTTGGACTCCTGTAGTCTCTTCTGGAACTGCCACTCCAGCATGAGCTTCCGCAGGCGGTCACTCTCCTCTGCAGTGCGATCCACCTTGTTTTGCAGGTCGTGGATCTCCTTACTCAGCATGTCCACAATGTGCATCTGCTGTTGCTTCTCCAGCTTCTCCCTGGCATCTCGTTTCCAGGGGTCTGGAGACAGACTGTCACCAGAGGACAGCTCTTCTTTACTGATGGTGATGTACTGCAGGTCCCTGCGCTCAATCGTGCGGGGCTGCTGCTGGGGCTGCAGCTCCCGAATGACTGTTTCTTGGGGCCTCTGCAGTGTGGAAGGCTTTTCCGGCTTGGCCTGTGTGGCCAAGGGAGAAAAGGAAGCCGTGTTCAGGGACTGTGTTCGCATCTGCCCCAACTTCCGCTCCTGTTCCCTGCGCTTCCTCTCTCGTTCCTCCTCCAAGCGAGCCTTCTCTTTCTCATACCACCGCTGATGCTCCTCTCTCTTTTTCCGCTCTGCAGCAGCCACCTGAGCAGACTGGGGTCCTGCCTGGTTGGCAGGAGGAGGTGGGAGGGGCAAATCCATTGGAATGCCATCAAACTCACTGGTGTAGTGAACAGGAGGTGGAGGGGGTGGTGGAGGTAGGTCTGTTCGAATGGGCTGGGAGACAGCCACAGGGGTAGGCAGTACTGCCGCTGGGGTTTTCCAACGGCCAGGACCGCTTTTGGTCAGAGTGGAAGCAGGAGTGACCGACTTGGAGGACTGGTTCAGGTGCTCCTGGCTGGACGTGCTGGATTCCACTGAGGAGCTCTGATTGATCCACATATCGCTGTCACACTTGCGATCCATGCCAGCCTCTACTCGATGACGCTCAAGTTGGTAAACCTTCTCTTCCCGAAGCTCTTCCTGGGAACGGGTAACACGCTAAGAAAGGAAAAAAATGGAACTATCATACTTCAGACACCCCAGAGAAATTACCAAATTTTACATTTAACCTTCATTGAGAAAAAAGACTAAAAAAAAAAACAACTGTGAAATAGACGTATAACCAGAAGCTGACACTACTTTACGGCTCACTGGCCAAATGAAATGGCTAGAATTTGTCTACAAAAAGAATAAAAAGATTTTCTGTCTAGCCAATGATGTGTGCTATTTCTAGCACTGTCACTCTGTCACTGTGCTGGCAGGTGAGGGCATCTACTCAGGCTTCAGGGAGACTAGCCACACCTGACTTTCATAGATGAGTAAGTGGAATATAATCCAAAAAGAACAACAAAAACTTCTGTCATATAATTCTAATTATTACAAAGTACTCATGGCTCAATTCTGAGTGAACTATGAAGTTCAGGAGGACTACCTTCACTCTTTCTTTAAATTAAGCCAAGCATGCAAGGCAAGTTCCATTCATCTAAGATGGTTCAATTCCAATGTTACCAATGAAGAAAGGCAATAGCTTACTTTGATGGGCATAAGTCTTTTGAGTGTATGAGAAAAGAATGAAAGCGAGTATTCTTTTCCCCCACTAGGCTGTTAGGAAGTCTGCAGAGGGGCATGTATAAGAGAGTATATCCTAATAAAAATGACCACTATGATATGTGGATCAAATCCTTATCCCGCCTTGATAGTGAAAAGAAATTGAAGACATAAACCTGAAAAACTATTTCTTTTACCTTTAAGAAATATGAATTATCACTTAAAAAAATAGCAATAACAGACAAAGTTTAACATTAGCTCTTAACACTTAGTACAGCTTAACTCTGAGCAGGTTTCTCATCACAGTGACACACAAGCTACAAATCACACAGAACATCATGAAGTTACATGCTATCTGTGGAACAGAGACCTGGCCCTGCCACACATCAACTCTGTGCCTTAGGGATGGTGTATCCCTGGTTTGCTAAAGAGACATGGCATGAGCAGACCAAAAGGACAACCAACACTCAGAGAACCCAGCTGCTAAGTCATGATTGCAATCCAGGAAAACGCAGACTGGGCCCAGGGAATACACCAGAGGATTACTTCTTTTGCCTAAAGGAAGTTTCCTCTTACCCTGGTACACAGTCTCTTGTGAGAACAACCCTTTCTGCTCTCTGCCTGTTTTCCTCAGTCCTAATCCTGTATCTGCTTAACAAAAAGTCCTTTGTGACCACTCTAATGAGGAATGAGCATTTTTGGAGTTTCTGTATCATTTACTTTCCAGGACACAAATTTGTTTCCTGTGTCCTAGACTTTTTCTTTTTGAAGCACACTACTGGTTTCTTCTCCTGATCATATCTGATAGTGTTTCCCAACTTAATTCCCCAGACTGACATCTCTAGCTTTACTGATTGGGACAAAAATCCAAACTCCTTAGCTAACACCCACAACTCTTCTAATGAGCCCTGCTTGTCTTCAGACTGCAGTGCTGCCTTCTGATGTCAGAACTGCTATTCCACACAGGCACTAGGGATGGAATCTGCAGAGGTTACATTCTTTCCAAGCTGATGGTTCACCAGGGTAAGGTGCTTGCTGTTAAAGCCTGATGATCTGAGTTTGATCCCTAGAACCCACATGATTGAGGGAGAAAACTGACACCTGAAAGTGTCCTATGACCTCTGTCCGTGTGCCCCATACACTCACACACAAAATTAATATTTTTAAAGACAAAGACAGGCAGCCACAACTGTCTTTATCCTGCAAACTAGTTT
This sequence comes from Meriones unguiculatus, assembly GCF_030254825.1. Lineage (NCBI taxonomy): Eukaryota > Metazoa > Chordata > Mammalia > Rodentia > Muridae > Meriones > Meriones unguiculatus. The sequence goes on from NC_083367.1 coordinate 57,457,708, forward strand.
ACAATATTCCTTTGAAGGATGAGAAAAATCTGTAAATTCCTTATTTCTAACCTGGATTGCAATACTGGAGTGATTACTTTCTGTGTGCATATGTGGTTTTTCCTCATAATTTGGCCACTGGTTCTGAGGAGGAGCCATCCGATCCTGGGATTTTGAAGCTGGAAAGGTAAAATACTCTCTGGTGTATGTCTGCGTAGGGATAGGATAGGCTTCGGGTCTAGGTGGAGGGGTCTGCTCCTGTAAGATGTAAAGAAAAGGAAAGAGCTGCTTAAAAGTACATAAAAGGCTAACTTAACACCCAGGGATCTGCTTTATAATCCTTTTAAGAAGCACCTAGATTAAGCGCTGTGTTAAAAATTGAAAGTTTGACCCTATACTGTGAATGAGAAACATTTTAATTTGTCCAGATTTACTCATTTAGACCAATTCTCCTTTTCCCCAGATTCATTAATTTAAAACTAATTTATCTGACTAGTATATTAAAAATAAAAAGGATTAAAGAGCAAAAGTGCAGGAGTTATAGTCAATGTAATTTGAGAACTATAACAGACAACTCAGATATTCCACAAGTGAGAAAGTTTTTCAGCTCATCTCTCAGACCTCAGTGCAGAGGTTTCCAGTAGAGACAGATGTTATCTTAGCTGCTGTTCCAGAGGCATACGGACTCTTCCCTCCAGGGCTAGGAGGCTGATCTGTTGAAAACAGTCAAGAAATCCCAAGTTTCACATTAGATAACAAGTAAGATAAACATAACAGCCTTCCTTTGAATGCAGCAGCATGTCCTATGTATCAGCACACTGCTAGCATGATGTCTAGACAGAGCCAGAGACAAAGCACACAAGAAGCTAGCTCCCCACACCCCACAAGTCTCTGCCACCACAGTCCTGAAAAGGACTTTCTCCAGGACCTTGTTGACATCTTTGGTAAAGAGACAGAAAAAACTCAGCTTAAGCTGGCAACCTGGCACTCTTTTCCAGAGAGATTAACAATGTATTTTGGTCTACAATGTCCACTGAATCAAGGGTTTTCCAAATAAAATCCAAATTTTATTTCTACCAACAAATGACAGCTCTATGAAAACTCTACTCCTTAGAGAACAGGTACAAACAATGACTAGCAAAGGGCAATGTGCTCCTCACTTCCGGCAGCGACAATTAGAAAATGATTCCTCTTACTTGCCACATTGGGGCTGGACCGGTGATCAGCTCTATTTTTCATCAGCCTATCGTCACCAGGCAGTTTCTTTGGCTCACTGTACTCTGTCCAAGGCATCTGAGGACTCTCTGGGGAACCGTTTTGAGCTGAATTATTATAGAGCTCAAAACCTTCACTCTTTGGTCTAGGTTTACCTGAGCCACGACGATCTGAAACTGAAATCAAAGTAGAGTCATTCATTCTCCATTCCTTTCATTGGTTCTAAGAGTCCACTTTGAATGTTCTGAAAAGCTTCAAAGGATGCATCTAAAGTACTTATGCTTATAATTGCTCTCTCAGTATAATATGGTGATTTCCATATATATTCTTTATGTAGCTTAAAAAAGCAAAAACAGAAACAAGGAAGCAAAAACAACAAAACCAAACCCAAGGTCTCACTGGTTAGCTGTGGCTGGCCTGTAATTCAGTATGTAGACCAGGCTAGTCCCAAACTCAAAGAAATCTGCATTCTTCTGCCTCATAAGTGATAGGATTAAAGATGTATGCCATTACCAACAGCTTTACATAAAAAATTTCAAAAGCTTTTAAATATATTCTGACTAGAAAATATTTCATTTAATTGGTATGCATCTGTGTCAGAAATTGATGTTATGTTCTCAACAAATGAACCATAACTTGTAAATAACAAAGTAACTATTTTTTGTGGGGTTTTTTTGTTTGTTTGTTTTTTTGGTAGGGTTTTGTGTTTGTTTGTTTTCCCCCAAAAAGAATTTCTCTGTGTAACCTTGACTGTCCTGGACTTACTTTGTAGACCAGGCTGGCCTTGAACTTACAGTGATCCATCTGTCTCTGCCTCCCTAAGTGATGGAATTAAAAGTGTGCATCACTACGCCCAGCTTTTAGTATAATTTTAAAAAAGCCCTCAAAGGTAAATACACTCCTCTCACTTGATAACACACATATTACTATCCATCAGTGTGATGGCATCACAGGCAACTGTCACCTGTGATGTGATTGCCACCCCTTGCCACAGTTCAGTCTTCTCATCTGCTCACCTGGGACTCATTCCTTATCCACTTCCCTCTCTGCGTTTCTAACTGACCTCTGCTTTGAAATGCCAACATGTGGTCTTGTCAGGATGCCTTGCTGTTTCTCTGCTTTAGTAAACAAGGGATTCTAGGATGTCAAACACCTTTACTGTTGTTGTTGATACTATAGCTACAAAGGTCAAGTGCTGGCTGTGTGGGTTCCAAAGCTGACTCAGGGGAAAAGAAGAGGGCTAACAAGACCACGCTTAGCAGACTGTGCATACATTTAGCAAACTGCATTGTTAATGCTGATCTGAATCCTGACCTAGTAATATTTTCAGCATCTTGCACTCATTCTCAACTTCTTACTTTAAGAACTGGGCAATAAGAATACCAGTAGCTACTACAAGGGACTTTTGATAAGTCCCTTTTTTAAAAAGAATTTATTTTATGTGTGAGTGTTTGCCTGCATGTGTACACTGTTTGCATTTAACTGGTGTAAAAAGAGGTCAGATGAGGGCATCGGATCCCCTGAAATTGCAATTGCAGATAGTTGTGATGCGAGTGACAGGAATTGAACTCAGGTCCTCTGGAAGAGCAGTGGATGCTCTTAAGTACTGAGTCATCCTTCCAGCCCCAGCTTTTGGTAAATCTTAGGAGGACTCATTTCCAAGTGCAGGATCAGTACAGGACAGCTAGCCTGGCTTGAGTCAGTACTTCTTACTTCTCTGCATCATGGGGGATGGCTGGTTAAGGAGGGTGGCCAGGCCGTGATAGATTGCGCCTTGCTTTGCAACTTCAAGTGTAACCACAGAACTGGTTCTTGTCATGAGTTCTGCTGCCCTAGGAAGAAAAATACAGAGTACAAGAAAAATGAGTGCTCACTGTCACAGCAGAGCCTGTGTCCAGAACACATATACTTAGGTTCCTCAGCATGACTGTTGTTTGGAGAAATAAGCCTGGCTCTCAGAAAGAGTACCTCCTATCCTCATCCTTTAAAAACATGTAGATATACCCTATGTTATCAGAGTGATACTAAGATATATTTAGAGATTTTACAAGTTCTAAGTATATATGCATCTCTGTGTGTTAGTATATTCACTTAAAGAAATATTCTAGACTAAAATATGCATTTATGAATGAATAGAAAAATGAGATTCATGTACTGTAAAAATTTTAGAATTAAAAATGTAAGGGTGACTGAGGGCACAGAGCTATTTCAGCACTAGTTTTTGAATCCCAGTTTCAAAATTAAATGCAGAATATCACTTCAATACACTAATTCACCTTACCTTTCCTGAGAAAGTCCAACCAGACTTCGTCCATCTACACTGAGGAGCTGGTCACCAGCAGCTAGACGTCCATCCTGAGCCGCCAGAAGGATGCATGCACAGGGAGAAGGAAAGGCAGTGTCAGTGCTCAGCAGCCTTCTCCACACCACACAGTAGCCACAGATAAACACGTATGCACAGCATTCACAATGCCTTCACGGTTTCCTTTAATAACAATACTGACCACATCTGCAGCACCTCCTTTGACAACAGACTTAACGTAGATTCCCAGTTTATCCTGGCCAGCACCCTATGCAAAACAAGGCCAGAACAACAAAATGAAATCACACAGCAAAAAAATGCACAACAGCCTTCCCATATACATTAATCACATGACAAATTCCCAGACCCCATTTTACACAAAAACTAGAATTATAAAAACTGTCTTGATAAGTGGGGCATGGTGTCACACACCTGTAATCCCAGCACTTAAGGAGGCAGAGGCAAAAGCAGAGGCAGGTGGATCTCTGTGAGTTCGAGGCCAGCCTGGTCTACAAAGTGAGTCCAGGACAGCCAGAGCCACACAGAGAAACCCTGTCTCAAAATAATATGATAATAATAATAATAATAATAATAATAATAACAACAACAATCAACTAACTGACCAACCAACCAAATAAACAAAAAAACTGTATTGGTAGAACACACTTTTTGAGCAAAACTAAAGAAACTAGTTAGGAAAGGTTCTATTTTATGGTTCCAAGTTTAGAAGAAAAATATTCCTGTAAAATAGGACAATTTGATGAGAAAATGCCCAGAGACTTAGAATGTTCAAAATGATTATTTATAAAGTCTAAACAACTACAAACCTAAGTGAATGGGAAACTCTTCAAGTGACTGACCCTTAACCAGGTCAGAAGAAAAAGTTGCTGTGGTACTTTTATATTCCAGTATCTACCTTGTAGGACAGGAAAAAGATGAAAGAGCTGGAGGATGGATATATATATATATATATACATATATATATATGTAAAACAAAAAGATGTATTACATATATGCTTTATATAAATAGATAATTTTTTTAGTTAGAACAAAAAAGTACACAGACACACAGTAGGTACTCAATAATGTCAAATTTTTGAACTTTGACAAGTAACTTGGCAAAAGAGAAATAAATATGCCTTTTACCTGATTTCATCTAAGACAATACCAGTTTCCTTGAGTTAAAAAAAAAAAAAAAGTAACACACATGACAGGAAATGACCTTAAAATCACAGTTCCCCTCAGCAACCATGTGCTAGATTGGGAATTTTTAGTTCTAATTAATCAAGTTGGCACACATTTCCTAACTTAATATATCCTATTAGATAGATTTATTTCTTATAGCTCCATTTAGTTCCATAACTCAGTTTTTAAATGATGATTCAATTCTCCTAGTGAACATCCACGATGCCCCATGCTGCCCTAATCTCTTCGGACATGTGCTCTGGTGAGAATTTGCTTGCGAAAGCCTAACAGCTGCATCCTGCCTTGTTTCCTTCTGAAGAGCTGCAAGACTGATGCCCTTCTGGCTGGGATTCTAGGCTACACTAATACCACCCCCCCCCCACTCACTCATTTCCTGCCCCCAAGTTCAAAAGCTACTTTAGTTTTGTCTGCTTCTTACCTGACTGATCGGAAAGCAGTGCTTGCTGGGTATCAGTGTACTGCTGGTGGTATGAACAGCAGCCTGATTATATTCCCGCATGGCAGTTTTTGGTAATGCAATACAGACCTTACAATTTACTCAACTTTTTATTTTTAATTACATGCATGTGTATATTTTTAGGGTATAAGCTTTATGCACACAATGTAGCACCCATAAAGACCAGGGATCCCTAGAGTTAAGAGTTACAGGCAGGGCTGGAGAGATGGCTCAGAGGTTAAGGTCTGCTCTAACAGAGGTCCTGAGTCCAATTCCCAGCAACAACATGGTAGCTCACAACCATCTATATTGAGATCTGATGCCCTCTTCTGGCATGCAAGTGTACATGCAGAGGAGCACTCATATACGTAAAACAAATAAAACATATATATATATATTAAAAAAAAAAAAGAGTTACAGGTGGCTGTGAGTTTTCCTGTGTGGTGCTGGGAACTGAACTCAGGGCCTCTGCTTCATAACTGCTGAGTCACTATTCCAGGCCCTGACTTTACAATTTAAATGGTTAAGTTTATCCTTTTAATAATAACCAACTACTGTCATCTCTAGCAAGGAAAGCATTTGACAATAACAAGTAATATATTTTAGAAGCACTTCTATAAGCAACATCAAGTATATATACTAGAACAATAAATCAATCATGTGTCATTGCCAGTACATTTTGGAATATTATTAGTAAACCCCCAAACAATCTATCTCTTACTTGAACAATCTATAGTGAAAACACTTCTTAAAATTATGGAACGGACTGGTATGAAATGAAAGCATGTGGTCTCCCTCCCCCTCCCCCCCACGCACACACGCTGCTTCTGTGTGCAGGAGGCTATCAGCGCACAGTCCGCCACCTGGAGGTCACTATCTGGAAGCACTATGGTTGCTTCCTGCAACCATAAGAAATGTCCTAATCACTTAATCACTTCTTTAGTAGTCACACTCCTGAAGTAACTGTTAGGCTTCCTAATTCATACTCTACATTCTAGACACCTGCTACATTAGCTTATGTTGATGACTCAATATGAACTGCAAGCAGTTATTTAAATAATTTCAAATCCTGGCTATTTCAAGTTAGGTGATTTACCACAGATGTGTATATACAATGTGAAATTTTAATAAGCATAAATTTAAATATTCAAGCAAAACTGATGGTATGGTAACTAAGCATTTAATGATACTGTTATGAATCTTAAACTAGTATGAAACACATCTTCAGTTTCAGAAACATTCTGGCAAAATGAGGAAATGATGGTTAGCTGATCTGCTCATATCCACATCCCACCTCTTGAAAAGCATATGTGAATACACCACTACCATACCAGATATCTGTCTGCTGTCTACAAAGCATACATTTTCTCCTTCCTGAGTGCATGCTCAGTATTAACTTCTCAACACACCCTTCTCAACTGCACTTGGGGCTCTGCCACAGGCCTCCATCACTCAGTCTCTAGACTTATCAACCACTATCTGTCCTCTGGTCTCCCTGAAGAGATGCCATCTTTCTTCACTTGTGTTCATACGGTATTCTTCATTTGCTTAAGGAACAGTTATAGTACCCTGCCTTACAGCTTTTGTGTGAGATGGCTCCTCCTTCCAACTACAGGACATGAGGAGTTATCCACCTTTTCCTAGAAAAACTGTCATCTGTTGCACCACAAAATTTCCATACCATTTTGGGAGCTTTCATTCCTTCATCTGACTATAAACAGCAACACATTAATTAGTCTAGGACTTAAAGAAAAACTATATATAATTAAATTCTAGGGACTGGAGAAATGGCTCAGCAGTTAAGAACACTGATTGCTCTTACGGAGAAACCTGGTTTGGTTTCCAGCATCTACATGGTGGCTTACAATAGTCTGTAACTCAAGTCCCAAAGGATGTGATGCCTTCTTCTGACCTCTTTGAGTACACATGTGAAACACATACATACATGTAGAAAAACACTCACACAAATACAATAACTGAAACTTATTTTATGGTAGTTCTACTCGTTTCCTAATTAAGAAAGAAAAACAGAGTCTAGAAGTTATCTCTCTCTCTCTCTCTCTCTCTCTCTCTCTCTTGCTTTTTGAGACAGGGTTTTCCTGTGTAGTCTTGGCTATCCTGAACTCTGTAGACCAGGCTGGCCTTGAATACACATAGATCCGCCTGCCTCTGTCTCCCTGAATATTGTGATTAAAGGCATGTGCCACCATGCCTGCTTTAGAAGTTCTCTCTTAATTGATGCTGCACATCAGTGTATGAAATTATCAGTCCCTGAAGTTTGCAAACACGGCCAATTTAAACACTAACCAGAAGCCAAGAGCAGAGGGCACTGCTGAAATGGTGCTGGAGCACTTACAGCCCTGCTGTCCAACGCACAATCACTACTACACAGCACTCAAAATGAAACAGCTTAACCTCAAAGGCACAGTCCGGAAACAATGAAAAACACCTCCTCAATGTTTTCATGCTAAGTATGTATTGAGGTAACATTTTGAAACTATTAAGTTTACTTTTAAAAAAATATAGCTGGGAGAAATTTTAAGTTACCTGTGTTACAATATCTTTACTAAACAGCGCTGCCTTAAGAATGAAGGAATTTTGTGGTGTGTTTTGTAGTTTATTAGTCACCACCATTAACAATACATTCATAACTATTCACAAAACTGTCAAAATAACATCTTACAGTAACACATATTATATATTCTGATTCCAACTATGAGAAACACAATGAGATATTAAGATAAATTCATAGGGCTAAATAATTTTTTTAAAAACATTTGTCTAAAGGTACCTAAAATGTTGTTTGTTCTACTTAGTTGTGAAATTAAAAAAAAAAATTAAACATAACTAAGAACTGATTTCTCATTTAATAAGTCAATTCCTTAAATGTAAGGGAAAAGATCTTTTAGAAAATAGTATACATTCCCAAGAACACCAGGCAGAGTACCAATTTTGCTAAATATAATTTTGAAATTTGTTTAAGCAAACTTAAAGGCATAAAACACATTTTTTCCATTTTTTCCCTCCTGGAAACACCTGAGATCCATATCCATCGTCAAGATGGGTCAGTTCAGCCTGCGCTCTTCTTAGAGACCACCCAGAAAGCAAGCAGGCAGGTGATGCCCAGTGAAGGCAGGGGTCTGGACACCTAGCTATACCTGCATTCGAATCTTGAAACCAGATCCTACAGGTAGATAGATACTTTTCTTCTGTTTAAGAGGAAAAGTAGGGTAAGGGGAGCTGGGACTAGGAAGGGAAGAAAGAGGATAACTATTTCAACTTTACCTGTAGAAAGTTAGGAAAGAAAAACACAAACAATATCAGAAAACAGAAGGGCACTGCCCCACAAGGTGAAGGAGGGAGGGATGGACAGACAGACAAACCTATTAGCTGCCTCAGCCTCTGGAGAAGTGAAGGTCCAGAAAGAAGGCTGCCTCTGTTCTCTTCTTGGAAGCTGGAAAGGTGCTGGCCAGCTCCCTCTTCAGTAGGGAGGCACTACCACAAAAAGCCTGAGCTCCAGTCAGCTTGGCTGCAAACCGAGTGTGTAGGAGTATGCCTCAGTAACAGCATGAAAAACAACATTAAACACAACCCAAATGGGGTGGGGGGGAGACAGAGGAAGAGGTGTCTGCCAAGCAACATGGGGCTCAGCCCATTGTTCTGGGGTGGAGGCCCAGCCTGGACTCCACAGCTGCAGAACAAAACAATTGTGGGCTGGATGACCTAAGAGCAGGAACAGCCCAAACGAAACTGAGACAGAAAGTCTGTTTGCTCCTTAGCCCTTCCTTTCCTCTCACCTTCAGTTGCTTTTTCAGTGCAACAAACTATCAAAGCCCAAAGATGGGTTTAAAAAATGTTCTAAATATCTTTAACTACCAACTACTTTAATTTTAAAATTGGATCTAAAATGCTTTCTTCACATAAAATTTCACCTGCAGCAAATCTCAAAATAAATAAATAATTGCAACACATGGAGTGGTAAGGTAACTGAGCTTGCTCTTCATAAGCTGAATTCTAACCTCCGCTGTGTTCCTTTACCTTTTATATCAACACAAAACAATAACAACAACAACAACAAAAATACACCAGCCATCTTTTCTGTCTCTCTGAAAGAAATGATAGGGCCAGCTAGGAGATTCTGAATCGAGATCTGCAGAGGAGGACATAGTTGGCTCATAAACCTCTGAAAATGGTATCCAATGTGGGAGGGTTATTTCAACAGAAAGAATTGTCAGAGCATCCTCAGAATCTCAAAGTTGAGAGCCCGGAATCCGCTTAAGGTGTGACTATAGAGTATGCACACACCTGGATCCCTAGGTCTTAAATGAGCTGAGGTATGGGTGGGCCTTGTTTTGTTTCTACATAACCACAGAGCAAAAAATGGTTCTTCAGAGGACTAAATTTATGTTATTAAAACTCCAATGGAATTCAGTATTTCAGTCAATCCCAGCAATAAGTACTTAAGTAATAATAATACTGTGAAAAATTACTCTTTCATGCAATTCACTATTTTGCTTTTAGCAAAAACATACATACTACTGTTCCAAACCAAACCACAGCCACAAGGATACAGTATCATTCCACAGAACTCAAGAAAAAGACACTTTTGGCATCTCTGTGGAAGACACTTTCCAGCCACAAAAGGTACTTTTGAACAAAAAATGTTTTAAATATTTTCATTGTTATTAATGTACACGTTAAGCTATACGTGTGTCTGTGTGAATGTATGCTATATGCATGCCCATGAAATCCTGAAGATAATATAGGGTCTCCTAAACCTTCATTAGAAGCAGCTGTGAGTTGTCTGACCTGGACAGTGGGAGCAGCCTGGGTCCTCTGGGATAGTATCTGTGCTCTTAATCTTAAGCCAGCTTTCCAGCCAGATTTTAAAAGAAACTGAAAATATTGAGTTCACTTTAACCAGGTCTTTCCCACAAAGGGTTATAGGACCATTAAAGAACATAGTAGGAAGGTCTCAGATGCTTCAAAGGCCTAAATTATAGTCTATGTAAGGAACCTGCTCTTCAAGAGAGAAGACAGCATATTAACACACAGTTTGCTCTCACTTTTTAAAAGTACAGGAATCTTATGGTTTAAGCTAAGATTTAAAAACACAAAACTCAGTATTTTAGTAAAAGAATAAAGTATAACATTTTTAAGGTAGAAATTAGCCATTTATTTCTAGATAAAATATTGTAATATGTAGGAAATACTATAAATTAACATTTTTATATTTTAATAAACAACCACAACAAAAGGCTGTGGAGAAAATCTACTCTGAAACTATCAAATATAGCCAGAAGTAACTTTTATGAATATCTATGTGCTCTTGCAAATTATACAGCAGTTATAAAGCCATTTCTACCATATTATAACCAGTAGTGTTAAATCTGGGGGTTTTTTGAATAAAGAAATCTTAAGGACTACACATTTTTTATGAATCTTAAGTATTTGCAACACAAACAGAGAAAAACAACTATATGGGTGTGTAATTACTAGCTACATTACATGGTTCATTCTTCATGAGCAAGTTAATTATGAACAGGTTTAAACAAGTTCGGGTGGAAGACGAAACATTCTTTAAAGATCAGTTTGCGCAAGAACATTAAGGACAACATCCCAAAGAAACTCACCACCGACTCTGTCCTTCCAACAACAGAGACCCACATTCTTAGCTCTAGGACAACAGTCTTGAGCTGGAGAGCAGTTGCTACTTCTCTCAGTTTCAACAGCAACCAACACAGCTGGCTTTTCGAGAGTGGATTGCCACAGTGCTGAGCTGGATGCTGTGACACTGTATGGAATGTATCAACATGCACTGGAACCAATGCAACACTCAGATTCTTATGCAACCAGGCCACTCTGATTTTTATTCCCTTTGTCCTTTACTAAACTTTAAAGGATTATAAAAATGAAAGCGAATTGTTTGTATTTCAAAAATCCAAATTAAACAGGAAGCGTCGGTTTCATGTTGTCCCACAGACGAGTAAGAAGTAGCAATGTTTAAAAAAGTAAACTGCAAACCCACACTGCTTCCAAATCATCTGGATTTCATAATGTTTAACCACCATGTGGAGGGCAAGGAGAAGAACTTAATATCAAAACATGGTTCAGGGTTACAGCAGAGGAGCCAGACACCAATTAAAAAAGGAAAAAGGCCTGTGTTAAACACACAGACTTTCAGCAAAAACAGCAGCACAGACACAGGAAGGCATTCAGGATGGCAGGAAAAAAGAGAAAAGCTGAGTGGAAGAGCTACATGGCCATAAACAGCCACTGCCAGTGTTTTTCATGGCTTCGTACCTCAATCACGAGGGAACATTGTGGAGGTAAGTTACCCCAATGTCACATAATCATCTGTAGCCTTAAAGGTACAGAACAGCCCTGCAGAAGTAGAAAGACCTGCCTCTAGTGACACAGACGGCATGAGTGGGGCAGTACTGCCTGTAGAGCCCACACACCAAGGGCAGCCTGCAAGTGACTCAGCAGGAAGCAGGGCCATCCTAACTTGTAACACAAGTCTGAATACCGCTCTACCTTACATTCAAAATGTATTCTGAAATATTTATGGAAAGCTGACTCCCCACTGTATCTATACAAATATTTATGGAAAGCTGACTTCCCCACTGTATCTATACAAATATTTATGGAAAGCTGACTTCCCCACTGTATCTATACAAATATTTATGGAAAGCTGACTTCCCCACTGTATCTATACAAATATTTATGGAAAGCTGACTTCCCCACTGTATCTGTACAAATATTTATGGAAAGCTGACTTCCCCACTGTATCTATACAAATATTTATGGAAAGCTGACTTCCCCACTGTATCTATACAAATATTTATGGAAAGCTGACTTCCCCACTGTATCTGTACAAATATTTATGGAAAGCTGACTTCCCCACTGTATCTGTACAAATATTTATGGAAAGCTGACTCCCCACTGTATCTATACAAATATTTATGGAAAGCTGACTTCCCCACTGTATCTGTACAAATATTTATGGAAAGCTGACTTCCCCACTGTATCTATACAAATATTTATGGAAAGCTGACTTCCCCACTGTATCTGTACAAATATTTATGGAAAGCTGACTCCCCACTGTATCTATACAAATATTTATGGAAAGCTGACTTCCCCACTGTATCTGTACAAATATTTATGGAAAGCTGACTTCCCCACTGTATCTGTACAAATATTTATGGAAAGCTGACTCCCCACTGTATCTATACAAATATTTATGGAGAGCTGACTCCCCACTGTATCTATACAAATATTTATGGAGAGCTGACTCCCCACTGTATCTATACAAATATTTATGGAGAGCTGACTTCCCACTGTATCTGTACAAATATTTATGGAAAGCTGACTCCCCACTGTATCTATACAAATATTTATGGAGAGCTGACTCCCCACTGTATCTGTACAAATATTTATGGAAAGCTGACTTTCCCACTGTATCTATACAAATATTTATGGAGAGCTGACTCCCCACTGTATCTATACAAATATTTATGGAGAGCTGACTCCCCACTGTATCTGTACAAATATTTATGGAAAGCTGACTTCCCCACTGTATCTATACAAATATTTATGGAGAGCTGACTCCCCACTGTATCTATACAAATATTTATGGAAAGCTGACTTCCCCACTGTATCTATACAAATATTTATGGAGAGCTGACTCCCCACTGTATCTATACAAATATTTATGGAGAGCTGACTTCCCCACTGTATCTATACAAATATTTATGGAGAGCTGACTCCCCACTGTATCTGTACAAATATTTATGGAAAGCTGACTCCCCACTGTATCTATACAAATATTTATGGAGAGCTGACTCCCCACTGTATCTATACAAATATTTATGGAGAGCTGACTCCCCACTGTATCTGTACAAATATTTATGGAAAGCTGACTTCCCCACTGTATCTATACAAATATTTATGGAGAGCTGACTCCCCACTGTATCTATACAAATATTTATGGAGAGCTGACTCCCCACTGTATCTGTACAAATATTTATGGAAAGCTGACTTCCCCACTGTATCTATACAAATATTTATGGAAAGCTGACTCCCCACTGTATCTATACAAATATTTATGGAAAGCTGACTTCCCCACTGTATCTATACAAATATTTATGGAAAGCTGACTCCCCACTGTATCTATACAAATATTTATGGAGAGCTGACTCCCCACTGTATCTGTACAAATATTTATGGAAAGCTGACTTCCCCACTGTATCTGTACAAATATTTATGGAAAGCTGACTCCCCACTGTATCTGTACAAATCTACACACTTCTCATCTGTCTAGTACTGTCCCAGCAGCTTGTGCACCCAAGGTAATGTGTTTTCTTTTGCTGAGCCTTCCTTTCCATGCTATAAACATGACAGACACAATGTGAAGATGGGCACGGTGAACAGATAGTCATCTGTCTCATTCAAAAAATAAGTATTAATATATTATTTATATATTAAAATGGCACACTGTCCAGTTGACAAAGCTCATTATTTCTTTCAGAGCGCCCATATATCAATTCCTAAATTGCATCTCTGTCTCTAGCTTTCTGAGCTCCATTACCAATCCCCTGCTAGAAAACGCATTAGTTTATCTGACTAGGCTCTCAAAATTTCAAGTGTGACCTGTCCAATCCTGCACTCACAATTTCCTTTTCACCAACTTCTGCCTCCTGCAGGTTCTTTTCCTTGACAGGCCTGCCTTCAGGACCCAGTGGCTCAAGTAAGAACCAGCATTCTTTTCTGTATCCCCCACTTTGTCCTATTATACTTAACTCATGCTATCTGAACACTGTCATCCAACAACTATATATCAGCACTGACCATGACCAGAAACCTCCAAGAAGGCAGGAGAGAAAACAAGTTCCCTCACTGGGGTCTGGTCTCAGTACACTTGTATTTCTGTTATTATCTTTTATCATTCCAACTACTAGGACCCTTCAATGGAAAATGAGTACAGAAAACCTGTGAATTAGCTATTTTTCTTCTGCTATAAAAAGAAAAAAGACCTGATAAAAGCACTGTGAAGATTTTTTTTTCTTTGTCTGTATCTCATGGTTCGAGAGGATTAAGCCCATCATGGTTGAGAGGGTATGGCAGTGGAGCATGAGGCGGATGGCCACACTTCAGCCACAGCTGAGAAGTAAATGGAGACAAATGCTGGTGCTCAACTCATTTCTTTTTCCTTTTCCGCTCAGTTTAGAAACCCAGTTAATAGGATGACACAGCCATAAGGTCTTCCTTTCTCAGTTAAATCTCTTTGGATACATCTTCACAGACAACACAAGGGTATCTAGGTGTCTCCTGGTGATTTTAAATCCAGTCATGATGACAGTAAAGACTAACAGTAAAGCCTACAGTCTCCACTCCACACAGCGCGTTATACCTTTAGTCAAACCTCTCAAATACTTCTGTTTAACTTTTAATAAAAAGTACAGTTTTACCAATACCCACCTTCACAAGATTGGATCTCAGGGCTAACTAGTAAGGCAGGACCTATTCTTGTAAATTAAGTTTAAGGAACAAAGGTTTCACTACGACTTTCAGCTTGGTTTGATGTCCTAATTCTACACATGATCCCTGGCAGAGGGTACAAGAGTGGGCAAGGATGCAAGATGGAGCCCAAAACTACAATCACATCATGTTAGGTCCTTTGCATCAGGACACCACAGCAGGGAAATTAAACCCTAAGTCAGAGTAGAGTCTAGAGAAAGCCAGCCATTCTGCACTGCAAAACCCTCTCAACAGGGAAGAGCAGCAACCCTGATAATGGTCACTTTCCAGCAAGACCAGAACCAGGGAAAAAGATTATTTCCACAACAGGAAGTACAGCATGCAAGGCTTCTTAGCTTTGTTTTCCTTTGCAGTGCCCAGTAACCAACCCAGAGCTTCATAAGTGCTAAATAGATACTTCAGCACTGAGCTATACTCCATCCCAGAAGTTAGGTCTTCACTGTGATTCTGAGTGTGGGAGACTGATCTCTGAACTTGTTTCCCTCTACAGATGGGCAGTAATTCAACTGTAACCAAGAAGGATAAGAGGTCCAAATGTTCTGAGCGCGGGTCAAGCATATCACAGCAATCTAGAAGTATATTGTGTGATTTGGGCCACATAGGGTGAACAGGAGTTCTGAACTATGAAGTGGGGTCAGAGACTCAGAATCTTCACTCTGTCCGTCACAGCTATTCTACAGGACTCGAGCTTGAGAGACAACCAGCCCCAGGCCATCTGCTCAGTCATGCCCACCAAGTTGCAGCATCCCTACCTTTTCCTCCTTCTTGCTGCTAAAAAGGCAATACGACTCCTCTACCTGTCAGCCCACAACTGTGTAGCACAGCTCTACCCACGACCTCTAGTCTCCTCACAGATGCAGGCTGCTCAAACATGCTACACACAACACTGGTCTGTTCTTCCCCGCTGCATCTGCACTTTTGCCCATAACACACCTCTCCTGGGTCGATTTTCTAATTTCTTAGTTCCAAGGAGCAGCTGAAATCCCACAAGGCTTGGGTGCCTTCTTTCATGCTCATTAATCTATTTATTTCTTAACTGATAAAAGCTCAAATACAGTTTCACAGTATCCACACTGAATCTTTTATGTTTAACACTATGCATAACAAGCTTTCCTCACAGTAAATTCAGCTAACACTATTCTAGTACAGTTGACAACTTAGTATATTGATAAATTAATTGAGTTAATTACAATCAAATAAATGAAAGGCTCATATACTGGTAAGTTTGTATCAACTTGACACAAACTAAAGTCACTTGGGAAGAGAAAACTTTAATTTAGGAATCGTCTCTGTGAAACTGGCCTGTAGATATGTCTCGACTGATAAGAGGCCACAGACCACTGTGGAGTATTACCACCCCAGGCAGGTGGTCCTAGGTGTCATAAGAAAACAAACTGAGCAAGCACTGAAAAGAAGCCAATAAGCAGCATTCCTCCAATTTCTGGCTCAGTTCCTGCCTTCGAATTCCTGCCAACTCTGCAGGCTAGCATTGGTCAAGGCATTTATCACACAACAGAAAGGAAATTAGGACACTCATACCTTAAAACTAAAAAAGTTCTTATTTTTGTAAGAAACATGTTCTTATTTAAGTATTTTTGTCGATCAGAACCCAGGAGCTGACTTTGGAAATAACAGCACTCGAGAGAAAAATGTTAGTTGTTAACAGACACAATGGAAGCCAACTACTAAGGATGGAATTCCAGTTCTGTGAAGTTCTAGGAAAGAAATCACAGAAGAATCTACCTGTGCTCTTGGACAAGCTCAAAACAGGTGAGGTGGTAGGAAAATGCTGGCAAGGTAAGACATAAACTATGTGTTTTAGGTTTTTTGCTTTTGTTGGTTTGTTTGTTTGTTTTTGATACAGGATTTCACTATATAACCCAGGCTAGTCTAGAACTCTCCATCTTCCTGTCTCTGCCTGCTAAATGCTTGGATTACAGACATGTACCACGTCTAGTTTTGAAAATAAGCATGAAGGGCAAAGAACAAAAGAACACACACACAGGAGTCCCACATTATGAAGGCCCATGTGCTTATAATCTGTTCTCAGTCAAGAGCCATGACTTTGGCAAGTTGCTTATTCTTTTGCATGGTGCAAAGCTGACCTCATGGTCTGCCCCAATACTTCATGCCATGTGTACCATATGTAAATCACAGTAGGCAAGAGTAAGAGACTTAATGTAAACTCTGAAACTACACAGTGGGAATGATGTGGTTTCAAATATCAATTTCCAATTAATATTCAGCACCACAGAATTCTCATGTACAAAACCGGCTATTACCAATTTTAAAACATTTCTCAGAATATACTGGCATCATACAATTTGGAATGCTCTTCTTTCATAATTTTGTGTAGCGTTTGCAAGCTTTTCAAATATTCTATTGATACAGGATAAAGGTAACAATTTCAGCTGATAAAGTAATATTTTAGGGATATTACCAAAGCTCAAGAATGTATCATTAAATATGAACTAAAATTCATATTTGGAAAAGAAGATAGTAACATGAGATATGAAAGCAGAGGAGAGAATATTTGAGGAAGAGAACCAATCAGAGTGGGGTGAAGACACACAAAAAAGTATTAATGTGGGAGGGGAATGACTTAGAACCATGTGCTAACTTAAAATTTTCATTACAAAAATTGTTTGCTCTACTGAAAATACATGACTATGATTGTGGAACCTTTTTTTTTTTCTTTTTTTAAATAATAGCTTCTAGTAGTACTTTTAATTTCTTTTATCTGAAAGAAACAAAACCTTCCTTTAACAGACTAATAGGTGAAAGGATTTAGATACCAAGAGAACAGGGAGGGTGAAGAGTTATCAGCACCTGAGATGGATACACAGCTATATGCTAAGCTCCAATCCATACTCCGGTAGAGAATGTCTAGAAATTAGTTGTGGTATTAGGTCCCCATGACTGTTGACAGGTTAAAAAGACCTGGTATCTGTTATAACAAAGTAACAGATACACCTGTTTCTCTTGTGCCCATATTTGCTTTTTCCACTGTCTTGACCATGCCTTTAAACTGCTTCTCTGAGACTGTCTATTCTATCTCAAGGTACCATTCACTCTACCCACATTCTCAAAGAGCTCATCCTTTAGTGAACAGCTAGGAGAACAGTGTCTGCCTTCAGGCAGCATGTTCCTTTCTTCCAGAAGTGGAGGTGAACAAGGTCCATGCTGACTCATGGTCATGGATGGAAGAAGATGATCCAAGGGCTCCCTCAGTCATACCTTTGCTGCAACAATGCTGAGGCCCATTCCATTCTGCTTTTTTAGGGTCACAGTGATTATCTCAGGTTCTTTCCTCAGAGGCTGGGCCTAAAGATGAGAAAAGAGGCTCATTTTATGACTAAAACAGAAGTGCTTTCACATGGTTAGAAAGCTAGTTAATCAAGGCTACACAGTGAAACCCTGTCAAGGAAGGACAAGGATGGAAGGAAGGAGCGAGCGAGCTAGTTAATCTAGTTAATTTGTTATAAACAGAGAACAAAGAGGGTATAAAGGGTCCACCAGCTCAGGTACTTTTCATTTGCTAAACAAAATATTGAATCATTTGACTAGAGTCTAGAAAATGAATTTGGTTAGAAATGCCATTTTTTACCTTTATGATCTTTTAAAATAAACTGTTAGGCTTTTGTTTTGTTCTCCAAAGAAAAAGTTTAGAATTATTTCACACAGAGCAGCAAATGGCTGTAACAAACATGAGCTAATATCTTTGTCTCTTGGGAAATAGCATGTCATTTTATTTAAAATGATGACCAAAACTTGTCATTCTAAATTCAGTCAGTCCTGAAACTGCAGGGTGCATTGGAACTATTCCCAGCACTCTGTCGAGAAATACATCCAGAGCTGGGCCATCAATGCAAAGGGACTGAGCACAATTTAGTAAAGGAGGCATCCAGAGCTTGGACAGAGTCAAAGTGTGTGTGTGTGTGTTTGTTTTAAAGGAAAGCATTATTTAAGTCACATGTTACACTCATACCCAACTTCAAACCAAAGTGTAAACAGGATTAAAAAACAAAACGAAAATTAAATACATACTGAGAGAAAACTTAACTACTAAGACACACATTGCAAAAAGGCAATTAAAATTGCAAACAGGCAAGTAAAAATAAAGCCTAAAGAAAGACTACTTTGGAGAAAATAAAATTATGTGACAGTAAAACTTCTGTTTTATATAAATCAACACCTGAAATCTACCTCCTGAAAAATCTGAGAATAAATCTGAAAGGTAACCAATCAACGAATCTAAGAAGTGCTTGTTTTCCTACAAAACCTGGCCATCAGCTGTTGCTGCTGTTACTCTGATTTTGACCAAAAACAAAAGAAGTCAATAAAAAGGAATGGTCACTCTTAGCATATAGGCAGCCTGCCTCTAGGTTGCTTAGCAACTTGTGAAGTCATCAGCTGTTGCATGCCAGGGGCACAGCAGAAAAGACAGTCCCCAACAGTCCTCTCTTCTCTCTAACTTCCTTGCCCTCTCTGCTTCCGTTTCTCTCCCCTCCTCTCTCTGATTTTCTCAGGGGGGGAGGGGTCTGTCTCTCTGCTCACTCCCCATCCCACACATTAAATCTCTTCATTCCAGATCTGTTGTGCGTGACATTTTTATCTTTTTTTTTTTTTTAATTATAGGAAAGGGAGGAATGTTAGCATATAAGCAACCTGCTTCTGGGTTGCCTAGCAACCTATGATGTCACCACATGCTGCTGCCAGGTGCTAGCGGTGTGGCAGATTTTAGCTGTGCATCACACATAAAAGGACCAACCTGCCACCTCTTCTCTCTCTTGCACTTTCTGCCTGCTTAGGTTTCTTTCCCCTTCCCTCCTCTTGGACTTTCTCTGGGTGGAGGGAGTGGGCTGGGAGGATGGAAGGAGATGCAGTTAAGAGGGAGGGACTGAGGAGCCACCGTGCTCTTCTTTCTCTTCTCCTAAACTCTCCACTGTCTCTCTTTGTCTATTTCTCTCTTTACCCTCATGGCCCACTCAGGCCCTAACTCCTGTCTCCTTCCTTTCCCCAAATAAGTTTTTTGATATCCAAATCTGTTGGGTGCATGGCATTTTAAAAAAATATATCCTAACAGTCACTGTTAGTAATGAGTCCATATATTTGGTATAATGACAACTATCAAATAATTTCAGGAGACAACCTGAACACATATTTAAAATCTAACATATTCCATGAAGCCAAAATAATTACTCTGAATTAAATATATATATAAAAATATTCATTTTGAAACTCTGTATTTAAAACAAAGTATAACTTTTCTCAAAATGGATGAAACTCTTTACTTTCTCAAAATAGTTATTTAAGATACATTTAAGACAATGAGTAGAAAACAATAAAACATTTTTGCCACTGAAAAATATTTTTCTAGTAATATCTTTGCAAGTTACTATACTAATATGTTTCAAAAATATATATGCAGGCTGCCATAATTGTGAGCATAAATATTCTTTGTTTCTAAAGAACCATTTATTACTGCATATAGCTCAGGGAGGAAACATGCATTTTTACAAATCAAGGTTTCAAAATGTTTGAATCAAACCGTTATTACATAACATTCAGAGCAAGCAAAGAATTAATTATAGCACATCTCTAAGACGTTAGAAACATTGTCTCATATTCTAATCCATTAAAACTTCAAATACTTGCCAGTTCTGTGTTCTCACGCATAAGGTGACTTTCATAATCTGCACCTTCAAAATATATCGTCCAAGTACCTGGTGAACGTGTGTGAGGAACCAACCTGCAAAATCCTAAGAAGAAAATAGTAATGACAAAACAGATAAGAGATAACTAATTCTGCATTATTTTCAAAAAGTAAAACAAGACAGATTATATTTGGGACTGGAGTGGGTTATTCTGTGACAAGGTCTCATGCATCCAAGGCTTGTCTGGTACTATGATCCTGCCTCAGCTCCTCAACCTCTGAGCTTACAGGTCAACACCATGCCCATCCGAAGGCTTAACATCTTAATGAACACTTTTACCTTTCTACACCTTTATTCCCTCTAAAAACTGAACAAATGATTAAAAATCACGTGTCTGTTTTAATCCATCAGGATTTAGGCAACAATAACAACAAAAAGTAAAATTAGGTTTCTCCTCCTGTACACCCAATAACTATTTTTCTTTTTTTTTCGAAAATTAGTGAATTGCTTTGTAAATACACTCTTGCAGAATTTATGTTCCTCCTGAAAGGAAAACCATCAATAACAAACACATTTGTTTAGCAAAAGAAAGGCCCGAAGAACCAGAGAACAAAACAGACATAGGCTACGAGTCTACTACACCATTAAATGTATTAAATGTTTCACACTACAGACCATTTAACTTGCACATCCTGGGGTTTGTAGGTTCTTTCTCACAACACTTTGTCCAAATTTTGCATTTAAGTCACTAACAAATAGTTAAGTTTCAAAAAATTGTTCGTTTTGTTGTTTTCTGAGACAGGGACTTCGAACTTACTTTGTATTCTAGACTGTCTGCAAAGTCAAGATGCTCCTGCCTTAGTTTTCCGTTATAGCTAAGTGCAGAACACTTTACCTAGGATGTGCAAGGCCTTTAGCTGGATTCCTGATACTCCCACCAAAGTATTTCTGATGCCCTAATTAAGAACAGAGAACATATTTTAAAACACCAAGACTTTTACCCAAAGCTATATAATCTTCATTTAGTCAAATTTTATGTTCCTCAGTTCTTTCTGACAAAATCACATTACAAAGGATTTCCATAACTCTGGAGTTTGCTCCAAGTCTACTGTCATCTTCTTGTCGTGAACAGCCCATGCTGCTCAAGATCTCACTACATGTGGTGGGAGCATGTCAGTCTAGCTGCCCTAGTCAGAGTCTTCCCTAGTCTGTCTCACCAATGGGTATAATTCGGATTCCTGTAATCAGACATGTATTTGTGGGACAGAAAAGGGGAAATATAAGGAATACCAGTAACAATAAGAAAATATATAATTTTACTTTAAAAAAAGTTTCAATCTAGTTTCACTGATTATGTAACCAGAATTTGCTTCTTCTTTTTTTGGAGAATTATAATTCCATTAAAATTTTTTGAAATTTCAACAATTATAAACAAAGTTTTATGCTTTTAAATGTCAGATTTCTACAAGAAGCTCTACACTATACTGTTTATGGAAACTGATTTGTCATACCTTGAGGTACTCATCACAACTCAGGCACTAGTCTGGGCTGGTTTTACAGTCTTTCACAAAACTACTTTGTATTGGGGGCAGGGGGGTGATTGAGAGTACACAGTAGTTCTTTAATCAGCTTACAAAGAATAGAGTGCGAACAATTAAGAAACACTGATGTCATAACACTCAACACATTTTATACCTTTAAAGTCATCTGTATGCTAGGC
Organism: Meriones unguiculatus; assembly: GCF_030254825.1. Lineage (NCBI taxonomy): Eukaryota > Metazoa > Chordata > Mammalia > Rodentia > Muridae > Meriones > Meriones unguiculatus. The sequence continues at coordinate 57,479,763 of NC_083367.1, forward strand.
TGCATGAACTATAAACATCCAACATGTATGAAATAATGTATAGATGCCAAGAACAGAATGAAATACCACATGGTCTAAAACTATCCAAGAGAGCCTACGGGAATATGTGAAGGAAAATCTTCATCAAGTTAAGACTTCACTGTCTCCATACTGGCAATATCTATGGCACACATAACAAAACTGGCACACTATAAATTATGTCCATTTGCAAAGTCATAGCAGATTAGTCTCCTGGCTTACTTACTTATAAGACATTAATTAAAATGTTTCTGAGTGCTCAGCATGAAGCATGCCCAGGTGAGTACAGACAGGAGTGAGGAAGCACAGCCAAACCTAAGCTACAGTAACCCAGCACTATGAAGACAGGGTACTCACTCTCACTGTGAAGAGCACACACTCAGACCACCCCTGGGAGAACACTTAGACCCTCCCTGAAAGGTAGTGTATTCACTTTCACTGAGAAGATAACACATACAACACGCACACATGTGGGTGTGACCATGCACACCCCTTCACTGGGAAGGCCAATGCTCAAACCCCTTTATAATGAGCTAGCATCCTAGTCGGTGGCTCTGCTTATAGCCTTGATGGAAAACCCTCTGCAAGTATCTCTAGATATGTGGCCTCTCTCAAGAGCAGCTTGACAGTGTCAACAGAAGTCAGTAATACGTAAAACTCACTCCTGGGGACACTGTGCCTACTGCTTGAAGGCTACCATTTCAACCTGATCTGCTGAGAGGTGAAAAGAGAAAAAGACAGCTTTACGTGGCTCTATAACAAACAGTCAAGTAGCTCTACTGTGTTCCTCATGCTGGGACCAGGGGCAGTGTTTCCACAGGCTGAAGTTCTGCCACTAGAGAGGGATGCTTACAGTGTTCCAAACTACTGCAGCCCAGCTATCTGCACTGTCTGGCCACAGGTTTCCCTGTACCATGAATGAAGGCTCTTCACATCCAAGTCTGTTCACTCTCATTCAAACTTCCCACACAGTTTTCTTAAATGACCTCACCTGTACTTCCCCACTTTGAACTTTGTGTCTCTGAAAAATGTGGGCCTGCAAAGAAAACTAAAGCACAAACTGCTATGCCAACAACAGTTCATGAGAAGAAGGCTTTCAATGTAATGGTCTTTTTTCCCCCACTATACTTTTGAAGATCTAAAACATATTTATTGTGGTGAAGAAGTCACGGAAGGGAAACTATATCTATCTATCTATCTATCTATCTATCTATCTATCTATCTATCTATCTATCTATCTATCATCTATCTATCTATCTATATCTATCTATATATAGTCTATATATATATAGATATATCTATATATATCTATATATATATAGTCTATATATCTATATATCTATATATAGACTAGATAGATAGTCACAGGACCTTTACTCATTTTACTGTTTGTTATTTAATTGAGCTCCTATACGTTTCCTATTCATCTGTTATTCTCCACATCATAAAAAAAAATATAGCAAAATAGAATAAAATTTTGGTTTGTTTTAAAAGCCCAAACTTAAAGAAAAAGCAGTATTATCTTTTAAAATTAATATTCACAAGTAAAACAGTACATCAAAGGTTATAGAAGTAGTCCGGGAAAAGATGGTGCACTGGCCCCAGAATCTAGAGCAGGACACTGGGCACTCACAGAGCTCTCCCAATATAGGCAACCTATACAATCCTCATGCCTCTTGGCCCACTTATAAGGAAAGAACTGAGGCAAGGAGTGACCTGCCCAAGGCAAAACAGCTGTCTGGCAGTGAGCTAGGCTCACTCAGAACCCAGAAAGCCTATGCTGGAGCCACTGCCAGGGGAAAGGTGTAGTCAAAGGTTCTTTGTTATGGCACCATGTGGGAAGACAGCAAGTCTCAGTCAAGGGACACAACACACCCACACAGAGTTTTGTCTGGGCATGTAAGATTTTTCATCTCAGTGAAACTATTCCTGAGTCATAGGAACACAGCCTTCTCAAGAGACCTGGCACAACTCCACAGCCTGATATTCAGAGAGCCAGTTCTAAGCACACTTGAACCCAGCCACAGTTCCAACTGAGGTATGACAAGTGCTATTTACCTCTCTGGCACAGAGGGTCTAAAAATTCTTGCAAACCGTTTGGAATGTTTCTGACGACATCACAAGAATAGCCATCTTCTGGCAAAAGAAAAGGCAGTTGTAGGTCAGGGTCCTCCTCCAGCTGCACATCTCTGCCATCACTGCGGGCAAGCTCATCAGCTGTGTTCTCGGCAACAGCCACGACATTTTCTATGAGATCCTGCAGAAAACAAATGCTGGCTCATCAAGAGATGCTCACTGATAGGAAGTACTTTGTTACCGCATAGACATGACTTTAGGGTAGAGCAACAACAGGGTATATGGAGCCTGCCAACCAGACACATAATACTAAAGGCAGAACAAGAGGTTGATTAACTCCCAACAACTTATAACTTTAAAACATTATTTTACGACAAGATGTTCCTTTTTCCAAAGCAGTTGGTTTATTTGTACAACTCTTTAACACATTGCTATTGTTATGAATAATCATTTTTATAGAACATCTAATACCATAGAGAAAATCTCAAAAAATGAATATGAGAAAAATCACAAAAACAAGCACAAAACACACTGTAAAATATATATGCTTGGAAGTCTATCAATTAGAACTGCTGAACTGGGGTCTATGTATGATTTATATTACAAGATACATTACTAAAACACACACACACACACACACACACACACACACATCAAGGGGTGGGAGTTGTTGAAGAAGAAAACCAAACTGTGTGGCTCACATCTTAATTCTATGATTCATTAAAATGAAGATCCTACGACTTCCATTTTGGAAGAGAGCAGGCCCTCAATGGCAACACTGGGCTCTACCACCAGTTGTTCCACAAAGGGAACAACTCTCTAGGCTCATAATGTCTACTCTTGAAATACTGCACATATTTTGCATATGGTTTCTTTTATAACAATTGTATCACAATATTCACCCACAGTGTCATGGCAACCACAATTCCTTCACTGTAGGAAAGCACTCCTTCACAACACTGTAACATGATTTTTCTGGTGCACTGTACTGCTGAGTGGGTGATTTCCAGTGTTTGGCTGTCTGCCTGTCTTTTGTTGATATAAATTCAATGTGAGCGTCATTTGTCCATTCACTAGCATAGTCTTCTCAACACAGCCGGCTGGGATGGTAGATTAATGGCTTGGCTCTGAAGCACCCTTCTAAAGACTTGTGTGCTGATATAAAGGCTTGCTATCCTATGTTTACAGGTGAGACTTTAAGGAAATGATTAGCCAAAAGGACTCTCATCTTCTTCAATGGATTCATAGTTGGTGAATTCAAAATGTGAATAGGTTATATCATGACGTGGTGGAACTAGAGAAAATTGGGTCTGATTGAAAAGAGGTCACCGGGCAATCTACCTTAAAGATTTTATTTTGCCATGACCCCTCTCCTATCTTTGAATGATTTTTTTTTTCCCACCCTAAGGAGTCCACATACACTCACACCACGGAGCGGATAAAGAACAAAGAAATGATTCCACCCAAGTCTAGCATAGTAAACATTTAAGTGGGATTACTTATCGGAGCACAGGCAACTTAGAAACAGCTATACCACCAAAGAAGAGTTTTTCCAGGCCCCATATTCTCTGATGTTACATTCTTCAGGAGGACAAGAGGTCCTGTGAGTCCTCCCTATATCTCACACAGAATGTTAGTGGGCTCAATCTTGTGTCTTGAAGGACAAGGGTGTTATCAATTGCTCTGATTTTTAAGATGAGCAACACTATGTCATGACCAAAGGACAGAGTGCCCCAATTTCTGTTTCCTGGCTGCAGGAAGGAAACAGCTCTCCTCCGTAGCATTGTTTTTTGCAATGTTGTCAGCCTTTACAGCCCACAATCACGAAACCAGTTGATCGTGGACTGAAACTCAGAAACCCTGAGTCCAAATCTTTCTTCTCCCACACTGTGTCTCAGGTATTGACTTAGGATGAGAGCAGAATAGTGCTCTCTCTATGCATATATATAGATACAATATGTATGTGTGTATGTACATATATACATACATATATATATACACACACATATATATACACACACATATATAAAAACATTATTTTACCATATATATATATATATATATATATATATATATCACATATACATACACACATATATATGTATGTGTGTATAAATACACATACAATGTAGGTGTGTCAATGGGGTACATGATATGGATGGGTCCTTATTACAGAGGGAGATCAGTATTCCCGCAATTTTGGACTCTCTTCTGAATGAGGCTCTGGTTGTTACCAACCAGACACTGATATACAAAATCAAGAAGGCTGCTACATAGTGAAGACTCATGCTCTTGCATGGCAGAGGTGTATGTGGAGTATTAAAAGTATCCTTGTAGCTTCAGTAGCAGCTCTAGTTCTCTGGTATTCAGGCATGGTGGTACGAACTTCAAGTCAACTTCCTTTTTTCTAGTCCTCTCAAAGATTCCCCCCAAGAAGCAGTGCCCTGAATTAAATCATTTCTTGCTTAAAATGCTTATACAGTATCTATTCTTTGTAAGGCTTCAGAGTAAAATGACTTCATATGATAATTTTAGGTAAGTTAACTTACTGCCACATTACTGAAACTTCTTCCCAATTTCCTTTTCTTCATCCCAATTTTCCTGTGCAGACATGCCCACACTTTGTAGTAACGTGAAAATATTCACTTACCGTAGGAATAAAAGGCTCATCAGGTGCACAGTGGTAATTTTGTAATAAGGCTTGAAGTTGCAGAGAATTTAACTTAAAGCATGTGCTATTTATATTTGGAATGTCATCAGGTACATACTTGTCCATGGTAAGCAAAGTAGTAGCCTATTTAAAAGAACAAATATTATGAAGAAAGATAGTAAAAATATTTTTCTTTGAGAAATATCCTTTGAAAAGCTGAGAGTGAATGAAGCTTAGTAGAAGAACTCACACTCAACATCATATATGGAGCCCTGGATTCAAATCCCCAGCACCACAAAACAAAACAAACAAACAAACAAAAAAATCCCTTTGTAACAATTGTAATGCTATTGTAAATCCCTTTGTAACAATAACTTGCTATTTTGGTTTTGAAATACAGGACGCTTTTAAAAAGGCATTAACATTTAGCTACACAAAGTAAACTACAAACATACTTTCGTAGTTCTTAAAAAGCCTCTTGGGTTTACTTTAGTTTCTATGTTTTAATTTGATTCCATTATCAATGTTTATAATGTAATTTTAAAAGTTTCTTTCAAAGTTCGAATTTATACAGCAATCCAGACGACTAATTATAGAAATATGATAGTTTTGCTGATATTTTGATAAAAGTTGAGAACTAACCAGTTTCCTGGGATACTAAATATCTTTAGAGGAGATGAAAGCATAAAACAAAATTTAATATATATATTTTAAAAGTTTTTAATTTCTAAGTTTTGGGGCTGCATGTAACTCATTTCCTTAATTATAAATACTACTTCCTAGACTCTGGTATCTATCTAAAGCTTTCCCTGAGAGCTGTTTAAATAGCAGGCTATGACTTTAGCATCGATAGAGTTAATTACTGCCCATTTTAAAATAATCATTTATCCTTCATTATACGATTTTCTAAAATATATCTTGATGACCTCACGAAAAAGAACACTTCAGTGACATTTCTATCCTACTGTTTATACACCTTGTTGTAGGGTAAACAGTGTCCTTGAGATTCTGATGTTGGAGGCCTGAATACTACAGAGAAGGACCCTGTTCATATACAGTTGGTTAAAAGGAGGCCAGTTTTACTGGTGTACTCGTACAAACCGGACACTTGGACAGGCGCATACCCAAGAATGCCAGGTGAAGACTGTGGCAAAGACCGGCCAAGGAGTGCCTAAGTTGGATGTAAACCCCCAGAGGCTGGAAGAACCGATTTATGCTCTAGTCCCTCAAAAGGCAGTCACCTCAGCCAGCACTTTGATTTCAACCTCCGGTTCCCAGAAGTGGGAGACAGTGACCTTGTGCTAAGACATTTCGTTTCAGCTGCTTTGTCACAGCAGCCCAAAGCATTGCTTGATGGCATGCAAATAAGGAAAATACTGACTTTATCAACCCAAATTCTTTCCCATCATAGAAATCTAGAATTCACCACGAAATAATTAACAGGGAAGAGGAAAAACAAGAAGATTGGGCACAACCAACTGTACACACCTGCACAATCCTGCTTAAGTGACAATCTGCTGCCAGCTCTAGCCCTTGCTTCTCTGCCCAGGCTTCAATATGCCCTAACTGCTGGCGGATAATTGCTCCCCAGTAATGGGAACACAGGCCTGAATCTGGGTCAGTCACCAATCTGTTGAACAGCCACATATTGATAAAATGGAAAAGCTGAGAGAAGAGCTGGATGGTCAAGGCAGCATTGACTCTGCAGCGCCGCAGCAAGGACATGGCTCCTGTGAGTGTATGCAGCACATCATCTGTTCAGGACATGGAATAAAAAGTCAGGGACCAAATTGTAATTGCAGAAACTTCTGAGTTATACCAACTTTAAACAAACGTAGCCACTGCAACTAACAAGGGCTGTCAAACCAGTTATAAATGCCAAATTCAAACAGGAAGCAGTTATGTGGTCTTAAACTGTACAGTTACTAAGTAACCACAATTCACACATAAATTTACCTAAAAGACTTTTACAGAATTATAACCAACATAGCAAAGCAAATGTGAAAATTATTCATAAATCTATAAGACAGTTCCTTAGAAGTTATTTCAAAGACTGCCAAATCCAGTAAGACATTCATTTAAGAAAAAGCCTTGCTGCTCTTCCAGAAGACCCAAGTTCGTTTCCTGGCTGCAAGTATTCCAACTCTAGGTGCTCTGATGCCCTCTTCTGGCCTCTTTGGGTACTGACACCCACAGCATATACTCACACGAACACGTAACATAAAAATAAAAAAACTCTTAAAAAGAGAAACCCACTCGGTACAATATATTCAACATTAAGATAAACTTAAGGGCTGGAAGAGGGGGCTTGCAAAACACCGAGGTTCAGTTCTCAGCACCCTACATGGAGTAAGAGGTATCTATAAGTAGCTCTAGGGAATCCATGACCTCTTGAGTCCTCTGTGGGTACTAGACACACACATACATGTAGCCAAATACATAATAAAATAAAATAAAATAAAACATAGGCCCTTAATAGAGTGGCACAGCAGAAGCTTGCTGGCTTATAACGCAGAGGCTAGTGACAGCAAGTTCAACTCCCAGCACACACATGGCAGCTGACTGACTACAGTCTGTAATTACAGTCCCAAGGATCTGAGACCTTTTTCTGGTCTCTGTGGATCACATATGGTTACACAGACATATATGAAGGCAAAAGAAACACATTAAAAATGAAGGAAGGAAGGAAAGAAGGAAGGAAGGAAGGAAGGAAGGAAGGAAGGAAGGAAGGAAGGAAGGAAGGAAGGAAGACCAAGTGAAATGTTTGGGGAAGACACAGAAGACCCTAACCTATTTTTGGTCTTTGCAGACTGTTCTCCTCAGGATCATCCAGAAAGGCTGGCATGTAGTTATTAAGTTCTGACTGAAGACAGTGAACCAAGTACCTGAAAATACATAAACAATTTTAATAACTTTAGCAAGATGCACAAGTAGTGTTAACACTTGTTACCATGAGACAGTCTGTTTTCTTTAAGAATACTTAACACTAAAAGTAACAAAAATTGTACTCTAGAACACTTGAAACAGTTCCAGAATACAATGCTCTCAAGTCAACACACTCTCCTGTGCTTCACGGTAAACATCTTCAATTAAGTTGAGTAAAAATCTTTAATATTAATTTTGAAAACAGAACATGCAACACATAATTCTTTCTAGAATGTGCCTCTTACTTAAATGCCATCTGAACCAAGTGTGCTAACACATCCTGGGCATCTAGTGTGATCCGACTAAGGTCTCGGTCCTGCTTGATGAAGTTGAGGAGTTCAGATGCATTTGCCATCCAGAAAGCAAGCGCTCCTGCAATGTTCTTTTGTTTCTGTGGACAGAAAACATTTCCATAAACAATGCAAGACATTAGAAAAATTAGAAATAAACAGGAATGCTCCTGAAAAGCTGAAGATAGACCAGTACCTTCCCATCTTCACCAGATATTTACCACAGATACCAGATACTTGCAAAGAAATTTAGGTACATGAGGAGCAATGGGAAACAAATAACCATTGCAATATCTCAGGATTTATGTACATGGACAAATTGGGCTAATTATATATAATTTGCAGACTGAGTAGAGAATGGAGAGGTTGTGTATTCCCAAACCAAATTGTAGATTATGCATTATCTGGTAATCTGTGTAGCAGACACATATGTATCCATGGTTACCCACAGCCACCCTGATACTTGTAGTCACTGGCATCAACACCATGCAACTCAGTATCAAGTACTGATCTATCACGTCCTCTCCCGACCACATTTGCAGGCCAGGCAACCTTAGATGAGATCCAAAGAATAGGAACCAAGGATAAATAATAGAGAAGAAACAGAACTTTTGTCATTTCATATCCACACTGAAGTGCATTAAGCAGAAATTATGAAATGCTGATAAAAGTTGCACAGTTGAAAAGGATTTTAGTACTGCATGTTTCAGTTGCTGAATGAGGGTTATGAACTGCTCAGTCCAGTTTTTGTAGGATTGTATTTGTAATGGAAGCAGCATGAGAAACTCAGCTAAGCCAACACAGCTAGGATCAGCTCCCAGCAGTATGTCCTACCTGATCAACCTGGTCTACTTCCTGGAGAAAAACAGACGAGGGGAAATCAAGCAGAACGAGAGAAAGAAACTTGTAAACAATCATGATAGTTTAAAAAAATCAAAACACTAACATGAAGGTACGACATGAGGTACAACACTTAGTTACTCCCAAATTATTTGACATAAAGGGTTAGTTTCATGTTCTTACCATTGACACAATAACTGATTTTTATAGTTTATAAAGAAGATGCCATAATAAAACACAAATGAATAAAATGATCTCTTTAAAAGATAGGCAAAGGAAGGACTTCTACATACTTTAAAATGACATTGTGAGCTAAGTAAAGGAGTCCATTCCCCTGAATTAATTATGAGAATGAGAGTGAAAAGACCAATAGAAACAATCAAAATAAAAGCCAAAATTTTAAAAATGTATAAAGAATTCATGTCACACCTATACTAAAGGGAATAATGTTTTCGGCAGTAGAATCTAAATTACTACTTATTGTGGTAATTCTTTTCTACCACCAATGAGTTTACACTGAACCTACTCTGAAGTTTAAAGGCAGTAGTCAAAGTCCTCATTAGCAGACAACAATGAGGACAAGTTCTCAAAGGCAGTTTGGTGGTACAAATATCAGTCTAAAACAGGCATCCAAATCCACACATGGCAAGAGACAGACAATGACTTTGAATGACAACTGAAAGGAACACGTATGTTTGTTTATATATAAAGTGATGATACCAGAATAACAAAGTATCCAGATGAAATGGCCTTCCTTTTAATCTATTCTTTAGCTTGAATAAGCCCATCAAACTCCTACTGTACTAATCACTCAAATGTGAAAGAAATACGTGTGGAAAACTTTTGGCTTTTAAAAAAACTCTGAAAGTATTAAGACCATCTCAGTTTCCCTCACACTATACTGCCAGAATTTATTTTTAAATCACCAAACCATTTAACCAAAGTATTTAACACTGTACTTTCAGTTTCTTAGTTCAACAGAGGCACTGGTAAGTTAGCAAAACTTTTTAAAATCTGTAAATTTACTTATAACCTTTACAATTAAATCCTCAAATTACCTGCAAATATAGAAAAATTAGTTGTGCCAATTTTATCAACTGTAGATTGTGAGTAGATAAGAGAAACAAACAATCAGAGATTTCTTACCAGGGCATGAGAGAATTCCACCTTAAGTGAGAGGTTTATCCTCAAGCCCATCAATCTACAGATATACTATCAAAAAGACATACATACACAACCGCTCCCACCCAGCACCTCAGCAGGCTCATTAGAAAGCAAGTGCCTGGCACAACCATTAAAAACCTAAGGAAGTCGACACCAGAGCCTGTGGAAAGAGAAGACGGCTATCCTCTTTGCACTGGAGAAACATTCTCGGGTTGAGATATCCATACACACCATAGTGCAAGAGACTACACACTGTGTGTTTCATTTCAATAATTAAAAAAATATATATATATAAAATGACCATCACCTCAGCACCTTTTCAGATTTACTATGTGAAAAAAGTATAATTTTAAGGGTATTTCTCATGATTACTGTTACAACATATGCAGTATCTTCATTTACTGTACAATTTACAGAAAAAAATTTATGTTCTTAATTTCTTTCAACTTTAAAAACTATACATTTTATTTTAAAAAAGAATCCCAGGCTATAGAGGTGGCAAACTTGTAACCAGACCAGAAATGTCACAGAAACTAACAAGATTGGCCACAACCCTCCCAACAGGCTTGCTAGACTGACACTCACCTGAATGACCCCTTCCATCATGCTCACCATCTTGTTGACAACCGCTATGGCCTTGTGTGTACGCTCTGTAGGACTGATGTCGGGCCTGTGCTGGCTGGACAATACATACCGGCATGCCATGTACAATACATATGTAGGTGACAACTTAAAATGAACTGTAGAGCTATTGGTATAGTTTATAATGGCAGATAAAAAAGAATCTTCAGCTGCAAAAAGATTTGAGAAAAGAAAAAAATGAACAAAAAGTATGAGCCATCTGGAGGAAAACAGAACAAGAACTCACTATCAGCAGCATCTAAAGTCACTTACAGCTTTCCCTGAATTCAATGCTGGCAGGCAGTGTCAGCTCAGGCCCAACAGCATCCTGAGTCCTACGAGAAAAAAAGCTGACATCATTTACATGGCCTTAAAATACAGTCAGTAGCTAACAATTCCACCATGCACACCGTGCACATCTCTAAAACTGGTTTGTGTCCACACTGAGTTTTGAAGTGTAGCAGAGCAAACAGCAGTCTCTAAGCCTCTTCTGCTACCTGTTCAAACATTCAGATGAATGGACACAGGGCTGATTCCTTGAAGTACAGACTTCTTTCGTGAGGGCATTATGACACACAATCTGGATTATTAATGAACACTGCATGCTGAAGACAGCTCAGGTAACAGTGAAAAGATACTGCTGGGAGATACCCAAGAGTCCAATCCACAGTGATCTAGAAACTAAGAAAGCATTTCCTAAGAGGTAGACAGCATTTCATCATTCTCTACAGAGAGTTAAACAACTGGTAGGAAGTGAAGGTAGGGTCCTCTGCAAGAAAGACAGGTAGTCTTAGCCAATTAGCATGTCTCTAGCCCCTCAAGTTTTGTTTTAAATCATGTAGTAGTTCCTTTTCCAAAGCTCAAAATAAAGCATGCCTTAAAAAAAAAAAAAAAAAAAAAAAGTCATTCTGTCTACTCATTTTCCCTTACGGTTACATTAATTCCAAGTACTTTCTATTACTTTACCTAAAATCACACAAATAAGAAACTATCAAAAAATTAAACTAAATAATTGGAAATATTATTTAAATTAAGAGCTAGCTAAGTACAGTACCGTGCTAGTGTTTATATATTCCAGGTATTCAGGAGCAAATAAATTAGAAGGCTAAGGACATTTCTATTTCTTTGACAACATTCTTGAAAAGACAGTTCACTACCCAGTGGTGAGGGAAGAAAGCCAAACACTGTTTTGCCAAATTCTTCCTCAGCTGTAAACCTGTACATATGTCTGTGTATCTCCAACAGGCAGCATATACCTCATGCTGTGACTATGACCATGAAACACTTGAAAGTTACCATAAAATACTTAATAAAACTGTTAAATATTTATAAATCCATTGTAGCTCTCCTTATCTTATGGCTAATATCAAGGTCAAATACCCTTGATATATGATTAGGAACATATTATTCTAAGGTAGTTTGTTACTAAATAAAAATATAACCTTCCTTAATATTTCAACATCTTTATCATTTTAGCTCAACTTTAACAGAGATGATTGGGAGTAATTCTTAAAGCTAGAAAACTTGACAATGCCCTCCACACATACACACACACAAGCCTAGGAACTTGTGTTCTCCCTTTCTGCAAACGTCACTGTGAATCACAGTGATTTACAATAGGTTAGAAACATTAAGTCACATACGGACTTAAGCTGAGATGGAACATCACCAACACAGGCCAATATTTCCAAAGCATAATTACTTGTTAATGGCTTTAAAATGAGACTCACTGTCTTTAAAAATATCTCATTCCACTAAGGACAGGCAGATGGTATTAAACTGCCAGGACACAAGATTACTGGACCACTCATTAGTAAGTTAATACAAATAACCAAATAAATTTTGTTTGGAAGGCTAAGAGGATAATTTAGAATAGATTTCTAAAATTTACAGACCAACTAACTGAAATAATTCTTTTCCAACAGCAAAAAGGTTCCTTCTCCTCATTCTCACCTTTGCCAAGCATGAAAAGATGAATAATAAAAAATACTAAGGGACTGGAAAATTAACAGTCCAGAGAGATCACTGCGCAGCCCTGAGGACCAGAGTTGGATCCCAATACCCACATAACACACATATGTATATACATACACACACATACACAAATAAACCTAACAAAAAAGAACAATGTAAATTAACATTAACAAACTACTATCATTTTAAAAGAGAAATTATTTCAATTAAATTATATTCAATTAAATTATAGTCAAAGTATACTCTACTCTATAATTTAACCATGAGTTTAACTTAAGAATTCAGGAAAATACTATCATTTAAACTCACAATTATTTTTATATGGCTCTTATACTAAGTGTATTTATTTATTTATTTATTTATTTTTGAGGCGGAGTCTCACCATAAAGTTCTGGCTGGCCCTGGAAGTGACCTTGTAGACCAGGCTGTCCTCACACTCAAACTCATAGAGATCTGCCTACATCCAGGACTAAAGGTATACACTATCCTGGCCTGGCTGGCAGCCTCATTTTTTTTTTTTTTCCTTTGTTTGGTTTTTCAAAACAAGGTTTTTCTGTGTAGCCCTGGCTATCCTCAAACTCCCAGAGATCTGCCTGCTTCTGCCTCCCAAGTGCTGGGATTAAAAGTGTGCCCCCACCTCCTGGGTACCTTCAAAGATAAACTGTAAATTATTCATTTCACTGTTAAAACAAATTTAGTAGTGAGTTTATTTTAATTGAAAAACATTGTTGGTGATGATTAAAAAATTACTCGAAAAGATGTTTATACTTGCCTAAAATTTTAATTTTAAGCCTAATTATTAAAATGACTCAGATTTTACACTATACCAATTAAATTAAGCACTGCTAATTTCAGCACTGTCACTCTGAAAACTATAGCAGGAATTAGAAGGTTTATGTTTCCATCCTGTCTTAATAGCAACAAACAACATTACTTAGTGTAATTAAAATGTTTAGTATTTGCAAAACACATTAGACCTACCTTACAAAAATTTTTTCTTAAAGGAAATATTTTTTTTTCTTTTTGTTTTTTTAAGACAGGGTTTCTCTGTGCAGCCTTGGCTGTCCTCAATTCACTTTGTAGACCAGGCTGGCCTTGAACTCACAGAGACCCACCTGCCTCTGCCTCCCAGAGTGCTGGGATAACACATGTATGCTACAGCACCAGCCCAGGAAATAATTTTTAATTATCTAAAAATTTTGAAATAGCCACATCTATATTGATATAACAAGAACATATACTTGTTCATATGTTCTTCCTCTCTTCTTCCCACTGAGACTCAGTCACACTTCTCCATCACTATATAGATACACAGCTGTGTCATTACAGTACCAGCTCTTGTCGGATGTGGACACACATGCCTTTAACCTCAGGACTTGGGAGACAGAGGCAGAGGCAGGAGAATCTCTGTACCAGTTTGGCTCACATACTGAGGTCCAAGGCCAGACAAGGTTATATAAGTGAGGCCATTCTCAAACAAACAAATCAAAAAGAAAACCAATACCAATTCAACCACTTCACCATGACAGATACCATAATCTATTACTCTACACCACCAAAACAAGTGCAAACATAGAAAGAGAACTAACTAAATTTTATGACATCTAATAATCACACAACCAAAAAATAGAAAAGAAAAAAAATCTTACATGAACAGTAAAAAACCAAAATTTAAAAAAACCCTGATATTTGCTGGTAACTACATATTTCATTATTGGACTGAAGTTATTAATAATCTTGCTATACACAGTGCCCTCTGCTGGAGGATGGTAAAGTAATAAATGACTTCTTTTTTTATTTTTACTTTTTAAAAACTTATTTATTAAAGTTTATTCACTTTGTATCCCAGCTGTAGCCCTCTCCCTCACCTCCTCGTAATCCTGCCCTCCCTCTTCTCTTCTCCTGCACCTCCCACAGACCACTAATAGGGGAGGTTCTCCTCCCCTTCCATCTGACCCTAGCCTATCATGTCTCATCAGGATTGGCTGCATTGTCTTCCTCTGCAGCCTGGTCAGGCTGCTCCCTTCCCCTCAAGGGGAGGTGATCAAAGAGCCAGCCACTGAGTTCATGTCAGAGACAGCCCCTGTTCTCCTTACTAGGGAACAATAAATGACTTCTTACGGCCTGACTGAGTTGATAATCAACTGTAACCCTAGGCAAGACATCCATTTCTGCCAACCATCAGTTCTGGAGCTCTGTTAAGAACAGAAAAAAAAATGCCTTCTTTAAAAACAGGTCAATACTCTACGCTACCCGCAAACTGTGCAGTTCACTCAGCATTTTCACTGACCCACTGCAGCCTCCAGGGTTCTAAGAACTACAGTGTCACTTAAGAGTAAGCAAATAGGACACAGTCTGCTATAGCACTTAAAACAGTAAATCAGAAACCATAAGATAAGAGATCCTGATTTATTAAGGAAACATATTAAAAAACATAAAAGAAAACAGAAAGCAGAGAAGCTCCATGTCATAAGAAATGAAGCAACAATATATGTAAACTAATTCACCCTCTATTTGCCTCAACAGGGAAACAAACCACATCAGTGAGGGACAGGGAATGTCCTATGTCTTCACTCACACATTTCAGCTCTTATTAGGATTTTGTCTGTTTACGGAAAAAATATGTGAAGACATTTTTGTCTTTACTTCTGGAAATGAATGCAATAGCTCATGTCCTCTACAAAAGGATCGCATATAAAATGTCGTAAGAACTCCCTTTCTCTATATACTGCATAACCTATCCAACTTAAAAGAGCAAGTGAAACTCAGTAGGCCTGTATCAGCATGGCAACACTGTGACAAGTAAGAAATGGAACCACTAAGCATTCTTTCCTTCTGTGAAAGTTTCTCTGCAGAAGTCTCCCTTCCCTCACAGTTAGTCCAAGCGAGGTACCTGCTTTCTCTTCGGCGGTAATCCTGCTCCTGGTCCAGGCGGATCATTGGCTTTACCATCCCTCTCTCAGCTGTGCTGGAGGCAGAGGGCACCCTGTCACTGTCCAGTCGAGTAGTGCTCTGCATCGAGGGAAGCCACAGTGTTAGAATGCCTCACACAGCAGCCAACCCAGCTTTACACTTAGCACTGCAGCAGAAATCTGATGTGGGGCTGCTATGCAGGGAAGGTGAGGAGGAAACAAACCAGGTGATAATTCAGAAAGACTCAGGATATTGCGCCTAGTGTCTTGCCCAGGAGTTCACAGCAGTGAATGCAACAGCGTGAAAACACAACCATTTTGATTTTCAAAGTGCAAGAAATAAACTTTAGCAACAAAATATAAAAACAAAATGATTTTGAAAGACTAGTCACTTTACTTCCCAAAGTTACTATTCACAAAATAGAAGTGGCCAACAAGATGGCACTATTTTAGAATTTAAAACTTTTTTTAAAAATAACCTTATAAACAAACAGTGAGCAATGGCAATGGAAAATAAATTAGGTTTATTTACTTATATTCTAAAAATTCTTTATGTGCTTATATTCTAAAAAACTGCTTCCAAAGTAACAGTATAATGTAGTACGCAAAGGTATGTAAACAGACAAAAGCCTAATAGAGTTGAAACGTGAGTGAAGACAAAGGCACACATACCTCCCTATGACATAAGTACTCTGGAAAGGGTCCAACAATTTTTAATAAGGCTAATCTACAGACTATGAATAATAGATTTTCATTTTCCTTCAATTTACCAAGCCTTCTGTGTTAAGTATACATTGTTATGAGAAAAGTTCTGCTTCACCTCTGAAGTACTTATTCATTTGTATGTGCCAAAATTCTGTTGCAGGGTGGCACTATTCAAAGCACTAGAGGCACAAGAATAATTCATGAAGCAGGATCCCTGAGCTCACAGGCCACATCATCAATTAGCAAGCACAGACACTAGGTAGAAATTACAGTTACACAAAAGCCTCACGCAGAGTAATATGACTGGATGCTGCTCAAGAATGACCTCATCAGAAGGGTGGGCTAAGACAAAAAGGGCCAATTATGTGAAAACAAAGATTAAGACCAAGTACAAGGTGAAAAGAACCTCAGATGAGAGAAGTGGGGCATATAAGAACAGAGTATAAAGGAGGGGCAGACACTACTTACAACACTCTTGGAGGGTGGGAGGGCGGTCATATTGTCAGGAGTTGTATAGGGTTGAAAAGGTAAGAGAGACTCTGGCAGCAGAGCACCAACAGAATCAACTGCATGTTTCTAAATTTCGAGAGCAATAGCAACCAGCAAGGGCTGACCAGAAGCATCCGAGAGAAGCTATTGCTCACATAAAAAGCTAATGAGTCTGAGGCATCTAGAAACTTCACAGCCAGAGAAACAGGACATGAAAGCCTTCATGTAGGAGTTGTGCAAAGGAAAGAAATCAAAGGTAACTTCAGTTGGGCAGCCATGATTGGTGGTATAACTTACTAAAATAAAAATGAAGAGAAAGAATTAAATTTAAGAAAAGAAAAAATAAAAGCCAGGTTTAATTCACCATGTTAAAAGTGAAGTACCTGTCAGTCACCAAACAGAAATCAGTCAAGCCTGAGGATTTCAGCTTGGGAGACCAGGATTAAAGGCACATGTTAAAAGACTGTGAACAATAACAAGTGGTGTAATCCAAGGAAACATGACAAAGTCATCATGGGAACATGCATAAATACAAAAGACAGGGCCCTTGAGCTGACAGCTTAGCTCTCCAATTCTCAGAAGTTAAGTATATATGAGAAAGCGTACCAACAATCCACCTAAAAAGAGGCACCAAGCCACAACTCAGGAAAAAGACAGGGCTGCCCTGGAAGCAGAAGGGTATGTGTCAAGCAGTGGTCACTTTTGTGACAAGAATACAGAAAACACCTTAGAGCACATGAACAGCCACCTCAGATCATGTCTTCAAGAAACTAAGCGAAGTAGCAGAATGGGGTCACAACTGGAGAAATACAGTAAGCTCAATCAGGAGATCCTAGCCGGGCACAGTGGCACATGTATTTAATCCCAGCACTCTGGAAGGCAGAGGCAGGTGGATCTCTGTGAGCTGGAGGCCAGCCTGGTCTACAAAGCAAGCCCAGGACAGCCAAGACTACACAGAGAAACCCTATCTCAAGAAAAGAAAAAAAAAAAATTCTGTGTCATATTTTGATACTGATGAGAATGTTCCAAACTTAGTTACATCATGGTCTCAAAAAAAACAAAACACAAAACTAACAAAAAACACATACGAAGAAGACCTCTTCACTTTAAATCTGGCTCTGACTTGCTTCAATCAATAAAAGGCGGGGAGGGGGAGTGCTACACCAGCCCTGAGCCTAACTCATAAATTACCTTCAAGTTCAAGGTCAATAGAATACTACTTGACTACAAGTTGTGGCTCCTCTCATTTAAGAGTCCTCTGGAAAGAAACTGAAATAGCACAGAGAGGCAGGGCGAATGGTCCCAGGAGTGTGCCCACTGATTCACCTACTAACTGACTACATTCACTTGAGGGACCAGCAGCAAGACCAATAAACCAACTGCCCTAGTAAACTCAAACCAGTTGGCACAATTATCAACAAATGAAGGAGCTGCTGTTTTAGCTCACCAAGGTTTGCAGTGATTGAAATCCAGGAGTAGATCAAAGAGAGAGAAATGACTTGTCTATCAGGAACAAAGTATGACTGATAGAGAAGGCAACAATGGATATCTAGTACTTGTATCAAGGGAGTAAGAAGCAAAAGTACATCATCTCCAGCATGATCTGGCCAATGAGGTTAGTTACACACAGAGCAGCACAGGTAACACACGTATTCTATTTGAAAGAGAAAGTACTACATTCTGACCTCAGAACAAAAGGAGCAGCTAGCTACCTTTCATAATGTACCACTGCATGAACAGATATAGCAGGGCAAACAGAGGATATTGGCCAAGCTGTCTTTACAAAGCAGCTTCTGTTGTTGGGTCTCCTATTACATCGAACCCACAAGATGATCAGGTCATGAATCCAGAACTACCTACCCTGCTTGCTGGCAATGCTGTCCCACTGTGAATATCTCCTCCTAAATCAAAGGTTGTCTCCTGAACGGCTCTATTGAGATGAAAAAGAAACATAAAAATTAAATTTCAATTGATACGGTAGTACTCTTAACACAGCAAGAACAGATGAGTACTCCAATGTTCAAAGATCATTAATAAATTAATTTACTTTGGCACACAGACTTTTAAAAAAATGACAGTAGATATGTGAACTTTTTTATTAGGAGGTATATCAAACACTCTCATGGTCCTGTTTTTAAAACAGTATATTAATAACAAGCAACTGGGGCTGGAGAGATGGCTCTATGATTAACAGTACCAGCTGTTCTGGCAGAGGACCTGAGTTTAGTTCTCAGCACCCACATGGTAGCTCACAACCAGCTATAACTCCAGTTTCAGGAAATCTAACACTCTCTTCTGGCCTCTGTAAGTACCAGGCACACACATGATGCACACACATACATGAAGGCAAAACACACACGTAACTAAAAAAATTTTTTTAAATAATACAAACAAAAATCACATTTTCAACAGAAACAAAGCTAAGACAAACAAAACTATATTCTTTGGCACAAATATAGTAAATACAACACACTGGTCCTAACCTAAGGGAAAAAGGAGCCTAAAGACACCTGTAAGTCAACAAGAATAAGGCAATGGCTATTTCTGGATTGTTCTAACATCTGAGAACTACACGATTTAATTCCAAAGCTTTCTCTATAGACTGAAACAAGGAAGTAATGTATAAACTCAAGCAACTTTTCTATTAGAAATCCCTCTGTATAATTCTCAAAGAAAATAAAATATCTTGCAATGTAAAGCAATACCATGCTCTGAATAACTTCTAAGAAGTTAATGCTTTTTTAATAAAGGCTAAATAATCATTGACTTTCTACATGTACCTGTCTACAAGACATCAATTTGGGGATTAGTAGTGTGATGATACACTACTAGTGAATTATTTACATATCTAGCCATTATCCATTGAGCACCTTATGTTATTATTGTGCTCAGAATACTGAGAAAGGTATGATTCTTACAGCCAAAGGTTATAACATGATGGCATCTAAGTCAGTATAAAGTCACTTTGTACTTGGGCTAGATTCCTACCCACATGTGGTACCCACATCCAAATACACAAATTAAAAAAATATATATATTTTAGCATATCAAGGTGAGATGCTGGAAACACTTCCTCCACGCCACATGAAACTGCAAATGAGGATGTATAGCTATGTGCTCACACTGGAGAGAAAATGGCAACTCTGAAGGATAGCCCCTGGTCCAAAGTGTCAGTTCTGTGAGGGTGACTAAATAGTGCTACGTTATATAGGCCGACCTTTGAACCTGAGACCAGCCTGGGCTACACCGTTTAGTTCCAGGCCAGGTGGGGCTACATGACAAAATCCTGTCTTGAAAAACAAAACAATAACAACAAAACAAACAAGAAAAACCAAAACAGAAGGGCAGTACAGAGAGTAGCCCAACACACTGGTTTATAGATTGGCTTATTTTTATATACTTTGGACAGAAGGTTACACTTTTAAATAGCATAGAGTTATAGCATCTATTTTTTTCCAAAATCAATACCATATCAAGCTGTAAAATAGATAACAAATTAGCTAAACAGTGTATGTTTTGAAAATTATTAGCAAAAGGAAATTTACTCAAAAAAAAAAAAAGAAAAAAGTTTCACATTAAGAGACCACATTGCAAGATCTCAAGAAAGCACTAGGTGGAGCTAAAATGTTCTGAAATCTTAGCTTCCTCCTTGCGTTACTAGAGTTTTTTCAAAGGGAGATTAAAGAAGAATTACTTCAAGGAAAGATTTTTAAATATTATTAGTTATATAAAGTGATGGTCCACAAAAGGACAGATCAACTTTAAAAGTAACTTTAATACTAGTTAGAATTCCCAATTTCAAAATTAAGTCAGAATCTTTCTACCTTTTTCCTCTAACACAAATCCAAATTTACAATAAACTCCTAATTCATAATCTTTGCTTTGATCTTTAAAAAAAATTATTTTACATGGGTGAGTACTTTGCCTGCATGCATATACATGCAACATGTGTGTAGTGCCAACATCAGAACCCCTAGAACTGGCTTTAAAGACAGAAAACTGGCTAACTCAGGTGCTGGATACAAAAGTGGGGTCCTCTGCAAGAACAGCAGTTGTTCTTAAGCATTAAGCCGTATCTCCAGACTTTGATGTTTTAAAATTGAAAATAAAATGTGGAGAACAGCAGTGAGTGAAAATGCTTGCTTGTTGCCAGCCTGATGACCTGAGCTTTATCCACAGGACCCACAGGTAGGAGAGAACCCACTCCTGAGAGACGTCCTCTCACCTCCAGAAAAAGAACAGGCACACACAAATGTATGCACGCACACAAAGAGAGAAAAATTTTAAAAAGAAATAAACTGAAAAAAAGATATTTACATCTATTGAAATTACTTTATAGCCAAAACACTCTAAAATCCTTAAGCTGATCTATCAAATTCACCCAGGTTTATGTCTTGGGCCCTTGACCATCAGGCCTCCATCCATAGATCTCTTCGAAAGAGCGTGGTCCTGGATAGGGTCCACAAACTTAAACACATGTGAGGTGCCAAACTGCACTTTCATGCCACTCTGCAGCATGGTGGTTTCAGAGATGCGCTGGCCATCCACGTAGGTCTCTGCATCCATACTTCTGGGTGTCACAGTGACCACTCCATCCATATTAGTGAGATCACAATGGTGGGGCTGAATTCCTGGACCAAACAACTAAAAAAAGAAGAAGAAGAAGAAAAAAAAAAAAAAAAAACAACCAAAAAACAGTTCCATCATGAAGTACAAATATTTAAAAACTGTAAGTTCTACTATGATACAGTCTAAAAAGCCCTAGATTTTTAGTTTTCTTAAGTGTATTTCTAATAATGTAAAACAATGTCAAAATAGTTGGACAATTTTAACATCTAAGAACCTGTTTTCAAGTATATTATGCTCTGCTTTTTGAATCAAATGATGGGCTGCGGAAGAAGTGCAGTAATTTGTATAAAGCCATCGATTCCAACCCCAAGACTCCCACTTCCTCTGCTCCCTCCCCCCCCACGCATACTCACAAAAAGTATATGATCTTAAATATTACCCAGGTAATGAATAGTTGAATCTACATAGAAAATAATTTTTTTTAAGATTTATTTATTATTTATACAACATTCTGCCTGCACACCAGATCTTACTGTGGGTAGTTATGAGCCACCATGTGGTTGCTGGGAATTGAACTCAGGACCTTTGGAAGAACAGTGAGTGTTCTTAACCTCTGAGCCATCTCTCCAGCCCAGAAAATAATTTTTAAATCGAACTTGTATTTAACTACTGTGCTAAGAACTAATGAATCAGAACCAAAAACTTAAGCATTTTACTTCTATACAGAAACAAGAAGTAAAGGGCAAAGGTAATTTGGCCAAGTTTGATGTGAAATTCTGACTTTCCTTCTTCAGTTTGTCTTTTTTTTTTTTTTTTTTTTTTGGTCACACTTTGTTGTATGTTCTTAAGAAAGGTGCGAGCTAGGCACAGTGGTAGGACCTTTCCCATTTTATCTCCATCAACCTAAAACAGACATATAAAACTCTTGTCAGCACCTTGACTTTCTAAGCAGAAGTAAACAGTCAGGGAAGAATGTTACAAGCAGTCCACCTTTCTGTGGGTACATTTTTGACACAAACACATCATGTTCCCTCCACACTAACGCAGAGAAAAGTGATTCAGAAAAGATGAATGACTTATAGTTAAACACAAGATCTACCGTGTTCATTCATTTATTTGTGGCTGCTTCCTTGGTAGTTGCTTATTAAATACTGAAAAGAGGAACTACATAAAAGGCTTAGACAGCAGACATGATCAAGTACCTGGATAGAATTGTCCTCGAACTTCTCTGTCCCAACTTCAGTCACACTTAATTGCAGGCGGTATAACTTGGGCTTGTCTCTGGAGTCAGAGCCATCTATGAGAAGGAAAGAAGCACAGAGCTCCACTGTTAAGTCTAAGGTTATGTTTACCTTACTGAGCAGAGTACAGCTTTACATGTCAGGATTTCTTTCCAAGGGGTCTCCACATCATACAACTTAAATAGATACAGAAGCCAACCAGCTTCTGTTGAGTGTCATTAACTCCAATGCCTTCTAATTACTCGTTTTTCCCAGCACACTCCCCTAGGTCTCCCCCAGTGACTCTGAGGATGAAGTTGTGTTGAGTAAGACCACTTAAGCTACTACTGCAGCCCAGTGACTCTGTAGGACAAACGCACCATGTCCCCTTACAGTTCACAGCACAACAAAGCTGGAGGGCATAGCCGTGCTTTGACAGAGCAACCCTCCAGTCGACCCAGACCTCCTGAAGCAGTCCAAAGAGTGAGTCTCGAATGATTCCAATGTCTACCACTGATAAGAAAGGCCAATGAAGTGCTTAACTCCCATGGAAACAAACAGGGTGAAAGACAGAAAGAAAAAATGTTTTTTTTCTTTTTAATTTTTTAATTAGTTCTTTGAGAATGTCATACATGTTTTGATCATATTCACATCATTCCTCTAATTCCTCTAGATCTACCCTGCTTTTGTTCCTACCCAACTTTGTGTCCTTTAAAAAAAATTTGTGGAGTGTAACTGCCAGAAGCCTGACTCTGACGGGTAAGGGGCAGGAGGAGGAAGCAGCACTGTTCACCCACTCTATCCATCCCATCAGTAGAAACAGTGCTCACTGAAGACCCTGTTTTCAAAGCTAACATATGACAAAAGTGACCCTCACAGAAGTGTGTGCAATCCCGGGCTTCTACCACAGCTACAACACTCAGTGCAAGTTGCAAAGGTTTCCTTAAAAAAGTAACAGAGGGGCTGGAGAGATGGCTCAGAGGTTAAGAGCACTGGCTGTTCTTCCCAAGGTCCTGAGTTCAATTCCTAGCAACCACATGGTGCTCATAACCATCTGTAGTGATATCTGGTGTGCTCTTCTGGGGTGCAGGTGTACACTCTGACAGAACATTGTCTGCATAGTCAATAATAATTTTTAAAAAGTGAGCGAGTCTCCACAGTGTTTCATGACTGGGCAAGTGATTTTCAGCCACTGGAATCAGATGTTAGCTATGAGAGGTTCAGAAGTTTGGAGGGCTGCGATGTGTACACAAAGAAGTCTCTCAGCTTTGATGTAGTCTGAACTCTTACAAACAAGAGACACCATGATACCTAAGTTCTCTACAACTGACTTTAGTTTTAGAGTATAAAAAATAACAACCTGATATTTTCTATTTCTGAAATATTATCAAAATCTATAACATCTAGGTGAAGATGAGACCAGGCCATGTCTGAGACATATGCCTAATATGGATCTCCCCAAAATGGACTGTCTGTGCTGTTTCCTTTTACACTGGAATAGCTGTCATCTCTAATTGTTCTCATAAACTCTGAGTGTGAATGAGACATCAAAATCACAAAAGCTAAACATTGTGGTGTATGATTAATATCAGCATTTTTGAGGCTAAGTCTGAAGGAAACAAGCTTAAAGCCAGCTATACATTAAGACCTTGTCTCAAAAACAAAACCAAAGCTTTGTGGACTTTTCCTGGACATAGACTCCTCCCCTCCTGGAATGTTTACTATTGTGTTTCCTTGATTGTCATGGGCAAGTAAAAAACTGCCTTTCCTACCTTTAAATCTTATATTAGAAAGATTCTCACTAAACAGGCCCCCATCAGTTCCAAGCTCCTTGGTAGGTAGGCCACACTGGCCTTCTTTAATAATTAATGTTCTAGAGCAAACAGCTATACTAAGAGTGAAAGGGTAATGCAATACAGTCACACAAACTATACAAATGAATTACAAAGAACACAATAAGTAACCATGTGAGTTAAAGCCACAAGAACATGAAAGACACGTCTACTAGGAGCAGTATTTACATCAGCATTCTTCTGCAGCAAACAAATGGACACTATACATTTTGACACCAACAGATTCAGGGCTTCTTTCCCAGTCTCTCCTTTCTTAATACTTCACTGTAACAGAAAACCAGAGACAAACTTGTGTAGAGAACAGAGAACCTAATGGCTACAGGACCAGTGGGTGACAGAGCATCTAGTCCAAGCAGAGGGAGTCTGGCAAGTGAGGATGGCTGGAAGAGCTTGTTGCCTCCGACCTCTCTTCCCATGGCTGCCCACCTCCAGCTCTGGCCTGGAAGCTGATGATCACAAGCAGGAATATTATGAGTGTTCCCTCAACCTCCATTCCAAATGTCCTCCAACTCCAAGGAGCAGTCTATACAGTCCAATTGTCCACAGCACCTGAATGCCTCTCTAGTGGAAAGTTAGGAGCACTACAGGCCAGCTGCAAGCAGACCCATGGCAGACACAACATGCTACTTAACTCCTAGCCAAGTTTCAGATTGAAATTTTCCCCAGATTCTGTGATATTAACATAAATTTAATATACTGTGTATCATGGGGATGGAACCTACGTTTAAATACGAATTCCATGACCATCTAACACGCAGCTAAACACACATATTGGGGTACCTGGGTAATAACAACATCAATTATGAGACCGCCCATTACAAAGCCCACTTTCTCTTCTGGCTTCATATCAGCACTTAAGTGAGGGATGCTTAGCCTGTTCTCTAAGCATGAAAGGGACACTGCCAAGACACAATCCAAAAGCACTTTAAGGCCCTTTACTTGCAGTCCACAATTCTGTACTCAATCTTCTGTCTATATTCACTTCCCAGAGGGAACTTGGGAAACAAAAGTAGAAAACAAAACTAAACAGTGAAACAAAAAAACAAAACAGACCAAGCTTCCAGTAAACTGTCTGGGATCTGGACATGGAACTCCGAGTAGGTATGACTAGAAAGACTGCATGTTAACACTTCTTACACATACAGCGTCTGCTCAGTAACCAGTGTTCATTCAAGAGGTTCTGTTAGTGCCCCAATTACAAAAGTAGTATTAACATTGCATTACCTTCGTAAGTGTGATAGCTGTAGTAGGCAAAGTGATTCCTTCTCCCTGGGATTAAGAGACATGCCAGGACCCAGGTGAAGGCAGCATCAGCAGGACAGAGACCATGCAGAACAGGTGGGAGAAGAAAGGAGGAGAAGAGACGCAAGGGTGAGGTCAGTGAGATGTTTCAAAGGAAGAAATGGCATATTTTACCCACTAGCATTTCAAAGCTGTGCAGAAAAGACTAGAGTAGACCCCAGTCAGTGTTTTAGAAACCAGTGCAGACTGTTAAGGAAAACAGCAGGACAATAGGTGAGTCACCAAGCAGCAGGACAGCTTGTGTTAACAGTGAGTTAACCTGACAGAAGGCTACCACCCCACTTGGCTGGCTCCTTCTGTTTAAAGGACACATTCAAGTCCAATACACGTGAAAATCAGCACCCTGGCTTCCATTCTTCTCTAATACTGTAAACATACCTGCACCTCGAAGAACTCCTGCCAATACCTACAGCTCCTCCACACTGAGAGCAGATATTTGACTGACAATGTGCCTAGTGGAAATATAGTCCTTATCCACCCATAACATATCAATATGCATCAATAATTCTTATAATGGAAAATACCCACTCGGCATACTCATCTAAAAGGTATCATAACATACTCTGATGCAAGAAAGACCTTATTATAGCACTCAGGCCTGCCACCAAACCCAGTACCTTTATGACAAAAGTAATGTTTCCTCATCTTGGATATAAATGAAGGCAGCTCTTACCAGCAGCCCAGAGAACTTGGAAGGGAGTATAGACATGGAGAGTCACTGAAACTGAACTGTGTTCATCACAGCATTAGGGACAGTCTTATTCATCTTCATAAGATTTGTCTATAAAAGTTCAATAAATGTTGTGCTAAGAAACACACAAGTAAATATGTAATTATGTTGTTGCTAGTATCTGATGAAAAGGAGTACAGAACTGCTCTTTATTCAGGGGCTATCATCTTTTAAAAACAAAACAAAATATTCCATGCATTGATTATCTGAGTGACAAGTAAAAGCTAAGCAAAATGGAAGCACTCATTAGAATCCAAGGTTTGGGTTTAATCTGTGCTGTTGCCACCCTGTCTCTAAGACCTGGAATAATGTCTGATATATCCTCTCTGTTACCAAAATCGAAAGTAGTAAAAAATATACTCTACATTTAAAACTTACTGTCAACTGCCAACAACTAAAACTCTTTATAGGTTCTACAACTGACATAACATTTTAAGGACAGACCCATACTCGAAAAAGAGCCTAACATTTTTCAGTTAAAAAAACAAATGGCATTTTCACTGTTGCATTGCTCTTCTTTCCTTCAGATAAACAAGCACTCCTTACATTACAGACAGTAACACAAGGATGTCTCCAATTTGCAGTGAAAACACAAACTTCAAATGGGCTTTTCCTGGTCAAAGAACTGAGGTCAAAGCAGCACTACTAAACGCTTCACAAGATGCTTAGCAATGAACACAGGTCCTCACGCATATCTAAACATGCACTACTACCCTAGAACAACACTGTCTACTCTGCATCGATGTAACTCAGCGATCTCCTAAGACTGTTGAATCACAAAGCCAGCTGGGAGAAACTGAAGCAACCTTAGAAATGAAAGTGAACATTGGAAACCAAAGGAAGGAGGAAAAAAAATCTGCCCAAAGAACCACATAGTATATATGAATTCTATTTTATGCCGTTTTTCTGTGACTAACTGGCTTTTACTTTAGTTCCTAACTAGAAAGAAGCCGGTGAAATATCTTCATAGTATTTACTAATACAGGTAACATAATGCCATTTTAACTAAGTTAGAATTATGTCATTTTGGCTAACTGCTAAATATAACACATAGAGCACATATATGTAAATACATTCTACATGGGGATGTGTGTATATATGAAACACTTAAAGAATATCAGAGTATCTGTCTACCTGATGACTAACTTACAACAACTTTAGCTTGCAAGAATTCTATAAGTGATGTAATTAGAAGATTAATATGAAAATAAACTTATGATGTTATTTTAAAACAGCTTTCTAGGTACTAAGATAGATTTCAAAGACATTCTGTTAAATCTAATGACATTCCTTTTGAACACCGTGTGTGCGTAAACTAACAACAGTACAATCTCTCCTTCTCTCTCACATATATATACAGATTGACTCCAGGAAGAGTAAATTTCAATTTCTTTCTAGTACATTTATTAAAGTTACTTTGGAAAAGTTTCCTTAAAAGGAACTATCTAAAACTTTTAAATGCTACTTATTACTTTAAAGCTTGTGTTATATTTATTTTTGTTCATGTGGACTTTATTTTTGTGCATGAAGTAATGTATTCTATAGCCTCAGGTTTTGGGTTTGTTTGGTTTTTTTTTTTTTTAGCTTTATGGAAAAAAATGTCATTTTATGACTGTTATCGACTTCTTAAGTAAATGGTCACTTAGTAGACTAAAAGGTAGAGATATTTAAGCTAAAACACATTTCCTGACATGGCCAGCTTTCTCACCTGGGCTCAGCTCTACTAAGTAGGGCAGTTTCTCAGGAGGAAGAGCAGAGCCATAGGCAGACCCATCAACTCTATCCTTCCCCTTCAGCGGCTTTCCTTCCACATGTTTCTTCATCTTCTTCGGGATATAATCTGGTGGTCTCCTCTTCAATTGAAAGACTAAAATCCCTAGAACAGTTACAATGGCAATTATCAACCAAGCCAATGGGGAGCAGGATCACTGACTGACAACCACTGGCCCACACATTACCAAGACATATTTTAACATCTGTCAAGGAGCAGCAGGGCAAAGCTCACCCAATTGACATCTTACTCAGTGAAGGATGAGCTAATCTATTCTCTTGGTGTGCCCTGAAAAACTCCAAACAAGCAATGTGCAGACATTATTTTGAACTGACAGCTAGCTGCCAAAGGACACATATGCTAGTAAAGAGCACAGGTTTAAAAATAAATGAACTTGTACTTGTAGATAGCCCTGTCAACAAACATTCACATATAAATATACATATACAAGTATCTCAGCTGACCTTATTTTTATTTAATTCAAATAAACTCAAAATTCAAAACAAATTTCAATCTAAGGCTTAACTTCTATAACTTTCTAGAATATTGCAAAATAAGTATTGTAATGGGGCTAGAGACACACTTATTCTTAGGGTTTTTTATTTTTAAACCATCAGTCTATGTGCAATATTGATATAAGGAAGGATTTTTATGTCTTCATTAGCATAAAGTCACTCACTTAGAAAGCTATGTCAATCTTAATGTTAGAAATTATACTTCATTAAAAACACAGCTTTAAACATTGCTGCTCTGAAGTAGAAGAAAATATCTGAATAGCGACAAATATGCACAAATTACAAGCTAAACATCCCTAAACCAAACACCTGAAATCCAAATGCTACAATTTCCAACATGACACAAATGAAACCAAACCTCATGGCAGGTAGAACACCAACACATTAAAAATTATGTGCCAACTTATATTCAGGCTGTGTGTATAAGGTAATTATCACACATAAAAGGCCAAGCTTAGACCTGCATCCATCTTCAAAGTACCTCATTACGAATCTAAATGCAGTCAGGTCTGAAAAGTTCTGAAATACCAAACACTTCTGGGTTCTCAAGACTCTGGGGAAGGACTAATCAACTTGTCCTTAGAGTTGTAGGTTACTTTCCCTGTCCTAAAGAAAAAAAAAAAAATGCTCTAATACCACGTAGCTTGTGTGGCCAGTATGGATACTGATTCACACCCTATCTTTAATGATGGTCTTCCACTGCTAATCGTTTGGCATTTCACCTGCCATGCCATCTGCACAGAACACTCCAAAGAGCTGAGTGTGAGCCCACAGGCAAAGGTACCACTGAGGAGCTGTTCAGCAAGTTTATGAAAGAAAAAAAACAAAACAAACAAACAAACAAAAAAACAAACAAAAAAACAATAAAACCCTGGGAAACTGCAGCCAAAAGGT
Source organism: Meriones unguiculatus (assembly GCF_030254825.1). Classification (NCBI taxonomy): domain Eukaryota; kingdom Metazoa; phylum Chordata; class Mammalia; order Rodentia; family Muridae; genus Meriones; species Meriones unguiculatus. Next base: position 57,509,281 of record NC_083367.1, read on the forward strand.
ATCACATACACTCACACAGATATTCACACACCTGTGATGAACAAGAGATAGCAGAAATCTGACTGGCTAACTACAGAGGAAATCCCCTAACAAAGTTTAGTCTCTACCTTTGTCACTTGGCCATTCCCTGAAGATCTGTAAAGGACACTCATCATCATCAAGAATAATTTCCTTAGCACCTCTTTCATCAGAATGCTGGGCTCCAGGAGGAAGCATGACCTAATGAAAAAATAATTCACAATGAATACAACTAAAAAGCAAACTAGCAAGTACTCAAAAAAAGTGTTAAGATAACAGTCCTACTCTTCAGCCTAGGCTGGTCTCCAACTCATGGCCTTCCTGCCCTGAGTACTGGCACAGTCCTATCCACCTTGAAAGTACTGTTCTGAAAGAGCTAAAAAAAAAACACCAAACCTATGAAGCACTATAAATAATTTTCACTGGTAACTGAAAAAGAGATTAACAAATGCATAGGAAATTGTTTCAAACAAAAAGTTTACTTGGACAGCCAATTTGGCAATTTTTATTCATCTGGCTCTTAAGATGAACTGGACTAAGTATTTGCATTTATTATAAATTTTCACATGGAAAAACCACATAGAATAGTTAACCTTCAAGTACTTTCCTAAGGAAAATAACTCCTCTGCTGTAATCCTCTGCAGCCCGTATTCTATCTTTCACATTTAAGCAAATATTTATAAAGTAAATGAATATAATCTGAAATCTGCAATGTACAACTTAAAAACAGTTTTTGTTGAAGATAACTGTGTGGTTTAATTTTAAGTAGACTGTTTAGGTATTATTATATAATCATTTCATTATTTTCAGGCAAATGTTTGATGATATTGTGTTCAGTGCGCTCTTAACAATGCTCTTATTCTGCATCTTTACTGTAGCCAACTTCTCGTTCACTCAAGACTGCATGGCAGGAGAACATGATTGCGGCCTCTAACAGACATCCTGCAGTTTACACTCTGATTCAGTGCAAAGAAACATGAGAAGCCAATTCACTGTTTTCAATTTCTTAATGAAAACATCTTATTACAAACCTATCATAGTGCTTACACACCAAACAGATTAAATAGTTCTGTAAAACCTATTATTCTTTTCTATAAGGCTTCAAATTAGCTTTAAAGGAAAATAAATAATAACCTCATCTTTTTATTAGCATTTTTATTAAAATCAATATCCTACCATTTCAAGACTTGACCTTCAATTATCTCTTTTAGTCTCTCTTTGAGTCACTCATTTTTAGGCCACAGGTACATGGGTATACTAAGAGCTCACAGATCAGGCCACATGCTTCATACATCACAGACCACTCTCTAGTCTGAAAAACCTATTTCTGTTCTATTTCTTGACCTTTCAGTCCTCAATAATATAAGCTCTGTTAGGAACATCTCTTAACTTTGTATTCTAGCAGAATAGCTAATAGAAAAGAAAACCTTAAATACTCAACAAATAATTATTTGAATAGATAAAATGAATGAAGACTATGAAACAGCTATAGTTTACTATGACAAGCTAAGAATATAATGTATTTCTAATTCAGGTAAAAGATTAACCAGGCTGCCTAAGCTTGCAGAAAGCTGGTCTGACTGAACAAAAGGCTAAAAGTAAGAGTTCCTACAGAGAAAGTAAATAAGCTCAAAAGGACTGTCAATAAAGCTCATGGACTGCTTCTACAACTTTAGATCATGATAAAATGGTTGCTTTACTTTCTAGTTTTAACAGTAAACACAAGCCACTTAGTTTTAAAAGATGGAGATATTATGTTTATTATCAAAGACCAAATCATACAGTATCAAATAGATTTATATAAAAACATCCCCGTCAAATAATTAAGCAATGCCACCTGTCAGACAAGATGCTAAACATTTACAGTATAGGCAAGAGATAAACAGATCAACAAAGAGCAGAATACACAAACTGACTCATACATACATGAAACAAATGACTAAACAAAGCACTCAAAGGGCTAAGGTTAGGGGAGAGAAAAGAAAGCCTTTCTGCAATGCTGCTGGATCAAGTGAGCATCTCAAAGAAAAGAAAGAAAAAGCAACATTAACTTCAAATGAACATACTAATTTATATAGAAGCTAAAATAAAAACTAAGAGGAATGGGCCAGCAAGATGGTTCAGCGGGTAAAGGTGCTTAAAGAAATGTCTTCTGACCAGTACAGGGCCACAGCATTCATGAACTCACCAGGAGCTGTTGTTGCCTACGTAAGATCAGGCCAATTGCCATCCCATCATTGAGTCTGGCTCCCAAGCCCCACCCTTGGCTAAGGAACTACAGACAACTGATGACTTCTGGAGGAAGGAGAGTCAGTTTTCTTTATGAAACTGGTCCTTGGTGGACTGACCACTGCTTAGCTGATGACTCCACACCCATGGCTAAATGGGTCTAAAGCACAAATTGAACTTGGTGGGTTATTTAAAAAAGAAGGAACACAAAGTTGACAGGGGTTGGGATGACCTGGGAGGAGTGAGACAGAAGAGTGGACATGGGGAGATATGATCAAAATACATTGTGTACACATATGAAGTGCTCAAAGAATAAAAATGTTAAAAACAAAACAACCAAAATATAAACAAACAGGCACAGTAGCACATGTCATAACGTCAGTGCTAGGGGCAGAGGAAACAGGAGGATCCTGAAGCCCACAGGCCAGCAACCTAGCCAAGACAATGTGCTCCAGGTTCAGGGAGAGCGAACCTGCTCAAAAAAATAAGAGTGGAAAGTGACAAAGGCATCAATGTCAACACACACACAAACCACGCACGCTCACTCACACACCCCACACATGGATACTCGCTCACACTTACACACACACACACACACACACAAACCACGCACGCTCACTCACACTCACCCCACACTTGGACGCTTGCTCACACTCACACACACACACACACAAACCACGCACGCTCACTCAACACACTCACCCCACACATGGACGTTCGCTCACACTTACACACACACACACACACAGATGAAATATTTTCTTTTTAAATCACTTGCTGTAATAAAATACACCAGCTATCTTTGTTTTAAAATCTGTTAGGATTATTTCTTTGTTTCTTGACTATTGGGTCACATTCCAGCTGCCTACCACAATGGACTGTACCCTTAAACCATGAGCCAAAATAAACCCTTCCTTCCAAAGCAAAGAATATAACCAGACAAATACTGAAGTAAATATACAACTATAGCTGACTCAGAGCCTAAGAATCTCTAACTGGTTTATGGCTAAACAGAAAATCTGCTGTTTTACCTAATGTCACAGAATCGATTCTAGGACATAAACAATCACTACATTTCTTGATAACTAGAGTAACTCTGAGAAGCTGCAGGTGATTATTAAAGCAGATTTTAATATAAATACAATTATGTTACCTGCGATGGCTGATCCTGAATGTCGGCTACACTGGATCGAGTGTGTCTGTCAAGCACACTGCTGAGTGTCTGGCCTATCAACTGATTAGCCCTGAATGTGTACCAAAAGGAAGGAGGAGGCAGGGGGCAGCCCCCACATGCAAGACCTGTTCTTCCTGAGCATGTGAGGTCACTGCTAGGACATCACACTCTAAGTCTTTCAATGGAAGACCCCAAGGGTGGCTCTCGGTGAGCTGTGAGGTCTTCAGCTCCACACCGGACTGCATAGCCGGGCCCTCTCCAGGTGCAGATCCCTACATCTTGGACTGAACAGCCACCAGGTTCCCTCAATCTCCAACGTGCAGCACCATGAGACTATTTTATTTATGTATTATAAATCACACACACATAAATTGGTTATAGTCCTCTTGACTCATATACATCCAAAATAAAAACTGGAAGAATGTCTATCAACACTTTAATAATGAGGTTATCTTGGTACAACAACTTTGGGCTATGTTTTATTTAATTTATCTTATTTTTCTAAGAACATAAATTATTTTTTATTATATTTGTTTATTATTCCTGTGTGTGTAAGCGGAAAGGGGTCATGTACATGAGTAAACACACACACACACCAAAATTAAAAAAAAAAAAAATCTTTCCTTTAAATGGCAAGTCTTAGCATGACCAGTCCTGGAGAGAAGTACTAATTTGTAGTTACACACCCGGGCAATGCAGTAGTCCTTGGGATTCTCTTTCTCCAAACCATACTTTTCCAGAGATTCCGCTACAGCAAAATCTGCGGGATCTGTAGTAGACAGCAGGATTGTCTTGTATGGAATATTTGGTTTTAAACTGTCTGCATATATTCTCAATGTTCCACCTGAAAAAAAAATTTACATCTGAGTATATCTTCATTTTAGATTAATGATAGAGGCTGCTAACATTTACAGTCACTTATGAGAAGAGTACTGGAGCACCAACTACAGTGCTACAAATGCATTCTGTATCAACCTGGGCTGGCTCCTACTACAGGGAAACGGGAAAGAGGGACTCCAGACTGTGTCTGTGGTGTAGTTCTCTTCTGCTACCCCAGCATCCCTATTCCCAACATCCTCAACCACCACATACCACAACGTCTATTTCCTCCACTTCTGCTTGTTAAACTTTCATCCGAAGCAAATCAGAACCCAAATACATATTAGCCACATATTAGTTCCACTAAACAAACCAGTATTTTAAAAGTGAGCTAGGAAACAGAAGACCTCAAGTACTCAAGTCCAAAGACTTTCATGAGGGATTTGCCACTACTGGGGGGGGGGGGGCATTTTAATCTTAGGTAGTAAAAACTAAATGTTACATGCAAGTATAAAGTCATTTAAGTAAGGAGTAAGTCTGGAGGTAGGAAAGGCAATTTACATTGCCTCAAGTGTTCTGTTGTTTGTATGCTTACTTCTTAGTGGAAATACACATATGTCACATTATTGTCAATTTGACTCTTTTAACCTCTTTTCTACTTATAACTTAAGATTAAGAAGCCCTGAAACAAATCAGGAATAATGAATGATACAAGTCTTTAATCCCAGCACTTGGGCATAGGCAGTTGGATCTCGTGAGTTCAAGGTCAGCTTGTTCTATATAGTGAGTTCTAGGACAGCCAGGGCTACAAAGTCAGACTCTCTCGAGAGAAAAAGAAAAGAAAGAAAAGAAAAGAAAGAGAAGAGAGAAGAGAAGAGAAGAGAGGGGAGGGGAGGGGAGGGGAGGGGAGGGGAGGGGAGGGGAGGGGAAGGGGAAGGGGAAGGGGAAGGGGAAGGGGAAGGGGAAGGGGAAGGGGAAGGGGAAGGGGAAGGGGAAGGGGAAGGGGAAGGGGAAGGGGAAGGGGAAGGGGAAGGGGAAGGGGAAGGGGAAGGGGAAGGGGAAGGGGAAGGGGAAGGGGAAGGGGAAGGGGAAGGGGAAGGGGAAGGGGAAGGGGAAGGGGAAGGGGAAGGGGAAGGGGAAGGGGAAGGGGAAGGGGAAGGGGAAGGGGAAGGGGAAGGGGAAGGGGAAGGGGAAGGGGAAGGGGAAGGGGAAGGGGAAGGGGAAGGGGAAGAAGGGAAGGAGAAGGGGAAGGGGAAGGGGAAGGGGAAGGGGAAGGGGAAGGGGAAGAAGGGAAGGAGAAGGGGAAGAAGGGAAGGGGAAGGGGAAGGGGAAGAAGGGAAGGGGAAGGGGAAGGGGAAGAAGGGGAAGGGGAAGGGGAAGGGGAAGAAGGGGAAGGGGAAGGGGAAGGGGAAGAAGGGGAAGGGGAAGGGGAAGGGGAAGGGGAAGAAGGGGAAGGGGAAGGGGAAGGGGAAGGGGAAGGGGAAGGGGAAGGGGAAGGGAAGGAAACCCTAGAAGAAGCCCTGAAGCAACCCAAGGCAATGTCTGTGCAAACTGCAGAACAGAAACACAAGTGTAGAAAAGTAGAGCAATACAATGCCCACAAAAGACTGTAACTCCTCAATTCCTAAATCTGAAGATAATAAAATGATTGAAAATCTTGCAAAAATTATCAATGATTTCAAAAGGAAACAAGCAAGCAGATGAATGAATGAAGGAAATCAATTCAGGCTGTAGAGCTGGGCTGATGAGATGGCTCACTGGTAGAGCCACTTGCAAACAAACCTAATTCAAGTTTAATCTTGAACCTAGTTCAAGTTCAATCCCCAGACTCTACAAGGTGGCAGGAATGAACTCCTCAGAGTTCACACATGTTCTTAGATGTGTGTGCACCTGCAGTCACATGTGCATTCACAAAATCAAGTAAGTCAAATTTGAAAACAAGGAAGAGTCAGCAAAGCAAGAGAAATTCAGCAAGGAAATTACAATTTTAAAAGTCAACTGAATTAACTGAAATATATTAGGCGCTTTTTAGATCAGCTATTCTTTGAAAATATCACAGAGTGAATTTAAAAAAAAAAAAAAACACTTTACAAGTCCAGAAGCAAAGCCTGTATTGAGTCTGGATGCCAAAATATCAGCTTCCAAAACACCACTAGAGATATGAAAATTGCATCATTAAAACTTTAGGAGTGAGTCCTAGGAAAACTACAGCCTCCATTGACATGCTCAGGTAATTGGTGGTACCCTGCATGCTCTGTTCCCAGTCTCTTTCAAAGAACCAACCAAAGCATTAGCACACAGTCATACATTTTTCTCCAGGATTTATTAAAACAGACAAAACCAGAGCAGGGGAGATAGCTCAGTGATTAAGAGCCCTTGCTGCTGTTTAAGAGGACTCAAATTCATTCCCAGCATCACACATATGGGGCAGCTCATGACTCTCTCTTTTTCTGACCCTCTTTCTTATTTGTTTATCTCGTCCTCTTTCTTATTTATTTACTTGGTTGGTTGGTTAGCTGGCTTTTTTCAAGACAGGTTTTCTCTGGATAGCCCTGGCTGTCCTGGAACTCGCCCTGTTATTTACTAATTTATTTATTTGGTTGGTTGGTTTTTCAAGACAAGTTTTCCCTGTATAGCCCTGGCTGTTCTGGAACTTGCTCTGTTGTTTGTTTGATTGATTGGTTAGATGCTTGCTTGATTGCTTTTTTCAAGACAGGTTTCCTCTGTATTATTTATTTGGTTGGTTTGTTGGTTGGGATTTTTCAAGACAGGTTTTCTCTGTATATCCCTGGTTGTCCTAGAACTCGCTCTGCAGACCAAGCTGGCTCAAACTCAGAGATCTGCCTGCCTCTGCCTCCTGACTGATGGGATTAAAAATGTGCAATCACCACCCAGCAGGCTAAATCTTTCTTCTTTTTCTATACATAAATTATGGTACATGAAAAAAGATAGTATAGATTTAAACAAAATCCTTTGTACCTCAAAAGTACTTTAAATAATTATGAAACCAACAAGGCCCTCACTCACTCTCTCAATTTTGTGTGTTTGTTCCTGAGCAGATCTTAATATGTGGCCCTTAAGACCTAAAACTGTCTCAGCCTGTACTGTGATTTCAAAGTGAAGTGCCCCAGATGTTTGGACACTTTGGTCACCAGACAGCTAACAAACAGTGTTGCGTGGCAATGTTGCCAAACCTTTAGGAAAGTGGATTCTCACTGGAAGACATTGGTAGCTGAGGAAGCTCTGAGCTTTATAGGCCCAGGCCCACTTTCTATTCATTTGCTGCTTCCCAAGTACAGATGCAACAAAACCAGTCAGGCTCCTGCTCCTGTCATCCTGACTGGGCCATGGGTTCCTCCTCACCATGATACACTGTAAGTTAAATCGTTTTTCCTTTAAGTTGCTTCTGTCAAGGTATTTTATCAAAGCAATGAGGAAGCAACTAAGATAGTGCTAGGCTTATAGGTATGCACTCCTATACCTGCCTTGTAGATTTGGGTTTTTTCTTAAAAAGTCTCCAATTAAAGCTCAGTTTCAACCAGGCATGGGAGCACACATCTTTAATCCCAGTACTCAGGGAGACAGAGGCAGACAGATCTCTGTGAGTTCAAGGCCAGCCTGGTCTACAAAGAGACAGCCAAAGCTACACAGAGAAACTCTGTTTCAAAAAAAAGAAGGAAGGGAGAGAGGGAGGGAGGGAGAGGAAGGGAGGGAAGAAGGAAGGAAGGAAGGAAGGAAGGAAGGAAGGAAGGAAGGAAGGAAGGAAGGAAGGAAGGAAGGAAGGAAGGAAGGAGAAGGAAGGAAGCAACAAGAGAGCTAGCTATAGGGCTTACTCCCTACCACAGCTCTGGGCTACTGAAACCTTCCAATCAAACACAGGGCAGAAGCAGGTAGGTGACCTTCCATTGTAGGACATAGTACCTAGAGCACATACATCCTCTGAATGAGACTGCTGAGAAAACAGAAAACAATACTGTCTATGAGCACAGGCATGGAAACAGGGCCCTCTGAACACAGGCACTGCTACTGCATATACAGCGATGACTCTGTAACAGCAACCTGGGTAGGTGGTAAAATCCTTTCACTCAGACTTAGATTTGAGAGAAAAGATACAAAACAAAGTGAGTTTTCTCAACATGAGCTATTATTTTAAAAGTCTGTAAAGAAATTCTGCACATCCTAACATCAGACTTTTCCTACTATCAAGTAAGTTTGCTTCTCAGTATACTGAAGATGGTATTATAGTGCCCCAATGCCAAGCACCTGAACATAATGTTACAAGAAAAATACAAGTGATGACATTAGAGTAAACTTTTGGGAGCTAAAGTGAGATTAACAATATAGATCTCTAATACAATTTTTCTCTCTGAAATTCAAAATGAAACTACTTCATAATAAATCCCTACTTTATAACAACTGTGTTCTTTGCTGGATACAGTTTCCAGTTAGTTATAATTCAAAATTTTATTCAGACAGTTAAAAATACACAGAACCAAAATGTAATTCAAACAGTAATGCCAACTATTTCAGCTCTCTTTATCATATCTACTTCCCTGTGCTGTGTGTGGCCTGCATTGCCATGCACAGCAACAGAAGCCGCATGCCTCTAAATGTATTTCACTTGTAAAGTGGCAAAAAACAAACCTAAGTAGAAATCAACATAGAATGTTGCCATATAAATAGGAATTAACTATGTGTTAAAACAACAATTCTGCCTTATAAAAGTAAGCACACACACACAATTTCACAAAACTCTTTAAACGTTTTCAGGATATTGCAAATCCTTAGAAAAGGGGGGTGGGGGCTTACTACATAGCCTAACTTGCTGAGAACTTGCTTTGCAGACCAAGCTGGCCTTGAATTCATAGAGATTCACATGCCTCTGCTGGGATCAAAAGAAGGGGCCACCACACCTAAATGCTAAACTTATTTTTATTTGGACACTTATTATTTATTAAGATCCTTAGAAAGTAAGAACATAATGTTTGCAGAAAACATTCGGGTAATCTAAAATCCCAAGTGTTTAAAGGAAGGACTACTTGAAAAGTATCTCCCAGGCAAAGGAGTAGTTATCTCCCCTTTTTCCCATGAAAGAAAGCCAGCTGAGACACAGAGACACGAACTAGATTCAGATATGAATATCACAAAAAGAAATGAAACAGCTCCAGTGGACTGAAAATTACTGGGGAGTCTTAAACCCAGGAGTTCAATAAAAACTTTTAATAATCACTGATCAACTACCATAAATATTCTTGCCACATCAATAGCTTCATCTGCACCTGTATCGATATCCTAATCAAGGAAACAGAAAATAGAAGGGAAAATAGTAATGAGCAAAGGATGTCACCAAAATCTGTCAGACAAATAATCTAGTATCTTTTGTTACGGTTTCTATTGTTAAAATGGAGAGCATAAGCAAAAGCAGCTTGGGGAGGAAAGGAATTTATGTCAGCTTACGGTGTCCATCAACTACTGTAAACATTTAACATGTTCTGGGTTGAAGGCAATGGGGGAGAAGAACCACGCTGGTCAGTATATGTGACTAATGCTATCTCTAAGTGAAAAGAATTCTACGTAAGACATACAAGGGACAGACTTGCTATTAAAAGGATACTTCACCCACTTTCTTAGTTTAAGAAATACATACATATAGAAAGTATAACTGAATAAATAATCTTACAATGAATATGAAGAAAACCAGCTCTCTGTACCTGAGTCAGGCCGCCCATCTGAGCTCCGGAATTCTTGCATTCTCTTTTCCAACTTTTGCTGCCGCCGCCGTTTCATAACTACTTCAGGATTAGAAATTGTTCGAGTGAAGCTGGTTTCAGGCATGTCTTTGTAAACTTCAGCAGCCAGTCGAGAATTCTCACTGTTTGAAAAAAGATCACCAACAATATTTTACATGTTTTTCCTGTTAAAAATGCAAATATCATGTGTCTACATCTGCCCCGTAACAGGTCTGTGATATACTAGTTACATGCTAATTACCATGAGATTAAAAATACAGTTTCTCTCAAATACAGATGAATAGACTAGGAAATCTTAACTAAATTTTGTAAGTTTACACAATTCGACTGTCATCTACTCAAGAACAAAGCAAAAGGAAAGATGTACAGATTATGCATTTCAGTTCCTAGCAGTTTTATGCTAAAACACAGCAAATGATATTATGACACAACCTTCCAAATACAAGATGCATATATTGAAGAACCTTAGTTAAAATCACAACAAATCTTGAAGAATCTAAATTAAATAGCATGAGTGTTTTTAACACCCAAAAGATTCACCAATCCTTATCTTCCTCAAGTTACACTTTCATAGGAATACTGCTGCAACAGTTTCTGCAAAGGCATCAACTGTATAAAGTGATGGGCAGAAAACTGCATGTATGAGAGAAAAGAATCTAAATACTTGAATAAATTTTAATGCTATCAGCATGTAATTGTAATTGTAATTTATTTAAAAATAAGTTGCACTTCAAGCTATCAGGTTAGTCATCTGAAGTAGTTCATTTTCTAAACCAAATAAAGTAACTCTCATAAAGGAAAGAATAAGCCACAAGGTGTTCGTTTAAACTCTCCTGTTCTAGGATGCTTTTCACTGTATAACTATATGAAATAAACCTACTTATTACTGTTCACAAGCATCACCTCCTAGGAGACTACACTCACAACCAGGATATTGCAACAGAACATAAATGTTCAAGGTGCATCTGAATTTGAAAAGAAAAATCTGCTTTGCTCTTAACACTGCCAACTGCGAACAGTTTGAGCTAAATATGGAACCACAATTGACTCTGAAACCAATACCTCAGAAGTGAGTTTCAAAGGACTAGCTGAAGACATAGAGACAAATGAATTTTGTAGCCTGCTCAGGAAAAAAACAGTGTTAACTAGTGTTTGCCTAAAGGGAACAGTGTTTTCTCTACTTGATAAAGGCATCTGCAACATACCTTGTTTAAATAAGACCCTCTAGTTCCCCTCAACATGGAAGAACTTCAGGTTTTTGCAATAAGCCTGACAGTCTTTCTCACTCACTCTGCCTTCATTTATCCATAACGAAGTTATACACATCTGGTTTGTAGCTCTCACAGTGACAGATAAATTTCCAGAAAAGACCTACCTGTCATCCCCTTGAGAAGGCCTTTCTTCCTTATCAGAGGCTTGTCTCAATGCCTCCTTTTCTCTCTTCTTTTTTTCCTTCTTCTCTTTCTTTGAGAGAGTTCTCTTGAAGTTCTGAATAACACCTTCTTTCTCCTGCTTTTCAGGTCCATTACTCTGAGCCTTCTGGTAAAAACAATATTATTACCACACCAGGGTCCTTAAGCTTCGCTGATGCCTTCACCTCACAAGCCATTGCCAAACAAATAGGCAAACTGAAACAGTGAGAGACCCAGGTGGGGACACCCTCTATTCCTTCACTAAGCTGACAGTAACACTATACTACCTGTCACAACCAAGTGAACTCTACACACAACATGCATGCATTTCACCATGTGTAAATCTCACCTCAATTTATCTGAAAGCCCAAATCTAGCATAGAAAATAGGGTACAATTTTTTAAAAAGGAAAAAAGGGGTACAAATAAGGAAATCTGATTTTCAGTAAGTAAAACTCAAAAAAGTTACCATCACAGAACTAAGAGAAGTAAATCTAATGAAAATAGGAAGGCAAGAGTCTACTGAATAAATATGAATTTTTCTAAAATTACAAAACAAGTGTTAGTCATGACTATAAGCTGGTTTTCATGAACCAAAGTTATAACTATTTTTGCAAAGACATCTGATTTATTTTCCAGATCTTGTTTATTAGTTGCTTATCTTAGTTTGAATTTGAACCTAGAAAGTTGGCCTTTAACACATAAAGCTTTACTGTTTCTAAGTAGCTTAATAGGTAAAGAAGAAAAATAATAATTATGGCATAAAGGAGGCAGGAAAACTTTGTTATATAGTGAATGAAAAAAAGATTATTATTATTATTCCATTTGTTTTCTTTCATGGATAGTTATGACGCTGTATTGGTCCTAAGAAGAGTTCATACATGACAGAAAGGGTTAGCAGCCAACAGCTCAGTGAACGGGGGAGTAGCAACAGGTGAAATCCGGATATAAACCATGGAGAGCAAAGCCATTCTACTTTACACACATCTGCCACAAATGCAGCTAGCTGCCAGAACCCAGTGCCATGAAAGGCCAAGAGCACATCTGTGTAGCTATATAGGAGAGCAAACAACATGGACACAAGATAGCAGGAAAGTCCCTGCTGCTATGTAGTAGCATTTTCCCAAGGGGAAAATTTAGAAGATATTTTCAACCTCTGTATTTGCTGCCACCTGCTAATACCAAAATATTGCATACGATGCCGCTCAACTTAGCACAGAATTACATTATTTTCAAGTCACATCAATGAAATATGATCAGCCGTCTCCTGCCTAAAGGACTTCTCCATCAAAGTGTAGGCTGAAATAAATCCTTTCTCTTTTAAGTTGCTTCTCTCATTTTATCTTATCACAGCAACAGAAAAGTAACTAAGACACCTTCTATTATGCCATCTAAAGATACAAGGAAGTCTCCCAATTCCTAACCTTGAACATATCATATGAAAATGCTTTAAATGTGCCTTAGGAAGTTGTACATGACACTAGGTACCAAATATTTCCTTTGTCCCTTTTGCTTCCTATAAGAACAAATTTGACTGTATAATTTGGAAAAAAAGATGAAAATGACAAGTTTATCATCAGCTCTGTCTCAAAAGCATGTAACTATTCTTTGAAAAACAAGAGGAACAAATGACTGGGTGACAGGTGAACCAAAGGATGAAGCAGGTAGAACAGGCTGCTTTTCAAGTATGCTCTAGGGGGAGGTAAAGGACTACAGGAAGAGGTAAAGAGCAAAGATGAGAAGCAAAACCTATGACAGAACATAACCTTTGTCCACTCCACTGACCCAACTCTGAACTGCAGCTGGCATCAGACATAGGGACTACTCCCACCTTGGCAGGAATGGCGTCATTCTCATTCTTGAGGACGAATCTACCCTCCCGATCATCTTTATTCCAATTCAACTGTACAACTAGAGGTTTCTCATCAATGTCCAATCTTCTTTCTTCTTCAAAACATGAAATGGAAAAAAAGAATAAGCCAAGGTTATTTCCTGGCATGAAAACATATCTGCCATAAGAGATATAGTTAATTTTATGCAAATAAAGTACTTTAGCTTCTCGATATCTGCTGACAGGCTGATGTATCATTTATAATTTTTTAAACTAGTTTTGTTTAGTTTAGCACCTTAGAGCTACTGTTCTACCATGCTAGACACTGACCAGATGAAATGTATTTCTAAGAGTGTTAAATCAGTTTTGATTAGTTGGACATTTTGTTGCTAGTGAGTGTGTTTGTCACCATAGATCCAGTGAAACACTGCTCAGGAAAGAGTATTTCCTTTATTCCGGTCTGAGAAAACAAAAGAGATAGATGTACACTTCCATATGCAACTAAAAAATGAGGAAATCATGTTAATAGTAAAGTCCCAATGATTAATCAAATTTTCCTTATCAAGAAAGAACAACAGGCCATCACCTGTCTTAAGTGATGGATGCACTAGCCTACTCTTAAGTGAAATTATCCTCTCTGACCTCAACATGTACATACCATAGCATGCGACCCTTACCCCAATGATAGATAGATAGATAGATAGATAGATAGATAGATAGATAGATAGATAGCTAGATAGATAGATGGTCAATCAATCAATCAAGTTTCCCTGATGATTGAAGCAAGGGTTGGACCTGGGATTTAGCCCATGAGAGCAAACCAGGCATGAGGGGCGCCCAGTAACAAAAGTCACAAGTGAGGCCTGATATGTCCAGTATCATTAGTGCCAGACAGGAAAGAACCACAAGCTCCAGGTGGGCTCCTGGCCTAGAACCCTCTGCTGCAACCCTCTGTCACTGTAATGTGCATGAAAAAGAGAGTCCTGTGTCAAAGAAGCTCACCAGGTTCAGGAGGCACAGTCCTCAGTAGTATCAGTTGTGATCAAGAATGAAATAAGATTTAGCTTTCCTTTTATTTATAGGTACAATTAAAAAAAAAAAAAAACTAACCAAGCCTTTGTTAAATACTTACCAGCCTCTGAATCTATATAATAAATGGAAGTGCTATGTATTTCTTTTGGTCTAGTTATGGGCTGGAGACGTAGATTGGTGGTAGGCAGCTTGCCTAATATGCATGAGACCCTGGCATTGAGCCATACCATGAGACAAAACGAAGAACAAAGAAAACAAAGAGAAAGACGATAAGGAAGAACACATGAAGGGAGAGAAGAGAGCTTTGAAAAAAATCAAATCATGTAATTTTTAGAATTGAAATTCTAATCTTTCATATTCTTCCCAAGTCCTTATTGGTGGTACTGGACTAACCAAATAGCACAAACAGCAGTTTCTTTCTTTATAGGCTAGTTGCAGAGATTTGCAGGTGAAGAAAAAATTCATCTCCAAGAAAAATCACCCCAAACCAAGAATACCTTCTACAGAGCTGACTTTAGTCTGGATATCATTTTAGCAGGAATATGCTCATAGCCATAAAGTAATAAATACAGATCATTTTATACATTCCAAAAAAGTGATTATAATACCTGAAAATCCCACACATCTAAAACATTTCACTCTTATTTCAAATGTATAAAGAAAGCTGTGCACATAAAAATAAAGAAAACCTATTTTGTTTTTAAAACTTCACAGCTAATATTTAAGAGGTATTTAAATTGGGGCTGAATCCTTCTTAGCTGTATTTGTTGTATGGCACACTTTTTAATGTTACTAAACATTTCCAAAATACCTACAAAATATTTATATTTCTGAATTTCTAGTCAGCTCAACTTGTAGTATCAAGCTGCAAGACACTTTTTATTAACTGCTGCTATAGAGCAATTTCCTAAGAGAGAAAACTTTTCCTCCATCTTGAAGGAAGGAACATTTAGGACATAGGATCTGTTTAGGGAAGTCAAATATTCCATCCTATGGGGAACTTCTTAAGCTCAGGAAGTAAACAACTTAACAGCTCTAGGAAGTACCTAAAACTGATCAGATTCTCTAGGCTCCCTACCTGCCCAAGCGTATACAAGCATTAAGGATGCTGAAGACACTCTCAGACAAAGTGAGGCTCTGACCAGCTGAGCTACCTGGAAGAAGCAGAGATCAGCCAAGCTGACCAGGAAGGACAACCTCTAATCTGCTGAGATGTGTGGTGTGCTTCAAGAGCTGCCACCCGTTCTGGAATAGGCTTTTTGTGATATAGCTGTCTTTGAGTCATTTCTGCTTCCATAAGTAACCCCTCACTCGTGTCCCTCTAACTAACCCCAATCAAACTCACTGGCTCACCAATTTAGACTTTAGTGGTGTCTGTACTTTGGTCTGTTATTGATTATCTGGGGTGAATAAATATTTGTTCATGTCTCCCCAGTAAAAATCTCAAATAACAACTGCTAATGTTAAAACAACTAGAAATTATAAAATCTATAAGGAGATTTTCATCACAGTGTCCTATGTTCTCAAAGAATAATAAAAATGTGCTGTTAACAATGCAAAAATAGGGCAAGATCACTGGCTTGATCTACCCAATATGCGAGTTATAAATAATCATGACATTATTACCTATACCTGAGATTTCCTCCAAGAGCATATAGCACACAATACTACTGATACACAAAACACTCAGATATGTTGGGTGATTGTTTTTTAATGAAACGTTAATGACACTTATTTTGAAGAAATAATCATATGTAAAATACATTCACCATAGCTTCTAATAAATGTTATGTGCAGGACTTGAATACTTCCCAAGACTTAAAAAAGTCTGGCATCCTGTAATATCTCTGTTGGGTTGGGGAAAAAAACAAAAGGAGATGAACAGTAAACCTGGGACCTGATTATCACACTCCTGGCCAAGCTGTTGACCCCAGCACAGAACACAGGCTCCACTGACCTCCACTGACATGCACTTCATAGAGGGAATACTTGGGAGAGGAGAGCATGCGCATGTCAGGGCGAAACTTCTCCGCCAGTGTTTCAATCACATCTTGAGTAGTTGCTGTGCTAGAGACCCGAATACATTTTGTGGCAAAGTTTCCAGCAGCTTTATCTTGAAAATAAAATCTCATGACTCCATGAAACTCCAGATCCTGCAAGAGAACCAAATTATGTTATCAGACAAGTTGCTCTGAAATAGTCACCTTTTAGTAATAAATAAGAAGACTATCCACCAGAGTTTTTCAAATGTTCATCACAAACATCTTAGCAGCTAAGAAACGAGTTTTCAGTATTCAAGTATAATTATTTGATTTAGCACAATGTGTCCAAAGTTTCTCTCTGCCTTACCGCTCACATATAAAACAACGGTATGGAAGCAGTTGGTATCAACAGCAGCTGCCATTTACTATGTTTTCAGCCAGTGCCAGGCGTGGTATGGTACGTTTGATTATGTCTTTACAACATAATAAAGTTGTTCAACATTTAGTATTACTAAACCACTTCAGATCTCACCACTGAACCTGTAATCCTAGTACTTGGGAGGGGGGTGCAGGAAGATCAGAAGTTCAAGGCTAGCCTGTATTAAAGCCTATCTCAAAGAAGAGGGAAATGGCAGTAAACAGGATCCACTGGTCTAGAAAGCCCACACCTGTACTGCCAAAATCTACACAGCTCTGAGCTCTTAAAAATATCTGACATCTCTTTTAAGCATAACATTAGCTCCCAGTCCTGCCACAAATTTAAATAAATGACATTTTAAACTAATTTTCTATATGAATTATCACACTAAATAAATGATCACATTTCAGATCTATCTCAGAATCTTATGGTCAAAAGCCATGGTGGAATTCCAGCCCAAGGTGTTATTTCACGTGTTCCTCGTATCTCTAAGGCAGGCTAAATTGCATGCAACTGAGAGCTTCCTTGTATTTCTTAACAAACAATAATTTCTAACAAAATTCCAAAGGATATTTCTAAGTGTAGGTTACATCCATATCTCTAGGAGGAATAAAAACTTAGCTGTGCTACTAGCATCATAGATTCTTCTTTCTGTTCACCCTCTGCATCTAATTATTAAATAAAAAAGCAACTAGAGTGAAACCAAAGTCTTTCCCATTTGTTGTGTTTTTTTGTTTTCGTTTTTATTGAAAGGGGTGGTACACACACACCACAGTGCTCCATTTGAGATCAGAGGACAACTTGTGATGTGGTAATCAGCTCTCTCCTCCTAGCATGCTCCAGGTATGGAGTGATGTCACCAGGTTTAGTATCAAATGCCCTTCCTTACATGCTGACCTTTATTTTCTGTAGGAACTTGCCCTTCTCTCAGAAGTCAAATTCTCAGTGACTAATAGCCTCTCCAGTTTTCCCCAACCTACAATCTTTTCTATAGATACTAACAAATTTTAAAAAAAGATGCACATTTAAAGAACAAAAAGAAAAATGTGAATGGAGTTAGCAAGTGGAGTTAACAAGTACATGGACACAGTAATTGAAGGAAAAAAAAGTGAAGTAGTTAAGTATACTTCTAGCCTAGCGTTTTCCTGAGCTTGTTGAGATTTATCCTATCAAGTATCCTTTCTAGGTGTCAGTAGAAGACCATTGCTACTAAGGGCAAGAAGACCACCAGCGTGGGATGAGAAATGATGAAGCATCAGGAATTAGCAAGTATAAGTAGCACTTTGTTAGCTGGAACCTTGCTCTGGGTCTTCCAGAAATTACAGCAACTGACTCCTTGGTTTAGATAAAATAACAACATAGCTGATATGCCTTTTAAATATTGCTGTGTTAGTATGTTACCCCAGGATTCTGTCAGGACACATGTGGAATAAGTTCCTGAATCAGAACCTGAGAATGACCATTTGTAACGGCAACAATTTATACATGCCTGCCTTTGTACTAAGTATTCATTCATATATGCTATCTTCTCAGCTCCCTTTTATCCCTTTTCTGATTCAGAACCCCTCCCACTGTTTAGTACACTAGACTCAAAATTTAAGTATCATCCGCTTCAGATTCCGGCCCCTTCTCTACAGGTTTCTAAGACGACAAAGGGGGGGAAAAGTCATAATAAAATTAAGTTACATAAATTTAAGTTTCTAAATGGGAGTCATATTTTTAGCCTCACGTTTGTAAGATTTTCAATATTGTCAGCCTCATAATATATTTATATTACACAACACTCTCAAACGTCCTAAGCACTGGCACAACTGTCCTGCATTCCGAAAAGCTCTGACAGGTGTCACACCAAAGAAGCAATTAAATCTCCATAGTACTTAACTATTTTTCTACAAAGCAGTTTTGTACTATTTTTGTAATAAAAGGTCAGATATACCTATGTCAAGGAGGCATCGGTTTCTCTGAGAATTGTCAACAAGTAATCCAAACCAACAGGTATTAACGAACCAAAAGCAAAAACCACCCAGACACACAGAGCCTGTTACTACCAGCAGGCAGGGAAGGCATGCTTTCTAACACCCGGGAAGAATCAAGTGTTTAGATGGAGATGCAGACGACCAGAGGCAAATGACTACACTGTCCTCGCAGCAGCTGGTTATGCGCTATACCACCCTTTACAGAGAAAAGAAACTCAAGTATAAATCTCACTTACTGACGTGGCTCAGCTGGCAGCATTCCACAAAGCTGTAATAAAAAGGGGGGAAAAGCAAACCCTAGGGGACCAAGGAGACACTGGTGTCTTTACTCCAGAGCCACACTTCTGGTACTCCTGTTGATGTTTGTGATGAAAATATTCTCCAGGTCTTGTTAAGCTGACATAAAATAGGCTATAAAAAGCTTTGACATGACTTCAATTAACACTACAAGAATGTTAATAGATAATTTAGTTTCATGTTCCACAAGAATAGCCAGGTATACTTATAAACAGAGCAGTCCCTTAATAATTAAGATTAACATTCTGTTCAGTTACTCAGCCGAGCTGAAATCTGGCTGGTGTGAATAAGTCTACCAAGTTTTATCGGACCTGAGTGTCATAAAAATCAATTCTTAAGCCTAAAAATTGGGTTTATAGTGAGCCAGTGGACAAGCTATATGTAATTAACATGAACGGCTTACTAAATGTTAGCTATTAAGAATTTCACATTTAATTACTAATCTGAGAGTTGAGTTCTGTCATCATCAGCATTAAGTGTGGGAAAACGGCGGGCTGAGGTACACTGGTCACAAAAGCACAGTTTCTGCCCTGCTTCCAAAGGCACTATGACATCTAAAGGGAATTATGCTACTCATTTTTTTCTTTGGTCTTACATTAGATACAAGAAAAAGTGTAAGAAGAAACAAATGAATGGGGAAAAAAAGACACCCGGATCCCAGAAACTATATACTCCAGTTTCTTTAATGAGCTTGAAAAAAGAAAAAAAAAAAAAAATCCCAGTGTGTACAAGATCCTATTTCAATCCCTAATACTGTGAAAAAAATTATATATATAGTATTAGTGCACGTCTCTAATCTATGCACTTGAAAGGCTGAGGCAGAAAAGGATTGCTGCTTGAGTTGAGCTTGGGCTACCCAGTTAGTTCTAGGCCAGCCTGTACCAAATACCAAGACTACCAAAAACAACCACTACCACTACTGCATAAACTTGCAAGGGGCGTGCATATGTGTGTGCGCCACGCATGTCTGTGGGAGGACAGAGGCTGGGATGATTTCACACACAGCTCTCCACTCGGGGAGGCTGCAGTTAGTGGTTAAGTTGCTATTGTCTGGGCTTCTATCATTTTATATAATAAGAAAAAGATTTTCCAATGTTCATTATTTAGCACTTCTGAAAGGTGACAACTTCAGCTCACTTCAACAAGTCTCTGCCTGTGACAGTTATATAGCAATTTGGGAAGATCTAGAGTCACCTAGGAGACGGGCCTCTGGGCACACCTTCTGAGGTTCTCTTCATCTCATTAACTGAGGTGGGAAGAAACTGTGCAAGAAGAAAACACAGGGAATTCCATCACAACCTAAGAACAGGGATAAAGTTCTCAATGACTCAAAACCCTAAAGCAACTGAAGGGATGCTGAAAAATACATAAAACTTCATGGCCAGGCAGGTGTGGTGGCTCAGATCCACAAGCACATATAAATGGAAATAATTAAAATAGCTGATTTAGCCAGATATGTTGTTCTATGAATGTGAGCCCCTGCACTCAGATGACCCAGACTGGAGGAGCAGGAGTTCAAGGACAACCAGAGCCACACAAGTGCAACTCTATCTATTACCTGTCTCTTGAAATTGTCAGCTGGAAGTTTCAGTGACCTCAGTGAGTGCACACATGGCTCTTGTGAGACCCATGAGTGTTCTGTGTTCCCTCAGCTGTAAAGGACACTGCTGCACACATCTCTCACAACTGAGGCACTTGCTATTGTTGTCTTAAGTGAACAAATAGTTGGAAAGGGTGTTATGTATATGTAAATCCTATTTGTAACAAAATAAAGTAAAAATACAGTATTCATGTAAAGTCTACATGTAAAAAAATATGGAAATTTAAGTTCACAAAAACCAAATGGCACTGTATACCCTCACAGTCCTATCTCTACAGATTCAAATCATTCCCAACAATTTAACTGATTCCACCTACATTAACATATATAAAACTATGAACTGCCTTCCTGTTCTAATGCCCATCTGCCTGAACTCAGCTTCTGCTTTCTAATACACAAAAGAAAACCCAAGTAGAGAAAACATTAAAAACTTACAACCTTCTTTGTGTACATAATATGTAAGTAGAAAGTCTCTAAATCTCAGTAAGGGTAATTAATGCCCCATACAGATTATATGAACTAAGGTGGGTAAGCTTTGTACTAATTTTTCCATCAATGCAAAATAACTTTTTAAACTATGGAAAGTTACTCAAAGAATTCTCTATAATCAAATGTTCCCACCTACACTGAAATCATAGCACTCAATTTATTTCAATCTTTAAAAATCTTCAAGCCACCGATCTGAATTAACAATATCTTCAACAGTCTTCCCTTTTTACTATTACTAATCAGTAATTATTTTTAATATTTACTTTCTTTTATTGGAAATAACTTTTCATACAATATTCTCGTCAGTTTTTAAATCTGAGCAGTTTCTTCAGTATTATGTTAATGTCTTTCACAACTGGCCCAATACAGACACATGTGGTTGAGAATTGGGAAAGAAGTAGAAAAAGCAAACAATAGACAATAATTTGTGGGACATAAATGTTACTGCTTTCTGGTGGGGAATTTTATAAGCAACAACAGAAAGCCTCACTGCTTTGATCAAGTCCTTAAGCACTCTCCGTATTAGCAGTGATCCTAACCTACAGTTGGTACCTGGTACTACCAAGCACCTCCTGGCTATCCTGTTCTCTGTTTGCATCACCAAATGACCACAGCAGACTGGAATGTCACTTGGTACCAGGCATGGGGAAAACAAAAGAGGTAAGCTCCATAAATCAGCTTAGCCATATTAGGAAGGTCTCATTCAGGAGAGTTTTCTAACTGTGATTATTTAGAAAAAGAGCAGAGCTAAGTGAAAACAAAGCTATAACTCACTTTTCAAATGAGTTTTTTTGACATGACTCACAAAACCACAACTCCTGTGAACTCAACCAGGCACTAAAGTGGACTCTCAGTCAGTGACAGGGAACCACTGTCAAGAGCAGCTGGCTCAGCCAGACTTCCACCAGCCAACTGACACACCAAGCTAGTGCACACAGGCACAAACCAAGGGAAAGGAAATGTGGACATTGGAACACAGTTATTAGTAATGGCACTTATTACCAGGATGCACTCAAGACAAGGTCACAGACATACAGCATATGATGTCATTACACAAAAAACCCACAACTACTGATTCTGTAAACATAGAGTTATACTAGTTACAATATCTAGTTTAAGGATATATTTTTTAAAAATGTATCATGTTTTAGTGTGTGTGAAAGAGTGCTTGATGTGTTGTGAGTGTGTGTGTGCCCTCCTGCATATATATGTGCATGCCAGTGCTCATGTGGAGGTCAGAGGACAGCTTGCAGGATTCAGTTCTCTCCTCCCATGTGAATCTCAAGGACTGCACTCAAGTTGTCAGGTTCACAGCAAGCACCTTTTCCCTCTCAGCAGTGTGTCAGCCCGTAAGGATACTTTTGAAAAAGATAATACAATTTCTAGATAACAATATCAAAACAAGAAAATAAGCTTTCTTCATTTTAAGTTATGGAATGCAAAGCCAACCTAAAACATACACCACCAAGCCCTAGTACCTTACTGAAACTGGCCCTCCCTGACAAACAACACTGAATTATACAGTTAAACATACAGTTGTGAATTTCCATACTAAGAAAAGCAAAAGGTTCTGCTACAAAAAAGCAAGCAAAGGAGGACAACAAAAAGAAACGCAGAAAATACTACAATGCAAATGTTAATGCAACCCAGTGACCACTAGGTGCCTACCTTGTACCAAATGGTATATTAAAGGGTTTTATATATCTACTTCAAATTTTAAAACCCTATGAGGTGGTACTATCCCTACTGCTGTCTGTTCCACGGAGAAACTTATCTACACTATCTGTACTTTAGGTTTCAAATGAGTGAGTTAATGATGCAGCATGAGTTTATTATGTATGTAGCAAGCAAAAGTAAAGGGACAAGTAGCAAACAGCAGATAGAGCCAGCTAAGAGGTGTCAAAACATCAAATCAGGTGCTTACAACGTCCAGCAGAGACAACTTAGAATAGCCTGACTCAGAGAACATCATCTGCTCAGACAGAATAGCCAGCATATTTATCCAGCATAAACTGACTGGGTAGCCCCTCTGAGGCAGCCAGCTGGCGCTCCTGACTAAGAGTACCATGCAGCGTGGAATGGCCTCTTCATGAATGAGCTTCCTGTTTCTCTTTCCCACTGTAGGCATTTTTTAGACTATGGATAAACAGTAGCCTTGGTTGGAAATGGTTTAACTTGTAGGTGTTCTCAATGTTCTTTATCTACTTGCTGTTCTCCTGCTATAAAGGCAAGCAGCGGTCTGCCTCAAAGAACACATGACATAAACATGCTTGAGTCTGAAGCAAGGGACCCATCTCTTTTGAGAGTCAGCATTAAACAAACACAAAAATATGTGACAATTTACTAATACAATTTATATTACAACGTCTCATGGGGAAAAACAAAACAAGCAATCTTGGCTTACAAAGATAAAGGAGCTTGGCCATGGTCACACAGTTTGGGCCAGAACTCATTTGAGCAATTCTGAAACAAGAAGCCACCCTGGAAAATCACCCTCCTTACACTGCCTCTTATCCTGCTATACAAAAGTAAGGTTGTAAACATAGCCAGTTCTGCAATAAGAAAAAGTAAACATTCAGGAACCACTCTATTATCCAATAGTTAACAGACAAAATAAACATGTGTTCACTACAAATCTGAGTTTGTGAAAATAAACAAGAACCCCATGCAAGGGAAATAAAGAATAGAAAATTATGTGTGTGATTTTTCAGTAACTGGCATGAGGCAAGAAACACAACTGCAGAAAAAGAGTTTCCCTCTACATAAAGAGTCCAGACCAATTAGTTACCTAAATGTGAAAAGTTAAACTGTAAAATTTTTAGAATGAAATAGGGTACCTTCAAGCAAGAGGATAAAGCATATAAACATCAAAGACTGACAAATCTTTTTCTTTCTTTTTTTTTTTTTTGATTTTGGTTTTTTGTTTGTTTTTGTTTTGTGTTTGTTTGTTTGTTTGGAGACAGGGTATCTTCGTATAGGCTGTCCTGGAAATGACTCTGTAAACCAGGCTAACCTCAAACCCACAGAGATCCACCTGCCTCCTGAGTGCTGGGATTAAAACTGCACTACCACTGTTGGCTCAAATCTAAAAATTTATAAAGCTACATTTAAAGTTTTAAATGTAGAAAATAATATATTTGCAGAATAGCTTACATACAAAAGATTGGTATTCAACTATATAAAGAATTCCTACAAACCAATTATAAATCAAATTTAGAATTTAGACAAACAGCTTATTGGAAAAATAAGGATAAAATATAGGTAATTCAAGGAAAATACCAGAATGAACACAAACAGAGGAAAGCTGGAACTCTGCTGACATCCAGACATATAAATTTAAAACATAACTGATTTCAAGTTTCAGACTATTAAAATCTTTGAAAAGGCTGACTATTCTAGTAACCCCCTCAAGAATGAGCCTATTTGCCCAGTGGCCAGAAAACAAGAATAGAGAAATCCTACCCCTACTTGTTCACTATTAAATAAATCTTAGCTGGGTGTAGTGATCCCAGCACAGAGGAGGCAGAGGTAGGTGGATCTCTGTGCGTTTGATGCCAGCCTGGTCTACAAAGTGAGTCCAGGATAGCCATGGCTACATTAAAAAAAAAAAAAAAAAAATTCCTGTCTCAAAAAAGAAGAAAGAAAATTTACCAGTATAGATGTTTTAACTGTGGAAAAAACTTAAGATTTTATTCTTAGATAGAAATACAAATAATAACCATGTTTTATTTGGACATTTATAATAGAATTCTGTAAAATAATTAAAACTAACATACTGTGTCCAGATTAGTAATTTTTTCCTGAGGAGACAGAGAAAACCAAAGGTGGAGAATCCCAAAGGTTGTCTTTAAATCCTGAAGCTTATGAACCTTATTCAATTGAAATAAATGTACACAATAATAATGACGAATCCCTTATTGATCTGGGAATCACACGGAAAAACAGGCTGATGGTAATACTTAAACTACATGTGTAATGCATTATCCAAAATAAGTGATGATGACAGTTACTACGGATTCAATGAAATGGAGCTTTTAGCAGAGGCAGACATTCCCAATACAGGAACTCTCAAGAAGAACCATGGGTCTAGGCGGAGAGCTCAAAGATACTTAAGACTAGGGCTCTCTAAATATTCCCTGTATTAAGTATCTAAGAATAAAAAGTAAAGAGATGGAAGATATCTTTAAGAGAAGAAACAGAAAGCAAAAGCAACAGAACTCTTGAAGCTGGGGCAAATTCATTTCATTTATTCTTTGACAATTTCATACATGTATAAACGCTGATCTACTCCCAACTCCCGGTTCTACTCTTCACACACACACCTCAACACAACCCCTCCTACCATCAGGCCCTCTTTATTTTATTTTAAAATTTTGATAGTCCACTGAGTCCAATTAATGGTGTCTGTTGGAATAGTAGCTGCTAGTGTTGGCTTGATTATATGCAGGACTTGTGCAGGTAACCATAGCTGCAGTGAATTAATAAGTACGATGGTCTTGCCATGTCCTGGAGCCAGTATCTCTAAGCACTTCTCTCATTCTCTGGCTCTTAAATGCTCCATCTTTTTATGTTTCCTAAGCTGTGGAGACATTGATATAAATGTCCCATTTAGAGATGAACACTCAACAGTGTTCATCAGTATTTGATCAGTTGCTGCCCAGTGCAGAAGAAACATCTCTGGTTGGGGAGGAGGGGTTTGCAATGTTAATTTATGAGCATAAACAAATATTTAGAAGGCAGTTTGACAGGCGAGTGGAGGGCAGAAACAGGTGGATCTTTGAGTTCAAGGCCAGCCTGATCTACAGAGCAAATTCCAGGACAGCCAAGGCTACACGGAGAAACTCTATCTCAAGAAAGAGAGGGAGGGAGGGAGGGGAGAGAGAGAAGGAAATAAGGAAGGAAGAAAGGAGGGAGGGAGGGAAAGAAAGAAGAAAAGAAAATGGTAGTTCCCCATGTGGTAATGATATTTTTAAAACACTCTGCAAGTTAGTCTCTGAAGAGTACTCAAAAGAGACACTAAGCCTGAAGACAGAATACTTTTATTCAACACATGCTCCCCTGACCTCTAGGCACTGAAAACAGAAAAGCAAACAAAATAAATCCACCCTCATGTAGTTGAGGAGTCAGCAGGAAACACAATGCCCAGTACGGATAGACTGAAGTGCAGAGGGCAGTGAGAGAAGAGGTGTAGTGTCATACAAGGAAGCTGAAGACCTGTCTAAGGAGACACTTCAGCACAGCCTTGCTATAGGGAAAGATCACTCTAAGCCAGGGAAGCAGTGCAGACATACAGAAAAAACCCAGCTGGCATGTTTAAGACGCATCAAGGAAAACTGTACGTAGAACAGAATAAGAAAGGGGAGATACCCTACAATTTACTGAGAGTCAGAACTTACAAGCTTTACAAGCTAAGGTACTCTATGAGGAATATAAAAGTCATTAAAATTTGGCAGAAAAGGTACATTATTTAAGGTTTAAAATACCTATCTTTATGGAAAAAAAGAGTAACACACCAGAAAAACACAATACAATAGCACACCATATAAAATAAAACAGCCAAAGTGACAGATAAAGACAAGGTGGACTAGGATGGATCAACAGTAAGAAGAAGCGGTATGAAGTGGTTTTAAAAAGAAAAGGCAGTGGTGGCAGAACTTGCGTGAGGTATAAGGCAAGGTTAGGTATCAGGGATACATGTCAGGCACCGTGTGAGGAGAAGAGCATGACTACTGGATCAGTTAGGCTAATCTACAATTCCTGAACTACACCCAGGGACATCACTATTAAGGGGATGAAGTTCAAGCTCAGAAATATAAATTCAGAACAAATTAGCTCAAAAGCCAGAAAAATGAAAGATTTCCCCTAAGGAGCAAATGTGAAGGAAAAGATAGGCCAACACCAGGTATTTTCCCTATTTGCCCAGAGCAAGAAACCAGCCATGGGTGCCATCTTAGTTAGGGTTTTTATTACCTTGATGAAACACCATGACCAAAGCAAGTTAGGGAGAATAGGGTTTATTTTGATTATGCTTCCACATCACTGTTTATCACTGACGGAAATGAGGACAGGAACTCAGAGCAGGAACCTGGAGGCAGGAGCTGATGCAGAGGCCAGGGAGGGGCGCTGCTTACTGTCTTGCTCAGCTTGCTTTCCCAGGTATGGCACTACCCACAATGTGCTGGGCCCACTCCCATGAACACTAATTGAGAAAATGCCTTACAGTTCGATGAAGGCATTTTCTCATGAAGGCATTTTTTCAGTTGAGGCTTCTTCCTCTCTAATTACTCTAGCTTGTGTCAAGTTGACATAAAACCACCCAGTATAGGTGCCAAGAGAAGAAAGTGCCATGGAAGATAGCCAAACTGCTCAGGAATAAAATAACAAACAGAACAAGACAAAAATGATCCCTTGGGAATATGAGGCACTGATGACATGGGCCAGGGTGGGCTTGCACCAAAATGTTAAAAAAATTATCATTTATCCTGAAAAATGAACCAATTTAAACTGAGAGCAGAATGCAGATAATACTTCATCATCTTCTTTTATATATGAAAGGTTCACAGGAAATAGGTAATATAATAATAGAATCACTGACCATCTTCACAAATTCCAACTGTTTGACAGAATATGTTAAACAATGTCAGATTTATACTGAGTTTTAAGAATTCTATGATGCATAACTCCTCTGAAAATGGCACTTTACTAGACAACCAATATTTGGCCACTCCCCCACTCTCATAGAGGATTCTGCAAGTACACTAGAAAACAGAATGTATACTTATTTTTTAATGTGAGGTACCTTTTATCAGCCTAATAATTTATACATTTTGCTGGTGGGAAGCACAGAGGGTTTTGCACTCACAGATAAGCTGGGAAGACAAAGAATGTTAAACATGCCGGGCTGCCTCTTCAGCAAGCGATGTTTAACCTGTTTTCTGCCCAGAAGGCTGGGAGTGGTTGTAGTGGATAGCCTAATTGACCCCTGCACTGCCTGTAGGGCCAGGCCACACCTGGTTCCCTCAGGCTCCCCCAGACTCTTACTAACAG
Organism: Meriones unguiculatus; assembly: GCF_030254825.1. Classification (NCBI taxonomy): domain Eukaryota; kingdom Metazoa; phylum Chordata; class Mammalia; order Rodentia; family Muridae; genus Meriones; species Meriones unguiculatus. The sequence goes on from NC_083367.1 coordinate 57,537,354, forward strand.
GACCTGAAGTAGTTAACAGCCTAGTGACTTTGTGCTACAGTATGACAGAGACTGCACCAGATCCTCCTCCAGGCTCCTAAAATGACACATGTAGTCTATCTATAGAATCCATCTTCACGGAAGAGGTAGCATGTACTCAGATAAGAGTATCTATGTAATTATGCCTTAAGCTTTACTGTGCACACAAGGTTGTGTTGCACCAGGAAGCTTTTCCCAAACTTGACTGTACTTAAATATATCTCAAATAAACTGGCCAGTGTCAGACTCTTTTTTTTTTTTTCTGACCCAACACTGGTTACTAAGTTGTAGTACACCAGACTTTCGTCTTGCTTCACAAGGATCAACACTTGACCATCATGTTTGCGGAAATAAACTTTTTTTAAAAGGCTAGTTTATCCCTAGATATACACATATATCTACAACAACAAATAAAACTAACAGTTTTAAGAAATCAGGTAAGCATATACATATATAACATTTAACATACATGACATATAGCCTTCAGGTGTGGTAGGCTGTACTACAGGTATAAGTTTGTAATAGTATCAAGTCACAATGTTCACAAGACAAATTCTAACAACATACTTCTTAAAACCCAGACATTCACGACAATATCTGCAATCACCAATAATTTCTAATCATTAAGTGATTAATTACCAAACTTCTGTACTGTCTGTCACTGCTTACTTTGAAACCTTTGGTTCTAGAGGAGATTTTAGGTTCACTTATTACATACACACACACACACACACACACACACACACACGAGGTGTATGTGTACGTGTCTGCGTGTGTACATATTATATTAGCTCATTTTAAGAAGCTACTGTACAGGAAGGAACAAATCATTGAAGTATAAATAACGTTGGTAATATTTTTTTGTAGTTATATAGAAAACAGGGACTTAAAATCAATGGCATCAAAATCAGTCAACATTTAAGAATCCCAACAAAACCAATGTTCTTCTAATGTTAACATCACAGTGGTGTGGTGTCTTGGTGAGGGTTTCCATTGCTGTGATAAAACAGCATGACCAAAATCAACTTGGGAAAAAAGGGTTTATTCCAGCTTTCAGTTCCACATCCCAGTCCATTATCAAAAGAAGTCGGAGCACTCAAAGCCATGAAGGGGTGCTGCATAATGGCGTGCTTTCAGGGCGCAGGAAGCCTGCCTTCTTCTTGTAGTACCTAGGCCCACCTGCACTGTGCAAGGGAACTTGGCCTGCCCACATCAATCGTCAAGAAAATGCCCCACAAGCTTGCCCACAGACCATCTGGTACAGGCATTTTCTCAATGGAGCTTCCCACTTCAAAAATGACTTTAACTTGTGTCAAGTTGACATAAAATGAGATAGCACATACAGTTGGACAGACGAGAGCCTGACTTAAGAAAAGGAGGGCTGGTGAAATGGCCCAGCAAGTAAAGGCGCTTGCTACCAAGCCTGACCACCTAACTGTGATCCTTGCAATTCATATGGTAAGAAAAAGCCAACTTGTATGTTTTCCCTTGCTGTAGCACACACACAAAAAATAACATTTTTATTGCAATTAAAAAGAAGGGAGAGGCTACCTATGCCCAAGTTCTGATAAATGTGGTACTTACTAGAACTTTTTAAAGGTACAAGCTATCAATATCAAAGATGATATTTTTGACATTAATTGTTCCCTCAGTCTTTCCAGTACCATTTCAAGGACCCTAAAAATAAGGGAAAATATTTCACTAAGTGGCAAACACCAAAACTGGTAATCACTAAGAAGAAGGAAAAGGTATTTGTAAATACAGAGTAAGAAATCAGTGTTTCGAGACAGGTACACAGGTGCACAGCTTTAATCTCAGTACTCAAGAGGCAGAGGCAGGCCAATCTCTTAAGTTTGAGGGCAGCCTAGTCTACGTAGAGAGTTCTAGGACAGCCAGAGCCATATAGTAAGACCCTGTCTTAGACAGACACAGAGAGAGAGAATAGTGAGACCCTGTCTCAGACAGAGAGACAGAGACAAGAGATAGGGAGAAGAGGAAGAGAGGGATGAGACAGAGAAAGACAAAGATACAGATAAAATTAGATCAATGTTTTTCTTAAAAAAAGGATTTTCAGGGGGGCTGGAGAGACGGCTCAGAGGTTAAGAGCACTGCTTGCTCTTCCAGAGGCCACAAGTTCAATTCCCAGCAACCACACGGTGGCTCATAACCATCTATAACAAAAACAGAGATACAAGCATCTCACTTAGAAGGGCGATAGAGATGGCAAGAACTACTCATGAAGAGATGTTCAACCTCAACAATGAGCAAGAAACTAAAATTCTGAAAACTACCCGTTCTGCCTGGCAAGCAGAAATGGTTAGCTCACACTGTCCAGTGATAGATAAGGGGCATGCCCACAGTGGGGATGTGGAGTGGAGCAAATATCTGGTAATCCAACCAACCTTCAATAAAGGTAATTGCTGAACTCAGAATCTACTTGTGGGAACCTACTTTATGGAAATACAAGTAGAGAAAGGAATGCACTGCTTTACCAGTGGCAACTTTAGGACAGCTGGGCTGGGAAAGGGAGACTTTTAATTTCACTCTAAGGACTTGTCTAAGAAATAATAAACTGTCGGGTAGTAGGGGTGCAGGCCTGTAAACCCAGCACTCAGGAGACAAAAGCAGGAGGATCTCTACAAGTTCAAGGCCAACTTGGTCCACAGAGCAAGCTCCAGGACAATCAGGGCTGTTACACAGAGAAACCCTGTCTCAAAAAAACAAAACAACACAACAACAAAAACTAATCTTAATTCACAAAATTCATTAAATACAAGTTTTTCATGCCACTTGTTACTAGACTTAAGTTTGCCCCTTCTCAGAAAAACAGGTCATTTATCATTTACTCCTTCCTGGAAAAGGCCTATATAATCTTTCAGTAGCCACTATTGCAAAGTTTTTCTCAAGTTAGTCAGACAGTGAATCTTAACAGATCAGGAAAAGTGAGAAAGTACCACCAGAGCAAATCTTTATTTTTTCATGACATACTACCAAGTCACTAATTTTTGGAAAAAAAAAAAAGTAAAAAGAAAAACTATATGCATTTCATAAATTTTGGCTATAATAAAAATTACCCAGTGTCTATGGAAATCTTTATAAAAGTCAAATAACTAGGGTCTGACTTCTTACTGCAATTTGTGTATGATCCAATTTCTTAAAGCATATGTTCTTTAGTTATAGAAGATGTATGTTCTATTTTGTTTTCTGTTACCGTGGTAAAACACTGATCAAAAGTAACTTGGGAAAGAAAGGGTTTATTTCACCTAACACTGCCACGTCACAGTTCATCACTGAGGAAAGTCAAGGCAGAAACTGAAGCAGATTCCAAGAAATTCTGCTTACTTGCTTCTTTGGCTTGCTCAACCTGCTTTCTTATGTAATCCCAAACCACCTACCCAGAAGCAGCACTACCCACAGTAAGCTGACCCCTCACCCACTGCTCGTTAATCAAGAAAATATCCCCACAGACACGCCTAGAGGTCAGTGTCTTAGTTGAGGCTCCTTCTTCCCAGAAGACTCCAAGCTTTAAGTTGACAAAAAACTGTCATAGTGTACATAATGTCCTTGCTCTCAAGACTCAGAAATGTGCAGTGCAGGAATCTGTCTTCACACACACCCATGGATGTGTGACATGTTTGGATACTAATGCTCCATTCCTCAATCTTTAGAATAAAATAGCTGTCTTACATTTTGTACCTAATGTAAGCAATACTGCCATGCATGACTTACTAGATTCCCCAGCACTTCTGTTATGCAGGGAGAATGTGAGAGATTGCTAAAAGGAGAATCTGGGGTACTCGGGCAGGGGGAGTGTAGAGTCTAGAGTCCATGGTACATGTGAGTATAATGGTTAGGAGCAAAAGGGCTTATCAAGTTTATGATAAGGGTGCCAAGTATTTTCACACTGGCCAATGTATACTGACTACAGTAGTACTGGAATGCTAACACTCTCAACTCTAGCCTAGAGGGCCATGTACACTTAATTCCAACTGGGCCCCAGGATTTAGCTCATTTCTTTCTCCTCTGCATTACTATAGCATGCGAAATTCTTCAAGACTGTCCACCAAAATCAAACATAGTTTTGACTTAGTTTTGTTTACTGATTATTGTTTGTCATTAGTAACAGATGACAAAAAAATCTCACATGAGAATTTTACCAGACAGTGCTGAACAAAATCATTCCCCAAGAATATTCTCAACAGGTATTAGCTTAAAACTAAAATTTGGCACTGGATCTTGGCATAGGCGAGCCATCACCTAGCCACTTGGTCTAGAGAAATTTAATCCAGACTCTGTGGTAATCACAATGAGACATAACAGTGAAATAAGGCCAAGTCTCTGAAATTCAGCAAGGACACTGTAAAGCAGACAGATAGCACTGCATAAAAGGAGCTACTAGACATCAGGCTCCGGTCCCGGCAGATCCTGGGACGGCAACAGAATTCTAAGTTCTCAGGTAAGCATGTACATGAACACCTATAAACACCAAATGTGCATCAGATACCATCAGCATCAGTTACCTATTCCATCTCAGAATAATAGTTTTTTTTTTTTTAATTGAAAGAATGAACAATGGGTAATAATCCAGGACTAGAACACATTGCCAGGAAAAAAGAAAGCCCACTAAGGGCACAAAAAACAATCTCTAGAAAGAGATGTGTCATCAAGGAAAAATAAAATAAAAAAGAAAGAAGGAAGGAATGAGGAAGGAAGGGGAAAGGAGAAAATAGGACAGTAATCAGTCTTCTGTGGGCACTGCAATGAACAACTGGTTTTGGCAATGGGAAAGTGGAGGCTCTCAAGAAAGGCAACATGAACTCAGCAGCAGTGGCGCACACTTTTAATCCCAGCAGAGGATCTCTGTGAGTTTGAGGCCAGTGCCAGTCTGAGCCAGTTCCAGGACAGCCAGGACTACACAAAGAATTCCTGTTTTGGGATAAAAAGGAAGAGGAGGAGGAGAAGTAGGAAGAGGAAGAGGAAAGAGGAAGAAAGGAGGAGAAAGAGAAGGAGAAGAGGAGGAGAAAAAAGGGAAAGAAAGGTAATAGTGAGGGAATTTGGAAGCAAGTAAGGCAACGGTCAAATGAGTCAGAAACACAAAGAAAAGGGAGACTTCTTCAAATGTCAGAGTAGAAATAAAGAATTGTAGTAGTTAGATTTGGGGGGGGGCAGATAACAAAACAAAGGCAAGTAAGGTGATAGTATATGCCTGTATTGCTACAACTCCAGAGGCAGAGACAAGGAGATCAGGAATTTCAGGACAGCCTTGCCTAAATAAGAGAACCTATCTCAAAAAAAATATAAAGTGGGGAAAAAAAAAAAAAGGCCAAAAAAACCTGATCCCTGATATAAGTTTCCATTTGTTATTTTGAGACAAGGTCTAAAGTAGTCCAGATGGGTCTCTAGCTGGCTAAAGCCTCACATGAGGTCCTGCCCCTCAAGTGTCCACTTCTGGAATGGTGGGAAATTATACACCTATGTGCCAACACAACCTCGATTTATAGGCAACGTTCACAATTGAACCCAGAGCTGCTAAAAGAAACAAACCTTCCCTGACTACCTCCCAACAGAACAGAACAGAACAGAACAGAGCAAAACAGAACAGAACGAGAGAGAGAGGAAGGAAGGAAGGAAGGAAGGAAGGAAGGAAGGAAGGAAGGAAGGAAGGAAGGAAGGAAGGAAGGAGATATGAAGGACAGCAGCAAATTCCCACAAGGGAAGCACCTCAAAAGCAAAAAGCCAGCCTGGAGTGGTAGCACATACCTGTAATACCAGTACTCAGGAGACTGAAGCAGGAGGATTGCAATACTGAGGCCAATCTGAAGCCAAGCTCACTATACAATGGATCCTGATTCAATATACAGGCATTAGCGAAAATGCTCCTGAAGTAATAAAACAGATCATTGTAAGTGTTTCCTTCAGACAACAAAAGAATACTAGAAATGTATACACCACAGTTCTTGAGAGGAGCTGAATCAATAAAAGTAATACATATTAGAAGAGAATTTATGAGATTGATCTACACGATACAGTCCAGGTAATCCAACAATGGCTCAATCACACCATGGTAGCCAAAATCCTGGTAGTTCAATCCACCAGGCTTAATGCCTCAGGAGTACCAAGCTGAAAGCAGTAAAGGCCTGGTATATTCCTGGAGAGTTGCCAGTTTTCAGTCTACACTGGAAACCCAAAGAGGCTGAGCTATGATTATCAGCAACGGAATACAGAAGCAGCAGCAACAACAACATAGTAGATGAATTTACCAGCCAAAATAAAGGAAAACAAGTAAAAAAAAAAAAACTTTCTTCCATCTATTATTTGAGCTACCACTGGATGATACTGCCCACATTTAGTGTAGATTTTCTACCTCAAATAACCTATCAAAAATTCCCTGACAGGAGTGCCCACCAGCAGCTTGTCTTTTAGTTGATTCCAGATCCAGTCAGGTTGAAAACTAAGACTAACCACCACAGACAACCTCACTGAAACATGACAAACGCTGTAGGGCACACAGATGATAATAAGCAGCATCACTAGGGTGCTAGAAAGCAAGGGCTCCAGGGAGTATTACAGAAACTTGGAACAAGACCAGACAGTACATAAAACCAACTTGACAAAACTTTTTAGCATGAAGTAGGAAAACTCAAGAGCTATGCCTGCTTTGAAGAAACAGCCTGCTTCTCTAACCTGAACTTCTGTGACCACTCCCTCTCAGGATATTTAAGCAGTTTTCTCTCTCTCCCTTTCAGCAAACCCAACATTTGATGTTCCAGAGATTTCTGTCCTAGGTTTCTTGTCTCTCAGGCACTATTTTCCCCCTCAACTATACCTTGGCTATATCCCCCTGATACAATCATCCTGACCTCCTGACCCCCATTACACTTAACTGAGTATGAAGTTGCTGGAAAATCCATAAGCACTCAAATTAGATAAATGTTGAAAAGAACTTATTACTTCCCCACTCTAATTCAAACTTCCCATGTATACTTTTTACTCTGGTTTGTGGTGCCATTGCATATCCCAGTAACCAAGTAAACACTGGGATTTCCATAAACTCCTTTCTCTCAAACATTCTCATTACTCTCATAGAGTCTGAGTCTACTTCCTCATAATCCCTGTCTTCTCCTTCCATGGGACTGTAATACCTTAATTCACTCAGGCCACTGCCTCATACAGGCAGGCACAATATGGTCCAGGCCTCCTGCCTCCACGCTCAAGAGCTCCTGCCAGCACTCACTGAGATGATGCTTAACTCGGCTTACACTCCAGTGTCTTAGCTGGCACCAGTCTCGTCAGCCCGAACTAGACTAGTACAGCCATTGTGACATGCATAAATACACAGTATTTCATCTCTAACTTACACTGTGAAACAAATGGCCCAAAACAATAACAGCTCTCATAGTTGTGGTTTTTTGTTTGATTTTCTTTCTTGAAACTGGGTTTCCCTGGTTGTCCCAGAACTCATTCTGTAGACTAGGCTGGCCTCAAACTCAGAGATCCATCTACATCTGCTTCCAAGTGCTGGGTTAAAAGTGTGCACCATCACCGACCAGCTGTGTTTCTTTCTTACAACAGTGTCTCACTCTATGGAAGCTGGGGCCAAGGCTGAGAGAATGAGCCCTACCTGGAACATACTAATCCTTGCAAGAATGGAAGTAATGCATGAGGCCTAAAACCTCTGCTCAGGAACAGCATCTCTCGCCGTTTAAATAAAGGAAGTCATATTGTAAAGCCAGATACCCACGAGAAACACAATACTTTTACAGGGAGGAGAGCAAGTCGCTGTAACAATCACAGACCTTTATGAACTCAACAACTTTGAATACTCCTCTATCACACAGTTCCCCAATCCCCCTCTGCCCAAAAACTTGACTGGGCTCCCACCACACCCAGTTCCTCTTGCTTACCTTAGCCCACAGTGCTGAACCAACATGCACACTGCAGCTAAATCATATATCGGGTAAGTGCCTTCTGCCTAATCCCCATAGCTATCCCAATCTCATCCAGACACAGTATATGAATGCACCCCACACCCCACTTTCTACACAAAGGCACTTTTTGTAGTTAGCCATTTTTATTATGATTTATCTAACACACTAGCATTTAAGCCACACAAGAAAAGGACCATGTGTCAAGTGACCACTAAATGAGTGAACATGAAAATGCAGACTACGAAGAGTGTGTGTAGGGCAGTACCCAGACCTGTCCTGCTAGTACTGTTCTTCTTCTTACGGGCTGATCGCAGGCTATTTCATCCCCTCATCCTTGTAAACAAAGCCTATCAAAGAACAGTTCTCAATCAGTCCTAGTCTGAATAAATATTGCTTTCACTTAAGGTAAATCCCCAGGATCCAAAGGTATCCTTTAAATGCTCAAAGTTTTAGCAGGGCTGAGCCATTACAAAACAAACCAAAGAAAAAGCAGCAAACACTTTCTCATTCTAGGAACTCAGTCTATGATCTAGGAGCTAACGACTTCTAAAATTTCTGTTCCTTACACACATCAGCTCATGATGTAAATAGTAAGTACTGTAAAATACAACCTGTAATACTTCTCAAAAACTGAGCTGGTAATACCAACCACCTACATTAGTAATCATATATTAACAATGAACGTCTGAAAAGCCACCAAACTCAAGTTAACACAGCCAACGCATCAGAAGCTGTTCTGTGTAAACACCAGTGCTGGTTGTTTAGAGGACATATTTAAAAAAAAAAAATAAATAAAAGTTGTAAATTAAAATAGTACTTTATTCAAGAATACAGACAAGAATATAGAGCCAAATGCAATATTAAATAGAAATAAAATTAAACTGCTTATCTAAGAACATAATATAATTATAAGGTCATTTAGTGATAATTATAAGATTTATTTAGTGATATTTGGTCTCACAATAAAAATTAAGTATGCAAACGTGATTCTTAAAATACGTAAGAGAAAGCCTCTTATTCATAGAAGAAAAGCACTGTAGAATGCCCATTGTAGCTGCAATTTAAATTTCTACCACTTCAGTGACCTTTGTAAACTGCAGTCCAAATTACTACAGACGTAAACAGTTCTAAGGTTTTGTTTTGCGTGTGTATAGGTGCGTGTGTAATATGTATTAAGGTTTATATCTGTGTGTGCATGTATGGTGCGTGCCTGTGTGTAGGCCAGAAGGCCAGTGTTTTCCTCAATCCTTCTCCACATTTTGGGGGTTGGGGTTCAAGACAGAGTTTCTCTGGCTGTCCTAGAACTCGCTCTGTAGGGTCAGGCTGACCTCCAACTCTGAGATCCATCTACCTCTGCCCCTGTCCTTACTGGGATTAAAGGTGTACACCACCACTGCCCACCTGTCTCGACTCCATTTTGAGACACAGTCTAGGACTGATTCCAAAGTTCACAACCCAGCTTTCACTGGCTGGCCAATGAACTTGCATCTAATCCATGCTCCCAGAGGCACTGGCATAGTCTCTGCTCCGGTGCCTAAGAAACTACTAATGATGGCTGGTGTTGATGACTGCTACACATCAGCCAGGGACTGCACTGCCACCCTTGGCAAGTTTGCCAAGGCCACCTTTGATGCCATCTTCAAGACCTACAGCTACCTGACCCCAACCTCTAGAAATAAACTGTGTTCACCAAATCTCCTTGTTAGGAATTTACTGATCAGCTTATGAAAACCCACACCAGAGTCTCTGTTCCGGCTCCAGCTGTGGCTACCAGGTAAGGGTTTTTATACAAGAAAAATAAAGTGAATTAAGTATGTTAAAAAAAAAATAAGAATTCTGACTACTTTGTAGGAGACAAAGTAACTCCACATTCTACCTGTAGTTAGTAAAAATAGTCAGACAGAGTAATCTATCTCAGGGAAAACACAAAACTGTAACAGACTGTAACAGAGCTTTCAAAGTCAAAATAAAAATCATCAGCCTGATCATCTGAGTTCAATTCCTGGAATCCGTATAGTCAAAGAAGAACTGCGTCCTGCAAGCTATCCTCTAACTCCAACGTGTGCCATGGTGTGCACTTCCATGCATGTGACTGCACACACAGTACATTTTTTAATGTAACTTTAAAAATCGATACGCTCAGTTGGGTGTGGTTTATAAACAGAGTAGTAAACAGCTGGATGTGCTGGATGTCATCAGACTACCTGCGTACAAATCATTGTCTGACCGGCCATATCCCCTTGCACAAGTTACTTCCTCTTACTCTACTTTCTCATCCATTCGCAAATGGAAACAGCAAAAGCCCCCACTTCCCAGGACTGAAAACTGAAAGAGGGAACATACAGGAAGCACTCACACAAACACCAGACACACAGTGGGCCTCAGGAAGTGTGGCGTATCCTTACCAGAATAACCTGGGTCCGTTTTAATAACTAAATCCTTGGCAGAGATGTGGCTAAGAAATATGATTCATTACTGGCTAAATGAAAATGATTAACCTGATACAACATATACTCTCCCACCCCTAAGTAAAATAAAACCCTGCAAAAAAATCAGAAAGGCAAAAAGAATTTCTTCAGACAACATACCACTGGATAATTTGTTACCTTTGTTTCCAAATATCTAAAACATGTATTTTATACTATAAAGAAAACAAGCACCTTTAAAATACATAATTTACTACAACTAACCCCTTCACCTATAACAGTATTCAAGAAAAAAAAAATCATACATATTTTCAATGTTCTTCCTGCTTACTACTCTTCAACTTCTCCATCCCTGATACTCTCCAAAACAATTTCATGGATGTAATGTTTAAAAAGTTAAGCAGTAATCAGAAAATTTTACATAAAAATCACATTAACTGTACCATGAACTCAATGAGGTCATGTTTGCCAAACTTGAAATAAAACATTTTTAAACACTGGAAGTCTTACACAGTAGAAGCAGTAAAATCACTGTCCATGGTACTCACGGCAGGCTGCTCCTCTTACATAAATGGGGGCTTAGCTGATCTACAGAGGTATTATTACAAATTCATGTACTCATGAATTAGAATCCCTTTTCTGAATTGCTTTATTCTTATAAATAATATTTAATAAACATATTTTACTAAATGGTTAAACAGTTCAGTACTGCTGTCTATAATAGTAGATATAACAGGTACCCAAACAGTCAAAAAAACTTATACACACCCAGGAATTAACAGTATGATATATTGTTGGGAAACAAGTTGACACTAAATAAAAATAAGGGAATTTTAAATGCTGTCAGTCAAAATATCAAAATATTAAAATTCCAAATGTGCAAGATAGGTTTTGGCATATAAAAGCTGTCTGTGTTTGTATGTCTGTCTTTCTCTCAAGATTTACTCAAAGAGAGGAAAAAGGACATGTCTAGAGCTAGCCAAGAGTGGGCATAACTCAGATTCTCTATTTAGGAGAGGATAATAAAAGGTCTGTTTCGTCCTAGTCTCATTCTCTCTGTCTCTGTCTCTGTCTGTCTGTCTGTCTCTGTGTGTGTGTGTGTGTGTGTGTTTAGTTGCCTGTTTTTTAATGAGAGAGGGAGGGCAGGTGTGGACTTAGGTGGGTGGGGAGGTAGGAAGGCATAAAAAATATTTTCAAAAAAAAAAAGTCACAAGTTGACATAAGACAAAGAAACTGTCATCTTATTCACACTATACTGACCACTGCCGCTCTCTATTCCCTATGCACTTTTGAAAACAGGACTACAACTAACCAGAACACATATCTTCAAGTAGGTTAGAATAATAAAACTTGATGGTTACTACTATGCTAGGTGTGGCCAGTATTACTGAATAACAAGAATGTAAAAAAAAACAAAAAACCAAAAACCATACTTACATCACTAGTAACTAAAAATTAAAATGGAGTATTTTAAAACACTAAAAATGAGAAAACTTGCCTAAAATTAATGTTGAAATCCACTCTACCATAAGTATTATGTTCATTTAAAATATTATACAAGATGCTACAGGCCTGCTTGAAAACGTCCTGCATACAAATCAAACTTTAAACCACCGATTAGCCCCCCACCACCTTCATCACTATAGTGCTAGGCTTAGCTAAGTGCTAAGACTTCGTATGCCAGGCAAGGACTTTATCACTGAGTACATGTCTAGCCCCAAGACAAAAATTTTAAAGCCATCTGTAAATATTTTAGAGCACAGCTTATAAATTGTAGTCCCCCAAACACCTTGAAGTATTATGTGGCTCTTTCAGGTTATCTGAATTAGTTATTTTTGTAACAATAGTTAGACAATATTAGCCTCTCCCATGTTGTTGGCATTTGTACAAGTGACCAAAAATTAAAATGAGTAAAAGTAACAATATCTTGGATTTCACACTCAGCATGTTTGTAAAAGGTAATGTAATTTCAAAATAAAATGGACTTTAAATATGTGAAGATTTCCTATAGCAGCCACATTGCTGTGTTCCCTCCACTAATCGCATTGTAGAAACCAGACAAAAAGCAAGGAGCTCAGGCCTTTGTACAGAATGATGCTATCATTTAACACTAAGATACCAGGGTTGAAAGGATTTTTAAATAGAACACCAATGGTACAGGAAATAACCCCAAGTAACTACATAAAGTTTCTATACAACAAAGGAAACAACAAGCAAAGTTGACAGCCCACAGAATGGGGGGAAAATCTTAACCAGCTACACTTCGGAAAAAGGACTAATATCCAGAATTTACAAAGAATTGTAGAAATTAAATACCAAAGGAAAAAACCTCCAATCAACAAATGAGCAAATGATGAATAGATGGTTTAAAAAAAAAAAATACTAATGGTCAGTAACTGTTTTCAGTGGTGTCCAAAGTCCTTAGTCATCAGAGAAATGCAATTAAAACTACTGATACCCTTCTTCCAGTCAGAAAGGGGCATGTATACAAGAGAGCCCCCTTAGTCACTGCTGGTAAGGGTACAAAGTAATACAGCCACTGGGGAAATCAGTCTGGAAATTACTCAAAAAGTAGAAATAGAACTACTTTATGGCCCAGCTATTTCACTCCTAGGCATGTACCCAGAAGTTCACACCCTACCATCATATTGGTACCCTGTTTTTTCCACTGCCCTTTTTCACTACAAGGAACTGGAACCAACATAGCTGTCCCATCAACAAATGAGTGGATACTAAAAATCTGGAATACATGAAAAACAAAATGCTTCTCAGCTCTAGAGAAAATTAAGTTTAAAATTTTGTAGAAAATTGATGAAATTAGATTAAATGAGGTCAAATACTCTCAGAAGAAATAATACACATATTCTCTCTCAAATGTGAAATCTAGACAAGAATATTTATACATACATAAACAAATGTATCTGTAGTACAGCACAGCATGAAGGAAAGAGAACAAGGGGCTAAATATGGGGATGAGGAAGAACTGACTGCATGTAATGGACACAAGTTATGAAAGAAGACATAAAGTTTATTGTTTTTCTAGTTCTAATTCTGTTATGGGCCTTCCAGGTCTGTTACATAAAATACATTCAACACTGAAAGTGTGAAATGTAATGTGGAGCTCTGGAAACAACTTGTGGCACATCCCTCATCACAGAACTGGGCTCCATTAGAGCATGTTCAGAGTCTCATTTCACCTTACCAAAATGTAACCTGGTTTTAAAGACACACAAAGAAGTGAGTAGTCTGAAAAAGGTCTGGGCCTGCCTGTCCAGGGTCAGTTAGCAAACTCCAGCAAGTTCAAAAAGTGAAGGCAGTGTTACCCAGTCCATTCTGACTACCTACAGGCTAAGAGAAACAACGCCAGTGCATGCCTGCAGGCCTCTTCTAATTAGCAGCATCCAACTTAATCCACAGTGTTCAGAATGGTCGCCAGTCTGCCATTCAGTGACATTTACAAGGTAAAGCATATTATATACAGTCAAAGTAAAAACATAACGGTATAATCAATCAATTCCCGAGTCTCTATTCAGTTTCATCCCTGACACATACCTGTAAACTTGAATTATGCAATCTCACATTCCTCAACTTTTAGGCTCAGCTTGCATTAGGAAATCCCTCTCAAGAATTGTAAGTAAGCCTTTATCTCTGTGCTTATTCTCACCTTATTAAGATTATTCACTCTCTAAATTATGTGATGTGGGTCATTCACATATGCAAAACTGAGAGTGAATTTTTGTTGTCATTTTTGCTAGAACAAAATCCAAGCCAGGGGTAGAGGAAAGAAAGCTAAGCCAGATAACTTGAGATCAGCAAACAGTCAACTGCCCTTGCTAGCTCTTAAAACTATGTTCAGAGCTCACATCTTCCTGGGTTTTATAGTAAGTGCATGTATATAATAAGGTGTCTCGGGACTAAGGCATGAATTTAAACATTAAATGTATTTAATTTATGTTACACCTTATAAAGAGCCTACATGTAATTCTACACAGTATTTTCATTGTCCCTGGATTCTTGGTACTACCTGTCATATGAGGTCAGATGTTGATTTTTCCACTTGTGATGGCATATTAACATTCAGACTGTTTTGAATTCTGCAGCATTTTGGACTTTAGATTTCAAGTTAAACAGAGATGTTAAGAAAAATGTGCTCATGAATAAGAAAAGCCAGGCTGATAACACACACATGTGCCATCAACTCACAGGTCCAGAGACACCGGCAGGCAGCCTAGACAAGAATTTCCAGGCATAATCGGAATGTCAGGCCTAACAAACACTTAATCTATCCATAACTGATTAAACAATCAATGGAACATATGTAACACACGTCTAAGAACCTGTCTTACAGGTATAAATGCAAGCCAAGCACATGCACTGTTCCTTGACCTCGGCATCTTCTAGGCAGATGAGCTGAGTTGCATATAATCTCTGCCAGGGACTAACAGAAACCACAAACTTCTTCCTGATGTGGACATAGCTTTCAAATATTAAGCTACTGTAGCTTTTAGCACTATATTTCCATTTTACTTATAATTAAAAAAAAGTACATTTATATCTAAATAGCTGTTGTATTATTTTCTGATGTTACCCCAACACTCAAGTCTGGCAAATTGTTTAAAAACAAGTTGACCTATACTACCAGAATAATAAACAATGCCTAGCAACAATGCTTTTGCAGACTGCAATTATTCAATTCATACATAACAAAACAATAAACTTGTTTCTTAAGCTTCCATCAACCTGGTACCATATCCTAATATGGTTCCCTTTTGTTTTTCAATAATAAAGCCACTTCTATGGATATTCTACTGTTGTCATTTAATTACCATTAAAATTCCATAAAAATCTACAATTACAAAATTTATATTCAACATCGGGCAGTGGTGGCACATGCCTTCAATCCCAGCACTGGGGAGGCAGAGGCAGCCTGATCTCTGTGAGTTCAAGACCAACCTGGTCTACAGAGTGAGTTCCAGGACAGCCAGGGCTACATTGACAACCCATATCTCGAAACAAAACAAAACAAAAAAAACAGCAACAAAATTTATATTCCACTGGGCCAACAAATTGCATGAAGTTATTTTCACCAGCATAGGTCTAAATAAAGCAGTCATCACTAATATCAGTGCTGTATCTAGGCTGCTAAGCACTAGCTTATGAGGGTTAAGTGAAGTCTCTCCTCCATGACTGCTACAGAGCAGACTGCACCAAAACTCACCAATGACAAAGCACCCAGAAAACAAGGAGCTACAGAAACCATTCACAAAACAGTTCACTGTCCACGCTGAAGTGAAGAAATGTTGTCACTGCAGGCCTAGTACTGTAGCCTAGGAAATTAGACACTACCAGATGTCAGCTTTTAATTATCAAACTCCCCTTCTAGCATCTGGTATGGAAACTAGCTCAGGACAGATCTGTTCTTCCAGAGAGCAGATCTTGGGGATGTTTGCAGGAGGCAAGTGACACCTACCTGGTTGGTATACAGGAGGATAGCAACCTAACTGTTTCCTATGGTAATTGTGCAACAATTATAGCAAAAGTTAGGCAGCTAGCATGTTGCAGGAGTACAGAATTTTAAAACGGCTATCATGGGAAACATTTCCCTGCCAAAATAATTTTTCTCTTCTTTCTATTATCAGTTGTTCTGATTTTTGGCCCCATGGAGTCAAAAAGTACCTGAGTATATGTTTGATAGTGGGAAAATGGGGAACATAAATCAGGAGTTGGCAGCTCTCCTACTTCCACTTGTGTGTGAATTCCAAACAGAAATGCGGGGTATAAAGTACAAGTCAAATACTCAAAAGAGCAGTTTCAGCAGCTCAACCATCTAACAATTACAAATTAATGTGTCAAAAAATGTCTGGGCAATGCCATCATCTGAAGTTGTTGTAAGTAAATTTCTTATTGATAAGGGAGGTAAAGTATCCAAACATTAGACAAGAGCTATATAAACACATGATTTAAGCAGTTACTCCGAAACACAAATACTTTAAAGACTTATCCAGTCACTGAAGATCTCTAAGTTGAGAAGGAGAAGAAGCCAAGTACACACACCAATCACCTTAGCACTAAGGCTGGGGCAGGAGAATCCCTAGCTCCAAGCTAGTCTGGACTACTCATGGAGACTGTCTCAAACAAGAACAATAAAAAACAATAGTCACTGGGCCTGGTGGCACAGTCCTTTAATCCCAGCACTTGGGAGGCAGAGGCAGGCAGATCTCTGTGAGTTTGTGGCCAGCCTGGTCTACAAAGTGAGTTCTAGGACAACCAGAGCTGTTACAGAGAAATCTTGTCTCAAAATAAAAAAGGGGGGGGGGAAAGCAAGATGTCTATGAATACTAAATCCCACCAATAACAACCATCTGTTTCATTTACAGTCACAGGGAAAAGATTTTCACCAGTATCAATACTTAAACTACAACTGTTACCTTCAAAAACTTCAGATATAATTAGGTTACATGACAAAGCATCATTACATCCTCAGTGTCAGTCTAGAATACAGATGTAGCTATAATAAGGTGTGCACTTGCCACCTCTTCACCTGAACACCTCCTAGTCTACCTCTGATGGCAATCTCCAAGTTATTTTTTGCACATGACTTCTCAGGATTAGTCAACGATCTAGAATGAAACATGCTCGCCTATAATAAAGAATACGTGGGTATACACACAAATTCTGGGGCTATTTTTCCCCCAGAGGCAAAAAGGCAACAATGAACTAAATAAATAATAAACAAATGACCGAAAAATATCTCACAAAGCTAAAAAGTCAATAACTTAGCAAAGTTTATCAGTGTAACCTTTATGCAAAAGTAAGAATAAAACAAATCTTTATTATGTGAACAAATTTCAGTGAACTTTTACATTTACCACGTGTTTTGCCAGGAATAAAGGCATACATAAAGTAAACCATAGTCAATATTTATTTTTTTATGTTTACTAATTACTAATTGTGACAGATAACAATTTTGCAAGAATAAATCTTTAAATTCTTGCCTTTGTGTAATGAGAAGGAGAAAAGCCAGTAACTCTGATAAGGCTTAGTAAGATCTGCAGGTGACCAAGGCAGTCCTCTTCTAAAAAGGTTCTGGGAAATTAAAAGGATTTGAAAGGGTACTCTGCCATTATAAATTATTAGAAATTCCTAAAGAAATAAAGTGCTAATTTTAAAAGGAGCGTCCCAAAATGCTTGAGAAACATATTTATCAGTGTCTATAGTGGTCAAAGTATCAATTCAGCTTAATGTCACTCTCCCAGTCATAAAATGTTCACTTTCTGTTTAGATAGTTAACTCTTATTTTCACAAAGTACACAAGAATCTAGGACCCAAGTAAGGGAATGATTGGAAAATACAATCAACGTGCTGATCCCTTGAAAGTGTTCCCTTTAAACAAAAATGTAAACATGAAGGAAAATCCAAACTTAACCAGGATGATGCCAAAACATATTCTAATTTTCCTTAAAAGTAAATATAATCAAGT
The DNA here is from genome assembly GCF_030254825.1 of Meriones unguiculatus. Taxonomy (NCBI): domain Eukaryota; kingdom Metazoa; phylum Chordata; class Mammalia; order Rodentia; family Muridae; genus Meriones; species Meriones unguiculatus. Next base: position 57,555,206 of record NC_083367.1, read on the forward strand.
TTATCATCTTGCTAAATATAGAGAGCAAAGAATTATCAGTGGTTATAAAAAATGCCAGATACCACCAAGCCACAGATGACTAAGAGTTTAAAATGTGGTAACAGACACTGAACATTGCACCAAAAACAAACAAACAAAAGAAAAAAAACTCATTATACTCTTACAAACATATCAAAAAAATCGCCCAATTAAACAAATATGAGGCTTAAATCTTCCACTTCAGCAGTGAAGTCTTTTCAGTGTTCATTGAACATCTAATAGGGGTTGATATAATTCTTATCCTCTTGCACAAAACTGCTTGGTTTGTAACAGCCAAATGGAATAAAAGCAAACATTAGATGGTAAAATTATTTTCAGATGCAGCTTAGACAAAGCAGGCTAAAACCACTGGCTCTAGACTGCTGCTTTAGAGAACTGAGTTTACTTTCATGATATAGTATGCTAAACATAAAGCTTGGCTTCAAACTCAAGAGCAGAATAATTTCAATAGTATCCAAACGTTCTCCAAAAAACAAAATCGAAAATGTGAGCTAGACAATACATAACAATAAAGATAAGACAAATAAACTAGACACTTTTGGAAAAAATATTTTCATTATGAAAGGCTTTCAATTACAAGTCCTTTCTAGAAATAAAAATGTTCAGATGTGAGTGAGGATAATGTAGTGTGAAAAAAATAACCTCAGTTTTAAGCCCTTTAATTTTTTCATTATCTACACATCTTCTCACCTGCAGGATAACTGGGGGAGGGGAGGAGCTTCCCCCAAAAGATGCTAACTTCAATAACTGTTCATATTTCCAAGAGGACAGATAAAAGTTTCAACTGAATGCTGGTAAAAGAGAATCCAATTAAAGAAAATACATTTAATTTGAAATGTTTTAAAGTCAATGCCTCAATTTAAGACTAAAACACTAAGCTGAATGTTACTTCTCAACTGAAAACACTTCTTTTCTTAGCCAGACTTACCTGAAAAAACAAGGCAAGAAAATTCACATGACTAAAAATACTTTACCTCCAAATTTTATCCTAGCATTAAAAAAAAAATCAAGCTAATTACACTGAAAGACAAGATAATGCTGAAACTCAGCAGCTTGATGGTTCATTTCTAAAGAATCACTAGTACGGCTATGAATGAACACTAACTACACAGTAAATGTGCTTACTAAAACTCAACTCGTAAAATCATTACAGAAGATGAATTATGAATCAGGAGTAACTTAACATCGGTGTTCAAGTTGGCAACCTGAACCTAATAATTTACCTTAGCTTGTCAAGTAGGGCTCCAGAGAAAGGGCTTTAACTAGGTCAAGTGTGCTCACAAGAAGGTGAGACAGAAGAAAGGGGAAGCCTGCCTGCCTTGCTCCACAGGCAAAATTAAGTCAAAAAGGTGAAAGCCAAGAATGAAAGGGATTCAATGTGAAGAAGCTGTTCAAATCTACCAAGTAGGTTTTCGCAGCTAAGCGCTGCTGTATTTTAGCAAGCACCTCTTCCAAGAAATCAAAACTAGAGCTATTTCCTGACTTGGCACCAACCCTAAGTAAAGTGTGGGGTCGCGCAGGAGAAGTCCACCCAGCTTACAACTTAACCCAAGGCCCAGTCGACTCGCTGTCACCGGAGGCTTCCCGCCGGGCGCAACTGCTCTCCGGTACTCAGCGGCTGGATACCTGCCCTCACCCCACCCCCGGAACTCTCCCCGCAGCTCTGTTACGAACGGCCACTGCACCGGGCTGGAGCGGCGCTTATCTGTCTGCCCCATGTCTGCCCCCGTGCCCCGCCAGGCCCGTATGCGCTCGCCCAGTGGGCGCCCGGGGCTCAGACCGCCGCGAGCACCGGCCGGTCACGTGCCTCGGAGGGGGCCAAGATCCGCGTCCCGACACTTGGGAAGACGCCATCAAAGAAACTGGCGGCGACGAGGACACGTCCTCCCCGGGGCCCTGCGGACCCCGAGGGGGAGGCCCACGGCCAGGAGTGGGCCGCGTGGGGGAGAGGGGGCGGAGCGCCGCCAGGTGGGGGCCGGGTGGCACAGGTGGGCCGTGCGGGCACAGGTGGGCGGCCAGGTGCAGTCCCGCGGGCGCTAGTGCGATCTGAGGACTCACGTACGGGGCTAGAGAGGGTCCCGGTGACCCGGGTGGGGGTCTCGGGACACACGTGGGTGGCCAGGCGGGGCCCGAGGGACACAAGTACACATCCAGGTGCGCCCCGGGGCGCAGGTGGCCGGCCCGGCCGCCGCGCAAGCCACCAAGCCGCCTCGGACCCCGCCCGGGCGGCGGGGCGCGGCAAGAGGCGACAAGGACGACCTCCCCGAGGGACCCTGCCGGCCAGCGCGGTGGGCGGAGGCCGAGGGGACAGGGCCGCAGGCGAGGGCGGGTCCGCGGTCTGGCGGGCGGGCCGGCGGGGGAGGGGCGGCCGCGGGACCCCACCGCGCTCTGCCTCCCGCGGCCTCGGCGTCGCCGGCCTGCGCGCGCCCCCTCCCCTCCCGTCCCCGCGGCGGCGCTCACCTCGGTCGGCTGGCTGATCTCGAACAGGTCCAGCCGGTTGGCGTTCCAGTGGTGAATGATGTCGGCCAGCTTCCGCCGCTCTTCGTCGCGGCCGCCCGCCGACATGATCGCGGCCGCTCCTCCCCACGGTCGGCCGGGCCCAGACACCGCAGGCCGCCTCGCCGCCGCCGCCTCCGCCGTCGCCTCCGCCGCCGCCGCCGCGCGTCCTCCGCCGGGCTCGGCCCGCGTCCGGCCCGCGCCGCCTCAGCCCGCCTCAGCCGCGGCCGGTGCGCCGAGCGCCGCCCCCCGCCCGCCGCCGTGCGCGCCCGCCGTGCGCGTCCCCGGGCGCGCGCGCGCCGCGCACCTCCGCGCCGCTCCGCTAGGTGCTGCTGCTCGGCGGCGCGCTCCGGGCGCGCGCCGGCTGTCCGCGGGCCGCCCTCGGTGCAGCCGTCCTGGGTCCCGACGCGGGCGGTGGGGTCCTCGCGCCCGCGCGGCCTCTGACCGGAGCTGCCGGGTCGCACGGCCGCGCCGGGTCCGCCCTGGGCAGGCTGAGGTGTGCCGGGCGGCGCGGCGTCCTGACGGGCGGGGCGGCCCGGAGCTGCCGAGCCGGGTGGACAGGTGGGCGTGGACAGCGCGACCGGCGGAGCTGGCCCGCCATCCTGCCGCGGCCCTGACCCCCGGGGTGCGCTGGCTGCTGGGGTCAAATCCGAGCTGACCTTTCTCCGGGGGAAAGATAAATTATTATGGTTGTGTGTGAGCGTCAGTGCAAATGTTTTCCGAGTCCTCCTCCGGCTCCGGGTGCTGTTTGAATCCCCCGCATTCCTCAGCCCTGGGCAGGGAGCGGCCGCGGCCTTTGTGTCTCCGGGGAGCGCACGCCACCTCGGAAGCGACAGCGAACCAGAGTTAAAGAACAGGAGAGACATTAGCGTGAGTTGTTTTTTTGTGGGTTTTTTTTTTTTTTTTATCCTTTGAAGCGTCTCGTTGACGCTAAAAACGTAAAAATCAACTTCAACAGTAAATACGGGTTTTAGAGAGGTTGTTTCTTTGTCCTTTTCTCTGCCTCTTCCTTGCCAGAAGTATTTGTTAGCTGGAGAATAAACCATACCCCCATTCATCCAGGTAAAACTGGTGTCTGGCATTATCTACGGCATGCCCTAAGGTTTAAAGACATCACCGAAGCTAAGAGAATAGTAAAACGCTGTCTTTGACACGCCCTCTTTATTTCTGCTATCACCCTTTTCCACTGTGAAGACATGGTTTCTCTGTACCCGTTGGATTTCCTCCTTTTGTAGCAAAGAAGAGCATCTGTCCGCCAGCCTGGGCTTTGTCTTCCCTTGCTCTGCGACTGCACCAGCACAGAAACGCTACATAAGGAGGCTTTTCAGCAGCGGAGCCTGGCGTTGAACTCGTGCCATGGGGAATGAATTCTTCCATAGACCCCTCATCCTCTTCTGGAAGTTAAAGAGGGGCGATTTGCAAAAAAGCATATGTGTGTGAATGCATCTTCCTGTCCTAGCATTCTGTTCCTTTGTGCCTTTAAGTTCCCGTGCTTCAGTGTGGACTCGTCTTTTTACTGTGATGAGATCCCCAGTGGCAGTGCAGCTCAGGACCCTCACTAGCCTCCACACGCATAGTTCCCACTGATAGTGGCAGTGTAAACTGATTTTGACAGTACAAGCTTTATTCCTGCTGAAAAATACTGGCTCTTACAGAATTCATTTGCAAAGCTAGCAATTAGACAACCAATGCTCATGGCACTGTTGCTAAAGGGAAAATTCAGTATTGCTAGACATCAAATATGGGCTCTGCAATGTTTTTATGGGGAAAAGATATGTATGTAGAGAGGCCACTGCACAATGCAGGGCTTAGAGATGGCTCTGAAGCACTGTCAGTTATCATCGGTTTCTGTTTGACTTAAAAGCTCCTCTGTATCATCGTCGGCAGTGAATCAGTTCCCAAACTGTAATTCATAGTAAGTCATTAGTTTATTGATAAAGGCTTAAAAGCAACTTGAAATCTGCAGAATACCTGTGATTCTCTCACAGTCACAAATACGCTAAGAACTATTATGTGTTTAGCCAAGAAAAGCTTTGGGCTAACCCATTCTTCCACTAGTTGTCATTGCTGGAGACACAAAGATAAGTGGGGAGTGAGAGACCAGCCTGTGTTCCAAGAATAGGGAGGCAAGGGCGGGAAGATCAGGAGTTCAAGGTCATCCTTCCTAGTAAAATGGAAGTTCAAGAAAAAGAAAGGGGCACCAAAATAATGTTTGACTCATGTGCTGTGATATTCTATATAAGAACAAAAAGACAAAGGCAATCATGGTAGTATAATCGATAGCCTGAACATAAGGGGGAGGGACAGGGAATACCTTATAACCTGAGTATGAAGGAGGCAGGTGCTTAGGCTGGAGATTGCAAACTCAAGGCCAAGTGCTCACTGCAGTTTGCTGGTACAAAGGTTCCTAAATGTATGAGGCCCTGGGTTCTGTCACCAATGTCATAAAAAGAATTATGTGTAGAGATATTCAAATGCTGTGTAAAAATAAAACCCTGATCCTTTCTGGTTCGTAAGTATAGTGACTGGTCATGCATGACAGCATGATGTAGAAAAGGAAGAAAAACCTAAAAACCTATGAGGTTTGTTAACCACATCAATACAGGAACGGATTCGATGAAAGCGTGTATGCAAAGCTCAACAAAGCTGCACTAGATGAGGCTGGCTGTAATCTGTTAGTTTTGAACACCTTAAGTTTCCACTTTATACTTAACTCTTGATTTTCCCTTTGAAAGCTGTTAAAATATTTTAGTATTTTAGTTACGTACTAAACAATAAGAATCACCAGTACCGAGCTGCGCAGTGGTGGTGCACACCTTTAATCCCAGCCCTCGGAAGGCAGAAGAGGTGAATCTGAGTAGGAGGCCAGCTTGGTCTTGAGAGTGAATTCCAGGACAGCCAAGGCTACACAAAGAAACCCTGTCTCAAAAAAACAAACAAAAACCATCAGTACTAATATAATGGGGAAAATATATGAGAACAAGTAACTGAACTTGTGGCTAGACTCTAGGTTTCCCTTTTTCCTTTCTCTGGTGTGTGTGTGTGTGTGTGTGTGTGTGTGTGTGTTTTCAGTCTCATGTATCTCCGGCTGGCCTTGTATTTGTTCTGTGGCCAGTGGTGACCTTGAACGTCTGACCCTCCGCCCTGTGTACCTCCAGAGTAAGAGGACTGTGGGCATGTGCCACCACTTCCCGCTCATGCAGCACTAGGGGTTTGAACACTTGGCTTCCTGTATGCTAGGCAAGTACTCTACCAACTGAACTATCTCCCCTTTGAAATTCATTTTTAGTGAGGTATTTTTAAAAACAAATTCTACAACCAACTATATGTAATAAACCTTTTTATGCCTCAGTTTGCACAAGCCCCCCAGAAGTACCAGAAAAAAAAAAATCTAAGAAAAACAAATGACACAAATTTCAGCAACTGTATTTACTTGACTACCAATAGCTTTCATACTTAGACAAGTTAGTAGAATGTTGAAACATTTCGGTTTCCTGACTGCACAAGCTGGTTTACAAATCATTTTAGTAGATACAGCAATTTGAAGGATGGGTTTTAAACAAAATGTGACTTATAAGGATGTAACAGTATAGGCAGAGGTAGCACACTTTAGATAGTCTTCCGAAAGCATCTACATAGGAAAGCTGCTCTAGCTTGTTAACCTTAAAAACCAAACAGCTGACTTCCTTCAGAACCCACAGGCTAGAAAGGTCAATGTTGATTAGTTTCTTGAAGCAAGAAACAAGGAAGGGAAGGAAGAAAGGAAAGGTGGAGGAAGGGAGGAATTCCAGATTAGGTTTCCAAAGGTATGTACTTGACTTAATAAAGATATTTTTCTACTCCATTATATTTGTATGTGCCTGTTATTTAGCCTGTTATTTTAGATGAGCTAGTAAATTTTCCAGAAAGCCATTTTTACAGAGAATTGTGATAGAAAAGGATTGTAGAAGCTGGGAGGGGTGATGCAGGCCCTTCTTTAATCCTAGCAGGCAGATCTCTGTGACTCAGGCCAATCTGCTCTACATAGTGAACTCCAGGCCAGCCGGGACTATGTAGTACGTACGACCCAGCCTCAAGAAAAAGGGAGGTGGAAGGTGGGACTTGATAATAAAAAGCTTGACTCATTATATAATGTTAATACAACTTCACCCTCTATGTGGTATGGATAGACAAAACAAGCTGCCAGGGCATATAGCTCAGTGGTCGAGTGTATCTACTTGTGTTCAACCCCAATACTGAAAGCAAAAACGCTGCCAAGATAAGCCACATGACAAACTTTATTCCCACACCAAATCTTTACAAAGCCTGTAATAGCATATTGTGAATATAATGCATATTATAAGAACAAACAACTCAAATTCATCTTCTTGTTTTGTATATTTTAATGCTCCTAATTAAAAATTATACACATGCATAATAGTTAATATGAGCTATATAGAATATATATATATATATATAATTTTGCTGGAAAAATGATGCAAATTTTCATTAAATCTTTTTCTCTTAAACAAGGTCTCAGTATGAGCAAGCACTAAGCCCAGGGTGGTCTGGAACTCACCTCCGACTCTTAGGTACCCGACTCTGAGGTACCCACTTCTGCCTCTTGATTGTGGAAATTAAAAGTACACAACACACCTGGTTTTAAAAGGTGTAGTCCAGACTGGCCTTCACCTTCTCAGCATGTTCTGCAAGCACGGGCCACCATAACCAACAAGTTTTATTTTAGAAGTAAAAAGCACATATCAACTGAAAAGAAAATTACATTTTAGAATTCCTCACCAACAATAGAAATAAGAGAAACAAAAAAGAGTATTGAGAAGTGCCTTGTTAGTGAAGCTCTGAAAGTATGTCTAAGTACACTCCCTGAGGAAAAATCTTTATCCACTAGCATGTCTTCAAGTAAAAAAAAAAAAAAATGAAATGAAGAGTTTTACTTGCTTTTAAAAATGCAATGCCACTTAAACATTTTAAAATTGTTGACATTTTCAGTTAATGCCATGAGAAGTGAAAACTTGACTCTAGCCTTTTGTTAAGATTGTGTTAATGAATATATGCCCTGAAGCACTCTGCCACACACCTGCCCTAAATATACATGAAGAATAAAGAGAAGATGTGGATTTCCAGTAATGGACGCATCTGGGATGTGACAGAGCACCCTCGTCAGAAAGGACATACACAGTGGCGAGAAGGAGCTGACAGGGGAGTCCTGCTGGCCATTGGTCTGGGTTCTTGTTGGGTGAGGAAGGATGGCTGAAAGTGCTGTGGAGAGGAGAAAGCTACTGCCAAGGTAGCATGCAGGTGTGATCTACATAAATGTGCAGCAGAAGAGAAGCCACTGATGCCGACTTCTAACCAGTAACCATGTTAGCCCATCCAGTGAGTGAATCTGATTCCTCCGTCCCATTGGTGACAGCAGGATGCTCCCTTAGTCAAAGCCCTCCTTAGCAAGAAAAAAGACAAAGGGACGACTATGTGTAGCATAAGCTAACAAACCAGAATTTTTTTAAGTGTGTGAAGAGACTAAATGCCAAGAGACCATCACAATCTGCAATCTAGAGAGATTCACTCCAGAGGGATAAAAATAATATTCTGAAAATAGTTTAAAAATAAAAGTGGCAACCAGGCACTGTGGCCCACGTCTGTAATCCCAGCACTTGGGGAGGCAGAGGCAGGCTGATCTCTATGAGTTTGAAGGCAGCCAACTCTTCAAAGCCAGTCCAAGACAGCCAAGGCTACGCAGAGAAACTTGTCTAGAAAAACAAACAAACAAATGTGAAAATGCATGAAAGGATAACTTGGAGAAGACTGAGAAATTATGAGGTAAAGAAGGAAAGCTGGGAATAGGGGAGCACCCTAAGGATCAAGGCCAGCCCAGACTACACAGAGAGACCTTGTCTCAAAAAGCAAATTAGGGCAGTGGTAATAAATCCCTTTCATCTCAGCACTAAAGAGGCACAGGCTGGTAGATCTCTTTGAGTTCAAAGCAAGGCTGAGCTACACAGTTTCAGGACAGTGAAGGCTATATAGAGAAAACACTGTCTTGAAAAAAAAAGGCAAATTACATATATGTATATAATTTCAAATGGCTTACATCCAGCAAATATGCCTTCACAAAGCAATACAGCAAGTCAGAGTGTTGCTACATCTCCCTCACTACGTCCGATATACTAGGTTGGGATTGAGACTCATTGGCTGAAATATGTCTTCAGGTTCCATTTGACCTGTGACTGTGTCTCTTTTCTAAGGTTACCCTTCCGCTCAGATGAGCCTGTCTCCACTCCAACACTGACCATGCATGTTGTAAGAGGAACAACACTGGCCAACAGCCACAATTCTCAGGTTTGTGATCCACCTCTGACCCTCCCTAGGACTGTGAACAGGTCCTTGTAGCTATCTGGGCCTCGGTCTCCTCATGTGGGAAATAAAAAAGGATGATAACATACATTAACTGCCCTTCCTGAGCTGCTATGACAGCCAAATCCAATGAAGGCTTGCAAATTGCTTTCCAAGTATCTGAAATAAGATACTAACACATATCTGCTCTAGATATAAACATGGACAGCTTCAGGGAAATTCTGAATAACTCTGCATAGATGTGTGAGGGAAACTGCACCACATAGGAGAAAAATCATTAAATTTTAACTTACGCATCCCTTCATTTTAATTATTAAAAGGCTCTGCGTTAGAACTTCCATTTGTTCAGAAGATTTCAGTAAAGTTCTGAAGTCTGCAGGACTTTAAGCTTTAGAAGGCTGTAATACCTTGCTGTGTTTTTCTGTTTTGAAAGGAGGGGGCTGTATTACCTTAATTGTTTTCTTTCCAGTAAGTTTAAGGAATCTGGCACAGTATATATGGTACCATTTAAAACTGTATATTCTCTGTAGAGGAAAACCAGTTCTCACCTATGCTTACCCAGAGTCCCCAGCGCCCGACCAGTCTCCAACTCTGAGCCAAGCTGGGATCGCAGCCAAGCCAGCCTTTCCTCTGCTGTCACTTGTCTACTGACTTTTCTGTGAATGCTTGATTTAAGAGGCTCATCTCTTTGACCCTGGTACTGCCCCAACACTCCCTTCTTGCTCATAGTCCATCCCCTTTGTCTAATGCCAGCACTTCTTTCTGTCACGCCATCCTTTAGTTTGCAGCCTCTCCTCATCAGAAACCAAGCCTCCGCAGACACTGCTCTGATAGTGTCCCATTTGTGTTCACCCCAGTAAAACCCTAGCCTCAAGACTAACCATCCACCTATTTTTGCAGCTTTATTTCCCTACTACTTGTATGTGAATTCTAAGCAGAGTATCTGTCTCACCGTCTTACAGGCATATGTTTACTCCTGCACTTCTCCAGCTTCATGCCTCCACAGTCATCGGGTGAAATGCTGACCTCCTCTGTTGTTCACAGCTTCAACTTTGCACTGCTGAGCTCAGAGAACTTCACTTTCCACCCTGTAAAATACGCAGAGCCACATGACTTGTTCTGGTCAATGAGCCATGAAGAACCAGTGTGTCACTTCTGGTGTCCTGCCCTTTCTAACCTTGCCACAGTGACTGGAAAAAGAGGCAAGAAGGATTGGAGATGTCACAACGCCCGGGAATGAGGGCTCTGCCACAGCCAAAGTACAATGGCTCTGGAGGGCCAATGAGTCCCTACGGTGATATTTACAGAAAATGATTTTGTGTTTGTAATAAGCCCAGAAAGAGATTTGGGGTTCCTTCTTGAAGATAATGTGGCCCATCTAGACCCAAAGATCTCCATAGACCCAGCGGAAGTGCCCTCTGCCACTCAGGAGCTCCCACCAGCCCCTCCTACAGAAACCCAGAGCTTTTTGTCTCTCTTTTTTTTTTTTTAGAAATTGTATCTCGGTGCAACCTCTCAGACAGAGAAGCATTAATGCCTTCTTGTGTTTCTCTGCATGTTCCGTCAATAGTCAAAGAAGCATGGAAACTTGACAGGACAATTGGTCTTAGACATTAATTTTGCTCACCCTGTGTAAGTTGCAAACATCATTGTATCCTGCAACTACAACTGCATTGATCCTAGCAATAGCCATTGTATTCTGTTTCTAATAAAGGTTTAAAAAATCTCAAAAAAAAAAAAAAAAAAAGAAAAGAAATTGTATCTCGGAATGATGGAACCAATATGGCCTTTGAGTCATACAATCCTCAGTTCATCTATCTGCCACTGGCTATTCAGTGCCCAGCTGTCTTTCTGAAAGTCGGTTCTCTTACCTGAATAATTGATTTTACCTTAGTAAAATCAGTGTGCAGTACTCACTGTTATTTAAGTTTTCAACACTGATGTGTTTTCTCTCCTTGGTATTAAAAAAAAAGTATGAAACATAAGGACATGCTCAAAGAATAGTATTTTATTTGTGACTTACACTTACAAGACTGCACAGACAAATCTCCCCACTCGATATGCTCACCCACATTTGCTTTCTCAAGATGTAGATGCCCTCTATGATGGTTGACATGGCAGAACACAACTGCATAGTTCATTAAATCAGCAAGGATGGGCTACTATAGAATCAAGATTTTTCCACCTCAAATTTGCCTTCTCCCAAGCAGCTGGTCGTACAGACTGTAGGTTAACATGTAAGCAATCATGAACGTTGCAAATAGGAGTATACAGACCTATGGGCTGGGTATGGCCCACTTCTGAGCTTTTATATGTTTAGAGTGGGTGGTTGGGTCATTGGTTTATTTTTTTTCTCTTTTCTTCCTTTCTTCTTTCCTTCCTTCCTTTCGTCCATATATTTTTAAGACAGGCTGACTTTGAACTCTTGAAACCCTTACCTTTGCTTCCCAAAGGCTAGGAGTATTGGCATGCATCCCCATATACAATTACCTTTTCAAGTGGTTAAAAAAGGTCAAAATGGGCTGAAGAGATGGCGCAGTGGTTAAGACCACTGGCTGCTCTTCTAGATGGACCTGGGTTCAATTTCTAGCACCCACATGGCAGCTCACAACTGTCTGTAACTCTAGTTCCAAAGGATATGACACCCTCACACAGACATACATTTTGGCAAAACACCAATGTACATGAAACAAAAATAAATTTTAAAAAGAAAAAAATCAGAATGAGTCACAAAAAATGTAAATGTATAAGATAAAGGCTATTAGATACTGAGTTGTAGAAGACACGAGAGAAGGAAAGTATCTAGTTCTTGAAAATCTTTATCATTGTGGACTTGCTTTGGCAGGAAAATAAAACAGGTAAATTTTAAATACTTCTTAGAGAGCAGTGGCAATCCCAAAGAAAAATACCAGGATCCAAATGACACTGACATTTTAAGTCAGAAAGGTCATCAGCCTTTACCTACATGGAATTGCTCTAAAATCACTTGGAGAGTTCACAGACAGGCCTCTGGGGAAAAACTTGAATCCCTAATTAGATTGTCTGAGGAAGCAGCTCTTTGCAATTATATTTTCTTAGCTGCAGATAGACAATAATTATGAATGCACATCTATCTGTTTTTGCAAAAGCACACAGATTAATTAATGAGCACTGTCAGCTGACCCAGGCAGAGGGCGTAGGGCAGACCCGGAATGCTGCCGTGCATATGCTGTGTAAGTGAGCACGGGGGCAGACTCAGCTGTACATGAGAAGGTAGTGAGGGCATTGTGAAAGTAGGCAAAAGCTTTCTCTAGTCCGACTGGCTGTACATGGCATCTTCTGTCGCTGGGATCTCCCTTTAGAAACCTCATATCAGCTTTTCTCATTTAACCATTGCGCGTCTCCTGTATTTATTCATTCCCGAGAAGCCATCCAGCTTATTATTGCCCACTGTAGTGAGTCATATTCTGTCCTCTGCACTCTTGCAATGTTGCTTTCTACATCACTCACTTCCCCTTTAACACTGCATTCCTGCAAGGACTGAACTGAGGTACATTTTCATGTGGATCGCATATAGGAAAGATTACACCCCACAACTGTACAGCTTAATTAACTTTCAAAGCAACTGAAAGAACACCATTCCCACCCCAGAGGCCTTGCTCTCATCTCTCCCAGAACTTAGTCCTCATCTTCTGGCAAAGTTAAGCACTACCCTGACTTCTGACATCATAGGTTAAGCCCTCTTACTTTTAACGTTCTCGAAGACAGAATCAAGTGAGCTCTGCCTGGGATGCATGCATGGCTTCTGTTGCTCAAATCGTGTATGAGAGACATGTAGTCTTTCTACATGAGTTACCATGCAGCATCCTGGCAGTGACTGCTGCTGTCCCATGGTTGATGAATTCATTCCAGCTTCTCACTCTTTAAGGGAAGCACTGGACTGAATAGCTCAAGGTGTGCTCCTGTGCAGTCTGTGTACACACATCATTTGCATTTGAATGTTTGCAGAGGTTTCCTAGCCCCAGTCTGTTTAAGTTTCTCTTAGCAGCTTCACAGGCCTACTGTGAATAATGTCAGTCTTTAGCCATTCTGGTGGGTGTACGCTGAGATTTTTTGTGTCTTAATTCACATTTTCCTCCTTTTTAATGAAAATCTTTTCTCACATAGAAATTGCTTGGATGATGCCTTTTATTATGTCTTAAAGCCTGTTGCTTAGTGTGTGGGTGTGCACACACATACATGTGTGTATGGACATGAGTGCGCATACACATGAAGGTCAGAAGTCAACTTTGGTGTGATTTTTCAAGTGCTGCCACCTTTTTTTTTTTTTTTTTTTCTCACTGGCTTGGGGTTTGCCAAGCTCCGGGGATCCTACTGCTTCTGCCTGGGCTATAAGGAGGCACTAATATGTCCAGCTTTACTTGGCTCTGAGCACCAAAGTCAGGTCCTCTGCTTACACAGTAAGCACTCTTTGGGCTGAGCCATCTCCGCTGGGTCACCTGTCTTAATTTTCTGGAGGAGATACTGATATATCCTGAACATGAAGTCTTTGACTCTGCAATATCTGGCCCGTCCCTCAGCGTCTTTTCTCTGCACCCTTGTAGCATTGTCCTCTGTTCCTAGATTTAAAATCTCATTTCTCAGTCTTTTCCATTGTGATTAGGCTTCTTTTATACACTATTTGAAAAACTTTCTCCATTTCAGAATCCTAAAAGTCTTATTTCAATTCCTCGAGTCTTTTTGTTAGAGCCTTCACACTTAGACAGTACACTAAATGTTGGGGTTCAGTTCGGTTTGTGCCTTTCTAAGCAGCATTTGTGAAGAAAAGCAATCCCAGGGCTATGCAACGTGGCTGTCCTTGTCTTGAGTGTCTTCAAGTCTTGCGTTAATTCCCCTTCCTTCCGCCTATTTGCTGTATGTCTAAGGAATCACTGTCTTTGTCACTCAAGTCTTAAGCTGGTAGAGTGAATTTCTTTATACAGAGATACCCTGTCTCAAAAAAAAAAAATTAAAAAGAAAGGAAAGGAAAGGAAGGGAAGGGAAGGGAAGGGAAGGGGAGGGAAGGGAAGGGAAGGGAAGGGAAGGGAAGGGAAGGGAAGGGAAGGGAAGGGAAGGGAAGGGAAAAGAAAAGAAAAAGGAAAAGAAAAGTCCAGGACAAATAGCTGAGGTGCCTACTAACATATCATAAGTGATAGCGGCCAGCTCTGCAATCCTTGGGCACCTGTGGCTCCTCCCAACATTTCTCAACCTGATCCCTACCCTCACCTCTCCCTCCCAGGGGCTGGGCTTCCACTTCTCTGTACAACTCAGCTATTTCCGTTAGGTGTCCCCTCGGTCTCCCATCTTACTTCTGGTCTCTCATCTGAGTTCCTGTCTTCCCCTCTCACTCTCCCTGCCCTCTCTCTTTTCTCATAGCCTGCTCAGGCTGGACCCTTCCAGAGGCCTCTAGCTGTTTTCTCCCTCATATCTACAATAAACCTTGCCCTCCAACATACTAAGGAGGGGCATGTCCTCATTTCATCGTTTCATTCAGTTAACTTCAAATAATGGTCCCTTGGTTAACCTCGGCCATTATTGCCCTGGTTGGGATTCAAAATAGAAAGGCTTCAACATCTCACTATTAATTTTTTTTTCAAATATCTATTTATATAAAAAAAAACATTCTCTATCATGACGGTGAAGCACCTATTCCCAGCTTACTAAGAGTGTTTCGAATTGCATGTAGACTTGAATTATTTTAATTCTTTCTCTTTATTAATTACATGGTTATAACATTATTTCCTTCTTTTTATAATGTTATTTTGCTACTCCCAGGAATGATGTTGCCATTTTTTACACATTGTTATTATTGATTTTCTGATGTATATAGTTTGTATCCATATGCACAGGAAGATTGGATTACTTTTTGTCTCTCTTACAATATCCTTAATAGATTTTGGTACCAAGGTTGTGCTAGCTTCACAGAAAGGGTTAGGATGTATCTCCTCTTTTTATTCTTTGACCTTCCCACTCGCCTTGGACTTTTATAGACAAGCAGGGAAGAGTAGCTTTCCATATAGATATAATTCCTGAAATAGTTACCAATCTATTGAAATCCCTTATTTTTTCTGGTATCCATACTGGTACTTTTCATTTTTCTGAAATTATGTCTCCAATTTTTCTTAAAATTTCAAATCTATCAACGTTAAGATATAATACAGTTTTGCAGTAATTTTAGTGTGCGGAGACCACCGTGATGTCGCTCACCTCACTCTTAACATTTGCCATTTTGAGGCTGGTGATTTTTAAAGAGCCATCTCTTACTGGACCTGATGGCCTAAGACCAGAACTTGGGAGGTGGAATAGAAGAATGGAGGGTTTAGGCCGGTCAGGGCAACAAGAAATGAGTTACTGTTTCAAAAACAAACGGACAAAAAAATGAGTAAAACGTCCTCACTTTTCTACATGAATTAGTAATATAACACTTCCCCGTCAATCTGAGAAGCTTTAATTTGGACATTTTTTTAATGCCTGAATTTTGTGACTTATCAAGATTCTGTGTCTGTCAGAAGAAAATATTTTCATGATCAAAGGGAGGGGAGAAAGGGGTGCTCTAGAACCTTGTGAAGTGCTGGCTGGGTGGTCTTGATGTCTTCAATGGTACACTCACAGGTTAAAAGACAGGGACCATGCATAGAGAGGACCCAGGCCCCCTGCTCAGATGTAGGTGATGGGCAACTCAGTCTCCGTGTGGCTGGCCTAATAAGGGGACCAGGGGCTATCTCTGATATGAACTCTGTTGCTTGCTCTTCAATCACTTCCCCTGGGCAAGGCAGCCTTATGAGGCCATAGAGGAAGAGGATGCAGGCAGTCCTGAAGAGACTTGATAGTCTGGGGTCAGATGGTAGAGGAGGAGGGCTTCCTCTTTTTTCGGACTAAGGGACTGGGACAGAAATAGGGAGGAAAAGGGAGGGGGTGTTTGGCTAGGAGAAGATGAGGAAGGGGAATATAATCGGGATGTAAAATGAATAAATTAATTAAAAAATTAGAAAAAAAAACAACAACAAAACCCAGCACAGTGAATATGATGAAGAAGTTGAGGTAGGACATGGGGTAGCCATTGAACCTCTTTCTCTTCGCAATATGACCACATAAATAAAATGGCTTATACTTTTCAAACACCACCCTGTACTCTCTAAATGAGCAATTTTATTTAGACAGAAAAATTTGGACCAGTGAAATAGTCCAGCAGGTAAAAACACTTACCATCCCAGCCTGATGGCCTTAGTTCAATCTCTACAGCTGACACTGGAAGAGAGAACTGGCTCTCTGTGGCTTTCCTCTGGTGCTTATGGTGGTAACCCCATACTGACACACAAACATTGTGTGCACAGTAAGTGTTTTTCTAAAAGGAAAAAAGGTGAAATATGTAGACCAAGCTGCCTTGAATTATCAGTGTCCTGAGTGCTGGATTGCAGGCTTGTACAACCACGCTTGTCTCAAAACAACATCTCAGTAAGGCTGGAAGGAAAGATCCACCCTCTGTGCAATGGATGCTGTGAAAGTCATTGTTTGACCAAAGTAGCTTCCGGCTGTGGTTTTCACTTCTTGAAGTGGTTAGATTTAAGCAAAAAAAAAAAAAAAAAAAAAAAAAAAAAAAAAATGAGGTTGCTCTTTTTTTTTTTTCCTGGTTCTTTTCAGACATTGAACTTGGATGTTCTGCCCCTCCCCCCTTGAAAACAAGCCTAGATGGTATACATGTAAGCAGGTAAGCAACATTGACAACAAAGCCTATGTGGGGGCTTGTTTGTTTGTTTGTCCTTTTAGTTTTTCAAGTCAGGATTTCTCTGTGTAACCCTAGGTGCCCTGGAACTCCCTGTGTAGACCAGGCTGCCCTAGAACTCACAGAGATCTGCCTGCCTCTGCCTCCCAAGTGCTGCGAACTAAAAATGTGAGCCTTTCCTTTTTAAAGATACTTACTGTTACGTGTATATATATGAATGTGAGATTGTGCCTCCCTCAGAGGCCAAAAGCCCTGCATTCCTCACAGGCAGCCGTCAGTTGCCTTTGTAAGTGCTGGGAGCAAAATTGGGGTCCTCTGGAAGAGCAATGAACACTCTCAACCACTGAGCATCCCTCTGGCCCCCTGACTTGCTTTCTCATTCTGGTCAAGGAAGGTGAAGCATAATAATACCAGCTGGTGAAGCACAGGCAAACAAGTTGATAGGAAGAGGCCTGCAGCTGAAGACGTCTCTATCTTCAGGGTGTTGGAAGGGCAAGTTCAGGAGTGTGATAGAGTGGGTCTTTCATGTGCTGATGGATTGATTGGTCGTATCTGGTGCTGCTCTGTTGTATGGTTCAGAGGGTTGAGTTCCAGAGTTAGACCTCCTTAAAGGTGAGCTCGGATTCTTCGTTTCAGTGTTTCAGTAATTGTGCTGACCTTTAGCAGGCTGATTACCATTTGAACTCTCTACTTTGCTAATCTATACTAATCGAAATTATACTGGTCCCTGTTGGGAGAGAATTCTCCCATGCACTGATAGCTTTGATCACAGAATACCTTTCTAACACTTGGTGTGGGGTGAACAGTCTCGAGATGGAAAAGGACTTGCAGAGAGGCACAGGCAGACGTGCTTACAGTGTATCATGAAAGGTAGTGGTGCCCTGAGTTTGGACCCAGCTGTAACACAAACTCACCACGTCTGCCACAGACGTGGTATTTTGTGTCACCCCCGGGGGACTTGTCCAGTAAAGGGAGCCAGTACAAACATGACGTGCAAACTGCAGACCATGGTGGGGGCAAGGGAGTCTTTGCTTCTGAGTCAGGAAGCTCAAGTCCTTTGCCAAAAGCATGGCACCAGGGCAGAGTGCCAGCTTTCAGGATGACTGTGAGAATGGCTCTTGACAAATGTCAGCCTAAGTTTCCTTAGCTGACACCAAGATCTGAAGAAGAAAACAAACAAACAAACAAACAAAAAAACCAAATTAACTTGTGAGTGCTTGTCCATGTTTCACTGGCTTTTCCCCTCCAGGTTTCAGTTAGGATGTATAATTATTAACAGATCCAAATCCCTTACTGTGGGGAAGCCGAGCGACACACTGAGAGGCAGAGGTGGGTGCACTTTTTCACCTTTTCCGTACCCTTCCAAACAATGGACTTGAGCTTCAGGTGATTAACTAAAATGTTATCAATCCCATACACCTCTGGTACGGTACAGCATGTCTTCCTGTGTTTTTATAGGGGATAGGAAAGTGGATTATGAAGACATGTGAAAAAAAACGAGCTACCATTCTTACTGAAAGAAGTCAGCTGCAGACTGGTGACCCACAGAGCTGCGGGTCTGTGCTGATGGTCGTGCATACTTTTCCAACAGTAAATTCTGCTTAAGGATCTCACAGCGCTATGGTGCTGAAGAAAACTGCCCCTACTCTGCCCCCTTCCTCACCTCCTGGGCATCCTCCGACGTGTGTACCGTCTGCCAACACGGCAGTGGTCATCCATACCAAATCATCCCAGAAGCTGCATCTTTGTCTGAGACCCTTGGTTTTCAGGAGGCAGCTTTGAACTTCTCTTTTAATTTATATTACACGTCCCCAGCTGTACCACTTGGCCCCATGCATTCTGACGTTTCTGATGTTACGTTTGGGATGTTTGTGTTACTATTGAACACGTAACTAGCAGGAATGGCAGGCTTAAAGCACACACCACACATGACAGAAAGCAGTCCCTCGGCCGTACCACACAAGTGCATGACCAGCAGCTGCAAGGAGGTGTGAATGACACTCTCTGATGACTTCAGCTTCCCGGTGCAGTGGGCTGGAAAAGCAGCCGGTCCTGCTGCTGGCACATTCCTTTGGTGTGACTGTTTCCCAACACCGAGGCCATATCTTCATCTGTGAACAGAGGCCATAACACCTACTTCTGGCACTGTGAGAACCACACCACCTCATAGAGGCGGCCCCGGCTTGTGGGAGGCTCCTTCCTCACCTCTTGTCTTCACACACCTTCACCTCCATGATGTGACAAGGGCAGCTAGGGGATGCAAGGTCGGTGTTGGTGGTAAGCTTCCACTTGGGGCAGCACTTGTAATTGCCTTGCACCGTTCAGATGATACCAGTAGAGCAGAAGAGAAACAGCAGGCCCTCAATGCATGCTGCCACCCTCCCCCCACAGCCCCACCTGCCCCATCCCCTTTCCTTCTCACTCCGCTGGGTGATAAGCACCATTGGCAACATTGATTTTCTTACTAACAAGATACAAGGCTAGTCACTGAGGAGCAGCAAAGGTCAAAGAGGTACGCAAGAGGCAAGCAGGTGCCTGTAGCTCTGGATCCCCGGGGAACTTGAGTCTAGGGACACTCTTGACAAGCTGGACGCAGGGTTTTACAGTGCAAGAGCTGAGGATGAATAAGGCTGGGGTAAGTTCTGAGGACAAAGGAAGGAGGGAGGCGACTGCATATTCCAGTAATTCCAGCAAGGCTTGCAGGTTGTTCTCTGTCCTGCCCTGCCTGCCCTGTACCCAGAAGGCTGGTCACTGTTCTGTTGGGTCTGAGCAGCAGGAAGTCCAGGCTAGGGATGAAAGGCAGCATGGAAAAGCCAAGGCCTTCCTCCTGCTCGCTACTCACTGCCAGGCAGTAGCTGTGTTCCTTCCTGGTTCCAGCCTTGTTAGGTGACCCTCAGAGCCAACCGGACTCTAGGTTCCATACCTCTAGCTCCTCCCTGATCCTGGCAAACTCACAAGTGGTAAAGCCTCCAGCTTGCCATGCTAGCTAATTCTAGCTGAGCATTCTCTTCCCCTCCCCCAACCCTGCCATGGCTTGGAAGTGCCAGTATTTGCATTACTGGCATTAATTCACAAAGCCTAATAGTTCGTGGTTTCTGGAACACAAGGAGCTGAATACTGGTCACTGTGATCAGTTTTAGAACATGTTAATCTCAGAAAGAGATTAACTGACGCCCACTCACAGTCCTTCCCCACCTCCCCTAGTACCTTCCACGTAGGGGAATCACCAACCTAACTTCAGTGCCTGTAGAGCTGCCTGCTGCTGAGATCTCAAGAAGGGGTCAGATGACATTCTTCACCCTTCTGAGGTCCTTTAATCTTGCCCACACCTGTGTAAACAATCCCTCCACAGAACACCCTTCAGTTAACCCTTTAATGGGCACTTTGTCTTCCTGGGACCCTTAGCTTAGACATGCTTAGCAGTAAGAGATGGAGAAAGCAGCAGGGAACAAAGAGCAGGGAAGGCACTCCCAGCTGTGCCTAGCGGTCATAAATAGTGCAAAAGACGTGATAAGAAACAGAATTTGGGCTTCATGAAAGCTGAGGGGACCACAGCTGCCCTTTGGGGTGTTGGGTTAACTTGCTTACAGGGCTCTGGGGAGAATATCCAGCAGGCATTGGGGTATAGAGGACTGTAGCCCCAACAACATGGTATACTCAAGGTTAGGGTTCCCCTCTGTGCTTTAGTCTTAGAACCACGTACCAGATAAAGACCCCACAAGTACCCCAGTCTTTTCTGTGTACTCTTGCTTTTAAACAAAATGCGGACATAAGTATTCTCATTAGCCTTCTAGAGGACTTTGCATCCCTGCCTGGTTTGACCCCCTCCCCACAGGCTACCTTATTGGTATCTTCAGAACATTCCAGAAGCTTTATTCTTCCCATTTCCTTCTGTTCGTCTAATCCTGTCAACCACCATGTCCAATGATGGGAAGCTATCTTTAATGGTCAGCAAGGAAGTAAATTAGAGATGACAGGTCAGGCAAATGGTCCCAGGACTTCCTCAAGGGCCAGGTGTGTATACATACCATTCTCTGCCATGCATGCCACTAACGGAAGGCTGCAGGTGACCTTGAGGAAGTGCCAGCATGTGAGGGGCAGGTGGGAGAAGAGAGACTCAAACAAGTCACAGAAATTTAACAGGAAGTATAGAAAGGACAGTTTCTGGAACTTGAGAGGAAGGAGATTTCCAGGTGTAGAGATTTTGGAAGATACAGACATTGGTGTGTTCTCTGGGGTCATCCATTGTGAGGGTACAAGGAACTTCAACAAGGGTTTGTCTCCTGATGTTGGTCTCTACAGTGACCTGGCTGGGGATGGGGTAAGGTGGGGGTGGGGATGTCACACTTCAGCCTTAATTAAAGCAGGACTAGGAAGTGGGTAAGGAGGAAAGGAACTGTGACTTCTCCACGGAGAAGTGTAATAGTGAAGGAAGCCAGAGGAGGGGTGTGGAATGGAGAAAACAGAGGTCAAGAATGTTAATGGTGACACTGTAAGGGACATGGGGGATGATGAGGGCACCAGTTGGAGGAGAAGAAAGGGCTGGGAACAGGGCCAGCAGAACCTTTAACTTAGTTTGACTTATTACTAAATAATATAGTTGTTTTATACCCAGTCTTAATGGGTTTGCCTTTGGTTTTCCTCTGTGCACTGGTAGGCCCAGGGAGAAATAAGATAGCACAGAACCCTAGGTCAGCATACTGGGCATAGCCTTCCTCCCTCTGAAATGTTTTCAGATTGCCCCAGTCTGCTTTCTGTGGGTTGGACTTCACTCCCTGTGCTTTCTGGCGAATGCACTTCCTGTTTGAGATGTAAGTATTCCAAGGGAGGCATCTACCTCCTTCCTCTTGCTTCCTCCACTATGCTCAGCATGAGCCTGAAGCTGGTGTTCTTGTAGAACAGGAACTGGGAAACCAGGAAAGCTTGCCTGTTGTCAGCTGCTGCATCCTGAGTCACCACGAAGAGTAGGACCTGATGGAATTTATTCCAAACATTTAAAAAAAAAAAGCCTCATTACTACTTGAGCCGCACCCCTTATAAACAGGTTTACACGCTGCCCATTTATATAAGTGAAGGGCAAGCATTAAATAATTGCAGGTCACAGCATACACAGCCAGTAAAACAGTGTGTCACAGAGGGCGGTTTTCACAGCCATAAGTACTAGGTTGGGTTTCTGATTGTTTTATTTTGCGATAAATATGGGTTTTTAGAAAAAAAAAAATCACAGCCTGTGGAAATTTCATTTGCTGTCAGAAACCTGTCTGTCTTTCTTAATTTGAACTGATATTTTTTTTCTCATTCCAAACCATGTTCTCTCGTCGCTCTCTGTTGAAAGGAGGTCTCACTTCACATCTCACAAAGTCTACACGGTGTGTATTTGTGTTTCCATCCTCCCGTATCATAACGCTTAGATATCTTTGGTGAAGGACCATTGCTTTTCTACCACACAACTGAAGTCAGTCACGAAGCGCTTGAGTGCCCAGCTCAAGCCTGCAAGCACACAGCTGGCACAGCAGGGCTAGGCCCACCCCACCCACCTCTGAAACTCAAGCCTCCCACGAGCAGATTAGGAACAGGACCTAGAGACAACACTCAAAGAGGGGCTGCTTCCACTGCACAGGTCTCCTGTTGGAAACTTGTCATCTAGAAAAATCCTGGGAGCTTTTTCCCTAAGTTCAGTGTCACAGAACAGGACAGCTCAGAAGCCACTGAAGCCAGTCCCAAGCCTCTTATTTCACAATCAAGTGACACTAACAATAACAATGGATATAATTCCATTAAAACATTTATAAGCTTCTGAAAGGGTGTTTTTATTTTAATAAGATACTAAGTAAATAGCCAGACTGAGGATTGGGGTGTGGTGGCGCACATCTTAATCCCAGCACTCGGGAAGTAGAGGCAGATGGATCTCTGCGTTTGAGGCTAGCCTGATGTATAGTTTCAGGACAGCGAAGACTACGCAGAGAAACTCTGTCTTGAAAAGAAACAAAACACAGCCGATTGAAACACATCAGATATTTTGAAGTGGTAAAAACGAGCATTGTCCAACAGAAATATAGCATAACCACTTATGTGGTTTAAACCTTCCTTTAGCTACCTTATAGCAAGCAGTAAAATGAAACACAAAAATTGTTTTAATTATATACTACATTTTGCCACATATGTACAAAATAGTATGGTCTGGCATCTGTTTAATGCAAAAATTACCAGTAAAGTAACAAAGGCTTTGAGGTTGGGTTTGTGTTTCAATCCCACTACGTGTCTCAGCTCATACTAACCCAGGTGCCTGACCAGTCTCTGTCTTCATATCACCGTAACTTTTTGGAGGACTGACATATCCAAAACCATGTCAGAGTGGCATGTTATTCTCTGGGAGGTCTGGATTGTCTGCTTCATAATCATGGATTGCCACTATACTACACTCACTTGAGCAAGGAGGAGCTACCTAGTGTTAGTGAGGGCTGATACTCTTCAGTGATTTCTGGAAATTTCCAGAATACCTTAATTAAAAGTTTCCACTTTCAGTTGGACGACAAGAGTCACATTTGCTCATGCAGCACAGTGCAGGATACCGTTATAGACCGTAGCCTATTTCTGTCCCCTGAACAACAAGGAAATAGGCCAGATGAAGTAGCACATGCCAGTAATCCCAGCATTTGTTAGTCTGAGGCAGGAGAGTCACAGGTTTGAGTCTATTCTGAGATACATAAGGAGGCTATCGCAACAATCATAGAAATAATAAGGAGATGTGTGTTAGGGTGAAACGTGTGTGCCCCGTACAGCATTATCTTTGTGGATCCACAGGTGAGGATGCCTCCTCTTGAACATGTGCCCACAGACGCCAATTCGTCCTGACACCAAGGTCATTTCTCCAGCTGCTGCCAGGACCAAAAATTTTCACACCCGGATGCCTTAACTCCCTGTCTCTCATGCGTCTTTGTTGTGCTGGTTTCTTAGGTAACGGCGTCCAAGCATCGGAAAGGGTCAGCAGGAAAGATATTTAAGGAATTACAGATCTGAAACACGATCCATCTTTAGCCATGTCACTGGGCAGGACAGGCAGCCCGAGACCACGGGTCCCACGTGGACGGGAGCATCCAGAGCAGAGTAAGCACAAGGCCGGTATCTCGCAGCGGTTCACCTGGCGGCAGCTCTAGCAATCGCTCTGCACCACCTGTGAAAATCAGTAAGCAGCAGGCACTCAGTGGGCGTTGCCACGCTCCTCCATCTCCACCCCTCCCAGCCCCTACCCTTCTCACCCTCCTGGATGATAAGCACTATTGTGACACTGATTTGCTTACTAACAAGGCACAAGTTTTTGAAGATCCTTCAGAAATGTGGTTCCTTGAGTTGAAGCTAATGGTAAAATAGAAGTCCAGCAGGAGGGGCGGTACCGCGGCTCCAGCTTTGGTGCTGCCAGCCAGTTTCAGCCCTCCAACACCACCCCACCTCCACCCTCAGCCTGCTCAGAGTAGCATGTCGCCTGATGAAGGAAGGGGACCGCTAAGAAGGAAATGGCAATACAGGATGCTGATTTGCCTGGTTCTCTTTTTGGGCAATTTCCTACCTCATATATAAAAACAACAATCATTGCATCTTCATACGTTAATAAAACAGAACGTTAATAAAACAGAACAGCCTTTGTAGCACGTGGGGACTCCCCCAGGAGCAGTCTATCATTGCTGCTGAGTCCTAGGCAGAAAGCTGGATAGTGAGGCCTCACCTCTGCGGGTGAGGTGACTCAGTAAGGTGGTGACAGGAAAGTCCAAGAGCCTCCCATGCCTGTTTTCTAGGCTCACTGCTGCTCAGCTTAGAATTGCCCGGTTGTTGTGAAAATGCACGGGCTGAGACTCCCTGCGGTGGTTATCAATGCCTGGAAATGTACTGCATCCTCTCATTGTATGGGGGGAGAGGCGGGCCAGAGTTGGTGAGGGGACAGCTGCCAGCATCCAGATGTGACTCAGCTGAGCTCTGAGAAGGGGCAGAAGCCAGCTTACACCTGGAGCAGCTCAGTCCTGTATGGCAGATCATGGCCCTGAGAGTCAGGGACTCTAGACACTGCAAGAAACATGTATGCCCCTGACAAACAAGCACACACCGAGGCACTGTGCAGGCTGCTGCTCTCTGTGGGCTTCTTGGCTGCTCTCTCTGTTCAGTTCTTTCCAGCCTGGGGGGAGCCTTCTGCTCAGCATGGAGAGATGGAAACTCAGTTTCTATGTAACTCATCTGCAAGAGCCTGTCATAGCTGTGACAGTTCTCAGCTCTCGCTCTCTCTTTCCAAAGCACTGGCTAGTCTTAATTCCAACATCTTCTGACCCATAGTTTCCACACTCTTAGGAAAAACTTTATCACTTATGACATGTAATATTAATATGTGTCATGGGACAATAAAGATGTAGTGGCCAAGAATGACAGAATGTTCACCTATTGCAATCAAGAGAGGATTTTGGTGAATGTGGAAATATGAGAGTTATCAGAAACAAGATAGTTTTTTTTTTAATTTAATGTCTATGTCTGTATATCTGTATGTCAGTCTTTGTGGAGTCAGTTCTCTCCTTCTGCTTTTATTTGGGTCCCAGGGATTGAACTTAGGCTGCCAGGCTTACGTGGCAAGCACCTTTACCTGCTGAGTGATCTCATCAGCCCAGAAATTAGAGAGGTTTAAAAATACATGACAGAATTGATCTTGGAGAAGGCTAAGCATTTCCAGAGTTTTAGGTCCCATGCCTACCAGGGATGCAGACCGCTTAATGTGGAGACCTGATTCATGAACTGTTCTAGTATCATAGCTGAGCTCCAGGTCCCTGGCATGCTCTGTCCTGCTGTTTGTGAAGATCCGTGTCAGAGGCCTGAAGAGCTTGCAGTGAGGCTGAGTGGACCTGATGCTATAGACAGGGCATGGACCTGACACTTCCAGGAGATAAGGGAGAGGAATGTGTAACAAGGCTAGATCATACGCTATCTTTTAGGGGGATGCTAGATCCAAACCACAAAGATATTTGACAAATATGCCATACATAAAAGAAGTCAGCTCTAAAACTGTAAAAGTGTCTGTTTCTCATTGCTATAGCACAGTGTCATGCTGAAACCATAGTTTATTCTGAAAACACATCTACCCCTCATGGTACTGTAGGCTGGTGAGTCTGATATTAAGGAACCCGCATCTGAACTGGTGCTGTATAAAAGTGTGACAGGAGGAAAGATGGAGCTCTTGCCAGCTCTAGTCTCTCTCTGCATCTTTTTATAAAGCAATGGATATGAGGTGAGGGCTCTACCACACCCTCAGTAACCCTAATTGCTTCATGAAGCTCTGACCTCAAAATGCCATCAACCTGTGAATTTGGGACTTATGTTTCAAACACATGAATTTCGGAGGGACTTCATGTAAACCATAGCAACAAGAGAGGGACATTAAAAAAAACCGAAATGCAACAACTCTCTGCTTTTTGGGAGCTGTGTTTTAAAAAAATATCCCAGCCAATAAGAAAAAAATCTTGATAACCTTACATGAAATTCTGACCTATGTAGATCCCCAAATGTCCACTTCAGCACCTCCTTATTGTTCCGCACAGCCTTTCCCCACATTCATAATCCAGCATTGCACAGCGTCATATGTGTCGAGCTACCATGTCTCTTGTTAAGCACTTGCAGCTCCCAAGGCTATGGCAAAAATCGCTGAGGCCTGGTTGCTAAGATACCCTGTTAGTTTAAAGCACAGTTTTCAAGGGGTTAACAAGAAATCAATCATTCACGGTGTGCACAACTGTCCTCTTGCTTGTGACAGGAGGAAGACTTTGAAAGGCAGGTCTGTGCTTAGCACCTCATGCCTTCCCCCACAAGCCCTTGCCCGTGAGCGGTCCTTGAGCGCCCACCAGATCTGTGGCCAGCTCCAAGAGCACAGGGTGAAGGAGAACGTGGTCCTTTCCTCGGGAACACGCAGATGAATGTTGTCCCCTCCCCCAACATGGCTCAGTCAAAGGTATGCAGGGCCACGTAGTATGCCTAATCCAAGCCGGGCTGCATGGAGTTCCTCCCACAGTTTTTACTGAATTGTTAAGAAAGAAAGAGAGTTGCATTTCTCTAAAAATTCTATGAGTCTCATTTTTGATGAATTTGATGGAGCTTATTCCCATTACTATACACTCTAAAGCTTGATTGTAATTTGTTTTCATTGTGTATGAAAGTAGAAGATAGAAAAAAAATAGGCATGCCAAATCAAGACATTGTTATAATTATGATAATTGTGAGAAATCTCTTATTTTGTAAATGTGGACAAGGAGTATAAGAAAGAGTTTAGAAATGTGCTGAGAGCCCACTCAGTATTTAGTATCCCTCCGTGGTCAGCGTAAGACTCCATTGCTAGTAAGAATGGGACTATGGGACTAGCCGCAAACTGGGCCTGCTGATGCCTCTCCTGTTCTCCTGTTTCGTGTTCCCAAGGCTCTTTTTTTTTTTTTTTTTACCTCCTTACAAATCAGACCAGGCTCCCTGGTCCTTGCCACTGAGCCTGACAGAATGAGAGCTACTGTCTTTGTCCTGGCTGGGTGCGCACTGGCATGGTTTTTACCTGTGGAAGCACACAAGGACAGGGGGTTGGCTTTGCTTGAATGATGACAGCTTTGCACACTGGTCCCCAGTAGCTGGGCTAGAGGTGACCCAAGCACTCTCACTTGGTACTTTGTAGTGGATGGGCACTCTGAAACAAGGCGTGTGGATTTCTTGCAGGAGAGTGAAATATGATATGGTCACAAGGATACAAGAATGCTGCCATCTTTGCTCGATCAGACTGGCATATCACCCCTACAAAACATTCCATTTCTTTAAGTGTGCTGATTATCTAATCAAAAGGGAAAGATTAAAAAAAAATCTAAAGACAAAAGATGTCAAGAAATAAAATCAACTCCACAGCTGTCATCTCTGATGCTGCCCAGTGCCAGCCTTCTTAAAGTGCCAACCGTGCATTCTGGTCAGCCCTGCCTGTAGCCCTGTTTCACCCAAAGGGAACCTGAAGGTCAATTGCAAAACTGGTGACAAAGGTCCTAGTTGGCAGCTCTTCTTGGTTTACTTGGATTTCCTCATTCCTAGCATGTTCTTTTTGGAGCCTTACATGCAATATGGGTCTAAAAAGATAAAAATTACATTTCCATTTGAGGAGAAAAATATGTAATAGAATTTTAAGTTCTGCCTTAGTGACCCTTTGCATTAGAGGTCGGGAATTGATTCCAAGGGAAAATGAATCGGCCTGAGGGAGATCCTGGAAACAAGATCCTTTCAGGAGCAAAGGCCAGGAACTAATAGTCTTTAACTATAGATACGTTAGGTACTTTTACTCTTTCACTAGTGAGGAAAACTGAAGTTGCTGAAGGTATGTAAAACTTTCCCAGACTGCACAGTCAGGAACAGGGCAAATGCTATCGGATGGGTGTGGGTGACCTTAAAGTTTAGTTTAATGTGGTGTGCTCAGTAGAAGGTCAAGTTACAGTAGGAAAGGTGATGAAGAGACAGGACAACACACAGCCAAGCACAGATAGCTGAGGACTGGAATGCACCATCCAGCCATTCTCAAAGTGTTCATGTAGTTTGGAGATCCCTAAGGTCCTGTCTGGGGTCTGAGATCAAAATGGTTTCATTGTTAACACCCCCATGATTACTGAGCTGAATAGAACGCTATTAATAATGATGAAAGTGTTCTTCCCCCGCTCTGTGTGAGGTAACTGCTGGACTGTCATCGGCTCTGCAATGCTGCATTCTTCACCAGGAAGCACCAAAGTGGAAAATGCCAGTTCCACTTAAAGAATGGGAAGCCGTGCCAACCACCAACCCCAGCAGGTTTCTACTCTCGACTACACATCATTTTTACTTTTCTGTGGCACAAAGCAGAAAGTGTGAGCGGAGCTCTCCCATGCAGCCTTGAAGCGTGGTGGGTTTTACTTTGTGGATATGCTGGTTGCTTTCTCCCTGGCCATCCGGGTTTTGGTGCTCGGATGGGCATTTTCTAAAAAAGAAACTCTCTCCTAAAATAAACAAACAAACAAATAAATAACTGACAGTATGGCTTGGTAATGACACTTGAGATTTTGTGTGAAAATCAGAATTTTGAAAAACATGTGTTGACCAGCATGAGCTTGTCAGTTTCACAGAATTTGGAGACTGTCTGATGAGATCAGTGACAGTATTACTAAATGTGACGTTTTAATATTGAGGGAAACATGCCCTATCTGGAAGATCTACAAGATTCAGGGAATCCAAACATCCAAGGATGAGCCTAGCGGAGTGCAAGCTCAGCCTATAGATCCTAATGAGGAGTGTGAAGAATTCTGATTTCAGATTCTAAGGTGCAGTTAGCCTTTAAGGAATTACCTCCTGTCTGGCTTCAGAATAGTTTCAAAGGACAGCCACAGTGTTCAGAAAAGGTACTGAAGCAGCTCTTGCTTCTGTGTTTAATTACAGCAGTCTATCACAAAGTGCTGAACACAGAAGCAGATCTGAGGATGACTTCGAACACATTAAAGCCACACGTTAAAAACATTACCAAAAGTGTGCTGCCTCTTTTACTGTGTGAATCAATTGTTTTGTTTGAAAAGATGACTACTTTTCATAAAAAATGATCCATGTTAATATGTGATAGGTTCATTTTTGAGTGAATGGACATCGTGGGAAATTCTCAGTTTTTATTCCTAATAAAGGAAACTTTGATATAAATTACCTACATAACCAAAACCTCTGATATGTTTAGAGAGTAGGAATGTTCCTGAGACAAGAAGGTTTTGAGAACTTTGGTGTAGAGGCTGTGTGTTCCTGAGGGCATGGGTGACAGTAGGTCTGTCCTGGGTCCATGTGGCAGATGAACTGTACAAACAAGACAAAAGGTAGAGAAAAACAGGGGGCTGTGATAAAGCTGAATGGTGATGAGTAAGGTGGCCTTCAGGTATACTGAGAATGGGCCGTGTGTGAAACTGGCTTCCAGGACAGAGAGGATGACTTCCCCTGCCAGGCTGGGTACTGATCACTATTTGGGGCGGGGCGTGGTGGGCCTCACCTCATCGATTGATGCAGGCTTTCCACGTCTGCATACTCGCCCCAGGGGTGGGACTGTGGGGACTACCAGCACAGGTTCTTCTCTATCGCTCCAGAGACACAGGAAGGATAGGCCAGGTGACTTCTACGCTCCCCTGGAAAAACGTACTGTACCTAAGCGATTAAAAGTGCATTTGGTAGGTGGTGAGAAGGCAGGTCAAGTTTCCTACCTCTTGTTTATTTGAAAGCATTAGAGGGCTTTTATTTGAGCTCTCCAAACACTTTTCACCATTTCCCTTTTTATAGGAAACAGATGAGACCTGAAAAGGCCATTGTCCACCTTCCTACGCTGCCTTTTGAGCACTCTGATGTGGAGTTAGCTTGTTCTGTAAGGTCAAGGTGAAGTCTGGAGGACTCAGAGGACAGAGGGACCGGCAGACCGAGGGCAGGGAGCACTTTAATTTTTAGGGTGCTGGAGGTTGAATTCAGGGGCTTGCGCACGTTCGGCAAGTACTGCCTCGTTGTCTTAAATACTTCCTGCATGTCCTGCAAAGTTATAGCTGGTCCAGGAACTGGAAGAAGGGGAAGGTAGAGAGACTTCGAATTGGGTTGTTTGAGATTCTGAAGAGTCCTGCGTTTCTGAGTGAAGACAGCTGGCTGGAGTCCTGTTCTGGTCTCACTGTAGTCTAGTGATCCTGAGTAAAAGTCCTGATGGTTTATGAGGTGGAGCTGAGGTACCCTTGAGTGGGTACCCTTGAGTGGGGTGTAACAGCAACAGCTTGCTGTTCCCAGAGACCTTCCTCCAGAAGCAAGATTTGCCCTGAGCCGAGGGATCATGCTGGAGCTACAACACAGAGGTAGAAAAAAAAACGCAGAGGAGGCTCAGAAGAAGCCAGAAAAGAGAGGGTGGATCAGGCACACAGGCGTCCTCAGGGCTAGACAAGAAGCAGGCATTCTACTGTGGTCAGTAATTACTAGCCTTCTATGCTCCTGAGCAAAGCAGAAACCACGGAGGTATCATCTGGGACAGAGTCTGGACAGGAAGGTAGAAGGCAAAAGACACTGGGGCAGGTGGGCAGCCTGTGAGAACACCAGGAAAAGATGAAGAGTGGGAGCTAATAGTTCAGAGAAGACTCAGGGAGTAGGGACTGTGGGGATGGTACCCACAGAGATCAGGCAGCAAATCCCAGGGCTTTGGGGTCATTGTAGTCCTTGTGTGGGAGGGAGGAGTCGCAATGGAGGGGATGCCCCAAAGACTGTGCCAAAATCATACCAAAGAATGGCTCGATTCTGTGCCCGGGTGGCTGAGCATAGCAGGAGAGCATGACACCAGAGGCCTGTGGTTCGAACCTAGGTGGTGATGACATATAAGAGACTCCTGTTTCCTCATCTAGGGATAATGACCCAGGACAGAAGCATTAATTAATAATTGTACAGGATTCCTGGCCAGAGACGAGAGAGCATTTGGAAAAGGCTTCCAGTCCTCTGTGTAAGATAAGCAGACATGAAGGGCTCCATTCAGACACAGCTTTGCAAGGCCTGGACTCAATTACATGGAGATATAAATAGTAATAGTCACAGAAGCCTGACATGACCAAGCAGAAGATGAGAGATTTTGGTTTTCCAAGACAGGGGTTTCTCTGTGTAGTCCTGACTGTCCTGGAACTCACTCTGGTCTTGAACTCAGGGATCCATCTGCCTCTGCCTCCTAAGTGCTGGGATTAAAGGTGTGTACATACCACCATCTCTTAGCTGATAATTTTCAGTAAGAGATATGTAGCAAGAACCATCCAATTCCTCAGTGCTTTCCAATCCAGTGAATGGATTAGCATACAGATGTCTTCTAGAACTTCTAGTACAAGATAACATGGGTCTGACCCTGTTGGGTGGGTCATTATAATCTATATTTTTTTATTTTACTTTGTTAATTCAATGTACGCATTTGTTAAAACTTTGTTAAAAAAAAAAGACCTGAAAATCAAGGTAATTAGATTTCAGACATTATCAATCCAGTTTAATTTCATTCTTTCTCATAAGATAATGTAATAATTGATTCGAAAAGCAAAATTGAGGACTCTGAAGACAGTTTAATGGGTCTTGTGGGCTGTGTGGCTGTGGCAGGCATAATTTGAGTGACTGAGAAAGATACTTTCTGTTCTTTCACAGTGCAGCAATGGAACCTAGTACCTCATGCATGACAAACAAGCACTCTAGCCTTGAGCCACTCCCCCAGGCTGGGAAAATTGGTTCAAATGGGAATTTTTCCTATATTGACACACATTTAATATACACAATGTTAGTATGTCTATAGAGAAAGCATGTTCTTTGTGCCATTAAGAAGTTTCTAGGTGTTTTGATTGAGATGGGTTTAAATGATCATAATTAATTATGTCTTGATATAACAAAATACAATAAATGTAAGAATAGGTGTGTGTAATAAAATCTGTCAGTCAGTCACTTTGTAGTGATATGCATCAGAGGATCAGGAGAGAGAGTGAAGTGCTATGAAAAGTGAAAATTGGTAGCATGTTCAGACTAGAGGGCTGCTCCTCCCTCAACCGAGGGAAGGTTTTATCGGGTACATAGGGATCTGCAAGTACACTCTATATGCCACGGGAGGGATTGGCCAGCAGAGAACTCACTGTAATAAACACTATTCTCCACCCCAGAGGAGGAGAATTTCTCTAGAGCAGAAGGAAAGATGCAATCTTGCTAGGAGAAGGAGGACGGACTCTGCCTGATATTCCCAGGCCTGGACCAGTCCTTTGTCAGCAGCATTTATTGCCTTTAAGCCATTACACAGCGTCCTTTCTGCTGCTGTTGTTCTCTTTCCTTTCCATTGCAAGCCCATAAAGAGCAGAGATGTTTGTTGTTGCTGATTTTGATCCCTGATAGAAAAGGCAGGTGCCTTGCTCAGGGGTAGATACTTAATATTTCTGAGTCAACAGAGTCATATAGAATAAGTAGATGGAGTAATGAAGGCAAACTAGAACACAATATTTACACAAGATGAAAGCTGCAAAATTTGAAACAAAAACATAAAGTAGCCACTTGTAGAGGGGAAATCATCAATTTGTCCATTGAATTATACGAAAGTGGTCTTGTGGTTTGGTAGAAAAAGTAAAGAAATAAATCAAAATACAAAAATCGTTGAATCCTGAAATTAGATCAAGGGGCATAGACCTCTGTAGATAAAGTTCAGCCAAATAATTAAATGTGACTTCTTAATAAACAGTTCTATGATTTGGCTTAATGGCAAAGAATATGTCTGAAACTGGAACACCCTCCCTTAACTTGTGCTCAAGATGGAAATGGTTTCTGCACTGTCAAGGATATCAGTGACAATACCTGACGTTCTCTCTTGAGCCTGATGTCACATGACAATCATGTGATAAAGTGAGCATGTGCAGAAGACATCGTTGGGATAGCTCACGTTAAACCATAGCTCATTCAACGACATCTCAGTAAGCCAAGCAGAAGTCAGGAACGTTTTAGGAACTGGAAAGCTGAGATGATCCCCAGTTGTTCCTGTGTTGAAGTTCAGCCTGCAGTGCAGTGGTGAGGGGGTAGCAGGATGCTTATGAAGGGAGTGGGCCTAATGGGAGACACTGGGTGTTATGAAGTGTAAACTGCAGTGACTCGTGGAACCATGGCAGGCCCATGCCAAGGTATGGCCCGAGGAACTATGCCATGTAACAGATCTGGAATACGGGAGTTTATTGGGGAAAGGGAGAGGAGAAAGGGCCTGGAGAAGGGGGAGAGGCTGAGGGGTAGACATGTAGGCAGGCCAACAGGGACAGAAAGGAAGAGAGAGAGAAGCTGGGAACAGAGAGGGAGGGACACACACACGCACACACACAGAGCTGAGGTGGGAGTCCTTTATTGGGCTGAACATACTTGATGCACCTGGTGGCAGTAGGTGAGGCTATAAGCAATTGCTGGGCCCCTCAGGGCAAGCCAGCAGACTCACCTGCGCATGAAGGTTGGATCCTGTGGGCTTGGTACCGTTCTTAGGAGTTGACTGATTCTGTTCTCCTAGGATAAACACGGGTGAATGATTCCAATGTTATAAAACGAGCGAGTGTGGCCTCCTCAGCCTCTGGCTTCCTATCTTGCTGTGTGATCTATTTGACTTACAATCCTGCCTCTATGATATCATCTGCCAGGAGGCCCTCGCCACAGCTAGCAGATGCCTACACCATGACCTGAAATCTCTAGAACCAACCACAGGATAAATAAACCTCTTCTTAAAATAAAGTACCCAGCTCCAGGTATTCTGTTATAGCAACACCAAATGGTTAAGACAGCTGGGCCGGAGGCAAAAAGCTGAGCCTGCGTTGGAGGTGCTGATGACAGAAAAAAGAAGGGCTTCCAGCACAGAGATCTTCTAGGCACTCAGGAAAAGGGATATGTGAAGAAGGAATGGTCTTCAGAATGCCTTTCAGAATGAAAACTGAGGCTGAAAGGAAGGGGTAGGCAACCGGGGCCCACACAGCATCCAGACTGGTGCCATGATAAGAGCAGAAGAGATGTATGCGGCGATGTGCTTGAGCCTGAACTCCGTAGGTCCTGGGGAATGCTTGAGCCTAGGGCAGGGCTCTGATTTCTGCCTGGAGGAAGAGCTAAGTTGAGAAAAATAGACTACAAAGTGGAGTCTTTAAAGCTCTGTGCTTTGGCTCAAGCTCCATCAGAGCTAAAGCCAAGTGTTGGAAAGTTTCTGCAAGCTGAGGAAAGCAGGGCATCAAGGCCTGCTCTGCGAGGCCAGGGAGCATCCCTCAGCTGTGGATGTGAATGTGTGTACTCAGTTCCCCCAACAGGGAAAATGAGTCATGGTCTAGGGGTGCCATCAGAGGAAAGCTGGTGCCTCACACTGTAGCATCACAGTCACAGGGTGGAATAGACTTGGGAAGGGGGAACCCAGCTGATGAGCCAGTACTGCTTGCCCTGTGGGCCCTGCCATCTCTTTGGCCCCTTCTTTTACAGCAGGTTGCTGTTGTTTTCCTGGCTGCCGATGTGTTGTTAGCTGTGTCTGCCTTGGTTATGGCCCATGCGGCATCTCTGTGTCCACAGCTGAGCCTGATCCCCCCCTTGGTTCTCTCTTCATTGCCTCTCTTCAGTGTTGTCCATCATTCCACGTTACTCTTGGTGAAGCATTATTTGAAGCCCATGAAATATATGTAGGTCTCCTACATGATTATCAGCTGAATACGATCAATGTGTTTTAGGGTGTTTTACGTATAAGATGTTCCAATAGGATGGAGAGAATAAGTCTCCATCAAGGTAAGGAGCAACTCTAGAAACGAATGCCTGAGAAACAGCTTTCTTTGTTACAATTCTATGTTTGTTAAAAAATGAGCCAAATCCTGTATTTTTCTAGTCTGGGTTTGGTCATTCATTCTGTTTATTCAGCCAAAGTTTGGTCCCCGCACAGAACTAAATAAAACCTTGGCACATTACACTGATTATCACTGAGGGAGACTGAGTGGCGAGAGACTCTGTCTCTTGAAAAATAGGGCCATTTCGCAGAAAATGAGAGCAATAAAACTCCCCTGAGGATTGTCTCCCATACATCCATGCTCTAATTAGAGAGCCGGAATTTAACCCGGAGAAGAAAAGAAATGAAACTAGGAAAATAATGTGTGCATTTTAAGATCATGTTAATGGAACAGAGAGGAAAT
Organism: Meriones unguiculatus; assembly: GCF_030254825.1. Taxonomy (NCBI): domain Eukaryota; kingdom Metazoa; phylum Chordata; class Mammalia; order Rodentia; family Muridae; genus Meriones; species Meriones unguiculatus. The sequence goes on from NC_083367.1 coordinate 57,590,531, forward strand.
ACCCAGCCATGGAAGAGAAGGTGTTCCAAACCCCGGGTATGGAATTACAGTAAGGAAGCCAACATCTATCATGTGAGGGGGCTGTTCTTCCCCGTGATGCATCACATGTGAGGCCGTGACCTTCCTCGTGGACCCATCCCATCAGACACGTGTGGTCTGCGAATGCTCTAGGGGCCTTCATATGCGGCCTCTGTAACTGCTCTGGCAGGATCTCTGAGGACGATTCCTTTCTCCTTTTTGCATTAATGATGCTGTCCCTGCTGACTCAACTGTGAGTGCACAGGTCAGAAGCAATGAGGGAGGAAAGCCATCAACAGACTCATTTGTGCCTTCCTCACCAGTGTGACAGGAAGTGATTTTAGGAAGGTGTGAGAGCAGGAATGTGCTGTAACTGCTCACAAGCCAATCAGGGAGCAGAGAGAGGAGTGCTGGAGCTCTGCTCCACTCCTTCGTTTCTTTGAACGTGGTCATAGTGGAACTTGTTATGTAGAACAGGCTGGCCTCAAACTCACAGAAACCCCTGTACCTCTGCCTCCTGAGTGCTAGGATTAAAGATGTATGCCATCATGCTCACCCATGCTTTCACTTTTTTGTTTCTCTGGAGCTCTAGCCCATGGAATAATACCACCTCTTTTCAGGTAAGGGTGGGCCTTCTGTTGCCAGTTACTATGCTCAAAGATGGCATAGGGTTGTGTTTTCACTGGGCTTCTAAGTCTATCAAGTTGACAATGAAGACTAGTCATCACAAAATCTATTTTTTTGCTGGAGAAGATGGATGCCCAGTCCACTGGAAACAGTGGCCCACAGGTTGATAGGAGCTGTGCATTTCGCTCCTTGAGGCTTGCGATCCAGCCTTTCTAGGAAGTCTCTGTCACAGAAGAGAATTCCTGTCCCCTGTAGGTTCCCACCCCCCAACCTCATCACAGGTCCCAGGATCAGAAGCAACCTAGGTAGGTAGCCTTATAACAGCCATAAACACTAACAGGTACAAGATCACCAAGTACCAAATGGAGAACCACATAGACCAACTAGCCAGGAATTCGTAATAGCAATTAAAGTGAGGAAAGGGTGCCACGTGCCACCTTATACTTCACCCACACAACCACACCACCAAGAATGTTCTCACTGCTTTGGGTTTTTGGAGGAGAACTGATGTCACCAGCTGCTAAAGCAACATACGCAGAAGCATGCCTGGCCTCAGGGAGCTGAAGGCCAGGCTGATGAGCTAGCTATGGTCTTCCTGCTTCTTCCTGACAGGCACCTGATGGAAGTCCCTCCAGCCTCTTTAGGAGAAAACTTATGTGTTGAGTTGTGTCAAAATGCATCTTGAAGCACTCCGAAGCAGCATACAGTAGGGCGATCAAACAGCAACAACAGCAAAAACCCCAAACCAAACCAGAAAAGCTTTCCCCAGCAGACTTCAGTTTGTGGAATTGGTAGATCCATTCTCTACCATAAAACTGCCCCCAAGGCACCAGATGAAAAAGTTAAATCTCATCACCAGTGGGGCAGACATGTGAGGGCTCTGCCTTACTCAATGAGTTGAATAAAGTACATCAAGGATCAAAGGTTCGAAATCTTCCAGATGTGTCCCCAGATGTCCAGCAGCATCCTTCTGGTTGTGCCCGGCTCCAGCTGACCTCAGAAGCTATTGCTCTGAGATCATCTATTGCATGATGCCAATGCTATGCTCTAGGCTTTGAGGAGAAAGCATAGAAAGATACAAAACCTGGGACACCCAGCATTGAAGAATTCTGCTTTAATCGACCCAGGTCAGAATGGAAGCAAAGCACACATTATGAAGATCTGTGCCCAGCCCCAGCTTTTACTCTTGGAGTTTACATTCACGCCCAAAGAGCCCTTGTTAGAGAGATGAACATGGAAAATCCTGATTCATTTCAGCTCAGTTTTTGTGTGCATCTTTCTTGTGGATGCCGTGTGTGCTTTTACACCTAGGTTTCATTCCTGAGTGTTGAGCTGTGCTTTAAAGCCTAGGCTGGAGGGAAGAATCCAGGGTGTGTAGCCTTATGATTAATTCAAATATCCTCGGCCAGCAAACGCCTTTGAAGATGATTGTCCTTGAGGTAAGTAATTCAGGAGTGAGAATCCACAGGGACTGAGAAAAGGCCCGCCAGGAGCACTGCCATCAAAGCGTATCAGATTGGAAGTCTGCTTTCCTGGTGACACCCTGCTGTCTACTCTCCGTGGGACCCCTGGAAGAGGCATACCAGAATCTACACGGACAAGCCATCTTGTGTTTGCTAACTGTGTCCAGATGTGACCTCTTCTAGGACAGCTGTCCGCTGTCTCAGGCCTGTCCCTTGGCATCCACAGCTCTCTTTCTCATTCACAGAGGGCTAGACTCTGTGAACACTTCCTGGCCAGGAGCATGCCAGCGTCCACCCTTCGCTCATCTTGAACACAAGAACAATAGACCTGCGCTCTTCCCAGATCCTTTACACTTTCAGCCTTTCAAGAACAAATGATGCTGGGTGTTAGTGGCATACACCTTTAATCTCAACAGAGGCAGGTGGATCTCTCTCAGTCTGAGGCCAGCCTAGTCTAAAGAGTGAGTTCTGGGACAACTAGGGCTATGTATAGACGCGCTGTATCCAAAAACCAAACCAAACAAACAAACAAAAAGAACAAGAAGAATAACAGAGATATGAGATCTCTTGGCCAAATTGATGCAGTTAGGATGAGAGAGTACGGACCAAAACTCAGTGTAGGCTGAGCCCATGGCATGGGAGGGTTTCAACATTTTCAAAGCCCGAGGACTGTGTCTTCAGATCTGACTGTAAGCAAAAGTGCTTTCTCTGGGCCCAGGAAGCAAAAAGCACACTGTCAAGTGGAGCAGGTCCTAGGCATGTCTAATGTGGTGCTCTAGAGAATGCAATTTGAACCCTGGACTCTCCTAAAGCTGACAGGGTTTTTTTTTTGTTTGTTTGTTTTTTGTTTTTGTTTTTTAATGACAGGGATGTGCTGTTTCCTGCTCATAGCAACTAGTAGCTTAGGCTGATCCCATGGAATCCAGGCTCTGGGAAGCCCAGGACATAGTCAGGAACTCCATGGGGTTCTTGCACTGTTTTAAACTTTCCAGAGATGAGTGAGTGTGCTTTGCCTATCCGGTTTACCATTGCCTATCCAATGACCATTTACATACCATGGTCATTGGACGTATGACCATATTTTCCAATGCACACTAGTTTCTAGGAGCAGGAAAATGGCTTTGCCACCTCGGTGCACAATTAGGAATATAAAACAACACCATAGCATCAGTATTGAATGTCCCTCAAAGATCCATGTGTTAGAGTCTTGCTCACTATAATAACAACAGCAACAAAAATAATGCCCCGTTTTCAAAGCTAGTAAGAGTCATCTTAGGGCCCATTCATTACAGATAAACAGAAACACTGGACTCAAGCAACCTCCCAAACTATGCCAGCCTAGTCACCACCCCCAACCCAAACTAATAAATCAGAGTTAAAACAAAACAAAACAAAAAACAAACAGCCAAGCTTCCCTCTAATGCCTGCATGCACCTGATAAACTTTAAAGTAAACAGGATGCAAACTGCAGGGATGAACCCACACACAGGGTCATTGTTAAGGAACAGACAAACACTAGGGGGAGAGGGAAAGATAAGACCCAGATAACACATAAGATCGTATCCTCCTGATGACTCAGTCAATGAAGAAAGGGAAAAAAGAATCCCCATTAGGGCTATAAAAACTGCATTCTGTGTTCAGTCAGTGTGCCCCTCACTCTAAGCTGAAATGTTGCATTGCAAAGCCATGAAACGAACTGCCTCCCTCTGCCCACTGTGAGTCTCCAGGGCTTTTATTATGTGTTAAGAGTCCACATTTCTCACAGTCTCCAGCCACTGGCACTACTGAACATAACAGATCCTTCGAGAGGTGGAACCTAGTAGGAGAAATTGCTGTACCATCTGCTCTGGGGGTGGGGGGGTAATGAATGCAGGAGCATGAGGCGGCATCACACTGAATTTCCAGTCAGGGATCAGAGAGAGAGATGGATTCTGGTGCTCCCTTTCAATTCTGCCTATGGTGCCATCCTCATTATTGAACCTAGTCTAGAAGTTTCCTCACAGGCATGATAGGAATTTTGTCTCCTACATTTTCAATCTTGCCAAATTGACAACATCACACCACTCATGAGTTCGTGAGGGAGGTGACCTTCAAGATACTAGGACTCATCTCTTCCTTTGTGTCTTCTGGCTGCTGTGACATGAGTAGTTTCCTCTGCCCCATGCTCTTGCTAGGCTGTGGCATCTCTCTGCCTCCCAAAACATTGGAGCCGACTAACTGTGGACTGAAACCTCCCACACAGAGCCAAAGTTGCTTTTTCCTCATTGAGTCTCTTACTGCAAGTATTTTTCTGTAGTGCTATAAAGTTGATGGACACATGTTCATGGACCCCTGCTCTAGTTCCTGACACTTTATTTTTTGCCTTGGTATCTGATCTGTCAAGTGGGAGTAACCTCGGTGGTTGTTCTGAGCATAGAAAAGAGTTCCTTTCCAATTGCTGAAGAGTGTAGGATCACTCAGTACATTGTGGGTGTCCAGAGAAGGCTTGGGTGCCTGATATTGCAGAGCCCAACAGAGGCCTACTCACTTATCCCCTGCTTGTTCTGCATGCCGTCTGGGGTGATCATGAGTTCTATGGTTTCCTTGGCTCTCATTCTGGGACCAGGACAGGTAAAGCAGATCACTATAGGAGGGCACAAATACAGAAGGGTCTCACCCCTGCATGTGATATTCTGCACAGCTGTTGCTGACATTCCAAGCCCAGACCTTGCCATGTGGGGACTCCCATAACAAAGAGCCAGAAAGCCAACGCTTCATGAGCTGCAAAGAAGCTACAATGGATATCAGTGGGCAGCTTTAACTACTGCCATGGCTCACCAAAACTACTTACTGTTTTTGTCCCAGAGAACATCTGGTCAACCAAGCCTGTCCTGGAGGGAAGAAGGGACTCCTATGCATTCAACATAGGTGCTACAAACAGTAGCTAGGCTTCAAACTGTGAAGGAAAATGAAGCTTGCTTCTTATTTCTTTCACCCTGATTTCTGAGCCTTCAACTCTGCTTTTGCAGGCAGCAGCTCTATAGAGGCTTGGATAGATCAAATGCAGTGAGCAGAAATGCCGAGCAAGCGTGGCTTTGCACAGCCAATCTTAGGGCTGTGCACAGTGGCTGTTTTGGAAAGCCCCAACTACTGTGCATATTATTTATTGATCAAAGCTGCTCTCCTTTCTTCTGCCCCAGATGGGAACACAAAGACTTCATTATGTAGTCAGTCGCATGGTCTCCTGGCAGTGGCTTGTGTGCTGACAGTTGATTTTATGCTGGTGAAAACAAGATCAAGAAAGAGCTCCGAGTTGCAAATTCACAACAGAGGCTGTCTCAGAAGCAGGCATCACCTGTCATATAGTGTGTGGATAGCTAAGCTTGTGGAAGATGGGATGTGTTTGGTTATAATTCCACTAATCAGTGTGATCAAGGCCGCATGTCATTCTTGTCCAGGTAATTTGTCACAGAAAGCCCAATTGCTTTTCTTCCATAAATCAAGTTTGTGCTTTGGAAAGGGTGCAGTCTTCTCTAGAACTAACTAAGGTGACGTACGGGGAAAGGGTGACTAGGAGGAGAGAGCTTTCCGAGATAGTGCCAGGGTGGCTTGAAATGTGGAGCAGGGAGGCAAGACGACTGTTGGGATGATGTCAGAAAAGTAGAAGGAGAGAAGGCAGCAGCGAAGCCATCTAGCCATCTTCTGCACGCCACAGAAGACCCAGCCAATCTCAGACAGCTGGTTCCTTCTTCCTCCACATGTCTGTCTAATCTACATGACAGCCTAGCCAGTACCCTGAATCCCCATCTCTTCCTTCCCTTTGCTGGTGCCTTCTTTGGACGGTTGCCCAGTCAGTAGCAACACATGAGATTCATTAGTGCTGGGAAAACATGCGTCGATGGTGAGTGGGTTGGTGGGTGTGTGGAGGGAGGGAAAGAGGGAGAGGGAGAAGGGAGGCTGTACAGTGAATGGCTCTAAGGTGGTTTGCTGGTTCAAGGCAGCGAGGACAGCACAGGAAGGACAAGCAGCTCTGTGAAACTACCCTGACCCTAGTTCCCAGTTAAGTCCTAGTTCCCAGCACACTCGGCATGTGGCCCTGAGGGGCCTGGACCTTCCCTGGTGTTCCCAACTGAACAGTGAATAAAGGCAGGCTGTGGGGAAGGATTCAAGACACTAACAGCAGAGGAATGCTTAGAAGAGTGTCTGCCTGGCATCTGTGATCATGGTCACTGTCATTGACTACATGGTAAGCCCTCCCAGCCCCTTGGCTTCTAGGGCAGGAGAAAACTCCTGTGTGCTTCAGGGATCACAGAGGACATGGACACGGGGCTAGGAAGCCAGAGACGTAGCCAACATTTTTCATAGTTTCAAAGAACTTCCTCACCTTTGACCCCAGCATGTGAAGGCTGGCAGGAAACCTGGTGGAGCACTGTGGTCTTGGCTGAGGGTGAGTGAATTTTTTAAGAAATGCTCTAGCTGCTTTCCCTTCTGGGATGACTTTGGCTCACGGGTACACATGTCCAAAGTCCTCGGACTGCAAAGCCAACACTGCCCCACACAGCTGCCTCTGTGTTCATTCATTTATCCACTCAGAAAATAATTGCTTAAGCACCTACTGTTTGCAAAGGTATGGTTCTGGTTCATCTTCTTGCTTTCCTCCCGAGAAAGCCTTCTCTAAAACGATCGGCTTTCTCTTCTGCATTCAGATTTGGATTTGGCGAATATAAGATGGGATGCTTCCAGAACAGTGCTGGAGGCAGCCGTGGGTGTTTAACATAGCTCTTCCCCTTCCTTCTCTTTTTCTCTCTCTCAGACCTAACTCCCATGTATTTCCTTAATTCCAGACCTGGTGAGCTTTCCTGTGGAAGGTTCCAGAAGCCAAACTTGAACATTCCATTGAGATCAAGCGGGCAGCCTGGCTGTGGTCAGAAAGAGTGGCTGCCCTCTTGGGTAAAGGGAGGATTGGAGGCAATAGGGCCATGACAAACTGCTGTAGCACACAGCTCTTCTACCAGGCATCACCGAGGGCTGGGACAGACCACTTGGGTTTGATATGAACTGATCTGAACCAGGGGCATAATTAACCCTCAACATGGGAGGTCTCCCTACTTTATGGCCTTTATTTCTTAGGCTGTGCCCTGAAATAAAGTACTTTCTGTCTCTAGAGCAGAATTGAAGGATCAGAGGTACCCAAGCCAGCAGAAGAGCTCGTTTACACATGGCACAGGGGCAGGGGCAGCCTGGAAATGGCTCCAAGGGCCTGGAGGTGGGGAAACCCTACCGTACTTGGAAATGAAAAGGAACCATGAAATTGCCACAAGCCATCAGATCCGTGCCAGGAAATCCACAGTAAGTAGCGGCAGTCTCCTCCATCAGCCCACAGCCAGCTGTGCTTGCCCTACTCTTCACACCACACATGCTCCCATCCTTGTCATCTGGGATCCTACAAAGCATGGTCTCTGAAATACCTGCAGATCACTGGTCTGTGCCCAGGAAGGTTGGAAGAGGGTGGCCTTTTTCATGGACCCACCTGTACTGTGGAGATCCCTATCTTGAACCTGTCATTGGCCGACCCTGCTGGGATTCTGCTCCACTGTCTCTTGGGCCCGTCATCTGTGTGCTCATTCACCATCTCAGACAGGACCACAGAACCCTGCCTTCTCTGTCCCTCCTTGCTAGCTCTTTCTAACTCATGTAGAGAAGTGCTATGATTTCTTACACATAGATGATGAGCTCATTGAGGCCTTATTTCATCTGCCATCAATAGTCTGAGGGCGATGGTGACCTCTCCCTCCTTAGGACATCTCTCATTCACTCTGGATCCTGGTTGTCATATTTCTTGTTGGGTGGCTGCATCTCCATCTCCTCTTCTGGTTCCTCCCCCTAGCCCTCAGCAGGCCACCTGTGGGCTTTGTTCTAGATCAGAACTCCTCTCTACCTTTCTCCTCCAGGTTAGTGGTTTTGAGCTCATCTCTGGGCTGCCCCTCAACCTAAGCTCCAGCCCCACCTCTCTCTTCCCAGACCCACAGGAATGTTTGCCGGGCACTGTGCCGAGATGCCTATGGACCCTTCTAAATCACCAGGTCCCTGTAACAGAACCCCTTCTCTGCAGAACCAGCTCCTCCTCACTCTTCCCTCTTCAGATGAAGCCTACTCTTTGTCCCAGGTATGCCAGCTATATCTCCCACGACTCTAAAACCCATGTTTTTCACCTCCACATCTGGTTCATCAGCAGTTGTGGCTCTAACTCCAGAAGATGCTTAGAACAGCATCATGAGTAGTCTCTCTGTGTTTATTGATTTCCCTAGCCACAAAATCCTAATTGTATAGATACAGAAGAGACTAGCAGACCCAGAAATGGCTGGAGTCTGTGCTCACTGTGCTACAATGTCACACGAATGGGCCAAACCCAAGACCTCACTGGTCCTGGCCTCCTCATTGCCTGGGACAGACAGTAAGGCAAATGGAAGAACTATTGCCACATAAAATCTCAAGCTGCTGTGTGAGCAGGGATGAGAAGCAAGAGGCCATTTCCTTGTAGTGACCCTGTCCTCATCTTCCACTCCCCTTCCTGGACTATGTGATTCTGCTGGGCCCAGCCCCCCAGCTATCCAAATGAAAGGCTGTATTTTCAAGAGAGTTTCCTTCCTATGTTCCAGTCCAGGATGCATTTTATAGTTCTAGAGAAGCATCCAGAAAAGATACTGGCAGGCCAAGGCAATGACAGGGGATACTATGGGTCCTTCTCTGGGACTCATGTCTGGGTCTATAAGAACATAAATCACTGAAGGCCTTGCTATCACTCTGCCCTCACTGATCTACACAAACGGCAAGAGCAGATTGTAGCTGTGGAGCACAAAGGAGCCAGGACTCACCCAGGTCATACCTTCCCTGCATGGTCACCTCAAGATGTTCTAGAATTCCCAGGCAAAGTTTGAAGGAGTCTGTGTCTAACTTGCCTCAAAGGTGCATGCCCTGGGCCTTGCCTCTAGGGAGGGTCCCACTTACCCCTCCTCAATTCTCTGACAAGGATCTATTATTTCCAACTCTGGGCACCTGATGTCTACCCCTAGGCCTAGCTTCAGGCTTCTTCTGAAGTTAGTGAGTGGAAGGCAAGATTTCAGATCCCACAGTGGTGGGTAAATGAGTCTTTTTGAGCCAGTTCACTCAGAGCCTTGCCTGGGGGTCTCAGCACAGAGAGGCCCTATTAGAGAGAAGTGAGATCCACGATCCAGGCTGCATTCAAGGGACCCAGAGCATGCATCACATACCATTGTCACCCTTGGGGCCTGAGTTTGCTGTTTCTGAAAGACTCAAAACCTTCTCCATGTCACTACACTACCTATCAAATGTGTTCCCAACTCCCTATGACGCACAGTAGGGCCGCTCCATCCAAAGTTCAACTGTCCGCAGAAAGGAAAAAACGCAGCTAGAGAGCCGTGTCTCATGATTGGTGTCATCACATTCTCTATAATTGATGGCGGTTGTTTATGTGGACATAGAACCGGTAGCCTGACAGCCACCCTCTCCAGGCATGTGTTTAAATGGCTTTTCTTCACTCCAGTAAGAAACTCACAGGAACACTCTCCTGGCAGACAGGCACACACAGGGGAGGTAGAAGGCATCTGCTGAGCTGCTCCGGAAGCAACTGCTTTCACAGCTGCTGGCAGATGTACGAGGTGATGCAACACCTCAGGAGGACAGGCGGTGTGGTGTACCGTAGTCACTGATACACACCTCGCAGCAGCCCCAGGCCTTTAATGTGACAACCGTGCATCTGTAGAATGACACGTACACAGGAGCACTCACGATGGCATCGCTCGTGAGCACAGGAGATTGAGGATGACTCAGACGGAGCCCTTCCACGTCTGTTTGGAGAACAGGAAGCTGTCAGAAGAGAATTAAGGGAGATTGTCTGCAAACATCTAGGGGGAAAGCCCCGGGGCTCAAAGGGAAGAAAAAAAGGGCAGAGCTACATAGAAAGGGAGGGATAGTCACATCTGCTTTTATGTGAAGACATAGGAAGACAGGCATTGAGGACCAAGAGTGATGAAGGAGGTGGGGGAGTCGCACAGATCGGGGCGGGGGTCCTTGGGAGTGAGGCTTCTCACTGCATGTATCTTTCAACTTCCTAGTAGAATTTGAACACTGTGAAGTATCACCTAGCTCAGCAGAAAGCTAAAGGTTAAGCAGCCCCTAAGGTCATTGCCGTGTGTCCTCCGCTGAGGATCCCTGAGGGCTTGCTCCCGCGCTGGCTCGGCCAGAAGTTTCCAGTCTGAGGGTGCTGTGGCCCCAGCCTCCAATGCCGTGCCTGCACAGCACCTACAGCGTCTGTCTCCTGCGGCTTCCATAACAGTCATTAACCTGCTTCTTTCCCCTCAGTGACACCGTGCTCCAGGGGAAGGCTTCCAGGTGACTCACTGAGTAACTCAAGTCACATCTGTTGAAAGAATGAATAATTTAGGGGATCCTGAGAAGGCCAGGCCTCCATTAGGATGCTTGGCAGCTAGGTTAGTGACTGAGATTGTCTAGGAGGAACTGAGACCTACAGGAGCAAAGGCCGTCTCTGCATTGATTAAAACGTGTCGTGTTCACCCAGGCATCCTCCACTGTGACGTCTATCCTGTGTTGGTCCCAGGGAACAGCAATCCTGGTGTCCTGATGTAGGGTCAGTGACCTCCTACATTGTGCTTCCCCATCTTGTCCACAGAAGGCCATGTAGATGGAGGATTTCATTGACTTAAATGGTGTCTGTAATGGTGGCAATAATCATGGAGCTTTAATTAATGCCTTTTCATTCTCAGTGTCAGAGATACTGGGTGAAATAAGCACATGAGCGGAGCTGAGACACAGGTAAGGATCTTCACCCCAGACAGATGAGGACTGGGAGGCTCTGCGGTTAACTGGGGCTCCTGGGGCTGAGGTTTATGATCTTCAGGGACATCACTCAGCGTTCCAACAGCGCTGCTCATGCTGGACCTCAAAAGCAGGAAGCAGACAGGTGGCGGGCATCGAGTCCCATTTCAGCTTCCATCCACTCGAACTGAACCCTTAAGGAATTGGGCTACAGCCCCATAAACTCACAATCTCTTCTACATAAAGTGGAAGGAAGGATGAACATAGCTTCTTTACTCTCAGTGACTCGATGGACACTAGTCATTTGAGATCCAGGGGGAATTTAAGGTGGCAGCAGGGACCTTCACCCCAGTGCCCATCTTTAAACTTGCCACACTTCCCAAGATATAATCCAGTTCCTGCTCACCCAAGCCTGTGACTGAGCCATGCTGATGGTGCCTGATGTGTTTGTACGCATGTCTCCTTCCCATACCCTGGAAAAGAAGGGGAAGGAGGAGGTGGCAGCAATAACCTGACCAAAGGACGTTCACAGAGGGTTTCTATATCATGTGCTTAGCGTGGAGTAAGGATTATTGCGTGTACTAGTGAGTTTAGTTTTCCCAGAAGTTCTGTAGGCAGGCTCCGCTGTGCTCGGCATTTCATAGGAGCATTAAAGAAACACAGAACAATTAGGTCACTCGGCTCAGAACTACACAGCCAATGAGCAGAAAGTATTACACATGTCCCAGACCAAAAAAAGTTGCATCTATCTGTGGTATCCTTATCTTTTTGAAAGAGAAAATGACTTCTGAACACACACCTGAGTTTTGCTTTAAATTTGAAAAACAAACAATTACCAAACAAAACCCATTAGTCATTAAAATACTGAACAGAGTTTTGAGGAGTTGTCACTCGGGACTGTGGTGACAGGAGGTCTGGTTCCTGGGGTGGCTCTGGAGGCATTCTCATTTCCTCCTGTGTAAGGCATGAGCCAGGCTGATGAGGCACCCTGGGCCCTCCCAGCATGACTCCTGCTGTGGCAGCTTTTGAGAGTGGGCAGGAATGCAGACCCCAGGCCCACCCTGCTCTGCTGACGTAGGACCTGCCCTGAGCCACATGCCCACTTCAGGACACTGCCTCTGAGTTGCTCTAAGCCCCAGTCCGGTGATTCATAGTCTTTGAGCTTGTGGCTATGATGTAACAGGTGCTGTGGTTAGCTGAGCACAATCACTGATGGCAGGATGGTCTCCTTGGCACTGGTGCCAATGCCCAGCCCAGCGCACCAGCCAACAGCCACTTGGCCTTCTCCTTTGTTGATTCTTGAATGGGGTTTAGATCTTGCCTGCTTTTCTTAATCGCTGCTTAGAGGGGAAGGATTGGTTATTTACTCATGGGGCAGGAGAACTAAAACTGGGTGTTTTCCCCAAGTACCTGGAACAAGCAGTGGGAGAGCATGATGAAGATTCGGCAGAACATGGGTTCTGGGTTCACTGAAGCATGGGGCGTAGGCTGTACCTGGGCATCTGCATTTTACAAAGCTGCTGGGCTGAAAGGCACAGTCAGCAGAAAAGGAAACTAGCTAGCAATACAGCAGACAACAGATGTTCCAGGAAAGAAGGTCAAGGGTGGTCACTGCAGGACCCAAGGCAGGTTACCTCTGCTGACACACAGGCAGAGGGAACCCTGGACAGACTAGAGTATCAGTCTCTGGGCACGTGCCCAGCTATGTCATGCTTTGCATCAACCCTCTGCACCCTCATTTTGGAGAAAGGGATCCACAAACCCTTCTTGAAGCCACACTGTCAGGGCTACGATCCCCGCATGATTCCAGATGAGCGCAGATGACATGCCAAACAGCAAGTCAGGTCTATTATGTAACTTACTATTGAAATCACAAACAAGCGTCCCAGGGCCAGGCTGTAAGCAGACCAACAGGTTCCGCCAGGGGCCTGGCCCTGGGATCTGGTATGGGTGACCGAATGCACTTTCAGAGAGTAGTGAAGCCCTGAGCTGTCTCCCAAGAAGAAGGTCCAGGACCCCTAAGCTTTTCTGTGGAGGCAGGATCTTCCCTTGGTATACAGGCCCTCTCGGCATTAGGCTGGCTGTTCCCCCTGGGGCGGGGGTGCCTCTGGGCCAGTGTCAGTGAAGAACCCAGAGCAGAGTCTGTGGTTGGTTTTGAGCACCAGGCTAGGCTACTTCAGGGAGCACAAGATTTGAGTCTTACAGCAGATGGAAGGATTAGGAGGAGTTCCTGAGATTTTGGAGTCTTTTGATTCCTGGAGAAAAAGTAGAAAATCATTCATATTCATGAAGGAAAATAATAACTGCCTGATTATCCTTTGTGACCTCTGTAAGGCTCCCACCCCAGGCACCCAGACATTTCTCCCTGAGTGGATAGCAGCAGTTTGCCTTATACCTAAGGAAGCATGTCCACCAAGGAGAAGTAACTGTCCCAGGGCCTCCAGGCCACTTGTTGTGGAATATTATGCACTCCAAATACCAAAGGGACTAAGACTGACTTGACCAGTATCAACAGAGGACGTTGCCTTCAATGCAGTGAAACCATTTTTGCAGAGATATGTAGGAATCTGAAAACTGGGTAAGAGAATGAAGACTCTCAATAGAAGGGAAGACACGGAGTGTTCCTAGAACTTGGTACGCCCCGGGAAGACGAGGTTCAACACCAAACATTTCCGTTTAAAATACATTGCAGTGTGAGCTCTTTCTCTTGGTTATAATCTGAAGCAGATTTTAAAATAAATGCTCCTCACATCTTCTATCCTTAGGGAAGAGTGGTGAAGACCCTCCCTTACACCAAGCTTTCTCCATCTTCAAAACCCAAGTCTCTCTCTCTTCAGAATGTTCCCTGTTGCATTGGATATAAGGTCTTCCTCCATGTAGGGTCTTTATCCCTTTCCAGGATAAAGAATTCTAAAAACCAGGAAAGTTTCAAACTTCTTCCCCAGAATCACGTGCCCACAAACAGTTTATTTGTTCGTTTGTAGGCGAGGTCTCTTTTAGTCCAGGCTGGTCTCACACTTAGTATGTAGCTGAGAATTCCTCCTACCTCCTCCTGCTGAGTGCTGAGATTCCAGACAGGGTGCCGCTCTGGCTGCTACACTGTGCTGAGCACTGAGCCCAGAGCTTTGTGCAAGTTAGGCAAGCAAGCACCAACTGAGTGACAGACCCAGGCCACAGGAATTTCAGCTTCACTGGTGCCCTGACCTTGAACCCTATGCAGGAGTCCCCCTGTTCACAGCCCTCCCTCCATGTGTGGCCTAGCTGATATCCCTATGACTTCTCCTTGGCCATGCCTCCCTTGCTAAAGGCAGTGGCTTGCAAATGTTAACCAAGTGGCCAGCATTTTGTAATCAGCCAGGCCTTGCTGCCAGTGTTTTCAAGCAGTCAAATCAAACTAAAGTGTGTTCTTTCCCACAGCACTGGAATCGATTTGATTCTCCAAGGGGTGGGGCCCTCTCCTAGGTGACTAAGGCATTGGGAGACCATGGCAGCCCCTGACATGGTATATAGAGGCCTAGTGCCTAGGCTGCAGGTTCCATGACCCTGTCTGTACCTGTATCATTTAGGTGACTGTCAATCCATGGGTTACAAGTTGATGCCCTCTCCTTGGGGGGGGGGGGAGAAGGGAGGTAGCAGAGGGGACAGATTGCTAGGGACACTCCGGACTCCGTAGCTTGGGCTTGAATGAATTCTTGCTACAGAAAGCTTTGTGCCTCGGGGACAGGGCTATTCATTAGGGGACCTTGCACAGGGAAGTTCTGGGGGTACCCCATCTGCACTAGAACCTCAGCTTCAGAGATAGGCCAGAACCAGTTGGCCTCTTCCAGTGTAAGGGTGTTGAGGTGTCCCTATGTCAGGCATTGATGGATTCTCCAGCCAAGAGCACAGGATCCCTTCTGGCCTTCTGAGTAACAGGGTCCATTAGGGCATGGGTGTGTGCCGTTTTTCCACCAGCCTTGTGGTGGCTTTTTTCATAGCTCACCCCCCTTCTCTCCCAATATATATGTGCACAGACACAAGCAACACTAACCACAGGTCTGATACAGGTATTAAATAAACATGATTTCATACCCCACCCCTGCAAAGGACACTAAACATAAAATAATAACAATGCAAGAAGAAATGTTTGAAAGTAAGAATTTGCTCTCTGTACCTAAACACATCATTCATTTAAACTAAGCATTTTCACACCATTCACCACTTAAACCACTCAAACTAGTAAATAGGCACAGGATGGAACTGCTGTAAATACATTATTTATTTTGTTTAAAAATTTATAGTATGCTCATCAATAATGTAACTCACAGGAGAATGCAAACTCACTCCAGGGCACCCCTCACCTGAGGGTTTTCCCCTTCTTACCTTCTGTAACTACTCCTGGCCAGTGAGAGAGACTGGCAGCCAGGTGGTCAGAGGAGGGGGGATATTCCACACTCACCCACCCACAGAGGTTGTGTGGCAGCCCAGGGCCTCTCTCACGTCACTGCTGTTGGCTTGTGGCAAACCCCAAACCTAAAGGCTTCGCTAGTCTGTTGAAGTCTGAAGTTTGCAAAACCAGCTCCTGAGGGATTAGGGCCTATGGGCCTGTTACAGGGTCACCTGCTCTCAGGAATGTGCACTGACTATGGAAGAAGGGGGTTGGGAGGGCGGGGAAATGAGGAGTATAGAGTGTTCACCTTCCAGTAAGGAACACCTCAAATTTGGTTTGAAGTCATTCTTTGCGAAATCCCCGGAGCACAAGTCTTGTAAGTCTAATCATTAACACTCCCTGCATGAACTGACCCAGGTGTCAATAAGATCCTGTGGGGCACAAACAGCTCTTTGTCACCCTCTAGCTCAGTGGTTCTCAACCTTCCTAACGCTTTGACCCCTTAACACAGTTCTTCGTGTTGTGGTGACCCCCAACCATAAAATTCTTCTCATTGCTACACCATAACTGTAGTTTCTCTACTGTTATGAATCATAATGTAAATATCTGTGTTTTCCAATGGTCTTAGGTGAGCCCTGTGAAAGGGGGTCAGTGACCCCAAAGAGGTCACGACCCTCAGGTTGAGAACCACTGCTCTAGACTGAGCCAGTGTTCAGGCAGCCAGTGGAGTTGGTCTTTATTCAGACAGAGTTGAGGCCTGGCTGGCGGTGCTGCCTGTGGACTCAGCCAACACTCAAGAGACACAGGGCTCATTCCACAGTCTACCCCTGCTTGTGCCCCCCCAAATCTAAGGAGGAGGTGAGCAAGCAGAGGAGACTCTTCAGCGCTGGCCCTCCTGGCTGGTGTGGGCCCCTGAATCCCCTGCATTCCTTTCCTGGTTTAGCAGCCAGTGGCTGTCAGTCTCTGTGGAAAAGGCACAGGCTTCCCCCGCATCTCCTTTCCACTTCCCATGACATAGGGGCATCTTCTTCAGCCAGGCCAATATGGCAGGGGCCAGTGCCAGGCTAGTCTACAGGCAAGGCATGAAAGCCAGCTCTGCTGGGTCAGAAATGCTTCCAGGCCTGGGCTAAACTGTGAACCCAGGAGGAACTAACAGGGCAGCATCTCAGGAGGCAGAGCAGAAAAGCAGGGTCTGGGCTGCTTTAAAAAGCAAAAACAAAAAACAAACAACAACAACAAACTTAAGTTGGCAATCTGGATTTATTTCATTATTTTACTCTTTTGTATTTGTGCACCATATGTATTGATCACTCGCAGCCCCCACCTCCCTACCAACTCCTGTCCATACCCTTCACCACAAATCTCTTACTTTCATGTCTATTGGTTCTGCCATATAACCAGTGACCAAGGGTTTGGTGCTCTGGTGGGCTCAGCAGTGGCAACAACTAAAGCCAGTAGTAAACCAGGACCTTCCTTCGTTCCTTCGTTCCTTCGTTCCTTCGTTCCTTTGTTCCTTCATTCCTTCCTTCCTTTCCTCCTTTCCTCCTTTCCTTCTTTTGTTTTAAATGTAATTTTTTTTTCCAAGACAGGGTTTCTCTGTGTAGCGTTGGCTGTCCTGGAACTCACTCCTTAAACCAGACTGGCCTCAAACTCATAGAGATTCATCTGCTTCTGCCTCCCAAATGCTGGGATCAAAGGCGTGCATTACAACCACCCAGCTACCATCTTTCTTTTTGACACAGTGTTTCTCTGTGTAGATGGAGCTGTCCCAGAACTCTGTAGACCAGGCTGACTTTGAATTCAAAGATTTGCTTGCCTCTGCCTCCTGAGTGCTGGGATTAAAGGCCTGTACTACCACACCTGGATGAGTAATCTGAAATTTTAAATGAAATTTTGTACAGTAAGAGCTCATGGGGGTGGGGTTGGGTGCTGGAGAGATGGCTCTTGGAGATTAAGAGCACTGACTGCTCTTCCAGAGGTCTTGAGTTCAATTCCCAGCAACCAAATGATGGCTCACAACCATCTATAATGGGATCTGATGCCCTTTTCTGGCGTGCAGGTATACATGCTAACAGAACACTGTAAACAAACATAAATCTTAAACAAACAAACTAACAAAACCTCACCAGCAGTCCCTTGGGATATAATTTCTAGCTTCTGTCCTGAACACAGCCCCCTGTTTGACAGAGAGGAACCTATGCCAATAGCAATCACCCCAACATTTAGAGAGAAACTGGGTCTAGAATTCACACTCACCGTGCTTTGTGACAATTGCATGAGAATTTGCTCCAAGGTTTGAGAAGAGGGTAGTGTTTAAAGTGCTACTCTTGACTCTAATGTGACAATGGTGCTCAGAATCCATTGTTCCTTGGTAGAGGAGGGTGCTGTGCACAGAGCCGTGTCAGCACCAGAACCAACCACACTTACCCAGGGAAAGCATGCCGCATGAATTCTGAAGTCCTCCCATCCCCACCCAGACCCAGGCCTTGCTTATCTGTGGTGAATCAGAAACATCATGGGACTCTCCCAGCAGGATACAGAAAGGAGACTTCCATCACTGTGCTTAGACAGGGTAAGCCAGCTGGCCTTCCAGAACAGGCTTAGTCGAAGACTCACAAAATGCTTGGAATTTAACACATCCAAGTGTGATCTGCAAGAACTTCCTGTCCCAAAGCTGGGGAGCAAGAACACTGAGGCTACTCAGTGTGTGTGTGTGTGTGTGTGTGTGTGTGTTGTGTGTGTGTGTCAGAGAGTACCAGATGAAGGGGTACCACTCCTCCCATTTCATCAGGGTTGAATTTCCACAACGAGACATTTGTACTTTTATCTCTTGGGTCCAAAGTCTGTAATCTCTGGAATCCAAGAGCTGGTCTCAGATCTCAGGTCCAGGGCCTGCCCTCTGCCCTCTGCCCTCTGTCCCTGGCAGGTTGTTTAACACTTCTGTGTTTTTGGCTTTCTTATCTTGGAGGCAAGCCTGTTAAGAGATAAGCCAACATTCCTAAGATAGACACTTCCCCCTACCACCACCAAAAGTGTCTCCATTAGCCTGGTGACGGCCTTAGACAAAAATGGATCACCAAGAAGCTAACCTGGTAGCTGGGTTACAAACAATTTTGAAATTACTCAGTGACTGAGATTCTAAACAACTTGATTCTGGAGTGGGAGCTACGGGCTAGGCTGGAGGGTGGAGAGTTTGTGGGTAGGAGTTGAATGGCTCAGGCTTCTTTAAATAAGCAAAGATGGTTCTTAAAGCTCCACCCCTGGAGCGGGGAGGCACCAGAGGAACGTCATTAAGAACCGAGTTGAAAATGCCAGCTCACAGCGAAGCATGATGGCACATGTCACTAATCTCAGCACTTGGGATGCAGAGGTCGGTGGATCTGCTGAGTTTGAGGCCAGCTTGGTCTACATAGTTTGTTCCAAGACAGCCAGAGCTACCTAGAGAGATTCGCCCTTCTTTCTTTCTTTCTCTCTCTCTCTCTTTCTCTCTCTCTCTCTCTCTCTCTCTCTCTCTCTCTCTCTCTCTCTCTCTCACACACACACACACACACACACACACACAAAGCCAACCAACCTGCCTAAGGCGTGCAAACCCAGAACTTTTACTGCTGTTGAGAATTCATGCCTGGGTAGTCTTAGCTTTGGACATCTCTTTCTGGATGCAGCCTCAGGATGGTTCATAGCTGAGGCTGTGGGAAGTAAGGTCATGCAGAAGCTATGATAGCTGTAGCAAACTCCCATGAAGACAGAGATCTAATTGTTGGTGATAGAGGGAACCAGCGGGGGGTGTTTTGTTATTTCTCACGGGCCTTTGGAGATCTCAATCTGAGGAGCTCTTGCCCCCAGAGGCAATTTTGACCATGGTACTGTAACATCCACAATAATGTTCCCACCCTGGGAGGTTCTTTCTTTTTCAGTTCTGGGAGCCGAAGCTCAAGTTCAGGTCCGTGTGACTCCATGTTGTTGACCCACACACACTCAGTAACAGGGCAGCTGAGCCATGACTGAACCGCCTCTGCTGCCAGTTGCCTCACTGTGAACCCTTTCCGCTCACAGATGATTTTGCGGCCGTGAAAAGGGATCAGATGCCGTTCTTTCCCCTTCATCCTCAGCTTTTAGTCATTCAGTCATAGTTCCCCTACATTTCTGGAAACAAAATCTTGTAAGTGAACAGAGATGATACAATTCAGCACAAGCGATCAGCTCACATGGCTTTTGGGGGGTGGGCAATTCTACAGGGCTGGCTACCAGAAACAATAGGCTGGACCACTTAGCCCTCACAGCCTGCCCTTGACAGGTCAACACCAACAGCAAAGTCATTCTCCTTCCCGAGATGGTACTGGCATGGTACAACCACACAGCTAACCATTTCTTCTAGAAGCACACCGGACTTTGGCTGGAAGTCACCCTTCTCTTTAACACCTGTGTTTCACAAACTGATGTGCTTGCTCACTATTAATTCCTCTCAGGACAGATGAAGAAAGAAGATAAGAATGATGTGGATACAAACATTCAGAACAAAATCAGAAAGAAGTCTTCCCTTCTTCTCCCTCCCCCCCCCCGGAATAATACAGTCCCCTCACACCTACAACTTGTCTTGGGATTCAAACCAGTGTTTATAGATGCTGATGTGCCTGACTTATGCTGCCTTTACTTTCGAACAGTCAAGTGAAAGTGAAAGTTGTTAGGTACCAAAGAAACCTGGGACAAATGGCTGCCTGAGGTGCCTATTAACAGATCACAGATGACACAGAGGGGTGGGCCAGGCTCTTTTGACCTCTCAAGTTCCCCTCACTACTTCTTTCCCTGCCTTCTACCCTAAACCTCTGGATCCACTGAGCTTCACTCCCCTGGATGCCACCAGCTTCTGATTCCTGTGTAATCCAGCTGTTTTGGTCACATGTTCTCTTGGTTCTCTCTCGGACTCTTGCTGCTCATTCTATTGGTTCTTCTCCCTCTCCTGGTCCCCTCTCTTGTCCCTCTCTCTTCTCTTCCTCTTTCACCTCCCTCCCCCTCCTTTCATGGCCTCTTTTATTCTGCCGGCCATGTTCGGTCTGCACTGTCCAGATACCTCTGGTATCACTCCCTCATGTCTCTGGTTAAAACAAACAAACAAACAAACAAACAAACAACAACAACAACAAAAAACCCTCAGCCATGCCCTGGAGCTTTCATGTCCTCATTTTCATTCAAAAGTCGGTGGAAACTGTACTTCCAGGCTTAGGATCTTTTCGAAGGCTGGAGGTCATTGCTATGGTATCCTCCCGCCATGCTTGGCCGTGCAGGGGCCTGCCACTCAGGGCTAAGAAGGAGGCGTCAGCACGCTGTTGCTAAGCCTGATGCTCAGTCTGTTAGCTGTGCTCTTATTTCATTGTGATTGAGACCAAGTTTTATGAGTGAGACACGGGAGCATTTGCGCCCCAGCCCCACGTCAGAAGTTAACGAAGTGCAGTAAGTTCACATGCTCTGTTGGTTTCTGGGGTTGTAATTTTTAAGTAGCCCCAGTTTCCCTTGATATCCAGTCTTGACAGTTCAAGTGGACCATGTGAAGTATGGGAACCATGCCTGAGCAGACACGCACTGGGTTAGCGGGGAATGTCACCGTCTGTGTTGAGTCCTTTTCCTTCGCTGGATCCAGGTGAGGGTGTCACACAGCATTGTTTGTTGGTTTGATGTGTTTGATAATTTCTTGGGCCTAGCCCTTCTGATTTTAATGTGTCATGTGTTCATATGTTTCCAGGCTGGCTGTGATAAATTCCTAGGATGGTACCCTTTTTAATTACAGGGATACTGTTTCTTAGTCTGTGTTTCACGGTTGGTGCTGGGACAGGCGGTGCCAGCTAAGTGCACAGTGAGATGCAGAGTTATGTCTGCATTAGCACTCAAAATGGAGGCAAATTCTGCTACATAAAATGGAGTCAGTCACCTAGCACAAACACAGCCTGAAAGCCATTGTTTCACGCTACACATGTGAACTAATTTAGAGCGGAGCACAGCCTGATCACATACACACGCTCACTAAAGGAGCTAAGGCTGGCGTTAAACTCATGGTCCTCCTGCCTTAGCTTCCCTAGATCTGCAATACAGACATGAATCTTCCCATCCAGCTTTGTGAATTATTCATTATTAGTTACTTATTTTGATGTTGATATTGAATACAGGCAACTACCCTACCGCTGAGATGAATACATATTTTACTTCTGATATTTTCAATTTATGATAAATTTGTTGAGATGACACCCTCTTCTTGATGTAAGTTTTTCCCTTGTCTACTGTGTTGGTTCTGTGCCCTCACTAGGCATCTCTCTTGGCTGTCTGTTAAATTTCTAAAGGGGCTGGGCCATTGCCCACACCATTTGAATTCAAGTCTAGTTTTCTAGTAATCTTTAACTCAGGACTTGGTAGTGGCAAGGGAGCTGCTGCATTCCAGGCTCACTCTTCCTGGCCATGCTGAAGAAGCACCCCAACTTTCCCTGGGACCATGTGCATCATCCTGCAGCCAGCACAGGCCCCCCATTCTTTGCCTGTTGACTCTGACGCATGAGGACCCCTGAGTGGCCAGCTGACATCTTAGCCTTTAGCTTAATGAAATCATTGTTGTCATTGTTCCCTGGTGGAAGCATTCCTCCCCATGGACCCAAGGCCTCTGGCCCAATGGAGCCAAGGTCATGAAGCTGGGAAGCAAATATTTTGTTAGTGGCTCCCTAGGGGCAGTGGGGAGCAAGCCAACTCTTCTTTCACTCTTGCAGTGAGGCAAGGAAGCGGGCCTGTTTTCTTGCTATGAATGAAGATAAGCACATTTGACCTTTTCTTTTCATAAAGAAACAAATGGACCAACAACAATAACAGAAATGTGGGCATTGCAACCCAGGAGGTGACCAGAGCCTCTGGCCGGCAGTTCTTCTCCTGCATTATCTGCAACAGTGGCTTTTCTGCTGCATGCAGCAGTGCGCTCATGGGACTGGAATCTATTCTTTCACATACCCGTGTCCCGGCTGGATAATTCGCATTTTACCCACATACTGTTTCATTCCTTTAGTTCCTAAGTCATCCACACATCCCACCATTCACTCACTCACCCTTCCATTAGTTCATTTACTTACTCCTTTAACAAGTGCTTATTTATTTATTTATTTATTTATTTTTGGCTTTTCAAGACAGGGTTTCTCTGTGTAGCCTTGGCTGCCCTGGTTTCTCTCTGTAGACCAGGCTGGTCTTTGCACTCATAGAGATCTGCCTGCCTCTGCCTCCTGAGTTCTGGGATCAAAGGCGAGCACCATCACTGCCTGGCACAAGTGTTTATTGAAAACAACAACAATAACCAACAAAAAAAACAAAACAAAAACAACAAACAAACAAAAACCATGCAATTTTCTGAGAACTGTCCTAGGTATAGCGAATTATCCTGGTGAACCAGGCATATGAATGTCTCTGGTGTTATTCACCCTGACACTGAGTGCATTTCAGAGAGCATTCGATATCATGTTCCTGACCAGAAAGTGGTGGGATCACAGCCTTTTTTCCTCACCCTTCCTTACCACTGCTTGAAATACTTGTATTTGAATGCGTGTGCAGTTGCCAATGAATAAAAGTGACAGTATCATTTCCAGGATGCCTAGCCTCCTCTCTCCTTAGAAAACTTGTTTCAAACTAGAACCTAAGGTTATGCTGGGCGGTGGTGGCACACACCTTCAATCCTAGCACACGGGAGGCAGAGGCAGGTGGATCTCTGAGTGGGAAGCCAGCTTGGTCTACAGAGAGATAGCTCCAAAACAGCCAGGGCTACACAGAGAAACTCTGTCTTAGAAGAAGGAGGAGTTATAAATGGTTGTGGGCTGCCTCAAGAACAAGTGCTCTTTACTCCTGAGCTATCTCTTCAGCCCCAGCAAAATCTTTTAGAGTAGATGTATTTGAGGGGCTGGAAAGATAGTTAAGGGTGCACACTGCTCTTTTAGAGGTTCCCAGTTTCTGAAACTGCAAGACTTGGATCCAACCAACAGTCATGCCTCAAGACAAACAAGCCGTGGACACCACATAGATACCAAGGGGGTGAAAGGTGCTTAGTTGACATCCTGGGTCAACACAGAGGTACCAATTAAAGCCTTGGTGAACATCATTAGATTAATAGCCGCATTGATGAGAGTGCTATGTGGAGCAGCCATTTAGGAAAACTCTGCAGCTTCTTCTTGAGGCAAACATACATCTCTGTAGTGCACATTCTTAGCGTGAGCAAGCCATCAGATTCAACCCCTGGGGGACCAGAAGTCCCCCAAACCTAACATACATCTTCCCTAGGATCTAACAATTCCACTCTCACCCAAAAGAACTCTATCCACTCAAAGGCTTGTTCTGGAATTTACACAGCAGACCAAACTGGAAGCAATCCCAAATGGGAAACACAGTGTCCAGTAATCAGGAAGTGAGTTACCAATGGCATGGTGTTCAAACAGTAGGACACCATTTAGTAAAAAAGTGACAGATGGCAGATAAAAACAACATCGTCACTGGGCACCAGAGAAGCCCAGCAGGGAGGACTGGACTGTGTGGGGCATCTGCCTGGAGGCCTAAGCTCTGTGGGGACAGAGCTGAGGAGGCTTTCACTGGAAAGGCATGACAGAAGAAAATTCAGAGTACAGCTGATGTATGGAAGAGTGAAAACCCACTGAACACATAGGAACTCTGTGTTTATTTTGTGCTGATCATATGTAAATCAAAGAGAGGACACGCAGGAGTGCCTGGCTCCCTTTATTTCTTCCTTGAGTTCAGCCTGAGCCACTTTTCTCCTGTGGAGAGTAGGAGCACCTTCAGCTGTGGACAGGCCACCCACCATGGGCCGCCAGCCTCTTGTGAGCTGGAGGTTTTGCCCTCTCTGACAAAGAGCAAGTGCTTTCAAGTTTCCCCACATGTGGTCTGGGAAAAAGCCTGCTCTGCATGATTCACAAGCAGGCTTTAGTAGAAGGAGTTCAGCAAGGTCCACGAACTGTGACGTAGGTCAGGCCCTGCACGTAGCCGATACAAGGCCGCAGCTCACACCTGAAGGAGCCTGGTGAGGATGGGTCAGCAAATGGGTCAATAGGCTCAGCCTCTCCCATCATGCACTCATTGTCCTCATTCTACCAGGGTACAAATTTATTGCAGAAAAAAAAAATGTCTAATGTTCACGAAAGTGTATGAGAAAATTATCCAACGTGACTTTGCTGTCATCCTCAGGTTCCTCCCCCTTTACTATATAATTTCTTCAAAATTGTTGTTATAGTGTATGTTCCGTGTCAATATATTTGTAATCAATAAACACCAAAAAAGAGCTCTGCAACTAAGTATTATTTTGCAATGCAAGGCTTAATTACTACATGACATTTCATCATGTGAAGGTACTGTAATTTACCAAATTGGGTTAGTGTTGTTGAAATATCTCTCCAGACTGTAAGATCTTGAGCACTTGTGCTTATAGGTGTTTTCCCAACATTTTCCAACTGTATGCTCCGGTGAGGGTTCCTTTCAGGGTGTCCTGAGAGAGTTGGCTCACAGGACCATCCTGCCACAGGTGGCTGGCTATGAGAGCCCAAGGATAGTGCTGAGACCTGGGAAACAAATACCTCAGTGCAGCCAGCACCAGGTCAACGTGGACCGCTCAAACATGGGAAGACAGTGGCTAAGCCACAGACTTTCTTGGCAGGACATTTTATTTTGAAAAGTCTATTCAACAATTGTCCTTTTAGGGGCTGGGGCTATGGCTCAGTCAGTAAAGTACTGTGCCAGCATGAAGCCCTGGGTTTAGATTCCATGTAAAAGCCACAGATGGGTTTCTGTGTGTATGGGGAATAGAGACAGCTACAGCTCTCTGGTTAGCCATCCTAGTCAAATTGGTAAGATCCAAGTTCAGTGAGACCCTATCTTAAAAAAAAAAAAAAAGGCTCTAGAGTGAGGGAAGAAGACGCTCCGAATTGACCTCTGGCCTACACACACACACACATATATGTGCATGCATACACACACGAGCAGGCAGGCAGGCACATACAAGCAGGCATGCAAACACACAGGAGCATATATGTTCACCACCTCCACACACACAAACATGCTTATACCTATGTGGGATGACAAGCAGCTGCTGTTTAATAATGCAAACTGTAGTGTCCTTGCTCTGATTTAATGAAGTCTGCTGTCCTCGTGAGCATGATGGGACGTGGTGTTCTGCCAGCCAGAGGTGCTGGAAACACATTGAGAAACGTGCTCCAGGAACCTCTTTCTGTCATTGTTCACACCCACCAAGTCAGACAGGCTTGCTGGCACGGTGTGTCCCAGCAGGAGGTGGGGTGCTCTTTCATCTTTGCAGTGTATCCATCTCACGGCGGGTGAGTATCTGTCCAAGGCAGTGTGGATATCACGGGACTCAGTGGTGCTGCATCCCTCTTTGTCCATTTTACTGACACAGAATTCCGGGAAAACTGTAGGGTCCATTTAACACCTTTAGTATCAGTGCAGGCAAGACCCATGGTTTCTCGTTCTCTTTTTAATATACCACACAAGTCACAAAGTTCCTTTCTCAGAGCAGGTCGGGGGCTTTTGCGTCTTTGCATCCACAGACTCTGCTGGCACCAATTGCTCTTTGGTTGGAGTGGTGGTTTTGGGTCACCCACGATGCTAGATCCCCAGTGAAGTGACAGGGCTTCTTCAAGTCACGGATCTTTTCAGAGGATAAGTAAGAGAAGAATATTTGCTCCTTAGCACAGTTGCCAGCTCGGCTCTGACCACCTGTCTGCGTCTGGTGCCCAGCACAGAAGCAATGCCATGCTGCTTTTCTCCCCAGTGAGGCCCCAGGGTGGGGTTCAAGGAGCTCACTTCCCTTTGTCTCCTGTGCACTTGGTGTTTTGGACTTTTTCCGGGATGGGTTCTTTCAGCCAAGAAGCTTGGGCTTCCTACCAGCTATCTCAGTGGGCAGACATGGAAGAAGGCGCATACACACATAACATCAGAGATGAGTAGCTGAAAGATACCTTGAACAGGAGAAAACCTGTCTGGCGTACTGTATGCTGGCCTTTGCAGTTGCTTTGCAGGCAGTTTCAGGGTTCTGTAGGCCTGAGAGCAGGGTCTCAGGAGGAGGGCCTCACATGCACAGAGCATGAGGTCAGAGCAGTCAGGGGTCAGCAGGAGGGCCCTGAGGAGTTTTCCACATACTTTATTGTCCCTTCAGACCCTGACAGCATGGCTGGGCTGAATGCCAACAGAAGGTGTGAACTCTTGTCTCATTGTTTCTTTGGAGTCCTGGGGAATTCACAGAAACTCCCTGGGAATGAGAACGGCATGTTCACTGGCTTCAGAGGTCTATGGTTTGGACAGAGGACCCCGGAGGGGTCTCTAGAGGCTGCATTTCTGCATGCTGACTATGTCCTGAGGGGAGTCGAATAGCTCCAGACACCTAAAGAGCTCTGTGTAGCTCAGGCCTCAGACACCCTTGGATCTTCCACGGATCTTGCAGTGTTGGACTCTATCAAGGCTGCCTCTAGGTCTGAGGTCTCCAGGCCCTGGGTCACACCCTTGGCATCAACTCAGCTTTCATTCATGTGGATCTGAGCTGCAGCTGTGTTCCACAGGAGAAGGCAGGAGGCAGGGAGGCTCTGAATTCTGCAGGCTCTGAATTCTGCAGGCTCACTGGGGAGCAGCTTTGAAAGCACTGTAATTTAACCCAGATCACAAGGGGCATTGCAAGTTCAGGGCACCATCCTGGGCACTGAAAGGCCTGTTCTTGTTGTGGCTAATGGGTATGGTTGTGAGTAGGGACTTAAATAGCTTTCTCCCTCCAGGATAATGGCCAGACACTGTCAGGAAGTTGCACAATGTCAAATCTAAGTCCAGGACACAGTAGCGTTCAAAAAGATAGAGCGGAGTAGGTTGAATGCCAGTCTCTTTGGGATGAATTTAGGCCTTTGTTTACAATGAGCTGTTTGGCCAGAAAACCCACACTTGTGCAAACACTGAGAGAGGTCAAATCCACTGTGGAGTGTGGAAGTCAGAGGGCTGGCCACTTTAGGAGGGCTCTCATATCAGTTCCTAGTTACGTTCTTTGAAAAATGCCCTACCTCAGAGGAAGACCATCAAACAGTGGAGCAGGATATAGGTCAAAGGTTTAAGGAAGGCTTGTGTGTCCACACAGGGCTTCCTTCCTCTCTGAGGGAGGGCAACTGGAATCTCACCCCCCTCCCCCAACAGTGTTCCCTCAGCAGCCTGGGGATGGTTTCCAAGCTGGAGTTCCCCACACAGGTGGACAATGTGGGGGAAGCTGCTAGAATAGATGGCTCAATCACAAGGGTGAGGCAGAATGACGACGGGACCAGGCAGAGGGACTGTGGAATTCGGGGGAGGACCGCAGCAGGGCGGAGGGGCTGACGGGCAAGTGAATGAGGAATAAAGGCAGGCTCTTGAGTGTGCGTGTTGGAATGCAACAACCGGCAAGCTGTTTCTTTCAGCTGACAAGGAGAGCTGTGTCTCTTGCCCCACCTCTCCTCCGCTTTTGGTTTGTCCCCCTGTTCTATGTGGCAGAGAGTCAATAGGGACAGAGATCCTCAGGGACAGCAGAGGGACAGAAAACTGCCTCCATGGTGTGTCTGCCTGTCAGAGTGATAGCAGGGAAGAAGAACCACAGGCCTCACGAGGATAGAGGACTTCTCCACATGGAGGAAGGGTGGACACACGGCTACACTCAGACCCTGGGTTTCCCAGTCTCTAATATACACAGGAATTTAATATTTAATTGAATAGTATTTGAGACACTATACTGTTGGTCCTGTAGCTGGCATAAAACATAGTCCCGAATAAATGACAGATATCATTAAGTATGTTTTAAAATTATACTTACTCATGTAATAAATTGCATTTACTCATGTATATGTGCCATGCTATGTGTATGGAGGCCAGAGGACAATCTGTGGGAGCCTATCCTCTCCTTTCACCAGGGAGTGAATTCAGGCTGGCAGCAAATGAGTATAGCCAATGAGCCATCCAGCCGTGCTATCATTTTTAAAATGACTTTATTCTCGTAGAGCAGTTTTAGTCTCACAGAATAACTGATATCTATGACCCGCAGTCACAGCCTTCTCTCTCCTAAATGTCCCAGGGTACATTTGCTGCACAAAGGAGCCCTCACCACCCATTGCCACCCCCAGTCCACACTTGGTTAGGGTGTACCCTTGGTGTCCCTCAAGAGTACAAAGGCACGCATGCAGGAGAATTTTCATCACCATAGAAATTCCTGGCTTCTGCTTGTCCTTCTCTGCGCTGTTAGCTTTCTTTCCATCAGCTTAATAAAATACCTGAAATTATCAACTTAGAAAGAAAAAAAAAAAAAAGGTTTACTTGGGCTCACAGGTTTAGAGATTGCAGTCCCCAACTGATTGGCCTGTGGGTTTCATGCCTGTCCTGGTGCAGCACTGTGAACAGGAACTCATGAAGAGAAGCTGTGTCTGCAGAGATGGATGGATGGATGAAAACTTCAGTACTGTGGGAGAACTGGCAATGTTGCAGGTCCAGAGTCCAATTATCTTATCTTGGGCTAGCTTTAGCCCTCTCAAACAGCCATTCATTGCCTACCTCTGTGTAGGAAATAACATCCTGTGTGACTAACAGATAAAAATCTTTTAGAATCTAGAATCTATTAACAGACTACTAGCTTCCACTAACCCAATTGCTAAGACTGTCATCAGATAGCATCATGGATCAATAGAGAAGCCCCCTTCAGCTCCCCCCACCATCTCGCTGAAACCACCTTTCTGATGTCTCCACCAATGTATTTTAGACCTGCCTTCATTTATGACTGTTTTTTTTTTATGATTTTTGTAAAACTATAAAACTTCATGAAACTGCTTCCATGTTGAAACTTGGAAGTTGAGGTAACCCAAATCTGTGTTCCTGAACCATCTCACTCAAAATACCTCCAGAACAAACTATCTCTTAGTTCCTCTAAGACAATAGTTGAGGCTCTTGCACTCAGAGCATCCTGTGGTGGGACCACAGAGCAAAGGAGGCTTGTTCACATCACATCCATCAGGAGCAAGGAGACAGACATAAAGAGCCCACAGTCCCTTTCATTCCACCCTAGGGAACTTCTAATTTTTCCCCACCAGCCTCACTTATTCCCAGTACCAACCTCAGCCCCATTCCTTCAACTCATAGGCTTTTGCAGAACATCCAAGATCCAAACTGCAGCCTTTTCTCCCATCTAATCCCCAGA
This sequence comes from Meriones unguiculatus, assembly GCF_030254825.1. NCBI lineage: Eukaryota > Metazoa > Chordata > Mammalia > Rodentia > Muridae > Meriones > Meriones unguiculatus. The sequence continues at coordinate 57,620,067 of NC_083367.1, forward strand.
TAGCCACTGGCCTTCCTAAGGCCCAAATACTATATAGTTAAAGCTAAGATGGCTTCTTTCACTTATCAATGTGCGTGTAAGGTTTTTACTTCTTTTCATGGCTTGAGAGCATATTACTTTTTAGCGTTAAGTAATATTCCATCATTTGGTTGTACCACAGCTTTGCTTATTTGCCTAAAGGGCATTTGGGTTACTTTTCATTATGAATAAAACTGTGTGTGAGCATTCATGTGAAGCTTACTAAGTTCCAACACTTTTGGAGTTAGAGTTAATGGTTTTCTCAGCATTAAGTCTGCTGGCAGTTTTGGGTTCCTGGAGTAAAAACACTTTATCAAGTCAGGGGAGTTCCCTTCCATGCCTGACTCTCTGGGGGCGGGGAGCTGATATTTTCATAGCTGAGCAAAAAAGGGTTAAGGTGTGTTCACATTCAGAGCTGGCAAAGGTGCTCATCTCACACATGTTGCCAGCACTGTGAGCGACACTTCATGTGTCCTCGTGGAAAGAAACCTAGCCAAAGGCTATGAAGAACTGACTTAGGATTAGAACCCAGTACACCAAGAGGCCGTTATTTCCAAATTTCTTCAGGAGAATTTCCTCCATTGGGGCTGGGAGGAAAGTGTAGGGGTCCCCAGAGCAGGGCTGCTGTGGCCTCTAGGACACATGTACCTGACGCTGGTGGTTGACTGCCACGTACATCTGAGCTCAGCTTAGTTCTGGAGCTCACAGACCCTCAGGGAAAGCAGGTAATGATGCAGCTTATGAGAAATACTTTTTGTTTCTTTTCTTTGAGACAAGTCAAAGAGTGAGAGATGGGGCGGATAGAATCCCCTTCTTGATCCTTACTGTCCCCTCCTGCATGCTCAGGTGACCTGGTATGATCTCCCGTGACTGACTGGTGCCAGAAGAGTGAGGACATAGAAGTCTTGCTTCATGCTTGTCCTGCTCTGTCCCAGTCTAGTGATGACTGAGGGTTCATTACTGTTTTAAAATGACACCAAGGCAGTCACATTATACCCTACCTGACTCTGAAATCTAGGAGGAGAGTAGAGAGAGGCTCACTCTTATCCCTCCTACACAACTCTATGTCCCTCTTAACAGGGAAAGCCGGGAGTTTGATGTCACCCCAAACTAGGTCAGTAATGCCCCATCCTGTCCCAGTGGGCAGGAGCTGTCCTCTGTAGATCATGGCTCTTTATCCTGGATTTATTTTCTCCGCAACTGGGTAAATTGCTGCCAAGCTGACAGCTGGGAGCCAGCATCCTCTTCGTCGTCTTTAGGGATGGCATGGGCTTTGCTAGGCAAGGTTGCTGGCTCCCCGGCAGTGGCTCACAGCACGTTCTTATTAATATATTTGCAAATGAGAAGAGAATTGGAGAGTGGGGATCCAATTTGCTCTGTCAGTCACCCTGGATTTTCTCCCTGCATGGCCCACAGAGGCAGGCAGATTTACTACACTTGAGCAACTCTCCATGCTGGCTCAGGGGCCTGCAATGTCAACAGGAGCCACATGGTCCCACTCCTTCTGTGTGGATGGAGAGGGGAGCACAGAGCACACGCTACTAGAGTCCTATCCAGGAGCGGGTTCTCATATTTTCTGGCAGTGTCAGACAAGCCCCCTGTGGGATTAACACGGACTGGTACCAGGGGCTTGGATCACGAACTCCATGCTACAGTTCTTATACCTAAAGAGTAGCTGACATCACAGCACAGATCAACTTAGCAAAGCAGAGGTTTGCTGTGAGTTCTTCATTTACCGAAACAGTTCAGCCAAGCTGTGATGGAGGCCGGGAAAGCCAAAGCCATCATGAGCATGAGCTGGCCCAGATCCCGGGGATATCATATTTCATAAATGTCATAATGTTTTGATTTTGCTTGCTTTCCATATAACCCACGTTCTTGAACATGTCCCAAATTTGTAATTGTTCATGTCTTTCTGTCTCTTTAATCAATAATTTTGTTTCAACTTTCTTTTTATTCCCTACGTAACAAATACATTTTGAAGAAGCCTGAAAAGAATGAATGCTATTAGAGGCATCGAAAAATAACAGATTAAGCCATTCAGGAAAAGAAATGGTTTTTAAAGCAAAATCCACTCCCCACAAAAATAAAGACATGAAAGACAGGTATATCTGATGATAATTTTGATATTTAGATTTTTCTTAATAAAGTTTTGGCTGGGTATGATGGCAGACACCTTTAATCCCAGCTCCCATGGGTCACTGTAAGTTCAAGGCCATCCTACTCTACATAGTAAGTTCTAGGCCAGCTAGAGATACATAGTGAGAGCCTGTCTTAAAAAAAAAATTCTTCTTCTTCTCCTCCTCCACCTCCTCCTTCTTGTTCTTCTTCTGCCAAATCAGTAACTTGCTTTGACTAGCAGGTTGGTGTCCTTTATCCTGCAGGTGGGGCCAGCACCTGTCGGCAGGCGATCAGACTATTCTCTCACAGAAGCAAGCTGTGGGAAACCCTGAGCCACGCAGGATGAAGGCCTCGAGCTCCCAGCTGCAGGCAGGTGTGCCATCTTGCATTTTCCAGCAGAGGCTGAGCCTCCGCCTGGAATCTGCAGCTGAGGGAAGCCAAAGAAAACAACCCAGGACCCCGATGCTCTGTAATGCAACAAGACACAACCTCGGCTCCTTCTCCAAGGCGGTGTGGGTAGAACCACCTTTCTCCTGACCAAGCATAGCAATCGAGTGCAGAGTGCAAAGTCTCCACTTTTCTTTGTTGGTAGAGTGGACTCTCTCCAGATGACAAGAGGACCCCAGAGAGCCCACCCCTGGGCAATTTAGGGTAAGGCTGGTTTAGGCATAGATAAATGCAGGATAAGCCAGGCAGGTATACTTTACAACAAAACAAAACAAAACAGGCCATCGCTTTAAGTGCTTCTTCTATTCATTCTTATCTAGAGTTGAGCCACCTGTGTTTCTTGGAAGGCTCTGACAGCATCCATGGCATTGTACTGTCCTTATCTGTGTTTGTGGATTGCATTCTGTAAACACCGTCTTTGGATTGTCCTGTTACTGCCTTCCCAGGTGAGGCCTCTTGACTTGGAGATTGGCTGCAGGACAAGTGTAAGGGGCCTGGGTATGCCCCTCTGATCTGAACCTCTGGTTGCCTGTGCATCTAGACCACAGTGAGGATGTAAGCCTGCAGCACGGCACTGTGGGATGAGCCCCTGTGCAGGTGGAGTTGGCTGGTTGGAGCTGCCAGCGATCCTGGGGAAACCCACAGGGTGGGCCAGTCCAGCAACACACAGATTCCCTGCCGCAGGGGTGGTCAGTTCATCTTTGCCCGCTTCCTTGGGTTCAGAGGGAATTCTGCAGCATCACTGATGACCTCTTTTCTGATTTGTCAGTCTGCTTTAAGCCTGGGGAGAGCAGAGCCCAAGGGGCAGGCTCTAGGGACAGAAAGTCAATGTCAGTCATCAGGGAGGACATGGAGAAAGTCATCATTAGGTTTGGAATTTAGGGGAGAAATAGCTCCGGGAAGCAACAAAACCAGGTGTCCCATAGGAGGTGGCAACACTAGGCACGGGGGACAGAGGTTTTCTGAGCCATCACTTAAGGAGAACACTAGATGTGGCCACACAAGGACAAAGTGGCTTGTATTTTGGCATGTTCAGCACAGGGAACAAGCAGGAGGTTAGAGCAAGGTTGGGCCAAGCCAGGAACTACACGCTACAGGAGACAACGCTAGTCAGGATCGGGTCTTTTCAAGTGAAGATGAGGCTGAGCACCCAGGAGCCATGGGGCATTTTTACCCCTTTGCCTCTTGTCTGAATGAGAGATGTGTCTTACCCATGCCACTGCCATGCGCCTGCAAGAGAGACTGCAGGATTGCAGTTAGATGTTCAGAGGGATTGATGTCCGGCTGGTCCCTCTGAGGATGAGGCCCCAGTGTAGCTCCTATCCTCCTCAAAGAGGGCACAGGGAGGGTGAAGAGCCAAGTCAGCCTGGGGTCTGTTGACCTTCACTGCTGCCGAGAATCACGGAACACTGACTCCATTTTCTGGCTGCCCTGGAGGCAGCTGAGGCTGTTAGCCTATGCAATGCCAGAGTTGGGAGTTAACCAGCCTGTACCTACTTCAGATCTGATAGAAGAGAACAAAGCAGACTTTTTAACTTTTATGCCTTTTCAAGAAAATCACACCCAGTCCTGTTCTTCAGAGAAACTGGTGACCAAAGGGCTGTGCTTTTCCCGGAGTCCAATGACGAGGTAGGGTGGATCGCACTCCCAGGGACCGGTCATCAGTGGGTTCAGATCTCATCCTGATGGTTTCCTGGGGGTGAGGCTTTGGCCTGCGAACTCCCTTATTTTAGAGCAGATCTTGGGACTCAGTGTCCCTCTGAGCATGACGTTATAACCATGCACACAGAAAAGCGAGGGAGGGTTGTCGGACCCAAGACTCACCCCCTCCCTTTATATCCTGTCCAGGATTCATTGATGAATTGTGCTCTTTTCTGTGCCTGGGATTAGGATCCTGAGGTAAAGGGAGAGTAATCCATCATGCAGCTAGTCAGAAAACAGTAAATAACTCACGGAGCTTGTGGCTAAATTATTCACTACACACATACACTCTGGAAGGACCTAGAAAAAGGCAAATTAGCATCACATTTAAAAGCCAGCTCCTATGGGGCTCCAGCTGTCCCTCCAGGTTTGCAGAGCCCACATACCAGACATTTCTGAGGTATGAATCCTACATAGTAAAGTTGTTCTCTGCCTCAGGGCTCGGGTCCTCTCTGTCTTTCACCCCAGAGTCCCAAGCATACAGCTTCTGTCCCCTATACTTCCTCATTGCTGCTGCACCGTCATATCTACAGATCCTCTTCTCCCTTTAAACAGTTGTCCTGGGAGTCTCGCCCAGCAGCATCTCACAGCTCAGCTACCTCAAAAGGGACACAGGAAGCCAATTCACACAAGGGCACACTCTCCACTACACAGGACATTCATGACCAGCCAGCAACACAGGAATGGCTGTTAGCTGGGCAGACGTGAACATGTGACTGTGAGTGAGGTGTATAGTGTCTCATCTTTATGCCCTGTCCCCTTTCCCATGTCATCTTGGGCCACAGCCCCTCCCTGTGGATGGTTCCCACAGAGAAGCTTAGGCATCTGATTGGCTGGTCAATGACCTCATTTGCTGTTTGTCTACACTGCTAACTGCAGCACCTGGACTTAGAGAGGCTTCCACAGGTTTCAGAGATGAGGACATGAGAGTTATTATAACTGTGTGTGTGTGTGTGTGTGTGAGAGAGAGAGAGAGTGTGTACAAATGTGTGTGTGTGTGTGTATGTTATATAATAAAGTGAAGAATTGAAGGACTAGTATAGAGGCAGAAAGAATGAAGGATTAGGAAACCATGTGTTTCCTCACCTATGTAGGAATCTTCCCAAGCAAGTACCAGGAGAGATGAGGGCAGAAAGGGAGAAGACAGTTCGGGGATGGGAGGAATCATGGCTACATCACCCACATCCTTTTGTTTTTCTCTACACCCTGCAATTTAGCCAGATGAGCACTTTCCTGATTAAAGTCCATTGCTGTAATGACCAGCTTTTGCTTAAACCAGAGGGGCCTCCTGCCCCCATTTATTTTTGAGATAGTCTCACTATGTAGCTCTGGTTAGCCTAGGACTCACTGTACATGAGGCTGGCCTTGGTTACATAGCAATCCTCCTGCCTCTGCCACCTGGGTGTGTACCCTCGCGACCGGCCCCAAAGGGGAAAAAAATTTTTTTTTTTTTGAGGAAATCTCCTCTCATATTGCTTCAGTAAGTAAGGTCCCTGTCAAAGTATGGAGAGGGAGATGGAGGGCATGTTTTCCCTCAAGTGTGAACACAAACATGGAGAGAGGAGGGCTAGGTGAGCTGTTGTGTCTGGCTGTGATCCTGTCCTTCCCTCTCTCTATAAAGTCACCGATGTCTGATGAGAATACAGGAAGAGGGAGGAGACTGGAAAACAGTAAGACAGAACAACAATATGTCTCCACTCTGCTACCTGTGGTCTCCTGGTGGTTCAAGTTTGGGAAAGTTTACTTCCTAGACTTCTAGATGATGTCACCCAGATGAAATATATCCTTGACTAACTCATTTTCAAGCTAACAAAAGTCTATGAAGCAGATCTAAACCTAGAAACAGCCCAGAACCAAACCCAGAGCACTGAGAAGCCTAGACCCTAATCTAGGAGCAATGAAAAGCTCAGATCTGAACCAAAGAGCACGGATCCCAGACCCAAACCTGAGCCCTGCAGGAGCCCAAACTCAAACCTGGGACTATGGAGGAGCCCAGACCCACACCTGGGGCTAGAGAGGGGCCTAGACCCAAACCTGGAAACATGGAGGAGCCCAAACCCAAACCTGAGGCAACGGAGCCAAATGGCCCTGAAGGAACCCTGATCCCAGGATAGTCAGACAGACCCTGACAACAGGACTTTGAGACCCTATACTCACTACAGCAATCCACACCTTTTTTGTCGTATCACACTGCTTCCTCACACCAGTTCCTCACATTGGTCCACTCCTATCCCCACAACTGTCAGGCAGTCAGGCCTAACTGTGTTTTTGGATCCTTACTTGGATCCTCACAAGGAGGGTTCCCATGCCACAAGAACTTTCATTAAATAAACATATGGGCCGGCCTCTTTCTAAGCTGTTTATTGTAAAGAGTCTGAAGCATGAGCTACTTGAATGGTTCTACTGGGAGTTTCGGCCAGTCCCTCACACAGGGGCTGGTGCTGCCAATGAGGGCTGCTCAGAAAACAGATGAACTTGCTTGGAGCTCAGGAAGATAGGTGTGTCTGGAGCTACTGTCTCTCCTTGTAGGCCCCTCCTTGGGTAGGTGCAGGCCTCAGAGACCCAGGTCTGGTATGCAGTTTGGACAGGTAACCATGGTTTTGTTGTTTCTTTGTTTGTTTTCACCCACCCATTGGCCCCTTTAGTGTAAAGGACATATGCTCTTTGAAAAGAAAGTTGTATTTTTGGGTAAAATGGTAGTCATCGACTAATTCCATTCCAGCCTATTAGATCACTAGGTCATCAATCTGCCCTAGGAAAACGCCTTTAATCAGAACTAATGTCTAACGAATGTGGTACCTGTGGTTGCATTTTGTCATCTCCTGAGAACAGGCTACTTTCATCATCTCTTCACACTTGATTCACTTTTCTTGTTGGGTGGTTTTGAGGTGCCCATAGCCATGCCTACCACTTGTAATTTGGGAAGGAACAGGGCCAACTCAAGTCGCCTCCATCTTCCAAAGCCCCAAATGGGTCTCAGCTCTCATTCTGAAATTTCCCTTTAAAAAATTATCTTAGAGATATTTTAAGGAATATTTATTTATGTGGGGGGGGGGGCACGTTCAAAGGACAATTTATGGGAGTCAGTGAATGACGGATTTACTCCTGTTGACCCTCCCTTCCCAGTTGTGGCCCACAGATTGTGACTGGTGGACATTTGGAAGATTGCTGCATGTGCATGCAAGTGCCGCTGCCTGTCCCCATCTCATCTCCCTGAACTCAAGCCAGGGTGCAAGTGCTCTGCTCGTGGCAGACATCCTGCAGGGACGTGGAAGTCCCCATGGGAAGGAAGAAGACACGAAGGCCATTCAGACACCATGGGCAAGTGCCAAATGCTCTTTTACTTAATCCATTCTTGGACCTGGGCCAAGGAAAGGTTCAGACATTGTTGTCCCAGAAGGAAAGAAATATCAAGCCCACACACCACATTCTGCCTGAAGACAGCAGCTCCATAAGGCCCTGCTAGGACCAGGTGCTGGGGTTCCAGGAGCTTATTCGTGTAAGCTACAGCTTCAGAAGGGCCCATATCAACTACCTTAGCAGTGGCTTCCTGTAGGTTCAGACAGGGGTAGCCTGACCTCTGTTATACTTCATCACTGAGGACAGCGGGGAGCACTAGGGACATGAGCTCACTCTGCCTGCATCTTCTGGGTCATGCTGCAGACATTTAGGAGCCTGGTCCTCTTGAAAGATGACCTATGCAATCACATCCTGCTCTCTCATGCCTGAAGCCTTTGATGTCCCTTCCGTGGAAGGAATGCAGCAGATCCTGGACGGCTGCTGGCAGAACACGCTCACTGTGGTGTAAACTGCTTGCCCCATAATCTTTCTCCATGATATTGCAAAAGGCGAGTAGGGTGTGGTGGCACATGCCTTTGATCCCAGAGCTCATGAGGCAGAGGCAGGTGGATCTCTGCGAACTTGAGGCCAGCCTGGTCAACAAAGTGAGTTGCCAGGACAGCCAGGGCTACACAGAGAAACCCTGTTTTAAAAAACCAAAAAATTTAAAAACAAACAAAAAAAATGGCAAAAGGAGCTGCCAGGTAGCACTCTGGCTTCTCCAACTATACCTCCATTGGGGGACACGGCCATGGGACCCAGGCAGGGCAGGGAGGGGATTGCCTGGGGGCAGCATCTGTCTTGGTGACTCGGAGAGGAATGATGAGTTTCCAGGGTCACCCTCTTCTGTCTTCTCCTTGGCTTTGTTATCCACAGCTGGCCACCCGGCTGCTCTTATTGCCATGGAAACTGAGGCGTGTGGCTCCAGGTTGTCCCCCAACCATCTTTGTAATGCCACTGTAGCTTTGTGTGTCAGAGCGCTCTCTCCCTACTTCTGGGGTCTCAATGTCCCGATTTGCTTGCAGGAAGATGTGGGGTGTCTTTTCCAATTGAGGCCTAAGAGCACTTACACTCCTATACTTTTCCACAGGTTGGGTGCAGTCATGGAGCACAGCCAGTGGAGTACTACCCAGAGAATGCAGACAGAGCATTCCTCCAGAGTGCAGTGGTGGGGCATAGTGGTGAAACATGCCCACAGAGTGTGTCCTGTGGGAGCATAGCCACGGAGCGTGTCCAGACACCATGACACCATGGAGCTTGCCCACACCACATAGGCACCACGGAGCATATAGCCATGGAGCATGTCCACAGAGCATGTCCAAGTTACTCAGATGGAACAACAAATCAAACCTCAGTGGCATCATAGAACATGGGTTGGGTGTTCTCTGGTGGGTCTTTGATAAAGCCCTGGGAAGACTCCTACATCTATGCTAGCCAGCTCTGCTGAGCCTTGCCGAGCCCTCTTGGGCCTGTGGTTTGTCCCTGACATACAGAGGGCTCAGCAGGGCTCAGCCCCAGAAGTCTTATGCAAATAACATGGTCCCCGCTGGGTAGAGGGGAGTTTGACCTCATTCATGTCTCTGAACTTGAGCGCTCGGAATATCCCCAGCACTTATAGCAGGGGCTGTCCTCACCATTGAGTGGGGAGAGACTTAGGGGATTTGGTGATGTAGCCACTACCTGCTGGTGCAGATCTTACCAGTCACAAGTGCCGCTTACTTCTTCTTAGGCTCTGGCACATACTGGGCATATCCTGGCCTATGATAGACCTGGGAAAGGTGCCTGGTCCCTAAGAGGGTCGTTCAAGGAGAGGGGTGCTATTCACCTGAACAGTGTTGTCTTTGGACACCATAGTCTCATCATTAAGGGGCCTGGAATCCTGAGGCTGCCTTGAAGCCCCTTCCTTGGGGATTCACCTGGCCAGCTCCTGGTTACTCGTTGGGTCATGGCATCCTACTGTTTGAATCAGTTTAGGGCAAGCATTTGCTGCAGCTAGAGCAGGCTGCTGATTTTCAGCATGTGCCTGCTGGCTTTGAAGCCCTCCTCTGCCATTCATCTGTCCAGGGTCTTTCTCCCCTCATCGTGGGCCGGCCACTTGGAAAACTGAGTCCATAGCTCAGACCAGAAGGTGCACTCTGCCTCAGCCTGAGAGAGCGAACAGTGCTCACATCCCACAAGCTTACAATGGAATACTAGGGGAGCGTGCCAACAGCTGGTTTGATGGTTCCTGATCCACCCTGCCTCATGACTTTGAGGGCCCTGCTGGCACTATTCTAGGCTTCTGTGGTTTGACAAAAGAGGAAGAGAATTTCTGTAGAAGGGTGACTTAAAGAGGGCCCTAGGAGAAGACATGGGACCTATAATAGGGGGAGGGGAAGAGGCTAATGCTGTAGGCAGGGCCTTGACTGCCATTCTCTGTGGACAAGGTTGCTGCTGGGGACAGAGGTCAACTAATGAAGATCCTAGTTTGCTTTCTGTTACTGTGATGTACAAGACCAAAGCAATTTGGGGGACAAAAGGGTTTATTTCAGCTTACAGGTCATATTCTGTCATCAAGAGGAGCCAGGACAGGAGCTCAAGATAGGAACCTGGAGCCAGGAACTGGCTTGTTTCTAAACTGTATTTCTTGGGGTTGGGGATTTAGCTCAGTGGTAGAGTGCTTGCCTAGCAAGCACAAGGCCCTGGGTTCGGTCCTCAGCTCTGGAAAACAAAAACAAACAAACAAACAAAAAACCACCTGTATTTCTTACACAGACAGCCCAGGCCTACCTGCCTAGGGGTGATGCTGTGCACAGTGGGCTGGCCTCTCTCCTTTATCAAGTAGCAGTCAAGAAACTATCACACAGATATGCTCACAGGCCAATCTGATGGAGGCAACTCCTTGACTGATGTTCCCTGGTGTGTCTCCTTGACAGCTGAAGCTAATTATGACACTGAGCTTACTATTTTCTGTTTACTGAGATTTTGTATATATGTGCTCATGTGTGAGTTGAGGTCAGAGGTCCATGGTAGGTAGCATCAATTACTCCCTGCTTTACTTGTTTGTTTGTTTGTTTGTTTGTTTGTTTGTTTTAAGACGGGGTCTCAGTGTGTAGCTCTCACTATGTAGACCATACTGACTTCAAAGCCTGCCTCTGGTTCCTAAGTGCTGGGATCAAAGGTGTGTGCCATCACGCCTGGCTGCTCTGCCTTATTTTTCAGACAAAGTCTCTCATTGAAACTGAAGTTCAACGGTTTAGCTAGACTGGCTGGCCAAAGATCTCCAAGAATCTTCCTGTCTCTGCCTCCCCGGTACTGGGGTTCTAGGCGTGTGCTGCATGCCTACACCATGCTGGGGATCAAACTCACCTCATCAGGTCTGGGCTGCTGCTCAGTCAGCACGTTACTCACTGAGCCACCCACAAGCCCCTTGTTCCTGGTCTCTGCACCTTCTTTGTGTGTAATTAAGATTGAAAAACCATTCATGTTCTTTTTGATCTACCATGAATAGAAAGAAAACAAGTTACACCGACCAGATCGTTACAAAATCCATGATGTGCTTGGAAGTAACATCCAGAGGGGTATTTTCATATATGTATGAAAAATAACATATTGCAGACCCTTCAGAACTCTTTGTGCTTAAGATAAAGGGTACTTTCTCTGTGTGTGTGTGTGATATGTGTAAGTGCTTTGCTTTTCTGTTAAAAACGAGTCAACCTGAAGAAAAATATAAGAAAAGTAGTCCATATGTAGTAATAAAGAGAAAATTATGGTGATGGAAAAGAATTACTGAAGTTTGGGAGCTATAAAGCATGAATAATGAAACAATCTACTAACTGAAAGGCTTCTCCATGCCACACATCTTTTCCCTGGCTGTTCTTCATGGTGTCCTGTGACATCATCTGATTCTACAAATGTGCAGAGATGAACCTTTGCTGTTGTATCTCTGGTATATGACAAGATCACATCTTATTTTAAATGATATTACGGGGTACACTTAAGATTTTCAAAATAATTATTAACTCTTCTTTTTGAAATATGCGGCATGAACATATTTGTTTATTCTGTGTGTATGGGTGTTTTGCCTACATGCATGTCTGTGTATCTTAGGGTAGGGTACCTATAGTACGCTGAGAGGCCAGAAGAGGGTTTCCGGTCCCCTGGAAAGGAAGTTAGAGATGGTTGTGAGCTGCTGTGTGGGTGTTGGGGACTGAACCCCAATCCTCTGTAGGAGCAGCCAGTGCTCTTACCAGCAGAGCCATCTCTCTTCCGGTCTGGAATTTTGGAAGGAAGGCTTTGGCTGCGCACTCACTCCTGCTGCTTCTGCGCTGCTCTGTTAATGCTGAGTTTTGCTGCTCTGTTATATAATTCCTATTCCTGGGTGCCGGTGCCTTGCTCACTTTTTTATTTTGTTAAAATAAAACTTAGCATCACAATTAGACTCGGAAGCTCCTTCTTTCATATATTTTAAGGGGTCCAGTGGTCTTGGCCAGCACATCTCTTTCTTTGGACTTTTACACGCTACAGCAAACTTTTGCTTTTAATCTCAGTTTATAAATTTTTATAAGAAGTACATCCTTCATAAATTCTTCCATATTTAACAGGATTGCTCTGAATTAAGTTTTTCTTTGTTGACCAAAGGGTGAGAATATGACTTTAAATGCAGAAGCCTGTCTTTACTCACAAGATTTGACATTTGAAGATTGCAACTTTCATCTCCTTAAACCTAGTGCTGTGACCTCACGGCCAGCCTGAGTGGACAGGAATCAGAGACCATTCTGTGTGTGTGTGTGTGTGTGTTTTTCTTCTAAATGTTAAGTTTTGACTTTAGTATTTGGCCTATCTGGATAGACTAATTTGAAGAGTAGACAGGATGTGTTTTGACGTTTTCAACCTCCAAGTCTCAGCCTCCTAGGAAGGCAGATAATCACAGACTTAAAATGTAACAGGCCTAAACTACAGCATTTCTTTGCGCCAATGATCCGCAAGCAGAATATTCTAGTCAGAGCTTTAAGATGACCCCTGGCGCTCTGTCCCTTGAAGTTGTGGCTTTCTGGCCTAGCAAAGTTATTGGCCTCGGGCTTCATCTGGCTGCACCAGACTTGACTTTATGGCTCTGGTCTGAGCTGAATGGGAGGAAATAGGTGGTGCTCCCAGCCAGAGAGACAGAAACTCTGACTCAAGCAGGCTTTAACCTAAAGAGGAAATGGATCACCTCACACTCCAGGAAAAAGGAAGTACAGGGCAGGTGTGGCCTGCCAGTGGATGAATCAGACTTTTAACAAAGGCACGGGGTGTATAGGCTTTCTGTTCCTCCCCAGACTGCCCCAGTGGGAGCTTTAGCTCAAGTCTGCCTTTGAGTCTGGCAAGCACTGAGAGCAGAAACAGGGTGGGGTCCTTGCTTACTCGCTGAGATGGACCCAACCCCCAGCCATGGGATTTGACCCTCTGCAGGCAGAGGGATTGGTTTAAGCTCTTCCCCTCCCAGGGCAGAGGTCCTGAAAGGAGACAACTTGTAGGCAGTATAGATGCCAGCACCTAGCCAGGCCCCACCCTGGGGTGGGCTGGCCTGCTATAATTAACCAATCCTCTGGGTGTCTGGTGTCTGATGTTCATCAAGGTTGTGGTGAGGCCAATCAGATCCACCCCTGCAATCTTAGGAAGGAAATCCCAGCGGGGAACAGATAAAATTCTGAACAAAACTGGTTTTGTCAGTGGAGTGAGGTGGTCCCTGGTTAGCATTGGGGCAGATTCTCACTACTTCCCCTGTCTTCTAATTGGAGAAGAGAAAAAAAGAGCCACAAGGAGACCAAATGGAGGCTCTGCCAATGGGGGAAGTGCTCTCCAGTCTCTGAGGTTCAGGAAGGACGTAGGGCTGGGTTGTCTGTGGGAATGGAGGTGGCACACCACATTTTTTCAATGCTAGGACTCAGGGATGTTGGGGGAAAGAGCTAGTTCCACGAAGAGCCCAGTAGCTGTGTTTGGAACCCAATATCTCTCCAAGGACAGAGCATGGGCTGGGCTGTGATCCAAGGTAAGGTAGAGAGACCGGGAGGAGGGAGGATAATCTGGAAGCTGGGGAGGGTTCGTAGACTCTGCTGGGAGCCCTTGTAGCATGGGGCAGGAGCAGAAGGGCTTTTGTTCAGGCAACACACGTGCTCCTGCAGGCAGGGCCTGCAGCCTCCTGAATACGAGTGTGGCCATGTTAGGCCAGGTTCCCAGCAGGCTTTTCTTCTACCCTCACTGCAGCAGAGGCTCATGGTTGCTATGGGCGCTGAGTGTGGGGACTGTCTCAGCCACACAGACTGGGCTTCCCCAGAGGCGTGGTGAAGCTCTTGCTGGTCCTACGCCACCCTTTCTTAGCCAGACTTCTGCACTCACTCCCACACTTCCCTCTCAACTCTCACTTCTGCTCCACCCTTGAATTCATAAGTGTCTTCATTCCTCTGCCCCGTGGCTTCGCCTGGGGTCCTCCTTTCAGGTCCCCACCTGGAGGCACTGGAGACATTCCTGCTGGACTTCAGGGAGTATCTGGCTGGTGGCTCATCTGCCTCAGAATCTCCTGAGTCTGAAGGTGTGTTTTCAACTCCTCCTCCCCCAAGCCGGTGACCCATTCTCTGGAGTGGCTCAGGGACGACCGGGATGAACAGCTAGCTTAGCCACTCACCAGAGTGGACAGAGGGTGCAGATCTCAGCTAGCATATCTGGCCACGTGACCCAGGCAGCCTTGTCACACAGCCCACATCTCAAATCCCTTGTGGTTTTGTGGTCAGCCTCAGATTAAATCATGACTGCCTGGCAGCTGAGACTTGTAAGAGAGGTGCATTCTCCCACGATCACCTAAGATGGGCTAAAGTAGACCAAGAAGCCTGAGGAGGCTCTGCTTGTGGAGAGCAGGGGGCTTGACCACTGGCAGGGAGAGGAGAAACAGTCAGGCATTTTGGTTCAAACCTGTCTGTTCGTAGTGTATATGCACACACGTGGGTGCACACAGTATTCCTGTATGTCAGCCAGTGGACCACGCTTGTCTCTGCCTATCGCTCTCCGCCTTATTTTTAAAGTCAGTACTTTCATTGAGCCTTGGGCTCACCAATTAAGCTGCCAGACGGGCAGGACAGCAGGCTCTGGGAATCCTCCTATCTCTACCTTCCCAGAACCGGGTTTACAGACACGCACTGCAATACCCAGCTTTTCACATGGGTGCTGGGAATCTAAAGTCAGGCTTTCAAGCTTGTGAGGAAAGGACTTTACTGACTGAGCCATGTAAGCAGCTGGAGATGTAGCCCCAGTGCAGTTTCTAGCCACTCTGCCACCCTGTCAGGCAGTTCACCACTGCCTGTAACTCCAGCTCTAGGGAATCTGATGCCCTCTTCTGGACTCCAAGGGTACCTGCACTCGCTTGCAAAAACATCCAACCCCATATATATGAAATTAAAAATAAAATTGTTAAAAGAGAATTTTCTGTCTTCACTGGCTAGCTCATTTTTCAGGAAAGAAGAAAAGCAAAGGCTTTTTTTTTTTTTTTCTGCTACAAATAGAAAAGATGGAGCCTTCCTCTGATGGGTGAGGCTTTGGGGCTTCTGCCTGGAGCAGATGCTCCTCTCAAAGCAGATGGATTTGTGGAGAGGGGGATAAAGCCAGCCATTTGGGGACAGTTGCCAGCAACACTGCCGGCTGAGGCAAGGGCTGCCAGTGTTTGGAGACCCTCCCTCCATCCCAGGGATACGTCCGATGAGCTTTCTCATGATTTCAGTTAAGCACATGTCTTTCAAGGCCAGGGGCATTGTGAGCAGGTCACAAAGGTTGCAGAGAACTTGCTTAAATGATTTCATTAGTTTATTCGACCATAGTAAAAATGATTCATAGACAAGTGCTTTGGAGAGTGAAATCTGTGTTGGATTTTTCAGATACTGTTGTGTGAGTAGAATACTTCAAAAGGTTAACTCTGTCAAAATAAAAGGAATCCTTTGCCAAAATATCTTTCATAATTTATACTCTTGGAGGCTATGGTGGGGGAAGGAAAGAAGGGAAGAAGTGTGTTCTGAAGATGGAGGCTGAGCAGGTAAACAGGCCAGTATTGGAGAGGTATCTCATTACAAGGAACAATAGCAATTAAAAAAAAAAAACCTCATTTGGGGGTTGGGCGATGGCTCAGTGGTTAAGAGCACTGGCTGCTCTTCCCGAGGGCCTGGGTTCAATTTCCAATCCCCACATGGTAGCTCACAACTTCTGTACCTCCATTTCCAGGAGATCTGACACCTTCATGTAGACACACATGCAGGCAAAACACCAATGCAGATAAACCAACAAACAGAGACCTAACCAGCAGGGAAGTAGAAAAAAGAGTCGGAAAAGCTAGTAGCTTCCATAATTCCCACAGCCTGCCTGTGTTTGGTCCAGAGACCCCATCTGGCTAGGAGTGCCATTTGTGGTCCTCTGACTACGCGGATCATGGCAGCATGAGCTGAGTCACACCCCACATGTGCCTCTACTAATATTTTTTTAATGATGCTTTTTAGCTGTCTCACCACTTAGGACAAGTGTGAGTCTGTTTCACGCTTCTCTTTTTGCACATGTGTGTTCATGGGTGAGTTTGTGGGGGTGGTGTGTGTGTGTATATGTGTGTGTAAACGGTACATATGCGAGTACATACAGGCAGGCCACAAGAAGACGCGAGGCATCTTGCTCTATCACATTCTGTCTGATTCTTCTAAGTCAGGGTATCTCGTTGAACACAGGTAAGCGGCAACCAGCAAGCCCCAGAGATTCTTCTGCCTCTGCCTCCCCCAGGACTGTCATTACAGGTGCCTGTGTGGACATGCCTGGCTTTCTGCATGAGTTCTGATCCCAGAACTCATCTCAGGGAAGAAGGTGAGCCTGTGTACATGGAAAGGAAGCTAAAAGTAGAGGCAGCTTTGTGGGCTCTTCTCTCTCCACTGACACTCTCCTCGTGGCCTTTCTCTTGGGTTGAGGGAATGGTTCTGAGAGGCATGTGATTTCGGTTTATCTTTTTGTATGCTAACGGCTGTGGCTATAACCAAAGGACTGAAAGAGCAGCTAACTGAATGCCTGCGCCCCAGCGATCAGCCCAGGTCTGGGCTGTCCGGGCTTTCTGATCCACGAGAGCCACAGAGGTCTTTTCTCCAGTGGCTGGGGAGGACGGACACACCACCTCCACATGCTTTGTCTAACACAGTGTTCCCGTAGGCCACTGTAAGAATGTGGTCTGTGGTCACTCCTGGCAGCCGATGTTTGGGGAAAGCAGCCCTGAGTCTGCATTTGCCCTTTGCTCGCAACTCTCCACTCCTGCGAAGGGGCTAGTGGAAAAGGAGGGAGTCTCCGGTCTCTGAATAGATAACAAACAAGGCTTCCCATTCTGAACCTGGAAATTTACGAACTACCTCTGATCTAGTCCCTCCTTGAAGAACCCAGGCAATGAAGAATCCCGGGGACAGGGAAATGGAATTAGGAACACAGAAACACTATTTAGTGCCAAACTGCTGTACCACCCATTTTTGCCTTTTTCTCTATGGTGATGCCTCTCTTTGCAGGGTCCAAATATTGAACCACTATGTTGCCAGGACTCTTATTGTGAAGCGAAGGTCTTTGTTTCTCACAGTTCACACCCTTTGTTCCTCTCCCTTCCCAACCTTAGCATCACTTCTCCTCTCCTCCCCCTTCCCTCTCTTCCACCACCTCCCCTCCATCCCTCTCTTCTCTCTCAGTTTCTCTTCCATCCCCCTCCCGCTTTCTCTTCTCTCTCTTTTTCATGTGGACTTGAGTATTGAACCCAGGAACTCACAGTTAAGCACTTTTCCATGCAGCCACACCCAGGCTCTTTTTCCAGTTAAGACTAGGTGGTGTTTTTCTTGTTTCTTGTTGTGTTCTCACTCTCTTCTGTACCCCGACCCCACCCTGGCTAAGAAGGTTATTGGCAGCTTCAATGTAATGACTTCTATTTTGCTGGATGACATACAGATTATCACTTTAAACCATGGTCTGAAGCCTCAGTTTGTGACTTGTAAGCTGTGTTTGGAGTCACTCTTGGGACAGGCTGCATTAGGCTGGGAAGAGCAGCTCTGGGTCTCCCCAGGGCGACTGTGGTGGTTCTCTGTTACAGGACAGCCGCAGGTGCTCTTGGGTGTGAAGTCCCTCATCCTGGAGTCCAGGTCACCTGAGGCCTGACCCCGAGTTTTTTGCTGACGTATCATTACACGTTCTCTCTGCCTTCACACCTGTCTCTGCAAATAGACTCTGGAGTCATTCTTCCCGCAACTGCTTAGATTCAGTGTACTCCATATTTCAAAATTGATTTATCCGATTTGGGAAGCTGAAACAAGAGTATAGTCAAGTTCACAGCCAGCTTGGTTGATTTAGTAAAACCCTGTATCAGAATTAGAAGTTAAAGGTGTGTGTGTGTATGTGTGTGTGTGTGTGTGTGTGTGTGTGTGTGTGTTTCAGTGGTAGAGCACTTGCTTGGCATAGGTGAAACTCTGGTTCAGTCCCCAGCATCACAAATAAAGAAATATAAATAAATAGAGTTGTAGTCTATTTGGTGACTGGAGGTTGAGAGGCCATCCCAAAGATCAAAGGAAGCTTGAAAAACATAAGCAGAGCTATGGGTGAAGCAAAGAGTAGCGTGGTGGATAGGGGCTTCTGTCCTTGTAGCCAAGCTTTGCATCTGGAATGATGCAATGTTATTCTCCTTATAAAAAGCGCATAAATGAATCCTACAGGATGGCTGCAGACCAGCAAGTTGTGTTTAAGTCTGTGTTGAGCTGTGGGTGCTGGTGGGAAGTTCAGTGAGAGACTCTCCTATGGGATCTGGAACTTTAAATCTGTTCTCTGGCTCCTGCAGGTGGGATCCTGCAAAATCACGCTTTGCTCCTTCCACAGGCAGCAGCCACACTATCCTCCCCTGGTTGTCAGTGTGGAATGAAGTCGGAAGCACAGCTGGAAGGCTGACCCAAACCATTGTCACCTACACACGCAGGTGGGGAAGCGCAGGAGGTAGTGAGAGTACCCCCCCACCCCGCCCCCATCCTGTACACCACACAACTCTATTCTTTGCTGAGTGAGTTGTCAAAAAGCTCATTTAAACTTGGGGCAATGCTTCTCCAAAAATACAGAGAAAGCTGTTTCCTATTTAAAGTTGCTTATTCACAACTGACCCAGAAATCTGATGAGTGGTAAGCGGTGAATGAAAGAGAAGTTTGAAGAATTGTCCCTGTATGATGATGGCAGCAGGTGGCGGCCATACCAGAACTGTAAGTAGCCTACATCTCCAGGCCCGGGAAAAACTCTCCTGCCCACACTGATCCACAGGAGCCAGGCTTAAGCAATAGACAACAAAACCTAGGGGACTGTGGGTTTGTGTGCTGTGCTGGCATCCCTAGCCAGGACAGCCAGGACACCAGAAAGCACTGAGCCACACAAGGCTGCCCTGCCTTCAGCCCCTGTTTGTGGTGTCTCTCTTGTGAGAGTTTATTGCTCCCCGGAGAACTGGCCTTCGCTACTGTGGGATTTTGCATCTTCACATCTGGCCTTGCTGGCAAGTGGCAGCCCTATGGGTGTGGGCTGAGCACAGCACTGAGAATTTGGAGGAGAAGAGCAGAGACCTTACTCTGCACAGAGACCACTCCTCTCACTGGGAGAGTGGACACAGGTTGGGCTGGTCCCCCAGCTGAAGATGTCACATACTCTAAGAAAATGGCCCCTTTTCTGTTTCTGAGGCTTCCAGGACCTTTCCATGGCTGGGGGCAACTTGAGAAAAATGAGGTTTTCATGGGGCACGAGCAAAGATCTGGGCAAGTCTCTCTTTGAACCTGATTTCTAACCCTAGGTTCTAGTTCTGTTTGTTTGTTTGTTTGTTTATTTGTTTGTTTTTATGGAACCCTTCAGGAATTTGTGAGTCATCTCTGCACAGGGGCTGTGCTAATCTTCTCTGTATCATTCCAATTTTAGTCTCTGTGCTACCAAAGTGAACACCCCTGGACTCAGGTTAAGAGAAGGCTCAGAAGCAGGACTTAGATGGAGGGGAAGGGAGGTTTTCAGGGAAACGCTGTGTATTCATTTCTTTTCTCCTTGCTTTAACAAAACAAACTGAAAAAAGCAACTTAGCAAAGAAAGGTTTACTTTTGGCTCACGGTTAGAGGTAACACAGACCATCATGGTGGAAAAGGCAGGAGGTGGAGGCATCTGGTGACACGGTACTGAGGCAGCCAAGAATGAACAGGAAGCAGGCGGGGCTGTTAAATGTCAAGGCCCATGCCCAGTGGACCACTTTCTCCAGCAAGACTCCATTTCCCAGAGGTTCCACAGCCTTACCACATAGCACCATCAGCTGGGGACTAAGCCTCCAAATATGACCCCATGCGGAAAACTCCAGACTCAAACCACAGCTCTTGGCCAAATGTCTGGATTATTTTGTGGAGAGGAAACACAGTGGCCGCTGGGAGACAATCAGCCTGGAAGCTGCGAAGAGAGGGAGACTGGGAAGAGTAGGAAGGTGGAAGCCACAGGAACTTTCAAAAATCCCATTCACCGTGTGCCTACGTGACAGATGTATCCTAGCGCCGGGTAATGGGTGTCAAGGAGAAGCGGACAGACCTGCCTCCTTCCTCACTTCCTCTCCTCTTTAGGAACCATTGTTCTTCTGCTCATTCTTCTAGGTTACGTCATGTTGAGATGCAGATGTTGCTCTTCTCCTGACTCCTTCGTATGTATCACTGAGCCAAGCCACCAATGCAAGCGATACCTCAAGGTACTCAAAGAACCTGAGTTACCGCTCTTTATAGCTAAACTGTACAGGTTTACTCAGGAAGGGCAGTGGGATGCCCTGGCCAAGTGTCATCATCCCTACTACCCTGTGGAGGAAAGAAGGCTTCAATGAGCCAAGTGCCAGCTATGCAGAGAGGGCTTCCAATAGCCCTGACAGCTTCCAGTTTCCAGTGAGTGCCGCCCACTGCTGTTATCAAGGAGAGGAAGCCAGCACAGTCCTTCTCTCCACTGTAAATGAATGTGCAGGTCTATGGCCAACAGTGCGAAGGACTATGGGCCCACAGAGATGCCCTCCCTCAGAGGGGAAGATTTCTACCTCACATAGTTGCCATGTTGGGGAGAGACAGGTGCACAGTGCTTTCTTGGGAGGAAGAGCAGAGCGATGGGTTGCGGTGTCAGACACAATGAGGTACATGAGAGGCCGTGTTCAAGACCGTGGACTGTTTTCTTCTTCTGGAAACTCACAGCTGTGACCAAAGAATCCCTGCTGTATACACGACAGCAGTTTGTGCGAGTCTCCTTTGCTGTAGGAGGCAGCATCCACAACAACACAGCAATGGACCTTGTTTGGAGCAGACTGTATTTAAAAGCCAAAGATGAGCACAAGTAACAGGTGTTCAGTAAAGCCATGCAAACATGGGAACTTGAGTCCACCCCTCCCCCAAGAACCTCCCCCCTGGCATAGTGGCGCTCACATATAATCTCAGTCAGTGCTAGGAAGGCAAGAGACAGGAGGAGGATCTCTGGGCTTGTTGCTGGCTGGTTCAGACGTAACTCCGCAAACTTCAGGCCAACGAGACCCCTTGCCTCAAAAAGCAAGGTGGGAAGAATTCAAAGATCCACAGTGGAGGGTGACCTCTGGCCTCCTCGTGCACATCACATAGCTGCACATATATACACAAGTGTTTTAAAACGCTAAATGCAGGGGTACAGGGGAGAGCTACCCTTGGGGACTTTTGCTACACACGACAAGCATTTTTATTCGGAGCTTGTTTTCCTGACCTGATTTTCTGCAGTCTTCCAGATTCCTCCAGCAGCAAATAGTGATTACCTCGGGCACCATCTGTCGCTCTACCCTAATTCCTCTCTCTTCACCTCGAAACACTGCTCTCGTGGGAGCATGTGACCCCACTCCAGGAAGGGTCAGGATCCTCCTGCTTCAGGGTGAGTCCTCCAGCATGGGATCCCAAGACATCAGACACAGTTCCTCTGACACAGCTTTTAGGCCACTGCCATGCTGGGAGCCGTGTGACCCCCCAGTAGCTATCCAAGTGAATTCCACAGCTTCTTGGCATTGCTCTCACCCCTAGGAGAGAAATCCACT
The DNA here is from genome assembly GCF_030254825.1 of Meriones unguiculatus. NCBI lineage: Eukaryota > Metazoa > Chordata > Mammalia > Rodentia > Muridae > Meriones > Meriones unguiculatus. The sequence goes on from NC_083367.1 coordinate 57,641,776, forward strand.
TCACACCTAATCATGAAGTCCACACCTCAAACCACTAAAAACAGCAGCATTCCAAAGCACAGGGCCGGAGGCAGGAGGACAGATGCTTTGTCTGGTTTCTTTTGCTTTGGTGGCCAGTAGGAGAAGAGCTAGAAAAGAGGCCATGGCCATTCCTCACCAGCACTGTGGGGCAAAGGGCAAGATGGCAGCTCCTCTAACTCCATGTACATCCTGACACACATTCACACACACACACACACACACACACACACACACACTCACTCTCTCATGCCCTCACACCCTCACATATGCATGGTGTGTGTGAGGCATGCCATGCTACACATCTGCAGGTCAGAAGGCAACATTCAGCCACATACTTTAACAGGTGCTCTGGCAGGCTCCCTCATCAGTGCCTGAGTCAGAGCCGGCAGGTGGCTCCGCTGCGGAACCTGTTCCTCAGGGCCTGGAGTCTGTGGTGAGGGGCAGCAGCCTCTCGCTGGTGGGCTGTGTGGTTCATGGGAGCCAGCGGGCCTCTCTGGGCTCCCATAGCACTCGGGACAGGCATCTCCCACGCACATTGGTGACAGGGGAAGGGCATCCACCCAAAGGAAAGCATTCACGGCAAAGTTGACCTGCATGGAGGAGTCACATGCAAACCGAGATGGACCTTGACCCCTCAAGCAAACAGGAAACAGAACTCTCTTGTCCTCCAGTGAGGCAATGACTATACAGACACAGCCGGTGGGGGTGGTGGGGGGAGCTACCTCCAGTCCTGGATTCCAGGGAGGGAAGGCGGGATCCTTCCCAGTTGTGGTGCTCGGAGTGGGACTAGCAGGCTTGAAGCTACATGCCCTTCTTCCGGGGCTGTGCAGACTCTGGCTGTTACCTAGACAAAAGTCCCAGAGTGTTGAACCCTTCCTGGCCATAGGTTCTTTTCTGCAGGACCTAAAGCTGCGTCTTCACTACATTTACGCTTTTGAAGTTAATTTAATAGAATGAAGTTATCAAGTACTTTCTTTGTTTTAAAAACATTATTTATTTATTATACGTGCATGTGTTTGTGTACACACCTGTGTGTGTCTGTGTGTGTGTGTGTGTTTGCCTGTGTGTGCATATGTGGGTGTGCACACTCTCGTACCTGAGGAGGCTGTAAGAGGAAGTCCACTCAACTTCTAGGGACAGGGTCTCTCCCTGAACCTGGAATTCGGCTGGTGGTCAGCTAGCCCCAAGCTCCTCCTGCCTCTGCCCCTCTGCTCCCAGTACAGGGGTTACAGGCAGTTTGTGGCCATACTTGGCTTTGTATGTGGGTACTGGGGATTTAAAACCCCGTGTCTTCACGCTCGTATAGCAAACACTGTTACTCACTATCTCTCTCTCTCCCTTAAGCAACTTCTGAGGGGCTGGACGGAGATTCCGTCTAAGTTTGTTACATCACCCCTGATCTGGAGACCACACGGAGGGTAGAGTCATCAAGAGTATTTGTCTACTGTCCACGGTACCACTCAACAGTGGATATTAGAGTCTGTTAGAGGACAGGACGGCCACACATCCAACCCAGCGGGTTGGGGGCTCTGGTAGGTATGGTTGGATGGGTGTCTGGTGGGCTGAATGGGAAATGATACAGCTCTCGGTGTCTGTACTCAACAGGGCAGCCCTAGGCTATTGACGTTTAGAAAAGCTCAGGGACAAGCCAGCCTGGGAGGGAATAAGACAGCATTTTCCCACTCAGCTGGGGCACACCTCACCTAAACACGGGTATCACTCACATACGTGATCCAGTTGTTGAACTGGCCATCTCCTAACAGGGTTTGCACCTAACTTGGATCAGTGCCTTCACAGCCCAGTCCTTCTTGCAAACTCATAGCCCTTCCCAAACTCCTGGATGTTTTCGTGTTATTGGATAGGTATCATGCTCTTGCAGAGGCTTCCTGTCCCCAGCACACTGCCTGTGTGGACTTCTGAATTCCCTCCCACCTGACTGTAGGGTCTACTTCTTCCTTCCTGAAGAGACCTGGTGAAGAGCTGCTGTAATTGGGCCCCTACCTCTGAGAGAAGGTATGAAGATAACACTAGGTAGGTTCAAACAGTGCAGCTTCGGACTGGAAACAATGGAAGTGGCTGCTTTCACCTCAATGTCCCCCATTTCTGACCCTTGCAGCTGGGTGGTTACCTTGGCCTTCCCCCCAGAGGCTGCGCCCCTCTTTCCACAGCTTCTCCCTCCCCTCTTCCGCTTCTGCTTTTAGTCCCCCTCCTTTTGGTGTAGTGTCAACTGGTGCAGGTCTCTTAACTGCCACACTGCCATCAAGTGGCTTCAGTGCCACTCCGGCTGCTATAACAAAAGCCACAGGCTGGGCAGCTTATAGACGAATAGATTTGTTTGTTTCAGGGCCAGACGCTGAAAGTTCAATGTCACCGTGTTGGCCCTGCCTGGTGTGTAGCTGTGTAGGGTGGGGGCTGGGTGTCTCTTCCTGGTTTGCCAAGGGTGCTTCCTCCCTGTGTCCTCATTTGGCTGGTGACTCCTGTCCTTTCCTATCAGGGCACCGGTCCCATCATAAGGGTGATGGGACTGTGGTGATCATGATCTGATCACTATCTAAGGCTCTGCCTTCTACATCACCAGCTTGAAATCAAGCCTTTGGCAGGTAAATTTTGGGGTGCAATTCAAACACAAAGCCACAGCACAAACTCATGCTGTTGTGACATCCAAAACTAAGCAGTTTTTAAGGCTAATGGGTCTTGGTACTCCTTCTCTTTCACAAGGCGGAGGCTGCTCTTCAAGCCCCAGGCAATTGTCCACCTACCTCCCTGTGCTCCTTATTTCCATGGCATCCAGACCCCAACACTCTCTTATTCCACCTCAGTAGTCAGTGTGGGATTTTGTTCCCTGAAGTCTAAAAAAGCCACCAATGCATACATCACACAGGTATTTATCAGTGCTCACGGGCAAGGAACAAGGAGGGAAGATTAACTACAGCCCTGCCCCCTCTGCCTTAGGACACAGGCCCACACGGACAATGCTGTGTCCATGTCCTCATTAGTTTTCATCCAAAACATTCAGTTTGGGTTCCCACCCATTAACCTGACTCCTGATTCTGACTGGGCACAACCTATCACGGAACAAGTGACAGTTGGACATCCTGCATCCCTCCCCAGAGCAGAAGGATGCAGATACACTCCTGAAGAGCTCTGACTGCGGTCCCGCCCTAGCACACATGTAGTCCAGTCTCATTTGCTGGAGCTGGCTGTGGGCATCCATTAATGCTGGCTCTGCTGTTAATGTATCAGTCGGAGCAGTGTGGGGGAGGGGTGGCCAGCTGGCTCTTCCTTGGCTTCCTCCCTCTGCTGAAGGGCCTAGAGAGCAGAAAGGGTCCCCTAGTTCATCTCTTGTTTAACCTTCCTGGAAGAAGGACTGAAGCTCCACAAAGCATCCTTTTCGGCTGCTAACACAGGGAGAGGGTTTACTGCCACTAGCATCCTGTATTGCTTCCCCGGTATCTCTAAGTACCTCCAGGAACTCTGGGAATAAAAGGCTTAGGGCTGGATGAGATGCCAGGGAAGCCATCAGCCGAAAAGCAAAGCCTGCGGACCAACCGAAGGCTCAGTTTACATTTTGCTCAGGGTTTCTAAAAGGTCCTTCTGGCTCATGGGAAGTACAAGAATGTCAAACAAGCCTAAGGCTTCATAGGTAAGAGTGCTCGCCGTGCAACACCCACACAAAAAGATGGCTATGGCTATCTGTGCCTGTCACCCCAGCTTTGGGAAATGGAGGTGGGTAGTTCCCTAGAGCTTGCTGGGCAGCTGGCCTCACCATCCCGGTAAGCTTCCAGTCCAATAGGAAACATATCTCATGGAAATAAGAAGGAGAAAGACAAAGGGAGATACCCGATGTCTTTCTCTGGTCTCTGTGGGAGCATGGACCTGCATAGTGATGTGTGTGCTTCACAAAACACACACACACACCATGCAAATTCACAAGGAATGCCCAATAGAGACTGTGGCCTTGCAGACCTCAGACAACAGAGCCTCTGGCTCTTCTCCATTTTTTTATAGGAAGACAGAGCCCGTGCCAGAGGGTTCGTGGATCTCAGAGCTGCAACGTAGCATCCTTTACATGTCTCCACTGGCTGATTCCTGCACATCGATCAATAGCGAAGGCCCGAGCCTGCTGCCAGCCTCTGATGCCATGCATTCTCAGGACACTGTCTGCATTTAGAACACGCCCAGCCACTTCCTTACATGGACCAGCGGCATCCATATTCACAGGCAGCACGGACAGAAAAGATCTTCCTTAATCTCCAGAATCACCATACGCAGTGTCAGGCTGAAGGAGAGAAAAAAAAATGTTTTAAGTAGAAAATGCGAAACAGGAGAAGCCTGTGCATTCATTAGAAGAATACCTCATGTCTCCCGACCCACATAAATCTCAAAATCCCTTCAATGGATTTTTTTTTTTTTTAGTTTAGAATTCAAATTCGAGGGTGTCAGCCAGCCAGCCAGCCAGCTGAATCCCTGCATTTCCCATTCTTTTTGATATTTCCTCAAAAAATATCTTTCTTACAACGTATAGATCCCAGGTGACCTGGAAGCATCTACAAAACCTTATTTGGCCCAGGGGAAGGTTATAGTCTCTGCAAGTAGGCATTCTGGACAGAGAGGCAGGGCACAAGGAAACTGAAGGTGCAACGGGCCAACCCTGGGCTCAGGGCTGGGAGTGGGGCGGAGACTGACGAGAGCAGAGCTGAGAAGGGCTTTAGCAAGCAATAAATACACTGCCTGGTGCCTTGATTCATATGCTAAGGAGCATCAAATTCGGCTTTAATTGGTGGGAGAGGGAAGCTCGCAGCTGCCTCGGGCCCACACTGTGCACTGTGGGATGCTCCGGTGAATAGTCTTTAAAAATAAGCCCCTCAGGGAAATGCGGTGCAAATGCCGGGTCTGCAAGGTTACCAGATTAAATCTGAATGGACCTCAGACCCCAGTGCTTACTTAGCTCTTAGGTTTCAACCTAGGGTCCCAGGAGCCTTGGGGATTTCTTCTGAGCCCTGGAAAGAAATACTGGCTTCACGCTTTTGTGAAAATGCTCAGCCTTTGGGGCTTGTTGCTGGTCCGCTGTGGACTCTTATGGAGAGGGGCCACAGGGGCTCTCCGGTGGGAACCAGGCTTGACTGCTCTGCATGAAAGCTTCTTCCAGGCCTGTTTCCCTTTCTCCAGCTCTGCTGAGCCCCACCTGGGCCCGAGGAAGGGACCCTCAGAGAGGGTAGAAAGCTTTGCACAAGGCTAACGTTTTCCCTACTGCAGCTACCGAAGCGGGAAAGGATGGCGCTTTATCAGGCCTGTCTCCCAGGCCAGCCCTGCTTGGGTGCTGGCCAAGCCGAGCCAAATTAATTCAGCCGCTCCTTAGCTGGAGTGCAGGATGACCACGTGCCCCTGGCCGAGAGGCTCCGAGACCAGGATCTGGGAGGAGTGGCTGCTCTGTGTGAGGGTGCGAGTCTAGGTTGTAGAAACCATTGCACACGTACAGGTCATATCATTTCATTTATAAACCAGGAAATGAAGAGGCTTTCTGACCTGAGTGTGAGTGTGTCTACATGTGCGTGACCTGCACATGTGTGTGGTGAGTATATGTGTGCATGTGTGTCTGACTGTGTATGAATGTGCTGTGTGATCATGTATGTGTGTGTGGTGTGTGTTTTTATATGTGTGTGGAAAGAGGGTGGGGGAAGAAGAAAAAGAGGGGAGATCTTTGCTGTGTAAAAAGTAGTGTATTCCACAGTGAATTCTGTGTGCTGGGGTTCAGGTGAGAGGGTAGGAAACCGAAGTGGGTGGTCTGTAGCCACCGTGTTCTTCTCAGGTAGCTGAAAGCAGGTAGGACATTTGTACTTCCCGCTCTGGGTGGCCATGAGGTCTGACTACAGCTGTGTTTCTAATAAATAGCTCTGCGGTTTGTAGACTTTGAAAGTGTCTCTCAGTTCCTTGAGCTGTGTCCCACTACTGTGACAAATGATGTCTAAATGCATTTTTAAAACACCAGCTCCCAGTTAAATGAGGTCTGTGCTCTCATTTCCTATTTCTACCATCATCAGCCCCAGACTTCCCTTTGTATTCCAGGGCAGGAGGAGTGTTTCTTATGCATGAAAATCAGGGCTGGTGTGAACCAGACCCCAGGTCCACGGGGGAGAGGGGAACTGCAGCAGAATGGCTCATAAAGGGATGATGCCCCTGGAGACTTGCGTGTGTGTGTGTTGAGGAGGACCCTCCAGGCTCTCAGTTTGTGTGCAGAGCTTTGGGCATGAATGTGCTAAAGCCCCAGGCCTCCAGCAGGACAGCACTGCAGTCTCTGCCTGTGGGTTCATCTGCGGCCATTCTGGCAGAGCTGATGCTTCTGTGACAGTCCCCGGAGACGGACCCAGCCTTTGTGTTTCCACCTTAGTGAACATGCTGGCTCTTTGTCCTGTGGCTGTTCCAGCAGTGACACAGGCTCGGGCTTTAATCCCACCAGCCTGTGGAGGACAGCACAGAATAACTACAGGGTGGGAGTGTAGTCTTGGTAGCTAGGACATGGAGCAGGGTCAGGATAGGGCGAAACCACAGGGAAAGGCCTTGTGTTCCACACCTGCCTGGACCCTCAGGAAAGAGAAGGATGACCAGAGGGCTCCTCTGAGCTTCGGGACATGAGGAATAATAGTCCTGGTGAAGGCCACGTCACTGTTTAAAATACTCCATGAATGTTCTCCAGAGAACTCAGAAAGGTTTGTTGGGAAGTTGTGAAAAGGTGGTGACTCTGCTCATAAAACAGTGGAATGAAAATTCAGAGCTAGGAGGGTCCTGAATGGTCCCCTCTTTAGAACACACTGTTTGCACATGACATCCCCAGTTCTTTACCATTCTGAGGGTCTTTACTAGAGCAGTGCTGGATTGGCTTCCGGGCCTCCTTGTTCCTCTAGTGCCCCAGTGTTTCCTTGGACAGAGTGAGGGCACAGTTCACACCACACACACAGCTGGAGCTAGAACAGCAGTGACAGTGTGCACATGGGCTGGGGTAGCAGAGGAACATGGGTTGGGAGACATAGGGCTCTGTCCACACCTGGCTTTCCTTTTCCTTCAAGAGAGGAGGCTGGGGACCTGGGAATCCCACATCTGCCCTCTCCTGTAGTTAGCTCTGAGGAGAGTGAGGAGCTGCAGATGCTCCTGGGATCGCTGGGGCTCTGTAGCCTGTGTGAGCAGAAACTCAGGGGAGGGATCTTTTACTGATGAAAGATGCACAGCTCTTGGGTGTGACCAAGTCTGAGGACTTTCACTCTAGAGAAATCTCAGGTGGAGCCTTTGTCTTGCCTATTTTTTACTGTCTACACTCTCCTATCATATATGTGAGGTGTGCCCTGATTTAATAATCCCTTTTCAGGGAAACAAAACCAAAATGCCTACCCACACTGTATGTGAGAGGTACCTTTTCCCCAGAAACGTTAAAATATGATGGAGAGTACTTAGAATCAATAAAGAGTAACAATGCATGGAGCTTGGGACACAGTTCAGTCTGAGAAGTGCTCACTGAGCACGTGTGAAGACCTGAGTTCCACCCCAGGTACCCACATAAAAAGCCGGGTAGGGTGCTATGTGCCTGTAATCCCAGCACTGTCAGGTAAAGACAGCCAGGCTAATCAGGAAACCCCAGGCCAATGAGAGATCAGGAAACAAAGTAGATGGTCCCTGAAGAATGACGTGTTAGGTTGACTTCTGGCCTCCACACATACACATGTGTGCACATATGCATGTATGCACATGTATGCACATATGTGCATGTATGCGCATGTATACATGCACATGTATGCACATATGCACACACAGTGAGCAATAATACACTAATCCGGTGCAAGTTTCTGCTCCTGCTAATGTGAGTGTGAGGCTCAGACCTTCTGCAGCCACCAAATGAGTTCCCAGCATTATTCAGGATGGTTAGCATTCTTCGTGAGCAGCTTATCTTAGAGGTTGTGGCCACCATTGTGTAAGGCTGCCTAGCACGGCATCCTTAGCCCAGTGCTCACATCTGACCTCTGGCTGGCCACCACCTTCCCAGCTCAGTGCGGGCCAAGTTCAGACCTTCTGCAACCGAGCTCAACTTTCCATAGGTCTGGCCAGGCTGTAGAGAAGTCTGACATCTCTTCAGGACAGGAGAAGGCGTTTGGATACGCTGATTGGAGAGGCGCATGGGAAACTGCAGACAAGCATCCACGGAGCTCCAGCATTGTGGGAAAGAGGAGCCGGTGTCTTCCGGGAGAGCCCAAGGAAAGACCTTGCAGTGACTGAGGACGAGTCCGGGGGAGGTCTGTGGAAAGGTGACGGTGTTCACAGTAAGGAGCAACGTTGCCAGCTGAAGAGCTTCTAAATATATAATCCTACTGGAGTGCTGGGATGCCCCCACCCTCATAAGACCTGAGCGTGGAGGGGCAGAACGAGGCAACGTTAAACAACCACTTGGCCACAGGATGGGAAACAGCAGCGGGGGGTGGGAGGGAGATAATCTCCTGCCACCTTCTCCAGCATCTTCCCTAGGGACCTGCCCCAGGATGCTTCCGCTCTGGGAACTTTTCGGCTATGATCAGCAAAGCACCCTGTACGTGAAAATGGGTGTAAGGTTTGCTGTAGATGGCCGGGTTGAGGTGAGAGCACCGTGGTTCAGCCGATAGGCGGATAGACCTGGGGTCTGTGTCAGCACTGTGCCTCTCACAGCCCTTGGCCCCTGCTTCACCAGCGGGGCTGTACAGCGCTTGCTGAGCTCGGATTAGCAGAAGTGCTCTAGAAGAACGCAGGGCAGGGCTGCAAGCAAAGCATAATGCTCTGTGCGCGTCAGCCCTCCGAGCCCTCAGACCAGCCTTCTGGAGCAAGCCCTTTGTCCCACGCACTTCCACTTTTTTCCTCGTGTGTACAAGGTGTTCCCAGAGGGCTCACGGATGCATGCTTAGCGGAAGGAAGACTGGCTAGAGGAAGAGGAGACAGGAGGCTATCTACTTTTCTCTTAGTTATTTTCTAGAATCGTAGTCTTCGAGAGTCTGATATATATATATTTTTTTTTCCCTCAAATCTTAAGCTTCATCTGGTTTTATTGTTCACTCCCTTCTCCTGGCCTGTAGTTTATTTAGCTTGCTGTAATGAAACTCCTTTCATGAGCATCTGCTCCCATCGTACTGAACATCGAATATGCGCACAGGAGCCTCAGGAAACCACTGAGCAGACACTGAATGCACAGGTCAATTCTCCCGGTGGCTTGAGCATGGTTAGTGAGTCCCCCTGGGCCGTGCTGGACACTGGCCTCCTGGCTCTGGACCACACCAGTACAACCTGTACAACCCTACAATGGTCCCACTTTCGTGACCAGCACTTTAAGTTCAGGCGGGGGGAGGGGGCATGCTCTACTGAGTCAAGAGAATTGTTTTTGTTCTGTTTCTGAACGAGACAACGTGTGGAACCTCACTCAGAACCGTGGTGGAGACAGACACAGCCGTGGTGACAGCACGCAGAGGACCGCCCTGCTGACCAGCTAGGTGTGGTGCCTGGGAGCTGAACCACTCAAGTCTCCTCACCAAGCAGAAGCAGACATAGAGGTGAAAGTGAAGGACAGCCCTGAGCTGCCTGGCCTTTGCTCCACCCCCAGGAAAAGATGTTCACAGAGCCTGATGTCCACACAGAGTCTCCGCCCACCTGAGCGGATCTTATTAGTATTTAATTCAGAACAGAACAGTAGCCTGGATGCCGCCTCTCCCTCACTCTCTAGACTAGACAGTGCAGCCACTTGTCATCAGCCTGACAAGGCAGCAGTGCTCTGCCTTGGGGAAGAGACCTGATGAACCTCCCTGGGAACTGGTGGGTGTCTGGTCCCTGTGGGGGACGCTGGAGGCCAAGTAGATAGCATGTCTCAACCGACTGCTAGGAAGAGGAAGTGTGAGAGACCTAGAGGTTTGGGTTACTTTATGGGGTTACTGTGTCCAGGATGACTGGGTCACCGTGACGCCTGCCTGGAATCATTCTCTGCCTTTCTACCCTTTGGTCACTTCCTGCAGGAGCCAGCCCTTCACTGAGAATGAGCAGCATGAGTTCCCAGGAGGCGGACCCCCGGGGCCTGAGTGCTCAGGTGATATTCCCAGAAGGTGGAGGGAGGCTACCTAACCCCTAGGCAGCCCGAGCAGCTGAAGCGAGCTGTGGGGCTGTGACCTCAGCCGTGGGGATATCCTCTGATGTTCACCATGCAAACAGAACTCTGTCAGCCTCTGGGCTGCCTAGCAACCTTTGCACACAAATGCTTCGCAAGACAGCTACAGGAACAGTGAGCTCTAGCCAAGAGGCCAGGGGCTCTGAGCAGTCCTGTCAGGCTCTTTAGAGTAGGATCGGCTAACAGCACACAGGAAAAGAAAGCAGGCAGGGACTCACAGTCTAGGCTTTCCAGGGGGTCTTATCCTGATGGCCTCTTTGCAAAGCTTTGTGAGTGCCTCCCAGGACTTCAGAGACACTCTCTGCCAAAAGGGGTGTCCTCTGGGATTGAAGAAGTGGAAGCGTGTCCTAATGGCCTGTGTATCTGTTGGGCTCAAGCTAGGGAGGTTTCTAGACTTACAGTATCCTGAGGGGAAAGAAGCTGAGGGTGAAAAATCCAGATCTAGCAAGCACACAGGTCACTGAGGCAAGTGATCACATATCCTCCCGAAGAATAGGTTCAAGGCTAGCGTCCTCAGCCTTTGGCCCAGGTTTACTCCATGCTCCCTAAAGTCTGAATGAAAGGCCACGGTCACATTCACAATCAGAACCAAAATCCGATTATATAGAACAAAGTTGAGAACAGCAGGATGTGCTTTGTGCATGGACAAAGCCCTTAGCCCTCAGGCTACCAGATCGGCCTGAAGGTAAACAGATATCTCTGCTTCCTCCTTGGCCATTGCAAGGCTGGTCCTTCCGGGGAGGGCGGAGGAGTTAGGCTTGGAGAATGAGCATCCCCAATGCCTCTGCCTCATCCCCTGTGCCCTTCACCCAATCCTTGCTAATATCAGGGCGCCGGCTGCACCAAGAAGGTACTGCTCCACAGGTCTCATGCTGCGTCTCCTTCCTGCCCGACCTCAGCTGCAGAGGCCTCTGGATCAGGGTCATCTGCCGGGGGAAATTATCAGCTGCTCCTGGGTGCCTGGTAGGTGGGGCCACTTAATTTTCCTGCTCAGGTATGAGCCTGTTCTTGACACATGTCTAGCCCGTACTCTTCCAGGCTGGCCTCTGTCATCTAGTACCCCCAACACATTGCTTTAAACATACTTTCTTAAAAACAAGCCACTTTTGGAAGACACGGCCCAGGATAGCAGTGTGCTTTGCCTCGACAGGCCTGTGGCCATTTGACCCATTGGCCATTTGATGGGAGTTTGGGATCGTGTGGGTGGGACTCTGCTATGACTGGACTCATCTGGGCTCTGCTGTGCTTGGGTCGGCTCCGGGGGAAGACTGCCATTGATATGTCCCCCTGGCGTTGTACCCGTCATAATACCCTGGAGTCCCGGAGCTGCGATCTCCAGTCGCCATTACTGGGGTGTGTGTGCTCCTGTCTACGGAACCCCTGAAGGCCAATGTTCACCTCTGTCACATACTCCGCATCTACAGTGCTGTCGTCATGTCAACATGAGAAATCATGCTGACCAGATTGGAAATCAAACTGGCTGAGTCCTTTCCCCAGTCAGACCTCTCAGTGGGAGGTGAAACCAAGGGAGAGGAGGCAGTACTGACAGAAGCCACAATGTTCTGGGGTCATCTGAGCCTCTGAAGTAGCGAGAAGTCCAGGAAAATGTGAAGAAAAATGAGCCTCCACAGAGCTGGCTGCTGCAGGTTGGCCGAGTCCTGCCACCTTCCCTTATCAGCTCTGAAGTGACAAAGTTGGCTTGACCCCGAAGCTCAGTGAAAGGAAAATGATGCCTGTTGCTTCCTGGCACATCTTGGGGCATGAAGACAGAGGTGGCTGGTTGTGGACAAAACAGTCTGAGGATGACAGGACATATGTCAGGCTCTATGGCTGGACTGAGCAGATGTCCTAACGTCAATCAAACCCTTGGGTGGAGACTCAAAGAGGCTTATGGGAAGGGGCAAGACACTATAAAAGCAGAATGATACCATTACTTCTTCCTGTGTCCCTTCTACCCTTCACATCACTGAGTCCCATGAGAGATTTCGTTTCATATGTATGCTGGGTAGTGTTTAAATCAAGGCAAATCTGTCTGTCTCCTCAAATCTGTTATGGTGACAAGATCCAGAATGCTTTGCAACACACTTCAGTTACCATCAGACATTTCACCAAGTGCCACAAGAACACTGCCATGGAGACGGGGTGGTCCCTGTATGCAGGATAAGAGGTCATTTTGAGGAATCCCAGAGGTCATCAGGACAAAGAGTGGAAGGAAGGGCCACTTCATACAGGATGCATGACTCCTGAGGCTTGTGGATGGGGCTGCCTGGAACATGGATAGGTTCTATGGACAGTCACCCCTGATGGCCTGGGGTCGTCAGGAGACCTGCATGGTGGTGCCTCAGAACCCAGTTTAGTCACACAGATGATGGGGGTGGGTACATTAGGATAAAATGCTATAATGCAGCATTTGAAATATGTGACCCTGTGGTAGGAAGCACGGTCGCTAGGCAGCCATCACCACTATCTGCCAATGTCTAGGGATTTTCTAATTCCCCAGAGTGAGAGTGTACCCACAAAATGGTGACTTCTCATACCCTGACTTAACCCACTTTCCACCCCTGGCACCCACCATCCACTTTCTTTTTCTGGAACCTCATATTGGAGAAGTCAGCAGACTTCATTACTGACCATCGCGCCTGCAGGGCCCCCTCCTGGAGTCATGCATTGGCACTTACTCTGTTCTTCAGGCCAAACAAAACTCCACTTGTATGGACACACAGGTGGAATGAGATTTTGATATCCCAACACCACCTCAACATTTTTTTTTTATCAGTTACATTTTCTTAACTCTGTATCCCAGCCGTGTCCCGATCCCTCATTCCCTCCCAGTCCCTCCCTCCCTCCCTTATCTCCACCATGCCCCTTTCCAAGTCCACTGATGGGGGGGGGGACCTCCTCCCCATTCATCTGATCCTGTTTTATCAGGTATCTTCAGGACTGGCTGCAAAGCCCTCCTTTGTGGCCTAACAGGACTGCTCCTCCCTTCGGGGGTGGGGAGACCAAAGAGCCAGTCATTGAGTTCCTGTTAGAAATAGTCCCTGTTCCCCTCACTTTGGGAAACCAATTGGTTACTGAGCTACCACAGGCTACATCTGAGTGGAGGTTCTAGGTTATATCCATACATGGTCCTTGGTGGAGTGTCAGTCTCAGAAAAGATCCTGTGTCCAGATATATTTGGTCCCACCTCAACATTTTTAAACATGTCTTGCCCATCTCTGTTTATTTTTTTTTTCAGCCATCTCAGTGATCTCAGTCTAGAGACAGCAAAGCATCATGAAAATGGCTGTCTGTACTTGAATGTGCCAGAGAGACACAGCAGGGAAGGTGGGACCGTTATCCTCTGAGGGGGTGTTCCCAAATGCTAGGGCATGCACACAACAGTGTTTTCACATTGAAGGGGAACGCCCTCCTGAATAAGGTCTGGAGTGGGCAGGCGGGAGAAAGCACTGTCTTTTACCCGTGGTCGGACTCTCCCGCAGACACCAGCTCAGCTGGTGTCTTTTAATTCATTTTTAACACTGTCTACCTGGAGGCAGCATCTGATGCCACAGGTCAAAGGTGCCAGCTCCCAGCTGTGACCTGTTCTGGCCAGTAATTCAGGGCCTCAACACCTCTTTGCTGGGTTCTGTTAATTTCTTGCGGCAGCCTATAGAGGACTCAGCAAGACACAGGCATTGCCAGATGATTCACACAGGTATGAAGAGGCACACTAAGCTGTCCAGGAAGAAGGGGTGGAGCTTTGACACAGGGGCGGGGCTTCGACAGGACACCCTCTCCCCTCCCACTGCCCTCCAATTCAGCTGCCTAAGCTCCCTGACCTCATTCTTATGGGGTGCTGCAGAGGATTCCCTATAGGAGACATGCTGTAATCTGTTCCCCCACCTTCCCTGTCCCACCCCTCTAACTCTGCCCCATCCGAAAGCCATCCCACCTGTATGCAAAAGATACAACCTCCACTTGGGAGATTCTAAGGCTCTTAGGAGCTGTAGGTCAGAAGCAAGGACAGACACACATTTTGGACAATGCAGGGTGCTGCATTGTTTCCGATTTGTGTCACCCTCAAAACAAAACAACCAAACCAAACCAAACAAGAAAATGGACACTATGCCATTGTTGTTTTCAACTGGTGGGACTGAAAAAAACAATACCCCCCAATACCCCCCAATACAGGATGTTTTCTCACTCTGAGTGACTCCATCAAGTTGAAGCAAACAACATGGATGGAAGCACAGAGTGAGATTTCTGGCTCACCTCCTTTTCCTGCCAGAGCTGGATCACATAGGCATCACTTCCGTGCCTTCTCTAACAAACATTGAGGTCCGTAACTAAACACCAACCACAGAAGAAGCTGGGCCTGCCAGACACCGTCCTTTCCTTCAGACCCACCTAGCCCTACGAGAGGGTTGTTTGCACTGCTGATATGGACTGTTGCTGGTCAGTGCAACAGACCTTGTCACAGAACTGGACGTTCTCTGGGCCCACCGCTAGTTCTCCAGACTCATGTTCTACTTCCCTGAGGGTTTCCTGAGCCCACAGAAAGAGGGCTCTGTCATCTCTGAATGGTGCCAGGCAGAGGGCAACTGTCCTAGTGCTTGAAGTGAGCCCACCCCTTTTCCTCCCAGCATGCCTTTCTCCATTTACTGTGATGAAGTTTGAATGATCCCTGGTTCCCTGCACACCTGCAGAGAGGCTTTCCAGCTCAATCACTTACACTACCAACGTCCCCAAGGGCAGTACGGGGGTGGGTGACAGCCAGAACTGGGACTGCCTCCCTCCAGGCCACAGAGAGAAGCCAGAAGCCAGTGAGAAGCAGGGAGCCGCGAAGGGGGAAATGGCTAGTCTCCTATCAGACTTGGTTCCCTGCTAAGATAATGCTTGCAGCACACACTGATTTGAGTTTGAGGAGGTCGCTGCCTGATTGCTGGGCTGATGAGGTGAGGTCACACTGACACATCTCAGAGCTGCAGCTCATCCAAAATTAGAGACCGAGATGCCCAAGGGGGATGCACGAACCAGGCAATGTGGCGCCTTGCTGGGCGAATAGGTGGAGCATCTCTGATGGTGCAGTGTGTGGGGCAGCGCTGGGGTGTGTGTCGTGTGTTGTGTCTGAGGTAACACTGTGGTGTGGTGTGTGTGAGGTAGTGTCGTGACAGCTGGACTTTCTTCTTCCCGCCATTGGCCCTTAGCGCTGTGGGACTTAGACACAACTAACTGGAGTCCACTGGTCCATTGACCTACTTAGGAAGACTGCAAGAAGGATTTGCCCTGCGGGGAGGGGCTTTGTAACCTGAAAATTTTCTCTTTTTCTTCTGTTGAACTGTATAAAATCATTCTATTATAGTATTATTTAATATATTGTTATATAATTACATTTGCATGATTTTACAAAAAAAAAAAAAAAAAAGACTGGACCCCATACAGGGCTGCCTCAAAGGATATACTGGGAGTGTCCTGCAGCTCCCCTGGAATTGCCCCCAGAGCTTTTTATTTGGGCTTTGTGATCTGGACAATACACATTGTCATAGAAACACCCTCTTCTGACTCCACATCGTCAGCTCCAGGCCCTGAAATGACTTCCTTCTGTACACAGGCACAGTTTGGAATCTGGAGGGTGAGCATGGTGAAAAATAATACTAGGTAATACAATTTTTTTTTTTTTTTTTTTTTTTTTTTTGCTGGAAACCCAGAAATAAAACTGGCTCTCAGGCAGCTCACAAACAGGCCCTGAGGGAGTCCACTGATGCTGAGCCACGGGCAGGCCCTGCTGTGAGGAATGGCTTCCTGTGGTGTCCACTTCAAAAGACAGCCTGGCTGCTCACATAGTGGCCGCTGATTAAAGAAATGCACGGTCCTTGCTAGAGCCTTTTTCTACACAGCCACGGGTCATCTAACATTCCCTTATTACTACACAGCCTGTGATCTGTCCAGCGAGGACCATCAAGGACAGCGAGACAGGTTTGTTTCTCTCTGGAAGATGTCCAAGGCCAGACAATGGCTCCTTCACCCCATCCTCGAAACTGGGCTTCAGTTACTCCCTGCCCTGGTACCAGGAAATTTATTTTTAGATCAGCAAGACAGTGTGGGGGAGGAGAGAGGGGGAGGGGTTAGGATCCTGCGAGCGCAAACATTTAACAACCGGCTCTCAGAGAAGAAAGACACGCATGCCTGTTTGTGTTTACTCAGAGTAAATCTTTCTGTCAGAAAGGGGCCAGGCGAACAATTGTCTTCAAGTGCTCTCTGTGCAGGTGGATTCGGGCTGAGACAAGCGGAGATGTCAGCCAAGCTTTTCTTCTTCGTAGGCAGCTCTGGGGTGCATCGTAGCTCCCTGTTCACCTGGAGCCTTTTCCCAACCTGCTTCTGCTCCCCTCCCCCCAGAGACTTGCTCATCAACCTGACGTCGTCTGCTTTGGAGTCTGTCACCTCTCACCATCTGTGCCGCCTAAGTTCTCTGTCAAATTGACACAAGCTAGGGTGATGGGGCAGGAGGGAGCCTCAGTGGAGAAAATGTCTCCATACTACCTGGCAGTAGGCGAGTCTGTAGGCCATTTCCTTAGTTATTGATGGAGAGGGACCAGACCATTGTGAGTGGGGTTACACTTCTGCTGGTTGGTCCTGGGTGCTATCAGAAAGCAGGCTGAGCAAAACATGAAGAGCAAGGGCCCCTCCATGGCCTCTGCATCAGCTCCTGCCTCCTGGTTCCTGCCCAGTTTGAGTTACTGCCTTGGCTTCCCTCAATAGACTATGACTCCAGATACATAAGCCAAATAAACCTTTTCCTCCCCAAGTTGCTTTGGGTCATGGAGTTTCATCACAGCAATAGTAACCCTAAGGTGCTATCACAACACCTGAAAGGAAACCCACCCCCACATTTGCTAGGTCTATGGAGTTTTACAACTGGGGTCATGTTAGGGGCTGTGACCCATAAATGGCTTATATTGTATGAAAAAAAAAATCTATTTTCAATTAAAAAGAAAAGAAAAATCCCCTCCATGTTAACAAACAGCTTTTGAGAGCTGGTGGGAATCAGCTGAGCATACATGGAATTGGAGTGAGGAGGTGGCGCAGGCTGTGGGATCTGTGACACATTTGTTTATTCGGGTCCCTCCAACCCCGACCCCACTCCCCCTGGGAAGAAAGACTTGGGATTTTCTGGGGTCATGTAAACTTGGTGTTTATGACACTGGGGCAGTGTGCCCCGGAATTAAAAAAACGATTAGATTTATTTATTTTATTACACATTTATGAGTGTTTTGCCTGCGTTTCTGTATGTGTGTGGTGGTCAGGAAAGAGCATTAGGTCCCCTGGAACTGAAGTTACAGACAGTTGTGAGCCACCAGGTGAGTGCTGGGCACGGAACCAGGTTCTCTGCAACCTGAGACATTGCTGCAGCCTCTAAGTCCTAATTATTGACTACGTAGCATCCCTGCAGTTCACAGACAGGGTGAGCTCATCTCGGGAAGCCTGTGGGTCCAAAGCACAAGTGTGTCATCTAGCTGCTCCTCTGAGGCTGAAGTCTCTGCTTCAGCTTCTTCGGGGCCTGGAAGAGTTCCACAGCCCCCGGAGAATGAGAAAGGGGCTCTGATGACCACACACACACACACACACACACACACACACACACACACACACACGGCACAGCTCATCTGGCTAGCAAGATGCTCTCCTCTTGTGGGAGCTTACCTGTGGCTATTTTAGGCTGACTTTTCCCTCTGTCAACAATTGTCTCAGTCCACATTCAGCACTTAACCATCTAGTCGTGGCCGGGGAGGCCTCGGTGCCAGTTGGCCTCCCTACTACCCAACCTGAAGTGAGTGTCATCCATCTGGAGCACGCAGGCATTTGCCACATTGCAACCTGGTAATAGTGGGAGCAAATATGTCTATAATATATGGTATACAAATATTAACTAGATATGTATGTATGTTTCCTCCAATCCCTTCCCCCCCCAGCCCAAGTCTGGACCTCCTATGACTTGGGAACAAGAGACTTCACCTTGTTCAGAGAAACTGGCTGAATTACACAGCCAAGTGGAAAGGTTTCTGAGGACAGAGATGTGCCCCATACACCCAGCTCTGTGGTCATGGGTCAGTTAGGACACACATACATACACACAGGGTTTTCTCTCCCTTGTCTCCATGGCTGTTCTTCTGGGGGGTCTCCTCTCCACACAGACCACGTTGGCTGTGGGTGCTATGCACTGCAGACTTCTCAGTCCTGCTGTCTGCAGGAACAGCACTTACGCATAGACCCACCCTTCCCTTGGAAGTGCCCAGGGTCACCTGTTCCTATGAGGAACTTTCACACTGTGAGCATTTTACAATCTCATTTTCTGAAAACTGCAGAAAGCCTCAGTGGTCTCTCCAAATGGCATTTAAAGCAGCAGTATGCCCTTCCCCTTCCTTCTCTTTCCTTCCCACCTTTTTTCTCCTTCTTCCCTTCCCATCTCTTCCCACTTCCCTTCTTTTGTTCCCTCCCTCCTTTCTTGCCTCTCTTCCCTCCTCTGTTTTCTGCTTTCCTTCCTCCTTTCTCCCCTTCTCTTATCTTCTTTTCTCCTTCCTAATTTTCCCTCCTATCTCCCACTTCCTTCCCTTTCATCACCTCCCTTACCCCTTTCCTCATTTCTTTCTTCCCCCACTTTTTCATCCCTCTTTCTTTTTTCACTCTTGCTTTTCTAGAACAGTGTAATTCACCTCCAGCAGCTCCTGTACCCTGTGGTGGGTGGGCAGATGGCTGTGTGTGTGTGTGTGTGTGTGTGTGTGTGTGTATGTGTGTTTCACAGCTCTGTGAACCTCTGAGCTCATGTCTTACCCCAGCTGTACAGGACCTGCTTGAGCAAAATTAATTCTATTGCTTCAGTGCCAATTAATTCTAGCGTGACTAACATATGCTGTACAGTACTCTCATTTCCTATGGAATATATAACTTGCTGCAGGACACCATGGGAAAAAGCATGGTTTAAAATATACAGGCAGCTTTGGTTCAGTACATTTGCTTAATTGGGTTACACTAGGCTTACCACAATTAGCTAAAATAATACAGAAGACAATAAAGAGAACAGATGAAAATTTCTTTGTAGAAGTAGAATGGTCTAATGGTCTTGATAATAGCTGTTAGCTTTAAAGTTGTATTACATTTGCTTAAAATAGATGATTTCATTCAATTTCTTCCAAGAGAGGAGGAGGAGGAAGGCAGTGGAGAGGCCACACTGAATGGCACCCGGCTGGTAATTGGAATACTCTCCTTGTCTCTCAGCTTGACCTCTGACCCTCTCTGTTCAGGCCTTCATTGGCTACTTAAAGTGACTTTGCCTGATGTTACCGTCAACATCTCACAAATAGTGATGGCAGTTGGTTTATAAAAGCAGAAGGTTTGTAGCAAATTTGCCTTCACACAAGAGTAACATAGCTACATACTTTTCGCAGGTCCAAGAAGAAATGAGAGTGGACTTTGCGTGTGTATGTTTGTGTACATATGCATGCATGCGTTTGCATGTTTGTGTGTGTAGGTATGTGTATACACACACTTGTCTATTTGTGTATTTGTGTGTGTAGGCTTCCATGTGTGTGCATGTTTGTGTGTGTTTATGTGTAGGTATGTGTGGGTAGGTATGTGTGTGTGTGGTTTTTCTACATGGAGTTTTCTCTTGCACTCAACATCCATCTTGCTTTTTGAAAGAGTCCCTCACTGGGACCTGAGATTATCAAGGAGGCTGAGCTGGCTGGCCAATGAGCCCAGGGATGTGTCTGTCTCCATCTCTCCATTGCTGGGATTATGAGCGTGTGCTGCCAGGTCTGGCTTTTTACGTGGCTCTGAGGATTGAACTCAGGTTCTCAGGCTTGCCTCAGCCTCACAAAGAAGGTTTTGCCGGTGCATTAACTTCCCAGAGGCCTCTCTCATGTCCACATGATTCTCTGGCTGGTGTGTGAGTTTGGTGTTCTACTTTTCTCTGTGTGTGTTCCATTTGAGCCTGGTTCTCTAAAGTGAACCCCGGTGTAGGTGTGGGTCAGAGTGTGGTGGCTTTCCTATGTAGTTTCATTAAGTGGGATACTGCAACCTCCAAGATATATCTGTCTGTCTGTCTGTTTGTATATTGATGTCTGTTCGAATGCCTAGCCTCCACCAACCCACACTATAACCAACGTGCCACGGGAAGGCAGAGAATCAGTAGACTCCACCCCTTTTCCTGCCTCACAGACTTTGAGTTTGATCGTGTGACTTGCTGTGGCCAATGGAGCATTTTGTAGCTGTTCACCAGTCCACACTCCTTTCATGGCCCCTGAGCAAAGCTCAGGAGGAAGAGAGGTAGCAGATGGCCCAGCATCCTAACACTCAGGCCATCTCAGCTCCCGGCCACCAGCCAAGCCCGGCTTGAGCAGATTAATTGGAGTTGAGTGTTAAGCAGTCATGGCAGTCATGAACCGCATCTGCCACAGTGACAGCTGAGAGGAGCTCTGACCAGCAAGGCTGTGGCCATAGAGGGCAGGAACAGATGTCGGTTTTAATGAGGTGGGTCTGAGCTGTTGTTACCTGGGGATTTCTTCTCCTGAGGACCGCTGCGCTCCAGTCACAGTCACATCTTCTGACTTGTGGGGACTCTGGCAGCACATACCTCGACTCTCAGGACCTTGCAGAAGTAGACTTCACAGGACCAGGGCCACAGGGCTACCTGGAAGTTGGACTTTGAGTTGTCCCAGCCTCTGAATTAGGAACCCTGCAGGCTCCTGGTCTCCTGCATATTGGGGTGAACCTTGTGTCTGAGTTTCCAGAGCAAGGAACACACACATACACACGTACACACATGTAAACACTTGTACACACAGAGACACCTATACAGACATAGGCGTGCACATACAGAGACACACATACACAGACACACAGAAACAGGCACACACATACATACAGAGACACACATATATAGACACAGATATACACAGACACACATATATAGACTCAGACACACATACACACAGACACACGCGCACACACAGCTCCTCCAAGGTCCCTCAGGGATTAGTTGTCTCAGCAGGACAGCAAAGACACTGGTTGTGTGATTTAAAAAAAAAAAAAGGAAGTACAGATCCTTTTTAGACTAAATCATTCAGATTTGAGGCAGTAGCTCAAAGGAGGGGCCGGCGGGGGCTCCTCCTCCCCAGGAGAACAGGGAGACCTGAAGCACACGAGGAAGGGTCAGGTTCAATTGGGAGTTACTCCAAAGTGGAGTCCCAAAAGGGAGGCTGTATGGCTGCTAGCCTCCAAGTGGGCAGAGAGAGGCCTGGGTGTCCTGTTCCTCCTTGGGGCCAGTTTTGGTAGGACAGCTCCGCAGGACGGAGAGCGTCCCCCTCCACCATGGAGGGTTACTCACATGAGTATGGGCACATTTGCGAGGTTCTAAGGCAGTTGGTGAACGTGGATGTTTCTGGATAGAGGAGGGGCTGGCGTGCAGGGAGTAGGTAGATACAGAAGTGGGAGGGCCCTGGGCCACAGGGACCTGACAGCCAGACGGTGGCCAAGACACAGATGAAAACTGCAGAGAGAGTTTTGTGGCTCCAGGCAACTATGATGCATTTTCTACTATTTAAGGCCATGACTGAAACCCATAAACAACCTGATACACAAAGCTAAGATCCATCTACCTTGTGCTCAGCCATGCACTGGCGAGGCTAAGAGCCCAGGCGTGGCCCTAGGGACTCTTAGCAGAAGAGACAGAGGCCTGGGGTGGGGACACTACTTCCTGTGTGGTCAGGGGTTGGGGCTGGGGTAGCCTGTCTGGTTCAGAGCAGGACCATGAATTCATGAAGAAAGAGCCCAGACCTAGCCTGGGGTTTTAGGGCCCTAGGCTCGCC
Organism: Meriones unguiculatus; assembly: GCF_030254825.1. Lineage (NCBI taxonomy): Eukaryota > Metazoa > Chordata > Mammalia > Rodentia > Muridae > Meriones > Meriones unguiculatus. Next base: position 57,663,805 of record NC_083367.1, read on the forward strand.
CTACCTTCACACTAGAACCCGGCGGCCCAGCCATCCCTGCCGCGTCACCTAAGCCGTGAGAAGAGGGAGGACCCTCACAGGTGCACTCCCTGGGCTAGCCGGTCTATGAGAGCTGCCTGTTCCCAGTGACAGAACATGGCAGCTGTGGGATTCTCCTAGATAGAACCAACCAGCCTCCAGGAGCCGTCCAGAATAGGTCAAAGGCTGTTAGATCCCAACCTAAATTAGAAAAAAAAAAAGTCTATACAAAAAATTTTAAAAGTCTATACAAAGCCTAAGCATAGATGCATGTAATGTAGACTATGCCATCTAGTGTTTTATTGCTGTGAAGAGACACCGTGGCCACAACAACTTCTATAAAGTAAACATTTAATTGGAGCTGGCTTAGAGCTTCAGAGGTTTAGTCCATCATCATGGAGCATGAGGCCCCGCAGGCAGATGTGGTGCACAGGGAGACACAGTACTGGAGAAGTAGCTGGGAGTTATGCATCCAGGTGGCAGATAGCAAGAAGAGAGACACTGGGCCTGGCTTGAGCATCTGACACCCTAAAGTCCATCCCTCAGTGACACACACCCCCAACAGGGAGACACCTCCACCAACAAGGCCACATTTCCTAATTCTTCTCAAGTAGACCAGGCATCCAAATATCTGGAGCTTATGGAGGCCATTCTTACTCGCCAAATACCACCTTAATATGAACACAAACTCAGGCTTGGTGTATACCTGCATCTCCACATGTCACACACACATACACATACATACACACACGCACATACATACATGTACACACATACACATATATACATAGACATACATTCACATCCATGTGTATATATGCACTCACCTATTCAACACGCATGTACACATGATACATATACATATACACACATGTGCATACATACATTCACATACACATATAGACACACACAGACATGCATATGCATATACAGAGATACACACACATACATTCACATCCGCATGTACACATATAGACATACACACAAACACATGCGCGTACAAACTGTAATTTGCAGTGTCTGGTTCTGACCTTTAGCTTAGAGCTGCTAGGGAAAGGCCTCAGAGGGTCACTGGCTGATCAAACAAAGCGAATGGTTGTCTAATGTGTTGGCCTTTCCCCCTTCTTCTTCATGTTTTTATGATCCAGGAAATTTTCTGCAAGAGGACACAGCTCTGAGATCTGTGGTTTTCAGAGAAAGGGGCGAGATGCAGCCTTGGTTGGAGCAAGATCCGCACGGGTGTCCCTGCTGCTGTTTTGGAGTCTGGCTCAGAGCTCCCCTGAGGAGGGAAAGGTGCTGCGTGGTCCACCCTGGCGTCGCTCCTGAGGGAGGTAAGCGCCCACCATGCAACCGTGGGGGTCCAGGTTAGAGTTCTGCAGCATGCAGGTAGTCGGGGGTGCAGGCGTGTGTTTGTACCCCAAGAGCAGGAGCCCAGAGACAGGATCCCTGGGGCTTACTGCTAGTGGCCTAGCCTAATCACTGAGCCCTCCGAGTCCCAGGGAGAGAGCCTGTTCCAAAGAGCAAGTGAACAGTACCTGAAAAACAACAGCCAAGACTGACCTGTTGCTGGCTCTCATAAACACACTCCTTCCCCTCAAGAACATACTCCCTTTATACATACACACACACACACAGAGAGAGAGAGACAGAGAGAGAGAGACAGAGAGTCAGAGAGACAGAGAGACAGAGAGACAGAGAGACAGAGAGAGAAAGCAAACAAGAAAGCACACAAGCTGCACTGGATCTCACTATCTTTGAGAGAAAGGGACAAGAGGTCCCAGCCAGAAAGATAAAGAACTGTTCCAGTTATGTGTACCTATAAAACACAGAGGAATGGCCTCTCCTAACAATAATTGAGCATTCCCTGTGTTCTGGCTTCCATCTTATTCCAAAGCAGAATTTAATCTATGCAGATGGTACCACCCCATAGCTGAGCGTGAACCTAAGACTCACGTCGACACCCTCTGAATCAAAGTGTGGGCTGGAGCTGCTCTGATCCTCAGCTTTACCATGCTTAGCACACTGTCCAGGGCAGTCACAGCACACTTAAGTCCCTTTCATATTTATCGTCATATAAATTCCACCTGATTTAATTTGTGGTTGATATGGCCTTGTCCAGTGGTGGGTAGGACACATCCCTGGGGTGTCATCGTTTCAGTTTGGGGGACAACATTCATCAGTCAGGAAGAGTCGCAGCCCTTTCGGAACTGCCGGTTTGCTTGCTCCTCACTTGGCATCCAAGCCAGCGGTGGACCAGGGCCTCCAGCTTGTCTCTATTCACGTCGAAATGAACCAGCTGAAGCACCTGGCATGCAGGTGGCTGTGACAGAGTGAGCAGAAGGTGGTGGCCTTGGGTGACTCACACATGTTAGGCTAGAGGTAGACCCCTCTAGGAGCTTCCCAGAATCTGAATCCTACGTTGTGGAAGCACTCTGTTAGCCTCTCGGGATCGAGCACTTAGCCTACACCACAAACAGCCTTTAAAAAGAAAAGTGCTGGGAATCAAACCCGGGTCTTTTGCAAGAGCAACAAGTACTCAACTCCGGAGCCATCCCTCTAGTCCTCAAAGTCATGGTATCTTTAGGGGCCTGTGGTAGATCAGCCCAGTGGGGGCCCAGGGGGAAATTGAGTGCCACCGTGGGCACCGGCCCCCATGTGCACAGTGTCTGGAATTTTCCATTTTTCCAAGGCCAAGCAAGGTGAACGCACAAGGCAAGAACTAGCCAACTCCAAACGGCTAACAGTGAGGCAGGAAGATACAGTGGTTGCTTAGCTGATGCCAAATGAGTGGGCAGAGATGGTGTGTGGAGAAAACGCTTAACCAATGGATGTTAAGCGAGGCCCAGCGGGCACTCCTGCTGTGCATTGTCATCATCAGCCTAGGTAACTGATGGCTGTGGAGCTGCCTCTAAGGAGAACTGTCTCCTGGTAGGTGTCTAGCTATAGGCAGGCGGGTGTGAATTCGCATGCCTTTGTGAGCTTATGTACACGCACGGCGACCTAGAAACCATCATTTGGTGACAAGGGAAGGATGTTTTCCGCCAGCTGACAGGAATGACGATTATAAACTACCTTTTAAAATTCCAGCTTCATGCTGCTTGACTTCATAAATGGTTCAGCATTTCCGGTGCTGAGTGTGCAGTTTGGGGTGTTGCCGTATTGCCGGGACATTGGGGAAGAATAACTAATGGGGATGATTGCCCGTAATGATTCTCTCTGGCGGTGCCTGGCTGATTAAATGCTGAAGGAACAGTGCATAATCGTTGGAATTTCAATTAAACACTCATTTCATATTATCAGAGGAGGAAGCAATTTAATTTGCCCTTCTTCTGGCCGCAGCTCCACAGCCTGTCAGAAACTTGCGGATCTCGTCTCTGCACTGTGCAGCCAAACTGCGTCTCCAGGCCTTGGCTCACATCTGTGACAACATCAGTCCACTCAGAGCAGCAGAGAGCAGCCCACAGCCTTCATTCCTTTGTGAGGAGGTGTGGAGATGTTCAGGAGACCCCAGGAACTTTAATGACCTCAGTAAACCTCATTTGCCCAGAGAGCTGCGAGGTGAAAGACTTGTGTACAAGACAGAGCCTGCCCAGGTTTGGGGTACAGAGTGAAGGGCCCTGAGAGTCACTCAAGTTTAGTGAGAAACAGTCCCTGTGAGGGTACTCTGAGAGACCAGTGCCAGAGTAGGGCAGCGGACTTCAGATCTAGAGAGAGCCTGAAGTACTCACTGCCTCACAGGGAGCTGCTCCACAGGGAGCTGCCATACCCCCTCCTTTTCTATTCCTTCTCTCACTCTTCCTCCTCCTCTCTTAGCTTGCCCCCTCCTAGACTCCCTCCTTTCTTTCCTCCTCCACCTGCCCCTCATGTCTCTTCTGAAGAGCCTCTGTGTCCACTATCCCCTCAGTGCTCTTCCGAAGGGCAGTGTCTACCCTTGGTTGTGGTGTTTGTTTCTAAGCCTCTGCTGTCTGGTCACCAGGGGCAGAGATTTCTCCGTTTGCTTCCTGCTTCCAGTGACCATTTGCTATGAAGCGTCTTGCCTTCCTTGTGCGGCTTCCCAGCCTAAAGCAGAGCATCTCTGGTCCTTGGTTTGGGGATAGCCTATTGACCACTTCCTTCCTCTCAGGTGTCTCAGGGAGTCCAGACACAAGCATACAAGACCCCAGAGGAGGCTACCACTGCTGCCTACATATCACAAGTAGTAATGACCCATATGACACCCGTGTGTATAGATGTTATTTCAGTAGCATCACTTCATGATGTCATCCTTGTCAACATAGTTCCTTGTGACGATGAAGAGTGCACCCACACCAGTGCCAGTTGGATAAAACCGTAGCACATTAGCTATGAGTGCTGTGTGATACTCAAAGGTAACGATGAGTGTCTGCCCTGGTTTGCTTCGTTGCTGCGATAAACACCACGACCAAAGAAACTTGGGGAGGAAAGGGTTATTTCATCTTACAGGCCACAGTCCATCATCAGGGGAAGTCAGGCCAGGAACACAAGTGGGGCAGGAACCTGGAGCCAGAAACTGAGACAGAGATTTTGGAGGAGTGCTGCTCACTGGCTTGCTCCCCATGGCTTGCTCAGCCTGCTTTCATAGGTAACCCAGGACCACCTGTCCAGAAGTGGCACCTCCCATAGTGGGTTGGGCTCTCGGATGTCAGTTAATAATGAAGAAAACACCCCTACAGACTTGCCTTGCCCTCAGTAAAGTCTTAGGGAGACATTTTCTTAATTGAGGTTCCCTCTTCACTGGTGACCCCAGCTTGTACCAAGTAGACCAAACCAAAAAACAAAACAAAACAAAAGTATAACAATATACGTAACTATTACTAGTTCCAGTGCTTATTATAAATGTTGTTCTTGTGATATTCTTGCTACTTTAGCAGTGTTCCTGTTGAAACAGGCAACAGTGAACAGTTTTCTGGGTGAGGCAGCTCAGCCTCATCTACCCTGCCTGTGCCCCTCACTACTCTTGATCATCTTAGGGTGCTGTGTCAGGCAACTAACCTGTCCCTCTGGATCTGTAAGAACCGTCTCTCGTGATGCTCTCACAGGGTAAAATCATGCAGTGGTGCGTGTCTGGTTGTCCCCGTCGTCAGGCCACACAGGACTGTTTTTCTTTGTTCCCAGGGTCTTGCTTTTTGTAGCCCAGGTGCTCCCTCCCAGGGAGAGACGGGGGGAGTCTGGAAAGCACTGCCATGAAAATGGATCCACTCTAGACAATCGGGCACTTGCTGGCCTCTGTGTGACTCTATGCGTCAGTCATTTTCATCACTGGTATGTGGGAAGATGGCAGGCTCAGCTGTTCCTTTGGGCCCCTTTGTGTGACTGACTGTTTGGGGGGTGGGTTGCAGGCTTTCTTTTGACTTCCACCTTTGCTGCTGCTTTCTTGTTCTCATTGCTCCAAGACAGACCAAGGGCCGTGGGTTCACTTTTCTTGGTGCTTGTTTTAATATTAAGCCGGGAAAGTATGTTTTAATTTTGCAGTTTTCATTCACCAGCAGCTTCTGTTTTAAGAATCTGATGTCTCATGAGGTAATTTCTCCCACCTCTCTCTCTCTCCCCTGCCCTCTCTGCCTCCCTCTTTCCCTCTCTCTCTACTCTCTCTCTGAGAAAAAAAAAATCCAGAGTGTCATTTTTGACATTGACTTTGAAATGATAATGTGTGTGTTACTCTGCAGGCTAAGATCTCAACGTGATTCCAAGAAAACCCTGGAGGCTGATGAGAATGTATCATCTCCCACAAGAGGCAGACTCCTTTAATTTCAACTAGAACATACTTTCTTTTCTTCTTTTTCTTTTTCATGCTGTAGGCGTTTTTTCACTAGAACCACCAAAGAGTGACTTGCAAGGGACAACCCTGTTAACAACAGAAACGGGAGCAGCACCAGCTTCTGGCCCGGCGGCCCAGCCACTTCGAGCTTTCTTTGTCCCAATAATCCTGTGATCTGTGGGCTGTGGTCTATGAAACGCAAGGGCAGCAGGCTAAAGACAGTCTTCCTAGTGCCTGAAACAAGCCCCCCCTTCCTCCAGGGCTGCCCCAGCTAGTTATCTTAGCAAATGATCTTTAAGGCAGAGGGTAGCCAGTCCTCATTCAGGCCAGGTGGAGTATGACAGGCACAAAATGTCACCCAAGACCATGTGCTAGCTCCTCACTCTGACAAAACAAGCCATCCTAGTCCCTGCTTTGGGAACTGATGTTAAAATGAACCAGTAGGTTAGAGTAAATGATGCTCCCAGAGCAGATAGGTGGTAACCTGTGTTAACATTAATCTGGCCTCTTTCTTTTAAAAAAGCCACAAACTTGATGTCTGGAGCAGTTGTGGGTTGAACTGTGACCTTCCAATCTCCAGGTCCTGTGAACAGGACCGCATTTGGAATAGGGCCTTTGTAGATGTACTCCACTTGAGAGAATGCGTGATCTTTTTAAGGAAAAGCAAGGTGGGGAAATAGAGGCTCAGCAGGAGGGCACGAGCTGGCACCTGCAAGCCAAGAGGAGCCAGAGACTGGCAGGTCTTGGGAAGGACCTTGGGAAGGTCCTTTCTCCATCCCCTGGGGCAAGGCTCTGTGGACACCACCATTTCTGATGTCCAAGGAGCAAACATGTTGGTCTAGTCCCAGTTTGAGGCAACTTCTTAAACTTTTTCCACTCTCAATTCCCTTTTGCCCAAGAAATTTTTATCTGACTTCAGGCATACAAGAATATAAAATAGGGATAGAAATCAAACATTTGCTGGTTATAAATCATAGTTGTTAGGATTAGGCAGCGAAAGGTACCCTGGTGGGTATGCTGTATAGATCATGTCACACAACAGATATAATGCACAGGGTTTATTGGGGGAGGGGGAGTGAAGGACATGATAGAGAGATAGAGACAGACAGACAGACAGACAGACAGAGTGGGGACATGAGAGAGAGAGATAGCAGAAGGACAGGGAGACAGAAAAGAGAGAGAGATGTGATGGCAAGAGAGACTTTTTTTTTAAGAGAGACCTTTTAAAGGGTGCTGGTGTCACGTAGGAAAATAAACAACTCAGGGAAAGTGGAAATGTGCCACACCTGGAAACAGCGAGTGATGACATAAGCTGCTGAAGGGCAGGCTGGGGAGAGGGCCTGATTCACAACAATAAAGAAATGGGACAACTCTTTGTAATCTATATAATTTTGCCGTTTATTAAACAAAAAAGAAAATTTGCATCCTAGTGAGATGCTTGTTTATTAACACAGGGAATTAAATCTTGGCTGAATGTTTGATGTTTCAGGGCACAGAGCATTTTCATTTTTCAGAGTTGATTCATATTTTGACTATAACAGTGGATGCTGAGCTGCTACTTTGCATAAATAAGCAGCACAAAATGACAGAAGCACATGTAGGATCATTTCAGAAACTGTTGGAAATTCTGTCCTAATCTTAAAAGAAAATGAATTGAGTAATTTTCTTAAAAAGAAAAAAACAAAAACTAAAAGCAAAAATACTGTTAGTCAACAACTCAAAACTCAACTTTTAAAAAAAAGCTGTTTTCTTCTGTGTGTGGTGACGTATTTTCCTTTAAGCTTCGCACTCGGGAGGCAGAGGCCTGTGGACCTCTTTGAGTTCAAGGTCAGCCTGGTTTACATAGTGAGATCCAGGCTGGCAAGGGTTACTTGTAAGCTCCTGTCTTACAGAATCGAAGGAAACCGTTCAAGCATTCTGACACAATCCGATCCGATGTACTGATTTGGATGCACAATAAATGCAATTCATAGTACATGTTGGTGTCATGCCTGAGCAGAGGGGTGTCATGCAGTGTCCACTTGTGACGTGTGTCCTGGTAGTGTGCATATGCAAACAAAGACCACATGTTACAGGTGCCAAACCAAAGGTGCAGATCAGTCTTGACACACAGGGGCTGAGCATTGCCACAAACACCTCTGATCCATAGTGCTCTTAATTTTGAATTGATTTTTGTTTGCTGCCTGTTCAGAAAGCACACACTTCCATGAAATTCTGTAATCCCCATGTGGTGGTCTGAATGAAAATGTCCCCTAGGGACTCACATATTTGAATACTTGGTTTCTAGTTGACTGGTTGTTGGGAAGGATGAAGAGGTGTGGCCTTCTCGGAGGAGGCATGCCACTGAGGTGGGCTTTGAAGTTTCAAAAGCCCACACCAGGCCTGTGCGCTCTTCTCTCTCTCTCCCGCTCTCCCTCTCCCTCTGCCTCTGGAGCAGGCTGTGGGTTCTCAGCCCCATGCCTGCCACAACCACCATGCCCCTAGTTAAGTGTTTTCTATCATAAGAGTTGCCTTGGCGGTGTGTCTCCTCACAATACTAAGACAGCCTACATCAAGTGACTCCATATGGGGTCATGAACCATAGTTTAAGATGTCGTGTTCCTAGGATAGCAAGCCAACAACAGAACAAGTTCGCTGACACACTGAAAAATATCCTCACAGACAATCAGCTCCTTCATCAGCTTTGTATTGCATTCGTCACTAGAGAGTGAAAAGACGAAAGAGTGCTCCACAGCACAGGCTGAGTGACATTCAAGTCCTTCTGTGCTGGGGGTGCCGGACACCTGACACAGGGGTGCCGCTTGGTTCATACGAACATTGCTGGACAGGGCTTTCTTCAGCGCTCTGCGAGCTGTCTGCCTCACGGGGCAGTGTCACCATCCATGTGCACTGCAGGTCCCAGAGTGTCACCATGTAGTGATGTTTTATGATCATGTGACTTTGACAGCACTAGGAGCCATTTTATTCCCCCTTCCGCCCAGCCTTCTCCATCTTCCTTTCTGATTAAGATTCTTCTCTTCTTGCCCAGGGGCATGGCTGTTACTAGATTCCCCCGGCAGAGCCCAAATGCTTTTTGCTTCCCTCTTGGCAATTAGCTGTGAACACAGACATGGGGGTTTTCACCCTGACCATCCTGCTCCCCCTCTGTGCTCTCTGCAGAAGATGGACTGTGGTGGAAGCTCTCTTATACCTCCACTTACCCTGACTGCTCTCGCTGCAGGTACCTGGGGATGGAGGAGGCTTCTATGTGCCTGCAGCAGGGAGGCTCAGAGAACAGGGAAATGCAATCTCCTGGCTCCAGGGACAGCAATTCCACCAGCTGGTCGGCCATGTTGCTGAGTTCCTCTGCTCACCGAGTTTCTGTTGGCTTCTCCCCGCCTTGTCCGGTACCCAAACACCAGTAGCACAAAACATTTAGCTTCTGTGCTGTTTTTCATCTAAAGTGCAGGAATTTGACAAATAAATAAATAAATAAAAATAAAAAAGATGCTTTAGCCCTGCCACTCTGAGGGAGTGTCTCCAGATCTGACTACCATTTCCAGCTAAAGTTATAGATGCTTTTGTTAAATGCCTACTGTAGGCCAACACTGCTCACTTGCATTCTCACGGACATTTACAAAAGCCCCACCAGGTTTGTGCCACCATCACTGAAAAGGCAGGCTCGGGAAAGTAAAGCCCCATGATTAGTGTCTGGAGGACTACATATGTGCTTACGAAGTGCTATGGCCTCAGCATGCCCCTGAATGCTGGCCCACACATGGAATCCACACAGAACTTACAGTGTTCCCACACGTCAGCACACAAATAACACATAACACACATAAATGCCTGTATACACAGAGCCCCCCAGCACAGACACACCTGCACACGGAGACCATAGCATGTGCACATACCAACACATAGGGAGCAACAAGCACACGTACACTCCCACAACCAGGGAGCATACATCACGCACACGCACCCACACACAGAGCCCACAGCACATGTACACACCTGCACACATGTAACCCATGGCACTCACACACACCTGTGCACAGGGCATGCACATCTGAACACCAGGAATTCCAGAGCGCACACACGCACACACACACACACACAGCCACACACACACACACACACACACACACACACACCCAGAGGGAGAGAAAGAGACTACAGCATATGCATACACCCACATACGAATAACTTACAACACAAACCTACGTATGAAATCACTAGCACAGACACTCCTACACACACCAAGCTGACAGCTAGCTCATTTGCCCACATTTGCGCGCCTTCCCTAGAAAACAAAACAAAACAAAACCAAAAGCCACACTGTTATTGAGTTTGGATGGGCTCAAGCCAAGACAGGTGATGCGGTAGGGGTGGGACTCGAACTCCAGGCTGGGTAGGGAATACGCTGCCTTTGGGGGTGGGAGTACAAGTGAGCTGGGGGAAGTTATTCTCACCCTGCCATTCTTACTGCCCCTTCTGTTCCTGCCACCGACCTCTGACTTCTGTGTGTTTTTCGGGTTCAGCGGAGCTCTCCCAGGCCTGCAGGAAGCTTTGATCCCAGAGAGCTGACTGTAAACATGGCACCTGTGTTGCTGCTGTGGAGATCAGGCTCTCCATTATCTTAATTCCTGTTGTGCAAGTTCCAAACCTGTCCAGGAACATGTTCAACCTGCCTTGCTGCCTTTTTTTCTCAGATAGAGATCTCAGTCTTCAGGGATTTAGGAGCCTGGTATCTTCAGCCACGACCTGCTTGCCCTGGTGCAGATTCCCAGAGCCTTTCAGAGGTGCGTGGGTGGCTGCTCACGGGCTGTTAAACTCCTTAGAGTACTTGCCTGTGATCCTGGGATCTGAGGGTAAGACCGGCAGGATGCTGTTAAAGATAAGAATTGATGACTTTTTTCTCTAGATCCTTCCCAGGCAGGACTCACTCCCTGTACCTGGCTGGAATTTTAAGTAGGTTCTGAGTAGGTAAGGCCTACCTATGGAGCTGGTGCCCGCTGTACCTCTGATGTCACACCTGTACCCACTGCCCTTGTCTGGTCACAGAGAAGACCAGGAATCTCACTGTCTTCCTGCATGCAGCATGTTGCAAGCCCCAGATCTACGTGTGTGTGTGTGTGTGTGTGTGTGTGTGTGTGTGTACACCTCCCCTGAGAATCTTCCAACCATTCTCAAAACAAGAGAGGCCTTAGCTCAGCCCTGGCAATGGGCTTCCACATCTGGCGATCAACAGCTTACTTTTATCTTTTTTCTTTTTCCATTTGAGTAAGTGTGTGTGTGTGTGTGTGTGTGTGTGTGTGTGTGTGTGTTTCTATGTAGGTGGAGTATATGTGTATGTGGGCACATTTATTTTTTGCACAGGCCTGAGGTTGACATTAGGAATCATCTTCACTTTCTCTTTTGTCTTATTCAATGACAATGAGAAAGGGCCGCTCAATCAAACCCAGAGCTTGCCAACATGACTAGTTTTGCTAGCCAGCTTGCTTTGGAGATTCTGTATCTGCCTTCTAAGTCTAGAATTACAAGTGGGGTGTCATGCCCACCTGGTATTTTTATGTGGGCTGTGGGGATCTGAACTCTGGTCCTCATGCTTTTTTGGCAACCACTGAGCCATCTTCCCAGACCCTAGGCAGCCAACTTCAGTAAGAGAGATACCACAGGCCCACTCCCTCTACATACATGTACACACGTGTTGACACCCAGTGCTGTGAGTAACACATTCTGGCTGTTTTTGCAATGGTCCATAGCCTTGAAAACAGAAATTTACTGAGCATGATTCTGGAGGTTAAAGGCTAAGATATGGTGAAGGCGATTTTATGGTTCATGGTGGTGCCTTCTCAATGTCCCACCAGTGGAGGGGTGATTGGGGTTTCCTGCGGTATCAGTGAGAGTGCTGACTTCCCCATGACCACCCTCATGACCTCATCATCTCCTCAGACCTCCTTCTAACACTAGCTTCTTTTAGGAGTTTCCACAGATGACCTTGGGAACACAAAAACAGACCGAAACAGCACCAGCAAGATGGGTTGTTCCCAAACACTCAATAGAACTTCGTACCAGCTCCAGAAAGTGAATCCAGTGGTCATGTCATGTGAGCAAAGCATACTTAGAATGCTGATCCCAGAGGCCTGGCAGTGGTAGCATGCACCTTTAAACCCAGCTCTCAAGAGGCAGAGGCAGGCAGATCTCTGAGTTTAATGCCAACTTAGTCTACAGAGAGAAATGCTGATGCGGAAGCTGGTTTTCTTGCAAATTTCCAAGTTTGCTTTGAGACAGCTTTGCTAAAGGTAGTCCAGGCTGCCCTTGAACTTGAGATATTGACTCAAGTTCCTACTTCACTCCATTTTGGGCTGGGGTCGCAAGAATTTCCCACCGTCCCTGGGTTGTGTCACCATACCCTAACTGTGCAAACCCACCCTAAGCAGCTCCCTGCTGGATGTTTCCTGTTCTCCACCTCTCTGTACATCTGGGCACAGCTGCATTACAAAGGAGGAAATGACTCGGTGCCTGGGACGAGCTTGGTGAGAGGTCAGGGCTGGCCTCGATGATGTGGACCAGGGACCAGAATCTTCCTCATTTGTCTCCACTTGCCCACCAGAGTGCCACAGGGCCTGCTTCCTGTGAGGCCACAGTCTTAATTCTTCTCCCTGCTTTCTGCCACCAGGATGAGGTAGACCCTGAGTACACAGCACCCCAGGCTGAGACAGCTGGCTTTCTAGAAGTCCCCATTATTCTGAAATCATGCCTGTCCTCAGCATGGCTGGCCGAGGGACCCCACACGGAAGCTTGTTTGAGCCAAGTCCTTGAGCGGTACTACTGGTACCTGACTCCAACCCAGTTCACGGAGGAAACAAAATGAATGCAGCGGTGGAAGGAGGATTTTTTTTTTTTTCAGTCAATATCTTCAACAATGTTGAAGCTATTTTTAACAGAAAATATCTGGAAAGTGTAGTTATCGCCAGGTGTTCTGTTAAGCAAGCAGTATTTTTGTTTTCCTCTTGTGGTTGTGTTTTTATCAATATTTGAATCCTCACATTCTTATGGTTTCTTTTCTACTTCAAACAATTTCCCCCAATTCTACCTCATTTTATATCTGCAAGTTTGTGTTCCTTTTCCTAAAACCTAGCCTCCCTAATTGTGCATCCATGGGCCCCCCAAAGCCTGGGTGGGCCTCCTGGAGAAGCAGCGTGTGGAATGAGGCTGGTCCCTGACCAGCTCACCCTCCTCTCACGTGGGTGGAGGGGTCACTGCGCACATCATGTACAGAGTTGGGAAGTGGGGTCCCAGCTATCACCACAGTGGCAGGGAGGCAGGGGCCACTGAGGGGCAAATTGGGCTTCCTGGCCACCGCTTGGACACAGAAAGAGTTAAGAGCATTTGGAATTTGGGGAGTGGCAGAGACGCCAACAGGAATTTTAGGGGTCACTGCTGGGGCCTCGGCTTGTATTTCCTCCCAAGTTTGTGTGTCTTGGCGGGAACAAGAGGGAGTGGGAGGCAGTGAAGACGATAATTAAGAATTCAATTATTTTTTAAGCCTTTTCCTCCCCTTGGCAGCTAGGTGCTGTTTTGATGAACGGAGATTGGACCATGTGGGACCCAGGGTCTTGAACCACCAACAGCACCCAGCTTTCTATTTGATGACCTCCGCAGGAATAAGCATGACATGCTGGGTTCACTCCCTGTGGGTGCCTCAGGGGGTGCTTTGGGGGAGGCTCAGTAAGGCTCAGGATGTTCTCCTCACTTTCCCCACTGCTCTTGCTGCCCTCTATCTCAGTACTGTCTCTCCCACTCCACCCTCAGGCCCACCACCAAGTGCTTCTGGACAGTCCTTGAGCTCCCCAGTCTGCCTTTGTTGGCTTAGCCCATTCTTTCTGGAAAGCTCTCCCTCCCCAGTGACCAGCTCCTATTTGGCCCCACGCTCAAGCTAAACCCAGCTGCAATAAGCAACTGAGAAGGTTCTTGTCTTCAGGGACCTGGCCTTCCATCGAGAATTCACAAGTCTGCTTCAGTGAGCGCTGATTTTTCTAATACAGTGGAGCTTCCTATGGCTGAAGCCAAGCTTGTGGAGGAAGGGCAGAGCTTGGTCCCCAAGTGCACCATTCCTTAGGCCAGGAGGTCCAGATGCTGCTTCAGTTTTGTGCCTGCAGAGGGAGGTGGCTATAGAATGAGACATCTGGGCAGCTCCATCTAGGGAAGGAAGTGTATGTACTTGCACAGAGATTTGCAGTTGGTCCCTCTTCACTGCTCTGGCTGAAGAGAACTGTCTTGCTTGAGGCCGCAGCAAGGCTGTGTTCACTGCCAATTCAGCTCGGCTCTGAATCTTGGCTTCCTTCTGTCAATCTGCTCTTCTTCCTGACCCTCAGGATGCTAGCTGAGCAGCAGCACACTCTCAGTTCTCTGGGTCAGATTTTCCAAGTCCTGGCCACCCTTCCACCAATCCATGAGAGCTTGATATGGGACTTTATGGCACTTTTCAAGCAGAGCAGATGATAGAAGTGGAAGGGCTTGCATTTGTAGGTAGACAAGGATGTCCCAGCCTTCCCTATTACCACCGAAATAACTGCACCTACATCTTTATAAACCCCATTTCTGAGCTTCCTGTGAGCACAGAAGGAGCTGTCACTGCAACCTGGAATACTTAGATCTGAATATCCAAACAGGAGAAGCACTCCTGGAAGGGTACTGATTCCGGATGGGGTCCTGGTGAGGAGGTACAGGAGCAAATGAATGAGTGGAAGATGAGTGGACAGTGAGTCAGTTAGTGAAAGAGTGAATGACTGGGTAGATGAATGAGGGTGAGAGAGTGAAAGAAAGAATAAATGCATGAGTGAGTCCATGAAAGGATGAGTGAGTGGATGATGGGTTAGTGATCGAGTGAGAGTGAATGAATAAACACAAGAGTAAGTGAATGGATGAGTGAGCAAATGAGGGAGTGGATGGATAAATCAGTGCATGAGAGAGTAGATTCATGCACAATGCATGAGCGAGTGATGGAGTGAAAGAGTGAGTGGAGAAGTGCAGGAGTGAGTGAGTGAGTGAGTGAGTGAGCGAAAGGGCTCCAGAGTACACAAGAATCTGGAGCAAAAGCAGCAGGTGGTGATGAACAGATGGTTTCTGTGGTTCTAAGACTGTCACTTCCCATGGTTGGGACCACATGGCTCTGGCGCGCTGCTCAGACATCAAATGTCTGTTTTACCTCTATTCTGACAGAGACTGCCGTGACCTACCTGCTCCCCTGTGGGCGCTCTTGTGGGCTTTTCCCTCTGGGTATCGTCCTGTGTGGTTTTCTGTGTGAATTGCATTTTGCTGCTTTGGGCTTGTGTATCAAACCTCTATGAGCTGCAACATAACATTCCTACTGTGTACTGGATAACACATCCAGTGAACACATTTTAACTTCTTACCCCAGTTAGAAGTTCCCTGAGACAAGAAAAAAAAAATACCCAAAGCCACCCAGCAGAGACAGGGTGTGTGTGTGTGTATGTGTGTGTGTTGAGTTTATCCTGCCTGGTCCTTGCTCATGTTGCTTTACTTCTGCTGACTCTTGTCTCTACTGCTTCCCATTGATACTGAAATAATTTCCTTATTCTGGTGTGACAGGAGTCACCGTATCTGACACCATGGGACTGTGCCCACAGGCTGGGCATTGATTGCTCTAGGTGGAATTCATATTACCTTTATCCTCTCAGCATGGGAGTGTGGGGGCAGGGATGGTTTTGATGCCCTTTGGTAGATTATAAAAATCATGTGTGGAGTGGCCCTATGTGACTCCACCAGTAATGGTCCCACTTAGCAGTCTGATGCTTGACTCTTACATGGGACATGGCTCCTGGTTGTGTGGGGTCTGTGTTTCTCAGTTGTTAGGACAGCTCACGGGTAGGTGCCATGGTGGGCCCTCTTGGGAAGCAGTGGGGGTGTGGCCCTAAAGGGTGGGTGTTGGAGGGTGACGGGGAAGGAGTAAGCGTTGTGTTCAGAACTCACGGTTTCTCGTCTGGTCCCCTGTGAACTACTGTGCTCCTCCCACCGAGGGCTCTGTCACCTGTGAGGGACAGCAGTAACAGCATGCTCAGCAGTGGTACACTGAAGGTGACCCAGTGGTGATGATAAAGCTCTAAGTTAGAGGTAGCTGGAGTCTCTCTTCAGACCCACTTAATTGCTGGCCACGGGGTGGACATTTTTGCATTAAAATTTTAATTTCAAAGTAAGTCATGCGAGAAATGTTTTCTCAGAGCTCAGACTTCTGCAGCTGCCCTTGGCAAGGTGGAGAAAGGGTTGGATGAGTTTGCAGGGCTAGTTCCAGGCATCGTTTTGTATTTGAACTGGTCCCAGTAGGGACATGGCGGGTGCCCAGTACCGTACTGTGTCCTGAGTCAGCACCCTGCCCATCTCTGGGCTTCCTTATTTTGAGAATTTAGTAGACAGCAGGCAATGAGAAGGCACTGCATGGGAGCAGGGGCTGGATGCCACGCTGCTGTTTCCTCCTGGCACTAGGTGGTCCTCAGCAAGGCAGTAAGACACTGCTGAGGTGCCTGAGCTCAGCATCTGCATCTTTAGACTTCCCTCTCACAAGTTGGAAGAAGTGAGCAAGTGCAGTGGGTCACGACCTGTGGGTCACGACCTGTGGGTCACGACCTTTGGCAAGGAGAGTGCCGAAGGACATTTTCACAGGGGTCTCATCTCAGATGTCCTGCATATCAAGGATTTACATCACAATTCATAACAGCAGTAAAATTATAGTTATGAAGTAGCAACTAAATAAATTTACGGTTGGAGTTCACTACAACATGAGGAACCGTATTAGTGGGTGGATATCTTAGGAAGGTTGAGAGCCACTGGGCCAGTGTCATGGAGGCTCAGGCTTGGTGGGCAAGAGCTCAGGGTTGGTAGGCAAGAAGTTAGAGGCCTTTGGTCTGCTTCTGGCCCTCTACATACCAGCCCTGCCTCAGACAGTGAGGGCTGGGGCCCTCAATTTCACTTTGTATGAGTGGGACCATTTTGTGGCCTTTACATTTTTTGAAATTTGTTAATACGTGAAGGCATCATCAGAAACTGTGAGCCACTAGAACCTGGGTGCAGGGAGCATTGTATGGAAATGTGCATATTTCCGCTTGGCTCTAGTTCTAGTCCACCAGGACTAGGCTGTCTGTATCAATGGCACCTCATGGACAGGAGGACAACGGCACAGGCCCTTCGCTATCTTTTCTTCCGTGGGGTATCCCTGCCTTGTGACAGTCATGATGGCATATGGTGATCACTCCTGACCACGGTCCTTTCCCTACCTTTACTGGTGGTTAAAGTGAGAACAGGCTGAGAACAAAAGGGGACAGGCTGGGGAGGAAAGCAGCTGCCTCCTTGCACTGTGGATCTCATGCCATCCTGGGGGCTGTGTTCACAGCAGTGGGCAGCGTCTACCAGCAAGGACCCAGGCAGTCCTAAGCGTCAAAGGTGCATAATAAATTGTTTCCCCTGTTCTGTAGAATTAAGGATGTGGGTTAATAAGTTGCTCTTAAATTCTATTCCATTGCTCAGACTGTTAAAATTACTAGTTCTTTAAAAGCCGAAGTGCTACCCAGTTCTCTTTGTGGTTCTGAGAGAATGCCTCCTAAGGTATTAAAAACCACTCCTGGAGTGATTAAAACACAGTGCCACAGAGAAGCACCTCACTTGATTCTCATTGCCTTAGAGAGGACACAGGTATGATGAGACACTTCAATGAAGAGCTGGGTGTGGCCTGTGCTGCTTTCCACCCCATCCTACCCCACAATTCTCATGGGATAGCAAGGGATGTCATCTCAGCTGTGGGATGAAGGAGCATCTCAGGAGTCTCAGGCCCTCCTCTCCTAATTGCCAATAGCCAGGGATGCTGGACCACCACTTTCCTTTCCTTTTCTTTTTTTCTTTCCTTTTCTTTTATTTACTTTTCCCTTTCCTTTCCTTTCCTTTCCTTTCCTTTCCTTTCCTTTCCTTTCCTTTCCTTTCCTTTCCTTTCCTTTCCTTTCCTTTCCTTTCCTTTCCTTTCCTTTCCTTTCCTTTTCCTTCTCTCCTCTCCTCTCCTCTCCTTTTCTTTCCTTTCACCTTCCCCTTCCCTTCCCTTCCTCCCCACCCTACATCTTTCTTTCTTTTATTCTAAGACAGGGTCTCACTGTATAGTCCTAGCTGTCCTGGAACTCACCATATAGACCAAGTTGGCCTTGAACCCACAGAAATCCACGAGACCCACCTGCCTCTGCCTCCAGGGTGCTAGGATTGAAGGTGTGCATCACCATGCCTGGCTTAGACTGCCCCTTTCTTTAGCAGACAAAAGATTACAGAAGGACTTGCCACAGCTGGGCCCCTGTGTGCCCTGCACATGAATGTGTCAATGTTTCTCAAGGCAGAGGCACTTAGGGTAGACTCCAAGCCTATGTTCTTCTCTAGTGACTACCAAGCAACTCTACCTTTTTATGGGAGTTTTTGTGGAACGTTCAGGCTTAAGCGTCAGTGTGAAAAGCCATAGGAAAACTGAGAACACAGCCAGGGATGTAACTCGCCATTTAAATATTTACAATCTTTGTAAAATTCTTCACAAAATAATATTATGGTTATAAAAAGCATATTTATATATACATCCTAGGTAGCATACTGCGCAGTGAAGCTCGGGTCCTGCCCAGATAGGGGTGAGGAGAAGACACCTGCTGTGAATCAAATGGAGGCTGACATCAGTGTACTGCACTGGGCATTGGTGCTTCTGAACTGAGACAGGCTGTGGCTTAGTCATGGGAGGGCCGGCCTTCACAGAAGAGTCAGTGGGAACTCCTGGGACCCCAGAGCAGGGACAGCAGTCTCTAACAAACAGCAGAGGCTCACTTAACAACATGCCTGGGGCTGTAATACATATCCTAATCCTATAGCCAGGTCTGTTTGTAACTCTTGAGTCCCCTGTACTGCTCAACCTCCCCAGGGAGACGCTCTTTCCGACACTGAGCTGTGCCTCTCGGTGCTATTCTCATCAGTCTGAAATAGAGGGGCCTTTAGAGACGTCCAGCATTCTCTATAAAAGAAACCATTAGGACAAGAGAAACCTGCAAATATGGGTGTCTCATGAATGCTTTCCTCAGTGGAGGGAGCTGAGGGCATGGCACTGCTAGGGCTGCAGCCTTCTTAAGATTGACAGGTTGATGTAGCTCAGTGAACAAGAGGCCTGAGGAGACCAGTTGCAGATGCTATGGGGCTGGCTGGTGTGCAACTCAAAGGAGGAATTGTAAGGGAAAGTTGTTAGTTTGAGAACCCTACAAAGAAAAGAAAATTTTAAACATCTTCATGGTTGCCACTGTGTGTTTTAACAATGAAATATGTCTTTATTCGTGTCTTTGAGGCCATGATTTTAGGGGTGGGCATCTTTTATTGTACCTTTAAAACATGGGAGCCCAGGATATATGCAGGTTCCATGAAACAGTGTGGGAGAAAGATGGCCAGGCATGCCCTGGGTGCTGCAGAGACAACCCAACATGAGATTTGGGGTGTCAGAGTGTGAGAAGGCAAGGGGTTTGTTTTGCTTCCCCCCCCCCCCTTTACTATAATATCCAGGCTTGGAAAACAAAGCAGCTAAGGTAACCCTGTAGCAGATGGTTCCTCACATAACTACAGCGGCATCACTGAGCCTTTTCTGACAAAAGCGGAACAACTACAGCAAAAACCAAATAACTTTGCTGTGAGAGCTGGCCTTGTAGAGACTGGCGCTGATCCTCCCTCAAGAACAATAACAAATGAGACGCTTGAGAGGACCTGTGAGGTGTGTCCCTTAAGGGACCCGGGAGACAGGTCTACTACCCACAGTGCAGCAGCTTTGTGATGAACCACACAACCACCAGAGAGGAAGAGTCCAAGCAAAACAGGGGTCCCCCGAAGTTGACAGGACCTCCATGACTCAGCACCCTGTGGCTCAGCATCCCCAGTTCAGCCCTTCCCGCATGGCTCAGCAACCTCGTGCACATTCCTTGCGTGGCTCGGCCTCGTGACCCAGAAGCCCATGGCTCAACCCGTCACAGCTTGGTATCTCATGGCTGAGACCCCCTGCTCAGCCCCGCGTGACTCAAACTCTCACGAGGCAGCTCTCCCACAGTGGCTCAGTGCCTCTGTGATGCAGCCCCTGCCAAGGTGCAACCCAGAGGGTGTGACCCTCGCCTCCAGTAAGGACGGTTCAGGTCTCACCCATCTCAGCAGGCCACGAGAAGGCTCAGGAGCCCCACCCAACCTACGGACGTTTGAAGCAGGAAATTCAATATGAATGTTTGTTATTGTAGGAACCACTGTTGTTTCTAAGGGCTCATTCCCAGCCCAGACTGGGACATGCGTAAGTATATTTTTACTTTTGTTTCTCGGAACTGTCTTATGATACGGGGTTTATGTTCATACTTATCAAATACAGGGTATGGAATCTGGCAGGAGTCACAGGGGACAGCATGCGTTGGTGTGCACTTAGCAGAGATTAAAGGGGAGCGCCAGGGGCCACCCAAGCAATGCACCCTGAGGAAGGTGTGGAGCCAGGCCAGGATTTAATGAGAAGACGGAGAGAGAGCGCTTGGGTCAAGGTTTGGGGTGTGTCAGGAAATAAGTGTGTTTTTTTTATGACTTTAAAGTTGGCCTCACAGTTTGCCTGTAATAGTGTTTTTCTCTACAAAAGGAAACAAGATCAGCTGAGATTTCTGTAACTATTTTTTTTTTTTAACAGAAAAGAAATACAGTTGCTGCTGTTCGTTCACAGAGCATGAGGCCAGCCTGGTTCAGCATTTGAGGTCCATGTGAGCCCAGGGGTCCTGTCCCACATGAAGGATTTCTTTCTTTTTTTAGAAGCAGCAGATGAACTTTAGAAATAAATGCTGTGCGTTCTCTCTACATCCAAAGTCGTTACGTGGTGGCTTAGGAGACTTGCCATGCCCTGGGAAGCCCACAGTGGGCAGACTGTCTCAACCTCTCATCGCTAAAAGCATCTGTGGAGTTCACATCTCCACTCACCTCACCAGCCCAGTGCAGGCTTACAGGTAACAGCCCAGAAGTGGCCCTGACGTGGGGACACCATAAGCTAGCAGCCAATAAAGTGTCCAACGAAGTGGCTGTCAAGAGAAAGGCATTCTCCCTAACCTACTCTATTCTCCTTAAAAGATTAATCTGTAAGATGTGAATCTACCTCAGAAGAAAAGGAAAAAAATATTTAATTAGAGAATTTTTAAAGTATTCAAGCAAGAGAATGGCTACCCCACTCGCTGCCTCCTCCTCGGCCATTGTAAACCTCTGCAATCCATTTGCTCAGCAGCTTTGACCCCTGTCCTCTTTGGCTTCCCACTCCTACCATGATGACTGCCCTGCAGAATACAAACACTAGATTGAGTGCTAGGCTGCAAAGAGCCTTTTTTTTCTAAAGCTGATCTAAAACCAGCATTCACCAACAGGGGAAGAGTTGAGTGAATTCTTCCAAGTCCTGCTATGAGTCAGCAATCTAAGCAGCTCTGAAGCAGTGACCGACCCTTATTTAATCATCAGAAGATGCAGCTTACTAACAGACATTGCCAAGAGGGTGAGACCATGGCCTATGAGCAAGACAACCTGCTGGGAGAGGTTTCTCATTGGTGCTGGGGCATATGAGACCCCTACTACAGAGATTTCGGATTGTCGCATGATAGCTAGGCAGCTGTAAGCCCCATAAGCTGATGGATGAATTGTTGCTAGCCTTTAGTATAGCAGCAGCTGCTGGACCTGGGGCAGTGGGGGTGGGGGTGAGGTGGGGAGTGGGAGTGGGGTGGGGGGGTGGGGTAGGGTCGTAGGGAAGCCAAAACCAACTACTACAAAAGCCCTGGCTAAACATTTTAACAAGCTCAGTACTTGCAAAGAGAGAGCAGAGACCAGATTAAAAACCTTTAGCACTCTGGGGGTTCTCTCCCCATGCCAAGTTTGACAGATCTTCCGTGATTGGCCCTCTTTTCGACCTACTTGTATTCTCACAATCAGCCAATTGGGCACAGCGTCCTTGGCCTGACCCTCCATTTTTTCCAGGGCATCCGAGGAATTAACAGGTTCTTGGCACTCTGACATGCACATACACACATCTGGCTGAGGAAATGATATCCTCCCCACTTTCACCCCAGTGTGGCCTTGATACTCTGGTATAGCTCCACTTAGACTGTTTGGGAGCAGTGCAGTCATTCCTGGTTAAGGGACTCTGTCCTCAGACCTGGGGGTGGGTGGCTGGAGCGGGCTGGTGGGAGACACATATGCTCAGGGCAATATTCCTGACATGCTAACTTCAACTTACGTGCTCATATGAAGATGGCTTTCAGAGCAGCTCACAAAAAAGTCGTGAAACCAGCAGAAGCAGGGCTAGTCTAACATTGGGGGTGAAATCTGATCCCGAATCCTGTGAGAGCAGGGCTGGCAAAGGCCTTTCTGCTCAGACCATGTACCTAGCACAACCTTCACTTGCATGAGCTTATCCAGGCTCTTTAGCTGACCCCTGTTCCTCTCCCCTTAAAATGAGAATTTCACTGAGGAGAAACATGCCTGGGGCATCGGCCTCCACCAAGACGTGAGAAGTGGTAGGAAAGGAATGACTGTGATACTGTGCTGACCACTTCAGTGGGTCAGGACAGCAGTTGCCTTGGGCTTTCAATGGCAGTGTCCTCTGTCCTCGTGGCTGGGCCATAATTTCAAGGAAAAAAAAAAACCCATATATATATATATATATATATATATATATATATATATATATATATATTTTCTACAAGATAAACAAATTGTTGCAAATTTAAAGCATTTTTCTCTCTCTTAAGCTCTCTCTCTCTGTTGGGAATCTGTTTGTTGATGGGATTTGTTCAGAACGAAGTCATCTCCTGTGGTGGTTTAGAAATGAAAACGGCCTGCATAGTCTCAGGAAATGGCACTATTAGGGGGTGTGGCCTTGTTGGGGGAAGTTTGTCACTGGAGGTGGGCTTTAGGGTTTCAAATGCTCAAGCCAGGCCCTGTGTCACTCTCTACCTGCTACCTGCCGATCCGTAAATAGAAGTCTGAACTCCTGTTCCAGCACCGTATCTGTCTGTGTGCTGCCATGCTTCCTGTCATGGTGATAATGCGCTGAACCTCTGAACTGTAAGCCAGCCTTTATAAGAGTTGCCTTGGTCATGATGTCTCCTCACAGCAACAGAAACCCTAAGACAGTGGGGAAGGCCACCCTCTGGAATGGCCCAAGAGCCTATGTCTACCTCTTCACAGAACCCTGAGAGCACAGAAACTACGGTGGGGAAGGAGTGAAGGCTGGTGAGGAAGCTTATTACTTACAAACTGTGGACTGCCCCAGGAGCTCTGTGAGGAGAAAGACGCTTAAGCCTCACGTTTTCTTGTTCTGCTGCCTACTGAGCACAGGGCCTTGTACATGTCAGCAGGTGCGTTATCAGAGGTAACAAAACTGTGCTAGGAAATATAGCAGTGTCACTACTTAGGAAATATAGCATATATAAATATGTCCTCACTGGCTGTCTTTTGATGCTCATGTGATTTAAAGGAAGTTATATATCTTTACAATTTTCTCTATTTTATTCTTAAATTAAAATTTATTACTATCATTAACATTGCTTTTCCATTTTTTTTCCAAGACAGGGTCTCACTATGTAGCTCTGGCTGACTTGGAGCTAACTGTGTAGACCAACTATGCTGGCTTCAAACTCACATAGACCCACTTGCCTCTGCTTCCCAAGTGCTGGGATTAAAGTCATATGCCAACATGCCTGGCTGTATTTTAAATTTTTATAAGTATTTTTATAATCAAAATAGCAAATGAATACAATGAACATTTGAACAACAAGTTTACCTAGAGGAATGCACAGAACACTCAAGATAAAAGCTATGAGTGGTTAGAGGGCTGGTTTGATCACATGTTCACTTTATATATATAATAAAACAAAACAATTTGAAAGCTATTTTTACATTCTGGCACCAAGAAGCAAAGAGTGTGCAATTTCAAGGAATGCTCAGAAATAAAAGCTAGGCCAACCTGAAATATATGTTTCTGTCTGGGGAATAAAACGTGATTTTTGCCTTATTTATTTCTTTAAAATCTTTTTGGGAAGAGAGAAAGTCACTTTCATATCCTGTATTTCTTCCTAGGAGTTTTGCTTAAGGTTCTCTGATCTTCCCTGACTTGATGAAGATCTCTGATTGTGAAACCCAAAGGAATCAGCCTGGCAAGAAGGCTGCTGAAAGGAAAACCAAGCAGGTTTTCAATTAAACCAAGGCAAATATGTCAGTGAGAGGGGCTTGTCTCTGATAGACTTCCCAGCCCTCTGTGTTTGTTTGTTTGTTTGTTTGTTTTTAACATCACATGTATGTATGTCTGTGTGAGGGTATCAAATCCTGTGGAATGGTAATTACAGTTATGAACTGCCATGTGGGTGCTGGGATATGAACCCAGGTCCTTTGGAAGAACACCCAGTGCTCTTAATCACTGAGCCGTCTCTCAAGCCCTGTCACCAGTGTGCTTTGTTACATACATTCATGCCCTAGTTTGCTCTCTATTGCTGTGGTGAAACACTATGACCAAAAGCAACTTGGGCAGGAAAGGGTTTATTTGGCTGACATATCCTGGATCGCAACCTATTTAGAGAACTAAAACAGAGGCCATGGGGGAGTGCTGCTTACTGGCCTGCTCCCCATGGCATGCTCAGCCTGCTTTTTTCCTACAGGGACACCTGCCCAAGGTTGGCACCACCCACAGTGGGCTGGACCATCTCCCTTCAATCATCAATATCAAGAAAATGCCCCACAGACTTGCTTACGGGCCAGTCTGATAGGGCATTTTCTCAGCTGAGAATTTTCTTTCTATATAACTCTGTGTGTGTCAAGTTGGGCCCAAAACTACCCAGGACACTTGTGATTGCACAAGTAACACATAATTATTCTGTGTGTTTTACGTATGATAAGAGAAGAATTTCAAAAATGTTCTAAGTGACAGACTGGAGGGTTGGTGGAAAGGAAGTGATGAGTTTATCTTAAGCGATAGCTCCGGTCTGAGCCAAAACAGAAAAGGAAGGAGCCACTCCACATTCTTTGTGTGTGCTGAAGATCAGACACACTGAACTGTAGTAACCAGCCAAGAAGGGCAGCTCTCTTCCCTTCCTGAGAGCTGTCCCACTCAGGTTTTCACAGCCTCTCCTCCTGAGCAGCCCAGTGGAAGCAGTTGCTTTCTTCAGTCCCCGTTTCCTTAAAAAATGCCTTGGCTCTTTGGGTCTCCTGCGCATTTTCCTACATCTGTCCTGCTGCCTGCTTGTGCTTTAGGGATCTGGCCACTGCTGATCCTTTGCTCTTTGGCACCTGTGAACAAAGCTCAAAGAACCCTTTATTTCAGAGACTTCTCAGTGTCAGCTTTTCAACTTAATGCTATTATACTGAATACCTCAATACTGTGATTTTGGTTCATCCATCATAAACTCCATCACATTCATTTGTAGATGGCTATGGGAAGTCATCACCCCTTTTATGCATTCAAGTCTCACTGTGACAGAGTGAGCTTCCGGCTGCTCTGGTGCCAGGGACTGAGCCCAGGCTTGCCCATTCACATTTCCTTTCATTTCTAGGTTTTTCCTGGCTTTGATGCCAGGATAATGATTTTTGACAGAATACGTTGACAAGTATTTGGGTCACTATTACAACCCAGCATCATGAGAGAACTATGCCACACAGTACTAACCTAGGGATTTCTAATCAAAATTCAGAGTTAAAAATTATTTCTTGGTACCTGATCCTTCTCACCACCATAAAAGTAGAACAATTGTAAGCTGACCCATTGTAAACATTGTAAACATCAGTGTTTGTTTTCACAGTTATTTGTTCATAGTAGTTTTAGATACTGCTTTCATTTCTTTTTCTGGCCCATCTATTATTTAAAATTGCATCATCTGTTTTCCAAAATTTGTTTGTTTCATCCAGGGATCTTTCTGTTGTTTCTTGTGATCTCCTCCCGTTGCGGTCAGAATAATTCATTTTGATTGATTTTAATGATTTTAGATGCATGAGGACTTATTTGTGGCTAAAGTGTAGTCTATATTTCTAAATGCTCCGTGTAAAGTTAAAAAGGGTAGGCAGCCTGTGGCTTGGGGAAGGAGGGGCCCGAAATGCCAACAAGTTCAGGTGGGCTGTTGGGGTGATCTTTTTGTGTGAAGGTTGTCTTTGTATGTTCAAATGCTGATTTCTGTACCAGCAGAGAGCAGACTACAGGTCGGACTTTGGTGTTATTCTTTGGCTGCTTTGTAAACAGTCCTTCCAACAAACTTCTGATTGGTTTAATAGAGAGCTGAATGGCCAATATCTGAGGCAGGAGAGAACAGGCAGAGAGAGGAACTCTGGGGAAGAATCAGAGGTGGAAAGAGTTGCCAACCAGAGGAGAAGAAAGAAACGCAGGTCAGGACTAAGAGACTGAGGGATAATGAGTCACATTAATTAATTTAAATGGGACAGTTTATTTTAAGAGCTGGTTGGGAAACAAGCCTAAGTTAAGACTGAGCTTTAATAATTAATAAAAAAAAAAGTCTTCATATCATTATTTGGGAGCTGGTGGTCCAAAGAAGGTCCCATTTTAGTGGGCTGCAAGAGTTTTCTCATGCGCTGTATTCCTATTGGTCTATTAACTGTTAGTGTTTCACAGTCGCCTGCTAAGTACCTGTTTCATCTGTCTCACCTTGAAATCCCATCAGTTTTTATATCAACTTTCCAGGCTATTTATTCAGCACCTAAACATTTAGAATTGTTGCATCTCCTTATGTCATAGATTTCTTTCTTATCAGATATTGGTATAGAACCTCCCTTTCTGATTATGATAAGGATACATAGTTTTTTTTTTGAGATCAGTGATAGCTTGGTACATTTTGCCCACAATTGGCCCCTTAACGCTCCATCTCTGCCTCTCTCCCTGTCCCCTCCTCCCAGCTGCCTTTTCAGCACTGGAGAATGAAGTCAGTGCAAGCCTCCACCACCGAGATACCTCTGCAGATCTCTTTTTGTCTTTTATTTTGAGAAGGGGTGTTTCACTAAACTCCCCACACTTGCCTTGTAGCTCTGTCTCCTAGGCAAGTCTTGAACTTGTGCCTCTCCTGCCTTCGCTTCCAAGCAGCTGAGATCGCAAGCCTGAGCCACCAGGTTCATCTTGGTTTTTATTTGTAAGAGAAGGTCTCATGAAGTGGAGGTTTCTTGTTTCTTTGGAAACTTCGTTGTGTAATGTGAATATGTTTTTGTTTTTGTTGTTGTTGTTGTTTTGGTCCCAAGTGTGGGATGTGAGAATGTTTTTCCCCTGCAGGAAACAGCCCGCATGAGAGGGCACAAGATGTTGATGGTCAGCTGAAAGCGACCTTGTGTGAGGAGCTTGGTTTTTGTAAGCTGCAAAACATCCTTGTGTGGACTCTGAGAAGGGTTAAGTAGAAGGCCACAGACAGTGAGACAATGCTCTCTGCATCTTTAGGCTTTTGCATTGCTATGATTCACATCCTTCGCCGGTCTCCTCAGAGAGAAACGCTCCAGAGAACTGGCTGCTTTAGCAGAGTTTTGCTGCTTCAGTGGACTCGTGCCATTTGAGCAGAGTTTAGCCTTCTCCACTGCTGCTGGTGCGCGTGGCTGCTGCCGCTTTGCCGCCTGACTAGACTACTGGTATCCTGTGACTGAGTTTGGTAATCTCCAAAGGACCCATCCCCCCTTATCAGCAGGAAATAGATAAAAGAGGTCAATAGCTTTTTCCCCACTGATCTCTTAAGGTCAGGGTAAGGTCAGGATCTCTTAAGGTTGGAAGGGAAGTAAAGGCATTTAAGAACCTTAAATAAAGTGGGTATTTGAAAAATCTGAGCCTACAGTCTCACTATGTAGTTTAGGCTGAACTTGAACTCATAACCTTCGGTCTTAGGGTTACTATTGCTGTGATGAAACACCACTACCAAAACGACTTGGGTAGAAATGTTTATTGTCTTATACTTGCACACCACTGCTCAGTATCGAAGGAAATCATGACAGGAACTCAAGCAGGGCAGGAACTCGAAGGCAGGAGCTGATGGAGAGGCCATAGGGGGTGCTGCTTACTGGCTTGCTCTCCATGGCTTGCTCAGCCTGCTTTCTTATACAACCCGGAACCACCATCCTGGGGCTGGCACCACCCCCATCAATCACTAATTAAGAAAATGCCCTACAGGCTTGCCTACAGCCTGATCTTATGGAGGCATTTTCTCCACCGAGGCTCCCTCCTTTCAAATGACAACAGCGTGTGTCAAGTTGACAGTAGCCAGCACAACTTCCTTCCTTGTGTGTTTCCACACCTGGATCCGTCTGCTTCTTTACCTTTAAAGTGCATTTCTTTCAGGCAGGACATTGCTTAGTCTTGCTTTCTTACCCAAGGTAAAATGCTTGTCTTCAGTCAGGTCACTGTCGGCCTGTGTGGTTCTTAGTGGTTAGGTCGAGGTCAAGGGTGCCTATTTGTTTAAAGACTTCCGATTTGCTTTTGGTGGCCTTTCCCACATTTTGCTACATTCGAACGAATTGGGTCTATTTCATCTCCTTTGCTGCACTGCTGACTGTGACTATTTTTTTCCTACTCTAGTGATCACTCAGCATTTGCAGGACACGTGTGCGTCACAGTCCATTCTCCCGGTATCACCCCACCCCTAGAGCCCCTCACTGTAAGAAATAAAAAGCAATGGGCCATTTTCAAAAGTGCCCTGAGTCAGCTTAGGTCTGGCCACAGGTGAATAGGGCCCCTGCTAACACCTGCTAGGTTAGCTACCCAGACCCAAACTAAATTAAAATTAAGAAATTATTAACAGCATTGCCTAATGGCTTACTTGACAAGGTCATGTGCCTGCTAAGTTTTTAAATGAACAGGATGTAAAATGCAGGGATGAATCCTCACACGGTCTTGTTGATAAAAAGACAAACATAAGAGGCAGAGAGAAAGTTAAGGCCTAAACAGCAAGTAAGGCAGAGCCCTCCTGATTACTCAGGAAAGGGAGGAAGGGGAGGAAGGGGAGGAAGGGGAGGAAGGGGAGGAAGGGGAGGAAGGAGCCTGCGTTATGACTTGTCAGCACCTACTGCCTTGAGAACATGGCTGCTTTGGAACCCCCACAGATATGGTGTCCACTCTTCTTGGGTAGATGTTGGGCATGGGTGTCTGACTGTGCAATATTTCCAAGGATTTTTTTTTTTGGGGGGGAGGTGCAGCTTTATAAGAGCAGTCTACACACATGGGCCTTGCTTTTAATCTAATCCAACGACTTCTGCCTTGTAACTAGGACACTTAGACCGCCTGTGTTTCCCATGATGGCCAGTGTGGGTTTTTTTGCTAATGCTTGCTATGTTTGGTTTGGAGACAGGGTCTCTGTCTGTGGCCCTAGCCTGGAACTTGTTATGTTGCTCCCAGCCTCCCTAGTGTTAGGAATAAAACTGTGTGCCCCCATCCCCACCGGCCTCTTGCTCATGCTTTTACTTGTTCTGTCTATCCTTTATTCCTGTTGTCTTTCCATTTTGGATGCACTGTATTTTTATAGTCACAGCGTGTGTGTGGACCATTGGCTCTGCACTTGTCCTCTGTGACAGGGGATCTTTGCTCATAGCTGGTTCAGGCAGCCTCCTGTTTCCCTGGCAGCTTCTGTTTCCCATGAGACATCAGTATCATTGGGGTTGGGCCTGGCCTTTGTTCCTTGGGGCTTTGCTGTCCTGCTTTCTTCAGCATTCAGTACCTGACAGCAAATGCAGCTATAAACAGAGCTGGAGAGCCCAGGCAGACCCGTGTCTGGCCCCAGGCATCCAAACTGGCTCCTTAGCCAATATTCTCCCCGTAGGAATTCATAAAAGATCTCCGCTGCATTCTTTCAATCTACTTCCAGGGCCATGGTGCTTTCATCTACGATTGTCAGAGGCTGTTTTGCTTCATGCAAGAATCAAGGGGCAGATGCTATAATGTTAACAGATGGAGAAGGAACCAGATGGATTTAATTTATACTGCATTTTCATCTCCTTTATCAAAGAATGATGTTCAAGCAAAGGATAGAGTAATTACTCAGGGACTCAAACCTCAAACATAAGATAAAGGGGGACCTGAGAGATGAGACTGCTGTGTCTGGAGGTAACCTGTGTGCCACCCTCAAGAAAGAAAAGGACTGAGAGAGGGAGGAAGGAGAGGAGAGGGAGAGGGCAAGTGAGTGGGGGAGAGCGGGAGATGCAGAGAGCTGAGAGATAGACCTTTGGCTTTTATTTGGGGGGGAATGGGACTCATCATAGAAGGTAGATAAGTAAGCTGCTGATCTCTGTGCAATTTTAGTTTAAAAATAAAAACGGTGTTTCAGAATGTCTAGGAAATAAAGGTGAGAGCAGTAGCTTACTTACATAAGAAAGAATAGGCCGGGGCTGGAGAGATGGCTCAGAGGTTCAGAGCAGTGTCTGCTTTTCCAGAGGTCCTGAGTTCAATTCCCAGCAACCGCATGGTGGCTCAAAACCATCTATAATAAGATCTGGTGCCCTCTTCTGGCGTGCAGATGTACATGCAAATAGAGCACTCATATGTAAAATAAAGTAATAAATCTTGAGAAAAAAAAAAAAAAAAAAAGAAAAGAAAGAATAGGCCACCCCAGATTGGACTCAGTTCCTGTTGATCATTACCTTAGTGGGGATGCCTATCTCCCTAAACACAAGGATGGGGAGACACCTGTTAAAATAATGCCTTCAAGTGACAGCAAATGGCTAAACAAGCATTCTGACAGGCTGACAGGGAAAAGCCAGCTCTAATCTCTCTCTCTCTCTCTCTCTCTCTCTCTCTCTGTGTGTGTGTGTGTGTGTGTGTGTGTGTATGTGTGTGTGTGTGTGTCTGTCTGTCTGTCTGTCTGTCTCCCAGTGCTGAGGTTTCCAGTCACAAGATTCCCCAGTCTCTGTGATGTGGAGCCTTTCTTTTCTTCCATTTCTCCCCTTCTTTCCCTCTTTTCTTCTACGTTTCTACTAGAGTTAACAGAGGCTTTCCCACTTTCCTGACTTCCCCCATGGGGCAGACTCACATCTGTGGAATGAGAGGGGTGGATTCAGGAAGAGAAAGGCAGTGGGAAATTTAAATTTAAAATAGAGCTGGGAGTGGGAGTGCCTGGCAACAATCCCAGGGGTAGGGGCAGGAGGGTAAGTAGTTCAAGGCCATCCTTTACTCCATACTAATTTTGAGGCTAGTGCAGGCAACACAGGACACTGTCTCAAACATATTAATTAGATAAACAAATAAAGTATGAACTCTGTGGCAACACAAAACCTTCTCTGGACTGTGAACTGGTTATGAATGAAGTGAAGTCCTGCATTGAATCTCTGTGTTTGGGCCAAGTCTGTAGCAAGGAAAGTCACCTCTAGGCCCAAATAAGTGTCTTTCTGGAACTGCTTCAGCCAATATTAGGAAAGACTCCAAGATCTCAAGAGACTCCTGGAACTCTAGCGGAGGGTTGATGCCAAAATAAGGCTATGGAGATGTGTCCTCTGGAGAAGGCTTTGCTCTCCTGGCCTTCCCGGGCCACCCAGAACAGATGGTACCCACAGCCAGCTGGGTGAGATACACACCAGCCCAGGGAACTCCTAAACACAAGGTAGGTGGAGATTTCATCTTCTCCACGGACCTTTTAACACAGAGCTAGATGTTTGGAACTAGAGATATCATACAAGTAGGTGGATTATTAGAAGTATTTTGAAATATAATACCTTCAAGCCACCAGCCACCCAGGTGACAAGCATTTAATGATTTTAACATTTTCTTAAACATTTTTGCAAATGTCTGTGGAAAATATTCCCACATGTCTTACATTTGGCTCTTGCTGTCTTGCTGCTACCGAGCAGGAACCTCTGTGGCATCTCTGTGACCTACAGCTGAACAGAAGTGTGGGCTGGTTGGTTTTAATTCTCAGTTCACACAATCAAGAATCTCCAGAGGAGAGGGTCTCACTGAGGAATTTGTCTACACTAGATTGGCCTGTGGGAAAGCCTTTTAGGGATTTTCTTGGGCGGCGAGAGGCATCAGTTTCAGGGTTGGGCCGTGGGCTAAATGAAAATAGTATACATCTTTGCACTAGCGTGCGTATAGTAACCCACCACTCTCTGCTCCTCACTGTGCCTCTGATGTGAATAGCTGCTTTGCATTCCTGGCACCTTGACTGCAACGATGGATTGTGACCTGGAACTGTGAGCCAAGCAAACCCTTTCTCCTTTAAGTTACTTTTGTCAGGGTGCTTTATCATAGCAACAGAAACAAAACTATGACAGCAAGCATGTATCACAAGCAGGGGGGAACCACTTGGCCTTTGAACCTGGAATGCCAAGCTGAGAACAGAAGTTCTAGACATCCTTACGTAGGCCAGGCCACTGATGCAGAAATCCAGGTGGGAAAAGGGCTCTTTTTTTTTTTTTAATTTTTATTTTTTTATATTGATTATAGATTATTTACTTTGTGTCCCAGCTGTAGCCCCCTCCCTCAGTTCCTCCCAACCCCACCCTCCCTCCCTCATCTCCTCCCTGCCCTTCTCTAAGTCCATTGATAGGGGAGGTCCTCCTCCCCTTCCATCTGACCCTAGTTTATCAGGTCTCATCAGGACTGGCTGCAATGTCCTCCTCTGTGGCCTAGGCTGCTCCTCCCTGGGCTGGGGGGGGTAGGTCAAAGAGCCCACCACTAAGTTCATGTCAGAGACAGTCCGTATTCCCCTTACTAGGAAACCCACTTGGATTCTGAGCTACCATGGGCTATGAGCAGGGGTTCTAGGTTATATCCATTCGTGGTCCTTGGTTGGAGAATCAGTCTCAGAAAAGACCCCTGTGCCCAGATATATTTGGTTCTTGTGGTGTTCCCATCCTCTTCAGGTCACACTAACTCCCCCTTCTTTCATATGACCCCCTGCACTCTGCTCAAAGTTTGGTTATGAGTCTCAGCATCTGCTTTGATACACTGCTGGGTAGAGTCTTTCAGAGGCCCTCTGTGGTAGGCTCCTGGGAAAGGACTCTTCTGTGTGACAAATTCTGATGGAATTCATCAGTCACTGAAGCACCTTAGAGATGTTTCAGTACAGTGAAGGATTCAATGCCAGCAGAGGGGCAGGCCCAGTCCTACAGTGTTCTTTTAGAAGTAGTGCTTTTCATTAAAATGGCTTCATAAAATCCATTCTGATTCCCTGTCTTCCTCACCAGTCCTTCTTGCTCCTATTCATAGCCCCTGGGAATTGACAGAAAGCTCCAGAAGGCCTGGCACCCTCAAAGAGACTTCTTCAGGGTCCAAACTGAAAACAGGGTGCATTTCTGCATCTCTGCAGTCTTTGCCGTTGGCACTGCCCAATTGTCCCAGCACCTACAGGCATTTCTTGTAGACACTGGGAGGAGTTTTGGTGGCTTATGGGAAGACAGGCTTTTCACATTATTCAGACTTGCCAAGAGACCCAGCCATGGAAGGAGATATGGTGACTGTCCCTGGGAATGTGTGATCAAGACCTACTACAATCTTAAGCTAAAGGGGAGCGGTTCCCTGTGTAACACCTTAAGCACTTCCCCCCAAAATAATAGAGTCACATGGAGTCATATTCAATCACATTGTCAGAACATTGAAAAGATGATGTTTTAAAATAATAATGGAGAAATGGGTAATTCAATAAGTCAAATAGTTATTGATATTCTTGCAATGGGAATTAGTTGATAAATATATATTACATGTGTTTATGGTGTAATGTCATGGTAACGTTAAAATAAAACCAGATCCAGGTCCTGTAAGGCATGTAACACAGCTTGGTGTTTAAAACCTACTCATCCAGGATGAAGCCACAGTCCTGCACCAGATGTGCGTGTTGCTATATAAAAGCCTGTCTCCAGCTGCATGTGTGTGCATGCCACACACTGCTCACAGGGCATCTCAGCCCAGCTTGCACTCCTGGTAGCATTTCCAGCAGATGTCTGAATCCCCGAGGAACCTATTGCCTCTCCTGTATTTAATGACCATCTGAGAATTTGGTAATGAAAGAAATTAGGCATCGTGTTCTGTTAAACTGCCAACATTCCTCTGTGGTGGGAAATTGTTTATGTCCTGCCATGTTGCAATGAACTCAAATTGTCGACAAGTCCGTCTTGCTCCCTCTGGTGCACATGGCTTTCTTCTGTCCCATTCAGTCTGGAGTGCCCGAGTCCTTCAGGTAGGCGCTATGGGAAGGGATCCTCCACAGAAACTGGTCTCCCTCCATGTCTTCCAGGCACTCACACTCTGCTTGGAAAGACTAGAAACAGCCAGGCACACCGCCCTAAGAGCATAGGGGCATTGCAGTCACGACAGGAGGCTGTCTCCTGCAGTGTCTGGAGGACAGCTTCTAGGGCCTCTCCAACTTCACCCCAGCAGAGTGTGGGATGCATGGAGATGCCAGATCTTTCGGCTGTCCCAGGGCAGGGCAGGGCAGGAGGTAGCTCACACCCAGGAAATACCTAGAACAGAGATCCCATCTGTGAGGCTCAGAGTCAGAGAGGGTCAGGGAAACTAGAAGAAGAGAAAAAGAACATTTTTTTTACTATTATTATTATTATTATTATTGGAAGAGTTCTGTAAAGAAAAAATATTGGAGTTATTTAACATTGAGAACTGCTAGTAAAAACAAAAGATAGGTCACTTTTTCGTTTGTGTGTTTGTTTGTTTATAGGCATGGTCTTTCTATGTATCTCTGGCTGTGTTGAAGCTTACTGTGTAGACCAGGCTTCCCGAGTGTTTAGATTAAAGGCATGGGACACCATGTCTGACTTTATTTTTCATTTTTAAAAAGTAGTTGTCCTCAGCTTTATTGAAGTACAAATGACAATATGGAGGCTATCTGAAGTGTTGGTATGATGGCTTGAGGTGTGACGCTCTGTGAAATGATTTGCATAATCAGGCTGACTGCAGCTGTTGGCTGAAGTCCAGTGAGGCCAGAAAGATGGTCCTTTCAGATTCCTGCAGCTCTCGGCTCTTCCCCTTCATCTTGTGTGACTGAAGGCATGCATGTGCCTCTGGACCTGAAGTAGGTGCTAAGCTCTTTGCACTTTCACATTCTTTCTAGCACCTGGCAGCTCAGCAGTTGACTATTGCAGGAAAAAGGAGGGAGAGAAGAGGAGGGGAGGGAAGTGGAACCGGGGAGGGGGGAGAAGGGAGACTTTTTTTTTTCTGTTGTCATATAGAACTCTGCTTAGGAGCTTATTAGTTATTTTTCTCTTTGTTGTGACAAAATGTTTGATAAGAAGTATTATTTTGGCTCACAGGCTGAGGGTCTAGTCTAATGGTTCTTAATTTTTCTAATGCTCCGACCCTTTAACACAGTTCTTCATGTTGTGGTGACCCCTAATCATAAAATTACTTCCATTGCTGCTTCATAATTGTAATTTTGCTACTGTTATGAATCATAATATAAATATTTGATATGCAGGATATCTGATATATGACCCCTGCAAAAGGGCCATTCATCCCCAGAGGTGTTGCAAACCACTGGTTGAGAACCATGGATTTAGTCCATCATGACAAGAAAAAAAAAAAAATGGTGGCAAGAGTAGCTGTGATGGCCAAGGTGCTGCTCACGTGGTGTCCACACTCAGGAATCATGCGAAGAGGAAGGCTGGTGCTAGGCTGTTCTCCATTTGTCCTAGCTCATGGGAAAGGGCCACTGACGTCAGGGTAGCTCCCCCCTTCTCAGTTATCCCTCTCTGGAAATCCTCACTGGCATGTCCCGACAATGAGTGCCTCCTAGGTGATCTAAATCCCGCCAGGTTGACAGTCAAGACTGATCCTCAGAGCAATGGACAGCAGCTGGATATGCACTGGCTATGAGTGCTGCTGGTCACCTCGACAGTGAGACCCACAGGGCAGTCACTGTGCTGAGGCTGATTCCCTGCTGGAAGAAAGTGCAGGCTTTGCTTTCAGCTCTTTGTTACAGCATCATGGTCTGGCTGAAAATTGCACCAAGGGTGCACACTACCCAAAGAGTTGAAATCAGAGGCCAGGTGATCATTGCCCTTCTGTGGCCCCTGTTCCCTACTGTGATCAGGCTGTCTAACCCACTGTCGTCTGCTGCACACTTTGACATGAACCTGAAAACACACTGTTCCATTATCCTCTGGGTAGAGAAGGCTGCATTGCTCTAACCTCCTGTCCATTAGACAGCAATTATTAGGAGGTGCAAAGGTGACTGTGCAGCTGGTCGAAAGGCCACCTCAGACCCTGTGTGGTACATGCTGGCTTCCTTTCATCCATCACTGGTTTTTAAGAAGTAAATTACACAATCTCTGTTTTCTCCTGTACTGCAGCTAATCATAGTGACCTGGAATCTAGCCATGCTTGGGTAGGGTTCACAGGAAATTGGCAATGTGTTTTACCCACAACCCTTCCTTCTGGCCTGCAGATTAGAAGGTTAATTGAGATTTCTGTATGTAGGTTCTAAAACGCTAATGCATTCTAGGTCTATATCCTTCCAATCTGGGCTGAGATTAATTGCCTCTGTGTTCTGGGTGAATTCCAGGGTGAGAACCTTCTTTATAAACCAGTGTGTGGATGACGGGTATGAAGCGTTCAGGGTGGCACTGGGGACAATCGGGTGTGTACATCCTGAATCTAGCCTTGTCAGTACCAAGTGTGCTCATCCTTAAACATTTGTGAACCGTTTTGCATGGATTTCAGTTTCCACTCTGGGTGGGCTGTGTTGACACCAGAATAAGTGGGAATTTATTTTCATAAACAAACTGCTTGGATGTGAGTGGACTGT
This sequence comes from Meriones unguiculatus, assembly GCF_030254825.1. Lineage (NCBI taxonomy): Eukaryota > Metazoa > Chordata > Mammalia > Rodentia > Muridae > Meriones > Meriones unguiculatus. Next base: position 57,700,357 of record NC_083367.1, read on the forward strand.
TCTCTGAAATTAGACAGTTGGTAGATGGACACAGAGTCCGTGTTTGCTCTTTCTGCCATTATCCACTGACTCCAAGCAGTGGGCACTTCTGGCATGGTCTGCTGTAAGGTTGGAGGGCACAGTGGCCAGGCAGAGGCTCAGGTGTCAGTCCTGGATCAAAGGTCAGCTGACTGTGATCCTGGCCCCATTCTCAAAACTTCTAATCTCTGCTGTCTTTTCTACAGATTAAAGCTATGAGAGTTTTGTGGGATTCATATGGAAACAATTACATGGTTCACAGGAGACTCACGCCATACTGGGGTTGCTGCTTCTGGGGATGGTGGTGGAGGTGATGATGGTGGTGGTGATAATGATAGTGGTGGTGATGATGGTAATAGTGATGATGGCTATTAGAAGGGGTGGTGATTATGGTGATAATGACTGGGGATAGTGGTGGTTATGTGGTGATGGTAATGAGAGTGACTATGGCACTGATAATGGTGGTGGTGATATAGTGATGGCTATGTGATGGTAATGATAGCGACTATGTCAACGATGATGGTGATGCCAGTGTTGGTTATGTGAAGGTGGTGATGATGGTAGCGACAGTGAGAATCGTGATGGTAATAATGGTGATGGTATAACTAACCATTGTAAATACCTTGAATAAGAGCAACATATCATTATTTTGATTTGTACATTTTTGTCATTATATCTGTCCAACTAGCTCCTTTAAGGGACTCCCTTTAAGGTATTTATGCCTGTTTTCAGTTGCATTTTCCATGAACACTTGCCATTTGTTTGAGACTTTGGGGCTCCTGTTATAGTCTTCCACTGATGCTCTGTTTCTGTTAAAATCAATCCTAAATTACTAGAATTTCTGAGATCACCTTGAGCCTTGTCCATTTAGTGGGCATTTACATCCTGGGGCATATGTGTAAGTAATGGAAATGAGGGTTCATTCTGAGGAATGAATGGCCCATCATTGATTCATTGGTTGTTGAAGCTGATTCCTCTTATGAAATAGTTGAGTTTTGCCTCCTCTGTGTCCAGGCCTCCTGGAGAGCCCATAGCAGCTACCTTCTTGGGTCGTTCACTGTCATCGGAAACCATTGACTCTAGGGTAGTGTTCTGACTCTTCTCTCATGGGAGTGTGCCCCAAGCCAGAGCTACAACACCTCATTTCTTCTCTTGTTTCACCCCATGTGGTGCCCCATAACCTTCCCACCACTGGGCCACTTGCTGCTAGGACCCGACAGTACCTCTGCTGTCATGGTGACCTAGCTTCTACTCACTGCACCCTGGGGAAAGCATTGTTTCCATCTTTAGGAAAAATGAACTGTCTATTATTAAAGGGAGTATGAAGAGAAAAAAATCACTGGACAGTGTGGGCATAAGGGTATTGTGTAATTCAAATGCTGATTTCTGTACCACACATACCTGATTGTTCTAAGAATCTCCTGTCTCAATGTTGTGTAGACAGTGCTCCCTAATTGTCCTCTGATATGCCACTAAAGAAGCTCATAGCCAATTGCTGAGCAGGGGAGAGAATAGGGCTCAACTTCTTGCCATCCAGGGGAGGAGGAGGTAGAGAGGAAGGTACAGGCTTCAGCTGAGAGAGGCCTAAGAGGGACCAGGAGAGAGAACTCAGCAAGGAAAGCTACAAAATGCAAGTATCTCTCAGATGCACACTGGGAGGAAGCCAAATTAGCTTAGAGGGTTAAGAATGGAATTAAAACTGCTCAGTTCTTAAGTTGTGAAGCTTGTTGAAATCATATAACAGAGTCTTAATCATTTTTGTGATAGCGGGGTAAAGAGAAAAACTGAGAAACAAACACGGTTTTATAAAAATAACTGTAACAAGACAGCTTATTTACAGTCTGTCTCTGCACTTGTTCCAGACCCACTGTCTTCTACTGTCTCACCTGGTGAGAAGCAAATGTGAGCCACATTTAGCCACAGCCCTCCTGGTCTTCCCTTAAAGATTGGCTCACTTTTTGACAAAACAAGGTCATGTGCATCTTAGAGTTGAGGCCTGAGAGCTTTATAGCCTTTTTCTGGCGGATGTGGAGCCCTGAGGCTCCTGTGCTGTAGAGAAGCCTCTCAAGGAGGAGGAGGAGGCAGGAGATGACTGTGAAGAGAGCCCTGCCAACTGTCTGCTGCCCTCAGCAGAGTCCTGGAGCTGCAATGCAGGCAGTGCAGAAGGTAGCTCCTAGCTGCTGCTTATCTTCTGGAAAAAAAAAAAAAAAAAAGCAAAACAAAACAAAACAAAACGGCTGAAACATAAACCACCTCTCTCCCTGACTCCAGCTTCTCTATCGTTTCCATGTCCAATGGCAGAATAGCATGCCCCATATACCCCAGGATATCCTGAGGCAGCTGTTACTTCCTGTTCTGTTCCTCCCACCTCCCCTACAGGTAGATAAGGCAAAGAACAGAAAGACTGTCGAACTTCACAAGAACTTCACATGTTCCATGTTCTTTGTGTTACTATTCCCCATCATTCCAGGAAATATTACAAGGGGCTTGCAGAAATAGGGAGAGCATGACAAGGCATAAAATATGCATTTGAAGGAGACTGGAGCTAAGGACAAATTAGAACACAGAAGACAGCAAGGGAAATGATGTTGCCTGAAAATCAGCTCCTGAGCCAGGGGCATTGCTTCGAAAGAGCTCTGTGTGCACTGCCATGAAGGAGGGTGGGGGAAAGGGAAACAGGAAAGGGAAGGAAGGAGAGAGGGAGGAAGAAGGGAGAGGAGACAGGAAGCAGGAAGGAAAGAGGAAAGAGAGGAATGAGAGAGGGAGGGAAGTAAAAGAAGGAAAGAAGGAGGGAGAATAGAAAGTAGGAAGAAAAACATCTGCCCATATGAAGCTTTTTAGGGCTTTAATACACATTGGTATGTTAATGTTAATGCCTTTGCTTTTTTGTTAATTTTCTCATTTCTGTCTCTTTGAGACAGCATCTCTGTAACTCAGGTTTGTTTCAAACTCAGTGATTCTGCAGCCTCAGCCTCCTAAATGCTCACCACCACTCTGTTTACAGAGCTATTTCAATTTTATGAGTATATGCTTATATATACACATACGCATACCACAAGTGTCCCTACTGCCCTCAGAGGCCAGAAGAGGGCACTGGGGTTTTTGGAACTGGAGTTACAGAAGCTTTAAGCCACCCTGTGGGTGTCAGGAATTGAACCCAGGCAGGCGCTCTGCAAAAGCAGCCAGCGCTTCTAACCACTGAGCTATCTCCCTGCATTTTAAATTCCCTGTATTTTAAATTCATTTTAACACTTTTAAACACCAGAAGTTGTTTTTTTTTTTAAACAATTAGCATCTGTTATCATGTGTAAAATGAGTGGGGTGTCTTGAAGATACTGCTGGAGCTTCCTGACGAACAGCTGACCTTGAGGCAGAGACTATCTAGCCCATTTCTTAGTTTAAAGGCAGACGATGAACAGGACCATGGATGGCAGGTAATGAGGAGATACCCAATGACATTGACCTGGCACCACTCAGCAGCTCTCTCTACCTCTAAAAGCTTAGTCTAAGAGAGCCTTAGGGAACTCCCTAGGTAAATCCTGCATACCCCAGCTTCGGCTGCTACGGCATCCCCTCCTTCATCCTCCCAGACACCAGGTGATTTCCTTGTTGCTAGACAGAAAATGCCTTCAGGGAGATGCTGTGATTATTCTTCAGAAAGCTATACGCACAGACAAAATACCTGTGTGTCAGACAGGAGCTGTGATTTTGATTTAGGTTACATAGAACTTTAGTCAGTATCTGAAAAGTGGGGCGTGAGCTTGTGTTTCTCTTCATCCTTTCTGGAAAGGTAAACAGATGTTGACAGGTAAACTGAGATACAGTTAAAACCCAAGTCCTGTTGTCTATGTTTTGTTCTGTGACCTGTGCTGTTCAAAGATGCTCTGAATATTGCCTGCTTATTGCTCAGTCACCTGTGGGCACCTAGGTTGGTGATGGCTGTCCTTAGGTTTCTGGTGCCTCCCAAGGGGTCACATGCTGGGAGCCTGGGCTCCATGGTGACGGGGTTGATGAGGTGAAACCTCTGGAACTAGGGCCGTGTGGAGGGGTCATGAGGGCACTGCGCACAGAAGGGACTAGTTCTCACAGACCCGAGTAATCTCCTTCCGGGAAATGTTACAAAAGAGCAGTGCTACTCTCCAACACCTGCCTGGCTCCATGTGTCAAGTAAGTGACTGGTCAGGTATACTCTTTGTCATCATGTCATCCACCATGACATCTTGACATTGGAGCCAACCCATGACAGTTAAATCTCTCAAACAGTAAGATAAATAAACCTCTTTTGTTCACATATTACCCAGACTTGAATTCGTTTTGTTATAGCAGCAAAAAACTGGACAAATACAGTGATTTACCACTATAACAAAGCACCTTGGTTCACTGAGGACATATTTTTCCACATTTCTGCAAAATCAGGCATGTCTATAGTTACTGGAGTATCAGTGTTTAACGTGCAGCATTCTTGTTCTTCACTCCTGGCATCCTCTTCTCTTCTGGGCCAAGGCTGGTCCAGGTAAGCAGTGGAGTGGGAGTGGATGGATAAAACTGGATTTAGGCAGCAAAGACACCTGACTCCCTCTTCAGCTCTTAGACTGGCACTTCAAGAAAGTGGCCACTGTGCATACAGACACTTGGCAACCCAAGAAGGACCACTTGGGAGAGTGTGGTCCTGCCAATGACCGGACCAGTTTGCCAGCCATGAGCGTAAATCACCTGACCAGTTGTCCTTCCAACCCCTGCCAGTCCTCCAGACAGTCATAGCCCTGACCATCATCCAGGGCCACTCTGTTAGGCCACTCCCAATTTCTGACCTACAGCGTTACAGACTTAAGGTTTTAGGCCATCAGATTTGGGGCGACTTGTTACATGGCAGAAGGTAATCAGTGCAGCTTTGAACTAGTGCCCTTCTGTCTTTGCTTAGCATTAACTGGACCACCACTACCACCACCACCACCACCAACAAAAATACTGTATAAATTCCCCAATGGGCTATCCCTGCCACAGTTATTTCCAAAGACAAGGAAGTTGAAAGAAACCTTTGGTACTTTCATCATGCAAGAGTTTAGAAAAACATTTCTCTTTTTTCCAGACATACAGGGAAGGGTGAGTCCAGGGCAAAGATGACATCAGAAAAACACAGCGAGCAGATGGATCTATGCTCAAGATAAACACTGAGAGGAACTGACTTTTCAAGGTTGGCACATTGCTAGATTCTGCGCTTAGCCTCATTTATCTGCCTTGAAATTTGGCCCCAGTTATGAAAACTATGAGGCAGAGAAGGAACTAAACAGAAAACACAGGGCCCCACGGCAAGTGCTGGCTGTTGGCTTGTACTTGAAAACCCTGGGTGTTGTCATGGTCACCTTGGGCTTTGTTACTGCAAAACCTGCAGGAGTGAGGATCCCAGCCAATCCCAACAGGGAGGGGCTTTAGATTCACCCCAGGATAGAAAAGCTGCAGGAGGCAGGCAGCTGCCATCCTCTGCTCTGAGCCTACCAGTGTGGCCAGGAGGGTGGGGCTCATCTCACCCCTCGAAGCACCCAAGGTGGGCTTCTGGAGGGAAAAGCTCATGGTGATCACCATCCATCAGAAAGGGACGGAAACTTAAGGCAGGAACCTGGAGGCAGGAACTGAGGCAAAAGCCATGAAGGAATGGTGCTTACTGGCTTGCTTTCTACAGATGGCTCAGCCTGATTTCTCATACAGCTTAAGACTAACTGCCCAGAGAATGCACTGCCTACAGTGGGCCAGGCCCGCCCACATCAATCATTAATCAAGAAAATACCCCTCTGGCTTTCACGCAGGCCATCCAGTGGGACATTTTCTCAGCTGAGAGTCTCTCTTCTCAAATGACTCTATCTGTGTCAAGCTGACAAACTAACCAGGGCTTCACCATCCCACACAGGATGCCCTTCCACCTGCTATCCACATCCCTGTGTCGCGGCTCCTCATCAAGGCTGCGCTACCTCCTATCACCTGTGCCCGTGTCTGCCTTTCTCGTAGTCCACATCAGAATACCCTGTTTTCTGTTATAGGTGCCCATGCCTGTTGCTTTCACTGTCTACACTACAGGCCTGGATTCTTCCTCACTGCTCTTCCCTATCAGTCTTTCTGGGTGAAGGTTGCAACAGGCACAGAGGTCCTTGCTATGCCTTGCAGGAAACTGGTCAATGGGCTGCTTAGAAGCCAGTGTTTCCGGAAGATGAGGGTGGTGGGTACGGGGAGGTGAACATTCCCCAGGCTCTACATGGCGGTTATCTGCCATTACAGAAAATTCAAGTGTTCCAGAAGCCGGTGAGGCATCACAGAGTCTGTGGTAAATTGGCAGCCATTGGTCCCACAACAAAGGCTGGGGTTTGGAAGGAGGGTTCTCTGCCTGGACACTCCTGGCTACAACTGAATGGGCTGAGCTGCTCCTGGTCCTAAGTACTGGACTCTGCTGTGTGCTCCTGCCGTGTTTCTGCCCGAAACATGTTCTCCAGCTGCTAGGACTGGGTCTTCCCTTGGCTCCACCCATTGTATTGGGTTTTGCCTCTTCTGTGCATCCACTTCCCTAGGGTCAAGCCCTCCGATTCCCACTCCCAGTTAGGACTGCAGTCCTATGCAGAGAGGTTTTCCTCCCCCACACTTCTCAAAAAGTTGTGTCTGAGTCTTTCTGTTGGTTTCCTAGTCCTCCAAAACAGGACGTCACCTGGGAACCTCAGGAGCCAGAATGCACCTTGCCGTTAGCCACAGCCCCAGAAGCTAACCGTCCTTGTTGCAAATAATAACCCAGTGGGTGAAAGTGACTGGACCTCAGTGTTTTAAATTATTTTCATCCATTTCCAAAGCCATGTTTCACAGTTCATCAGACCACGATACTCTTGTACAGGCATATTTTTTTCCCCTTTCAAGAGTTAACACAACTGATCTTTTAATTCTTTTCAGAGACACCAAGTGCCTCATGGCGATTTGGTTGTGAGGCAACAAGGGATGTAAGGAGAGGCCTCCTGGAAGTGAGGAGGACCTGTGTCACGCTCCCACCATGGTGTCCTGGTCACCGCTGTGACCTTCTAGTATGAAGTGGCTCATACTAGGAGATAGCCACCCTTAACCCCTGCCAAGCACACACAACTCCACCACATGATCACATATAGGGAGCAGGCTGAAGGTGTGGCTCCATGGAAGGCTTTAGAGTTCAGCCGACTTAGGTCCAGATCCCTGTTCTATGGCTGCTAGAGGTGGAACTCAGCCCTTGGTGTGCACCTCCCTTCTTTCAACTGTAAATTGCAGGTTAATATCTCCCTCGGAGGTAGTGCACATGGAATGTACATGCAAGAGCCTGCCACAGTGCCTGGAGTATCTCCATAAGATCAAGCTATAGCCAAGCCCATGGAGCATTTTCTTAATTAGTGATCCATGGAGGAAGTCCCAGCCTATTGTAGGGTAGGGCCACCCTTGGGCAGGTGGCCCTGGGTTCTCTAAGAAAGCAGGCTGAGCAAGCCGTGTAAGCAAGCCAGTATGCAGCACCCCTCCATGGTCTCTGCATCAGCTCCTGCCTCTAGGTTCTGGGCCTGTATGAGCTCCTGTCCTGACTTCCTTCAGCGATGGCCTGCAATGTGGAAACGTAAGCCAAATAAACAAACCCTTTCCTCCCCATCTTGCTTTAGTCAATGTTTCATCAAAGCAATAGAAGCCCTAACTAAAACACCTGGGAATAAGAAAAGGGTGTGGTTCCCTCCCCCTTTTAACTTGCTCTAGAGGTTCTAGCCAGTGCAATGGGTCAAGAGAAAAGAAAGCAAAAAGCACTTGCAACATAAAAGGAGAAATAAAACTGTCATTACTCAGCAATGGCATGATTCTATGCATAGAAAACCTAAATCCACATGAAAATATTAAAACTCATGATGTATTCAGCAGGAATACATGATATGTGATAAATATACAAGTGAAGTATATGCCTATATGCACGAATAAAAAAAAATCTAAGGATAAAATCAAGAATACAACCCTCGTATAATAATAAAAATACCTGAGAATAAGTTTAACAAAAATATAACATTTATTCATCAAAATTTATAAAATTAAAGATTGTGATGAATAGAGAGACATTACATTTTGTGGAAGATTAAGCATTTTTAGGATGCAGATGCTCTTCAAATTGGTGTATAAATAAGAGCCAATCAAAACCTACACAGAAGATTTTATTAGTGATGCCAGAGAGACGGCTCTGCAGGTAACTGCTCCTGCCTCCAAGCTCTGCACCTGCTTTGGGTGACACAGTATGCATCGCACAGAAACAGAAAGGGAGAGCACAACACTGACAACCCATTTCCTGGCGCTGCCCTAGTGCTTGTACTCTGAACTTGGAAGGAGGAGGCTGGTGTTTGCCCTCCCACCCAGGAAAAAAAAGGGAACTGAGGGAAATACTGTGCCAGGGCCACAAAAAAGCAGAAAAGAGCAAAGCAAAGCTGACCTCTGAGCCCTGGTCACCACTGTCATTGCGAATACATGCAAGAACAGGGCACTTTCTGTTTCTTATGCCTCCTCCCAAACTGAATCCCGGAAATGTGTGACATGTGTCTGGTGATGAGGACACACTCTCTTCACCACTGTTAGAATCTATATCAGCAAAGCCCACCGTTCTCACTAGGTAGGTGAGGTGGTACCAGGCGTTGTCACGGAGGGACCAGACCCCAACACAGGAAGAAAGAGTCTGTCCTCAGGGAAGGGTCTAGGCTCCACCCTGCTGGACAGTACCGCAGGGCTATGTTGGTGATTGCCCACATCAGTTGGTGCCAGTGCCCCCTCCCCAGCCCCAGCTAGAATGCACTCCCCTGCATCAGATCACCATACCCAGCCTGGACTCACCAGCACCTGGCTCAGCCTCTGGCAGGAATGGCTTAGTTCATTATGGACCTGGGGCTTAATGGCAAGATGCGGACACTTCTGTGGAATCAATTCTTTATTTTCTTGGTCTGGCTACTGTGGAGTGAACAGTGTTTTCCCAGGCATCCCTGCTCCAGTTCACCATAGGTCTAATGATTTGGAAAGAGCTACCCATGGGCTGTGAGCTCTGAAACAGTGAGCAAAATAAAACTTGTTTTCCTTATCATTTGATTGACTGAGGTATTTTTTTCACCGCAATGGAAATCTAATGTGGAACAATGGTACTAATGCTGGAGTGTCCTCTGATGGTATATGTCCCTGATGGTATGTGGTTCAGGCATCATCATGGTGTGTTTTCGGGAAGCATTGGGAGAAGTTTGGAGATGTGGGCTACTGGATAATCTGGAGAATGTTCTAAGAGGCGCTTACTGGACATTGTGATAGAGACTTGAACAGAGCGATGGGCCTGAGGATTCTGGTAGGGCGTGGACTAGAGGATGCTCCTAGTGTAATATGTCCTGGAAAACAACGCATGCACACACACACACACACACACACACACACACACACACCAGTGTCTGTTCCGTGAGAGCTCATGAAGCTGAATTTAAAGAATGCAGTTTAGAGAGGGGTACTTGCTAAATAGATTGGTGACATTATGACATAAAGAACTGGAAGGATGCTGTGAGGACATCTCAGGAATCTGAGACCCTTCCATGACAGTGACAGGTGCACACCTGAACTGGAGCTTCAGTGCCTGTGAGATGGGGTTCCCTAGGTGTTGGTAACCTGTCATGTACAATAGGGTTTTGGGTTGGCATTTGTTAGGTCCCTGTGGCAGGGCACACCCTCTCACATGGAGCATCTACACTTCTCTCTCCCAACACACATCCTTCTTCTGTCCCAGATCCGACTTGTTTGCTGAAGGATGCATGCCTGGGATAGGACACAGAGGGATAACGCTGTCCCGTGTATCTAAAAAGGAAACTATCACGACAGGGAGAGTGAATGCCTTGTATGATATAATGAAGGAACACAGCAAGATGGGCCTGGCTTCTCAGCAATCCTGGGACCCAGCCCATGACACGTCTACAGGAGTTCACCAGGTTATCATGCCTCTATGAATGAGGGACAATCTCGTGTCACCTAATGTCCTCCCCGGTCCTTCTGAAAACTCTGCTAGGTCCAGAAGGACCCGCAGTCCACACTCAGGTTCTACATTATTTTCTCCTTCAGGTACCTTAGAACTTGGTCTCGTCAAAGGTGCTTTTAATGATTTTGTGGTTTGGGGCATGAAGTTACTCTTCCTGGGGCTTTTGAGAACCACGGGCACAATTTTCCTATGTAAAGAAGATGCAGGAAAATCTCCGTGGTTGTCTTTCACAAACATCAATTTTATTCTAAGATTCATGGCAAACAGAGCAAGAAACGTTATGGTCTCTACTAAGAGTGAGGCAGGGAAGTACCCAAGATGAGGGGTCTAATGTGAACCCAGGTACGTAGAGGGGCTTCTGTCTCCAGCAGTTTTGGGCAGGCTTTCAGCTCCTGCCTTGGGATACCCTTGAAGGGCAGTGTCTTTGCCAAATTCCTGTCTCCTGGGATTCATCATTTGATCCCTTCCTTGGGGCTGGCCTCTGAGCAAGGCATAATGGACACAGAACATAATGGCTTTCCACATGGCTCCCTCCTGCAGGTCTGTGTCCATACATGTTACATGGGTCCTCTCTGACACCATAGCTGTAGAACTGTGGCGTTCTGCATCCCCTAGTGATCTTTTACAATGCAACAACTCACATGAAAGGAACTCCTGTGACATCAGCTATAGAGGGCATCTTCTCAGCTGTGGTCACCCTGTTCTGCACTGCTCTCCAAACTGCTCCTTGCCGTCTGGACCTTAGCTCCATGTCACCTCTTCCCCCATCTCCTAGCTCCCACCCATGTGCATCTTCCCCTCCCTCGGCATCTCCTCCTCTTTCTTCTCCCACTTTCTCCTCTTCTCAATACCCTTCTGCTGTCTATATCTAGTCCAACTTTTCTAGATTTCCCATGTGCAGGATAAGGTGAGAGCTATCTCCTGGGATTCTAGATCTGTTGACAGGTTCGATTTAACCATCCCATGATGTCTAGGTCTAGCTTCCAAATACATCGTACCCTATACATACACATAACTGTGATCTGTCAGTTGACACACACATGAGTAAAACATACATTCAAGTACAGAAATGCACCTGGGCCATGTCTGCTGCTTCTTCTCTGGACTTCCTCCATGTGTCTCTTTTCTGAGGGGAGACTTTGTTCTGCTCTCGGCTAGATTTCTTTCTCAATGGAAAGCAGCAATGCAGGCTTATCAGGGAAATTCTTATCTTCCTTGCCCATCCCTTCAGGCCTCTGTGCTGGCCCTCACTGGGAACAGACTTGCCCTTTGCTGAGGCACTGGGGGAGCATATGTTATTTTCTGTGCTCTCACTGCTGCTGCTTGTGAAATAAATGCAGGGGGCACTCCTGGTACGTTGGTGGACTTGGTCCAGTGTGGATGACTTTTTTAGTGGCCTGAAGAGATGAGTGGCAGGCCCAGCGGCTCTCCTACTTCCCCTTTGACCAGCCTTCTGGCCATAGGCAGACATCTAATCATTGGAGGGTGACCAGAGGGTGCTAAGGGAGGGCTCACTTCCCCTCCTCCTTGGTGCCAGAGAGAAAGCAGCAGGATCTTCAAGGGAAAGTAATGGGGTCACCCATGGATTCATGTGCTGAGCCCGGGCTGGGCAGCCATGCCCCTGCTGAGCCTGCCTTTGCAGTAAGCAATGGCGTGCCATGGTCTGATTATATTTCCTTTGTTGTGATGAATCTTTACTATCCTGGGCTTGAAACCCAATATGTTGCATGACTTCAACAATCGCAGGGTCAGGCAAGCTGGGGATCATTTCTTCACAGTGATTAGGGAACCCTTCGTGTCTTCCCTGAGCCAGGGGTGGGTCATCACTTCAGTGGCTGTTGGCCTAAACTTGGGGTTGACTGTCAATAAGAGACTATGCAGGTCCTGAAGCTCTTTTGACAGGCCAGAGGGGACAGTGTACTTCCTTGATACAACCTGCCTTCACAGCTCTGGTATGGTGACAGCATCCAATGGGATCTTCCCAACCACCATGAAATATAAGATGACTCCTAAGATCCACATGTTGATCGTGGGGTCATTATAAAGTCTGCCAAGGAAGAGCGCAGAGCGCAGGGACACCAAAAGAGTAAGCACCACAGTGACGGCCCAGCGTCTGCCCTGGCCAGACTTGGGTACCAAGGCTGAAGTCAATGATTTTGACTTTTCCGTTCCTGTCCAAGATGATACTCTCTGGTTTCAGGTCCCTGTGAACTATACCCTGGTCATGGCAGTAGCTCACAGCTGCAATTATTTGCCTGAATATTCCCCGGGCCTCATCCTCCTGGAGGTGGCCAGCCTTTTGAATATATTGACAAAGCTGCTGTCCCTCGACCAGCTCCATGATGAATTATACTCTCTTCTCAGACTCAACCACCTGGAGAAGTGAGATGATGCTGAAAGGCTGGCCATCATCGGTATATCTGCCTTGGATGTGACTAGCTGGCACCATTGCTGCTTCTTTAGAAGCACTTTGACAGCCATGAGGGCAGGGCACTCATGAGGCATTGATGAGCTAGCTTTCCTTTGGCGTAGCCTCCATGGCCGATGGTCTTTGAGGTTGTCTCCTGAGAGTGGAAATTCTCTCTATCAGAGAAGCTGGACTCACATCTGAGTTCTGCTGACTCCTCTTCACTCCAAGAGTTCTTTTAAGGTAACAAAATATAAATGCTACCTAAAACTTAAAAGAAGAAATAAAGGAAAGAAATTTAAGACAAAAACTAAAATAGTGCAAAGTAAACAAGGCAGAAAACTAAAAGCCAATCAAACTAGGAACAACAGCAAAAATCCAGAACAACCAAAATCACATACGCACAGAGCCAAGAAAAAAAAAAACAAAAACTGCTTCAAGTCACTAGGGAGGGAAGACCGGAGCTCAGCAACACTAAGAATGAATAGTAGTAATTGTGTTAGAAGAAAAATATGCAAAGAAATATTAAAAGATCAAAGAAATTTAAAAAATTAGAAAATATAAACAATATAAAATTAAACTAAAGCAAACCAAACTCCAAACAAACAAAACTACATGAAAACTAAAAACCTAGGAATCAAAACAAAACTGAGAAGATATTTCTCAGAAGACACAGAAATGGCTAAGAAATATATAAATTTTTAATGTTCGTGATCCTTGACCATCAGGGAAATGAAAGTTAAAACTAGCCTGAGATTTCATCTTATTCTAGTCAGAAGAGCTATGACTAACAAATGCTGGTCTGCATGCAGGGGATGGAAACCCTCATCCACTGTTCATGGGGGTATAAGCTGGCGCAACCACTGTAGAAATAACTGTGGCTCTTCCTCAGAAAACCAGGAATTGATCTACTGTGCAATCAAGCTAAACCACTCAAGGAACTCTATTTCCTCCAGCAGAGACACTTGCTCATCCAGTGCTGTTCCATTCATAATAGCCAGGATATGTCAACAAACTAGATGTCATTCAACCAATGAATAGCTAATGAAAATGTGGTACCTACACACAATGGAATTTGATTCAGCTGTAAAGAAAACTGAAATTATGAAATTTGCAAGTAAATGGATGGAACTAAAAAAAAGATTATACTAAGTGAGGTAACCCAGATTCAGAAAGACATGGCATTCTTTCCTGTTAATGTCCTTATCCGTAAGTGGATACTGGCATCAAATCATTAGACTTATTAGTGCAACCCTCAGATCTCATAAGAGAAATTTCTCTGTGCAGGAACACAGAAACTCACACCTCATCAAAGAATAGAGACTAAGTATCACTGGAGGGATCAGACACAAACGGGACATCTACATCATATCCTCCCTCCCTCCAAGGCTCAGGGACCATCGTGGAAAAGGCGGCAGAAAGACTGTAAGAAACAGAGGTCGGGAAAGACTGGAGCAAAATATTATCTTCTTGACGTGACAGTACCACTACACTCATGAACTCACTGAAGCAATAAAGAACAGGTGACTCCATGGACAATTAGGACAGGCAAGATGAACTTTGCTTCCTCCAAGACTGGAGAGATGTCATGTCACAAGACCCCAAACAGCGGCCTCTAGGCTTGGGTACACAGAAGTGTCACTGTAACATCCAGGCCTGAAGCGGTCACTCAGGGCTGTGAGAGCAGCATTTTGTATGCAAGTGGTCTGTATGTTAGCGAGTTCACACATTTTCAGTGTAATCTCCATGGTGACACAGAAAAAAAAAAAAACTAGAATAACAGAGAAGAGAGAGAAAAAGCCTTTCTTTACCAAGACACCAGGTAAGTGCAAAAGACAGTAATCAGGAAATGATAAACAAAAGCTGTAAGGCTAATGGAGAACACAGTAAATGCTTCCTCAGTGGCTACTGTATGTTCTGTCTGTCTCTCTCTTTTTCTCTTTCTCTCTCCACAGACAGAGTTTGGCAGCCATGATGTGTAGAAAACACTATCCAAGTCCATGCTCTGGGCAGGGCTCACTTCAGGCGATAAAGTCCGAAGGAGGAAAAGACCAAGGTGAGGACCAGATGCTCTGTGCACATTGCGACCAGAAAGAACAGAGCTACTGAGCTGACACAGCTTAGAGAAACACACTGGACCCAGAGAACACACTGGACCTGAGTGCGATTCTCCATGATTTGAAGACACAGCCCACAGGAAAGGAGGTTTGATCTAGGAGTGTAAGGATGGAGGGTGCTCACAAATGTGGTAGCAAGGGGACTCTGAACCACAGTGAAGACCCAGGGTGCTGTGTTATTCCTGAGCACCCAGTGCAGCCACAGCTAACTATTTGACACCGAAAGGCTCAGGCCTCTGCTTTCCAGAAGAGCTGTGTTCAGTCAAGTGTCTCCTATTTTACATTTGAAGACTCCCTTCTCAGGTTTTGAACTCCCTGTAGAGGAGCTGCATGTCTGCAGACACTAAACCTGGGGGAAAAAGCCTCATCCTTGGAGTTCATTGCCAGGCCTGAGAGCAGAAAAGCAAAGACCCAAAGCAAAGCCTGCCACCCCTGGCCACTGTGGCTCAGCCTCTGACTCTGCAGCTGAGCTCCAGGTGCCCTGGGGTCCTCTCTAGCCTGAGTCAGTGATCTCAAGCTCAAGTCCCTGCCTCCTTTATTTTAGTATCAATCGCAGGGCAGTTTCAGGCCAGGGGAGCTGTGGACACCTTCTGGGCCTTGCTGCCTGCATGTGAGGGGGTTGTTGAGCCTCAGAGGAAGTAGTGTCAGGCACTGGACTGGAGCTGTCAAGTCACCCTTCACCCCCACCAAGGTGCTCAGGGGACATGCAGCCTTTAGTTAACCCTTCACCACCACCACCCCACACACATACATTCTCTAATCCCTCCAGCCCTGCAGGTTCTGCCTCACCTCAGACAGTTGTACCACTGAAAGCAAAGGTAAAGTGCTGTTCACCAGCTCCCCTGAAAGGTGTCCTTTGAGGTGCCATGTGACATTGCAGAGACTCAGAGACCTTCCTCCGCAGTCCTGGGACTCAGTCTGTTCTCAGTCCCCAGTTTAGTTCCCTTTTAGTTATTTGTGAGCCAAGAGTCACTGCCTGAGGGGTGCTGAGAAAGTGTTCTGCTGGCAGTGGGTGTCTCAGGTCTGTGGGGTGGTTTTCAGAGGCAAAGGAAAAACTGCCTGAGGCCCCTGGAACTTACTGAGCTTGCTAATTAGGATGCAGGAGGGGGAGAATTTGCAGGGCTCTGGCTGTTCAGGAGCATCTCTCTAGCGGTACTTGCTCCATTGTGCCTGTACCATGCGTGGTTCCTCAGTCTGAGACTTTGCCTTTGCTGCCACATCTGTGTGGACCCTTCATCCTTACACTCCTACATCAAACCTTCTTTCCTGGTGGTGGCAGTGTCTTCAAATCATGGAGAATCACGCTCAGGTCCAGTGTCTTCTCTACGTGCCCTTGTTCTGGGTATCCAAGCTTGGTGTTACAAATGGCAGTTGGAGGATCTTGTGCGGGACCCTACTAAGTAAGTTTCTCTCCTACTCAAGGACTATGGAGACAAACCATAATAGATAATGTAGATTTTTACATATAAGATCTACAGAGTCACCTAAAAGTAGCGGACAGAGAGTTCACGGTGTCCAGGTCAAAGCCAGCGGCTAGTGCATATTAGACAAATGCTCTCCTGTTGATTCACACCCCAGCCCCAGGGCATTATGGGAAGAGTGTCCTGTGCTGTAGTTGATAACAGGAATGCCCAAGTTTCAGCTGTGAAGGGACAGCGACACAGCTCCATGCTGTCCCCTTTCAGCAGCAGCCTGAGGAGTTCCATAATCTTTTCCGTCCTTGACGCGTACCAGGCTGGGATCTGTGACTTGTGGGCAGAAAAGAATTTCAAGTGTAGCCAGACTGAAGCAGACCTGAGATTTTTACTGCAGATGTTAGAAAGGTGAACAAGAAGAGAATTAAGAGCAGATCTAAGAACATGGATAAGGATCTCAGATCCACCAGATATCAGACACATATACCCACACATGGGTGCAGGCTTACCCATGGAAAATTGCAATTTAAGTGTCTTAGTGTTGACCATATATACCATTTCGGTGGCTCTCAAATTATATCTGGAAAGGTTGCTAAGACGCGCCCTCTTTCCCTCATTTGGTAAGTGTAATTATGGGGTAGGAGGTAACCTGGATGGAATTATAATCTGATCGAGTTAAACCAGGAGCCGCTAGAGTTGTGCAAAAGGCGTAGTACATGCATGTCCTTTCCGTGTAAATGGAATTTACTGTGATATTATTTAAAGTTACATGTTTGTAGCTGGGAAGGGAGAACGGTCTTAAGCAGGTGTCAATTGAGATGCAGTTCTTGTTGGTGAGAGGTTTAGCCAGATTCCCACTTGAGGGGCTCCTTTTTCTTCCTGTGCCCTCTAAATCCTCTCTCTCTGCCCTGCTTTACACGGGCACATAACCACTGGCCTTTGAGCCTTTGTGCTTCTCAAACGTGGGCACAGTGCCAAGGATGCTGGTGCCTTCAAACAACCAGGAGAATGCAGCTTACTGAAGAGAAGTCATGCTTGCAGCAGCCTCCACCACCACAAATCCTCAGGCAGACAGTTCCAGGAACTCTCTAAGAGAGGAGACCTTGGGGAATGAGAGTCAGCACGGGGACATGTGTGGGTCCTGTGGAAGTGCTGGCCATGCCTGGTTTCTACTGCTATGCTTTAACACTCTTATAAAAGAGCCCTCGAACCCTGCCAAGACCCTGTGGGGCAATGTCCCCAGGCCACAGAGCACAGTGAGACTCAAGGGCAGCCCCTGAGGCTGGAGGGGGGAGGTTTCTAGGCAGAGAGAGGCACCCTCATCTTATTTGACATTTATTGCCCTGTGAGAAGCCCTGTGGGCTAAGGAAATGGACTTTGTTTAAAATACTGGTATCACTGGCATCCCAATGCTGATATTTCAACTATCTACCTACCACAGCTTATAAAACTTCTTGTCTCTTCTGGTAGTTTGCTCATGCCTTTTCAGAACACCAGACTGACTTCCAGTAGGAGCAAAGCCCAAGGACCCCTGGACTCCACACAAACCTACCAACACATCTCTCCCTCTCTGGCCTAAGAGAGAAGTGTGGGGGACAGCCTCTGCCCAGTGAACTGTGCTGGCCGCTGGTGCCCTTCCACACTACTGCGTGCAGGTTCATGGGGACTACACTGGGGACCTGCAGATGAAATGAGGGAGCCCGACAAGCTCTGGTCAACATGTCAGCTGTGTGAAACCACCAAAGGGACAGGACACACCACGACATCACCCAGTGGGCCAATCAAAAGCCTGGCAGCTGGTGTGCCCTGGAAATTCCCAGGTGCCGTTGCTCGCCTCAGCCTTGACCTCCGTGGCAAGACTAAATAACTGAGCAAGAACATTAACACGGGCATCTGCCTAGCATCTCAGCACCCTCTTTAGGGCCAAAGTGGGTCTGCATCCTGATCTCCAAGCCTTCTATGGAACTGTGGGCAGCAGGACCAGGGGCTTGCCCAGGGCTTGAGCACTGGCTGGCCCCTGACCTCGTCCACTCTCTTTGCACTGGGCAGAGCAAATGCCATTAACTCCATTTCACAGGCTGGGATACAGAGGCTGTGAAGGGGCTCACTCTCCCAGCAGCCTCTTTTCTGCCCTGTTGACTGGCTCTCTGTGGCCTCTCACTGTCCCCTCCCCTATTACTACTGTCTTCCTGCTTCCTGTCCCTGCCCCCAGAAAAGGGCAGCACACAAGCTGACCTTGGTGCTCATGGGATCATTTCATTTTATTTTTGGTGTAATTTTTTATTTATTACAATTTATTCACTTTGCATCCCATCCTCATCCCTTCCCAATCCCACCCTCCCTCCCTCATCTTCTCCCATGCCCCTCCCCAGTCCACTGATAGTGGAGGACCTCCTCCCCTTCCATCTGATCCTCGCCTATCAGGTCTCATCATGTAACTGTCACAGAAGGAGGTAGGGAAGGCTGTTTTCTTTAGATTTTCTATCCTGCTCTGTTGGGAACACAGTGTTTGTATTCTGGCTCCCAAGGGAATTAAAAAGAAAGCCTGGCACCTGGCCTCCGAGATGCGGCAGAGACCGGAGGAGTGGATTGGGCTTGGCTCCAACAATCCACCAGCCAGAGGTGGAATTTAGTGTGGCAGACTGTGCAGCTCTGAGCCTCCCTGTTCTACCTTCAGGGTGGTCAAGAGGCTGGCAAGAAATGCTTTGAACTCCTCCAAGACCAAGGCCTTAGAGGAAACCTGCAGGAAACAAAAGCACGTTTGTTTATAGGCAGCTCCAGCAGAAAGAGGTAGTCTATTTCCCCTGTGAAGGAAGAGGACAGGACACCGTGGCTTCACCCTGGCCAGCTGCACTCTAGGCACATAAAATGTCAGCCTTACCGAGCAGGTTCGGGCCAGGATCAAGTCCTGAGGTTCTATGGGGAATCCCCAACAGTGACGGTACAAACACGAACATGGAAGAAAACTGTGCAGTGGACACAAGCTTACACAGAAGCCACCAGGACCTGCATGCCGGGTTGGAGGCTGGCTGGAGAGCTGGAGACACCTGTTTGAAATGGACTGGAGTCGCTTCTGCAGCCACCCTCACCTGTGGGCACACGTGCAGACGAGACACCAGAAGTCTGAATCCTGTTCTGTTGTGTCCTGTGGGCCTGATGCATAGATTGCTAGAGACGCCAGACGTGGAAAGGGCCTCATCGAGTCAATGCTCCTTCTCCTAACCATGAAGCTACAGGATCTCATCAGACATGAGTGCTTCCCCACCACGATGATCTGTGCACTGCAGGAGTCACCAACATGTCTTGGGGACCTATTGGGATATCCTCTGAGCACGGCGTTCTTGCAGCTACACGGGCGAGAGGGAGTCAACACAGGGAGTGAGGCCGCCACCTCAGATAGATACACATGGCATTTGAAGAGACGGGGAGCCCAGAGAAAAGCTGAGTAGGTCCCTCTGCACAGGAAGAGGAAACTGTGTACCCACAGTTGAGTCCAGGGAGGAGAGAGCCCAGCAGGACCATCTGGGGTTATGGGGTGTCACTGGATTGGGACAATCTTGCTGGCTGTGACCCAGGAGTACTCCTGCAGGGGCCTTGGCTTTGTGCCAGTTCTTTCCTCATGAGAACCCCTGCACCAAGCTAGAACTTTGCACACAGGTAGTGGCTAATTTCTGTCATGGCCAGCTTAGGGCAACAGAGCTTGCTCATGCCCAGAGCAGCAGCCCTGAGTCCACATGAGCACTGGATCATGGGGACCTGCACATGGAAGGAAGATTGGGTAGCACTGGTAAGACTCCTCTCATGCTATCCATTCAGTCACGATTTCATCCATCTTGGCTCAATAACAGAGACACATTGTTCACTTGTATCAAATTTTGTGTATCGTATTTTTTTTTTCCAGTTAGAAAAGGACACATTTCTATTGTCTCAAGCATTCTGCTAGTATATCCAGCACTGGTTGACTGGATATACTAATGGCCAGGAAGGTCATGGTGTGGTGCTCAGCATAGTGCCTAAGCATCCAGGGCCTGCAGTTTCCTGTGGGTCTGGGAATGTCCTCACTCTGCTGGCCTGGCACAGGCCACTCACAGGAGGCTTAAAAGAGGCTAGAAAAGCAAAAGAGTCTCCAGCCTCACCCTCATGTCCACAACACAGGCATAGTCTTGGGACCAGAAATGCATGCCAAGGCTGTCGGTTGCTAACATGGCATCCAGAAGGTTCTTTCTGAAGATCTGACATCCAATGGCCTGGTGCTTATTATCCTCAAGCTTAAGAGGGTAGAGAAGGCAGGGTGCCCCACAGTGAGTGTCCATGTCTGACACCCTCTGCCATTCCGTACTCTAGTGCCTGTACCTGTTCTGAGTCCTCAGTGCGCCTTTCCCAGAGTTTCCCAGTGGTTCCCTTCTACACAGCACTGGCTCTGTTGTGGGTAAGTGCGTAGGAGACCTGACCACAGTTGGGCAGTCATGCCAACCTGCCATGCCCTAGCTGCACAGCCTCCTTTAAGTATATATGTATGTACATGTCCGGGTGCCTAGTGTGCATGTGTGTAGAGTGAGGTGTGTATGTACGTGTGTATACAAGTACAAATGGAATGTGTATGTGATGTGCACTTACGTATACGTGCGTGTGAGATATCCACGGCGTACATGTATGTCTGACTTGTGGTGGATGTGTAGGATATGTGGGTACGGGTGCTGAATGAATGTGGTGTCTGTATGGTATATGTATATGTTTGTTTATGTTGTGTGTGGTTGTGGGGTGTGTGTGTGTGGGTGTGCATTCGTGTGTGCTCACTTCGGAACATCTGGCGGTGTCCTTCAGTTCTCACAGTAACTGGCCTGCTGCAGACAGGAAATGGGCAGCCCCGGGAGAGTTGAAGCATCCAGCCACACACGAATGGGCCTGCAAATGAAGATGGTCTGGCCAGAAACACCCCGCAAGCTCCTAATGAAGAACATTCCCCTTCCAGAGGGAGTGGAACAAAAACAAAAGAAAACCAGAAAACCCACTACCCTTTCATCACATGAAAATTCTTATATGGGGAAGCTCCCGAGTCCCCGATGCCTGCTCTGGAGTCAGTGAAACGTCACTGAAAGCTTTCACTACCTGTAATCCTCTTGTCCTCTCCCAGAAGCATCTCAATTGCACCATTTAGCCAAACATGGGGACCAACCCCCAAAAGCTAAGGAAATGTGAAACTCCTTCCCTCAACTTCACCGTTATCTTAGCCTTTGCGTGAGAATAAGGGTGGAAGGACAGCCCAGGGGAAGCTGCTCCTGGAGGAAGATGGGTGCTGGCATGCTGCTCTGGTCTGCTTAAGCACAGCAGCTCAGTGTCGTGAAAAGGGCTCTGCAGCTGAGATGAATTAAACATCCGGGGATGAGAGATTATCCCCGGATAATCTCAAGGGCTCACTAGCATCCTAATAACAGGAACAAGAAGGGTCAGATGAGAATAAGGGGTGTGGACTGGGGTTCGGCTCCTGGGGTATGAAGCATCACTGCTTAGTGTATAGTTACTTTCTCACGGCTGTGACAGGGTGACAGGCAAAAGCAACTGAAGGGTTTGTTTTGGCTCGTGGTTTGCAGGAGTGCAGTCCATTCTGAAGAGAAGGCATGGTGGTAGGAGCATACAGTGGTTGGGCAGATGGTGATTACAGTCCCAAGGCCAAGGGTGTGGAGTGTCGGGGCTCATTCTTCCCCCTTCCTTTTCCCTTCAGCAAGGAACCCTAGCCCACAGAATGCTGCTGCGTTCATTCAGCAGGGTGTGGGGGGCTCCTCTCGTCAGTTAAGCTTTCTGGAAACACCCCACAGATGTGGCTGGAAGTGTGTCTCCTCGGTGGTTCTGCGTCCAGTCAAGATGGCTGTCAAAATTAACCACCAACACTTAGTAAGGCCAATAGAGAAAAAGAAAGAAAAAAAAAAGGAGAGAAAGATGGAGGGATGATGGAGTGATAGATAGATAGATAGATAGATAGATAGATAGATAGATAGATAGCACTCTTCTAAAAATGCAGCCCTGTTGGCTTGATTTTAAAAGTATAAATTTAGGTTGTTTTAAACCACTAAATTTGTGGCAAAGGTTTGTGGGGGGGCTCGTTCAGGAGGGACACTGATATGGATCACTGGGAGGGAAGAATCATTAAAGCTATGGACAGACAGAGAGGCAACAGCAAGCCTGAGTCTCCAAAGATCTTTCAGGCCCCAGCACCAGAGACAGACAGTGTGGAGGGGGCTTTGAAGAGAGGAAATTAGAGCTTTCATTTTCTGAGGACAGGGGTTGTCTCACCATCGAAGCCTGAAGCCTGAAGCCTGTAGCCAGACTTTCTGGTTTATAGGCAGGCAGGAGGCAGGGAAGGAGGTGGGAAATAGGGTGGGTGGCTGCTAATACCCCCTTTGATGTAAACTGACTTCCCAGGTGAGAGATCCTGGCACTGGGAAGTCTGTTAGCGAGGGACTCCCAGACAGTGACTCAGTAGGATGCCTATTAGTATCTGTGAAAGGGGAGAGATGGCGGCTGCAGATATTGTGGCCTGAGCAGCATCTAGATAGAGTCTGACGTTACGTTCTTATAACAGGAATAAGAAACTGTTACAGTATGCAAAATATTACAGAGACCCAACTGAAGTGGACACTGGAATGTTTCCCTTAAAGTCAGAAAGACCCTGCCAACCCCTCTGTCGGTCAGCACAGCACTGGTACAAAACAAAGGGAAAGCTTGCAGGTGACGGTGGCGTGTATAAAATGGCCTCCACTCATTGATAAAATGACTCTGCAGAAATACTGAGTCACGTACAGAAAGTATTGTATTTCCTTTCCTTCTGAGCTGGCAGCTGCCCTGAGTAGCTAGTAAGTGTGTGTGTGTGTGTGGTGTGTGTGGTGTGTGTGTTGTGTGTGCAGGCCCCAATCTACCCAGGCTTTGGTGTGACCTCATGTCTTTGCTCTGTAACCATCTCTGCTTCTTCCTTTAGAAGACGGAGGTAATACTTTATACCCAGTAGTAATACTGGCAGCTGAAAGTCTGCCGTAGAGAATGATGTAGCCTCTGTTGGAGATTGACCTTGAAGCTTCAAGGATCCTTGAACAGCCAAACTGAACTGAAAGTGTGAAAGAAGATGTTGACCTGCTGGGATGTCACGTGAGTCTGTGGTGTTGAACCCTCACTTCCTCATCAGTTTGAAGACTAGCAAGGCCTAGCAGGCTGCTGTTGAATGACTCACTTATGTCTACACAGAGGTAATTTTGTTTTGTTTTTAAGATTTCTCTTTTTATTAAGTCTACAGTGTTCTGTCTGCATGTATGCCTGCACACCAGAATAGGGCACCAGATATCACCACAGATGGTTGTGAACCACCATGTCGTTGCTGGGAATTGGAAAAGCCAGCCAATGTTCTTAACCTTTGAGCCATCTCTCCAGCCCCAGAGATGATGGTTTGGAGAAGCATGTTCAAACTGGCTCTTCCCTATATGGGAGCAGATGAGGAGAAAAGGTAGGCTTGAATCTCTCTGTACATATTAAAGTGCCATAATGGACCAAGTCACTTCTAACACTGTCATCTGCAATGCTAAAAGGGCTGAGCCGCTGCTGTAGACACTATAATTTAATGAAAATCCATTTCTCCTTCTCACTTAGTTCTGTGCTGATTTCCATCCGGGGTGCCTGGTTTATAAGATATGCACATGATTCCTAAATGTTCCTTAAAAATGACTTTTTTTTTTTAAAATAGGGCTTAGGGTATGCTTTATTGTTTTAGGTGCTTAAAAGACATCTGGGTTTTGTTCATTGTTGGTTCTAGCCATGGCAAAGCACAGTTGGGCAACATGGCAGCCACTATGGCGTTCCCATAGGGAAACACGCCTGCTCTCGCCATAGGGAACATCTCCCTCACGTGGTCTTGCCCAGCCCAGGGAGGGCTTTGGCAGAAATGTAGCCTTTGATCTGTTAATTACAAAAACATCAGAGAAAAGGTAAATCAGATGTTTGAGGCTGCCTGAAAACAGCCCCCACCTCCGTATCCCCTCCTCCAACCCCCAGAGCTCGCTCAGCACAAGCCAGACAGAAGGTTCAGAAGGGACCATTTTTCAGGGCAGGGGCAGCATCTGTGGTCTGCAGGAGGCCTCTGATCTGAGCTCTTTTCCTTTGGGTTTGATACAGTGCACATCCCTCTGCCCTGGGGCCAGGCACAACCAGGTAGAACCTTGGGACATGCCCTGAAACAAGCTGACAATGCAGAGGTGTTTGGAGCCACCAACCCCAGCTAGCCTGTGGTTTACAGAAGTCCCTGCATCCTGCAGCAAAGCTCTCAGCAGGCACAGGAGACCTGTGCACAGGTGTTCATGTTTCAGCAATGCGGAAGCTGGGTTCCTTTGTCACAGAGGAGTCACACAGGATTCATACCTTGACTGCCAGAGAACAGCCCACGCTGCCACGAATCAAACAAAGACCCAAGCAAAGTCAGGATTTTGCTACCTTTCGAAGAAATTCTTTTGTCAAATAAATTGCTCACCGTGATTCAGAAAGCAGGCCCCAGGAGCAAGTGGCCTCAGGGGAGACCTTCCTTGCTGAGGGTTCTTGGCTACAGTGAGGCTGTACCCTGTCAATGATAGTAAAACCAGGACCCCCCCCCCCAGAAAGACTTACCGTGCATGCTGGCACTATCAGTTCACTGACATACACTAAAGAGCTTTGGGATTCAGACCCGGGACAAGCGACTGAGGTGCCCATTTAACCAAAGTGGACCTGGCCTCCAGGTTCTCCCAGCATTCTTCAGTCCCTACCTGTTACAGGGTATAGCTGGCCTGGCATACCCCATCCTTTGCCCTGAACTTTCCAGCCCCAGAAGTTCTTCCCAATATAATCCAGACATTCTAGTCTCTCTGCATTTCCTCTCTCTTTTCTGTGCATGCCCCCTCTCTCTTTCTCTCCCTCTTTACACACACACAATTTTCTTTCTCCCTCTGCACGGCGACTTCACTGATCTTCTCCATACGGTTGATGAACCAATCTGAGAGCTGTCTGCATTTATAAATTTAATTTGGCTTTCATTGGCTCATTTCATCATCGGACATAACTTATCAAAGGGTATACAATAGGAAACTGCACTTATTGCAGTGGCTGCGTCTGTTATTTACTTTTCTCCATATTCTGACAAAAGCAACTTAAACACAGAAGGATTCATTTTACTCACAGTTTGGGACTATAGTCCACCACTGAGAGAAAATCATAGTAGCAGGGCACAGTGAGGCAGCTGCTTGTATAGCGTCCACATGTAAGAATCAGGAGAAATCAATGCTGGCACTCAGCTAGCTGGCTTTCTCCTTTTTAATTCATCCTAGGGACCCCAAATCAGTAGATGGCGTTGTTCATACCCAGGGATGGTCTTGCCATTTCTGTTAACTCAGTCTAGAAACTCCCTTACGGACATTCCCGGAAGCTTGGTTCCTAGTGTAATAAAATATAATGCTGTGAGGGGTACCATCGCAGGCCCTTGCCAAGGTATGTCCCTGAGAAATTACACCATGCCGCAGACCTGGTATAAGCAATTTATTGTGGGGAGAGGAAAGGAATGAGGGCCTGGAGAAGGGTAGAGGCAGAGAAGTGGACATGTGGACAGGCAGACAGATGGAAGGAGAGCAATGAGGGCAAAGAAGAAGGGGGACAGAAAAGGAGAGGAAGGGGAAGAGAGAGAGACTGCTGGGAACAGAAAGAGGGCGGGGGTGGTGGACAGTCCTTTTATACAGTACACACCTGTCGTGCCTGGCTGCAGCTGCAGGTGTAGGTGGCAGGGGGATGACATAAGCCTTTGCTAGGGTCCTGAGAGGAGCCTGGTGGAATCGCCTGTAAACTGACAACTGGATCTTATCCAGGTAACAAGCAGTATTAACCATTACACTCCCTGACCACCTACCCATCTACCCATCCAACCATTGACCATCAGTCCATCCATCAATCCCCTGATCCATCCGTCCTCTACCCAAGCATCCATCTCCCAGTTCCTCCCTTCCTCCCACTCACTGTCTATCCATCCATCCGTCCCCTGCCTTGTTTCAATAGAAAGGCAGACAATTAATGTTACCAGAAGTACTTGATACCTAATGATTTGAGAAAGATGAAACAGGGAACAAAAGAAGAGAAACAGTTAAAAAGAAAGTAAAAGTAATGTGAACTCCAGTTGGTTTTTATTAGAAATCTTCCATTAAGTTGGACATCAATAAAAACAGATAGGGGACAATCAGATTGTCCAAAAGACAATTGTTTATATTTAAAAAAAATAAGTCTCACACTGCTAAAAATAATATAACAGGCAACTATGAGTTAGTGTTTATTGACTTAACTCATTTTTGAGACTGGGTCTTGTTGGGGGATGGTTTTGTGCATTGTGCATTGAGATGCTGATTTCTGTGCCCAGAGATCTGGGTGCAGTCCAGATGTGGGCATTGTCATTACTATTTAAGAATCTCCTGCCTCAATGTTATGTAAAATTTGTTCTGCATCATCTCTGATTGGTTAATAAAGAGCTTATCAGCCCATAGCTGGGCAGGAGAGTTAGGGCTGGACTTCTGATCCCAGTTAGGGGGGGTCCCAGTTGGGAAAGAGAAGAAGGTGGCCAGGAAGAGGGTCACTAGGAGAAGGTCACCATGAGGAGGGCACCATGAGAGACTCTATATAAGGACGAAGATGGAGCAGGAGCAGACAGGGCAAGATGAAGCTGGGAGGTAACTGGGAAGTAGGCCAGGCCAGCATAGTTGGGTTAGGATAGCTGAGACTCTGCCCAGCTGTAGTGTTTAAAGCTTATTAATAAATTTAATAGGTCTCCATGTCAATATTTGGAAGCTAGAGTAGGCACTGAAAAAAAATACCTTATTTTTACAGGGTCTTACTATATAGCCCATGCTGGCCTCAAACTCAGACAGATCTGCCTGCCTCTGCCTTCCAAGTGCTGGCATTAAAATGGTGTACCACCATGCCCTGTGATTGTGAGTTAGGAGGCCTCAGAGTGGACATTACCAGAGAACCTTTGCCCAGGCTGGTACAGTTCCCTAAGCTGTGCCCGCTGTGCCCTACAGTGGAGTTGTTGTTCCAAGTCCTTTCCACTCAGCCATGTATGATTCTTTTGAGGTCACCCTTCTGTCTGTGGTCTAGGAGTAGAAAAGTGCAGCCCCTAGGTCTGGAGTGGGACTCAGCCTCTGCCACATTCAGTACCTACCAAGGAAATGGGTACCAACACAGCACAGATGTGATCAGCATTTGCCTGGGACATGGCTGAACCAGCCAAGGAGGACATGCTTTCTAAAACATTTGGAGTGGAGAGCAGTGACTGCTCAGGAAAGTCCTGCAAGGGGCAGCTGGCTTTACACGAGGGTTTCAGAAGCTGTGCCGAGCTGATACAGAGCCAAGGCCAAGTGCACTCATGGTTAGAGTCGTACCAATGTTCTACTAGGGGAGTGTCCCAGGGGTTGGTGTGCCTTTCCACCATCAGTCCTGTCACATTAGCACAACTGGCCACTCCCTTGAGAAAGCAGCCCTGCTAACACCAAGTCCCCATGGCTAGTTCTAGCTCTTTTCTGGCCTGTTCATGAACATCAAAATCCTGTTAGCTGTTACCTGAAGCTATTTATCTCTCAAGAAACCCCAACAACTGACAAAATGGCCAGTTATTGTTGGGTTTTGGGTGGAGTTGGGATGTTCAAGAGGGACCCTGTATTTGGTATAAGGAAGGAATTTACTGTGGAAAGGGGTGGGAAGTTAGGGACAGAGAGACAGTGGTAGAGCATGAGAGGAAAGGGAGAGAGCTGAGGAGAGAGGAAAAAAAGGGGGGTCCCTCAGAAAGAGACACAAGGAGGGAGAGGAACCAAGGGTGGGGGCAGAGAGAAAGAGAGAGAGAGTTGATGAGCCACATTTATCTGGCATGCCCCTCCATGCTGGAGGCAGATGATGATATCCGGTTGCTAGGCAACCTAGAAGCAGGCTGTTGGGATCAGCTTGTGCACTAACATCACACCCTGAGAAATTAATGGGGACTAAGGAATTTATTAAAAGAGTTATTAATGCCATGGACAGACAGACAGAACAATCTCTTCCTAGCCCTCTGAGGATTGGATGGGTTTTGTGGTGAGTCTGCAGCAGGTTCTCTGATTCCCAGGCTGGGGCCAGGGAAGAGGGTGGAGCAGAATGTGACTAGTACATTGGTAGTATTTTTTTTATCCTTTTTGATGTTAACTCAATTCCCAGGTAAGAGATCCCACGCTGGGGTTGACTGTTAGCTCTGGACTCACAGACAATGTCTCAGTGGGGGCCCATCTGTATCCATGAAAAGGGAGAGAGAGCTGCTGCAGATACTGTGGCCTGAGCTGCCGCCAAATGGTAACAGTCTTACAGTTACTCTGCTGCAGGGTGCCTTCCCCGTGAACGCCAAGAGGAAGCAGACTCCAGATTTAATAGCATCAAGAGACTCCTGGGGCTTCTGCCTCCCTAAGTCTCCTCTGAAGAGAGGAACATGGCAAGTCCCTGTGTCCTGTGAGAATCTGTGAACTAAGACAAGTCCCTAAGAGATCAGGGACTTGTCCAATGTTCTCTGGCTAATGGTGTCTGCAAGCCCTTTGCAAAAAAGATTACTCTCTGCAAAGGAAGTCTCGGTAGGCATTTTCTGAAGGTCTCCAAATGATGCCTTGTCTACTTGACAACTTGTTTCTCTAGTAGATTCACTTCTAAGTTCCTGAATCTAGGAGTTTCTTAAATATTGTTTTACTTAATTAATTAAAGATCTTAACTGGCATTCTTTACAATTCTAGAAATTCCAGGCAATGATTTATTCCATGAAGTAGACTGTGTCTTCTAAGTCTGTGTTTAATCAGTTAAACAAGAATCCCTTTACGAATCGGTGACCTTGTTCAGTTTTCAGGGTCAACAACTTGCAAATTGAACCAGCAGAGGCCCTATAAACCCCATCACCCTACCTTTAAAGATGGAGCCTGGGCAAAGGCTTCTTTAGAACTTAAAGAACTTTCTCCCAGGCTGCATGATTCTGACCAGAATGTTCCCAAAGTCTGCCTTAGAGTGCAGAGAGATCCCCCTGTTTGTGTTGGTTTTGCTAGCAGGTCCCCTCTTTCCAGACCATCTCCCCATGCACTCCATCTCACCCCCCTCCACCCTCTGTTGCACTGCTGTCTCTCTTGGCTGTCTCTCACATCCGGGAGAGGCTGAAGTCATTCACAGCAACCTGCTGTGGAAATAGGCTCTGAGTAACAGAGAACTGTGGAGCCAATGGAATCAAGCCTCAAGCTGATTTCTTCTTTGAAGTAAATCATACAAATCTTTCAAAATCAAGGTAATTTTCTTCTGGAAATATCTTACTTTTATGTGGCTTTTGAAACAGTGTTTATTTTAAACTTAAGATCACACCAAAGAAAAGAATGTAATTTTTTATCACTGCCATCATCATCAGAAAATACACACAGAGAGTGCATTTGAATCAGATATTGGAATAGTTACCAAGTTTGCCTTTGGGTTACATCTCATCCCTCTTGATTTTGCCTCCATCTTTCTTCAGTGTCTCTGTTTCTTTTCTGTGACAAAATACTCTGACAAAAGCTACTGAGGGGAAAATCTCTGTTCCAGCTCATAGTTCAAGTCCCTCCTTATAGGGGCAGGCACAGCTGGTCACATTGCAACCACAGTCAATGACTGGGCTCCCACGTGGTGAAACAGGAGACTACAAACACTTTTCTCAGCCTTTCGGGTTGGCACAGAAAGGAATATCTGTGGAGACATTCTGTTTCCCTTGGGCAAACAGTTTCAGGAAGGAGAGATTGCCGGAGAGAAACACGGCTTAGGGCTGCAACATCTCCTTATTCCCAAGCCCCACACCCCACTCCTATAAGGATTCAAAGCTGGCGTTGTTTCCCTGGCAGACCCCTCAGTTTTCCTCAGGAAGCTGCTCCTCCCTGTGTGCACTAATAAATACAGTCCCGTCTGCTGAAGGTCAGATTTAGGTCTCTCTCAGCCTTCTGTCTCTTTATGCTGTTTCCGTCTTCTGTTTCTTTAAATTCAGAAACTTAACAGTCAAGAAGCAGAGAGCAAGGAATGCAAGCTCGATGTTAAAGTCCCTACCTGCTGCAGGGTGCTGCTGCCATACCCGGCCCTCCACCTAGGGGTGGGGCTTCTCTCCTAGAGGCCGTCCACTATAAGACCAGACATCTTGGTCTGTTGCTCCTTTTCTGCCCTTTCTATCCTCCTTCCCCCTTTCCTTCCCTCTCTCTCTTCCTTTCCCTCATCTCCCCCCCTCCCCGGGGCACATTCCCTTCCCCCTCCCTCGATGCTCCCAATAAACCTGTATTTATATAATATTGCTTTGTCTCTCCATTAGCTCATTCTGTTTTTTATTATACTTCTGTACAGGTCAGGACTCCATCCCTGACCAGGTATTGCTGCCACTCAGAGCAGGGGTCTTCCCACCTCGGTTAGCTTAATCAAGACAACCGCCTTTAGACATGCTCAGAGGCCCATCTCCCAGACAATTCCATATTCTGTCATACTAACAATTAATGCTAACCATCTCAGGGAAAGAAGTTCCAAGGATCATGGAAAACGACGTGAGTGAGAATGTGAGTGAGAGATTGAGAGTGAGTGAGAGTTAGTGAGAAAGTCAGAGTGAGTGAGAGAGGGAGTGAGAATGAGAGAATGAGTAAGAGAATCAGTGAGTGAGAAAGAGTGAGTGAGTGAGTGAGTTTGTGAACAAATGCCTCCTGGAACACAGTCCAGAAACTTCAGCAAACATCACCTGGGACTAAGCAAGATTAAATAACTAACAAGTCAGATTGCAAGGCCTTATGAATTTAACCCACATCAGGCTGCAGAGAGAGAGAAGCCTTACTGGTCGCACAAATGTGAAGACGGAAGCTTCGGGAGAGGGAATGGGGTGGGGATGGGGCTGGAGATTCCAGAGCTGAGCAGACCCACAGGAGTCTGGAGATGGAAGCCCAGCAGATGAAGCTGTGTGCTGTCTAAAATGAAATCTTTCTTCATCTGGTTTAGATGTGTAAGAAGGTAATTATTAATTTTTTGTACGTGTGACCTTTTTTTCTGAACAGACTGAATCTTAAGTGTAGATCTGGGTGTTGAGTAACATGGGAAGTAAGTGTCTGTGTTGTCGGAAATCTTGAATAACTGAGAGCCAGTGAAGCAGAATGGTGACTTGATTGTATGCTGGGGAAATAATATTATCAATGGGACAATCACAATGCAACTAGGGAGGTGTGAAAAACTCTAAGACAGAAGCAAATCCTTAGAGAGAATGCACACACCCAAAGTAAAAGAGCGCCTTGTGGCAGCAGTGGCAGGAGACCCTGGGGCTTCAGAAGGCTTTCTCTACTGGAGGTTGATGACACAAACCCGTGGGACAAAAAAAAAGACAATGTTCGACAGTGATCTGAATGGCAAACAGCACAGACAGACTGTCTAACGCTTGATAATAACAGCTTACTAGCTACATGGCTGCTGGGGCACAGCGCCCTTCAGAGCAGCCCAGGATCACTCCAGGAGAGACAGAGAGGGACCTGTCCCAATATAGGGCCCTGTGGAGGGAAAGCTCTGGAAATGAAACAACAGAGCTAGGGCTGTTCTGCTATTTGATAATGATGATTATCATAGTTATTGTAACATCTCTAGTCTTTGGGGGAGTATTCAATGGGCTGGGTTGTTTTCCATGCACATATACACTTCATTTTTAGAATAACCTACAATATAAGCTTAGTTAGCAGCTGAGGCTCTCTCTCTCACACACACATTATTGCAGGAACAAAGGACACACGAAGAACAGCATGTGCGCAGACTGCCGACACCAGCCCTGCCCCAAGGATGGTGCTGATGTCAAGAACAGCAGGCCCTGTTGGCTTTCTGCTCAACCCTTAGTGATGCTCCCTTCATCTCCACACAGCAGTGCCACATCCTTGGGGGACAAGCGTGCACCAGTGCACACACAGCTGCTTCCCTGCCTTAATGACTGCAGAGAGTCCCCTTCTATAAATGAACTGTAATTTATTCAGCCAGGCCCCTTTAAGGAACATCGGGATGGCTGCCAAGCTTTTGCTCTTAAGCCCCATTTTTGCAAGGGATACCATGATTTCACAAATGGCCGACTGCTCAGACTCAGCTTCTCATAGCTGATCCCTGCAGATCCTTAGACTACCTGATGGGGTTTCTTTCCCAGTTCCAGTCCTAAGCCAGGCCATATTTTCTCTCTACAGATGTCAACTAAACAACACATCATAGTTTGCAGGCAGGAACAAAACTGGAATCCGGCTGTCTTCTGTTAGGCCACGAGTTGAAAATGCTGTAAAATGCAAAACAACGCCCTCTTTTCACTGATTTTTTTAACAGTATAGTTTTCATGTGATGGCATTATTTTTATTTTATAGTATAGTAAATATCTTTTAAGTTTCCCATTTTGGTAAGCTGGAGAGATAGCTTACTCAGTAAAGTGCTTCTCTTGCCAGCATGAAAACCCGAGTTCAAGTCCTAATACCTATGGTAAGAAAACAAAACAGCCCAGCAGTTTTAGTGGTACACACCTTTAATTGCGGCACTCAGGAGGCAGAGGCAGTCAGCTCTCTGTGAGTTCGAGGCCAGAGTTCTGGTCTACAGGAAACAAACAGACAAACAACTAAACCTCAAAGATGCAACCAAGTCCCAGTGCTGGTGAGATGGAGGCAGGCACATCTTGGGGCTAACTGACCATCCGACCTAACATACAAGGCAAGTTCTAGGTCAGTGAGAAGGCCTACCTCAACAAGAAGTGGATGGTGCCAGAGGGACAACACCTAAGGCTGGCCTCTGACCTCTCTAAGTGTGTGAGGACACACACACACACACACACACACACACGCACACACACACACACACACACACACACACTCGCATATGCATACGCAGTTTGGAGTCCATGGTTTTATGTGCCATTTTCTGTCTTGTGGTTGATATGGAGCTACGTATTTAAGTGCTAACTCCTTGTCCCCTGAGATCTTTACTGTTCTGTGAGCAAGTGCTCACATATACCGAGTGATACCGTGTAACCTTGCCTCCCAAATTATCCCTGATTGGCCAATAAAATCACCTATACCTCGGCTGGGCAAAAAAGAGGTAGGTGGAGCTCAGCTTCATGGGCTTGGGAGGTAGAAGGATTGTGGGAGAGAGAGGTGGAGGGGAGGAGGAAGGAAGAAGAGAGGAGCAGGTGACCGTGTGTTAGCGTGAACTAGAAACACGTGACTAGGAGGAGCTTGCGCTGAGGACGGGCATGATGGAGAGAAGCAGCACAAACGGAGCATGTGCAGGTGTCTGTGGGAATTTAGGATGGGATGTATGGCTGGGAGACAACAAGGTAGCTTAGGGGCTTAAGATCTGCCCAGCCCCAGCGTTTAAGGGATATAAAAAAAAAAAAATAATCTAACAGGTGTCTGTGTTCTTTATTTATATAATAGCAGGTAAGAAATAACTGCAATATTAATAATCACAGGAATCAATATTAAATATTAATCATTATCACTACACTTTCTACATAATGTTCTGGCTTCCTAATTTTTAGGTGTTTTCTACATATCAGCCTCTGTGAATTCTCTGCACACTCTTCCCACACTGGACCTTTCCTGGGCTTCCCATTCTGTTTGGGTGGTTTCTAACAACTGGAAGAGGAAGGCCCTTCTGGCCTTTTGAGTTACTGTTTGAGATGCTGGCCACCTGGCCAACAGGCATGGGTGCTTTGCAGGGTCTGATATTAGGTAAAAGTTCTGGTTTGCAGCTGAGGTTGAGTAGGAATGGAAGCCTTTCTGACATGCAATGGCAGTGTCTCTGCAAATACCCAGGCCCAAGAGTGGAGGGGTCGCCAAGACCTGCCCACTGGCTTGCTGTGCAGAGGGTTTAGAGTATAGTTTAGGGACTTCTATAACTAAGACCAGGTCCTTTGAGAGCAACTGTCTCTTCTTATTTGGATACACTTCATTTTTTACTATCCTGAACATCCTAGCCTTTCTGATGAAGACTCCACCTGTAAGCATG
Source organism: Meriones unguiculatus (assembly GCF_030254825.1). Classification (NCBI taxonomy): domain Eukaryota; kingdom Metazoa; phylum Chordata; class Mammalia; order Rodentia; family Muridae; genus Meriones; species Meriones unguiculatus. The sequence continues at coordinate 57,734,386 of NC_083367.1, forward strand.
AGGTTTCCCTAAAAATCAAAAGCAGAACACAGGTTCTGAAGTAAGCTTGAGAGTCTCACATTACACATGGGGAATGAGAGCAGGAAAGGCTATCAAACTTGGCCAAGGTGACAGAGAACATTCTGGGATAAAAATCTTGATCTAAATCCATCCTGCCACTTTAGGCCTATAAATCATTAATCGCTGACTTAAATACTATGAATCACTCTTATTTCAATCACAAATGCTTCCTGCTTTTCTCCCTCTCACTAAAAGGCAAACACTAACTTTTTAAAGGATCAGATTCGGTATCAGCATTTCCTGTGCTGGTTTTTGTAGAAAATGACATCGGATAAACCCCTCACAAGATGATCAGTCACCACAGTGTCTCAGGCCCTCTGAGAGACCTTTCTGCTCCTCCCTCAAACCTTAACACCCCTAAGGAGAAAGCCTGCCAAATAATCTGTGGCAATGGTAGCTAACCTGAAGTTGTGACGTGGTTTTGCCAACACGTGTGAAATCAGATGTAATGATGACATGTTAAGGGTGAGTTCAGGGACACTGTATCAGCAGACCCTATTCCAAGCCTGGAGTGACAGGAAGAAGATTAGCCCAACCCTGGCAAGGATGCTCCCCCCGACCACGTATGATACATGTTTAGGAAGAAAGTGTATCCAAGGAAGGGAGGAAGCTGCTTTTAGATGACTTCATTTTATCTCCCGAAAGCCCCCAAGCTGCACTTTAAACAGATGAGAGTAAGTTAAGTCGGCCAATAATCAACGTCTGAAAGTGCTCATGCCCATTGTTTGCTTCTGATTGTAGATGCGGGGGCCCAGCCGTTCCACTGCCCTGACTGCCCCACTGTGGTGGGCTACACCTTGAGCTAAATAAAACCTTTCACCCTTGAGTTTCTTCTGTCAGGGTATTTTAGTCATTAAAACAGAAAAGGAAACCACTCCCCACCCACATACCTTATTCACGGAGTGGAGGAATCAATGTTTGTACTAAATTCCAGGCAGGAAGGAGTGTGTCTGGAGTGCTAGTGTGTAGTGGGTGATGGCAGATCATTGAAATGTCCTGAGTGTCTCAAAAAAAAAATGCAGGGAGTCTTATGGAGGAAGAGAGGGGTGGGATTAGAGGGACATGGAGAGGACAGGAGCACCACAAGGAGAGCAACAAAACTAAAAGATCTGAGCCCAGGGGGTCCTGAAGAGACTGATGCACCAACGGAGGACCATGCATGAAGAAGACCTAGAACCCCTGCTCAGGTAATGCTAATTGGCAGCTCAGTCTCCATGTAGATCTCTGAGTGAGGTGAGCAGGGTCTGCCTCTATCATGAACTCAGTTGACTGCTCTTTGATCACTCACCACAGAGGAAGAGGATCCAGGTAGTCCTGATAAGACTTAACAAGCTATGGGCAGATGGCAATAGTGGAGAACTCCCCCTTTTAGTGGACTATGGGAAGGGGATGAGGGGGAGAGGGAGGGAAGGTGGGACTGGAGTAGTTGTGGGACGGGGCTCCAATCGGGATGAATTAAAGAAAAGCAACAAGGACAGTTTTTGTTTGTTTTATGTGTCTGGGTGTCCCGCCCCACCTGTTTTTTTCTGTGTATTGCCTTTGGGTCTGGCGCCTACAGGGGCCAGAAGAGGGTGTTGGATCCCTTGAAAGTGGAGTTACAGATGGTTGTGAGCTGTCACATGGGTGTTGGGAACTGAACCCAGGCCTTCTTCAAGAGCCTCACACTGCTCTTGTCCGCTGGGCTGTCTCTCGGTCCTACAAGAAACTTTTTCCTATGAAGAAATGATGAGCAGCCAAGTGTAGTAGCTCACACCTATATTCTCAGCACTTGGGAAGCTGCCCAGGAAGACTGCCAGGTATCTGAGGTCACGTTGAGCCACATAGCTACGTCATGCTGGGAGCAGAGTGAGACTCTGTCTCAAAAGATAAACCAACCAAACAAAGGGAACGATAAATATTTGTGGAGGTCAATGTGTTTACCAAGAACAATTTTATACCAAGAACACTATCAAAGTACCACTCACGGCTGAGTGGGTATCTCAGAAGGATGGAAAACAAGCCATTCAAGGCAAGCTTGGGCTAAGCAGCAAAACTGGATCTCAAAACAAACCAACCAACCGAAGACCTGGGGCTAGACCTCAGTGGAAGAGCATGTTCCATTCCCAGCACCCCCCTCCAAAAAAAAAATTGCTAGGTATAACATAAATACATACAAATGTTGACTGAGAAAAGGATGAAAGGGAATTGGTTTGATAGGCAGGTGGCTTGTGGCTGAACAGCAGCAGCCCTCAGCCTGTAGTCACCAGATATCTCAAACCAAGCTAGGGCAGGTGAGGTGACTCATTTTCTGCGATGCTTTCTTGCATCTATGAAGATTGCAGATGGTGGCACCATTACTTACAGTTGGACTCAGCAGCTTGCAAAAACACCTGTGGTGACCTGTCTTCTAAGAAGAGCTTCTCCAACTCCTCACTGGTTCAAGCTGGTCATGTGACAAGGCAGGACCAGCTGATCCTGAAAGAGAAATCATAACCCTTTGGGCAACAGAGGCACAGACAAGATCCATGACTAAATAGAAGAGCTCTCTAGTGCACCGGATGATGAAGAGTGGGAATCCATTGCTGTGGTTTCCTTGGCAGCATCTACTTACTTTCTTGCATCACAGGAAATGATAGTAGGCTTTGTGCCTCTTGGATCTGTGCTCTGAAAGAGGAGGTACACCTGATGGTGTTTGTCAGCAATGTCTAGTTTTTTTGTTTTGTTTTGTCTTCCAACTTACAAGTGGAAATGCCACATGGGACTGACCCATGGGGACAAGGCCTTATAGAATAGAGGCAGAGACTGAAGAGGGTTGGCTGTCAGGACCGGGCTGGCAGCAGAGTGGTTGATGGCACCATAGAATCTATGAAGAAGCAAAGGAGAATTTCTCCAGTCTCAAAATGTGGACCCGTTGACACCTTCAATCCAGCCTTGTGGTTCTACAACTAAGAAGGGTGGATCTCAATGGCCCTAAGCCTTCTTGGGTGGTCTCTATGACAGGCTAGAAGGCTGTTTCAGGGGTAGAGTTGGGTGGGGTAAATCCATACCCTCTTAATAAAATAACAGGCTTGACTTTTCTTGTGATACAGGATTTCTTGGTAGGAGTTACTCCAGGAGGGTCCACTATGGGTTCCTGTGAGGAGACACCAGACCATGTTTCATGAGGAGCAGGCCCAGAGGGACTGCAACAAGGTTTACCAGAGAGGAGGGGCCAGGCACACTCCTCCTGTCACTTTCTTCGGGGGCCACAGTGGCTCTGCTCTAACCGGACACTGCTGGAGAACAAACTGAGAGGTGAGGTTGGCAGTGAGAAAGACTGAACGGTCCTGTGGGGACCGTTTTTTCTTTTTCCCTTTCGCGGTTGGTGCCATATATAAACATTTTATGTGGAAGCCCAGGAGTCATGGCTGAGGTTTGACAGTGGGAGGCCCCTTGGTCATGGAGGTTGTGCTTTCTTACCGTGAACTACTCTTCCTCAGATGACAAGATGGTGAGGTGGCTGTTTCTTCCCTGGCCAGAACAGCCAGATAAAGTATGGCCTATCTGTCCAAAGGAAACTCCAGACAAATCATGAAAAAAACCACTTAACATACTGAAGTATGTGCCAGATATTACATGGGTCAAGTTATACTGAAGGCGTATTAGTTATTTATTTGAAGTGCAAATTTAACTGAGCACAGCTGCAGATGGTGTCCTAGTTAGGGTTTCTATTGCTGCACCAGAACACCATGACCAAAAAGCAAGTTGGGGGGGAAAGGGTTTATTTGCTTACACTTCCATATGGTTCTTCATTACTGAAGGAAGTCAGGACAGGACAGGTACTCCCCTTGGTGAAACCCAAGACGGCATGGGACAAGTTCCTCCAGGGCTGTGGGCCTGCTCTAGACACAGCATACCACGCTGTCTCTGGAACTCCTTCTCTACGGTAGAGTGGAAAGTAAAGTTAGAAAAATAGGTGTCAACAGGACATTTGACAGGGCCACTTCTCCAGGCCATAGTACCTGGCCTTCTGCGGCTGCCTCAGCCCCACTGTGCTGGCGCCTCTGAGAAAGAGCACTGCGTGCTTGCTGACAGATCTGTCTATCTCCCTCAGATGGGTGATCGAGGGTAGAAGGCCATCCTGTCAGACACAGGGGATCTGCAGAGTGTCACGGTGACCAGAAAGTGCATAGCCATTTGTGCTGTCAGTTTCTGGAGACCAGAAACAACAGGCTTACCAGAGATAAGCAGTGGCTCCAAACTGTGGGGCCATTCCTAATCAGAGGTGCTGAGTCCAAGCCACCAGAAAGGACGAGAGTGTATTTTAAACTACCGGACAGCTGATGTCGTTAATGATGCCCAGGAAACTGTAGAGTGAGAAGTTCCTGGGAGGCTCCAGCTGTCTGTTCGTCTCCAGGGCCATCACGGGTCTGACACACATCTTCAGAACACTGATTGAGCCGCACTGATGTTTTGAGATTATGATGTAGTCCTATGTCCTGTGCTATAGAACTGCTTTCAGCTTGATGGTAAACTGGGAGTATCTTATGGATTTTCACTGCTTGACGATGGGTAGCATGTACAACATGAAGAATGAGTTCTTATTAACCCTGGTTGGGGGTATCTATGAAGATGTAAGGCTAAGGGTTTTTCTCCTCCAGTTTATTACATGAACCACCACGAAAGTGTAAGTCATAAAGGGCTTCTGTAATTGTCTTTAATGCACAAATCTCTCTTCCCAGAAATGATTTATTTCTAAATTACAGTAGATTTAAAGACTCTGTCACCTCAATCATAGCTCAGCAAATATGCCCCAAACATTGATGCATGCCAAGTTCATCCCATGAGCCTTTCTGTGCTTCAGAATTCAGCTATTCACAGTAGCCTCAGACAATCCCAGGCTGCTCAGTCAAGTGACCCAGCCCCAGATGAGCACCGTGTTTGGAAACAAAACCGTTAGCACCCTTGGTTTATCAGCCTCGGTTAGCATAAACGGGATTAAAAACTTTGGGAACCAAAAATCGATACACGTTTCGTTTCCTTTAATGCAGTTCATTAAGGTCAAGGAACTGCCTGACCCAGATTGTCCAAGCTGCCGGAAAATGTACTTTTAAAAAAATGCTAATTACTTGTGGATTTGGTTCTGACCTCAAAAACATTCCAAGCCTTCAAGGTGTTGAACTGGAGGCAGCCTTGGGCTCAGAGGAGGTGCCAGCAGGTGGCACCCCAGTTTCTGCAGGATAGAGAGCAGATTCTGGTAACTACAGCCTTGAAGGATCTTCTGAAAATAGAGCACAGCCAGGCCTGTAGATGTAGCTGCTCAGGAAGCTGAGGAAGGATAACCGAAAGACCTGCCTGAGTGACAGAGTGAGTAGTTTAGCAAGACTCTCAGACTCTGTCACGGAATATACACACACACACACACACACACACACACACACACACACACAAGAGAAGGAAGAGGGAGAGGGGATGAGGAGATACAGCCCTCGGTTCAATCTCTGGTTTCACAAAACATTAAACAAAAACAATGAAAAAGCACAAACCCAGGAAATATAAGCAGCATCGTGGCTGGACTCTCACTGACAAAGACAGACAGCTGCTAACTCTATGCAGAGATCAACTGAACACACCCCAGGATGGGGCCACCTGTGGACAGGTGACAGCGGCGTGAGGAGTGCCTGAAGTGTGGGCACAACAGGAGGGGTATGTACCCGGGCCACCTCTGAGGTGAAGGAAGTGTATGAGTCTTTGGCTCCGTCTGTGTGATGAACAAAATAAATTCAAGAGACCAAGGTGGTCAATTGCCATTGAGGATAGAGACTCATTTGGTTATGTGACCCTGAATTCCACCGAAGATGCATGAAACAAATGTATAAACAGAAGCAAACCAAGGCCTTTTGATTTGGATTAAACTGGCCCCTCATCCAAGAAGAGCAAACTTGGCTCAGAGTGGCCTCCTTATTTAGTGAACTGAGAGCTGTCTTGTGTGAGCAGGCTGTATCCATACCATGTATGTACCACGGTAACCAAGCAACTGAGCCTCAGCCAATCACAGAAGCCAAACCCCGAGCCAGCCCGAAGGCCTGGGGCTGTTAAAATGCACAAATAAGGCACAGGGGATTGAAGCAGCCAGTAGCCTATGTGGACCCACGTGGACAGGTTAACGAACGTGGCTCAGGACAGAACCTTCTTGGCCCTGAAACCCTGACTGTTTTGAGGACCCTCTAGTTTGTTCAGACAACCATGGCTAGAACTGACCAGTGTCAGGTTTTCTGGCTTGTTTGGGAAGATATTTGGTTTTCTCCCGAAAGCCCAGAATGGACAGCTTTCTTTTCAAAGGGCCACGAGAAACACTTGGATTTGGGAAAGTCCCATGGATCGGTGCTCTTCGCAGATTGACGGAGAAATGACAGAAGTGGGTTCTCACAGGTGGACAGAGCAGCAAGAGACACTGTCAGAGTGGCAGTGTTCTCCCTCATTCCCACGGTCACCCTCGGGGGACCCAGAAGTCATTGTTGAGAAATCTGGAGGTTCAGCTAAGAGTCCCGGCTCCATAGCTCTGTGCGTTCTGTGAAATATCTCCTTGGGAAGGCTGCTTGTGCCAGCATAATGTGCTTAGAGAAGCCAAGCTGGTTATGATGTCACTGGGAGCCACAAAACCCTTGGGACCTGTCCATGCAGCCTGCCAGTAGTTGAAGCATCACTGTGGAGCATGTCTATAACATGCTCTATGCCTGCTCTCTTCTGCCCTGCCTAGACCACCGTGCCACATACTAAGCCAGTGGATCCAGTGCTGTTTTCTAAGCTGCAGGGCTGAGGAAACACACACACACACTCTCTCTCTCTCTCTCTCTCTCTCACACACACACACACACACACACACCCCTAATAAAGTATAAACTAAGCAGTTCACTTTGACTGTCCACCTCGTCATTCATGGTTTTACTCTAGGTGGAATTATAACCCCGTGGTTTCCATCTGCCCTTTCTTTGTTTTCCTAGTTGGGCTTCTTTGGTTCTTACTGCCGGAGAGTGTGGGCAGGTTACATACTGCAGCTCTCTCTCCCTGTAAAATACTAGTTCCCAGACAGCAAGGCTTTCATGGGCCATGCTCACTTCTGATCTGTGGGCTCTGAGACGGGCTCGGCAAACAGAGCTCTGTGTGAACGGAGACTGACCAGGAGAGTCAGGCAGTGTGGAAGGAGCCATGTTTGGCCAGGCGGCCTGAGTCTTTGCCTCTGGATCCTGCCATCTGTGAGGGGCTTACCCCTTTCACGTGACCTACAGTAGCAGCTTCACACAGCCCCAGCAGCCCCCACAATGCCATGCGCATCGCTCTGCCTTGGCCTCTTGTCATCTTCTCTAAGACAGTGTGAGCTCAGTGAGCCCCTGAGGTATGAAGGCTTTTGCTGAGCCAACCTCTGGGTCAGGGCTCCTTCTGTGTGACCTCACGGCTACACGGCACTGTCCTTCTGTGGTAGCTGATGTTCGCTATTTTCAAGGCAGTCTTTTGTTCTGTTATGTAAATAGTTTTCTGAACTTTACTTCTGTTTGTTTATTTGTTTGTTTGTTTTCCAGAGGCTCACATAAGAGATAATCAAGAAGTAGAAGGATCTTACATTTGTAAGAAGAGGAAAGGCATTTCTGCCCTTAAGCATTCAATGTGTTTGGCCCTGGGAGCTTTGAAATACACTGAGGCCTGGTCCCTGTTCCTAACCATGTGTGGGTGCATCGTTCTGTAGATTCTACAGCTGCATCCTGATGCAGAGCTTACAGTGGGGTCTAGCTCTTCAGGTGCACAGTGGTGCTGGGTGAAGCAACTGCAAAGTCCTGTTAAGGGTTAGTTGTATCCTGTCCCTGCCTTTCCCTTCAGGCATCTACTTTGAAGCTTTAATCCTAAGACCACAGGTGACCTTATTTGAAGATAGATCCGTTTACAGAGGTGAGCAAGCTACAAGGTCCCTAGTATGGTCTTTAACCCAATAGGCTGGTATCCTTATAAAAAGGAGAAGTACAAACATGGACAGATACAGAGGGAAGACAATATGAAGATACTCAGGAAGGAGATACCATTTACAAAGTCTCAGGATGAGACAGCCCTAGCCAACACTTAGTCTTGACTTTCAGTCTCCAAGACTGCAAAAAAATACATTTCTTTGTGAGAGAAAGAGAGAGAAAGAGAGAGAAAGAGAGAGAGAGAGAGAGAGAGAGAGAGAGAGAGATGCACACAGTTGTGCAGTGGCCAGAGGAGATCATTGGCTGTCTTGCCCTATCTCTCTCCACTCTTCTTTCTTGAGATGAGGCCTCTCATAGAAGCTGAAACTCACAGAAAGCCCAGGGGACCCTCCTGTCTTTTCCCTGCTTACACTGGGATACCAATCACATATGCTGCCATGCCTGGCCTTTGACACGGGTGCTGAATGAAGGTGGGAAAATCAGGTTCTCGCACACGCATGGTGCTAGATCATCCTCGAGAGCCCAAGAAACTATTCTGCTGTTTAAATTGCCAACTTGTGCTATTCTGTTGCAACAGCCCTAGCAGACTCCACGCGCACCACAGTGGAACTCTCAGGGACATAGATTCATAGATTGCATGAATTTGGGGTTTAGACCCCATGTGCCTCCTCTTAATGCCCCCCACACACCCCTGTGAGACTCTGCCACCTGGCTGCATAGAGAGTGTCTGGGCTGGGATCTGAGCCCAGGGCTCCCTGCTGCATTTGTCAGCTGCATTTGCTCACTGATCCCAGATTTCTTGAGACCCCAAGGAGGACCAGCCCTGGAGACAAGGAGAGGCACAGAAGGGGAGGCTGAGGACTGCTCAGCCTTTGCATGGATATCAGTCCTCGTGTTCTTGTTCTGCTTGGCATCCTTCAGGACTTCCCCACTAAAAGTCAGAATCTGAACCCCTAGGCCACACTTAAAAACCAAGCTGGTGGGCTTTGGCTCTTCCTCTGAAGGGCCTATCTCAGCATAGTGCTCCCTAGTGGAGTGTTGGGAGGACCTGGCCTGTGCTGGTGGGAGCCAGCCCATGCTGGGGAAGGAGGCTTTTTCCTTTAGCCAGGGGTTTAACCTCCCCCGTCTCCAATACTGTTCCTCCAGCCACTCCTGTGTCAATACGATCTGTTACCTTGTTTCCCAGAGACTTCTTTGTTCAGTGTTGCAGGGCATTTGATCCCATTGTGAACCCCAGAATTGTGAACTGTAAACCCCGTTTCTTGTTTGGTGTGGTTGAGCTCTATCGAATCTTTAATTCAAGAACCCCCTGTTTATTGTAAACAGGTGATTGTGGGGTGCTTCAGCCAGCCCTAGCACACACCTTTAATCAAAGAGCTTTCTGTTTATTGTAAATAGGTGATTATGGTGTAGTTCAACCCTAGCACACACCTTTAATTCAAGGGTTTTCTGTACACAGGATTTAAAAAAGTTAACCCTAAGTGAAGAGGTCGAGCAAGAAACCACATGGCAGGGATTAAAGGGTAGGAGAGACTTTGAGTTGTGTTGAGGGATATTTAAAACAGGGAGTAGAAGTAGAAGAACCTTTTTAGCTCTCTAGCTCTTGAGCTTTAGCTCTCTGGCTTTTTAGGTTTTTTTGAGCTTGAGTTAGCAAGGCTTTGAAAACCTTGGGTTGGTTTGTTTGTTTTTCTTTTTTTTTTTTTTTTTTTTTTTTTGTTGTTGTTTGGCCTTTTCCTTTTGGGCTGTCAGCTGAGCTAGTGAAATTTTGAGCTTTTCCCATCAGGATAAGAAAGGTCAGTTGGGCGTTTTCTCTGTCTCTCTGAGCTAGCAGGTTTTCACCCCAGCCTCTGGCTCCTAGTCTTTATTGGTAAAGTAGAACGGTTGGGACTTTCATTCATTTATAACAACAGCTCAGCCTCCTTTTTAGTGAACACATCAGACACGTCAAGGTCACTGGGCACATCTGATGCTCAGATATTGGGGGTCACCATGGGCCTGCTGCTTTCTATTCACTCGGCATGCTGACTCCCAGTTTCACTTGTTCACTGGGAAGACACCTGTCTGACCAATAGCGATTTGCCCATCAACTTACACTCCTGCTTTGGGAATGTGCTTGATTAAGGATTTTCAGCCAATGCTAGCTCTGTCCAGCAGCTCAGTTTAATTCCAGTGCAGACACATACCATTCATGTCTTTCAGTGATGAAATCCTGCTTTTCAGAGACAGTTATATTGGCTCCAGCATCTCCTGGGATTTTTAGAACTTGGCCAGACACATTCCATGAATCATTCCCTGAAATGAGACTCTTCATTCCCAGCTGTCTCCAAGCCACCTTCCCCTCCCTTTTGAGCCCTGTGACATGAGTCCCTAGCTCCCTGTGGAGATGGTTGAAGTCCCTAAAGAACAATCACTTTTGCAGCTCTGGAATGTGTCATGCATGCACTAGGACAATCGTGCTGAGGTTGCCTCATTCACTCATCTATGTCTCCTCAGCTGCGACTCCTCACTCTCCCCAGGAAACCTCAGGTTTCCCTCGGCCTGGCAGCTGAGTGGGCACCTGAGGGAAATACAGTTCTGGATTAGGCACTTTGGTCTGCAGTTCTAGTCACTAGTGAGAGGCAGCAGCATAGAGTAAAGGCCACTGTCGGGCCAGTGTGATCCCACTTAACTCAGGGGACACCAGTGTCAGATGACTTTTCCTAGGGAGATGTGAACAAACTGTTCACCCCAGAAAGGACGACAGTTACCAACCAAAAAAGTGACTCCGCCTAAGCCCAGCTTAGTAACTCAACTTAGTTGAGCTGACTCAAAGATGACTACATCACAGCCATGCCAACCCACTACAGGTTAGGACTCATGAAAAGAAAGCCGAGTCCCTGGAGCAGCGGGCCTGAAGGCAGCTGCAGGTGGAGTTTCCTCCGCCTGTCAGTTGTCACTGCTTGCATAACCTCAAGAATGGTGTGAATCTTGTCGTATTCAGCAGCTCTTGGGCTTCTAGCTTTCATTTACTTCCTGGGTCTCTGAAGTCTTCCTCTTCCCCCTAGAAGGGAATGTTTCAGTTGGGAGGAAATAGTGGGGCTGAAAGAGAAGCCAGAGGGAGAAATTTGAGTTCCCTGGAGATGGTGGTTGGAAACAAAGCTCCAGTTCTGCCCCCCAGCTTGCAGCACTGTTTTGAAGGCTGTGGGGTGTTTAGAAGACTGGGTTTAGCTGGTCAGTAAGGCCTTCGACTCTTATGCTCACTGTGATCCCAGCCTTCTCTTCTATGCTTCTTGTTTAGATGTGATGTAAATGGCCACTGTCTGGGATCCCTGCTGCCACAGATGGAGACGCTCCCATCCTGATGCAGAGCAATCTCTCTGAGACTGCAAGAAAAATAAACCCCGCTCACTTACGTTGTTTTTTTCATTTGGATGTCTGGGTACAGCAATGTGGAAAGTGACTACCACAGATCTCATCTAGGATCTATAGGAAGTGGGGCAGACCAACCAGCCCCACAGAGTACACAAGGGGTATTATCAGACCAACTGTTTCCTCAAGCTGCATGGGAGCAAGGGCCTGGGAGGCTTTGTGGTATCAGCTCCTGGTTGGATGAGGCGTGTGTGTGTGTGTGTGTGTGTGTGTGTGTGTGTGTGTGTGTGTGTAGGTGCATACATAGGTAGATATCCCCATAAACATGCAGGCCACACTATTGCTATCATCCAGATCAGAGAGATGTGGTCGAGGAAAAAACCTTGTGCCCGCTGGGGATTGTCTTTCACTCAGGTCACACTCTACCCATGAGAGAAACCAGGGCAGGAACTGAAGCAGAGACCATGGAGATCACTGGCTTGTGTAATTTGCTTTCTTATGCATCCCAGGACCAGACCTGCCCTGCCCAGGGCTGACATTGTCTGTCCCCAACCCACTCCTCACATCAAGCATTATACTACAGGCAATCTGATAGAGGCATTTTTTTTTCAAATGAAGTTCCTTTCCCCAGATAACTGTAGCTTATATCAAGTTGACAAAAACCAACCAGGACATCTCCGTCCCAAGAAGGCTGCTGTCACTGGAGGCTGCCCAGCGCTCAGGGTGCCATAACAAAGCACCTCATGGGGCCACACCGGTGGGCCCTGCGTCCACAGGACTACATCCTTTCCTTCCCCCAAAGCTGGCAGTGCACACTGGGCAACACTCCTTCCTTTCAAAGGCTGTGGTGCCCACAAAAATCACACTCCTTCCTTCCAGGAGCCTGCCTTTGCCACTTTCAGCTGCTGGTGATAAGAGCAAAATTCTGTAGGTCCTAAATTTAGTCGCAAGTCAGAGCATAGTAAAGAGAGATAAGAGAAATTGTTCAGCTCAGAGCTTTGAGAGCAAACAAAAGCTGCTCCACGTCCTAAAGGTTCGTCATCGGTCCCAAACAGCCCCGGAAGGAGTCACCTCAGCACCACATGCACTTACGGCCTCAGCCAGTCAAACGGCACAAGTGCTTCTGTCTCAGTTGGCTCCTGGCTCACTTGTGCCCAGGCTGTTCTTGCTCTGTGTTGTCCTGCCCTCCTTACACAGCCAGTTAGGGTCAATATAACAGTGCTTCCTGTTGTCAAAATTTTCCTCATGACACGTTCTGGCCTTTCACAACTGCCACTTCATCCCGAAGGTCTCCACCTTACCCCTGTGCTCATCCACGGCAGCTAAGTCTAAGGTACTCAGGCAGAGCTTGCCCTCCTAGGCCGCTTCAGCGAGCCCTGGGCAGCTCAGAGGTGCTGGGCTTGGCCCTTTCTGCGCAGTGGGAATCATTGAAGGTAGGAGTTCTCAGCACATGGCAGACAGAGCCTCCTCTGCCTCCTTCCAGAAGCCCAGCACATGGATCGCTGCAGAACCTCAGAGTTCCTAGACACACACAGGCCTACATACGTCAAACTTCCTTACTGTCCACCTAGGAGTCAGGGCTCCCATTACAATAAGCGTGCCAGGTAAAGTGTAGGTCAGAGTGGAACTGTATGTCTGTGGCCCACAACTGGCGTAGGCAGCCCTTTCCTAACACAGGCCTGTTGGCCGCAGAGTAGAGAGTGTGGTTTTATCCACCAGGGAACACGGCTGTGTTTCAAATATAAGTGTGAGAACATGCAAGTTTGGGTACACCATCTGTGCTTCGAAGTAAGCTCTTCTCAGAGCCCTTATGCTACACTAATGCTCTTTTATTCTGTGAATGTATATTGACATATGCACGTGCATTTTTGTATACACTTATGTGTTGCACATACTTACACAAATGTGTGTTATGTATGTGCAAGTTGTTATAGGAATACATTTGTGCATATGTATGCAAACCTATTTGGTCAATTATGTTCATAGATCAACATGAATATAAGTGTATGAACAAATACATCATGTATGTGTGTGTGCCTTTGCATATACCTACATAGATGCATGTGTGTGAATACCTACATGGATGCATGTGTTCATGTATGTGCGAGTGTATATATACAGACATGGACACATGTATATACGTGTAGATATACTATTCACCTCGTCAGCTTTACTGTCTTCCATTTTTGTAAAGAAAAGCTTGGTCACTTGTCAACAGCCATGATGCTCATTCAGTAATAAATTAACTTTTTTTAAAAGCATTTTTAAAATACTTACCCTGAATGTGCATCTGGCACCAAGCCCTTCTTTGAGGTATGGTTGATTTGTGAGATCTTAGGGATGCGGAATCCCTAGAACATTCTATTGCTTTAGAGAGGATGAGAATCAGGCACCTGATGAAGGGACCAGGCAATTCTAGACTCTTTCTGCAGTGCAAGTTTCAGCTCTGCATAGCTCTGCTTCCCTTCAGTGAACCCTGATAGGCGTGGCTAAAGCCAGGCTTCAGGCCTCCTTGGGAGCTAACCTTCTCTCAGGAACATAGCACCTGGGCACTCTAGCTCTCAAAGACCTCTGCCCTCCTTCATCTCCCCCTCCCCCCACCCTCTTGTTTGACACTGTCCAAGGTCACAAGTGTTGAAGATCATGGTGTGAGGACAGAAGTGCAGAACTGCTGTGTGGACTCCCCATGTGTGGCTCCCTGTGACATGCCACAGTCTGTCAAGAGGTCAGCTGACCATGCCCTGGAGACTACTAAGCTGTGAGCTGGTGTCAAGAGGATGGGGCTTTCCCTTCAAGGTCAACTGTATTGTCTTAAGACAGGGGTTCGATCATGAGGCACACAGAAAGCATCAAGATACATATGAAGCAGAGTGCTTTTCAACCTCGTGTTCTGCTCTCAGAGGTCAACAGGAGATGACACGCTATCCTTTACCGTCCATGTGTGCAGGCTAGAATCCACTAGATAATTTCAGCTCCCACAGACCGTGCATCATAAATGTACTGCCCATGAGTTCCCTGGTATCTACCGTCCTTCCCGAAGTTGCTATGGATTCAGCTCGTCAATTTCAGAAGGTCTCTTGACAGTAAAAGACATCATGGAAGTGTCTTTCTCTTTGCTGGCACACTGGGCTTCCTTGTGCTGAGTCTGTGTTGGTCCAGACTGATTCATTTGTTCATTCTTGCAGCACACACTGCGGAGAGCAGAGCAAGGAGCAGAGCACATTCTAGACTTGTGGTTTCTTCTGCTAACTGCAGGTGGGTCGTGGCTGGGAAGACAGGAGAGTCAGGGAGATCAATGGCCCGAAGCGTCAGTTAATGGAGGGTTTACTATGTGCTCAGCCGAGTGAATAATGGTAAGAAAACAGATCCAGTGTATCCTCACAGCACTTGCACATTGGTGAGCTAGTCAGCTGACAATGTGATAAAACACCTTAGAGGAACAATGGAGAAAAAAAAAATCCCAGTTGCGTACAGTTTCAGAGGGTTTTGTCTATAATACTGTGCTTTGATTATAGGTCTGAGGCGAGGCGGGTAGTCATGGTGGAGATCACGTGGAGGAGGAAGCTGCTCTCCTCATGGAGGCTGGGAAGTGGTTAGAAACACACATATAGACAGAGAGCCAAAGCAAAACACAGAAGAGGGGGAGAGAAAGGGAGAGAAGAGAAAGAGACGGTGAGAGGGAGAGGTAAAGAGACAAGAAGGGAGGATGCACACACATAAGGAGCAGGGACAAGCTATACCCTTGGAAACCCCCCCCCATCACCTACTTCTTTCCTTCTAAGTGTGCCCCTCCTCCCAATAGCACTACCAGCTGGGGACCAACTAGACTGTCTTTGAGTGACAGTCTAGATCAAATCATAGCTCTTAGAAAATGTTTATAGGCACGGTGGGAAATCCTTCTGGGAGCTTCAAGTAGCTCAAGCTCAGAACTCAACATCTTTGCTCCTTCTGTTGACCCGAGGTCCACACAGTTGAAAGAACCTCGAAGCTCTTTCCCCTCACCAGTGGGATGCTGTTTTCAGATGATCATAATAGTAGATAGAATGCCCAAGTGCCTTAAAATATGTATCCCAAGGCTTTCCCTAAGCCAGCCTGTGCTAATTGCTTTCCCTCACTGCCTTCCTGCTATCCAGAACATTCAGAGCCATCAGCCCACCACCCCTATTCCCAAAAAGCAAGCTCAGCTTTTCCAGTCCTCCTGCTTCCACACCTCCATCTTTTGCAGGAGCAAAAGATTCCAGTGAGATAAGTTAATACAATGCAATAAAAAGTAATAAATGCAAAAAAGTCTATGAATTGTTGGCATAGAAGAGAGAGGAGTTCAAGCTAAAGGAATACAAAATATATTTAATAAAAATCATAGAAGGAATTTTCCCAAATCAAGGAAAAAGATATATAGATATATACATACGTATGTATATATGTATGTGTAGATATATGTATATATGTGTATACACACACACACACACACAGACACATACACTCCATTTTTCTCTTCTGTTGTTCCTCTAAGCCAAGCTTACCCAAAGCAAAACCTACTTTCCCAAATCTACATCTCACATGTTGAGAACAGCTGAGAGTTTTGAGGTGTTTGCTACACCTCAGGAGGGATCATGGACACACAGGAATCAGAAGCAATGGCACCAGAAAAGACAGGGCCAGGGCACCCCAGTCTGTCTCCCTGCCTTCCCGGGAGCAAGGTAGAGAGCAACAGACAGAATGGATCGATTATCTTTATTTGAATTGTAGCAATTTCACAGCATCCTAAAGGAACCCGCTGAATTCGGAACTTAAAATTCTTATGCCCCCACCCTGCATGTCCCCATTTATCCCACAGATGGATTTTATGTTTGGGGGGAATGTCGGCCTCCCTGTCAGCTTTCATGATTTTATTGCTTTCATCATCTGTGGTTGGTTAAACCACAATGACTCAGGGTTTTGAAATTAACTCCATCATGCCACATGTGTTTAGAAAAATGATGGTAGAAGGCATGGCTGCGGCAGCCCAATGCTCAGCTGCAGTTCAGACTGCAGGGCCTTGCCTCCCAGACCTGGCCTAGAAATTTGTAGTAAGATAGCTTCTCTACTATGCTTTTAAATTTTCTTTTTTTGCATCAAATTAATCTTTCCTGCCATCTTGTTTTTATTTTATTTTATTTTCTTCTTCACATTCTCACTGCCGTGGTGGCTAAATGCAGCATTGTTCCAGCGAGCCTGAGTGGATGGGGGCCCCTGCAGGTGGAAGAAGCTGCCTCCTCTCTCCGACGCGACCTTCTGTGGTGGAGGGGTAGGCTCATTAAGGCTTTTCCCAGGCCACACCACAAAAGATGGCTGGGAAAACAAAAAGTAAGATGCTGGATCCCGCGGCACGCCTTTGTGGCTCTGCCGAGGCACAAGCGGCACATAGAGATGCTATTGAATGTGGAGTCAGGGGAAGGGTGGCCCAGAGAGGAGGGGCTCGAGAGATTCCAGGGCATTCAGTCAGCAAGGCCCAGTGGTCTTTAGCGCTTACATAATGCAGAGTGGGGGAAAAAATTTGGCATTGTCAAGGAGAGAAAGCAAGAATTTAATCTCTTGGGATGGCAGGCGATACAGAACAGAGTAGAGGAATGCCCCTCTCTCAAGAGTGTGTGTAAACCAGGAAGCCACACCTCAGTCCTCAGAACTGATCCTGCTGGGTCAGTGTGGGTCTCTTTATCTGGCGAGACCCTTTCATGAGCTCCCTTTCGGTCCCCATATTGCAAATTAAAGCTGTCTGGCTGACGGTCCAGGCAGTCTAGACCTTGGCACTCAACCAACCCTTGTTTTGTCTACATCTTTCCTCCCTAGTCCCCCAGTGTCCACAGCTAGGAGGAGGCAACCTCATTGCCCGCTCGTCTGTTTATCTCTGACCTGTGTCAGTTACAGAACCAGGCATGCTGCTATGAGGAAAGACAGAGACAGCACAGGAAGAAAACGTTTTCTTTTTTGAAGTTCTGCGCTTGCTAATGGCACTGTCAAGTCTTAAAGGCAGGCTTGTTTCTGGTTTTGGTTTTAAGAGTTTATTGGGAGGCCAGCCTTCTCCTACCCAGGAGATGGTGCCATTTCCAACCCAGCAACCATCAGTATTCAAGATGGCTCACTCCTCAAATCCTCACCAGTCCTCAGACTCTCTTGGTGCTGGTACTTCAAGATCTTGAAGTCTGGAGCTGTCTATAAAGGGCATTTACCAGCACATACATGTATGTCTGCGATCTCACAGGTGTGTGTGTGTGTGTGTGTGTGTGTGTGTGTGTGTGTGTGTGGCTTGCAGTCTGTAAAACTAATCTTAGTGATGCTGACCAATGCATTTCACACACTCATTTGTTCATCTATTTCATACTTATTTAGTTCTGAAAATTTTCAGAGCAATGCTTGTACCTGTGCTCTTTTCTTTCCTCATTAGCTTTCTGCTCAGGCACATGCTTGCGTAAACTTTAGTTTCTCAAGTTTTGCATTGCTTGGGTGCAACATCGTGATGGATTTTTGTTGTTGCACCCATACGACCCACAACTTTCCCACAACTTTGTGAAGTGATGCAGTAGCTATAACAGATTTTTCTAGGGGACAATGTCTTAGAATTTTCTGTCAAAATTATCAGGTCATTTGCAACCATAGATGTGTTTTCTTCTGCCTGTACCCTACCCCCTTTGCCTCTCCGGACCTCTGGAGATGATCCCAAGGCCCAGTAGGTGCTAGGCACGTGCTGTAGCAGAGCTATGTGCCCAGCCCAGGGGCTGTGCTGCTTATCTTTTTATGGGTTGGTTTCTGCGGCCCATGCACTGTCATGGTGCATCCTCCCTTGTTTAGACTTACAGAGTGTCCAGTGTCTGGTGTTGATATCATATTAGATGATCTCGTCCTGGCTGTGCCCTGCCACATGCCTCTGGTTATCTGCTTAGTCGTGGTCATACTTGAGTTTTTCGGCCTTGGCCGGGATGACCAAGCTATCTTTTTCCTCTGTCATTACAGTGGATTTTCTTAGCTGGTTTTCATGTATCAGACTATATTTTCATGTCCAGAATAAGCTCCACTGACCACTGTGTGATTTTTTTTTCTCAGGCTCGTGTGAGAAACCGCAGAAACAAAAGCAAGGCCAGCACACACACTTCCTCACAGCTCCTCAGGCCAATTCAAAGTGTATGCAGGGATGTTTGGAGTGGGAAGGCTAACTTGTCTCTAGCAGTGGTGATGCCAGCGCAAAGTCCCCAGTTCCTTACTGTGTGCTGTGTGACACGGGGATTAATATTAGTAATTGGTATTGAAATTAAAAAACAACAACAACAACACACATTTGCTTCAGTGAGATTACAGGGTTAGAGGAATTACATGACAAGATGCTGTCACTGAACTTTGATTTGTGAACTTATAATTATTCAGTAAGTTCAGACACTGTGGAAAGACATACGCGTACATTTATCGGCAGATGGGGAGTATGGGATGGTCAGTGCCGGGGCGTCTACACTCACCAGAAGTTGGGAGAGGACACATAGATCTCCTCCTTTCGTCTCCAGGGGTTCAGTCTTGCTGGAACCCAGATTTCTGCCCAGTAACAGTATTTTAGGCCTGTGTCTTCAGAGGAAGGTTCTTCCTTTGTATCTGCCTACACCTCGTGGTGTTCTATCCATAGTATAGCCTTGGACCTAACACACTTGCAACTTGCTCTTTCATTGCCTGGCCTCAGAAACGTGCGATTCAGTTTTCGAGTAATTGGGGGTTAGTCAGGGTTCTGTTGAGAAGATTTCAATTTGAGTTCTCATGTGTTTGTTGGGTGCTAACTGTCTAACCCATGGCCTTGTGCATCCTGGGGAATTACTGAACCCCAGTCTGAGGGAGCACCCTGTGTGATCTTGGTTCTGGTCAATGTGTAGAGACTCGCCCTGAGGCCCAGCGTGTGGCCTGTTTTGATCCATGTTCCACAAGCATCTGTGGGTTTGACAGGCTGCAAGTGTCCACTGGGTCAGGTTGATTTGTGGTGTTTCAAGACTCCCCTGTCCTGGCTGATTGTCTCCCGGGCACAGATACGAAGGGAATGTGAAATGTGTGATGAAACTGTGGGTTTATTTCTTTTCTTCCTGGCCATGCCCACCTTTCCAAATCTCTCCCCCCCAACACATACACACACACTGCCGTGCTTCTGGATTTAACTTATTTGGATCTGTAAGTTTAGACTGGCAGCTCAATATTGCGTAATTATTTCCGGGACTCCCAGACAGCTGCTGACACATTGCCTCATCCCCAGGAGACACACTAGCTCAGGGGCAGCAGGTGAATGCTGGGGCTTGGTCGGTAGCTGCTTTTGGTTCCTCCTTACATAGGCAATGCCACAGGGTACACGTGGCTACAGGGTGTGGCTAGGCTGCTCTACACCGTATCAGACATCTGTGTGGGATGCAGGGTGACACAGACCTCTGACTCTCAGCTGCCCCCCATCATGTGACCCAGGACCATCCTGTCACCCTTCACAACTCTCCTCTCCAAGAAGAGGCCTTGAGAGGACTGAGGGGGTTAACACTTGGCAGTCGCTGGGGGAAATGGGTGTGCCATCACGTCAGTCAGCGCTGAGGAAGTGTGCACGTTCCCAGACTCAGAGCATCAACATGCCTGGTTTATAACCATCGTGGGAAACTAATGCTACTCTGGACTTTTCTTTCCTTCTTTCCTTCTTTCTTTCTTTCCTTCTTTCTTTCTTTCTTCCTTCCTTCCTTCCTTCCTTCCTTCCTTCCTTCCTTCCTTTCTTTCTTTCTTTCTTTCTTTCTTTCTTTCAATCTGGGAGTTGGGAAAAGACTGGAATGTGGAGCTGGACTCTCCATCTTTGGCATTTTATTTTGGGGTGGGTAATATGCTTCACTGAATAATCATGCTGTGCGTGGGTGGTCAGACAGTTTTCTTCTCCGCTCAAGTCCAACAATAGTTGACTGAGTGTGAAATTCTCGCATTCCTATTCTTTCCATCAAAGCCTCTATAATCACTGCTTCTAAATTTAGTGTGGGCAACTGGGACTTCCAAGTGAGGCTGAATCTCCATCGCCTGCAAGCTTCCCTCCTTCATTAGAGGGCTCGGTAACTTCTTTTGCTAGGAAGGTCCTATTTGCCTATATGTGTGCTGGTCTCCCAGCGATGTGCTCCACCATCCATGAAGTCTTAGGGGTGAGTTCTCTCTCAGTGAAAAACTGGCCACTTCAATCTCCACATGGTTGTGCTTTCTAAGTATATGACTAAAACTAGGCTTTGAGAGGAGCCACCAGGGACCTACCGGCATGAGATCATGAGCACGTGTTGTAGTTCAGGGGTAGGGGTGGGCAGCCTGAGGCTGCAAGGGTGTGGGACTGCTCCTTGGATCTGTGGTACTATCAGCAGTTACTGTAGCTGATTCTTCCTCTCGTTGATGGAGATTCATTTGTTTGTTTTAACTTTTTGAGAGAAGGTTGCACTATGTTACCAGGCTGCCATGGAGCTCAAAATCCTCTGGCCTTAACTTTCTGAGTGCCCGGATTATAGGCAAAAGCTGTCAAATCTGACTGGTGGATATGTTTGCAAGGCATGAGTGGAAATAGAATGTGCTTAAGATCCAGTCTCAGGGCTGCCGCTCACATCTGCCCTATTCAAGTGACCAAAGTCAATGAGGAAGGGCCAGGAAACTAACTCAAAATGGGGAAGAGTTCACCTCCAATCACTTGGCCAGAGTCGTTGGCTTAGGAAGGTCAGGGGCTGAGCTTGCAGTAGCTTCCTGATGTGCCCATGGACAGTGGGTTTCCTGACTCTTTGACTCTTAGTTATCTCTTTCTCCCCACTATTACACTTTGTGAGTTGATTAAGGAATATAAATATGACCCAATAACTAGCTTCATTAACAACAAAAGGTGCAAAATCCAGTTTTCAGCTCCAGGCAGAGTCTGGAGAAATAGGCTCTGGGGGCATTGAACCTGAGCAGGCCAAACAGGGTATACTGAGCTTGCCTAGAGCCGGAGAGGTGCCCTCTCACCTTCTTGCACTGACATCACCCATGGGTACATAACACCATCGGGACCACACTCCTCATACCAAGCCGACCCAGGCCCTTGACAGCAAACCCCAGCTGCTTAAGGAGGCAGCCATGTGTACAATTGCCAGCCGAGATTGCCAAACTGAGGCAGAATATAAATGAGGCACATGCTAGACTTATATTTAAGCCTTCAGAATTAAAGGTAGAATGCAGTCTACCATCCCGAAGTCGATAATGACTGCGTATCAAAATGGTTCTGATATATCCAGTTACATAAAATGTTCCTTTATAATTAACTTCAGCAGTTGCCTTTCATCCCTTGCTGTCCCTTTTAGGAGCAGTGGGTCCAATGTGCCTCAGGGCAGGGCTGCTCTGAACACTCCCCAGACACTAGGTTCACACGAGACGGCTACAGAGCCCTTACCCCAGCAGCAAGTCTTTCTGTTGTTTTTAATCTGTGTGGCCTTTTATTATGTTTTATCTTGTTCCGTTTTCACAATGATGCATGAAAAACAAAAATCCTTTGTCCATTAAGTACAAACGGAAAATAATATGGTGATGAGAGTTAAAAAGCAGCCCTAACTGGTCTCCACCAGACTTCTGTGGCAAAATGTCTGACCCTCTGTCTCCCCACATTACAGCCCCTCCACGATGCCCATCAAGGGAGACTTTCCCGCATGCGCCTTGGCTGAGACGGTCAGCCTTTGTCATGAGAGGCTATGCCCTGCTGACCAGCCAGCCAAGTGAGGAAGCCCCTTCTTGACACAGGAGTGTGGTGAGCAAACCAGGCGATGCCTGGAGTCACAATGGGCATGCCCACTCCTCCCCATGACCTCAGTCACCATCAGCACCTTCCACCTCTCCATGCTTTTCAAGGAAACACTCATCTGCAATGGCATGTCATAGTGCCACCTGGTGGCCATCCCAGTTACCAGCGTCCAGCCACCTCCCATGGTCACCCTGCGCCTGAAGCCGGATCCAGAGCTATCTAAGTGCTTCTTTCGTCCCTCTGTCTAGGGTGAGAACTTCTGGCTCCAAACTGACCCCTCAGAGCAGCTGGCCTTTCACATTGTTGCCATAAAAAGGTCACAGGTGCCTCCCACAGCCATGTGCTTCAGACAGAGCCAAGCCCGACTGCTAAGCATGAATTTCCGTCTCCAAAGACAAAGTGTCCAGGTTTTCGGAGCCTTTAACAATGTTACAAAGCACACTTGCTTCAGAAGCAGAATCAGTCCTTGGATGTGACCAAACCAAGTGACCTGGCCAGGGTGTGACCTCTGACCTCTTCCTGGGGCTTTATCAATCTCTTTTTGGCTTTGAAAGGCCCTCTGTCCTGTGGGACGAGGCTCAATTATCTACCAGATTAGCAAGTGGCTTTGAAAGAGAGCATAGACCGGTTATTGTCTGTTTGTATCTGGATGTATTCAGAGGGCAGGGAGGACCCAGGAAACACAGGGCGTTGACCATGGCCCACTTCCCATGGCCCTGCCTGGTGAGCCTGGACTTGAGCCCATCCCCTCAGCTGCCATCTCTGCTTTCTATCACTCAAACTCTTGAATTTTAGAAACAGTCTTAAAGCCTGCTCCACTTCCCATGAAACCCCTGGTATGTCAGCAAAGATCCCGGGGGAGTGTGCCTATTTCCTCCCTTGCTGCCTCACTGCAGTGGCCCAGCCTCTCACCCTCCCCTCATGCTCTCTGCCAAGCCCCTACCAGCTCTGTCCAGAAATGGCTCATCTCCTGGCTTTGCTGAGGGAGGAGTCTTCCCCTGCCAGGGCTTTGGCTTCCTTTCTTGCACACCTCCCTGTCTCTCTGACACCTCCTCCTGCTTCCAGCCTTATCCACACGCTCCAGAGGCGTTTACATTTCCTCCTTGTTTGTCTCCTTTCTTCGGTTCTTCTCCACCTGTGGCTCAGATCAACTCTCTATTTCCTTCAACCTAGGATGGCCATCCATAGGTTGTTGGTGACCCTCATCACCCTGCACTGATCCTGAAGTCAACCCTCGTGGACTCACAATGATGCTTGCCCTCACTGAGCCAGGCAGCCACCTCACAGGTCTGGCCCTCACTGAGCCACATAGGCACTCCACAGGTCGTGCCCCAACAAAGCCAGGCAGCAAGCCACCTTACTCAGTAGCTGCTGCTGATCCAAATAGCCCTTTTGTGGAATACTTGAAGCATATTCACCCTGTGTGCCCAGAGCTTAGCAAGTAGTTGAAGAGACATGCTGTATTACCTTCACCCCTTCCATTCCTACATAACCGCACTCCCTGTCGAGGAAGGTGGTGAGACACGAAGCTAAATAAACCTTGAAGAAAAATACGCCCCTTATGAGTGAATATATACCCTGTGTGTCTTTCTGCTTCTGGGATACCTCACTCAGGATGATCTTTTCCAGTTCCCACCATTGGCCTGCAGATTTCATGATTTCCTTGTATTTTTTTTTTTTTTTATTGCTGAGTAATATTCCATTGTTTAGATCTACCACAATTTCTGTATCCATTCTTCAACTGAGGGGCATCTGGGTTGTTTCCAGCTTCTGGCTACTACAAATAAAGCTGCTACAAACATGATTGAGCAAATGTTCTTATTGTGTACTTGAGCCTCTTTTGGATATATGCCTAGGAGTCGTATAGCTGGATCTTGAGGAAGCGCTATTCTTAATTATCTGAGAAAGTGCCAGATTGTTTTCCAAACTGGTTGTCACTCATAAGTGGATATTAGACATATAATATAGGATAAACATACTAAAATCTGTACACCTAAAGAAACTAATCAAGAAGGAGGACTCTGACTAAGATGCTCAATCCCCATTCAGAAAGGCAAAGAGGATGGACCTCAGAAGAGGGAAAAAACAGGGAACAGGACAGGAGCCTACCACAGGGGGCCTCTGAAAGACTCTACCCCACAGGGTATCAAGGCAGATGCTGAGACTTACAGCCAAACATTGTGCAGAGTGCAGGGAATCCTCTGAAAGAAGGGAGAGCTAGAAAGACATGGAGAGGACAGGAGCTCCACAAGGAGAGCAACAGAACCAAAATACCTGGGCACAGGGGTCTTTTCTGGGACTGATACTCCAACCAAGGACCATGCATGGAGATAACCTAGAACCCCTGCACAGATGTAGCTCATGGCAGTTCAGTGTCCAAGTGGGTTCCATTGTAATGGGAACAGGGACTGTCTCTGATATGAACTGATTGACCTGCTCTTTGATCACCTTCCCCTCAGGGGGGTGCAGCCTTGCCAGGCCACGGAGAAAGACAATGCAGCCACTCCTGATGAGACCTGATAGACTAGGATCAGAAGGAAGGAGACGAAGACCTCCCCTATCAGTGGATTTGGGGAGGGGCATGGGTGGAGAAGGGCGAGGGAGGGAGCTACGGGAGGAGGGATACAAAGTGAATAACTATAATTAATAAAAATAAATAAATAAAATTTAAAAAATACGCCCCTTTGCCAGAAGTCAAAAGTTACTCAGGATAATCAGCCAGCTAGACCAGTTCATGCTCTCCATCCACAAGACGCAGTTACTTTCCAGTCACGGTGACCTGCTGTAGGAAAGCCGTGAGTGTTATTTCCCCAGTTTCCTCACAGCATGATAGAGGGAATGGAAACTGCCAGCCTGAGACCCGTGCGAACTGACCCCACATCTTCATCTTCTCAGCTGTAACTGGGTCCATGCTTCTCTCGAGATGATGTGGTACACGAGGTCTAGCTGTTCCTTGCCCAAAGCCAGGCCCGTGAGATGCATTTAGGGACAAGAAACCAACATGGCGGGTGGCGTGGGCTGCCACCCTCCAATGGAATAATCTAAAAACAGGAAAGTAGCATCCCATGCATACCCCAAAGAACTGAAAGTAGGAACAGGCAAGTGCATGCCCATTTCCACAGCAGCCACCAGAAACAGCCCAAGTGCCCATCTACAGATGACTGTGTGACAATTTGTCATTTACCCAACAAGGAAGTCACAGACAGGAAGGAAATACCGACATGCTGAGTGGTGGGTAAATCTCAAGGACGCTGTGCTGAATAAAATAAGCCAGTCACAAAACTCCAAACTCTGTGAGACGGCACAGCTCAAGTCTCATGTCAAAGTAGATGGGGGCTTCGGAGGGGTTGGGAGCGGACTGAGGAGTCGGTGTTTGATGGGTGTGGAATTTGATTTTGGGAACGTGGAAGGTTCTGGAGATACAGACAACTGTGAAATGGAGTGAATGTAGCCAATGCCACTAATCTAGATACAGAACAGTTGAGGTGGTAAAGTTATGTGGATTTTACGACAATTAAGCATAGTGCATTGCATTTGTCTTTATTTTGTTAATTTTTGTTTAGAATGTATTTTTGAAGTTATTTATTTCTGGTTACTTAGCTTTTTTGGAACAGATAATTATTTTATAGAAATATAAATAAAGAGAAAAACGATTTTCTCTTTCTTTGTTTTAGAAAGAGAAAAACAAAGCAGCTGTCTCATTTACTCTAAGCTTCATTCCAACGGGAGCTACGCAGAGCAGGAGAGAAAAAAAAGAGCAAATCAGCTCAACTAATGGACCAACATCTAATTGTAAGTGAATCCATTGATTTTTCAAACTAGTTAAAATGAATTAAAAATACATAGGGGTAAGGATTGTGTCTCTGAGAAATATCAACGTGAGAGAAATTATTAAATTATCACATGAATGGAGAGAAGAGTCTCGGGGATTCTCTGTGGGACTGCAGAAAAGGCATTTGAGAAAATTGCAGAGCAGTCTGTAATTAGAACTCTCTAACAAGGAAACAAATATGGCTTTTCACGTGGGCAAAAGTCCACGGCCAACACCGGTAGGAAAAGTTGCAAACAGAGCAAGGCCTGCTGGGGAAACAGACCAGAAGCAAGAGATAAAGCTGGCTGTATCAAACATACATACAGTAAGCCTGCCAATCAATCAGGACACGTAGATACCTCCAATCTTTGCTGTGGAAAATCCTGTTATGAAGGAAAGGTATTACCTGCACATCGTTTTTTTTTTGTTTTGTTTTTTTGTTTTTTTTAAATATTTATTTGTTATTTATATGGTATTCTGCCTGCACACCAGAAGAGGACACCAGATCTTGTTATAGATGGTTCTGAGCCACCATGTGGTTGCTGGGAATTGAACTCAGGACCTTTGGAAGAACAGCTAGTGCTCTTAACCTCTGAGCCATCTCTCCACACATCGTTTTGGTGGAGAGGAAAAAAAAAGAGTATCTTTAAGGCTGGGCAGTGGGAGGAGCTGGGCCGACCGCTTGCTGGGTGTTGCTCGCCTACGGCTCTCCAGCAGAGCACTGATTGGTGCACATGGTCTCTCCCATCTGGCTGATTAAAAACAGCTGTGCGTTCTGATTTGCATTTGAGCACGGAGGGCACCCAAGCCTTCCTGAGTGTTTATGAGCTGGTACCCTGTTTAAAACACATGTTCTTGCATTGAGGCCTGTTTCCCTCCCCCCCCACCCGGACATTTTTGGTCTATAGATGCTAGGAAGGTCACTTTTCTATCTGTGATAAATCACAACTTTTTTTCCCACTTCATTTTTTTTCCTCTTAACTTTGATACATGCTAATTTTCCTTTTGCATGAAGTGTTTCAGAACAACTATGTGGCCAAATTAATCAATTGTATCTTTTATGAGTTTTGAGAAGCCTGAGACCTATTTTTTTTAAAAAATACTTCCGTGTTCTAGTTTATGAGAAAGTTTTCTCAAGTGTCACACAATATGCAAAAAAAAAAAGAAGTTATTTGAAATAACATATTTCTAGGTTCAGTTAGTCTCAGTCAATGTCTGAGCTTGATTCCTCCACGCTGTTTTTGCTTCATGAAGAAAACACCTTTAATCCCAGTGCCAGGAGCCAAACCTATCTACTGAAGCCTAAGTCAATTAGTGAATCAAAGCTATCTAGTGGAGACAAAAGGTGTTTACTAGACCAAAGCCAAATAGTGAGCAAAGATCATTTAATGGAGACCTAAAGCTATTTAGTGAAAGTTATCTAGGACCCTAACTCATGGGTGATAGACTGTGAGGACATCCATTTGTTAGAGCATCCGTGAGAAAACATCCCTAAGTTATCTTGCAGGCACCCTATTTAACCCATGAAAGCACTCTTCCTGTCTCCTGCAGCAGCTAATTACCTTCCCCCTTTTCCTGACTTCTCCCTATATAAGTTGGGTAAAAATTTCTAATAAACGAAGCCTTGATCAGACAAACAGACTTGGCTTCCTTCCTTGCGCTTCTCGTCCCCTCCCATTCCTTCCATTCTCTTCCCTTAGGAACCCACGTTGAAGTCCCTAGGGTCGGGGCATATCCCAGCACTTGGGAAGCAGAGACTCTGTGAGGTTAAGGCCAGCCTGGTTATAGCTAGGGAAACATTGAGAGCTGCCTGTCTCAAAAACAAACAAAAAGAAAGGAGGGGAGGAAGAAAGGAGAAAAGAAGGGAGGGAGGAAGGAAGAAAGGAAGGAAGAATGAAAGGAAGAAAGGAAAAAGGAAAACCTGCAATTACTTCTTTAGAAAAGAAAAGCGAAGTTTGGTGGAGCTTCCTAAGAGGGAGTGAGGGAGTGAGGGAGTGAGGGAGTGAGGGAGTGAGGGAGTGAGGGAGTGAGGGAGTGAGGGAGTGAGGGAGTGAGATGGAAGCCTGGCAAGAAGATTGAGCTGAGGTACTAGTCATTCATTACCAGTGGAAGGCGGTCACATCCTAAGGCCCTTGCCATTGACAACATGAGGGCCTCTGGCTCGTGGCTCAGGCCTAACTCAGGAGCTGTGAAGACGGGAGTCAGTGTTTCCAATCTGCCGCTGACCTAAGTAACTCAATCCCAGGTGGCTGTGGATGGGTGAGCAGGCATTGGTTCATGTCTAAGGGCATGAAACAAAAAAGTTGAGAAGAATGACAGAGAAGGGATGGCAACAGAGTTGGTATCTGGTGGGAGAATTTTTGTAAAGATTTAAAAAAAAGATTTGTGCATGAGTGTGTATATGTGTGCACACGTATGTGTAGAACCCACAGAGGCCAGGAAAGGCTCCTGGATCCCCTGGGACTGGAGTTACTGATGGTTGCAGGTCACCAAGTGCATGCTGGGTAACGCTGGTCCTCTGCAAGAGCAGCAACAGCTCTTTGCTGTTGAGCCATCTCTTCAGCCTCTGATAGGGAAGACCTTTAAAAAACTGTTTTAAACATTGTGTTAGGCACCATTTAACATAGTATGTATCAACACTTTCAAATCTTTTAGTTCCCTTAACTGTCAAGAATTGTTAAAATGCACACATATTTAAAGATTAATTTTATTTAAAAAATCTAAGGTCTCAGAGAAAGAAAATAGAACCTATTCTTTCCCTCATTAAACAACAATAAAAAAAATCTAACTTTTGATGACTTTCATGAAAATGTAGGTGACAGCAGGCTTGAAGATGCATTAGGTTGGGCCTTGAGTGAAAAATCCCAGCCAGCACCTGCCCACTGTCCTCAGGTTGCCATCTTGCTTGTTTCCTGTGCACACAGCACTCTCCAGCTCAGGTCCCCTCACAGGACAGGAAGCACCTGCTCTGCCTTCCTGCCCATCTGCTGGGACCCTGGAAAGGGGAACAAGAGACAGTTCAAGGGAGCTGAAACTCCCAAGGAATGAAGTGACATGGAACACTCAATGGAGGCAAAGACTTTTACCTGCTTGATTTTTTTTTTTTTATTATTATGAAGTTTGTTTGACTGGAGAAATAAAACAGGAAAAATGCCTAATGGGCTGAGTGACTTCTTCCTTGCCAGAGCACCATCTTCCCAGGCTTCTCTGAGAAGACTGTCTCACCCATGTATACACCTGACCCAGACTGGCTGGGATTCACATCAGTGGTCCTCAACCTTCCTAACGCCTTGACTCTTTAATACAGTTCCTCATGTTGTGGTGACCCCAACCATAAAAGTATTTTCATTGCTACTTCATAACTGTAGTTTTGCTAGTTATAAATTGTAATGTAAATGTCTGTGACCCACAGATTGAGAACTGCTCATGTAGGACGAGAGCTGGGCCTGTCAGGAGGGGCTCTGGAGTTCCCAGGGAAGAAGCCACTTAAGGGTCCAGGGTTGAGGAACCACCACACCCAGCCCAGCAGTCTCTCAGAGAACCCCAGGGCCTGTCTGGAATAGGCTGGTCTCAGAGGGCTGTGAATGAGAAAGGGAGAGACCCTGCTATAAATACTGGCCTCCCTGTATAGCATCCTCCAGGCTCTTAGAAAGACCAGAATGTTCACAGAAGGATTCTTATTGTCGTGGCTCAGTGCTGAGCTCTGACGCCCAAGGGCCGGCCTGACCGTGCTCTCCGGCTCCGTCATCTTGGTTCCCTTGGTCTGCACAATGCTCTTCTCACAGTTGCAAACTGAGCTGAGAGGCCAGAGACGGCTCTGACAGAGAAGGTCAGTGAGGGTGCAGAGCCTCTTGGAGGCCATGGGGCATCCAGAGAGGTGCTGCCCACAGTGGGGATTCTGTCCTGTTGCTGGTGACAGTGGAGCAAGTTCCATGAATGTGGGACACCTGAAGGAGTAATGAGTGTGATGGAAGAGATAGGTAGGGTACTTATGGGCACACTATGGCCAGCACACAGTGCTCTAGCATGTAAGAACACCATTGGGACATGTGTCCCATAGGGGGGCCTGTTACTCTGTGCCAGAGAAAAGAGGGGAACAGGATGGGACCTCCTGGTGGCCTGGGGACCAAGCATCCATCACATGCCCCGTACCTCACCCCAGGCCATTAGCTTTTGGCATTTCACCAGCCTGGAAAGACCTGCAGGCAAGCCCTGCAGCCAGAGGCCCTGTCCCTTGGTGCTCAGCACGGCCTTTCTCATGCTCTGATTGGCATGGATCCTGGGCTTTAGGGGACAGGTCTGCAGGGCCAGCTCTGGAGGTCCAGAGCAGCCCTGGTCTGCAGCGTAAGCTCTTTCTGTGTAAAGGGGCTGGGTGGGTCATTAGGAATGCAAGCAGTGGCCTTGCTGCCTGGGCCTGCCTCACACCTGGCTGTCTTCTGTGCTGGTAGCCCAGGGAGGGGACTTGAAGAGCATGTAATGAGCTCTGAAAGCTCCCTCATGACCATCACAGGTCGGCTGTGGTAGAGTGCTTCCAAAAGACGAAGACTGCGTTGTTCTTTAAAATCAAAGTAGGTGAGTCTCAGGGAGGGAGATAGGAAGAGCTGCCGGGCCAGGAGAGTGAGGCTGGCCTTGATCAGTGTTCACCTGTTTGGCATGTTTCTCGGTAGCAGCCAGATGTGTAGGTGGGAGTGGGAGGAGGCGGGAAGCTCCATCTGTCTATCTCTGAGAAGGAGAGAGTGCTCCTGCAGATCAGAACAGGGTTCCAGTGGCCTCCGTAGGCTGGATCCCACTCAAGAAAAGCAAGGCTGGCTACCTCAACAAGGACGCTGTGTAGCCGGCTGCTTTTGCAGTAGCCTCCGGGGCATCACTTCCTGATGCACGCCCCTCCTTCCTGGTGTCATTTACCAATCCGAAAGTATATCTGTCTTGTTGACAGTTAAATATTAACACAGCAAGTGCTCTGTACAGTGTGGGTATCCTCATTCACCTCAAAGTAATAAGTTGCCATTTGTCAGGGTACTTCATCCTAACAAAGACAGACAACTAACTAAACTCAGGGGCTGCCGGGAGGGTAAAGTCACGTGGAAAGGGGCATGAGTAATCCTGACTCAGAGGATGGAAGCATTGGTGTCAAGACATCATCACTGGGAAGGCACCACCATGTCACGGGAGAGGACACGGAGCCTCAGGAAGAAGTGCTTGGCTCGTGCGGTTGTTAGCATTAGGGTCAGGCTTCACGGGTCTGACTTCCCAGCCCTGTGTGTGGTTCTTGCCAATAGTAGCCGCGTAACAACCTGCAAGACACTGAGAGGCAAAGGGTCAGGCAGGCTGGCCGGAGTTGCCTTCCTCAAGAGAAAGCCTACTTTAAACGGATTAAATTCGCTACAGCGGTATTAATTTACCCATCTAATGCTGCAGCCTCTCAGCTCTGCAGTCTACGACTGTACTGGTTGGGTTTTGTCAACCTAATACCTTCTAGCATCATCTTGGAAGAGGGAACTTCGATTGAGGAATTACCTCCATTAGACTGGACTGTGGCCAAGTCTGTAGGATATATGTACATGTGCATACTATCTGTATGTGTATATGTATGTTTTTATACATACATATATATACTTAATGGTGTATATATATTCACATATGTGTATGTATGCATGTACTTAATGATTGATGTGGGAGGGCCCAGCTCACTATGGATGGTGCTAACGTCAGGCAGGTGGGCCTGGGCTTTATCTGAAAGCAAATTCAGCAAGCCAGTAAGCAGCATCCCTCCACAGTCTCTGCTTCTGTTCCCGCCTCTAGGTTCCTGGCTTGAGTTCCTGCTCTGGTTTCCTTAGATGGTGAACTGTAACCTGTAACCTGGACAAACTCCTTCCTCCCCAAGTTGGTTTTAGTCAGTGTCTCATCACAGTAACAGGGAAGCTAGCCAAGACAGTTATATAACCCCATAACAGCTGTATCTGTAGGAGTTGGTGGTATGTTGTGAGGCTTGGACCTTGGGGCAGAAATAGGGACTTGAGAAGTTTCCTACTTCTGCCTCACTCCTAGAATAGGAGTGGAGTAACCCCTAAGGACCCAAACAGTTCAGCATTTTCTCATTTAGAGACATGTGTTGGAGGCTGGGGTCAGAGGCTGGCGATCTGAGAGGAGTTCCTTGGGTTCACATGTGGTTCTCTGCACAGGAGGCTCAGTCCTCAGGATTGTGTTGGGTCTGATGGGAGCTCACCGGTGCTCTTGCCCTGGGAAGGGATTTAGCTTTCTCTGGGACTCTGTCAACCCTTGAGAGAGCTGTCAAAGGAGATGACCCCACCCTTTTCTCGAATGTTGTGATATGTCCTCCCTTTCATGCTCCCAGTACATACCCCATCAGAGCCAGTGGGGCCATAACCCTTGGACTTTTGCCCTCCAGCCTAAGAACCCCTGCTATTCACAGGTAGCTGCCTCGTGTGTTCTGTTATAGCCGTGAAGGTCTGACTAACAGAGAAGCCCAGTTGCTAAGTTACTCCCCCTCGTTCTGCGCTCTTCAGCAGAGGACAAAGGGCTTCTGTCAGGAGAGACATCAATCGAGACATCAATTGGAGGCAGCAGCAGTTGGCTGCCTCGTTATTTTCATTAACGTGTCCATCCCTCATTGGCTACAGGTGTCTGCGAGCTTGCCTCTCAGCTCTGGGCTCTGAAAAGCCCCAATGTGCTCCTTGCTCTTGACGGAGAAACAGGAGCCGAGCACTGTGATGACAAGAACATTATCAGCTAAGTGGCACAGGGAATCTTTGCATAACTGATTGCATTTTGCTGCGCTTCAAATCTCCTTCTCCCCACCCTGCCTTCCTAATGAGCTGTTCACACTAAATTCCCTTTTCTTGTCAACGATCTTCTCTTTGGCACTGCTAATAATAAGCGACTTTAAAATGCCCTTTAATGTGAATCCATTTCGACTAATGAGTAAGAGCCAAGCCATCTATGCTCCAGGCGAATTTTCAGCCTGGGAAAGGAAACACAAACTCCTATCTTAACGTGAGGGAGGGCCCAGGAACATTGCAGCCAGGTCACTTTGGAAGCTGTGAGCATCACACAGGTTTGCAAGTGAGGCTGGAACTAAACTGTACCATCACAGTACCATCAGCATCCTTAATATCTCTCCACAGCCACCCCTCTTCCAGCATCCCTCCTGCAGCATCCCTCCTCCAGAGCATCTCACCTTCAATATCTTTTCTCATGCAGCAGCCCCACTGTAGCGGGATGCCATTCCCCAGTGTCAGAAGGTAGCCAAGTATCCTCTGTCTCTTTGTTAAACACCCTTATACATGCTTTCATAAGGGATATAAACCACTTAAAATAGTTACCACGTTTTACGTCTTAAATGAAAAATGGAGGAGGTTTTATCAATCAGATCTCAACACCAGGCCTCATTGATCTTTGGGTGTGGCTCACCCGGAAAGTCATTGAAAGGCTCACATTGAGCTTTGCCTTTTACTAATAGTTTAACATAGGGGATAGAGCATGCGCTGAGCTACAGTTTGAGTTTTGCTTGGAAGAGGTAGAGCTATCCACATGAGCAAGACTGTCAATACAAGTGGACAGGGAGGCATTTGGTGGGTGGTACACGCTCTGCCAAACTGTTCAGGAGTTTGGTATAACTGCATACCTTATCAAGTGTGTAATCAACCCAGAGGGTGTAATTAAAAAACCCAGGCTAATTTAACTGAGGATGGACTCCTGAAAGGGCAGAGTCCCCTCTAGGACCCACTCAGCTGTTTCTCGGGGTTGTTTTAGGGGTGGTAGCTGGGAATGATGGCATGCCACAACTTACAAGCATTTTCTAAAGCAAACCCCAATAGGCAGATGTGGGCAGCAGTAAGTTGGCTACTTAGATACAGTTAGGGAACGCAAGTATTTGGAAGATGAATTAGCCTCAATGCAAAGTAACCAATAAATCCTCCCTGAGGAACTGAGAAAGCTATAGAAAGGATAGAAAACATGTACAAAAATTATCAACATACAGTCATTCATTTGCCAAATTCCCCGTGATGGTTTGTCCCCTATGGCTCACGTATTTGGTTACTTGGTCCCTATTTGGTGACGCTATTTTGGGGAGGTGATGGAACCTTTATGTGCAGCCTTGATGGAGGAAGTATGTCACTGGGGGAGGGACTTTGAGATTTTATAGCCTTTCCCCCATCTACTGTTCATTCTCTGCTTCCTGTGTGCAGATATAATCTGACCAGTCCCCTTCCTCCTCTGGCTATTGGCTGGCATGTTTCCTGGACATTAGTTCCCACTGAAAGGAAACTTTCTTCCCTAACTTGCTTTTCATCATGGTGTTTATCAACATTAGTTAGAAAAGTAACTAAGACGCACCATAATAACATGTTAAGTATAGGCCACGTCATGCTGTAGTTTACATCAGAGTACAGAGTGGGGAGTAGTTATGTCACACACACAGACACACAGACACACAGACACACAGACACACAGACACACACACACACCCCAGACCTCACCTTCTCTAGTGGAGTTCTGGTGGTGTTATGGTGCTTCACTCTTTCTGTGATAATGCCTCCTGAGCAAGCTGCTGCTCTCAGGAAGAACATGGCAGAAGCACACCTCCCCCCCCCCCCCCCACCATGTGCTTGACATCCCAGGAGCAGAGTCTCAGCTCCTGTCAAACTGGAAAGTGCTGTTCAGCCATGCTGAACTAGACCTGTGGATACTGAGCAAAGAGGCCACCGTTGCTTGGGAAGGCAAGCTTTGGGGTGGTTCCGTAGGCGGCAACAGACATCAGAAAGAGGGAGGGAGTGCCTGGTGCGTGAGAAAGAAGAGCTGTGTTAGGCCAGTTGCCCAGGTTTAGGCTTTTGATATTTTATTTATTTAAATTTTTTTTTTTTTTCTGGAAAAGATGTTTGCTCTGGGTGTGCTCATTGATCTGCTTGTCTCAGAAATCCCAAGATCGAACTGTGAGAGCCAAGGCACGCTGGTAGGGGCTGGGCCTACAGAACTCTAGCAGCCTACCCAGATTTGCTAGGTACTGCACACTCAGCAGATCCCCCAGCCTGGGATCATGCGTCACGGTAGAGCTGACAGCTCCTCCAAGCATCCAATAGGCACGCCTCCCTCCCCCCAGCCCCACCCTGTGGGTACTGTGTCTGCAGCTTTGGGTAGCTGATACTTCAAATATGGATGGAGAAAGCCATGCCCCCAACACTTCATGCACCCCAGGCCGGTAGAGACGATACCACTGGGCCCTGCCACATTACTTCGTGTGAGCTTTGAGGCAGCCGCTAGGATCACCCCTCCCCTGGTTCAGTGACCACCCTTAGGGCAGCCATGAAGTGCAGTGTAGGATAAGGGAGCTGAGTTATGCAATTGCTCTATGCTGGCCGCTCAGTCTGGGTGATGGGGGGGGGCAGGCTCATAATCTCTAAAACACTTTTGGAATCACTCCGCCCCTGTCTGGAGGAAGACCTGCCACTGATCCTCACCAATCTTACCTAACTTGGTGCCATGTCCCTCACCTGGGTGCTCTCCTCAGTCATGGTTTTCGTTTTCCTTGTCACGAGAATATGCTGAGGATTTTCCAAATTCTGCTTCCCTTTGGATGAAAACACCCTTTTTGCTTCAAGCACCCAAGAGCATTGTGTCCCTAACACTTACTTAGAAATGTCTTCAGCCAAATATCCTGCTTCATGGCTCACACAGTCTACCTTCCACCAAACACAGGGATGTAAACGCATTTCACCCAGGCTTACTGCCACACGGTGGAAATGACAGGCTCTCGGTTTTCAGCGCTTGCTTCTCAGCTCCATCTAAGACACCATCAGAATAGCTCTGGCTGTTAAGTTTAGTTCAATAGTCTGTTCAGGGTCAAGACCTGAGCTCTCACTACAGCCACCAGAATCACCCCAGCATTCTAGGGCAACACAGTCTCTTCCTAGCAGCACCAGAAACTCTCCCATCTTCTTCCTACTGTGTGCGAAGTCTCCGTCCGTCCTTACGGGCGTTTATCACAGTGGCACCAAATACCAGTTGTCTTCATCTGCTCTGGCTGCTATAATAAAATACCACAGTCTGGGTGATTTACAAACAACAAAAATGGACTGTCCATAGTTCTGGAGACTGAGACATCTAAGGTGAAGATAGATTCGCTGTGTGGTGAGTGCCTACTTCCTGATTGCCGTCATGTCATCACAAGGTGAAATAAACACAAAGGCTCTCTTATTTATTTATTTATTACAATTTATTCACTTTGTAACCTCATTGCAGCCCCCTCCCTCATTTCCTCTCAGTCCCACCCATCCTCCCTCTTCTTCCCCTGTGTCCTTTCCCTAGGCCTGTGATAGGGCAGGACCTCCTCCCCTTCTATCTGACCCTAGCTTATCAGGTCTCATCAAAGCTGGCTGCATCATCTTCCCCTGTGGCCTGGCAGGGCTGAATCCCACAGGGGGAGGTACTCAAAGAGCCAGCCATTGAGTTCATGTCAGAGACAGCCCCTGTGCCCCTTACTAGGGAACCCATTTGGAAACTGAGCAGCCAATGGGCTTCCTTTGTCATGGAGTGTTACACAGTACAGCCCTTTGCCCACACAGCTTTCCTTGCAAACATTTACTTTAATAAGTCATTGGTTTGGTTTGAGACTTCTGGCTTCTGCTATACTACCATACTGGATCCTCACTGGGACTCCTCTCAGATATCCTATTGTTGCCCTGGGTCATAGGAATCCTGCAGCTTTGGACTTGCAGGACCAGCCCCTGAATGTACTCCAGCAGTTCTTCGAGGAGGTAGCTATTGGGCTGGGTTAACTCAAAGCCTTAGAACTGGGTTGGGGGTGGTGTCTGAAATGGTCAGCCCTCCAGCTCTCCTGCGCCCAAACCAGTAAAGAGGGCCAAGTCTCCCTCTTTACTCAGGTGAGGGGTGGGGCCCGCTCTCCTGCCTGTGGCAGCCGGCAAGGGGCAGAACTGGCTCTCCCACAATCACCCCATCAGGGCCAGCTCTTCCACACACATGCAACCAGCTCTCCACAACTGCCCCAGGCGAAAGGCCAGGCAGCTCACCCAAGTGCTATTGTCACTTGCTCTGCCACCAGAGGTCACTGCAAACCCACTGGGGCCTAGAAGAAAGACAGTGAGGATTAAATAAGACAATGTAAGGAAAGTGCCTGCAGCTTGGTAAATAGTTCCTAAAACTGCTCCTTCCTCACACCCATTTTCAATGCCCTGTTTTCCTTCTCCTGAGTTAAACTCTTTCCTGCTGTAAAAATCTACGAAGCTTTCTGGAAGGGATGTGGAAGGGATGGAGCCGAGGCATACTTCAGGCCTTCTGTAGATGCTTTGGGCAAATCTCCTCCTGGCAGCCTATCTGAATGTAGTGGGCACAATTTCCCCTCAGAATGTGAACTCGGACTAATAGGGTACAACCTCACCCTCATCTCCCAGTGGGAGCGGTAGGTCTCATCCCGACCTTCTCTAAGGTCTCATCCGGACCTTCTCTAAGGAATCTAATGCCTCCGACAGGATCTTGCAAACGTGCTCCCTTTCTCTCTCGATCAAGCTTTAGTGAGGTGTGGACTTACCCTGTGCACCATGAGTGCAGCTACCTGAGAAAGCCAGAAGCCATCAGAGCCCCTGGAATCGGAGAGGCAGGCAATTGTGAGAGGCCTCATGTGAGTGCTGGGACCAAACAGAGGTCCTGTGTAGGGCACTAAGCACTCTCAATCTCTGAGCCATCTCTCTAGTCCCCAGAAACTTCATAATAATGGCAAATTTTTCTTCTTTTTATTTATTATTATTTCTTTTTTATTATCTTAGTTTACTTACTTAAAATTAACTTATTTTTACGTACATTTGGTGTTTGGCTTACATATATGCCTGTTTGAGAGAGTCAGAACTACTGGAATTTGAGTTACAGACCAGGCAGTTAGGAGCTGCCATGTGGGTGCTAGGAATTGAACCAGGGTCCTCTGGAAGAGCAGTCAATGCTCCTAACTGCTGAGCCCTCTCTCCAGCCCCACAGGTGTTTTTGTTTGTTTGTTTTTTAAATGACTTCGTGGGACCCTCAAGCCTTCACCCTGCTGAAACAGCCACTTAACTTCCTCCGCAGCCATCATCCTCTCTCTCCCACATCTCACATTGCTTAGCTTTCCACTTTTGATTCTTTTCTTCCAGGGTACCATTCCATCCTAAGAGGGTCGCTGCAGGCATCACACTGCACTGAGAGCAGAGTTCAGCCTCAATGCTGTCTCAGTTGTCACAGTGAGGTTAGCACTGGGTACGCAAAATGGTTAGAAAGGAGTAGGACATTCCTGTCCAGCTATGCACACGTGGCGTGCAAACCTGCTTTGACTGCGGATGCCAATCTTTCCACATTCTTTAGAGCCCTTGCTTGCACTGAATGTCCCTGGAACAGGGAGATTAGGCCAAGCGGGATGAGACAGATTGCTGTCCGAGCTCCACTTGACCCTGTTCGTTGCTTTGTATCACTTGATTTGCATATGTTGTCAGAATCAGCCCTGGTCTTTGAGTGTTACCATAGGGACCCAGCGTTTTGTGTGTGGCCAGCCAGCGGACATTTAGATAGTTTAGATAGTTTAAGCCATTTAGATAGTTTAAGTTACTTCCCCCAGCCTTCATGCACCCAAAGACACATTGTATCACTACATTTTACTTTTACTTTTAGTTCTCTATCAGATAAAAAATATAGATATATATATATATGGCTCTGAAATGTTTTCAGGAGAGCTCTGCGTTGCCTCTTGACACCAGAAGGCAGCTTTACTGACCGACAGATGCTTGGAGGGTTGCTAGGTGGTAAGCCAAGCTGTGCCACTTAGGAATGGCCTCTGGCATCACTATCACTATTCTTGGGTGTGGATATTTTGGGGGAGCTTATTTATTTAGTGTGTGTGTGTGTGTGTGTGTGTGTGTACACGCAAAAGTGTTTAAACAGGTTATAGCAATCACTATGTAGAACAATCTGGCTTTGAATTCATAGAGATCCCTCCTGCCTCTGCCTTCCGAGTGCTGGAATTAAAGGCATGTGCCACCTGGCTTTATTTAAAAAGCTAAAATGCCTAAAGAGTTTAAGAGGTTAAGCCTGGTGCTGGGAGGTAGCTCAGCGGTAGAATATATGTTTAGCATATATGAAGCCCCAGGTTCTATTTCTTGCACCAAG
Source organism: Meriones unguiculatus (assembly GCF_030254825.1). Classification (NCBI taxonomy): domain Eukaryota; kingdom Metazoa; phylum Chordata; class Mammalia; order Rodentia; family Muridae; genus Meriones; species Meriones unguiculatus. Next base: position 57,773,456 of record NC_083367.1, read on the forward strand.
AACAAACAGGGAAAATGCATTCTTTGTGTGTGTGTGTGTGTGTGTGTGTGTGTGTATGTGTGTGTGTGTATGATGCATGCATCTGTTCATGTGGGTTTGTGCTTGTATGTGGGTGCGTGTACACATGTGGACACAAATGGATGTGGAGTATGAAGGCTGACATCAGGTGTTCTCCTTGATTGCTATCCACATTATTATTATTATTATAATTATTATTTGAGATAGTGTCTCTTACTGAACCTGCAGCTCAGGTGACAACTGCTGTGGCCACCATTTTCAAAGGCTTTTTTTCCTAGGGTCCCAGTTGCAAAGATGAACCCCTGGGAAAACGCTGTCCAACTCACGTCTTGTGTCCCACATAACCTCTTGTCCTGCTTCCAGAAATGTTAAAATTCCACCCACCTCCAAAGAGCTTTGACTGGGACCAAAGACTCCTGCGGACTTGGAGGACGGGTCTGTGAGTTTCTTTCTTCCTTTCTCTCCACTGCTTAGGAAAAGTAGAGGGAACACAGACCTCATTCCCTAGAAGCAAACAAAAGTGGGAAGGGGAGCCCAGAGATGCACTCCCAACGCCAGCGCACCAGAGACTTTTTTCTTTTTTTCTTTTTGCTTCAGTCAGTCAGACCAGCAACTGCTTACATCCCTTATCATTTTTTTTTTCTGCCAGAGATCTGAGATCTGAGCTTGTCTACACAACATCCTAGATACTTCCCAGGCTTCTGTAGACTCAGGACCACAGGACCACCCTGTAGAGGCCTCAGAGCAGATGTTTAGGATGGCACAGTCACTCCTTACAATGCTCTGTAAGCCAAACCCTTCACAGTCTCGCAGCTCAAGGTCCTCTGCTGCTTTGGCTCACCTCCACCTTTGCTTCTGCCCACCCAGGTTCCAAATGCTCCTTGCCAAGCTGCTTAGCATTAAAAAGAGGTCAGATATGCCACCTAGCATCCAGGAGAGGAGGCAGGGCTGGGAGTGTGAGCCAGCATGTTCAGCTACTTTGCGGGCTAAGCTGGGGTCATATACTGCCTTGGGGCAGAAGGCCTGTCCTGCTGCCAGCCCTGAGTGCCAGGACAGGTTTTTTCTGATGTCCTCCATCACTTCCAGGGCCACCACTCCCTCTCACTGACATGCCTTCCTGCCATTCTCCCCGATCTCTCATGGAGGCATCGTCTCTACTCTGAGGGGGAATGGAACGGTAAGGCCTGGATAGATCCAGACACACTTTCAAGGATGGCTTGTGACCAGATTTCCAAGCACAGATATGCAGAGCCAGCCAGTCCAGTCTGTGACCTTTTAGCATCACAAGTTCAAAATCCTTCAACCAGAAGGTGGAAATCACCAAGGCCTGCGAATAGGAGAGATAGCACCTAGACCTGCCCCAAACACCCTAAAACTACTTTCTCTGCTATCCACTCAACAATCTGTTCCTCCCTGTGTCTTTCCCTCAAGCTCCTTACAGCAAGTCCTCATTCTGCATGGAGAGGACCCCAGGATTCAGAAAAATAAGCCCAGGAGGAAGCGGAAACTCGGGTTCAGGGTGACCGACTGACAAGACTGAAGCCCTGCAGCGGTATATGGATCTTGCAGAGAGAGTGTCCTGAGGGCCTTGCCCAGGGCAGCTCTACATGGTGGCTGGCATTGCTCTTACTAACGCACCTCCTTGTATCCTGAAGCCTAGGTCCCCATTGTCGAAGTTCAGGACAGTGATTCACACCTTCCCAAATCAGCCAGTATCAAATGGCCTGAAATTGCCAGGGCTCCAGGCCCATATGTCTCTGGATCAATATTTACTTCTCTTCTTTTAACACAGCTTCTCATGCCTGTGGCCATGCAGGCCATCCCTGTGAGCTGTACATCATGAGCTCAGGGGTTGAGCTCTGGGCTGTGACATCCCCTCTGTCATAATTGCTCCTCCTCCCTGGGAACACAGCGAACAGATCCACGCGTCAACCCCCCGCTGAGCAGCAGCAGGCTTGAGTCCTGTAATTATAAGCATGACGAGGTCTGTCCCAGCTGGAGCCAGATGGGAAGTGCATGATGAAAGCCCCTAATTACACGTATCGGCAAGGAGAACCAGGTGGGTGCAGGTCATAACGGCTTCCAGAAGGGCGCAAGGATGCCCATCGGAGAAATCAGCCCTGAGACACAAGATGGCAACATACAGCTTCTGGTGCCATGAGGGGCTGGGCTAGGTATTTCCCTGCCCTGCACTGCCTTGGGGGGTCCGCAGGACTGGGTCTGAATGGTAAGACAAGAGATCACAGCAGCCTGGAAGCCGACTCTCTTCTTTTAACGAAGACATGGGGGTTGTGAATCAGAGGTCCACCCAGGAGTTATTTCTAAAGGAAAAAGAAAAACAGCTTAATGGGCTCCGGGACCATGTTTTCTAAGCGACAGTGGACTAATGCAGGTGTAAGCACACATGCAACACAAATGCACATGTGCTTCATCCCTTACCCACTGTAAAACAGGTCCTTACATATGTGGGTGCTATCCTGTTGCTACATGCAGCCTACCGGTAGGTAAGACCCTTAAAGAGCTTCTATGTCTGGGCCAAGTCATACGGCTGGTGAAGGGTGGAGGAGACAGAGCTACACCCCCCAGCCAGTGTAACCACCATCCTACAGAGCCCCCCAAGAGCCATTCATGTCTAGCTCCAGACAAAACTGCAGGTTTCATAGTGGGTCAAAGAGATCACGTGACGCGATCATTCTTCCCCTCACCCATATGTCCAGCCTGAAATAACCTACACAGGACAAATCAAGCATTCATCTAGTGTAGTCACAGCCACAGGACCCATCGCTGGGGCAAAAGCCACTTCCCTGGAATCAGAGTTCCAACGCCTCTGCTTGTTTTGGAAGAATCATCTGAGCCTTTGGGGTGAATCCTAGGAAACTTAATGAGATCCTGTTCTGTCTCACAAAATGAAGCCCAGGGGGAGCAAGGCTGGAAACCCAGCAAGAAAATGCCACGGAGGTGGCTGTGATATGCTTCCTGGAGGGTCGGCAGAGAGGCCGGTGTGGAGGACGGAGGGAACTGTTTAGGCTGGAGGGTTCGTGCCGCCATGCAAAACAAACAAACCAACAAACACTCACGCCTCAGAAACAGAAACAACCTATTTTCTCTTTCAACATTAACAAATTTTGTGTATTTACTGTACAAGTGTGTGTGCATGTTTGAGTGTCAATGTGTGTGCAGGTACACATGAGCCATAGTGTGCATCTTCATGTGGAAATCAGGTGACAGCTTTTGGGACTGGATTCTCTCCTGGTCTCCTGGCACCTTGTGTGTTCTGGGATTGAACTCTGGTCATCAAACCTGTCCTGGCAGAGCTATCCCTTGGCCCAGGACCTGCTTTCTTAAGGTCATGTCTTAGTTGAGTTACTACAGTTATGACGAAACACCACAGCCAAAAGCAAGCTGGGAAGGAAAGGGTTTATTTCAGCTTACACTTCCACATCACAGTTCATCATCAAAGGAAGTCAGGACAGGAACTCACACAGGACAGGAACCTGGAGGCAGGAGCTGATGCAGGAGCCATGGAGGGGTGCTGCTTACTGGCTTGCATTCCCACGATTCGCTTTCTTATAGAACCCAGGATCACCAGCCCAAGGATGGCACCACCCACAATGGGCTGGGCCCTTCCCGTCAATCACTAATTAAGAAAGTTCCCTGCAGGCTGATTTTATAGAGACATTGTGTTAATTGAAGTTTCCCTCTCTCAGATGATGATAGTTTATGGTAAAGTTGACATAAAACCAACCATCACAGGCCAGGATGATGCCTGGGCTGGAGGAGGCTCAGACAGAGCAGCAAACACAGGCTTCATTCTCCAGGCAACGCCACAGCCTACTCTCAGAGAGACCCTGTGTTTGACCTAACTCCTGTTGTCTCCGACTTTAAACCACGTAATTTCATCTTGGCTTGTGTCCTGTGACTGAGGCTGGCTGGAAGGATGGTATGTGCCGAGGGATGAAGGAGGTATATGCACTGTCACTGTCTCTTATTCCCAGGGGTGGCTGGGTGGACTTCTGGATCCCACAAACCCAGATCTGAGTACTCCTATGTGGGCGCAAAAATGTCCCTGTTAATGAATATCTTTGTTTCCTCATTAACCTGTCTTCTTCGAAGATCCTGCCAAGGCTGCTGGATAAATAGGCATGAGAGAAAACACCACCTTCCCTGCACAGGATTGCTCTAGCTATGGCTGGGATGCAGGAAATCGTGTCTTAGTGAGCAGCGGTCCACTGAACCAGGACCTCAGGACCGATGATAGACGGTGGAGAGCAGGAGACAGTCTGTTGCTTTCTTGTTCTTTGCTCTGCTGCCTGCCCTCCCAGGGCCCCCCTTGACCCTCCCTGTTTCATTATCACACTGACTGAGGTTTGATGGAAACCTGACTATTGCAAGCATCGCTGAAACTGCCTGGATGTGGGGACAGTTGACACTTTCCCCAGTGGCAATGTTGTAGCGGAGCTGTTCTCACCTAGGAGAAGCTCTTTATGAATTTGAAGTTTTTTTTACTAGCTCATGCACTCATGACTACAGGTCTAGAGGTGCTCCGAGCTGAGCCTGCAGGGGGCTTATCTTTATAAAGGTAAAAAACCACAGTTTGGGGCTGGAGAGATGGCTCAGAGATTAAGAGCACTGGCTGCTCTTCCAGAGGTCCTGAGTTCAATTCCCAGCAACTACATGGTGGCTCATAAACATCTGTAATGAGATCTGATGCCCTCTTCTGGTGTGCAGGTGTACATGCAGACAGAACATTGTACACATAATAAGTACATAAATAAATATTTCTTTAAAAAGCCCACAGTGTGGTGGCTCCTGTTGACAGAGTTGTGATTGTTGGGTTTCCGATTTGGGACAAGCGGCTGAGGGGCCTATTTAACATACCAAAGCAGACCTGGCTGGTTCTCCCAGTCTCCCTCAGTCCCTACCTGTTAAAAGGAGTGGCTGGCACACTCCACTCTCTGCCCTGAACTTTCCAGGCCAGGGACTGGGCTTCCCCTCCCCAATGAAGCTCTTTCCTATATAATCCAGACATTTCTCATTTCTCTCTCCCTCTCTCCCTTCTCTTCCTTCCCTCTTTTCTTTCCTCCCTTTCTCCCTCTCATCTTTGTCTGTCTCCCCCCCCCCCATTGCCTGAATTTCTCTCTCTTTGGGAAGTGCCCCCTTCTCTGTCTCCTGGATGGCAACTTCCCTGGCCCCTGTCCTTAGGACTGGTGAACCTGCCCCAGAGCTGCCCCCCATAAACCTGCCTTTATACTTTAATTTGGCTTCAGTGATGACTGATAACAAGGATGATAGGACACGAGCTTTTAAAAATAACAGAGCACAGTTGTAGCACATGCTGCTTCTGTTTGATCAGGTAGCGGAAAGCCTTGTGGTTACAGAAGCAGAATGATGCAGGTTAGCAAAGGTTCCTGTAAGAACCATATGTGCCCCAGGGTCAGGCTGACCTCAGTTTTAGCCTGAGGTTGGGTCAGAGTTTAGCAAATAGGTTTTTCTCACTTCTGCATTCTCAGCTGTCCTGCAGCCTCTGGAGAAGGGCTCCCATCTGCTCCATCATTAGCCGTATGTGGGACCTTGGGAGCTGTAACAGCCATTCCTCTCTGGCTTCTTGTTTTAAACATGGTGGAGGCAGCAAGCAGTAGCTTTATCACCTTCACCACCACCACCACCACCACCACCACCTCACTGCAGAGGTGCTGTGTCTGCACCGGACATGCAGGCAACAAAGACAGAGGAAGCCTGCTGTCTAATGCTTAGGCAAGCTGCCTCTGGCATTGTATTTCCCCTCACCCCTGCCCCGATTTGAACGTGAAACACGCCCTCACAGTTTCCTGGGTTTGAACCATTTGGTCCCCAGCTGATGGTGCTGTTTAGGAAGCTTATGAAATCTTTGGGAGGTGGGCCCTCGCTGGAGGAAGTGGGTGGGCCTTGAGGGTCTGCAGACCAGCTTATTCCTGTTCACTCTCTTCCTGACGATGTAATGAGACCGTGGCTCTGCCATCATGCTGGAGGGTACCAGTGGGAAGAGTCACTGAGACAGCTCCTTAGAGACGAGCAACTCCAGGTGAAAAGGGAAAGTATCTCACACCCATGCTACCACCTGCAATCCCAGAAAAGGCACTAAGGCCAGCCAGGCCCTGGTTCTCTGCCAAACCACAGGAACCACCAAGTTGGAGCCAGTGGGTTTTCCGGGGCCTTGGGAGAATCAAGGGGGGAATGCTGTGCCGAGATTCTGGGCTGCCTGTCATACTGCAAAGGCGCAGAAGCAAAACACAGGGAATGCTGGTTCTCTGAGATTCCTCTTGGGCCCGTTGGGCTTGTTCCCTGCCAACTCCTCCTCACCCCTGATCCTCCAAGGGTCAAAGTCATCCCAAGAACAAGAAACAGAATCAGAACCCTGCAGGGCTCTCTGACACCTGGGGATCAGCTCAGCCATGCCCTGAGGCAGTTAGAAGGGATGAGGAAGGCATCTTCCTGGCAGCCGTTGGAGCCGGATAGGTGATTTAAGCAGCACGAATGAGGCCCGGTGTGCCTTGTCAGCATGGCCACCTCCTGCAGACCACACTTACTTGGCTTTGTGTTCAACACACACACATACTTCCTGGCAGGGGTTTCCTCCTGGTTACAGCCCTCATCCCACCCCAGCTCATACTACGGGATGCCCCTACCCTCAAAGCCCATGACATATCGTCCTCAAGAAGTTTGCCATTCTAATCTATATTTGTTTAGACACGTCCACACAAAGCCACAGCTCTCCCTTTAACGGAATGGGAGTTTACTCCAGAACCATTTTGAGTGACCATGGCTCCAAGAACACAGATTTAGGTTCACTCCAAGTTCTACATTCCATCGTGGAAGCAGTTTCATAGTTTTACAGGACAAAGAAAGTCATAAATAAAGGCAAGTTTAAAATACCTTGGTGGGTTTATCAGAGGCAGGTTTAGCATGATGCTGGGAGCCTTTCCATAGGTCCAAGATACATTCTCCGATTTGGGTTTAGTGTAAGCTAGTTAATGGATTCAAAAATTTTTCTTTCTTTTTTTTTTTTTTTTTCTATTCAAGATGTCAGTTCCAACTCTGAGGCAGGCGAGAAATAGCTGTTCTGAGGGCTAGAACTAGATAAGACAAGCAGCCTCTGGACCTGCAACCTCTCCCACGCCCAACCCACAGCTCTAATCAGCCAGTCGGTGACACAAGGGGGACCCTCACAAGTATATAGGCCGGGAAGTGAACCTTGAAGAGGTGAGAACAAAGACCGATGCAGATTGACTTTGTCAGCCTGGATCAGACCTGGGAGCCTGAGGCCAGGTTGTTCCTTATCGTATTTAAAACACAGTACAATTTGGGAAAAGATTTCCAGGCAACAATCAGGCCAATCAGTCTAATTCCAGGCGCACAATAAAGCTTACGGTGTCCCTGCATAGTACATGTGGCTATGGGGTGGGTTCTACTGCTAAGAGGCCTAGAGTCTAGTGTGGTCTCTGATGGAGATAGCATAGAGGTCAGCAGACCTTAGAATACATGTGACGTCTGCCCTAAGGATGGTTTCTATTAACGGGGGGGGGGGGGGGGGGCTAAAGGTCAAGGTCTGAAGAGAGCGAGTCTGGGATAATCATTCTGGGGAATTTGAATGAAGTCTGCCTTTACAGATAGCAAAAAGGTCTCCAGGTCATTAATAATATCTACCCCCAGGCTTCTGAGTGGTACACAGGTATTTTATCTCCTCCTTTGAAAAGAGGCCCCTATGTGTTTAACATTCCTGGCTCCCCAGTATTCTGTGGGCCCAAGGACCTTTGTGTCCCAACAGATGAAAAAGGGGGTCTCATGACATCTTCATGCATGTATTGTGAGGTAGCCTTCTCTAAGATGGCTCAGATGTGGAGTTAAGACAATAGAAAGCCTTTATTATCCAGTCAGTGACTACGGTGGGTGTAGATTTCAGTGTATCCTTGAGCCTTCCTCAGGATGAGCTTTTAAGCCCCATAACTGATATCCTATGCTTACATATTTCAGCTAACAGGAAGCAAAAAAAAAAAAAAAAAAAAAAGAAAAAAAAAGCAGGGTTAGTACATTCAGAGACTTTTCCAGAACTGTGGACTTTGATGGATTGGGTCTTTGTTTTTGTTTTGGCAGGTGGTGCTGTCTACCTGCTGAGTTTTATGGCTTGAATGATGCTTCCATCATGGAGTCAGTTCTGCTAACGTCTGGGGACCTATGAGTCCGGGGAACAATTCTAGCATGTAATAATCTTGCCCCCACACAGGCCTCCATTGCCCTTTCTATCTCCCATCCCCTTCTCCGCCTCTAAAGGTCCCCCTCACGCTTTCCCACAACCCTCAAATGATAGCTACTCCCTGATTTTCCTTAATAGGACGATCTCCAAATGCCATTCATTCTTCTCTCTGGTTTAATAAAACTCCACTTGTGATAGGCCACATTTTTATTCTCCATTATCAGGTCTACCTAGGCTGGTTCCATAATTTGGCTAATGTGAACCCTGCAGCAATAGACACAGCCGGGGTCTCTACAGGAAGCAGACTTTGACTCCTCTGGGGATGTACTCAGCAACGCTGGAGCTAGCTGGGTGTGGTGGCACGTGCTTTTTTAATGCCTGCTCTTAGGGAGGCAGAGGCAGGCAGATTAATGTGAGTTCAAAGCCAGGCTGGTCTACAAAGCCTGGGACAGCCAAGGCTACACAGAGAAACCCTGTCTTGAAAAACAAACAAATAAAAGAAATGCTGTAGCTGGACTCTACAACAGTTCAGGCTTTAGTAGTTCAGACACTAGCATCCTGTTCCCACAGTGGCTCCACTGGTTTATACTCACACCACAGCGTGTTTTGTCATCTCCCTACATCCTCACTAATACATGTGTTTCCCTGATGGTGGCAGTTATCCTGATTGGATGTAGAGATAGGCTCTCAATATCATTTCGATTTCATTTCCCCAGTTTCTAAAGATGCCGGAACCCTTCACGCGCTTATTACTTCTTTTGAAACGGGTTTGATCAGTTCATTTGACCGCTTGTTGATCGAATGGTTTGCTCTTTCGCTGTTTAATTATTCAGTTCTTTGCATACTCTGGACATCAGTCCCTTGCCACATGAATCCTTCAGTTCTGGAGGCCATCTCTTTACTCTGATGTTTTGTTGATGTGCAGAAGCTTTTTAGTACCGTGCAGCCCCATTTGCTAATGAATGCTGTGATTTCCTTAGCTCTGTGAGTCCCCTAGGAATGTCATGACTTACGCCTAGATCTTTGAGAGTTTCCTGTGCTTTCCTGCAGGGTTTGTTTCAGGTCTCACACGAAGTTGTTGGATTCATTTTGAATTGATGCTGTACAGGGAGACGAATGGTTTTCTTCTTCTCCACGTGAGCCCAGTTCAGGCTCCTCTTTTCTACTCCGTGGGTCTATACATCTATCTGTCTTTGTGTCAGTGCCATACACGCTTAGTTACTGTGGCTCCGTAATGTAATCTGAGATCAGGAATTAAGTGTTGTTTTGTATAGGATTTGCTTGACTGTTTAGGATCAGTCGTTAAAATTAAAGATTGCTTTTTGGTAATGTAGCCATTTTCACTGTTAATTCTGCTAATCCCTGAGCATTTAGAGGTCTTGTCTTATTCTAGTATCTTCATTTTTCTTCTCAAGAGTTTTTCTTGTAGAGGTCTTCTGTGTCCTTGGTCGTGCTTGTCTCTAGGTTTTATTTTGATAATATTGTTAAAGAGATTTTTTTTTCCTGACTTTTCTAGTGATTTTTTTTTTCCAAGACAAGGTTTCACTGTGTAACCCGGGCTGCCCTGAAATTCTGTAGACAAGGCTGGCCTCGAACTCACAGAGACATGCCTGCCTCTGACACCCAAGTGCTGGGATTAAAAGGTGTGCACCACCACTGCCTGGGTGTGGACTTTTTATTTTCAAATAAAGAGATGACTTTTTGTTGTTGTTGTTGTTGTTGTTTTGCTACTTTACTGGCAGTGTTTATTAGATCTCAGAATCTCTGGAAAAGTCTCTGTGGTCTGCAAAGTAGAACAGGAAGAGGATATGATTTCTTTCTCTCACTTTATGAATCTAGCTAAGAACTCAAGCAGTGAGTGAGAGTGGAGAGGGCTGGCACCTTTGTCCTACTCCAGGTTTGGGAGAAAATGCTTCCCCCTTTTCCCATTGTCCTGTAAGTTTGCTGTTTGCGGCTCTTGTTATGTTGAGGTATGATCCTCTGCTCCTAGATTCTCACAGGCTCTCTGTCCAGTTCTGATGAATATACCATGTTCCTCTCCCTTTCAGACACTGTGTCCCTCTTTAAGATTTATATCACAACTCTTCCTTTGGACCCAAATGAAATGCTCTGAGGCTTGGGGAAAGATGGGTGCAGTCAGGCTGGAAAGGGCACAGTATGGTCGCTTTCAAGGCTTTCAAATAACATAGTGTTTCCTTATGTTACTAAAAGCAAGACTTGCCCTGGGTAGAAGTATGGGTAGCTCTTGGGGCTGTTGATGTGAGAAGCTCTGTCCTGGCTGACTGTGGTTGACCTAGCCTGGCCATCACTGCAGCTGAGTGCCTTTCAGACAGATCTGTGCTCCCCATAGTTCTGGAGACTAATCTCAAGGACCAGTGTGGTGGCCAAGCTCCAGGGAGGACCCTCCTCAAAGTTGCAGGTGTCTGTCTTCTTGCTGTGTCCTCACAGTGTAAAGTGATCCCTCTGGTATCCCCACTTATAAGGACATAGATCCCACCACAAAGGTTTCATCCACTTGGCACAGTCATTCCTGTGGTGGTTTGGATGAGAATGGTCTCCATGGGCTCATATATTTAAATGCCTGGTCACTGGGGATTAGGAAGTACGGCCTTATTAGAAGAAAGTCCAATGGGGGTGGACTTTGAAGTTTCAAAATCCCAAGGCAAGCCTAGTGTCTCTCTCTCCCTGCTGCCTTGCAGATCTGGATGTAGAACTTCTTCAGCACCATGTCTGTCTGCATGTTGCCATGCTTCTGCCATGATGAAAATGCACTAAACCCATGAAACTGCAAGCAAGTTTCAATTAAATGCTTTCTTCTTCCTAAGAGTTGCCGTGGTCGTGGTGCCTCTTCACAGCAATAAGACACTGACTAAGACACTTCCCAAATCCTAAACTTCCAAATAGTATCAACTTAGGGGGATGATGATTTCAGCATGAATTTGAGGTGCACAAGCAGACACGCTCCGGCTGGAAGTTTGATGCTCCAGTCTGGATTGTACCTCTTAACCAAAGTGGAATGACTTCTCCAACCTCTTGGAAGCATGACTAGAAGGGCGGCAGATTTTTTCTTTTTCCTGGAAAAATAGGGCAGAGCCGGTAGGATAAAGACTCTGCTTAAGCCTGTGGATCTAGGACTAGCTGCTTCAGCAGCTGTTGACATCATTTTTACAGCAACCGGGGGAAAATGTCAACCTTCAACACAACCGGGTGTGGTGGCACACACCTGTAATCCCAGCACTGGGGAGGATCTCTGTGAGTTCGAGGCCAGCCTGGTCAATAAAGTGAGTCCAGGACAGCAAAGCTATACAGAAAAACCCTGTCTTGAAAAAACCAAAAACAGATTCAAACAGTCTTGAAACTATGTCCTGGGGTTTCACCAAGTGACAGCTGTGTTCACAGATTCCAGATACAGAGGGCTGCAGGAATTCCATGACTTGTTGGTCAGGAGTAATGATGTACTGAAAGGACCAAGATGTCCTATAAGCCAGTGTATGGATTTGTCTTTGGGTAGATTGGGAAGGGCATCTGTGAAACGTAACATTAGCAGAGAGCAGAGAGTTTCAGGAAGCTGTGGTCTGGCCCAGTCTCAAGGTCCCTTTACAATGGGGTGTGTGGGTGTCTGAAGATCAGCCGGGCTATGTGTGAGGTCTTACCACCAGTGGCTTCTTGATTCTACCTGATGCATTTGAGCCCATTCCAATCCATCTTGTGTTTGCTTTTTTTCCCCCAGTGACAAACATAAACATGAGCAGACTGATGAAAGGTAAGAACTAGATGGTCAGGCTGTTTATGCCTGCTCTTTCCTGTTGCTGTTTCATCTCTGTAGTAAGTTACGGTTTTCCCTTCCTGGTCAGGAAGTGGGGTGAGTAGGATAACCTCACTGGGGGTATTTATACACTGCTTGCTCAGGCAAATGGGGAATGTGTGAACTGGGATGTGACCCGTCCTAGATATGGTTAAGTGGAAGGTTTTTATTCTGGATGTGAGGGAGAGAACAGCCAGAGGCATCTGGAAGAGTCCAGAGCAGAGAGAGAAAATGATAGATAGACTGATCATCGCCAGCAATCTGAACTTGATCATGAGAGGAGAGGAGGAAGTAAGAGGGGGAAGAGAAAGAGACGACCAAGAGAGGAAACTAAAGAAGAAAGCACAACTAAATTAGCAGGGTCATAAGAGTGAGAAGCTTCGGGGAGCTGAAGAAGTTTAAAGAGAGAGGGGCTGAGAGAGCAGAGCCCTGATGCCAGCATGGACTCTGAAATGTGTAAAAGGCACTTGTGATTCTGAGGGAGCCCGGACATCAGCATGTGCTAGGCACGCTAGTGGGTACCACAGATAGCCTTTTCTCTCTTCTGCTAGCGATAAGAAAAATGGCTTCTTCAGTAGAGGGGAACCAGATTGACATTCCTAAGGAATGCTGGCTTTTATCTAACCACCAGAATTTGAACATGATGGAGAGGAGCAGAGGTCTCTCCCTCAGTGTGTTGTTTCAATCGCCATCCGCTCAAAATAACCCCTTGTGCCAAAGTGCCATATACATATGAAGGTGATGTGTGTATCTCTCAGTAACGGTACCCTCACAGTGGTGAGCACAGTGCTGTGTCTGTTACTGCTGCAGCAAGTGTGAGTAACTGAAATTTTCACCACAAGCCTCAACTTCTAAGCATAACCAGAAGTCAGGAGGTAAAGAGCTGGAGGTAAAGAGAGCAAACAGGTGTCATCGGCTACTAGGACTCCTGTTTCCTGTCATCTCACGATCCTGTGCAGCTTAACCTCGAGTTGGGAAGAAATGGAAAGAGCAAGCACCTTTCGTCAGTTTCCTACTTTTCTGTAATAGTTCTTGGTGAAGCTTCACTTCTCCTTTGCATACTACGGAGTCTGCTCCTTTAATCTTCTGCTCTGGCTCGCTCTTTGGTGACTCTGTCCAGCTCCCTGGTTTCTTGGGTCATGCACAAGTGGGTCTTAGAAGGTCCTGTCCATCACTCTCAAAACCCCTGTGCCATTAGGGAGGGAGGAGGATGGTGTTTTCTCTCCACAGGTCAGGATGCTCTCACATTGACCAGTGTGGCTGCCCAGGTCCCAGTTCTTCCCAGGGCCAAGCTTCACTGAGGCCTCATGGTGATAGAGTCCTAGGGGTGTCTGTGTCATCCACACCCTATATGTCACTGGAGCAACCTTGTGCTCAGGGACCCGAGTGTCCCTCCACTTTGAGGGAGACACTTCATTTATCTCTAGTTTCTTCAACCATTTGCAAATAGCATTTGTCCTCCCATTTTCCAGGCAAAGGAACCAAGACTTGTCTGTGCAAGGGACTCAACACTAGACAGTCTGAAAGCAGCTGCCCCAAATCTGTTTAGTTAAAGAAACTCCTGTGCTTTATCCACTTCCCATGATGCTCTTTGTCATAGTGTTTCCTGTCTTCCTAGGCATTTGCAAAATTTCCTTAGGATGCTGTCGCAAGTATTTCTCCTCCTCTTCCAAGTTTCAGAAGGGGAAAAAGAAAAATCCCACCAATGCCTAGAATTTGGCTTGTCATCGATGGGAAAGACTTTAGACTGCCCATCTCCAAGAAGAAAAGACTATGTGGCCACCAGGAAACTATGGCTGTGGATGAGGGCTTCAGCTCATTGAGAGAAGTGCCTGAGCGAGGCTCTTGTGCTGCTGTCCCGTGATGTGAGACAGGGAATCAATCTGCCCAGGCAAAGGCTGTGGGATACCTGTCTTCAGAGTGGGTTCTGAACATGTGGAGGAAAATCCTTCCTCCTTCCCTCCCTCCCTCTCTCCCTTTCTCTTCCTCTTCTTTTTTCTCTTCTTCTTTCCCCACCCCTCATTCATTGTCCTGCTAAGGATTGAGTACACAGCTTTCTGCATGCTAGACAAGTGCTCTACCACTGACTTACATTCCAAGCCTTCCTTCCTTCCTTCCTTCCTTCCTTCCTTCCTTCCTTCCTTTCTTCTTTCTTTTTAATTTTCAGGCAGGATCTCCCTCAATTGCCCAGGCTGACCTTGAACTCACTCTGTAGCCCAGGCAGGCATTGAACTTTCAGTCCTCCTGACTCAGTCTTCCCAGTAGCTGGGATTGTGGGTGTGTACCACCATACCTCACATTTCTCTTCTGTTTGGTATATAAACAGGATTATACAATGACCAACAACAGTCCTACCCTGAGAGCTGTAACCTTCAGAAAAAAAAAAATTGTGTGTGATTGGCAGAAGGTTTCTGGTCTGTTTTGGTTTGGAATCTGACCATTTTGGTTTGTTTTGTGAGACGAGGTGTCTCTACGTAGCCCTGGCTATACTAGAACTCACTCTGTGGACCAGGCTGGCCTTGAACTCACAGACACCTGCCTGTCTCCTAAGTGCTAGGATTAAGGTGTGTGCTACCACAATCTCAAAAAGAAAAAAAAAAAAAAGAAAGAAAGAAAGAAATAGACAGATCCCTTCCTGGAAATTTGGGTCTGACTTAATCAATTCTAGTAAACATTGTTTATTGGAAATCTTTCTTTAGAATTTTTAAACTGTAGATGACCTTTGTTTGATAGGCAAGAAAATTCTCTGTGAAAGAAGGTGGCTTCATCCCTCAGCTGGCTGTGGCATGCTTGTCAGATGCATAGAAACTTGTTTTGGGGGAAAGCTGTGTAACGGATTTTGGACTGGTTATTGCTTTTTGTTTGTCTGGTGGTTGGTATTTGGTTTGCTCTCTGTTACTGATATAAAACATTCTAACAAAAAGCAACTTGGGTAAGAAAGGGTTTATTTCAGCTTATACTTCCAGGTCACCGCCTATCATTAAGGGGAATCAGAGCAGGAACTAAGCAGAAACCATGGAGAATCTCTCTCTCTCTCTCTCTCTCTCTCTCATATGGGGTCTCACTGTCACCCTGGCTGGCTGTCCTGGCACTCAACATGGATCTGCCTACTATTAATTCCAAAGGCAAGAAGAAGACCACTACCACAATTTTTGAGCCAAATTTGAAGCAAGATTTATTAAATACTGGCAAGACAATAAGAAACAGGTCAAGTCCATATCTGTAATTCCAAGAATGTCCACAAAGTATGTTAGTCATGTGCTTATGAAGGCAAAACCCGGAAAGCTGTATATTTCTTCCCCTTTTCCAGTGGGGGCAAACATACTTCCTGCTGTTCTTCCTACCTATGCACCTCCCACTGACGGGCGATCAAGCACATCCTGCAAGTTGGGGCAACCAAACTTGTTTATGGAAGTGAAAACACATGGGTTGTTATCAAACATGAACAGCAGCCACCCCTAGAATTCTAGGAAGTTCTCTGTCCTAGGGCAAGTGGGGCTTACAGGTTAAGGGCATATTTATTTTTTAGATCTCTGGCTCTGTCTCTCTCTTGATCTTTCAAGACAGGATTTCCCTGTGTTGCCTTGGCTGTCCTGGACTCGATTTGTAGACCAGGCTGGCCTCTAACTCACAGAGATTTGCCTGCCTCTGCCTCCCAGAGTGCTGGGATTATAGGTGTGTGCCACCGCGCCTGGCTGATATTTGTTTCTATAAAGGCCCCACTGTCTTCCCAGATCTTGGTGGCCTACAGCAGTCCCTTCCAACTTCCCTTCATTTCTTCTGTATCATTCATTTGAAACTAACAGCTGTGAAAGACTGAGGGGTAGGACCACAGCCGCTATCTGAATTAGAACAAAACCACGTGTGCTTTTTCTCCCTTTCTCTCTC
The DNA here is from genome assembly GCF_030254825.1 of Meriones unguiculatus. Taxonomy (NCBI): domain Eukaryota; kingdom Metazoa; phylum Chordata; class Mammalia; order Rodentia; family Muridae; genus Meriones; species Meriones unguiculatus. The sequence goes on from NC_083367.1 coordinate 57,789,397, forward strand.
TCTCTCACACACACACACAAATGCACATCATGTGCTTGCTAGCCCGGTTGGGGTTCTGCAGCATACTTTTTTTTTTTTCACAAAAAGAAATTGCCTTGCCAAGTCAGTTTCATTTTGTGGGTTGTTTCTAACAGCACCATGGCCAGCTCAGCTATCTTCCTTATGCAGCCCGTGCCCAATCTATTGCTCTCCACATCATTTTTTGAGACAGGGTCTCTCGATGAATCCGGAGCCCACTGGCTAGGCCAGCTGGCCATCAAGCCCCAAGAATGCCTCCCAGTGCTTCAATTCCAGGCTAGCTTCCGTGCCAAGCTCTTTCTGTGATTTTAGGGGATCTGAACTCAGGTCCACATGATTACACAGCAAGTACTTCACCAATGGGGGACATCTCTCCATTCTCTTATGTCATAATTTTTTTTTTTTTTTTTTTTTACGTTTAAAGTATTTGGTCAGGATGGAATAATACAATAAGCTATGTCTTCCAACCAGCAGCCAGCCAGCCAAGAGTCATGAGTAACAGGGCTAGGAGCTGCAGAGAGCATGTGGGAATTGTGGGGAGCTCCTAGGAAAACCTAGGGAGCTGCAAGGAGCAGTATTGAGCTGCAGAGATGTAGAGGAGCATGGGGGAGCAGAGCTTCTGTGCTGTGGGTTGGGAGCGAGGCCAACTCGTCAGTCATCTCACTGGCGCTCGCTCAGCCATTCGTTCCATGGCCGTAAGCCTCGTCTAAGTTACAGGCATACTTTACAAATGGCACATGCTGACATGTCGATGAGGAGAGAGTTGGCCGCAAGGTAAAGTATGTTAGTTAGTTCCATAGAATGCAAAAACCATGCAGCGTCGCAGAGAAAGGGGTGGGCCTATATCACATCCAAATATGGCCAAGAATGCTATTAAATGGAAATGCAAATATCATAGAAGGCATAGAATAATTGGACTTTTATTAAAAACAAACAAACAACCTGTCTGTGAGTTAAGAGGCAAACAACCAGTCAGACAGAGGTCAATATCAGAAAACGCAGCCTTGGCCTCCTGCCTGTTTGCATACTGCAAACTCTTACCTGCCTCCAGGCTTCTGCCACAGGCTGCTGGATGATTTTGTCATCTCGCATCTGACCCCTGTCTGCCTCCTGCCACTATTCTGGCTGGCTGGGGTGTCCAGAATCTCCCTGCTTGCCACAGCTGCTTGGAACACCCCTCAAGTTTTAACTCAGTTTTAACCTGGTCTCTGGACTAACTCCAGATCCCTCAGCAGGCACAACCTGTAAGGCATGTGGGAAGAAACTGCACGCCACAGCACAGGACCCGAGAACACTGCCCCCATCAGAGGAGATGTCCGCGAAGCCAGAGATCAAGACTGTGTCTACAGTTTTGTCTCTGGCCTCTTGCCACAACACTGACACGCAACAAAATGCCAATGTGTCTTTAAAGAAAACATTCAGGGAAGCAGTCAAAGCAGGGAAACAAGGATCCCACAGAGACACCCACGTGATGGAGAGGGATTGCTGCAGCAGCTTGCTCCTAGCATCCCTGGTGGAAGCCCAAATGGTACCGATTTTGTCTTTTGTGGCTCTGAAAAATATTCTGCAAGCCTGACTCCAGGAATTACAACTGGTGTCAGGTGATGGTTGAACCCAGGATTTGTGATCAAAGTCTTTGAACTGAGTATGTCGACTGTGGACGTGTTGGAAGATGTGATGAGAGCACTGAGTGTGGTGGAGCACTCACTGAGTGTGGTGGGAGCACTGAGTGTGGTGGAGTACTTGGTATGGTGGAAGTGCTGAGTGTGGCAGAGCACCGAGGAAGACAGACTCCGCTGACAATATTACAGGCACGCTTTCTATGCACCATAGATTTGCTGAGTGAGTTACATGTTAATACTGTGTTTTTAGAATTTAGAGACCAGAAGCAATCTTGTCCTGGCCTTCCCTTTCTCTGTGAGTGGTTAGTGGAGACAGAGTGGAGGTAGCAGACTGCCCCTCTGCAGCGGCACACACAGTACTGGAGGGAAGCCTGACCTGGCCCCACCTGGAAGGAGCTTGCCTGGTTAGAGTCCCCCCCCCCGCAGCCCCCATGGCTGCATACAGCCTCGTTCTCCCAGATGTCAGTCCTGTCCCACCCACAGACCGGTCTTTGAACACCTGCCTGGGGTGACTTTCATCTGTGGCTGGATGTATGGCTCAGGCGCATGCTGGTCTGCCTCAGTCACTCTTTCCCGAGAATTTTGCTCTGGGATGCCAGAGTGGAGGAACTTTTTGTTTAAGGGTAGACAGGCAGGGTTGGGGGTGGGGAGGTGGAGTGATTAAGAGGAAAGCTGGTCCTGAACTTCCTGTGGCATCAGCAGAGAGGAGAAACTTCCGTCCTCCGTATCACAGAGCCATCATTAACAGAAGTGTGGCCATATTTGTTTCTCTTGGCAAAGCCTGTGAGCAATTGACCTGCTGTCCTGCTGTTTGTCCAGAGCTTCCCAAGGAAGATGAAGTGGTGAGGACATTCAGGGAGTTGCCCTGAATGTCACACCTGTGAATGGAGCCCTGGGGCTGTCCATGGCCTCCTATTTCCCAGGCACTTATCAGAGATAAGGCTGACTAAACATACTTTGGACAGCAGGCACTTGGCACACAGCGCCAGAACAGGTTCCCAGTGTGCTCCACCTCACAGGTGGGCTCTGGGCTCTGGAGGTGTGAAGATGGGCTGGCACTCCACGAAACACTACAATCTTGTCCTCATGGCTGGGGGGGGGGCACTGGGGAGCCATGGTGTGACCCTGAAGTGGGGGCTGCCTAGGATACTTGGAGGCAGTCAGATCTCTGATTCCCACAGATGAGGGCCATTTCCCTGCCAGGGCTGGTCTAACGCACAGGTAGCAATGCTCTCTACCTTCTTACTAAGAAAGCTCACCATCGTCTCTCAGAGTCTCATGTGGATGTGTGTGGGACATCGAAGGCAAAACCAACCAGTCAGGTGACAGATCTGTTAGGGAGAACCCTGAAGGAGAATGGCCAGCCTCCGTAGTGCCTGGCCTCAGCGCCCTCTGTAGGCAACCAAGGCCGCAAAGAGTGAGTAAAAACTGAGGGCGTCAGGGGCCTGGCTTTAGATTTGTAAAGGTCTTTAGTCCGCAGGAGGGCAGACAGGCTGCGCAGGGTGAGTTGGAGCTGGGGCTGGCTCAGTCCACCTGCTGATCTGGACATACTCTTCATGTCTTGCTACTTTCAAAGCAGCAGGGTGGGGCGTGTATTCGGTGGTGAGGCTGCTCCTGCAACACAAAAGCTGAAGAGCGGAGCCTGTCATCGCATATCACGATTTCCTTGGGGCCTGGGTGCAACAGAAGTCAGCTTGGCAGTGAGTGAAAGCACAGTAGATGCTCAAGGCAGCGGTGTCCCTTCCAGCTGTGGCCCTTCTGGCCTCCCAAAATCAACAAAAGAGCGAATTTGACTCATGAAAAGGGGGCGTGGGTGAAAGGCAGGAGAAAGAGGCCAGCTGGAAGACTATCTGGGACCCCTGTGTGATGAACCAAGCCTGTGTGCTCATCCTCTTCATCCTCTGCACTGAGAGATGTGTGTGCAGACAGACACACAGATACACAGACATGTGTGTACACACACATACACACAAACACACAAACAGGCATATACAAAAACAAACCCACAGACACACACACATATACACAGACATAGACACACATACACACTGACAGACACACAGGCACACGCACGAACACACAGGTGCACATGCACAGACGCACAGACACACAGAGACACACATGCTCACACACACACAAACACAGACACACAGGCACAGACACAGGCACACGTACAAACACACATACATACAGACACAAACAAACAGGCATACACAGAGACGCCCCCCCGACACACATACACACAGACACAGACAGACATAGACACACACACAGGCACACAGGCGCACACAGACACGCACACAGGCGCACGCAGACACGCACACAGGTGCACACGCACACAGACACACGCGCACACACACTTAGCTTAAGTTTTGTTCTTTACTAACAAGTCTGAAGGAACAAAGGGGTGAGGTAACAAACCTCAGCTCACCTCTACTTTGCTGGAGCCTGCAGCTTCTCCTCAGTCAGTCCTAGGCTGATTTGCTCCTGCACAGTCCCCGCTGGCTCTCCACACTTCCTGGTCCGCGCTGTCCTGTGGGACAAGTCTCCAGGGCTGTTTGGAATACCGGCTGGAGAAGAATATCTCAAGATAAGCGCACAGGCCTTTCTAACCCACTTTCTCCTCCTGCCAGAATCCAGAGAGCTCTGTTCTGAGCCCTTCACGATGGCTGTTTCGCACTCACCTGTGCACTGTGAGGAAGGCTGACTCACTGGGCCACAGAGACCTTTGTCCTGGTGCCAGCTAGACGCTAAAAGCCCCAGGTAAGAGAAAAGTCCCATCTGGCTTACTTGAAGTCATATGATTGAGACCCCAGTGTCCTACCCAGTTCAGGCACAGAATAGCCAGAGTTGGTGTGAAACGCGATTCCCCACTTCATAATAAAAGCGCTGGAGATTCATTTTGGATTTTTCAGAAGTCAGGACAGGAAGCAAAGATGTTTGGTGTGCTAATTGGGCATAAAACCATCTTTTAAAACCCATTTCCCTGTCTCCCTCATTGCCTGAATTCTTCAGGCAGGAACAATCCTTCCTGTATTTCCAACATAGTCCCCACCCCAAAATCTCCTTGTGGCTTGCAATCCCTTTCTGTTTCCTGTTAGGTGGGTGGAGTCACACAGTAGATTATAACTCTTCAACAGTAGGATGAACTAAGTGTCCAGGCCAGCAGGTGCCAGCTGCTGGCTCCGGAAGGCAGAGGGCTAATACCTCCTGCCTGTGGTTCTTTGATGTGTTCTAAACTGGACCATAATGATTTACTTCTTCCAGCTGCGTGAGAGCACCTGTGGACTTCTCATTTGGGGGCTCTGTCAGCTGACACCCAGGTGTGAAGGCCGGCCCCTCCCACAGCCTCCCCTCCCCCCCACCCCCGTAGAGAACCTGCCCTTGTGAGTCACAATCCTGCCTGCTCTCAGCAGGGTCATCACCAGCCTGACTTCTTCCTCAGCTGAAGTGGGCGCCAGCCTCCCTGTGCTTTACCTGGCCATCTCAGCCTTGGGACCCTGCTAGGCAGTACCACCGAAGAGGGACAGACCAAACGGGATGGGCAGGTACGGCCAGGTGTGTGTTTGCTTGCCTTGGAGGAGGCAGTTGATGACCTCGTCTTGCTGGTCACCCGCCAACACACAGGTCCCTACATAAAGTCAGTGGCCCACAGGAGAGCTTGATGAGTTAAACCTTAGAGCCACTGTCTGGAGATGGTGCTCCCTCAGTGTGTGTATGCAGACGCGTGTACACAGAGACACTGGATATGCAGTGTGATGCTTCGCAGATGCGGATATTTAGAATATACTTACGCGTCATTTACATAGATGTTTTTCTTGAAAATGAGCTTTTTCTGTGCATTTCGAACCAAATACTATTTTTTCCTGTTAATTTTATGTGTATGGGTGTTTTGCCTGCATGTATGTCTGTGTACCATGGTCAAGCCTGGTACCCTGGAAGCCAGAAGAAGTTATTGGATCCTCTAGAACTGGAGTTACAGACAGCTGTGAGCCACTTTGTGGGTTCTGGGAATCAAACCCAGAGAGTGGTCTTAATGGCAGAGCATCTCTCCAGCCCTAAAGACACTAATCTTTAACAAGACTCTTAATAACTGGCCTTAGTAACATTGGGTACTTACCCTGTCTGTTTGTGGAGTCTATCTTCCCTCAAATCTTCCCCCTGACTGGTTCTGTAGTTCCTAGTCTGATCATTGCCAGCACTTAACAAACAGGCTTTGCTACTTGCTAACACAAAAACAAGTGTTGCCCAACGCATTTTGTTAAAGACACAGTGATTCTGAATAGTGCCAAAGTTTAACCTGGAAACCACATTGGCATTCTAGTACTCTCCAAGAAGCTGTTTGCCGGGTAGCGATTGGAAGCAAGTAGGTCACAAAACTAGGTAAATGGACACAGGGTGATATTTATCCAGCACGGGACAGAGTACTAGCTTTATAGTTGTGTGTGTATGTTGTGGGAGCAAGGCTCGTCCTTTGAGCTTTCCCAGAATAACTTAACGCTACTTGGCTTTTCTTGTGGGGACAGAAAGATTAATTACGAAAAGGCAAAGGACTCATCAGGTCAATTGCCAGTTATGTGCACCTGTCTGAGTACTTTGGACACACGTGAGGGTGTCCCCCATCTGTCCAGGTCTTGGCCTCTCATGCACATGGTGAGCTGCTTGCCTCACTGAGGTGACAAGCTGTGAATGCTGCAGACCCAGGCTTTCCCTTCCAGATGGCAGACACTCTTCCCTGGGGGACATTTATGAATCCCAGCTGCCATGGGTGGTGGGGTTTACTCTGCTGCCCCTGAGGAGACTGACTTATATGTGTGCGTGCTCCCTGCCCTAAGTGTGTTTTGTTGACCGTTCTGTCTTTAGTCCGGCTCTTAGAGCCACGCGAGTTTGCTGGATTGACTTCTGAATTGGGTTGGTTGGTTTGCTGGTATCTGTTTTCTCCCCTGGAACTTGGCCCCATGAGCACAGGCTGCTGGCCGCCCAGTCAGCAGCCACTTAGTGTATATGTGTATATGTATTATACACATATAACTGTGTATTATATAATGAGATTAAAAAACAAACACATAGCAGAGTTATGAGGGCTTTGCAGACATGTATTTGACAACTATTTACTAGATGCTGCTACTTCAGGTGGTGTGGGGCTTAGTGGGATCTCTGACAATGAAGCAACTTTCCCTGTGTTTAAAATCACGATGCAGCCACTAGTTTAAAAATATTCATCAACTCAGTGGCTTTGGGCACATGGGCTAACCGAAAGGGTATGTTGTGAGAGTCCTATCCAAAATGTAGGCAGTAGCATTTTGTACATTGCAAAATGTGTGCACAGGTGTTTTCTAAAGCTGGGCCTGGCTCTGGTTCACCAGGCACAGCAGCAGTATAAGCAGTAAGGTAGGGCTGAGACCCAGACCCTGATCTGGCCTTCTCCTTCTGTACAGGGTGGCCATACCTTAGCCAGACTGGATGGCCACGGTCAGTGGCTCTGCAGGCTCCACAGTCAAGAGTGGCTGGCGCACCAGGCCACTCAAATGTCAGTGTTGGAAGCGTGCTCTAGAGCCTCTGAAAGGCAGCAAGACCCAGATTCTCAGGTGGTCACAATCTCTGCTGACCTGGGGTTCCATGGTGGGAGGGCGAGGGCTATTTCTACTGTCTCTTGTTAAGATGGGTCTGTCTGGGCTCTCTGGAAAACAGTGGAAAGTAGCCAAAGGACCTCCCTGTCAACGCCTTTGCTAGAATGGCTCTGACCGTGCCTCTCTGAGAGAACACCACGTCCCGGCAAGCTCTCCGTTCACTTAGGAGGTCGTTATGCTTAGCCAGGCTATTGCTGCGACACACTGTGGGGTTGGCAGTCCTCTCTGGTCGCAGGCACACAATCTGAAGGACCACTCTTCCAAAGCTGCAGTTGCACAGATGCAAAGATGGAGGCACGGAGTATGCTTACACCTGGAGCATAAGAATTTCAGAATTCCTAAAGAGAGTGGTAACCCCCATTCTTGGAATGTTTCATTTTCCTGAAGAAAAATTAATAGAATCAATGACTGCTTATTTGGTGCTTTTAGAGTTTAGTTGTGAATGCCAAGAAAGCTCGCAGTAGCTTGCTCACGAGAGGTCTTCCCCCAAGCTATCGTTTAGACTTTCCTCAAATTAGGAGCTGTCTTTAGCTTCTGGGGGTGGGTTTACTGATTAATGTGATTGTGAAGGTCAAAGTCCCTGCTTTTGGCAGTAGCAGAACAGTCGCCCCTGATGGCTCGTGAGTTGCGTCACCTGGAGTCCCGAGGTTAAAGGATATTTCTCCCCTGAGGTCCTCATGGAGTACTGGGTCCTTCATTTGCTCTCCAGTAAGTGATCACAGATTTACTCAAGCCTTGTGTGGGTGCTGTTCTGGTTGCTGTGGTTTTGTTTATTAACTTTATCTAAGCTAGAGTCACATGAGAAGGGGGAATCTTAATTGAGAAGATACCTCCACAGGAGTTGTAGGGCACCGTAGTGGTGGCACCAGGGGAAGCTGACCCTGAGATGGATAAGAAAGCTAACAGAAGGAGCAAGACAGCAAGCAGTGTTCCTCTACGGCCTCTGCTTCAGCTCCTACCTCCACGGTCCTGCCCTGACTCCCCTCAGGGATGGAGTGAGACCTGAGAGGAAAACCATTTCCTCCCTGCCTTAGTGTTCTGTTGCTGTGAAGAGACACCATGGCAACTGCTATAAGAGAAAACATTTAGTTAGTTTGCAAAGGCCCATGTGATGCTAACTATTGCATTCCTTTACATGCTCCTTGAGCTCGCCTTGTCTTGTTGATGTTTGCTGGGATTATGAGGGGTCAGGGCGGTTCCAGGGCTCTCTACACTGTGAGCCTCTTGGACTCTCGCAGCCTCCTGTAGAAGCTGTCGGACAACTTCGGGTGTCATCCTGAGGCACGCTGACTCTTTTGAGACGAGCTCTCTCATTGGCTAGATTAGCCAATTAGGCTAGACTGGCTGGCCAGTGAGTTCCAGGGACTCTTCTCAACTCTTTCCACCTCTGAAGCCCTGGCATTGTGAGCACACACCACACCTGATATTTTTACACGGGTTGGGGAAGCAGACTCAGGTCCTCACACTTGTGAGGTAAATGCTCCACTGACTGGGCAGTCTCCTCCTAGAATATCCTGCCAGTCTTGTGTTGCTCTCATGTCTGTATGGGCATATTAACCCGTGGTTAGTAAATATTTAAAACCATGTGTTCCACAAGGCCGGTCTAAGCTACAACCAGCTAAGCTGCATGAGCCTTGTCTCCGTTATTGGTGGTGGTCAGTTACCAAGGCTGTGAGATTCACTTGCTTGCTCCATCCTGAGCAGAAATGACCAAGGACACTGCCCCTGGGGAGCAATCAAAAAACAGTCAGCTTTCCTAATAAATGGGCAGAAGGGTGCTTTGTGGAGACCAGGTCTCACTATGTAGCCTTGGCAGACCTGGAATTCTAAGTGAACCAGGCTGGCCTCAAACCAGCGTGAGTGTTTATTTGACTTGTATACAGCATGTGGGACGCTATTTGACACTCTGGCCTGGCCTATCCAGCACGTGCCCACCTGAATTGTTAGTGTTAATTAACTAAATGAAGTCCAAATTCAGTGCCAGCTATAGCTTTTTAAAATTTTTATTTTTTTTACTTTTATTTATTTATTTTTTTTGAAATAGGAATAGGGTTTCTCTGTGTACTTTTGGCTGTCCTGGACTCACTTTGTAGACCAAGCAGGCCTCGAATTCACAGAGATCTGCCTGCTTCTGCCTCCCTGAGAGCACAGGTATGTGTAACCATGCCTGGCTAAATTTATTTCTTTTTATTTTAAAGGCATTGGTGTTTTGCCTGCATGTATGTCTGTGTGAGGGTGTCAGATCCTTTGGAACTGTTACAGACAGTTGTGAGCTGCCACGTGGGTGCTGGGGATTGAACTGGGGTTCTCTGGAAAAACAGCTGGTGCTCCTGACCACTGAGCTCCCCAGTCAGCTATATCTTAAGAACTCAGTGGCTACACATGACTGGCAGTGGCTGAGTCAGCCAGCACAGCTCAGGGATGAAATCCTGGGCTTTGCTGTCTTATAATGGGACCTAGGTTTCAAATGCTAATTAGTTATGCTCCAAACGCTGCATATAAAATTGGTCTCCGTGTATGATGAGTTACTACATCACTGAAGACATCATCGCAACATTGTGAAATCACATGTCTTTGCACTATTAAGTCTTTGGCCCTGGATCCTACCACAGTATCTATTTTACAGAAGTTGGATGAGGAGTCTAAAAGTATTTTGCTTTGTTGTTTTAGGACAGAAGGATTTTCCGTGTTCTGCACATTTGGCAAGTTCTCTGGACATACAAGGTACTATCATGTGTACAAGAATGTGACATTCATATCTGAAAGGAATGGGGGGAAAATCACAGAGGAGCTGATAAGAGTCATAATCTTTTCCCAGAGAGGGAGCATAATGTGGACTCAGTCCTGCCAAAGCTAGCGCATGAACCTACGTCTAACGCAAAGAGATCCATGGGACTGTTTGGTACAGGCTCCACTTCCTGCTCTCTGATTGGTTTCTTTTAGGGGGCAACAAGCTTGCTCTTCCACTGACATCCACTGATACTGACACCTCTGTCTGAATAATGGAGAGGAGCCTGAAGAATGTCGTGGTGGTTTCTTGTGGATTCTTCTTCCTCTTCCTTGCCTACGGGGGTCTGCAGAATCTACAGGTGAGATGTTCTCGTCTTGTTACCCAGTTCACCCCAGCACCCTCTCCCACACAACTTCCTGGATTTTTTTTTTCCTCAAATGAAGTCCTACAGGATTTAGGCTTGTTCACATTCCTCCAGAGTGACTCCAGAGCTCCCCAGTCCAGGTGTGTGTGACCCCGGAGCAAGAAGGAGGAGGGGCTGGTTTGGAAGGACGCATTGCCTTTGAGTGGTTAAAAAGAGACAAAGGATACAGAGTTAATAAAATGTGACTGATAAGAAAAAAATAAAATTAAAAAAAAAAGAGAGACAAAGGAAGCCACTGGATTTTATGTGCCCTGGGCTTTGTCGTTGGACGGAAACATAAGTGTGTTAATCCTCATTCAACCTTACAAAAGCTTTAAGCAAAACTACGACCTTTGACAAAGTTGTCCGCATTTTGAACATTTATGGAATCTTCCCTGCTCATCTGTGAGTCTGCATGAAAAATAAGCAGCATCTTTAAGAGACTGGGGCTTGTGGGTTGTGTGCACTAGGTCATGTGGGCCTGGGGAAGATTTGACAACAGTTCCTGTGGTAATTACAGTAAAAATGGGCTCTTTTTTTCTTTCTTCCTCTCTCTCTCTCTCTCTCTCTCTCTCTCTCTCTCATCTCTCTCTCTGTGGTTTCTAACAGCTCCTATGTGTACACCAACTAAAGTTGGCAGATGCTTTGACTTTTGTGTGGCCTCCTAGTGGAGAGTACTTCCCAGCCTTTTCTTGGCCTGATTGAAAGAATGCCATATATGTTTGTGTGATTAGGTCTACTGTGTGCCACATCCATGTACTTGTTTTTATATGTCTGCATAGATGAGCTTGCCTAGCACATGCCAACCCGGACACTTGAGTGTGGGCATTCGTGTGGAAAAAGTCATTAGCTTCTGAAATGCTGACTCTGCTATAGATTTTGACGTCTGCCCTCCTTTTCAGTGGTCTACAGTTGGAAGCATTTGTCAGTCACAGATGTCCCTCCCCTAGTTTGCTTTGGTGTGTGGGTGGTAGAGAAATCCCAACATTGACAAGTGCAGTCAGGATTTCACTAGAGATGCAAAGTAGGCAAGCCATTGGATGTGAGTCAAGTACCCCGGACAAAACTGTCAAAGGGCCAGGTCGAGCCATGCTTCCAGCTATCAATACACAGGAGGCACCCGGGTGACCCGACTTCAGAGAGAGAGGTGCTTTACTCCATCTTTTAAACAGATGGCAGGGATTGCAGGGACTGACTGGAGGAAGGTACAAGTGTCTCTTGGGTGCAGCTGACCCATGTCAGGGGACAGGTAGCATAATGCAGGGAAGAGGAAGTTTCCTTGTCTTCTCTTTCCTGCTTCTTATTCCTCTCCTGCTCTTCCTCCTCCCTTTCCTGCTACTCTCTACCTCTTTGCCTTCCTTTTCTCCCTTCTTCATCTTTTTTCTTCTCCTCTTCCACTTCCTCCTCCTTCCTCTCCTCCCTTCAACCTCCTCACCACTCCTCCTCTTCTCTCGGCTTGCTTCTTTCCCTCTTCCTGGAACTTCTTCCTCTCTCCCTTTCTTCTCCTCTTTCTCTTCATCATTCTCCTTCCTTTTCTCCTCTCATTCATTTTCTCTTACAAATGACAGGAGAATAAAGTGTACTGCTGGTTCTTTGAGCATAAAATCCAGAGATGGCTCTTGAGCTGTGTGGATCTGGTTTGAAATTTGACCTTAGGGTTTACATCAGCATTATGCCAAGTATTCCTGAAATAATGGCTCAGAGCTCTGGATAGTGGTCGTTCTATCGTCGCTCTGAGTGGGTCTTCTCTGAGGTTCCCCCTAGAACTGCTCCCACCTCAGCCTTAAGGCTGGAAGCCCAAGCCCAGCTGAAGCGACCATTTCTGAGCCCCAGCTGCCTTCTCTCTGGTAGTCGGAAGCTGAAGCTGGCGTTATTTGCCTTTACTGAGTGTCCTTGTGTAAGAAGGCTGGTGTATGGTGGCTCAGGGTTTGGAGGTGGCCCTGAGCCTGGGACCAGCACCCAGTCATACCTTGTCTTCTCACCAGACCCAGTTCCATCAGTTGTCCCCTCCTCTGATGTTTTGTCTTTCTTCCACAGAGCAGCCTCTACAGTGAGGATGGCCTGGGGGTGGCCACACTCAGCACCCTCTATAGCTCTGTGCTGTTGTCCTCCATGTTCCTCCCGCCCATCCTCATCAAGAGGTGTGGCTGCAAGTGGACCATTGTAGGCTCCATGTGCTGCTACGTGACCTTCTGCCTGGGCAACTTCCACGCCAACTGGTACAGCCCCTCTAGCTGGCCTCCCCAGTGTGTATGTGCCTTGCACTCTCACGCAGACCACTGTTCTCAGCTACCAAGTTAGAAGTTAGAATGCCTCCCACTGAGCTTCTGTGGAGGAATAGAATTGTGGCTTCCTCTCATGCTCCTGACCTCAGACCTCAGAACTGAGCTTCTCTTAGGGTCTCTCTGGGGGCCTCACCTTCACACACACACACACACACACACACACACACACACACACACACACCAACACATCTTCATACCCCTCATGGCAATAGAGAATTTGATGTAGAGGATTCTCATGGAGATTCAGCCAGTAAGGGGACCAACAATTCATTCCCTGAACCCTCAGCTTTTGAGAACAGGGCAGAGGGCATCACACCAGCCTGTGTGGGCACACCCTGAGCCCTTCCTCCATGGTCTTTTGCAGGTACACCCTGATCTCTACCTCCATCCTGCTGGGAATGGGTGCAGGCCCTCTGTGGTCAGCTCAGTCTACCTACCTCACCATCCTGGGAAATTTGCATGCAGAGAAAGTGGGAAAGCTTGGCAAGGATGTGGTGAACCAGTACTTTGGCATCTTCTTTCTTATATTCCAATCATCTGGAGTGTGGGGCAACCTGATTTCTTCATTGGTGTTTGGCCAGACACCCAGTGAAGGTAAAGCATAAAGGCTGAGTGGCCTTGGAATAGTCAAGTCTTCATGGCAGCTAAGTAAAGTCCCAATTCCATCTATATACCTGCCCTTACTCTGGAGGCAGGTGGTCCTGCCCCTCTGGGGATAGTCAGGAGGATGAGTCTTTCCACAGATACCCTGTGGAGTTTGGGGGCTCTTTGGGAAGCTCTAAGTCAACTCAAGATACCCCAAGGCCCATGCTATCAATACAAAGATTTATTTGCCCAGGAGGAACAGAGGGCAGGGATAAGGGACAAAGACAGGAGACAGGAAAAGTGAGAAGAGGAAGGGACCACGGGAGAAGAGAGAATAGGAGCAAGGGAGATAGGAAAGGGGTATTTGTCTCAGAGTAAGGGGATGGGACAAAGAACTGTGTCTGGATAGAGAGGAGACAAATGTGTCTCACAGGAAAATGGCAGTATATAAAGGTAAATGGGGAAACCTTGTATTAGGACAAGGTGTTTAATTTTAAATGGTCATGTTAATTAGGTAAGTCAAAGGGGGCTTTTGATTGCTGGACTTCAATACTTTGATAGTTGGACCTTGGTAGTCCTCAGGAGAAGTAAGTGGAGAAATAAGGGAACAGACCTTGGGAGCTAGCTTTGGGAATGGAATCTATGTTCAGCAAGGCAAAGGGAATTGGGGAGAAGGGAAAGGTTTGTCAGAGCCATATTTCCCAACTGGAGAAAGTCCCTTCAGGTGTCATGGGAAAACTTAGCACTTCCAAACTCCTGCAAACGTAATGTGGGTCCCTGGAGTTGCTAAGAATTTACATGACTCATCTTCCTATAAAACTGACCCATAAACTGGTGTTATAACCATTTCTGAGACCCCTTGTCCAATGACGGGGAATGTTCCATGTCTGTTTTTCCCCAACCCCACCCACACAGGGACTTCATGCTACTCTCAGGCTGGGGGGCTTCAGCCTCTCACTCTTACAGAAGAGCTTTCTGGAAGTGACAGGCTCTGGATTAGGATGACTTCTTTCCCTCCATCCTGGCTCTGAGTCTGGCTTCTCCCCGGCAATGTGCTGATGGGAAGCTCACAGACCTGCTTTCTCCTTTCATGATGATTGTGTGTCCCAGGCAGGGAGGACACAGGGAGAACACAGGTGAAAGGCCATGGGCTTTGCTTAGATACAGCCAGGCCACTCTATCCCTGCGTAATGAGATGACCTCCCCATTGGCTAACTGAACCTAAACAGAAGAGATGTGCCCAAAGGCTTGTCTCCTATGTGCCCCCAGCAAGCTGACAACACTATCAAAGTAGTTTCAACTTGGGTCTGTGTGTGTGTGTGTGTGTGTGTGTGTGTGTGTGCACGTGTGTGCGTGCACGTATTTCTCCCTGAACCAACCACCTCTCTCTCTCTCCACACAATATCTATATATGCGTATATGTATATGATTTATTTATTTTTATTTTATGGATATGGGTGTTTTTTCTGCACCTATGTCTGTTCACCACATGCGTGCACTTGCCTTCAGGTGCCAGAGAAGGAATCGATTCTCTGACACAAGAGTTACCACAACAAGAGTTGTGGGCCACAGTGTGGGTGCTGGGATCCAAACCTAGGTTCTCTGAAAGAGCACCCAGTAACCTTATCTTCAGATCCAACTCTCCAGCCCCCCATACATTGTTTTTAACATGTAACCATTCGCTTTCTGAAAAAATAAAAATAAATAAAAAGACACGAAGTCACTGGCCACAGGCGGACATCCTCTCACTGCTGATTTTTAGGAAGTCTTAAGCATCCTAACTAGCTATTAGAATTCTCACCTCATCTTCTTGATTCCAACTTCATAGGGCCCGTCTCAAAGGGACAGCTCACAACCTGTGGAGCCAATGACTGCCCGATGGCTCCAGAGGCCACCAATGGCACCCACCGCCCCTCCCAAAAGCTGATCTACACACTGCTGGGCATCTACACTGGTACGTACAAATGCCCAACCCCTTACTGTGGTAAAGGTCCCTTTCCATCCCATAGATGAACATTCTCCAGAGAAACCCCTGCCACACTTACCTGGCAGAATAGACACCAGTGATCGTGACGGCGTTCCCAGGACAGTGCATTTCCATCACACTTTGACTCGGCTGGTCCCTGTGATCTCCCCAGATGTGGGGGATGCACTCTCTCATTTGTTGTAGTGGGGATGATGTTTGTGCTTGCCCTTTAATAAATGAAGCAAACCCCTGCCAGTTATAGGACTAGGCCAGTATCAGTTGCTAATTGCTGAAAGCCAACTCAGTGGCCAGTGCTATCCAGCAGAGCCGCCAGTGACCGTGCAATATGGGGACGCAGTTCTAGGATGAGGGTGTGGGTAGAAGAGTGGGAGTCAAGTGCTCCAGGTGGCTTCCCTGTTTCTACTGTCCTTGATCATCTGCAACCTGTCCATTTGCTTAGCAGATATCCTGTTTACACTAATGTGTGATGGGGACAGCAAGGGGTCTCGTGGCTTGTGCTTTCTCAGTATCCACCCCCATTCCCTCTCTGCGGTGCAGAGGCCAGACAGCTATGGAAAAACTACTGGGATAAACCGCTATCCCTTGTCCCCTCTCCACCATTCTTAGTCCTAGAGAACCTGTGTGTGTGTGTGTGTGTGTGTGTGTGTGTGTGTGTGAAAAGGCAATGCTCTCCAATTGGGCTGTTACTTTTTCTGACAGGTAGGGCCAGGAAGTTAGATAATTAAGACATCACATGGTCTCACTGTATCACTCCCTATCGTCTTTGTTGGGGGAGAGTAGCCACACACAGCACTGAAGAACGAGCATGACTCATTTCAATAGAACTTCAGCTATATATGTATATAAAAAGGTCTTGTCCTGCAGACTGTATAATATCCATCCAGGTTCTCAAGGAAGCCCAGGCCACAGGCAGGTGTAGTTTTTGCAATTCTATAGCTCCTCACTTATAACCTTTTGGGTCTTCCACAGGGTGGCACACCCACAGGTCCCTTTCAGTACATTCTCTGGCAACACCCTCTGTCCACACACATCATTTACACACTGGATAAATCCAGCTGCCTGGAGAATCCTGTTGCCTATGTAGCAGGTCACATGGCTTAGGCAAGGAGATCAGGCGGGGTGGAGATTATCACCTTATTCTGATACCTGGAGATTTTCTATGACTCTATTTTCAGCATGTCACCATAAACAAATAAGAAATGATAAAAACGAGCTGTAATGCCCAGAGTGCCAACTCCCTGGCAACCTTCCAAGGTTTCTGCACATTACATTCATAATGAAGTTTCTGTGGTATGTCTTTAGAATGCACTGTCTCATTTCCATGACACCAGTTCGTGCCTTGGAAAGTCTTGGTCCACCTGGCATTAGACATACACCCCCTGAGTAGAGAATGTGGCTTCCGGGTCTATGACCTGCCACTCATGGGCTCTTACTGCATCTCGTCAGAGATGGTGTTCTTTAGGCCACTCCAAACTTGCAGTCCCTGGCTGCAAGGTGAGATTGGAGGAGGAGTTTCCCACCGTCTGTGGAGGAGAGACACACACTTTCTCAGACTTACCCATAGCCGACATGTAGATGGTCAGAAAGGCAGAGTGCTTCCCATGCTCTGACACATGTTCATTTAAAGGGTGACTGAAAAGTGCCCATGGCAGGAACCGCCCAACCTCCCAACCTAATCAGCGCCATTGAAATCTTGTGTTAAAGTGACACTGGAGGGAAAGTAGCTGGGCTACAGAAAGCTTTGAAGGGATCTGGACTTTTCTGGGTGTGTGTTAATGAAGGGGTTAATGACGAGCACTGAGACTGGGTGGGACCTCTCTGCAAACAACTCAAGAGAGCTGGCTTCGTAAGTCCACAGTTTAGTAAGGCTGGGGCACAACGACTCCGTCAATCTACATCAGTGTCCACAAGGGAGCCTGCGGCCAAGATGGGAAAAGGCATTAGTGAGACAGACAAGACGAAATTGTATCATTTTAAAGAGTGGCAGGAGTATGCTATTGGTGCTGGGAGAGCTGCTGAAAGGGGACCAGCACACAGACCAAGTGAGTCCGACCCACACTTTCTGAGTGAATCTCACATCTAGAGTCTGGACACCCTTAATCCCTGGGGAACTGCCCTTGTCCGAAAGGAGAATAGAAGTTCTCAAAAGGTCATGAAAGGCACCTCACATCACCTCATGTCACTAGGGGACAGATGGGCCTCTATATGAGTCTGAACAGCCACATAGTATCTGTGCAGGGAGACGAATGTAAAGTGAGCAGACAGTGAAAACAGATTCATTTGCATGTTGCATTTTGGCCGTAGGTACAGAATGTTCAGGGTGAAATGAATGGTTTTGGGTTCCTGTTTTGCTTTTTCCCCCCGCCCTCCACACACACACACACACACACACACACACACACACACACACACACACACACACACACACAGGTAGCCCTTTCACATGGTTCAAAGCGCAAATGTAATAAAAGGTCCCAACACCAATGGTACCCTCTGTTAACTGTCCCTCAGAACACACCCTCTCTCCGAGGTCTGTTCCCAGACAGCACATGTCTGCCGGGGCCTTCAGAGTGTGTAATGCACAAACAGATTTCTATGACCCTCTTCAAATGACACAAGCTTTGCTTTCCTCTCATCATCTGTTTGGGGAGACTTTTGTTTTTATTTCCTTTTAAAAGCATGCTTTTCCTCTGTGTGTGATAGCAATACCGACACAGTCTTCAAGGGAAAACTAGCCACAAGTTCACTGTTGATTTAACACATACGTGACCGAGGGCAGCTTGTCACTAGTTCCCTGACGGCTAGTTGTCCATGAAGATGAGGAGGGTGGAACTCGTGTCTGATCCCGGTAGCACCGACAACTGTCTGTGTGTCCTTCTAGGCAGCGGTGTCCTGGCCATCCTACTGGTAGCCATGTTTCTTGAACCCGTGGCAGAAAAACCGAAGAAACAAGGAAAGAAAAGGTCCAAGACACCACCTTTCTGGTCCACATTGCTGTCGACCTTCAAGCTGTTTAGAGACAAGCGTCTGTGCCTCCTGATCCTTCTGCCAGTGTACAGTGGGCTCCAACTAGGGTTCCTCGCTGGAGAATACACAAGGGTAGGAGAGAAGCCCACGGCTCGCACACCTGTGCTTTGCCTGAAGGGACCTGAGGGTGTCCCAGGACCAATGGCCCTGGGGCCCTTGAGCGCATGGTGTCCCTGGTCCCACAGTAGATGAGTCTATGATTTGAGACATCTAAGAAGGGCTGAGTTCTTACCCGAAGGAAGGACTTCCTGCTAGCTAGGTGTCTTCCCAACGAAGGACAAAGCTGGCGGAAGGTCTCTGTTAGCAGCCGTGTGTAACACCCCTGTTCATTCTGCCAACCTCGGTTTCACCACGCATTCTCACTGTTGCTAAGCGTAGGGGAAGGCGTTAAATCTATGAGTAGTGTTGAGCTTCCTTCCCGTGCCACTTTGCATATGTTGTCTTCCAGTCTAGAAACCTGGGTGGCCCTACCACCGTCATCTCTCTCGCTCACACACTACCTGGCTTTTCTGTGCTTACCCAAGTCCCCTGACCTGGGGCCACACAGGAAGTAGGAAACACACAGAGTGGGCCGTTCTCTAGTGGCCAAAGCAGTCGCGGCTACTGTCTTCTATCTGGGCCTGTCCCCAGGATCAGTTTTTATGAGGAACCCCGATGCTGCAAGATGGAGAGGGCCGCTTCCCCCAGAATCCTTCTGCCTCCTGTGTGAGATTCTTTCCCAGGGCACACTGGGCTTAGTGCAGATACAGGAGGCAAGGCTGGCATCACTGCTGTATCCCCTGGTCTTACATTTAAGCCTCGGCCCTCCTCACACTAGGAAATCTCCTACCTCGTCCTCACTGTCAGCCAGAGGTAGTGCTCCAGATTATCAGGACAGATGGTAGCCCCCCCACCCTAATCTGGACTTCCATAAACTTGCAACTACCTCCAGGCAAGTGGACCTTGTGCAATATTTGAGTGTCCTGGGCCTGTCCAGAGGCGGCAGCACTCATTTTATTGGAGAGGGATCTCAGTTTTGTGTCTTTATTAAGAAAGTTTAGAAAGGGGTCACACCTGCCAACCAAAGAGTGAAGTTGATCAGTCAGGAAAGTGGGACGGCTCGGGCTCAGGTGAGGATGGCTTGCCGATAGGTCGTTGTCAGGGGTTCAAGGAAACTGATGGCCTGGGAAACACCCAAGGAGACCATCTCCTGGCAGCAGCTGAGGGACTGCTTAAGGGAGAGCTTAATGACTCATTATAGTCATTCGTCCCATGCATGTCCTGTATGCTCTCATCATCTTCATCCTCCCCTCTCTTGCTCTTCATGCTCTGAGGATGTTTGCAGATAGGTACCAGGTCGTTGTCTTCTCATCATCTTCATCCTCCCGTCTTCCTCATCACCCTCGTGCTCTGAGGCAGGCACCAGGTTGACTTCTCTCCCTGTGGTGTTTTGCAGCCAGGCCTGATGTCAGCGGCACCACTCTTAGGACAATTTTAACAGATTCAAAAGGGAACATCAATAACATCAAGAATGCAGCCTGCATCCTGCCCCCAGTCTTTCGTTTAAGTGTTCTTGATTCTACCAGTAAGGGAGGCCAAGTGTCAAACCTGCCCAGTGGCCTCCCTCGCCATCTATGGAGGTCCTTAGAACTAATAGGAAATGATGGGACCTGCCAATGCCCTTGTTAACTTTGTGAAAAATAGTGTGTTCTACACCTGTGGCAAAGAATGTGTGGAAGGGGTTTTCCCAGATGCCTGTCCATTCTGGTCCAAAGCAGACCCTCTCCCACATTGCCATTCACTGTTGCTCTCCCTGGCTGGGAGCAACAAGTCCTGGGCCACATCAGCATGCCAACTGTCACATGGCAGCTTCCGACAGGAACCGTAGTGAGGTAGAAGCACAGCTAATGGAGCTCTCCGCTTCTCCCCAGTCTTATGTGACCTGTGCCCTGGGCATCCACTTTGTGGGCTACGTGATGATCTGCTTCTCAGCTTTCACCTCCCTGTGCTCCCTGCTGTATGGGAAGATCTCCAAGTACACGGGCAGAGCCGCGCTCTACGTGCTGGGTGAGTAGTCGCACAAGTGAGCATAGGCTCAGGGTGCTAATGAAGACGCCCCTACAGGGTAGGGAGGGCTGCCGAGGAGCCTAGAAGAGGGATCCCTGTGGGTTTGCTTTCCTGCCTCCCCGCTGCTCTCCCTCTGACACCTCCTGCCCTCCTCCAACAAAAGGCAATACACATTCCCCCTCACAGGGATCTGCCGTAGAAGCTACACCCCAAGGAACAAACTCAGGTATATCACTGCTCAGGTTTCTCCTGGTCTTCACTCTCATTTCCAGACTGGTTAGGAGCCTAGCTCACACTGCAGGGAAACAAGTTACTGAGCCACAAGCCGCACAGCAGGGGCTGGGGTCCCACAGCCCACAGCCTCGATAAGATGTTCCAGTGTGGGTCTCCACAGTCCAGAGGCCTGTTTTGGAGCCAGTCACATACTCACACACCAGAGTTTTCTTTCATCCTGTTTCTGAGCATTGCATGGGAGCATTAGAAATGCTAAAGGCACATGGATGCAGATGGGATGGTGGTTCCCAACAGAGGATACCTGAGGCCCTGCCCATCTCAGTCCTGTCCCTCTGCCCTGTCTTGTTCCCTCCTTACCCCCGACCAGGTGCGGCCACTCAGCTCTCTTGCATCATCGTCCTCCTGCTGTGGAGCCCGACCTCGACCCAGATGCCTGTGTTCTTTATCCTTTCTGGCCTGTGGGGAATGGCAGATGCTGTGTGGCAGACACAGAACAATGGTGAGTGCCCAGCACAGGTTCGCAGTGCCTCCATCTCCTTCAGTCATCTGTCTTGAGGGTAGCAGGGACAGAAGGCAGCCATGAGGGTGGAAGCGAATCTCTCTGTGTATGGGAAGTAGAAGCTGTCAGCGGAAGGCAAGTCTAAAGCCAAGGGAGGTGAGAGACAGACGGGTCTCAAGGACCAAGCTCTAGATCTGAAGTGAGTTCTCATCTCTGAGCTTGAGTGAGGTAGGCAGGTCAGGTGAGACAAGGGGCTCCATGAGGCACAAGCTGTTTCCCTGGAGTGCTCACAGGTGTGCACAGATGAGGAACCAGAGGAAGGGAAGGCAAGGAGAGTGTACAGAGCATCCAGACAGGGGCCGCAGAACACTAGGATGTATGTCACCCTGTGACCTGAGGACACAAGGCCATAGAAGGTGGAGGAAGGGACACAGGAGAAAAATACCTGTGGGTAGAAGTTAATTCTCCTGATGGACAGTCAGAATCCGAAACAAATGTGAGAAGGTCCAATGGTCCAAACAGATCCATAAACAGGAAACATGAACCTTTGGCCTTGGAGAACTGACTGGTGATGGAAAGTTGAAGTGAATGTAAAGAAATCGTAGTAGAAGCCACCTGAGGAAGACCTTGCTCAGTTAGAATGCATGGTCAGGAGGTCAGGAGGTCAGGAGGTCAGGAGGTCAGGAGGTCAGGAGGTCAGGAGGTCAGGAGGATCAGTAAGTTAGGGCCATGGCTAGATACAGGATGATGGCATGTCTTTGGAAAGGTGCTGTCCCAATGGGCTATGGAATGGGGCACTGGGCCTAGGGCCTGCACCAGGGAGGCGTCAAGAGTCAGCAGGGAGAGTTGGTGGTGTGAAAAGGTTAGAGAAACACTACGGCATTCGCACTGGATTGGTTGGAGGCTTTTGCTTCTACCCTGAGAACAGTCAGAGGGTGTCAAAGGAGGGCACTAGGCTGAGAAGGATGCAGGATGCTGTGTAGATGATATCCGTGCAGGACAGGTGACAGGGTGTGTATTGGGGTGTTGTTGTAAATGATATAATAAGGCCAAGGTGGGAACCCTCAGCCCTAAGTCTCCCACAAACACCCAAGGCCCTGGATTATGCCTAAGGTAGGGAAGGGCTGTGTCTGGAAAGTATTGATGACCCCAAGAGAGCCCTAAGATGAGTGTGGTTCATAAATGACCCTTTTCTTGCTATAGTGCCATCCTGTCTATACTCAGGACACATTCAGTCTTAGGTATTGGCTAAAGAAAAACCGCAACAGCTTAAGGCCAGGATTGCCAGAGCTGCAAGGCCAAGCCATTCCTGTGTATCTGCACATAATCACAGCATGTCACTGCAGATGTCAGACCACATCCTCCAGAGCTGGTCCCAGCTGCAATCCCAACGTGCTGTCTGTTTACAAGAGCTGAAAAAACAATGCCCTAGATAAACCTAAAAGAGCTGGGTATAAAAGGCCTAGCTGGGTCCATAGCACAGTTGGAAGCTCAACCAAATGACAAGCGTATGTTTGGTGCTTTCATTTATTCTTTTGCTTGCTTGTTCATTTTTGACAAAAGCCAGTAAACAGGAACAAACGGCTAGACTTTTCATGGGCTGTGATGCACTCCTGCTCATAGGAGTATATGAGATCAGGGTGGGGGCATATGTGTGTGGGAGTGTGGAGAAGGGGGGTAAGCAGAAACTCACTTTAGCGTTTCATGGAAGTCCAGAACTGTAAGCCATGACAGATCACCTAGGAATTTTAGGCAACTTATCTAGTAAGCACCTGAGAGAAATTTCATCAAACCCCACACAGGCCTGAGAGAATTCCATGAAATACCCATGGAGTCTCACTCTCTGCATGCTGACAACTTTGTGAGCTCACTGAATTTTCGAAAGTATTTAAGGAAGCAAGGAAGGCACCTGGAAAGACAGCCTGCTTTATCTCCAATTCTAGCACTGTAGAGGTTTAAAGTTATGGCGGCAAAACACTTTGTTTTCTTTCTCTCGGACATATACGGACAATTGCTTTGACATTCCCTTTCTTTATATGGGCATGAAATACTCAGAGCACTTTGGTTAAACTCTGCAACTCACCTAAGACACAACATTGTATGTCATGAGCTCTCAAGTCCAGTGAGTGACCTGAACAATGACTCTGTTGAATAAAGGGTGGTAATTTAAAATGAAAGAGATTTAATCTTTTTGTACAGGTAAGAGTGTAATTTTTGTTGTCTTTGTTGTTAGAAGATAAACCAGTTTCTCAGGAGGCAGTTTTCTTTGAAAGCATGTGCTTGCAGCCACCCCAGTGAGGAGTGTGCTGTTTGTGTGCTGAGTCCCTGCAGCTGGCTCCCCCCAGCTCCCCACAGCACAGCACATCCCCAGGACATCCAGATGGCTGGTGGCTCCTTTTCAACATGGAAAGTTGCATGTAGCTTTGGCCGCATCTCAAGAACAGGGCTGCGTGGAGCTGGGGAGATGGCATAGTGGGGGAGAGCACTTGCTGCTGACCTGAGTCATCGGAGGGCCTTAGATCCCCAAGACAGAACTTATAACCCAGCACAGCGGAGACAGGAGGATTGCTGAGGATTGCTGGCGAGGACACACTAGTGGAGAAACAGAAAGCTCAGGTTCTAGGGAGAGGCCCTGTCTCAAGGGAATGAGGTTGGGAGTTTTAGAGCAGGATGCTCAACACCCTCCTCTAGCCTCCGATTGTACATGCGTGCACATAAACACACAGAGGACAGATGTGGCAATATGCTCTCTTCTAATTCACAGAACGGAATGAAGCTTATCCCACCTCTCGCTGAGTCACCATTTTTTGCCCACCCTCAGTTTAGCAATGTGTCACAGGACTTAGATGCTTGCTCCTCTTGCTGGGGCTGGGTAACCCCAAGGGCTCCGGGAATTTCTTCAGTCTCCCAGCAGCGAATCTGACTATGTACTCATTCAGTCTGACAGCTGAGGGTGGATGGATGCAGTTGCTATGGCAACCCTCATATGCCACACTCAACTGCATTTAAGACACAGAATGTTTCATCTAAAAATATGCTTTGCCCCCTTAGCTGCTTGAAAAGGGCTATTTTCAAGTTCATAAGTGCATGAAGTCTGGCTTCGTCTGAGTGCCCCATTTGTTTAACCTGCTTTCCCAATGGCTGAGATGCCTGTTTGCTGATCACATCACCTCATCTAAGGACTAGAATCAGCGTCTCAGTCACTTCAACCCTGAGTGCCCTGAGCAGATGAGGCAGACAGGTCAGGCTGAGGCTGAGAGCAAAACAAATCTCTTTGTAAGCAAACAGTTTAGTTCACAACAGTTTTATGTTTATAGACAAGCTGCAGACAGTACCAAGTCTCCACAGACCAGTAGCCAGTCTCCCACTGCTAACCATCCTTCATAACCAGAGAAAGGAACGTGCTATAGGACACAGGTTCACTTTGGCTCACAAAGGGCAGATATCCTAAGATTTCTCCAGTTTACCACAAGCCTTCATTTCTGGCTCTAGGATCCCCTGTTGGGTCCTGCTTTGCACTTGACCTCCATGATTGTGTAGTTAATAGAGAGACGGTCACCTGCTTGCCATGCCCCCTCACTCATCCATCTAGATACTGCTGGTGTGGATGCCTGTTTTCTCACATGCCTCCCATCCTCTTGTCTATCTAGTTGTTAGAAATGTGGACAAATGGACATCACTTCTCCTCCCTTTTCTGTCTAGGTTTAGCTGCTGCAGACACCTCTCCCTTGGGGCTTGCTTGATTAACAGGCATTCCTGAAGGGAAGGTGGTTGCTCTGCCCAGGGCCATGAGAGTTCTGGAAAGGCAGCTGTGGTGATGCATCCACATCCTTAAGATTCTCTGGATGTCTGGAATGTAGCTTCAGCTGACGGCACTGTGTTGGCAGAGAGGAAGGGACAGGGCCATTTCTGCTGGTCCAGTTGCTAGATGGATCATTCTGAGTCTCCACAGATATCAGTGATAGAGTTCTTACTCTCCAACATCTCTACCCTGGGTACTGCATCCTAGGATCCTCCACGTTGGACCTTTCTACCCACAGTCATCAATTCCAGGGCACTCCCTCCTGGCATTCTCTATTCCAGGTCCTCCATCTGAGGGTCTTGCATCCCCGGCCCATAGTGGGAAGTCAAGCAAAGTTTCTAGAGGCAGGGCCTGAGGTTGGTCTTGGTAAGGAGAGGAGTTGTGTGAGTAGGGGCTGGCTGGGCTGACACAGCAATCTGAGGCATGGACAGAGCATGGGAAAATCACCAGGGCCTGCCATTGTCTCAGAGTTTCCTTCCCAGACACACCTGCCACTCTGCCATGTGGCACAGTGGGATTCTTGCAGCTCCCATGGAGACCCATCGAAAATGCCCCCTCCCTGAAAGGAAGCAAAAGTGACTCTGTCTGTAGCAGTTATCAGGCTGTGTGAGTTGCTGTGACAAAACAAAACAAAACAAAACAAAACCCCTACAGGCTGGGCACTAAACTCATTTCTCTGTAGTCCTGAACTCTGGGGACTGAAGAGGAGTTCCAGCCCATCTAACACTGTGATGCCTTAACCACTTGGCAGAACAGACCAGTTTTGGCTTATTTGAGTACATGCTGAAAGTCTTCTTTTGGTTTCCCCCCTTAAAAATCCTTCCCTCAACCCCCTTCTCACGGAACTCTCAAATCTGGCTCAGGAGGTCACAAACTCCACAATGCATACTGAATTCTTTGCTCACCTTTCTTCATCCTTAGAGTGAGGACCAGCCAGCTCCCTCCAGCAGCTGATGGCCTGTGACTCCCATGTTTCTATGCTACCCGCTGCCAGAGGACATCAGCTGACTTGCTGTTATTTTTACTTTTTTTTTTTTAGAAGAAAAATATCCAGATTTTCATTTTCAAGGAAAAAAAAAACAAAAACAAAAACTGGCAATGGCAAAACCTATGTTCAGGATTATAATGGGCCATGGATGGATCTTTGTGTACGTCTGTGCATCTGTGGGTGCTATATGTATGTGGATGTGTTTTGTGTATGTATGTGGTGTCCGTGCGCATGTGTACATGTATGTGCATTCACATGTGTATGCATGCATGTGGAAATCAGGGGTCTACGCTGTCTTAGTCATCCTCCATCTTATTTTCTGAGACAGATTCTCTGTTTGATTCAGCTGGGTCAGCTGGGCAGGGAGCCCTGGAAATCCCCCTTTTTGTCTCTCAGCACTGGGATTACCTTGGACGCTGGGAGTCCAAACTCATGCTTGCACCAGCGTACTTAACCCACAGAGCCAACTCCCCAGCTCTGTTTAAGTCTTGCACAGCATTTTCACTCTAGTCTCTCCTCCACAGCTCTTTATGGTGTCCTGTTTGAAGAGAACAAAGAAGCTGCTTTTGCCAACTACCGCCTTGGGGAAGCCCTGGGGTTTGTCATTGCCTTTGGGTACAGCTCATTTCTGTGTGTGAACACCAAACTCTACATTCTCTTCAGTGTCTTGAGTGTGGCCATGGTGGCTTATGGGATTGTTGAACACCTGGAATACAGGGCTGTTTGCAAGGTGTTTGCTGCAAAAGGGAAAAGCCAAGGAGAAGAAGATGAAGAAGATGAAGGAGGAAAAATGAGAACAGAAATGTGAGGTGACCAAGAAGGGCATCAGCGGAGGCGTTCCACATGGCAGCACTCAGGAGATAGACTTAATTCTTCACAACAGTTTCGGAAATATGTGGACATTCTGAAGATCATCTATAGTTTTTTATGTATTTTTCTCAATTTCACAAATATCCAGTCCATTTTTATTTTCTACTCATAGAGATTAAAGCTAAATGCAAAGGGGTAGCAATATATCCCAGTGCTGGTGTGTCAGCTTTGTAAACACAAGGCCGCATGATCAGTCCCCAACACTACAAAAAGAAAACAACAGCTAGGTACTGGGGTTGGGGAAATGGCTCAGTCAGTGCTTTCCTTACCACATGTGAGGACACCAGTTTGAATGCCCAACACTCAGGCTAAAAAAAAACAAAAAAATCAGGGGATGGTAAGGTGTGTGTAATGCCAGCACCAGGAAGGCAGAGGAAGAAAGAACCGTGGAGTCAATGGCTAGCCAGGCGCATGAGTGCCAGGTCCACTGAAAATCGTGGTTTCAAAAGGTTAATAGCAACCAAAGACACCCGATGTCAACCTCCTCTCTCTCTCTCCACACATACACACACACAATACATGAAAATATGTTAAATTTAATTACAGATATAAATGAAACATCAATTTTTTCTAGAATAGGTTTACCTTAATTTTTGTTAAGAGATATTTATTGTTGTGTTTAATAATTGGAAGAAGAAAGACAAATAGGATGGACATTGGAAGTAGGAGAAAACGAGAAGCAGGATAAGAGCCAACTATAGAGGGCCTCTGAAAGACTCTGCATAGCAGTGTATCAAAGCAGATGCTGAGGCTCATGACCAAACTTTGGGCAGAGTGCAGAGAATCATATGAAAGAAGACAGAATAAGACCTGGAGAGAACAGGAGCTCTACAAGGACCAAATATATCTGGGCACAGGGGCTTGTCTGAAACTGATTCTCCAACCAGGGACCATGCATGGAGATAACCTAGAACCCCTGCTCGAACATAGCCCATGGCAGCTCAGTATCCTAGTGAGTTCCCTAGGAAGGGGAACAGGGACTGTCTCTGGCATCAACTCTATGGCTAGATCTCTGACCTCCCCAGCCCCCTGTGAGAGGAGCAGCCTTCCTAGGCCACAGAGAAGGACATTGCAGCCAGCCCTGGTGAGACCTGATAAGCTAGGGTCAGATGGGAGGGGAGGAGAACTCCCCTATCAGTAGACTTAGAGAGGGGCAGGGAAGAGATGAGGGAGGGAGGGTAGGATTGGGAGGGAATGAGGGAGGGGGCTACAGCTGGGACACAAAAAGTAAATAAACTGTAATATAAAAAATAAAAATATAAAAAAAAATAATTGGTTCGGTGAACATCTAACACCACAAATTTGACAAATGGATACAAAAGCTCAACTGAACAAAGCTTAACAGGCAGTTTGTGCCTCTTGAAATTTCCTGGGGGCTGCTCTTATATTTATGGTTGTGAGCCTAGCCTTCCAGCCCCCCAGGGGCTTTTCTAAACAAAAGCGCAACTGTTTTATGGACCTACTTCCTGCCTAGGTATGTTTTCTAGAGACTCACATGAATCACAAACATGCACATACGCACACAATACATATATGTGCGCGCAAGCACGCGTGTGGTTGCCATGTCAGGGACTGTGTGTGTTAGAGGACATTGGAAGGTTTTCAAAAGGTGTGCCGGAAACACAGTGATCACTGTGGTGAAGCCAAACATAATTCATGCATAGAACCTGCCAGGTGCTCGTGCTGTGACCATGACGGGGTCAGATACGGCATGTGTGTTACATGCCTCATGCCCATTCTGCAGACGCCACCCTCATCATCCCAGTGGCATCTTTTCATCCCTCTTGAACATCTCTGTCAGCGGCAGAACTGCCATTCTTCCACTCACACTTTTTTCCTCTCAGTCCTTCGTCATGGGTGGTGGATGGTTCATGCTCCTGCACAGAGCACGTTATCCCTTGGAGAACAATACTTTTCAGTGCGTTTTCCTCATCTCCAGCTCATGCCTGAAGAGGTTATCCATGATGGAGGTGGAGATATGACACAGGAGCAAGACAGATTTTCCTGTATCATGCAGAAGTATATGCATAGCCTAAGATGTTTCATGCATGAAAATCCTTGTCTCCTTTAGTCCCTGGGTGACATTCTGAGAATGGCATGGCATCCTTAAGAGAGGGAAGTCTGAGGGCATTGGTGGTGGACATGGGAGATGTTGTCCTTGCTCACACTCTGCTGATGGGGACCCGTAGTGCCTGAGCTTCCTGCTTTGGAAGACCTTCCTACCTAGGACCTCTCCTGTTTCTCCCTGGTTTCCTTTCCCCTTCCCGCCATATTCCATCCTGCTCCACTCTGGCTCTACTCCACAGCCCAGGTTCATAGACAGTGGCCCCTCTGAGATGTAATCCTGTTTTCTCCGAGTCCATCCTTAATGCAGAGAATGCAAAACAGGTTCACATGACACACAAGGCTGTACCGAATGAACCGATTATGATGACATTTCTTCGCTTGACAGGTGTTTAATTAACATTGTCTTAGATATAGCCAGCAAAGCTTTGGCAAAACAGTAAAATTCCACTCTGGAGAAATTTCCCCTTTCCACAAACAGTGTGAAATGAGTCAGTGGGCAATTGATGTCACTAGCAATAAGACAGGAGAGACAAGGAGACAGGGTCAGCACCAGGGTAAGAGAAGAAAGGTTAGGAAGACATTTAGTTACTGCATTAATGAGTGCAGCGTGTCCAGTAAGGGGTCAAAGAATTGGTCAGATATGGGTGCACTCTCTAGATACAGCCTGTTTGGATATGGTGATGTAGAAAAAGAGAGCCAAGAAAACTTCAGAAGGCTGACCCTAAGAAAGAACGGTCACTTCCTTACCTGGAGAATGTCTGACTCATGGCTAAGACACCAACATCCTGGCACTAGGCTTGTTAATTCTGAGGTGTAACTGACACTTAGGTTTTTGCTGTTGTTGTTGGTGGTGGTGTTTTGCATGGACATTATCAATAGTGAGGCTGGGATTCACAGGAGAGATGACAATGTTGGATGCTCCTATCACAGAGCAACACACAGATCACACAGGAAGAGCACAGCTGTGCATGCGTGCAGATGCAGACCACAGAGGCCTTGGACCTTGGAGGATAATGATGACCAGGAGGAGTGTGAGGAGCCAGGAAAACAGATCAGGGAGAGAAACGAAAACCAGAGCCCAGTCACTGGCCCAGCACTGACAAGGACTACTCGGGGCGGCTCTTGTGCTGCTGTGAGGAACGAGGCAGATGATGGAACAGAAAGCATTTCCCACCTATCATTCCGGAATGAGACTTGAACAAATCAGATTTTCTAGAACTTGAAATTTGTCTCTGTCTCCAACATTCTTTCCAACCAGGTGACAAAGCCCTGGTTGACTTTCACTGGAAAGCCCACTGTAGGCCCAGCACCTGCGTGTTGGGAGACATGGTGATTGTAGAGAAGGCAGTTTTGTGTATGTCTTGGGACTTCAGGACTGCTCAAGGATTTAAAACAGCCAGATCACAGAGGCCTAGAAGAGGGTCTTTGGATGTGATCTCTATCCAGAGCAGCCATGTTCTGAATTAAAGTTCCTGACCGTTCTTGTACCTGAACTACATTAACAGTTAATCAATAGTCAGCGATGCTGGTGCCTCAGTGGGCTGATCATAAGCATCTCTGGCTCTGAAATAAGTATCAGATGAGTCCTCTCGCTCCCACTGGGATTCACCACTCACGCAGCCATGGACGCTGGAAGTAGTAGCAAAGCCTTAGCTGAGGGAGAAGTTTGGTCAGTATCTTTGGGGACGGCAAAATACTAAAGATTTGCGAAACTCATCTGTTTTGTTGCGAATAAATACTTGCAGGGTTTCCTAGGCTACGGCACAAAGAGATCCCAGGAAGAGAGGTCTCATTTCCAGAGGAATCTGCGGACTTCCTCGTGACAGGTAGGCCTCAGAGTTCCCAGACACGGATGGTACAAACAACGCAACCCTCTGGCACTCACCAGCTAGGGTCCTGCCTGCCAGTCTTCTCTGAGGTAGGTAAGGCCCTCCTTTTGTGAGGACAGCAGGCTGTGCATTGCTAAACAACAGGTGCTTCTGTCACTGCCTCTACCCACCTAGCTACATGTGGACAACACCCACTCTTGGCAGCTGTACTCAAACAGAGGCTTGGACTGAGTATAGGGACAGAGCTGCATGAGTGACACCTAGAGTCCAGCACCTTCTGGAGAGGACACAGTCTAGTCAGTGAGTATGCAGTGGCCTGTGTGACACCACAGCGCTTGCTGATGGGGGCTTAGCAGGGAAGGATGTCTAAGCCGCCCAGGCCATGTACCTACAGGCAGGTTTCAAACCAAAGGATGCATTTCTAGGATGTCCTGGGTCCTGGGTGCTGGCCACACAGAGCAAATGGGTATTGGGGTTCATGTCTGTGACAAAGGAGGAAAAGAAGGAGTGCTTACCTCTGTATGGTATCTCATCGGTGGAGTCAACTGAATTCAACCAAACCCCTTTGATCAGCCAGTGTTTTCAGGATGAGTGTTGATGTTGGGTGTGTGATTGAGCAAGATGGCCCATTGGCACATCTGACCATTCTTATTATGTACATAGGAAGTGCTATGGATTCTAATAGGGAGAAGGAGAGCCCTCTGCGTAAAAGGGGGAGCTAGGACTGACCTCATTGATGCTTTCATTCATGCCTTGATGGATTCAAAAGTTTGGGACAAAATATCGAGAAACGGAGACTTAGGAGGGTGGAGCCTAGTTGGAGGAAGCAGGTCAATGAAGCACATCTTTGAAGGATGAAGCTTGCCCTGGCTTTTTCTTGTCTCTTTCTTTATGCTCCCTGGATACCATGGGGTGAGCAGCTTTGCCACACACACCCCAGGCTATGATATTCTGCCTGTTCTCTGACACAAGGGACCCCAACCAGCAATGGATGGAGACGTCAGGAACCAGCAGCTAACGCGAACCTTACCTCCTTCCAACAGTGTCTTCCAAGTGTTTGTCACAGGACTGAGAAAGGATACTAGAGGCTTACAGCTACTGTCTGTACGTGCTTGAGAAAGGTGAACATTTTGGTGTCTAAATGGCTGGCAGTTAGAGTTAGAGGTCGCTGAGCTAGGCTGTGAGAGGTAGTCATTGTGTTCCCAGGGCTCTCAGAGGCCAGCAGACCCTGCGGTGGACAGGATAAAGGCTCTTACCAGAAGATAAAGAACCACACACATGACATGTAGGCCATAGACAGTAAATCAATCCTAAGAATCCAGAAAAGACAGGTAATTCATTTCTTTTTAAATACCCAAAGTGCAAATCAATCTTTTAGGTAGAAAGGTGCATACCTTTCATTCTGGCAATCGGGGAAACAGAGGCAGGAGGATCTCTGTGGCTTTGAGGCCCCCCTAATCTGTCTACATTGTCTACAAGAGAGACAGACAAAGCTACATAGAGAGACCTTGTCTCAAGAAAACCAAGACAAAACAAAACAAGGCGTGGTTTTTCTGTTTTGGGTTTCCTCATGCTGGGTGCCAGCACTGGCAGTGCTCAGTCTCTGGTGCCCCCTAGAGAAATCTGCCTGCAGCACTGGAAACTGCCTTCGTGAATCTAGCAACAGAGTCCCCTAGGAGGACACCTCTGCTTCACCACCATTTCCCCTCTCAGTTCCTGCGTGACTGAACTTCATGGTGTTTAGTCACTCAGCCTAGCACCTGAGCTTGATTCTGGCTTTCAAGTGCAGAATGAGCCGAGCAGATCAAATGTAAACAAAGAGCTGACTCCTGACTTCAGAGCCTGTTTAGGGAGAAAGTCTGAGAACCTGTTGTGTTATGGACGTGTCCAGCCTCTGGGTGCTGTGTCCCCTCTACTCCCTCCCCCCCATCCCTAGTCTTTAGGTCTCCCCATAGAGCCAGGATGCCTTGTTTTTCACTAAGTCTTCTCCCATGAGCCCCCTTCTGCCTAGGATTACATCAAAGTATGGGAAAGAAGGGCCCTTCCCCTTTCTAAGGCTGGAGAGCTTGTAGTCTGGACTGAACCATACTCGAAGAGTGCACAAGACCTGTAATTTTAACAGTGATCCCATAACGAGCCTGGCTATGGCTTCTGCAGAACTGGGGATTGGTGCTCATTGGGTGATGTTTGCGTTATGATGACGTCAGTGTGGGGGAAGGCAAGATTCACATGCTTTAAAATGTGCCTCTGTCTGTTGGCGGCATGCTTGAGGGTTCCAGCGCCTTCACTTGCTCTCGTCGCCATGCTGTTAAGTGGTGGTTGGCATTTTTCTTGACGTGAGAGCTCTGGCCTTGCTAATTTCCCATGATTGGCATTCCATGGTACCTGGGCCCCAGGCACACAATGGAATGCACCTGAATCACAGCTTTTGCAAACAGTAACTGGTGAGTGTCCTGGGTAGCCTCCAAGATCTGGGCTGACATCATCCCACTTTGAGGCGGGCTTTCAAGTGAGGACTCCTGGTGGAGCATTCCCCAGTGAAACAGCATGGGGGCTCCCTGTTCCTTCCTTGTATCTTAGTGGTCAGCTAGATTCCCTTAGGCAGCTTTTCTGTGGTGGTCTGGCCTTGGTCTTGGCCTCTGGGGATGCTCACCAGGGGCTTTCCACCTATGAAGCCTTGGTGCCAAGTGAGCTCTTGGCAGCGTGTGCTGGCAACGAGGAGACCAAAACCGCAGCCACGTTGTTAGACCTGCTAATAGGCTCATCCAAGAGAAAGCTGCCAGGAATTTGGGTTGGGAATCACCAGGGCCCTGGGTAGAAGGGCATCTGTGCCCTTTTACTCTGCTCTGGCAGTTTACTGTAGTAGCTCCATGTTTGAGCTAGTGGAGTTCCTAACCAAGTTGAGAACTGACTCCAAGGGAACTTTTTCTAAGTTTTGAAAGAATGTTCAGTGGCATCCCAGTGATCAACACACCTGGCAGAAGTGCCCGAATCGGGGAAGGTTCACGGTAGCTCACAGTTTGGGAGGGGATTTCAGGCGGTTGTGTTGGGAAGGCGGGGTGTAGTGTGAGGCGTAGACAGGACACCTAGACTGCAAACCACGCAGGCAGCCGTGGCTCTTGTGGCCACACTTCCGGCTCCGAAGTCCTCCAAACAGCCCTCCAAGCTGGGGAGAGCCTGTGAGAACTCTTCAGATGTCGATGTAAAGGAGTTCAGAGTAAAGCTGTTGGCTGGAGGAGTTCGGCTAACCGGTGCCCATTTGAGCTCGGGTTCAAGGTGTCTGTGGTCTCGAAGTGGTGGGAACTGCTTGTGAGCCGTTCCATGTTATTGCTGGGATGGTGTATTTGCAGGTCACAGGCTCGCCAGGCCATGCCCAGGGTGGTTTTTAAACCTGTGTAAGATGAGCTCAGTTAAATCTCGTCCTTACATCGGCGCCAGCTGATATAAGCTGAAGCTGGTGGGGCCCCTGCCGGACCGTTTGCCTCTGCAACCGAGTGCTCCAGGCTGCACGGCTTTCCATCTACCTGGGGCTTCGTTGCAATTTCGTCCGGCTCCAGCACCATCTTCCCAGTTTCCCAAAAGCATCTCCTGTGGGTTGTGGGCTAAACACCTAAATACATAACAGCAGATATTACACCCCACCTGCACCAACACCTCTAGCCCACGTGCGCACGCCGCCCCCCAACACACTCTCATGTCCTCAACACTCTCACATATGCACACACAAGCCCACAGACCCCACATGCACACACAAACGCATACAGCCCCCATCCTACCCACCCCATCCTCAGACATCAGCCCCCCACCATTCCTACCCACGTCATCCCTCCATCTCACCCCTCCACACATACACAGACACACACGTTTCATGCCTACCTACCATCCCCTATGCACCCGATACACACCCCACACACTCTTACCCCCACCCACCTCCACTCAGCCCTCCACCCCTCCACACACTGACACACACACATCACAACACCCACCCAGACACCCCCCCACCCACACCCACACAGTTAATGACGAAAGAGTGCTGGGGTGTGCTCTTCGTATATGTGACACCTCTCTGTCCAGGAACAGAATTTTCCTCAGAACTTCGGGTTTGAAGGTTGCCTTTGCTGACAGACTCCCGGCTTCCGACCTAGGTAAAAGAGACTCCGAGAGAACATGGAGAAACTGCAGCGGAGATGAGCAGTGGGTAAGAGTCACAGGGATGGCCTGGGAGTGCTTGCTCGTGGTTGTCACAGGGAAGTGCGCAGGGGCTGGGGAGGTGGCTCGGTGGCGAGAGTGTTTGTTACACAAGCGCAAGGAGCAGAGTTTGGATCCCCAGAGCTTACGTAAGGGCTGAGTAGATGTGGGAGCTCAGAGAGACCCCAGAGCAAGCTGGCTGCCTAGACTAGCTGAAGCTCTAAGTTCTGGCTCAGAGAGTGAGCCTCAGTTTCTAAGGTGAAGAGCAGCTGAGGAAGATCCCGGGGCTCCACACACACGCACACACACAAGCAAACGTGGTAATTCACAGCGGACTGTAACATCCGTGTTCCTCCCTCCCCGTTCTCTGGCTGGCTGGCCCCTCATTTACATGATGCAGGAACACATGATGCAGGAACAAAGCAGGCTGGCCTTGTGGGGGTGAGGCAGCCAAAGGGCTTTTCCTAAGTCCCAGGGTTCCTCTGAGTGAACGGGTCCCTTCCTGAAAGGCCAGAGGCTTCTGTGAACAGCTTTTGTGCTCCATAGAGGAACCCCTGTACCAAGTCAGCACCTTGACCACAGCACAGCCATGACCCACACTATGGTCTATACCATCGTCTGTGCCACGGCCCCACATCACAGCCCATGCTGGGGCCCGCACCTTTATGTCACGGACTTTACACCACAGTCCACACAATAGCCCACACCCTGGCTCATGCAACATCGCCTGTAAGTAGATACACGAGCATGCTGGCATGTTCAGTCACCTCTTATGAGCAGCGGGAAGGCTTGCTTCTTTGGAGGAAGGGAGCAGGAGTTGGACTTGCACAGTCTGGAAGGGCGGTCAGGCACCGGCAGCAAGCACATCTCAAGGTGGGACGCAGGATCACTGCAACACTGTGCTCTTTTGAGCCTCGTGTGTGTTCCGCACAAGAGTGTGTGTGTGTGTGTGGGGGAAGTGGGATGGCAAAAAGTGGGCAAGATCTGCTTCGATTTTTCTGACTCTGTGTCCCCCTCCCCTGCCCACACTGGTTCATGAAATCGTGGCTTAGGCTCCACAGTGCTTAGTACCAAGTAAGCTTAGGAAACATGCCTGTTTCCTAGAGGTAGACGGTATTAGGGTGGGAGGCTGGCGCGAAACCCGGGGCTTGCCCATTCTAAGGAAGCGCTCTCCCCCTGGGTTACATCTTGGCCAAAGAAAAGCGTTTTTAACTTGAACGTGTCACTCATGATTATCTGACCGTAACCCCTCTGTCTATGTACACCACAGTTTATAACACAGACACCCACCATACCACGCGGTGCCCAAGCCCAACCCCCTCCCTCACCACACAAACCACACACACCACATACACAGACACACTCACCACACACAAGCTTACCTACATCCACACGCACTCACAGAACTTGAAGCTCTTGTTGATGCCGTTAAACTTAGCTTGAGAGCGCACCACAGGCTGTGTGGCTTTAAGAGCCACGCGGGTCTCTCCCTCTGTTCCTTGACAAAGCTCTAGTCCCACTGCCACTCTGCTGACTCTGTCCTAGCCCAGTATCCCCCCCATCCCCAGTATCATACAGTATCATACAGCACCGAGCCCAGTGTGTCAGTGGAGGACTCATGGCTGAGGAAACCCTCAGGAATCTCACACGATTGTTTCAGCCTTTTGCGCGCGTGTGTGAGTGGGTGTTTGCTGGTGTGCGCTCAGCCTGTGCGGGTGTGAGGAGGCGGAGGCTGATACTGGGCGCCTTCCTCTATCACTCCCTGCCTTATTGTTTGACCCAGGCTCTCTCACGGACCTGGAACGAACTCTGTAGCCTGAGCTGACTGGCCAGCAAACTCCGTGGCAGTACTTGGCTTTTTATATGGTGTCAAGGGTCCAAACTCAGGTCCCCGAGATTGTGAGGCAAGCACTGAGCCATCCTTCTAATCTCAATCTTTTTTTAAAAAAGTGTGTTTAAATTACTATATCTATATACTATATGCTATATACTATATACTATATAAAATAAACTATGTCTATAAAATATACTGCATACTATATCTATAAAATAAATTGATACCTGTTTTGGTTTTTTTGTTTGTTTGTTTCTGTTCCTCTTTCCACCAACAGTGCTGATCACAGGAGCAGGCCTACAATGAATGATCTGCAGGGTTTGGGTAGTGTGACTTCAAACATTGTCAGCTGGTCACCAAAGAGACATAATATGAGGGTAAGTGGCAGGCCCTGCAGAGCTTGGTTTATCTGCGCAGGCAGAAGGAAGGACCCCTGTGTACACGAGCAGGAGCCTAGAGGGGAGGGGCAGAGGGGAACTGTGTCCTGTCTCCTCTGAAGCTCTGTTGTCTGACCCATGTTTAGAAAAGAAACTCTTTGAGGAAAAGGAAGGAAGCCCCGGGGCCCGCCGTGAAGCCGCTGGTGTTCCGAGTGGACGAGAGCACGCCCACAGTTGTGCAGAGCGTCCTCCTGGAGCGAGGCTGGGACAAGTTTGACCGTCAGCGGCAGGGTGTGGAGGACTGGAACCTGTACTGGAGGACTTCGCCCTTCCAGATGGCAGATCACGTCAACCTCAAGCCCTGGCAGAGGCTCAACCATCACCCAGGCACAACCACTCTCACCAGGAAGGACTGCCTGGCCAAACACCTGGCAAACATGAGGAAGCTCTATGGTAAGACCCTCTACCAGTTCACACCCCTGACGTTCATCATGCCCGATGACTACACCAAGTTTGTACACAAGTACTTCAAGGAAAAGCGGCATTTGGGTACCAAGCCAAGTTACTGGATCTGCAAGCCTGCAGAGCTGTCTCGCGGGAGGGGGATAATCATTTTCAGTGACATTCAAGATCTCGTCTTCAACGGCACGCACGTCGTGCAGAAGTACATCTGCAACCCTTTACTGGTGGGTAGGTACAAGTGTGACCTCCGCATCTACGTCTGCGTCACCGGCTTCAGGCCCTTGACTATTTACATGTACCGGGAAGGGTTGGTGCGGTTTGCCACTGAGAAGTTTGATCTTGGTAACTTGCAGGACTGTTACTCCCATTTGACCAACAGCAGTATCAACAAATCTGGGGCCTCGTATTGGAAGACCAAAGATGTGGTGGGGCAAGGCTGCAAGTGGACCCTCAGCAGGTTCTTCTCTTACCTTCGGAAGTGGGATGTGGATGACTTGTTACTGAGGCAGAAGATCAACCACATGGTGATTCTCACAGTCCTGGCTGGGGCTCCATCGGTCCCTATCGCCTACAATTGCTTCGAGCTTTTTGGGTTTGACATCCTTATTGATGAGAACCTGAAACCGTGGCTTCTAGAGGTCAACTACAGCCCTGCTTTGACCGTGGACTGTTCGATAGATGTCTCCGTGAAGAGAAGCCTTGTCCACGATATTATTGAGCTGATTTGCTTAAATGGCCTAAGACGTGAGGAGAGAAAGGGCACTAGAGCTTCTTTAGTGAGATCCAGGATGCCCTATGCCAGGAGCAATCAGCGTAAGCACCACACAGCCCCCGGTCCCCTTTCCTGTGTGTCTGTCATACAGTTTACAAACAGGATGTGCACTAAAAACAACCCAGCTATCCAGAGAGCCATAGACATCCGTCCCAAGCCCACACGAACCTCCCAGATGAGAGAAATGATGAACAGAAGGGAAGGAGCCAAAAGCAACTCAAGGCCCAGGGCTCAGCATATGCCTCACAAAGTCCTCTCTCCCTACACGCCGTTAACTCAGTCACAATTCTGCAAGATGAAGGGGACCCTGGGTGTCTTCCCAGAACCAAATGGCCATGCCGGCAACTTTGATCTCATTTTCCCTTTCAATGAGGCTACCTTTGGAGCCTCCAGAAATGGATTAAACGTCAGAAGGATAATTCAAGAGCTCCAGAAACTAATGAATAAACAACTCTCAAGTGACAAAAGCTAAAATCCAGAAGTGAGGTGAATTTTTTCAAACGAGATTTTTATCCCCGGTAGGGGAAGATAGGCCAAGCCCCTAGCCAAGCGCCTTTAGCACACTGCTGTTAACAGAACAGCAGCTCTACCAGGATAGCACGACCAAACGCCGGTCACACTGCTCTGTCCCGTGTTAGCTTTGTCGGATCACTCAAACGTGTATCATTGGCCCTTACCCATTATTACATTTGCACCTAGTAACAGGAGAAAAAAATGTGAGAAATATAACATTTTAAAGGCTTTTCTTAGGTAAAATAGCACATATAAGGCAGGAATTATCTTTTATTCTTAACTAGCCATTGTTGATCAAAATTATTTTCGGGGGGGGAGCTGGGAAGATGGCTCGGTTGGTAAAGTGCTACTTGGTGACAGCTTAAGGACCCACAGTTAATCCCCAGGACTCACACAGGAAGCCAGGTGTGGTGGCACACCTGTGCTTCCAGCACGAGAAAGACACGCACAGGCAGATCCAACCTGTGCCACGCCAGCCAGCCCAGCTGAATCAGCGCGCTCTAGGTGGTTTGAGGGACCTTGTCTCAAAAAACAAGGTGTTCCTGAGGAGCAACACTTGAGGACAATCTACGGCCTTTCTCTTGTTGGTGCCTGTCCCTTACTGCCAACCCGGTACCAGACGACGGAGCCTTTCACACTTAGGCAAGCTGCGGTCTTGACAGATGAAAGGGCTTCAGGTCCCAGAAGTCCTTAGGGCATGAGGGTGAAGGCAGCCAGCCACTCGGCCACGCATACTGACCACCAGGGCAGGGGTGTGGGCTGGAGGGCAGGTTGTCACTCTTGTTACTGTGACAGAACGCCTGATAAAGACGGCTCGGTGAAGGACGGGTTTTGGAGGGCTCACAGTCTGAGGGCACACTCTGCCGTGGGAAGGCAGCAGGAGGCTGGCCACCTGGTGCTTGCAGTCAGGAAGCAGCGAGAAATGGAGGCTGGTGCTCGCTTGCTTTCTCTTTTTTTCATTCCTTCTTGGGACTCCAGGTCATGGGATGGTATCTCTGACATCCAGGTTGGGGCTTCCCATGTCACTTAACCCAGTCTAGAAACTCACTGAGACGCACTCATGCACTCTCTTAGATTCTGTCAAGTTGACATAGCGTTAACCATCCATCACACAAGATGGTGAGCTCCCAGGGCTGAAGGGCACGTTATCTTGAGAACAATTATGATAGCACAGACAGCTTCTGGGAGGCTCATCTGGTGCATCTGTGGGTGCAGGCGCCACATCCCATCTTCCCCCCCAGACCCTGAAAGGACTCAGTACTTCATACTCAGTATTCACTATTCTGAAAGTGGCTCAGCTTCAGCCCCTCTACGCTTTCCCAGAACAGTGGTCCTACATAAACAACTGGATAGAGTCCGTCTCGCCACCCAGGAGCCCCAGATTGAGCTTGCTGAACTGGATCCCGAAGTGGATCCCAGAGCCTTGCCCCTGTATTCTGGAAGTAGTTCGGCCCACCCAGGGGTCTGCCAGGAGTACCCAGACACCCACCCTGGGCAGGCTCGCCAACCTCTGTAGCACAGACCTGGCAGTTTCAGACCTGGCCTCTCTCTCAAGCTGAAGAGCAGTTCCGCCTGAGGGCTGAAAGCGACTGCTCTGGCAGCCTCGTTGTGACTTTTCACTTTATGATCCCGGGAGGCTCAGCATGTTTCTATAAATTGGCTTCTCAACTAGCTGAAGGCAGGCATGACAGCACGGGAACACTTGGACGTGTGCCTGTCCGTGACTGAAGCGCTGTCTCAGTATCATAGGACGGTGCTCATTTTAGTGCGAGCCCCATAGACCAAGGTCCGCAAGAGTGTTCAACCCACCCTGTAGCCAAAGAGAATGTAGGGTCACCGGAGCCCTTGGTACTGTTACCAAGGAGACTGCAAGCAGCGGTCTCCGCTGTAGTGCCCACAATAGCCGTGTGATCCAGACCCAGCCACGTGCATGTGGCCCTTCAGGAAGAAGCAATTCCATCTACCCAGACTTAACCCGAGACCAACTGGCTAAAACCAGTGTGTGAGGGCCGAAGGGAGACCTTGGCTCCTTCAGATGCAAAGTCTCTGCACATAACAAGAAAACTGACGGGATTAAGAAAGCAGCTTCTGGAGGAGAGCATGGGAAAGTGACTGGAGACAGCTTAGTCTAGATTGGTCCCTGAGGTTTTTCAAGCAAGATCTGGGATAACGTAGCAAGTTGTGAGAGACACAGGTGGGAGAACTTTTCCTGTCGTCGGCGGCTGAGTGCTGTTTACCGACCCCACCCCCAGGTTCAACCAACAGCAGATTAAAAAGATTTTCCAATTGTGTAAAAAAAGAGGAGGGGGTAGAAAACAGCATAGAAATTAGAGGCTAAATATTATAATAGGAACTATTGAAAAGAAGCAGACAGAAGTCCGGGAGCTAAGGAATGCATCCACAGGAAAATTCAGTAGCATATATGATTATGTAAGAGAAAGATTAGAAAGTACTAAGATAGGGCCACTGGCGTTATCCAGTTAGAAAAAAAAAAAAAGAAAAAGGACTGAAAAGCAGCGGACAAACTGTGCCAATGTACAGTTTCCAGCAGCCCCTGAAAGAGAAGTGATGCTGCCGTGGGAATTCCTCAGCCTTGGGGGTGGGGCACCCAGAGCTGAATTTCTCTGTTGTTGTGGCACAACACTTCACAGAGGCAGTGAAAGGGGGGAGGCTTTACTGTGGCTCACAACAGCAGGATATTTCCGTCGTGGTGGCAGAGGAGCCGTGGCACTGACCGCAGGCACGGAGGTGCGCACACAACCTGGCTCCTCACAGAACAGCGGGAAGTGGAGACGGCGCTGGGGCAAACGCAAGACTGAGCCCTCAAAGTCCTGCCTTCAGCAGTCCACCGCTACCAACCTGGCCCCACCCAAGAGGCCACAGCCACCCCCAAAGATAGGGTGTTCAAAAAGGAACCCAGGGAGGGGAGCATTTCACATTCAACATATATATGTATGTATGTATGTATGCATGCATGCATACTTGCATGTTTGTGTGTGTGTGTGTATGTGTATATGATATATGTATGTATATGTGTTTGTATGGATGTATGGATAAAGGAAGCCCAAAGACTTCAGGATCAATAAGGGGAGAATGCTCTGAGATGCAAGATAATCAAACAGTAAAAGCAGAGAAACAGAATCTTAAAAGCGGCAAGAAAGAACATTATCGCATGTAGGGGAGCCCCACGGAGCTCTCGGTAGGATTTTTAGCAGAAGCCATGAAAATAGGGAGGATACACGTTCAAAGTGCTAAAAGCTAAGTGCAGCAGAAAGTCTGTCCTCAGCAAAGCTGTCCTTCGAAAGGGGAGGTAGACATTCTTGGCAAAGGAAAGCTGGGGACTTGAACACTGCTAGATGTGGCACAGGGGACAGCAGGGGGAGCGCTTCGAGCTGACAGAACATGAGGTGCCAACGTATGAAGGTAAACAAATGCTCAAACTCCAGAACACTCCAGTTCTGAAAAGCTGCACGGCAATCATTTAGTTCTTACACATGAATTGAGGAGCGGGATGATCACGATAGATAAGGCCATACTTATGTTTTTTTGTTTTGTTTTTTTAAACACACCAGAGGAGCTTTTTTACTTTCTGTGACCTCATGCAGTGCTCGGCACTGAGCCCATCCTGGAAACAAGCTCCTTGAAAGTCCTGGCTGCCTCAAGTGTCGGGGTTTGAACAGAGGTGGTGACAGTGAGCGGGCGCTGCTGGTAGAGGAGGGTGGCACAGGTGGAACTACACTTGGGCCAAACTGAAAATCTTGAGTTCAAGAGATACTGTCTGTAAACCACGGCCGCACGGACTTTGGAAATTGTTCCATATTCCTGGGCCCTGAATTCTACGTGGTGAGATCAAGGCAAGGTGACTAAAATGGCATCTCCCAGGGGTGAGGCTTTGGGCATTGTTCTAAGAACTGTATTTGGGTCCAGATACCATAGGGTAGGGGACGAGGCAGCATCTTGAGAAGTTTCCAGTATCTCTCCCTCACCTCCTTTCTCCAGAATAATGTTCTCTGACTCTTTGTTGACGAGTGCTCTGTCAATAACTGATGGGGCAGAGGCCCCAGCTAGGTCACAGCATACATGTTGACACTCGGAGCCTTTGAGACAAGGCACCGACCTGTAGCTGAGGCAGTGCTCTCCCAGCTGTGCACAGTGTGGACGGCTGCACTCCGCAGCGCAGCACCCACAGCTGTCTCCTCCTAGCTCAGTCTCCAAGACCCTGGCCCCAGGGCCTACCTATTGCTCCACCGTGGCGCTAACCTGGTGTCCTGAATAGTTTTATGTCGATGGGCTGGGGTTATCTGAAAGGGGGGAACCTCAATAGAGAAAATGACTCCATAAAACCTTGCTGCAGGGGATTTTCTTAGTGATCAATGGGAGAGGGACCAGCCCATTGTGGGTGGTGCCACCCCTGGGCTGGTGTTTCTGGGTTCTCTAAGAAAGCAGGGGGAGCAGGGGGAGCAAGCCAGTAAGCCTCTATGGCCTCTGCATCAGCTCTTGCTTCCAGGTTCCTGTCCTGGCTCCCTTTGATGATGAACAACCATATGGAAGTGTAAGACAAATATACCCTTTTTTTTTTGGTCGTGGTGTTTCACTGCAGCAATGGAAATCCCGACCGAGACAAAGCTGGTACCAGCAGAGCTGGGTATTGCTGTGACAAACATGGCTGTGCTGTTTTGGGGAAGATTGTGGAAGGACTTTGGAACTTTGGGCTAGAAAAACCATTGAGCGCTGAGAGCTCAGTGCACTGTTCTGTAGGCGCTTGGAAGATAAGAATGGAGAGCGGTGCAGAGGATGGAGGACTGGCTTGGGAAGTTTCAGAGGGA
Organism: Meriones unguiculatus; assembly: GCF_030254825.1. Classification (NCBI taxonomy): domain Eukaryota; kingdom Metazoa; phylum Chordata; class Mammalia; order Rodentia; family Muridae; genus Meriones; species Meriones unguiculatus. The sequence continues at coordinate 57,832,992 of NC_083367.1, forward strand.
AGCTTAAAGACTCTGTTGGGACCATTTGTTATTTTGAATTAAAGTTCTGTAGTTCTGGTTAGCTGGAGCCGAAGAATCAGCTGTGAGTAACAAGAGGCCAAAACTTTTAATGTGAAACCTTTGCTTTGCTGGGATACTCCACGCTCTTTGGCTGGAGCTGAGAGATTAGCGGCGATTAAGAAGAGAAGAGAAACACGGAGGTGAAATCTGGGAAGTGTTTCCTGAGAATCAGTGCACAGAAGCTGTGTTCCAGAGGCAGCCTGTATCTCACCCTGGCAGCTGAACTTGGTGGTTTAAGAATCACCCAGGTGGTTCTGGTTTTGAAGACATGGAGGGGTCATGGAGAGCAGCTGAGGCTTGGCACCTTGAAGAAAACCTACGAGAGCTTATTGGCAGAAGTGCAGCCTAGTTGCAGCAGGGGACTGCAGCATTTTGGAGATGCTGGTACCTTGGGATGACCACCAAGAACAGCAGCAGCAGTGGAGCGGAGCCAGCAGGAGCCTCACAAACAAGCTGTGCGTGCTGCAGGGGGTGAATCTGGAAGCGACCCCAGCCCTTGGGAGGAGCCCCGAAGGTCGTGGTTGGACCCCAGGGATTGGACATTGAGTTATTTACGCTGTTGGGAGTTTGGTTTGGTTTTGGTCACACTGTGACTGTGCCCTGTTCTTCCCTTTTAAAATAAGGAAGTATTTAACTTATTTTTGATTTTTACAAGATCTCACAGTTGAGAGACTGAATTTTAGAAGAGATTTCGTATTTTAAAAGAGACTTTGTATTTTTTTTTTTAAAAAAGAGACTACATTTTAAAGTGTTTGAATTTGTGTGAAGTGTTTGAGTTTAGAACTTTTAAAAGTTTGTGAAATGTTTTCTATTGTGAGGTTGATGTTAGTGTAATCTTGGGGATGAACAAGAAAGGAAAAGTGTGGCTTAACAGTGATGTGTTGTGTGTCAAGTCGAGAAGGGGTCGAGGGGAGGACACAGCGGGGAGGAGGTGAGTCAGATGATCGGAAACTTTGGTCCACGTGTCCAGAACTCTGTAAAGTTCTGTCAGCCTGAGGAGCTAACTTTGTTTAGACTTGACCCAAGCTGGGTGCGAGGGGCCTGGCAGCCTGCCTCACACGACACGTGTGTGCAGTTGCAGAGCTAGCTTTGTGGCAGCAGAAGACGCTCTGGAAGTCGTGCTTTTGTGAGCCTTATTTTTTTTTTTTCTAGAATACCCTATCATTTTTCGAGAGAATCTGAAGATGTCATCAACTGCTTGCTAACTGTAAACCCTGTGCTGAGGCCAACATTGAGACGTCATGGAGCACCCATGGCTCACGGGAGCGATGAAGATTTAACAGTGCACTGTGATGAGACAGACCCTAGACACATATGACTCCAGTGAGCAGGACGTTTAAGGAAACGATGTCACCTTACTGTCTACTCCAGTGGCTGGTCCAACAATGGCTGCATAACCCAAGATGAGCCCTGGAATAGAGGATCTCTTCCCTACCTTGCCAACCCTCTGCCCTCAAGAAGGCAAGTGCACTTTACCTTTTGGACTTCAAAAGGACAACCAGGGCAAAGGGAGTGACAAAAGTCCTGCTGCCAGCCATTCCTCCCCACAGGAAGATGCCTGCTGGGCACCATCAGCTAACATGAGGGAAGTGCTTCCTGCGTCTACTCACCTTGGAGCAATGTGGAGGACACGGAAAAAGCCACATCCTTAGAACTCCTCGTCAGAAGAGAAGCCCCTCATAGCAGTTCTGCAGCTCCAGTCCCGGAACAGTGTAGGGACTGGACGGGGTGGGTGGTCAAGGCGACCTGGCCACTGTCTGCTGAGATTGGCTGCTGCCTACCAGCTACAGGGAAATCTCAGCTATGGCACAGCGGAGTACTCTCACGGAATGGGAGGGATGGCAGACAGACTCACAGGAACAAACAGGAGGCATGGCCCAGTACGTTTTTTGAGTTTGTTTTTATCTGTGCCTTTTACTCATGTCCTTGTTGGTTGACAGATCATAATTATGTGAATTTATGGGATAGAATGCTACATGAGGCTCTGTCTAGACACTTCAGAATGGTTAAATCATGTCTACTAATATACCAAGCACCAGTGAAGATATATCCCCAACTCTGGATCCCACTTATTAGACTCTAAAAAGGGGTAGAAATACACAGCAGGCAGGTGTCAGCCAAGCAAAATGTGAAGCTGGCTGTTGATACTGGCTGGTCCCAGGAATTGCCTGGCAGCACTTATGCTATATCCGTTTTATCCTCTGCTCCAGGCCCAGACCATGAGAGAAGACATGGTCTGGAAAAGGCCAAGGGAGCTGTGCTTTTGGAAAGCCTTGTTTCTGCTTACTGCGTCTCTGACCTCTGTCTCAAGATGGTGGCTACGTGTTTGTTTGTTTTTTTCTTTAAAATTTTTAGATGCCTCTCTACTCCTGATGTGTAGGGGATCTCCAGGATTGTCAGGGGAATCTATCAATGTGAGCTGTTTGGTCTGTTTCGGTCGCAACTATATTTGGAGCCTAGTGCCTGACGTTGAGTCTGGTGGATGCACTACTTCCAGTCCAGGATGACAGTTCCCATCTCGTCTTTGACTCTGACCCTCCCTGAGGCATACTTGGTCTCTTGGCAGCCATTGCAGTACACAGTCTTGGTGGTGCCATCTGGGAATTCCCTCCTCTTGAACCTGGCTGTGTGGATTTCTTTCTGTCCATTGCTGAACGTGATGGTTTTGTCTCCATTCCTGTAGAACAGAGAGATACTCTGGTAGTAGAGCCATGCAGAAGTCAACTGTGTAAGCATGGAAGAACTGGAAATGAGGGATGCCAATATACCACCTAGATCCCTGAGTCTACCCTGGGGGAGGAAGTTGAGGCTGTCCAGGGCAAGGGCAGGCAAGGTGTTTAAAGTTTAAAGGACACGAGGAGCCCAGGCTGGCCGAGCATAGGAAGGAGGGGGGTGAGGGAGCTGAGTGGGGAACATGGACCCTGAGACCTGAGCTCACAATCTGAGATGTGGTGAGCAGAGGCAGCAGGGCTGCTCAGTTCATGACAGAAACACAACAGAAAGAATCCTGGGTACTATGTCTGTGCTGACCCCACTGCGAAAGCCAGGGAAACTCTTTAGGGAACGGGGATCCCCGACCCCTCGCACGTTGGAAGAGCTGATAATGTCAAAGCCATAGAGGAAATGAGTAGGACACACTGTAGTCAGGAAATACTGGGAACATCTAAGGTGAGTTTACTGTAAGCTTGCCCAGGCTGGTGGACATATGATGGCTGCAGGCCCTGTGGACCAGGTTGTCTGTGCACACCAGCACCGATACAGTAACTTAGCACAGTCTTGTTGCATTTTATGCTCTTGCTTATACATGCTGCAACAGACTTATGCTTCTACACAACATGGCTTTGCAGAGGTGAACACTGAAGACTCTACTCAAGGCTGGCCAGTTTCGATCACCTAAACATTGACACGTGTCACCTAACAACAGTGATACATCCTGAGGAATACAGAATGAGATTAATCTGATACCAAGCTAGATAACCATGACATTAGCTGATGAGGTAAACTGTAGAGCCACCTTTGTCCCCAGAGTCAATCACAGCACAATCTTGGAGGAATATGACTGCCCTCAAAATTCTATGTCTGAGCTCATATTCTCCATAAAGAGATTTGAACTCAAAAGTAAAAAAAAAAAAAAAAATCCTGTAGGCCCAATGGTGTCATATTTGTTTTTGTCATACTTTTGGTGTTATATTTGGTTTTTAAAATTTTTCTTTATTCCTATGTGTATGAGTGTTGCCTACATGCATATCTGTGAACTACATGAGTGCCTGGTACCCACAGAAGTCAGAGGAGGCCATTGGGTCCCCTGGGACTGAGTTGCAGATGGTTGCCAGCTGTTATGTGGTTGCTGGGAACTGAACCTGTGTCCTTTCCGAGAGCAGGCAGTGCTCTTAACTGCCGAGACATCTCTCCAGCCCCTGCTGTTGTATTTAAATGCGGTCAACACTTGCAAACATGTAAACACACTATAGAACACAAAGCACAGCATTGGGGTCTTGGCTCACACAGGTTTTGGGGGTGCTGACCTTTTCACTATCACAGATGTCCCATCGGGGAACACAGTCTCCTCACATCCATCCTTAAGCTGTTTCACTGTCCCGTCAGGAAACACAGTCTCCTTGGAGCCGTCTGGGTAGAATTTTTCTGCAGAACAGAGTCATTTAAAGTACGTTATTAGACTGAATGACTTTGGAAGCCATGTTGAATCTAAATGACCCATGTTAAAATATTAATGAGCATGAGCTCCCAGTCTTATGAGTTTGCAGGCGGGATCGGCAGGCATCCAATGGCATGTTGGCCAACGAATGGCTATGCAGTAGTGTGGATGGTCTCTAGCACGTAACAGATTGCGGGTTTTTCTACTTGATGATGATGAAAAAGTGATACACTTTTGGTAGAAACCAAATTCAAGTTTCGAAGTTCTGATGTTCTTAGGGACTGTGGATCTGTGGTAAAAATCCTTCATTGGTGGCAGGCAGTACTATGTGCTGAATTAAAAGAGGAATGCTAGAGGTGCCAGCATTCATGCTTCTCTTCTAGACTGCAACATGACACAACGTGGCCAGCCACCTCACATTCCGGCCATCGCACCTTTCCCAAGACACGGGCCCCCACGCTCCGGCCATCACACCTTTCCCAAGACACGGACCTCCACGCTCCTGCCATCGCACCTTTCCCAAGACATGGGACCTCACACTTTTGCCCTCATGCCTTTCCCAACACATGGGACTATATTTCTCTGAACTGTAAATCAAAATAAATTCTCCTTCCCTCTCGTTGCTTTTCGTCAAATATCTGGCCACAACAGTGAAGAAAAAAAAAAGTGACCAAGACACTGTTGAAAATGCCTTTACTCTTCCATCTTCACTTTCACAGCCTTAAGCAGAGACAATGCCTCACTGTGGAGTTTGCTGAAGCACGACAGTACCTCAGCTTATACACTAGCCAGGGCCGGATGACAGTGCATGAGCACAGTGCAAAGCGGTGCAAAGAGCTTTTCAATGTGCATGTGCAGAAACCAGAAAAAGCTTCCAAGTGAAATGTCATTGATGGGTTTCCACATGTCCTTCTGATGTCCATGTTCTTTGTGTGCATTTGTTGGTTAATGATTGGCAGTTGCTGACAAACAGAAAGGAGCGTGAACTATACTTAGAAGAATGTGGTGTGCTATCTGACACCCAAGGAATAACCCCATTCAGTAAGTATTTGTTAGCATTAGGGTCCTGAGTGCTAAGGGGCGTGTTGGTGCGATGCCCTGGAGAAGTCAGGGTTCTCTTTGATTCAATAGCTTGAGAATCTCAGAATCCCTGACTGCCTGGTGCAGAATCAGTGCAAAATGGTCTTTGTTGAACTTCATTGAATTCAGACACAGGTGCACCCCCCAAAAAATTGGTAAGAGGGGGACTGTGATGTTTGCTTTTGAATGGTCATGGCAAGACATTTTGGGGAATGTGAGCCATGCAAATGGATGGCAATGGAACTCAGAACCTGCTGTATAGTGAAGTGACATATTAGGGACATTCCACATAGACCAGCTGAGATTCAAAGACCAGATAGGTCTGTCAGACTCTTTTCTTTCCACCAGACCTGGCTAACATCCACCAAACACCCTGCAGAGCATTTGTGAACAAGCCAAGTGTCACTTTTCAATGCCAAGTGTGTGCCAAAAGTTACTGAAGACGTAATTGCTCTCCTGCCCACCTGTGTGCTCAGCAGCCTGTAAAAACCACAAGAGCACTGGCTGGAATACTAACACTAAGACAGAAGTGTCGTAGGGCCCCAAACACCAGAAGCCACTGAAAAGTGGCTCAGAAGTAATGCTTCCAGTGCTCAGGTTTTCTGCCCATGGTGTCTGCAAGGCTCAACTTTGTAGCTATGCTGATTATAGCACACAAAATCTGTGTCTAGAAACGGGGCCTGAGCCCAGGCTCAAAGTGCCATTCCCAAAGAAGAGTGAACCAGAAACCAAGACCAAAACAACAAAACCAAACTACAAAACTGTCAAGTGCTGATCACCAAGGAATGTTCCTACCTTCTCTGAGTTCTTTCAAGAGAATCTGCAGCTACGGGCCTTGAAGTAGGATCAGCACCATCAGTCCTGAGACCCGCTGCGTCTGGGATACTCTCACTAAGAAACTAACATGAAGTTCGGGCTATAGTGCCTGGGAAACCGACAGCAACAAACAAAAGGCTTTCTGGAAGGGCAGCTCCAGCCTGGGCCACCTGGGATTGAGACAATCTGTCCCCACAGGACAAACTGGACAAGTGAGGAGCTGTGGGACCACGAGGACGCAGCCATGACACACTGAGCTCCATGTCTGGGGTCGGTCAAGCTGTCACCAGAACAAGACTGGGAGGTAGATGAGTGTAAAATTAAGGGAAAAGGAGAATAAAACAAGAGAAGGATAGTATTAGTCGATACACTAGCTAGACCTGAAAAGGACCAAAAGTGAAGTAGAAAGCATCAGCAATCCAAGAAGGACAGTAGAGAGCGCGTGAGGGTTTAGTTAAAGAGAAAAACGGTGAACTAGAGAGCAGTTCTAAAGAATATACTGGAGCAGAATGACTGTGAAAGAAAATGTGTTCAGATAGGGGCAGAATGGGTGGCATGCTGTCTCTGCGACTGGAAGGTTAGAAAGATAAGGGATGGAGGACAGTCAGTGTCCTTGAACTTAATAATATAGGCGTGCCAGACAAACTCCAGGACATCCAGTGTGATGAAATTCAGGCAAACTAAAAACGGCTCTTTGGTATGATTTTGCTCTTTGTACTTCATAGAGTGATTTCTAATTAAAAAAAAAAAAAGACATTAAGAATCTAACTGGGCAGCCTGCACTTTTCTGTGGCGAATGTAAAGGCTGATGTCTGCTGCCCTCTCCCCACAATGCTCAAGCATCCTGCCATCTTCAACACCAGCACACGAGGTGCTGAACCAGCAGGTATGGGTGACGCGACTCACCGGTCCACTTGTTGGGAAACTTCACAACTTCGACACCGTCTGGGTAGGTTGTGTGCGTGGTCTGAGCGTCCGCATAATAATAAATCTGTGAGAACAGGAAACCCATGCTGGGAGGTGGTTCGCCTTACATTGGGGGCCTCGGTGGGATTTGATCAATTACTTCCCATAGGTGGCTGAGAGTACAGGCTCAGCAGGTGAGGAAGGCATGACCACGTCTGTGGGCACTTCCACAGCTGTGCAGCACCAAGACATGGGGCTGGTCGCTGGCTCCCTAGGACTGCCTATTGGTTATTGGGAGGCTGTGGGAGGCCAATCAGTCCTCAGTTCTGTACCTCAGCATGCTCTAACTCGAGACTTGCTGAGCTTTCATGCCTCTTGGGGGCTGTAGCTGGTGAGTTCTAGGCTTGGTAGACATGGGCTGTGAACCCCAGTGTCCCATGAACTCCATAGTTTTCAGACTAGTGGACAACTGCAACTCAAGAGAGCAGATCTCACAAAGTGCCTTGGACATTCGTGGGACCGCACCTTGAGACCTTTCTAACATAGTCTCCCTTGGTTCCCAAGAAGAAAGAAACAACATGTATAAGTGTTGGTGCAGGAGGTGCTCCTGATGCAAACTCAGCCCCACCCCCAACAATATACCCCGCAGCCACAGGGCAGAATGGGATTGAACGGGGTACTTGTCTGAAAAGAACGTGGAAGAAAGATACTGCTCTCCTCCTAATGCAAACTCCTGGAGGGTCCCATCACATCAATCCTCTGAGGCGGGGCGGGGACACGGGTCTCTCCATCCACAGAAGTGGAAGAAGGAGCTAGAACATCTTTAGTGGAGTCATGTTTTTGGAACATCTGTGGCTCTGAAGATTGGAATGTGTTTTGGTTAGCGTCTGTCAGCTTGGCACAAGCTGGAGTCATTTGAGAGGAGGGAACATTAGGTGAGGCGAACCCTCCTTTAGACTACGCTGTAAGCGAGTCCGTGGGGGCATTTTCCTGGTCAGTGACTACGCTTGGGGTGCCGCACCTTAGCAGGTGGATCTGGGTTGTGTAAAAAGCAAGGTGAACAAGCCAGTAGGAAGTGCACCTCCGTGTTCGCTCAAGCTCCTGCCTCCAGCTTCCTGCTTGACTTTTTCTCCATCAGTGACTTTGTGATGGGGGCATGTGAGCCAAATGAAATCTCTCCTTCCCAGGCTGTCGTTGGTAGTGGCATTTGTTACAGCGATAGAAGGCAAACTAGGAAAGGGAGCCTCTCTGTTCCAGGATTTTAGAACGTTCTCTTTAGATTAGCAACACGTCCAAAGCCAGGTGGGTGGAGGGGCTTGCTCCTGTCTCCATCACCATAGGAGTACCATTTCCCTCTGCAGGTCAGGAGACACAGGAGGGAGTCGGCAGGTCCTGGACATGCTCCTGGAGGAGGGCATGCTCACAGGCCTCTGCGACGTCTCACTCATCCGGCACTGAGAGAAAGTCAAAGCAGGGGGGGGTCTCACTTCCAGCCTGTGCTGGGCTCGATAATCTCTCCTGGCTCATCCCTGTTGCTTCTCACCTGTCATTCTCTGTCTGTCCATCCTCCCCACCACTTCTGTCTAAGAAACGTGTATGTGACCTCCACCCTGCCCCAAGGTGAGGCAACACAGCTCTTTGTCTCACTGGGCCGTGGAATCCTAAAAGTCGTCACTCAAATAGGTCTCCTGGGATTTTCTGGTTCATTTTTTTTCCCCTAGGCATGCGGTTTCGCTTAGGTCGGTGGAAGAACATGATAACAGGAATTCACAGTGGAGGGTGGGACAATGGTGGAAACACCACTGATGTGCAAATCTCCAGGTTGAGACCACGAAGGATCTCACTTACATTAGACACCATGGACAAAATTCTCTCTAATAAGAAGGTTCTGACCTTCCACGTTCCCTCATGTCCTGACGCCAGGAGAATAAAGGAACATGCACCTGTTAAAGGTTTGCTAGTAACTGGGTAGCCTCTGATTCTATAAGAGTACAAGTGTGTCCATTGCACGCACCACTCTCTGGTCAGGCTTGACCTTCTTCATGTCACCATTGAAAAACCTGATGATGGTCGTCTTCTTGTCAGCGCTGATCTCCTTCCTGGTTCCGTTGGGGAAGGTGATGATAGTTCGCCCATCACTGAGAACCTCCTCCACCTTAATGGACACACAAAAACTCACAGACAGAGGGTCATAACAAGCATTGGTGCTGCGGCTACGCTGTTTCTCCTTGAATTCAAAATCTCTGCCCACTGTCTGCCTTGTAGGGTGGATACTCTCTCTCTCTCTCTCTCTCTCTCTCTCTCTCTCTCTCTCTCTCACACACACACACACACACACACACACACCCTATACTGTTGAGCTTCCAATCCCCACCCTACTACATTTGGTTATCAATAATAAGTGTTATGATTTGTTTCTCAATGTCTGCCTTTCTTCAAGTTGGTGCTATGCAGCTGCCATGGGTCTGTATGATCCATCAATCTAGGATCAATGAACCTGAAATCCTGGGCCAGCTAAAACTGTACAATTAATATGTAAACATTAGCCTTTGTGCACTTTCTGCCTTTCCATCTCATCCTTTCAACTCATACATTACACTAATGGTTTCATGAAGTTAATAATCAGCAAATAAGTAACTTCAAATGTGTTCTGTAGGCTCTCAATCTTTACCCTGTAAAGACTAGTGTAAAGAAAGACACTGGCAGAAATAATCTCAATTTGAGGAGTTAAATATGTGTATTTTTAAAACTGGCAGCATTTATTAATTATGCCCTATATTATAATTATTCTTAAAATAGCTGGAAATATAGGAGCTGACTCATTAGAGTTAAGAGCGAATACTTCTGAACAAATCAGAAAGATAGCCAACAAAACTCAGCTACCAGCCAAGACAACAGACATCCTGTTGGAGGTTTGAACCAAGTTTTCTCAATCCCTTGCTCATAGACCACCAGGTGAGTGCATGGGTGGTGTGTGAATGCATGAGAATCAGAAGATGAATTCTCGTTATCAGCCAACCAGAAACGCTCCAACGAGGCTTCAGTGACTACGTGCCTCTCACAGTAATGAAGCACGTGTGTTCTTAAAATGCTCCTCACAGGGAAATCATCAAACCAACCATGGCTGCACGAATCAACGCCAGAACAGTGCTCTGACAGAAACCAACTGCATAGACTATGGTCATTGTAGAAGTCACTAAGGAAGCTGGAAATGTACCGTTCCTCATGCCATGTGGCATGAAGCCGATTGCATGTCTGGAAATGCTGGCTCAAAACACCTGTGTGGTCAGTCACATACCACTCTGCCCAGTCTACATCAGAAACTGAAATAGACAGCTGTGACAATGATTGTGCGTTCACTCTCTCAGACATGTTATCACCATTTCGGTGCCTTCCACGTTGTTTGGAAAATGTCACAGCCAGTAGTGTGTGCTGCTGTGCCAGTGCCACCTTGTTCCTCACACTTACCATGTCTCCTGGTTGCATCAGGAGGCCACGTTGAGTGACGGAGGACATATAGGTTGTGTGAGTCACTACGGTATTCACACAATGGTGAAGTCACCTGATGAAGTTCTGAGAGCATCACTAAGTCATGGGTGATTGTGCGATTCTTATATTATGAAACCAGGATACGAGCTATTATATCACAAAAGGGGATGTCAAGCTAGCATGCTGGAAACACCGGGTTCCATCAGAGCTCGTAGAGGCAGGAGCATCGGAAATTCAGTGTCATTGTGCTGCATGGTGAGTTTGAATACATAAGACCTGAGAACTCTCAGGGGCGGGGGAGAAAAGGAGGAGGAGAGAAAAGAGGAAGAGGAGGGAGTGAAGGAGGAGAAAAGGAGAAGGAAAAGGAGGAGAGGAAGAGAAGGAGGAGGAGGAGGAGGAGGAGGAAGAGAAGGAGAAGAAGGAAGAGGAGGAAGAGAAGGAGAAAGAAGAGGAAGAGGAGGAGGAAGAGAGGAGGAGAAAATGAGAAGGAGAAGGAGGAGAGGAAGAGGAGGAGGAGGAGGTGGAGGAGGAAGAGGAGGAGGAGGAGGAGGAAGAGGAGGAGGAGGAGGACACTATAGTGAAAAACTGTAAAGCCTGGCAGCCTTGCTCATCTACTCAAAGTGTTTTTCTGCTTTCAAGGGTGAAGATCTTCCTCTATTCAGCCCAAAGGCCCCAAACCAAAATGAGTGAGGAGACTCCTTCCAGCCAAAGAGGGTGAAAGCAAGGTGCTTTGAGCAAATAGCTGGGCTGTCACTGCTCCAGCTGCTCGAGGAGGCCGCGGTGGCTCACCCCTGCCCATCCTCCCTGAGACAGTCTCAGCACTCTGGCGGCAGATCTCTGGGACAAAAGTGCTTCTTGAGGTAGCGGTTGGGAGGCGCCGAGCTGATGCTCTAGAGAAGCGTGACAGCCGCTAGCTTGTAGCCCCAGGACAGTCTTCAGGGCTCACACTATTCAGACTGTACAGCGCAGGGAACAAGGTGGAGAAAGGCTACATTCTGCAGACACCTACCTTGCCGTTCAAGTGTCGCTTTTCCTGCATCTCAGTGTCCTCATTAGTGTCCGTGGTATATGGCACGTCTCTAGAAGGTCCTGACTTTGACAGAATATTCTGTAGAGAGATTATAACCACTTCCTCCTGTCCCCGTTGCCCAGCCATTAGAACTACAGACAGGGCCATCAATGCTGGCTCTTGAGACCGCCTTTGTGTTTCTAAAAAGTGTTTTCTCTCATTGGTGGGCTCCATCTGTACCAGGGTGAGTATGGTGACAGTCACCAAGTTCCGACTCTGTGTGCACGTCACTGAGGCCCTGAGGTATGTCAGTGGCTAGAATCTATTACTGAACTCATCTCACCTTGCTGATCATGTTTGGAAGGGTTACTGACTGCTTTTAGGGGACCCTCCTGCCGCCTAACTATGACTGTTCAGCCCGTAGAGTAAATGATGTTTTCCCATGGAGAAAATGGCTTAATTCTGCTGCCATTCCTATCAGACATTGTGTAGC